>NC_084705.1:26758466-28008466 GCF_033807575.1 Cydia pomonella | reverse complement strand
ATAAAAATAAAAAAAACAATTACAAATATCGAATCTATGAAATAATAAATACTTTATTAGAGATGTATACTGTCTCTAAATGTCAAACTACACAAAAAAAACTATGATAAAAAAATAAAACCATAAAATACTAAAATTCTTTAGAGATGTATAAGTCTCTAAGTGTCAGAGATAAAATATAAAAAATATATTAAATTATCCTTAGAGATGTAGAGGGTCGCCAAGGCTTGAATTTTTATATAAATAATTAAAAGACAAAAAAATTAAAACAGACAAGAATCGAATGAAGTGTCTCACGTTAATGTCACTCAAAAGTAAAGTTACATACTTTAACATAACCTGTACCCCGTGTAAGCTTAAACAGACCGGTCTCCACAAACAGCACCCGTTCACGAGTATGACGTGTATCTCAGCCATCGCCTCCCTCAACCTTCATTCGGGAAAGTGGCGACCCGATCAACGACGCCACCGTAAGTAAAGACTTTTAAGCGAGCATGACATGTTCAAGCTGCCGGGTTGTATTAATATAAATATAATAAAAAAATTGTGAGATACAACATTTGTGCTTGTAAGTTACATTAAAGACGGCATAGCGCCACATAAACGCGACTACATATTATTCATAAGGAGTGCCTACCTATAAAACTAAATTATAAATTTAAATTGATACTGATAAATATAAAACGGTTTTAGTCAGCTACTCGAGTATAGGCCAAAGGTATATCGCCATCTATTCGAGCATAACTTTTTCTTGATTTTTCGAGGCACGTTTTTTTCTTACACTTAATTTATCAGTTTATCTTATACGGAGTTATATATACCTATATCTGTGGTTGCTTCGGATGTCCCAAGGGCAAACTGTTCAGAAATAGCAGGGGCGGGCTCTGTCGACTCAGGCAACGAGACGAAGATTTTCACGTTTCACGATATGCCTAAGAATTTCACGATCTGCCTAATCTTATATAATATATAATCTATTTTTAGATATAGTTCTGGATCCAGGGATTGTACTCGTAACTTCCCTGGGCTTATTATTCACAAAGCGTCTAAATATGATACCTTCGGGCCACAGCTTATCCTCTAAAATCAGTGACAACTTGTACTGTGGTACAAAAAATGTATACGCATCGTAGTCATTATGTTTTTTAATGGCAAATTTATGAAGTCTGACGCTTTCATGCGTTTTGTTCCGAATGTAGTTAGCTATGT
This sequence comes from Cydia pomonella, assembly GCF_033807575.1. Classification (NCBI taxonomy): domain Eukaryota; kingdom Metazoa; phylum Arthropoda; class Insecta; order Lepidoptera; family Tortricidae; genus Cydia; species Cydia pomonella. The sequence goes on along the minus strand of NC_084705.1, from coordinate 28,007,257 downwards.
TGTCCTCCGCCGTGTCCTTATGCACCTTATGATCGGCCGCCGACATATACAAGAAGCTAAGGCCTACCGTTTAACTAATAGTTTTAGCTTCATATACGTCTTATAAATAGGTATGTAGGTCCATAACTGTGATAAATAAATGGGGTTGGTATCTGTAAAAAAAATTATAGATGGCGCCAGCATAGGTTTACCTGACCTGTCACTAGTTTTGTTCTATGTGGATTCGGCTATTAGCAGCCAGGCCATACAATTCGCAAAAACAAGAATTTAACACTATTCACTGACAGGTAAAACCTATGCTGGCCAACCCCATCCTTACGTTACTCTGACTAAATACAACTCCTTTTTCATAATCATAACCAGTGATCGGAACTATGGGAGTAAAAATTTAACAAAACTTGTTAAGCGGACATAAAATAGTGCATACAGCCCTAAAAATATTCATGTCCATGGGGATAGGAATAGTATAGTACTTACAGCCATAAAAATATTTACTTTCATAGATATTCGAATATTTTTACGTCCTCTTGATAAGTTTTGTTAAAGTTTTACTCCCATAGTTCCGATCACTACCGCGAAAACCGAAATTCGCAAATTGCGGGGATCTTTCTCTTTTACTCTTCGTAAGACGTAATCAGAGTGACAGAGAAAAATGCCCGCAATTGACGAATTTCGATTTTCCCGGTAGCCGCCCTGATCATAACTCCAATCATACCGGTACCATCAACCGGGGTGAATAGGGATGGCTGGGGTGAATAGGGACAAAACTTAAAAAGTGATTTACCTGACAATATCTTAAAAAATACTTACATACATTATATAGAGGTAGTTTTTGTATGATACAATTTGTGTGGGTATTTTCAAGAAATACTCAGGTAAATCACATTTTCAGTGTTGTTCCTATTCACCCCAGTTGACGGTACCTTTACCTAAGCTTTACCTACTATCGTCATGCTATCGTCCATATCATTAACTGATAATTCGCAAACCTTATTGCTAGAACATACGAGTAAGGTCTACCGACGTTCACTCAAGAATATTGCTGTTAGTACAATATTTTTTAACTCAAACAATTGCAAAGGCGTTATAATTGTTTATATTCTTAAACAAAGAAATTAACAAAACTCACCATCGAGGTCGAATGTATCAGCTATTTCTTCCCATAACGCCTCACTTAAATCTTTTCTGCATGGAACCTTATGGTCGTAAAGAACTGGATGCTGCTTTATTGTTTCGATTATTTGTTCTACTTGTATTTTATCTCCCATTTTAGTAAAACTAACGCGATAATTCTGCAGTACGTTGATTTTTGCATGTAACTATCGCTAAACGCGACGCGTTGGGCGATGCGATAATAGACAATGGCGATTTTCATGTTCTACTACATCAGAGGGCCTACCGCGAACGTGTTGCCCCCCTGTCACACTTACGTACAAATGTACAAGTGCGACAGAGAGGCAACACGTCGAACGTGGTTCGCGGTAGGCCCTCTGACGTCAATGTCAAATAACGACAGATAAGCATAATGTTGCCAAAGAAATAATGGGCTAAAATTTTAATCTCAGTCAAGAGCTTCTTAGTTTTTTAATAATATATTTCGGTTGTAGCAATTATTTTTATTTAAGTAAGGGTTCAACTATAATATTTATACTTATTATATATTATAACAAATTTAAACACAATTTTAGTCACGAAATTAATCTACCAAGTCACGATATTATTATCTCATGACAACATTATAAAAAAAGTTAGCGTCAGCCATTACTTGTCAACGAGTCGTGGCCGTGGACTGTCTGCCGGTTTTATCTCATCAACGCCTCACACCATATTCCAACCATGAGTGCCAAATTGTTAGAGTACCGGGAAGCCATAGAACGTCAATTGAGCGATAAAAGCAAGCCATGGACCAAAACTTTCGAGCAACTGGAATCGAAAACCGGCGTGAACAGACTGTACCTTTTCGTCGGTGAGCCTTTTTTTCTTTAGCGTTTATTTATATCCTTAGCGGGTTTTGACGTTCTTTTGTGTTGGCAGGTCTGGTGGCGTTCACCGGTTTATATTTAGTGTTTGGATTCGGCGCTGAGCTGATATGCAACTCGATTGGTTTCGTGTACCCTGCCTACATGTCCATGAGGGCTCTGGAGTCGCCTTCGAAGGATGACGACACAAAGTGGCTGACATACTGGGTGGTGTACGCGTGCTTCTCGGTCGTGGAATACTTTTCCGATTTCATCGTGGGATGGTTCCCGCTCTATTGGTTGATAAAGGTCAGTACATTTCCATATGTCACTAATTACATTACTCATCACTTTGATGCTAAATTTATTCTTTCAAAGATTGTGCAATAAAATTTACATGCCTACAAAATTTAAATAGCATTAAGCTCACTTTACTTTGTTGTTCAATTAATCAGTAATATGTAAGTAAACCTTTAAAGTATGAGAAAAATAAATATTGATTACATCAAATAGAAAATAATTGTGTAGTTAAAAGGCAAATTTATCCCTAAAAGGGATTTCTTCCAGTTAACCTATACCTAAAAGAGTAATTAAAATCTATACCTACAGTAATTATATATTATTACACACTATAATATAAATATATATATTATGACTGCACACATCTTTCTACCTGTCATTAGGTTCTTTGTCTGTGAGTAATACATTCCTGTGCATTTCTTCAATATTACATTCCTATGCATTAGGATTTCTGGTTATAATTTACAGAAAAACTATTAACAATACAATGATGTAGATGTGTAATATCCCTTAAAGATCACAAACTTGATTTTAAAAGCTGACAGAATACCATACTATGTTTGTATTGTACATGTATCAACTGTTAGTTGTTATTCTGTAACATTGTCCAGTTTGTTCGAATTATTTATCACATTCTATTTTTTAAAAGTGTTAGCTACTCCCAAAAAATTCATGTTAAATACAACAAAACAGGTTTTAAATGTGACACAGGGGAACACAACCACGGCGATGAGCAACATAAATGTACCATATTATGTAAACATACAATTAATGGATAATAAATGAAATAAAATAAAAAATCTGACAACCTGTCTGGCCTAGTGGGTAGTGTCCTTGCCTATGAAGCTGAAGGTCCCGGGTTCAAATCCTGGTAAAGGCATTGGTGTGATGAGCATGGATATTTGTTCCTGAGTCATGGGTGTATTTATATATTATACATACATATAGATCAGTTTCTAAGTAGTATAATCACAACACAAGCCTTATTGAGCTGACTGTAGGCACTTAGTGATTATAATACCTATACTGGTGATAATAGGCTGAAATGCTGATGACGAGTAGGTATTCCTTTTTGTATGATATGTAGTGCTTAATATAAGCGATGGGCTGAATATTGCCGAATACAAATATTAAACCGAAAGTTTGGTTCATATCTTACCAAAAAGGATATTCGGAATTATTCAGTTTGTCTGTATCATTCTATTAAACCATTTGCAAATGTGTCAATTACGTTAGCAGCTAAGGATGCGATTCCCTAGAAACAAAAAGGTCAATAGGCGAGGGACTCCAACAAATTTTCATCACTCACCAAAAAAATCCAAAAATATAATGGATTCAACATATCTCATCATGTAATGACAACAACTTGGTTAAACTGCTGACCAGGAGTCTGACGAGACTGCAATGCACATCCTCTGTTCCTGTAGACCACTAATGTCAAAAAGAATTACCGACCTAGGGTATTGCAACCCTATAAGGTACAGAATATTACATTCCAAAGAATCTGGAACTTCCTGGATTCAACGGGCATTAGTAATGAACTTTAAAGGGCTGTCACAATAGAACACTGATTGGTCGAAGTGGCACTCAAACGCCCACAACACCCCCAATAATAAGAATCTTCTGAAAAAAAGTTTTGAAGGAACTTACACTTTACAGTGTTGCAACAAGATAAATATAATAAAAAATACTTGCCGAATGATTGGCACTTTAACTAAATGATTCGGCCGAATACGAACATTGGAAACTTGCCGAATACCGAATAAGGTGTCCATAAATTACGTCACAATAATTTCATGATTTTTTATGACCATGATTTGTGACGTAACATTTGCTACCAAGTTTGATTCTCTATACTAGACGCATGGCCGACTCTTATCAAAATGTTATCAGTATTACTCACTTAAGATAAATAATTCATTTTTGACTCTGAAACCTGATATGAGTTCTTAGACTTTTATCTAGTTTATATTGAAATCATAAATTACGGCCCGATTCGAAGAATGATTAAGACACGTTTAAGACCTTGGAAAGATCTTTAAAAGATCTATAGCTAAACGACATGTCAAAATTGACGTTTATTTCGATTCCGTTGTGATCCCAATAAGATTTATCTACGATATTTCTAACGTCAAAGTGACATTGGTTGCCCGAATCGAGCTGCTTCTGTCAATTATACGACATACAAACGATATCTAAATGAGAACTTATCTAAACCGGAACTTATCGTTATCGTATCTCATTCATCAAATCGGGCCGTTATTTAATTATCTTAACAAGTATGTCATTACATTTGTTAGTTTAGCCATTAGTAAACTAAATAACCATTATGTATTTGAATCAATGGTCATTATGGTTATGAGTAGACCATATCGTGTGGTCTGATAAGTATTGAATCAATATATTTATAGGTATCGGTTTTGGTCGAATTCCGATAACTTCGACGTATACTGTACTTAACGTTTATATACCTATTCAATGAAAATAAATAGTATTATTTACAGTTTTCAAGTACTACGTTTACGGATTTTTAACCCATTTATTAATAAACATCGATAACATTATGAAACTTTGGCAAAAAATATATTTATTAGGGTTAGGATAGCTTAGTATGTCAATAGTCGGGCTTGGCATGGGAGCCTTCCTCTAAGTATATTTACACCATTTTATTGTCGTTGTTTTCGTAACGTAAATAACGTTTATTTTACTTATTCAGGTGTAAATTTAGTCACCTGCAATAATTTGTCGGGTAAATATATAATAGGTCATACTGAGCAACTTTTACTATGGGACCAACCCCAAAACCGCGTAAAAAAAATTGGACACTCCCGTATGAAATATTAACATCAGCCAGCCAAAATGTATGGGAAAGTCAATTTTTTTCTCCGAATTCGGGGTTGGTCCTATAGTAAAAGTTGCTCTGTATGACCTGTATATTCACCCCGTAAAATATTGCAGGAGACTAAATTTACAAGGTAGAGTAAACTACCCAATATTGGCCAGCTATTGTTGTAGGAAAGTAACCACTATTGCCTTAAAATAAGTTTTAATGTAAGTAAAGCGGGATAACATACGTACAGTGTACCACCTATGCAACTAGCACTTGATGTTGTTGATGAGGTTACGTCAGGTAGTGACGACCACTTCACACTCCACCGCGACTCTGTTCGCACGTATCTGACGTATCCGGCGCGAGGCCGTGGCTCATAATGAAGTCACTCTTTTGATTGAAAACGACGGATTCGCGTCAATACGATCTTTGATACATCTTTATTAATACCTAACGTAGAACCCCGCTAATCCGATCGGGCAAAACCGTCCGTTGACGGATTACAGAGATATTTTTTATGGTACCTATAAAAATAATAATTTATAAAAAAAATATATATAAAAACAAAAAACCCGACTGCACACTAAAAAAGAGGAAAACAAGCCCCACAAGAATATTGTTGTTGATGGTAAGTATCGCAGGCAGGGACCAACAGAGGGTTACTTATAGTCATTTTGGTTGTTGGTCCCCGCCTGCAATACTTACCATCAACAACAATATTCTTGTGGGGCTTGTTTTCCTCTCTTTTATATATATATATATATATATAAAAGAGTTAAGGGAGAAGTCGATGAAAATTTTAAAATTAAAAAGCCGGATAACAAAAATATTTACACGGATAATATCGCGCATAATGACTTTAAAATACATCCCGACCGTTGTCTCCCGATGACCACACACGCTTTAAAACTAAAGAGTTAAAAACGTCGGGATCTACGCGATATAATCCGTTTTAGTTTTATTTCATTAGTAGATAAATATCGTGGTAACTGAAGACAATTATTTTGTTTAAAAATCATATCCAAAGAATTTAAATAAAGTCTCCATTAGACATGGGCGCATTGCATGCTGAAATTGCTGTAATGTATCGGATGCTGCCAAGGTCTAAATCAGAGCCACTTTATTTTATTGTCTAGATGAGTAATCTGCACTTTAGTGCTGCATTCTTAAATTAATTCACTGTGATAGACACTGCTAACTACTTTTCATTTTGCTATGTTGCCGAATATTTTAATAATACCTAAAGAAAGCATGATCTTGCTCATCTACATTTGCCTTAAATTAAAAAGGGCGACTTGAACTGGCAACTGCGCTCCTAACAGGCCATAGGTACTCGCTATAGGTAATGACTCCTTAGTAGAATGTTGCCAAAATCCACAAAGTTACGTTAATTGCATTTAAAAGTGGTTGTCATCTTTTACCTTGGAAGAACCCGAATTAGATCACGTTATTACTGACTGTTGCCTTTACAATCTTCAACTATGATCCACAGTGCATCTTCATCATATGGTGCTACCTGCCCGGGGACCTGAACGGCTCGCTCATCCTCTACCACCGCATCATCCGCCCCTACTACCAGAAGCACCACTCACAGATCGACGCCGCTGCCAGCGCAGGTAAACTCAACTATCTTACATAAACCATCATTGGCCTTCTATAGCAGACGATTTGTGGTGAAACACTCGACCGCTTTTGGTGGCTGAATAGACCAATGCACTGATGATACCATACTTGTGGTTGGACATCATAATTTTCTGTTTTTCAATGATAACTTTTTATGATTGAGATAGAGAATCGTAAAATTTGGGAGGGATAGTTGTGAACAAATTCGCAAGATCCTTACTAAATTTCATAATGTTTTTGTTTGTACAGTAAAAAGTTATCGTCGAAAAACAGAAAATTATCATGTCCAACAAGGTTAGCGTCGTTCCACAGTGCGAATCAATTCCTTTCCTAATGCATGAGTACCATGCATTCTCTTTCTTGCCCGTTAGACAGTGCCTCGGGCAATAGTGAGCTGAGTGCATATGAACAGTTGATTTAAATACAATGCATAAACTCTGCATAAGTATAGGGAAGGTAAAATAAATAACCGATTTTACCTATACCTAGGTATACAGTATATAACACGTCAAAGAATAATTTTAATTCTTACAATAATTAGCAAGCGAAAATTCTACAATAGAAATGATTTAAAAAAATACCCATTGAGCATAGCGAGTCTTCAATGTAACTTTGCTCTCACCTTGCACATAAGTATATAACTTTTTCAGATCAACAGCAAGAACATATAGAGGTAAAAATATAACATGAAGATAATGATTACATTTACAAATTACCCAATATATTATAATGTTTGTATTAGACTCCGAATTATGAAATGAGAATTAGTAGCAGTGTGTTCCTCGTTGCCTGCGGCGACTAAAATATTGGCAACCTCGAACCGAGTTGTCTAGTAAATTATATGCATTTAAATTGACAACAATAAATCATAAAACGTAAATTTAATTTTCAGTTGCGAACGCCGTAAATAAGAAAGTAGATAAAGCCTTTGCGGCCATTACCAAAAAAATTGACGAACTGCATACTGACTAATGTCAAAGGTACTTGGTGCACGGTGTTGGTTCTTGTGACGGTCTTGTCTCGTACATTTAAAAACATGGGAATAAGCATAGTCCTATCTGTAATGGTTTTTGGTGTATTTTGTTCATTCCATCAAAAATATCATGGGTTACCTCACAAGTCAATCCACACAGACGTATAATGAAGACATACATATATTTTTTACATAAATGCAATTAATAAAATCTTAGACCTACCTAAAGTTGGTTTAATACAACACACACAATTAAATAAATAGAAAAGTAAAGAATCAGATATATTTTAGCACAATATAAGACTTGTTACAATCTGAACTCCTAACAATAGAATTTATAAGCATCTAATAGTTATGCTAGTACAGATATGGTCAGAATTATTACGTTATAAATAAAACTACTTAAAGCTTGTACAGTCACGTCTGAAAATATCGGTACCTATGAAAAATGTGCCAAAAATATGAATACAATGCGTTAATATATGGGCAATAAAGTCGTGTATACATATTTTTGGCACTTTTTTCGTATCGATATTTCCAGACGTTACCGTACGTATATGTAAGTATAATACATTTTACAAAGCCAGTAGGTAAAAACATATTTGATCATAATATATTTGACATATTGATCAATCTACCGAGCTACCTATCGAAACTTTTTTTCCCGTAAAAATGAATTAATAATACACACAAAATTGTTTTTCAGAACTTGAGGACATTGTCAGGAACCTAAACAAAAACATGGGCAAAACTTTAGACTCGTTCAGCAAAAAGTTGCAAAATCTACATGCCGACTAAGCGCAAGGTACAGCACCTTTTCGGTTCTGCTTTCCACGAGGGTTTTGTCTATGGTTTTCTATGTCTTATTTTGCAAACAGACAAATATTAGATGTACATTTGGGTCTATAACCTTCCAAAATTTACCTTTAATTTGAGGCGATAAAAAAGATACATACATGACTGAAAACTTATTAAAAACTAAGCATAGTGCAAGTTAGGTACTTATTGTTTGTTTCCATTCGCCTTTTTAGGGTTCCGTACCAAAAAGGTACAATTAACTATGGAAAATGCCCAATATGAAGAGGGGGCAAAATTTCAAAGACTAGTGACTAGGTTTTGTGGGGTATCATTTGAAAGAGCTCAAATTGTACATTCCAAAACAATTATTATGATTATTAGAGAATTATCCTCGAAAAACCAACGTACGTGCAAATTACGTCGCGCAAATTAGACAATAAAAAAAAACCGCAGGACAATCAATTCTGTTGGATAGGTAAATATTTTAAATAACTTTAGGGGTCCAACAACAAGGTTATATTATGTATGTATTTTAGATTGACTCGCAAGTCACTCTTCCTAACGAGTATATAATCACAAATTAAAAGCCAGTAATGTAGTAGGTTACTTTTAGTAGTAGGGTACTTATTGTTTTTCAACCTGTTTAGACGCATTTATAATAATTTATATTTCGTTTATTTATTGTTCATGTTTGTAGGTTTACAATAGGTATTTTAACTAAAACAGTGTGTCCACCACAAACCCTGTCAGAGCACTAAATATTAAATACCTAGAAAAAAAAAATAACATGCAATATTTACACCACCATGCAAAAGGTTGATATATGTATAGACAATCACTCCTTTACAGTACCATTGAACCTCATGCCCAATGGTCACATATATGTTATCCTTTGTAAAACGTATATGTATATATTTGCATCAATTGTACAGAGAAAATAAAAAGAGCGATACCAGCCGCTTTGAACCCAGATGCAGCGAAAATGAGAGTAGCGAAAAAAGTATCCGTATCAAAACCGGACGATTATGAAACTGAGGTCCAGAAGTTAGTGCATGACACTCAAATCAAATTGGATAACCTGAAGAGAAAACTTATGTAACCCCCAAGACTTAGCTATGATGTTCCGTGTATGTTTTTTGTTTTGTTTTGTCGCCGTAGACGTAGTTGTACCATAGACGACACCCAGTTTATACTCGTACTAATATCGTAGTGAACTGAATTAATAGATTTGCTAGTTGAGCAAGATTTTGTTTTGTGACCATCACTTGCTATATGGGCATTTTCTAAAAATGTACTTTTCCTTTATTTAGAAAAACCATCAAGTTTTGGGTTATTTTTACTCAGAATCATGAAGAATATCGATATAAAAAGGAAAAAAAATTACAATTTTTTTGACGCATTTTCACATACAAAAAATCTGACACGTTGAATAAAAATCTGCAGACACTTCTTTTCTTTTTTTCAATCAATTGTCTTCGTGATTTGGAGTTGATATAACCCCAAAGTTGTTACTTTTTCGAATTAAAGTAAATGGTATACATTTTTATGAACAAATTAAATTACAGAAAACCAGTGTCAAAAAATGGAATTGAAATAAAAGACCATTACCATTTTCGACTTGTCCCAAACTATTTTACAACAGTTTAATCTAAACTCCGATTATTGAAAACAGATTTGACTTCTTTTGATTGCCTGTTGACAATTCAAGCACGGTAATATGTATGTTCATCTGCCTTTATGGTATGAATACGAATTCTTGCCCGACCATGCACTTCTAGGAATTGAGTTGCCAGTTATAGAACGTAGTCTATTATATTTTTTCACCGTTTTTTTAAAAGGGGATGAATTATTTTAGACATTTAGATCATTCGTTTATTTCTACTCATACTTATTTTGAAAAGTCCCTATAAAATTGAACGTAACCAAGAATGTCCCATATTAACCCGATGACTGGTTTTAGGTAAAAAGGATTAAAGCAGTAAAGTTCATACAAAATTTAATGGTAAGTGAATTGATTGAAATATAAAAGTTGCTTTTTAGATATGCTTAAAAAAACTATCTGGTCGGAAATAACAATAACTAACAACGTCCAGGACTTAAACATACTAGTAAAATATTGATAACACTACATTGTCCAAATAATGCACTAGAAAGTATATTTACAAATAACATACAAAGTTACGTGTGTGACTAAGGCTTTATAACAGTAAATAATGTATAATTCATCATAATCATTGTATCATATATTTCGTGCCATCCACGATGACGCGCAGATTTGTCAAATCTAACCTTTAATACCATGACAATACGAATTAAGGCACGCGTCGTCGTGAATGACACGATCTATAACATCTTTAGTGTTTAATTGTAGGTAGTTGTAGACAGGGACCCGTCCACCCCTTCTCAGAAAAAAAGCATTTAAATGGCTTAGCCGTTCATCGAATAGCCCCGACGATTGGCTTTCCCTTTGAATGGCTTACCGGGTCATTTGACTTAGCTTTAGGAAGGTGTTTCCCTTTCAGAGATACCCCTTCAAAAAACCCTCGAAGGGGATACCGGACCGGTCCCTGGTTGTAGATAGTAATATTTACTGCGTTGCTTATGTCTTGCACTAACTCTGGGACTGACGCCTGAAATGATTATTTTCTGCCAGAAGTTTAGCTGTACCAAAACTAAAGAGCCAATCGTGTCTTGTAAATAGTATTTAGGTTATCGCTTTTAACTATATTTTTTTTATAACAATATTGATTGAAGGGCTAGTGAACTTAATAATATCTTTTAATATAGACTTTCACTTCAGCCCTATTTATAAACAGTCAGCTGCAGAGAGTTTAATCCCCCCTCCCCCCTGCGAACAAATTACTAAGCAGGGGGGCGGGCCAGTTATCTCTGCAGCGGACTATTAACTGGCCTTTCTAACGTGGTAGTACTAACGGTGCTAACCAATCATAAACGATAACCTTTTTCGATTTTTTTCGATAGCGATTTTTTTCATTGTTCTAATATATCGGTGTTTTAAGTCTTATTAAGCAGTGCCTGCGATAATGGTGCTTGCTTAGCGGCTATGGGGAGATATTCAAGGGCGTCGCCAGCCCATCGGCTACGGGACGGGGGGGCAGTTCATATGGCCAATGGCCAAGGGGAAGGGGGGAGGGGCATGCATAAAGTTAGACATTTCGTTCTCTAGGAGGAGGCGGAGGGAGCAGGGGGGCAGCTCTCCCCCCCCTCTTGTCGACGTCACTGAAGATAATAATATTGCTTATTTTATCGGTATAGATTTTAAATAGGACCTAAAGAAGTTTGTCGGTATTTATCACATTTTCACCTCCGACACATCACATAGCCATTAGGACACAAACGATATCATCACATACTTGGGTATCACTTAAAAATGAAAGTTTTGGTACGGCTCGATTTTTATTGTGTTGTCAAATTTTTTTTTCGTTAGATTTGGATAAAATTGGATGGTTTCAAAATGTACGTAGTTTTCCTTATCCAATTTCCGTAACTCAGAGGAACTTCTTTTAGGACTTTCCGTTTATATTTTGTACAGAACAGGAAACTATCTATCCACTAGGGAATGCAACCGAGTAATGAAAAAACCGAGTATCGAGTTTAACCCTTTGTTAGGCATATTTAAGGGTGTCAGGAATTATGCAAAATGAACCGTTCGTTCTTCCTTCCCACATTGAAATAAACTTCAATTCATGTGGGAAATATATTCCCTCGGTCTTAACCGATGGTTTTTAACCGATGCAAACCGCAGTCGAGTTCGGTTAAAAACCGCGGTTTCGATTTTTTAATTTTGCTTCGAAAATAATGTATTTCTTAGAATACAATTTAAGTATTAAATCAATCATTTACGATCTCATTCAAGGTGCATATTATGTGGCTACCTAATTCTATAAAAAGGTAAGTATAACCAAAAGGGTCCCATCATGAGATTAAAAACCCACAATATATAGGAATACCTTTATATATATATTTTTTGTGGGAATAATACCTGAAAACGTTAATACCTGATGAGAGCCAATATTGACCAGTTGGAGTCCGGGGCTCAAATTTGACGTGATTTTTAATCTTAAACTGGAATTTGTCCTATAAAGTCCACGTCAGTTCCAAGTAGTCACGTCAAAGTCAGTTTTTGAGGGGAGTTGTATGTAATCATTGAGAAATATAAGTAAAAGAGTAGTAACTCCATACATCCGTTTTCTTACCAAAACGAGAGTTATTTCATAGTTGACATCTAACGTCAAGTAGTGGATTTATAAATACCGCTACTTGACACCAGATGTCACAAGTGTCGCGACTGACGAAAAATGTATTGCCAAATCAAGTTGCTCAGACCTTAAAGTTAGCGCTGAAAACAAAAATCAACTTTGCTCTCTTGTTTTAATAGCTACCTCATATCCGCGAGGTCCGCGAGAGAGGAACGACGCCCCAATGTCGGCTGTAACGAACGGTTAGTTAATAATCGTAGAGAACTTATGTATGTAGATAAAATAGTGTAGGTAATATGTAACTGTACATAATTAGCCATTAAAACACTCGATTTTTTTTAATTAACTCACTATATTCGTTTCTAAACCTGCACTCGTATTTTAATGCCTTCATTTTGTAGCAGTCTCATAAACTAAAATAATCCAAGCTTAAAATAAATAACGCTAAATATAGTCCTTGGTTCTCCATAACCCCGATTTTGCGCCTCTTCCAGCCAGTTGTTAAGAAAGGTGTCATAGTCGTCCTGGGCTTACCTCGCCCACGTTTCTCTGTCGGCATCCACTTGCTGGCTACGTTAGCCCACCGATCGATGCATGCGATAGACGTAGCCGGCCCAGTCCCATTTGAGCCTGGCGGTTTTTTTGCCGACGTCAGCAATGCGAGTACAGCGCAGCGTGGTGTTCCGGACGCGATCGTTCCTTTAACACCTAAAATGCTGCGCACCATAGCGCGTTGGCAAACCTTCAGTTTGGACTTCTGATTCTCTGTGAGTGACCAAGTTTGGGCACCGTAGATTAGGACAGGCAGTATACACATGTCGACGAGTTTTCTGTTTTCGCTTAAGAGACAGTGGAAGGTTTCCCTTCATCAGCTCTTTCATGGACCAGTAAGTACGTGGAAGAGTCCAGGCGTTATCAACCCGGCGTTCGACCTCTTTGTCTTGCTTGTCGCTGAAAGAGACAGGTTGGCCCAAGTAAATATACTCGTCAACATACTGTATATATAGTCTGCCCGTCTACCTCGACCCTACGTTTCTTGCTGTTGGTCGTCACTTGAATTTGTACGACCTGAAGGCTTGCATTGCTCAAATCTTGGAGCATTGGTTGTAGCTCCGCTTCAGACGAAGCAAATGGAACAATGTCGTTGGCGAAACGATGCTTTAATAATCCTGAATAGAGAAATATATATAAAAAACTGAATATATTTAGCTCATTCTTGTATCTCCATGTCACTTTGCTATCACAAAATCCAGAAAAACCACACGCGAAGAGTACTTTCGGTCGAGTCAGTTGATAAGACCGGTTGCACTAATTATAATTACCATGTATCAACTTGCAGGGTCAAAAACAAAATGATAAGCAAAATAAATAAATAACCTTTTTACAAAGCTTGTTTGTCGGTATTTCGAAAGCTGTTATTAGTTGTCGTATTTAGGTTAATGACTTTTAGGGACTTACGGCGTATGGCGGGAACACTGGGAATCCCTATTGTATAATAATTGAAGGACCCTAGAGAATACTCGGTTTGTGACCGAAATTCGGTTTCGAGGTCGTGTTTAGTCGATATAAAACCCGTTATCGGTTATTTTGTATTCTCTAATATTAGGTGGATATTAGAGAATACAAAATAACCGATAACGGGTTTAACGAAATCTGATGAAAAAAAACGACAACTCAATAAAAATCGGCCAGTATAAAGCTCGAAACACGGGGCGGGGCTTACCGCGAAAACCGAAATCCGAAAATTGCTGGGATCTTTCTCTTTTACTTACTAAGACGTAATTAGGACAAAAATACCCGCAATTGACGAACTTCGATTTTCGCGGTTATTAACCCACCTTTTATGAAGCGACGCGACGCGCGTCGAGTCGAATCGAAGACCGACGCGGCGTGGAGTGTTAATAGTGTGATTCTGATCAGCCGACCTAGCCAAAGGTGACAATCGCTATCGCTTCGACAACGAATCGCTTTGTGTCTCTCTATCACTTCCATATTAGTGCGACAGTCACACTTGCGTTTTTATGGCTACGGAGCGTAAGCGATTTGCACGTTGGCTACGCGGCCAGAAAATAATAGAATTGGGTTCGATTAAACACGAGTCGCGTCGGGTTGCGTCGCATCACGTTTTAATAATGTTTTCGGCCTTAATACATTGTCTAACATTTACATTGGCATTTTATTAAAACTTTTACCCAAACAACTTTTATGTCAGTAGAAAAAGGCGCGAAAATTATTATTTTTTATGGGACAATAACCCTTCGCGCTTACTTTTTTTCAATTGCGGCCAATAAACTTTTTTCTACTGACGGAAATTGACAGGCTTGACAGACTATACTTAAGACGTCTGTTACATTTGTGCTGTTTTATACCTGTGAACCAATAGTCTCGGTCAATAAAACCACAAGATACTGTTTGAGTCTGGTAGTAGTGTTCTGTTTATGTGTATGTGATAAAAGCAATTATTGTCATTAGGTCATACATATTTCATTCCCATTTATGCCCGGACACATACAGGCCAAAAATACAAATTTATTTTTGGAAAACATTCCTTACTTACCTAAGTACATACTTATCATCTTTTACAAAGAGTCTAAAAAAATAAAAATACAATCCAATAATCATTGACATTTATATATAAGGACGGGCCTTACGGTCAATAAGAATGGGGCCAGAACAGCGGTGTCACGCACACGAATTCGATCCAATCGTGCAGTCTAACGCCGCAACGCGATTGGTTGATCAGTTCGCAACACGCGCGCGATTGGTCACAACTAGTTGCGTTAGACTGCACGATTGGCTCGAATTCGTGAGTGACACCACTGAACTAGCACCATTCTTAGTGCCCGTAAGGCCCGTCGTTAGATATTTGTCAATGCCAACAATAGATATGCACTCAAGAAAAATTTACAACGTATTTTTGAGCCATCCTGTGTAGTAGAAGGTATTTAATTTAAAATCAATTTTATTAATGATATACTTGTATTTACAGCTAGCCGCGTCGTCAAGGATGCCGTCGGGAAGACCAACTAACCGATAAAAACAATCTCGGGAGCAAAAAGTACAAAAAACACGCACCCACTTTATTGCCGAGCTTGCAGCACAATCACGCCATTTATCCAAATATGTGTAAAGCACAGTACCTGTCAAATTAATTATTATTATTGACAGACGCCGTCAGCTGTGCAAAAATATTCTTAAAATATATTTCTGTATAGGTGCTTTTTTGATTAACTCGGCAAAAATGCTGCCACTGGCCAAATAAGGGTCAATTTCATCAGTAAGTTGACGATCACGGCTTCGAAAAAAAAAAGAAAAACACCTAGTTTTGACCTAAAAGTATTGTAACTTCTGTTATCCGATTTGACTATGCAATGGTAATTGGTTTATTTTCCATTTTGTTAAGGAAACCGTGTAATGTAAAGTAGTTAAGGATTTTTTACGATCGTAACTTTCTTCTATTATGTAACTTTTATTTAGTACCTAATAAAATCTTTAGTTGAATCTTTTCTTTTTGCCTGTAAGATCTTGATGGAGACGTTAATGTTAATCAAGGGCATATTTTTTATCGTTTCTAGATCTCTTAGTGGAATTGATTAAGTTTCCTGTTGTATACGCATTACATTTTTGCTCAAGGAATGTTAGTAGAGAACAAATTTATCTTTGGTTACAAGATGTTTTTAGGTAAGGGTGGTATTCCATCTGTCGAATTTTTGATCAAATTTGTATTTGCGTCTCACATTTTGCTTAATGAGAGAGTGATCAAAAGTTGGACAGGTGGAATACCACCCTTATGCAAATTTCCACATTTGACAGGCAAACTATACAAAACCATTTTTTTATATTTTGTATAAAAATTTATAGCAAGCATTTACATTATATTGTTATGCTAGTTCGAAGTTAGCTTTGGAGTTATATTATGCCATAAATGTTATAAAAGTTAACAGTTTTTCACATCAAATACCATGGTAGTGTGCCTTTGATGATTTGGCTGTCAAAATGTAATTTTATTGTAATGCACTTGGAGCGAGGAGTTTTAGTCCTGTCATTTTTCACGTAATAAAACCGAGTTCATTTATAAATAGATTTTTTATTTTTTCATCACCTTTGAACGTCAAAAACTGCGTGTGTGGATGAAAAATTTACCGCTATATGTGTGTTAAAAACACCACTTGTATAACCTGTCCGATTTCTAAGATCAAGTTCGCCATACATTTACTATAATAAATAAATAAATATTATAGGACATTATTACACAAATAGACTAAGTCCCACAGTAAGCTCAATAAGGCTTGTGTTGAGGGTACTTAGACAACGATATATATAATATATAAATACATAGAAAACACCCATGACTCGGGAACAAATATCCATGCTCATCACACGAATAAATGCCCTTACCAGGATTTGAACCCGGGACCATCAGCTTCGTAGGCAGGGTCACTACCCACTAGGCCAAACCGGTCGTCATCTATGGCGTACTTGATCTTAGAAAAACGGACAGACTGTACCACCAGTTTCATTTCGAACTAGAGCTTTTTGTCGTGACCGCCGTGTTTATTATATGCTATCAAAGTAAACCTTTCTTGCAAAAAAGGGTAATTTTATAATGAAGATGATTCTTAGCTACTGCTACAAAATACCTTTTAAAGACTACAGAACAATACTGCAGACCTAACAAAGTCGAAAGAGTTCGAAATTCAAACAATGTACAAGGTAATTGGTCCATACTGCATTTGTTAGCTATGCGGTATTGCACTATCCTCAAGTTCCCCAACGTTATGACACGTGAGTTTTGCGTGTGAACCTGCTCGTAAAACGCAGATTCAAGGCGAGTATAAAATCAAAAACAAATATATTTACACTATTTATTAAACTAACAATCTAAATAAAGTCTAAGAGGTAGCAGGAGCGCTGGCTGCCTTTTCAGCCTCCTTTTGTTGAGCAAGCTCCTCCGCCTGCCGGTTCCGCCATGCAGTCATGTAGGAGCGCGGGTGGATTGGGAAGAAGCCGGACAAACCTGTAATCAAGCATAAGTAAGCTTAAGCTCAAGCGTAGATAGGATCAATAATCAAAATCAGTTATTTTATGAAAATCATCATTCCTGTTTGTAAATATCATTACCAGATCCATAATTCTGATGGTAAATAAATATGAAATAACTTTTCTAGAGAGTGAGAAATTCATAAACATGGCATGATAATTAACAGAGGGTTAACGAATTTCTCAGTTTTAGCTTGGGCAAAAATTTCGGGAAATCCGGGACAGTAACATGCAATTCCAACTCCAGGAAGTGATTGACAGCCTGCCTGTTTCCGGAAGGGCATCCCTGCACTATATCTATATCTGGGCAAAAATGCTTTCGTATGTCTGGATGTTCTCTACAGGTCACAATTCGTAACCAATTCTGAAATTTTGTGAGCAGGTTCTATGATAAAATAGTATTTTGTCAATTCAGATCTTGGAAATTTTTCAAACGGCTGTGCTACAATATAGAATAGAAGAACCTTTATTCAAAATGCTTAATTTAAACTTAACTAATAGCACTGACATAGTATCATTATAAAGCGTCACTGAAATGGTTTCCACTCAGCTTCATGTCAAGGAACCTTTGGGGACCCCAACGCTGGTCTTCCGTGGTAATAAACACTTATTAAGTTTTAAGTTATGTTCACGAGCTCACACTCACAGAGCCACTAGTTTCTAAGGTGATTATATCACCGTATCCGCAACTGGATGTGGTGACAGTGTACAGCCATGCCTAAGTACAAAATTATTATTACTAACTAGGTACCCAAAATGATTTCTTATAATAAGGTAGAAAATCTGGTGTACAGTCAGCATCAAAAGTAGCGGATCAAACAAGGTTTCAAAAGAAATCTACCATTTTGTAAGAGCTTAAAAAAGTAATGGTTCTATATGTAGAATAATTAAGACGGTAAAATATAAACTTTTAAACGTAAATTTTAGAGATTTATTTATATTTGGAAAAGTTATACAGAATATCAGATACATTCGATGCATTGTTTCATCCGCTACTATTGATGCTGACTGTACCTATTAAGAATGATTTAGTTCTATCTTAAGGTATTTTAGAACTTTCTACTGTAACAAAATGTTGTTATAGCATGATTTTGGTTTATCTATATAATTTAAAACACGTAAAAAACTTACCTAATAACTCGGCTACTGGTGGTGTAACATGAGCCCCCTTACCAAGCCAGTACTTCAGTCTTTCAAGATTCAGGGCTACTAATTTCTCATTAAACACATTTGGCATTGGGTCAAAGGATCCTAATTGTTCAATCACCGGTTGTGTCGTCGTTCTTTTGCGCTAAAACAAAAACCATTCCTATAAGTTACTGCTGTGTCGATTTATAGTTATTTTAAGGTTTATTCGTAAAAATCCCTAAATTAACTATACATTTTATAGAGTATGGATAGGGATTCTTTCCAATAAACGTAAATCATACACACTAATAATAATGTACACTTACATGAGTTACGGAAATGTGAAAGAATGGCCTGTTAGTACAGCCATGTCGGACCAAACGTATAGATTTGGCTGCTTTGGCAAAGTACCGACCAGTTCCACTGGCTGGTGGCAGCGGCATTTTCTATACAAATACAATATTTAAATATATTTTTACGTAAAGCAATTTATAACCTCAAATTGTATAGATATTTGACAATGACAGCGAGGAGACGGGATGTTTTCCAATAGATACAAATTTGATCATAAAACGTATTGCAAAATTATCATTGAAATATGCATCTTATATGCTGCATTTAGAGCACAGATTTGAGAAACGCTTATTAGACTAACTTACGTAGTTCACATGATGCGTACACAATATGCTATTCTGGACATGTTTAAAACTGGTCAATTAAGGCTTCGTAGGTTCGTGTTTTTCTATCACTCTCACTCAGCGTAAGCGCGAGCGAGATATATTTATGGGTACCGATGGCGACCTTTCTTACATAATCTCATCTGTCAAAATGTTTCGGCAGGAAAAGCCTTTGCCTGAAATGAGGGTGATACCTACCGACTGGAATTGGTTTCATGGTATATTTAGGGGTCCCGATAGGCACCTTTCAGAGCGTCTGCCAAGCACTTCCGGCAAAAAATTACTGTCGTAATTTGCAGCCGACTCTTCTACCATTAAGGATAGAGCCAAAAGACATGCAATACAGTAAAAGTATTTTAGAAAATAAAACGAACTCTTGTGTGACACTGCTGCGCACTGTTACAGCGGCGAAAATTGATGCTTTAGCAGTTTACGGATCACTTGGCATTGGACAGTTCTAAGCTAAAAAATCAATTTCTTCGACTGTACATTAAAAAATAAGCTGTGCTCCTAATATTTTATTGCAGACGTATTGCTAACTTATTTACCTACAGTCAGTTCTGCTGTAATCAGTAGGTACATATGGAAAGATATTTTGTCATAATACAATCGGCATAGACTTGTAGCAATTGAATAGCTCTAGCATACGACTTTAAAATTTTAAATCATTAGTATCGTTCATCGTATTTAGTATTCGTAGAGTCTGGCAGCCCAGACTTCAATCTTCTATGAAATTATGACGTTTACTTAACGTTTGCACAGGGTGGGCTATCAAAATCGCTGCCAACTTAGCTTGGTCTGACTATTAAGTAGGTATAGTCAGCAATACCTGCTATTCACTTAGCACCTTTGCATATAAATTTCTACGCAGGGTGGGTACCTTTTCTCTGCAGCTGACTACAGGAGGACATAACATATTAGTCAGGCATAGAAACATAAAAACAAAAGCTCAAGTAGAAGTTATAATAGTGTGATTTTGTTTCTATGCTCGAGAATTCTACTTTCAAACTAGCCTCTTGTGCATCCTTGCGCAATAATCAGAAGGACGGGCATTTTTCTCTGCCACTCTAATTACGTCTTAGTGAGAGTAAAAGAGAAAGATCCCCGCAATTGGCGAATTTCGGTTTTCGCGGTAGGTCCAGGCAAGCAGTTTTGAATGAAGACCAACAGTATCTATGTTTAACCACCTAAAAGCCTCTGTATATATATGTAAATTAATTATAAGATGTAATGTTTTGAAAAGATGTGTCCCGAGTCGAGTTTCTCGCCGGTCCCATATTGGGATACCCTCCTCCAATTTAGGGGGGATTTAAATCATCACGGGCACCTCTGCAAAGAGCCGGCTTAGCTTTACTTGACGTTCATAAGCGCATTGTAATATGCCTTATTTATCTTTATTGTGGACATACATCGCGTGTAGACATTTGTTTCAATTTAAACAATATTCTAAGCTTTTAGACTACTACACAATAGAAAAATTCTAAGAACATAAATCTTTGTATGACCTAAATATATTTATACATTAATCCCGTCCCAAGCTTGCTCTGACGTCCATATTATCGATAAACTTTACATCTCTCGACCATGGATTGATCGCGCAGTTTTGTGACGTTTCATTGTCAATTGTTACGCGCGGCAGTGGCGCCCGCGGCGTAGTGTCGTGGGCAGCTTTCATTCATTGGACCCGCAGGATGAATAGGGATGGGACACGAGTTATCTATAAACGTAAGATGCTTGTCGATGCCGCGTAGATTTGGTGACACTGCATTTTGAATTGTTATGCGCGGCATTGAATGGGACATTGTCTATGGATAAATCGTGTAGGTTTGATAACGTGAATTTTTTTCTCAGCCATAGATATTATAGGCTGTAATTTCTATGGTATCTGCCATTCAGCAGATTGTTCTAATTTTTCTCTAGTTTTTTTTTGCTTATACTTTTATAGGCCAACCAGCGTTTGATGGAAAACCAATATTCGAGAAACATTGTCATGTTTCAAACGACGGATACCATTGTTACAATAAGCAATAGTAACTTTAAAATATTTAAAAATAATACATACGACCCGAATATGTACCTATGGGGCCAAATACATTCTACGACTCTTCCCTTTCCGAACAAACTCTAGAGCGGTTAATAATATCACAACTAGTCGTGTTTAACAATCAAAATGATGTCCATGATTTAATAAAAACTTTTCCTTTGATCATAATTCATATAAACATTTTCTCTTCCCAAATCTTATCGACACATATTACCACATCCCTAAAACTTCCCAATCGCTACAAGCTGACCGACATACGTCGACCTTACTACAGACAAGGACGCACATACCCTAACCCCCGCCGAGAGACAAGGACGGAATCCGAATTGGGTCACGGGTCTACCGTCTTAGGCTGCCGAAAAGCGCTGAAGCGCTGAAACTGTTAAAATAAAAGCTATAAATAGATCTAGGTGAATGAGTGCGGGTGTATGAAATCCTGAATAAGGATTTCAGAAGGCTTTTCGGGAAATTGAACTGCATTGAATTGTTATCGGGGAAAGACGTTAATATTAAATGGGAATGGCAAATAATAGAGGTAAGGTTTGAGGAAGTATGGTTTGAGTTTGGGTCCGCAGCAAGCTCGGTTCTCCATACAAACGTAGTTGCGCTCTCATTTTAAAACGACTAGCTAGATTGCTCTGAAACTTTGTACTTACAATAGGATAAGGTATATCTAGTCCTGTTAGTTTATGTAGCTTCAGATACCATAGTTAAAAAAATACAGCAAATTTAAATTTTTCATACATAACTTGTTTATGCTTTATTTCGTTTGTTTTATAAACTGGAGCTATATAAATTATTTCACAACTAGATATACCTCATGTCATTATATGTGCAAATTTTCATTACAATCCAACACGTAGTTTTAAAATGAGTACGAAACTCCGTTTGTATGGGAAGGTGAAATTCGAGCTTACCGGGCCAGATCAGGGAGGCTTATTCTAATTATAATAACAGGATATGAATATGATTTGTCAGTGTCAACAATGCTGTTTCTGTTTGTTATGCTTAATTATGACATTTTTGATAAAAAATAACCTGCTTGTGTTTGAAGAATACCTTACCTTACTTGCATTTAATAAAATATTGACATGGAGAGAGCCAAAAATATGTGACAACGAGAGTAACGCGACATAGACAATAAGGTTGTGTATATATATTTTTGGCACTTTGATCGTATCGATATTTAATACCATGACAGTACCAATGAGCTTTTCGGAACTTATGTACGAAATATCATTTGATATTTACCAGTCGCTTTTCGGTGAAGGAAAACATCGTGAGGAAATCGGACTAATCACAATAAGGCCTAGTTTACCCTCTGGGTTGGGAGGTCAGATGGCAGTCACTTTTGTAAAATTGCCTCCGCCAATTCTTGGGATTATTTGCAAAGCGGACCCTAGGCTCACATGAGCCGTGGCGAAAAGCCGGGACAAACGCTAGGAAGATGAGGTGAGTGTCAACAATGAAGTTTCTTGTTGAAGAAAATGTCAATTTTATAACATTTATAACTTTCGCGTTTTCGCGATATTTACCTATTTATTAAAATACAGTGGTATTCTTATAAATAGTCGTAGCCCCACAACCCGGTTATATGTAAATATGTTTTAATAAAGGAATGTCAATTTTGATAAACATTTACCTGTTTGGGCCTAAAGAATACCTTACCTTACTAGTATTTAATAAGATATTGCTGACTGTACATATTTTAGACCTCGACTGTACTATCTAATCCATTTGCCTAAGAGTCCGTCTAAGCTAATTTTGCATCGATATGAACAGAACAAAGTGAAGCAGTATCATTTTATACGTCATATTTTTATAGAAATTCGACATTGCGAGACATTTTAACTAAACATTCCTGGTAATATTTAGAAACTAAAATGTCATATAAAATTTTCTGGATTAGGCCTAGTTTCAGAGATAATTCAATGTTCTTCGAAATAATTCTTTCGCCAGAAGTCGGTACAAAACACATTTTTGACTGCGGTATTACCACTTTGAGGTCTAGTCTGGACATACCTATTGATTGACATCAAAAATTAAAAAAAAAATATTCGAGAGGCTACCCCCTTACAAAAAAAAACTTTTTTAGTTAATTTTAGGTTATGTGTTTATCAATAAAAAATACGTTTTATGTACAGGAGTGTTAAAAAAAAAGGAGAAAAAAAACAATTTGTTTTTTTTTTGTCGAATTTCACAAAAAGTCATATAACATTTTTTGCTTCTGTTGCCATCAGGAATGCACCGTTAAAATCTCTCGCAATGCTCACGGGCACCTTGTATACTTACATTGGTCCGACTGTATATGTCTGTTCATTCTGTCCAACGGCTGCTGTAAAGGTTTTTGTGGGGGTCGGAACCCATGGGAAACCCATGGAAACCCAGACACTTTTATGTGTGCCTTACACAGAAAAAGGAATAGCCCAAAGGCCCCCAAAAGCAATAATATTAATGACCGAAGCGTTAGCGAAGGATGGGATTTTTTTTATTATTTATTTATTTAAAAATTACTTATTACTATATGCAAAAATTTCGCCAAATTGAAGATAGTAGATTTTGCTTTTGTATGTCTGGGTCTTATCCTCTACAGGTCGCAATTCTTAATCGCTTCTCGTGAAATTTTGTGACCGTATTTTATAATTACATAGATTTTTCCAAATTTTCCAAAATGCGGAAATTAGCATAAAGGACTTAAGACCATTGTATGAGTTCAATGTGATAACGACTCGACGAACTATTTTTTACTTTTACTCAGGCGCGACTACAGGCAACTTGTACAATTTGTACTAGGTAAGCGCTTTATAACTTATCTTTAGTTATAATATCATTGCTCAAAAGGTAGACCGTGAATGCGGACAAGATCGTAGGGAGCCGTTGTTTGAGGGCAGCACAACCGGTCATTGTAGATATCCTTAGGGTTGGGAGAAGCCTATGTGCAGAAGAGGACATTTTTTGGGTGGTAATAATGATGATGACTTAGCCTCGTAAGTGGAGTTGGTATAAGAACTCGTGTCTTTTAAGTCTAAATTTGAATAACTCCAGTCGTTTTTGAGTGACTCTGCGCTTAAAAGCCTCTCTCTTAAGTCCCGATGCGAGTCTTTTATTGAGTTTTATAAGTGCAACTTAAAAGTACTCGAGTTTTCGAATAAAGACTTCGTCAAAAAATGTATCTATAACACAAAGGAAAATTGTTTTTTTTTTTTTGCATAACCCATGAATTGAATGTGGAGACAATGTCTTTTAGAAAACTTTTGTGCATAATTTGAGAAGGCTTATCTTTAAAAGGCTCAAGTCTTTATAAAAGACTTAGGTCTCAAGTTTTGAATTACCTATAATGTCTAGAGTCTGAAAAACTGAGTCGAGTCTTAATAGCAGAGGACTCAAGGACTTGAGTCTTAGCCAACTATTGTCACTGTGACAAGGTACGAAATGAGTCACAAATTAAATCTTTTGACTTTTACTTTTTTTACTTTTTAATCAAACACTCGGATGTGTGCAACCATTTTTATAAGTCGACGTCGCATTGATTTTCGCGAATAATAGCCTGCTTAAAATAGAAAAGTCGCTATTTAACTAACTAATAATTGGTTATACAGTGTGTCCCTAGCCATTGGACAAAGCCGAAATGTACATATGCATTAGGGTATTTAGAACCAGTGTACAAAGTATCATAACAACCGGTGTAGCGGTTTCGAAGAAATTAACAAATTACCATTTTTTACTTTGGAGCAGCCTGTATGTGTTAGTAGCTCCTAAGGTAATATCCTCAAAGAATAGTATGAAACCTTCTTCGACCTTTTTGATTATCTTTTTTATTTATGGCACTAATAAGTTTCTGACTTTTGAAAAATGTCATCATTATCAAATATTTCGAACAAATTGACAAAAACACTGCCAAAGATTAACACAGTAGATTAACACAGTGTGTTTCTTTTTGTTGTAGATTATTGCAAATGACTTTTGTTCGAAAAAAATATTTTTTATCTTTTGTTCTAATTAAAAAAATATTAACGTCAGAGCATTCCTGAGAAGTAACCCTACGTGGGATTTCAGGGTTTGTCCAATAAGGTCACCCTGTATATGTATAGTCAAAGTATTAAATAGCGACGGTAAAAGTGCCTAAATCACGACCTATTTGTCCATACGCGATGGTGGGTTGTAGGTATAGTAAGCTACAAAATTGTATGAAAAAATTATGAATGAATTCATTCATAAAGTCGCCATGCACTTTTACGGCTGATGGTAGATATTTTGGGCACTTTGTTCGCGTCGAAATTTAATACATTAACTGTGCCTAGGTATTACCTACGTAGTTCAAGTTAGTTATAAATACTTACACAAACTAATTATATATTATATTTACCTTCTTACCGCATATCAAAATAAGTGACCTGAGAGTCGTATTGATATCTTAATATACATTATATTTGACGAAGCTAAAAATTAGGACTTTATCTAAGAATATCCTTAATCGTAGGTGAGCAATCTTTGTAGCAACAATATTATTGGCAGATCTTATTAGCAATGAGGGCCTCACCCTCAGTGCTTCACCCGAAAGAGTGGAGCGTGAACCAGAACCTTTTTGTTTTGCTGCAACGCACACAGCATACATTACCTTGTATTGATGCTTTTTAGGGTTCCGTAGTCAACTAGGAACCCTTATAGTTTCGCCATGTCCGTCTGTCTGTCTGTCTGTCCGAGGCTTTGCTCCGTGGTCGTTAGTGCTAGAAAACTGAAATTCGGCATGGATATATAAATCAATAAAGCCGACAAAGCCGTACAATCAAATATAAAAATTTAATTTTTTTGAGGGTACCTCCCCTACACGTAAAGTGGGGGTGAATTTTTTTATTTTATTTAACCCTACAGTGTGGGGTATCGTTAGAAAGGTATTTCAACAACTAATAGGGGTCTTCAACAAACATTTTTTGATGAAGTGAATAGATTCGGAGATAATCGCTCCGAAAGAGAAAAAAAATGTGTCCCCCCCCCCTCTAACTTTTGAACCATAGGTCCAAAAAATATGAAAAAAATCGTGGAAGTAGAGCTTAAAAAAGATATTAAATGAAAACTATAGCGGACACGATCAGTTTAGCTGTTTTTGAGTTATCGCAAAAAGTTGCTCCCATAGTAAAAAGGCTTACTTTAATTAGGTACCTACTGATTATGCAAATTTGCCTATTTGTTTAACTCGCGTGAAAGGTACTGTTTCATCCCTTGGTTAACAATTTACTATACTTTAAGCTCCAGTTTAGCTTATTGTGACGGAAGAGTAACTACGGAACCCTACACTGAGCGTGGCCCGACATGCTCTTGGCCGGTTTTTATTGTTCTTTATTTAATTTTTATTTTGGTGTTGCTATTGTTTGTATTATTTTTTGTTTAGATGTGTGTATTGTGGCTAGCGAATAAATGGTTTATCTATCTATCTATCATGAGAAGAAGAATATTGTAACAAACATGATTTTCTATCAAAATATTTTGAAAAAACAAAAACCATTTTTAAACCCCCCACGCAAAAATAGGGGTGTTATATGTTTGACGCCAATGATTGTATAAACATAAATCGCAATCTGATGTCATCTAATAATCTACAATATTGATACGCTGAACACATTTTGGAACTGGATCTTCATCTGACTGAAAATTAGACATCGGTAGTCTTTCCTTTGCGGACCTGCCCTTTAATTTACATTCTGAGCATGACCCATTTACTTAAGCATAATTTTAAGCAGGTCAAGTCAATAATTGCGGGTAGGTAACAAAGGTTATGAAAGGATTCGAAGTCGATCCACACAAGGTCGCCAGTTGCACGACCCTTTTCTTACACCTCGTAACCGCAACCGCTATTACGTACGGCCTGCGTATTGTATCATAAGTAATTAACGCAACGCTTCTTACCCGAGATAAGACCGCGTGTGAATCAATCGCTAGTCGCTGAGTTGTGGGAGCACCGCGCACGCGCGCTGCTCGGATCGATGGGCCGGCGCAGCGACCGGGCGTCAGTGGCCGCGCCGCCGCCGCGCAGTCCAGATGACCCAGTGAAAAGGCAAGCTGTATCTTCGGGAATACGCCGAGGACGAGCGGCCGCCGTGCCGGGAGGAGTGGCGCCGGGCGGAGTGGACCGGCGGCGCGCGCGGCCGCCTGCCGCAAGTAGACCGCTCCCCCTCGCGGCGCAGCCCCTACCTCGCCAGGGACGATGAGCCCTCGCCAGCACCGGACGAGCGCGGGCGCTCCGCCTCCGCCGGCGCCCACCACCGAGCGCGCCCGCGCCCGCTCCGCTACCAGTCCCTGGAGCGCGACTACGATCGCTCCTACGCGCCGCCGCCGCCCCCCGAGGATGACTACTACCGGCGCGAACCTCCCCCCCTCTTCCTTGGAGAGCTGCAATCTCAGAATTCCGATCTCCAACGGGAGCTGGGGAACCTTAAGAAGGAGCTGGAATTGACCAATCAGAAGCTCGGGTCCAGCATGCACAGCATAAAGACCTTCTGGAGTCCCGAGCTGAAGAAGGAGCGGGCGCTGCGCAAGGAGGAGAGCGCGAAGTACAGCCTTATCAACGACCAACTGAAACTGCTCAATCAAGAAAACCAGGTCAGTCCCTTTCAAACTTCTGTAATCCTAATATCTCTCGAAGACAGTGCATGGTTTCAGTTCCTTATATAATGAAATATGTATATAGATAACTAACTGCCTTCTCGGGATAAATAGGACAACAGAGATGAATGTATTTACTCGTAGTAGCGAAATATCCTAACGCATTGGCAATGTTGCCTTTCTTGTACGTATAATTACCTCAGAAACCTCAGAACTTGGTACGTTAGACACGTATCTAAGAAAAGCTGTAATTTTAAGTAATCTGGTGGCCAAAACTAGACCTATACTCACTTATTGCTTGAAGTAAATAAAATAATAAAAAAACACTGATTCGAAATTCTCACCGAAACGTATTGTACCGTAACGTATAGGGAAAACCTTTAAAGCAGGTTTCCAGGTTCATTAAATATGACGGTTAGTGTTATTTATCAGTGGCGGCACGTACATAGAACTTGATTCCCATCGGCATTCCTATGTCGGGAGTCAGCAACTTTTTTTACTGATCTCATTGACAAGGCAAGCCAAATAAGCATCAGCTTGCCCAGCTGATGTCTTAGACGCACCTCTATGTAGTGACACAATCCAGGGCGGCCATGCAGTATTTGAGCAATCGTGTGGAGTGCCAAGATCTGAAGCTGTCTGGAGTCTGCAACAGACTCATTATGGGGTACTCTGTGCATGGTCACTTTTGATGCCTAGTAGCGTAACTATCCATACCAATGTGGCCAGTGGCAAATTCGTTGAGTGGAGGCTTTTGGGGTCCGTGTTAGCGCCTCTCGATCAAATTGGAGCTCCCCTCTGGCCACGGGCCCGTGGAATTTAGCCAGCTTTGTTACTACGTAGCTTAGTCACCTACACTACTGCTGTTTATCTAATTAGTGTTCCGTATCACTTCGGTCTTGCAAATTGGTTAAATGCGGTTTTCTCAGAGACCGTTCGACGGAGACAGCAATTTTTTTTTATAGTAGTAGATACATCGACATAATCCTTATCCTAACTATGTAGACTCTCATAATTCCTTAGAAGTTTAAAATAACACTTGCACATGCTGTGCTATCAAAATCGCTGCTGAGTTAACTTGGTGTGACTCTAGCTTAGCTTAAAAACTTTTACTATATATTCACCAAGTCTGGTTGCTTAGTTTGCCATATAAACCGTTAAACAGTACACAAGAGATACTTTTATTCGCATTTTATTGCCACTTCTCTCCACTCGAAAAGAATTATTATGCGTAACGTATAGGTACTAAAAGATAAATAAAACTAGTAAACTAGTACTAGACGAAAACGGAGGACCCCCACGAATTCGCCTTTTCATACAAACGTAGACCTCATTTTCCTCTTTGGATGTTAACATTATTGAAAATATATTGACACAATTTGTTGTACATCAACCAAAGCTATGGCCCTACGTTAGATTTTTGATTTTCAATTAGTATAAGAGTTATGAGCATTTAAAAATTTCTATGAAATCTGTTTTTTGCTCTTCATTTTTACAATAATCAAAAACTCGAAAAAAGTCAAACAAAGGGAATAGTTATGGTTAATATACCTACATCAAATTGTGTCAACATATTTTTCATAATGTCAATATTCAGAGAGGAAAATGGGGACTACGTTTATATGGAGAAGTGGACGGCCCCTTTCCTCTCAAGAGCATTTTTGTCGAGGATCAGGTAAAGGGGAGAAAGGTCATTTATATCACAACTCAATTTTGGACAGGGGTCAAGTAATTCATCGTTTGTAATATAAATAGACAGATAGATTTGTTTGTATTGATTTCCTTATGAGACACATTTACCCACTAATATACTAATACATTCTAAGTTACGCTCTCATTTTGAAACGACATGCTTAAATTACATGTAATTACTTAACATTTACGTAACATACACCTATATACCGGATGGGGTCTGTAACAGGAGTAAAAAACTTACCTGTACGTTGTACTCCTCAAACTGACCAAAAACAGCTTTTAAAAACAACTCTTGTTTTGATTTTTAGTACATATATAAAGTTTATTCCGCAATATATTGTAAATGTTGTCATGTTGAAAGCGTGACAGACAATCAACATGTCAATTACAATGATGATGGCGTATTCAAGCGTGGCAGTTTCAAGCTTTAAGCTTTCAACCAATCCGTAGGTGACCACAAAAACTTCTTATCAACCCTCAGTCAAACGGTAGACCTATCAGGCATACACCTGAACTTGACGCAGCGTACACGCAATGACGTGTCTCTCGTTCGCTCGGTGTGTCAGCGTCTATTAATTAAGCGCTGCTGTCGAGATCTCTTAATTTATCACGTTCATGACGTTAAGTAATTCTTCTTGCCGCCTACTAGACAACTTGATTACTTTTTCATCGTTAATTAGGACATCTTTACGCTTTTTATCTATCAAAATAATGTTACATCATCATCAAAGAGCTTTTACTTTATCGAACATTTTATTAGAAACCTAAACCAGTTATTCAGCCTACCTAGCAGGCGTATTTCTGATTTTATTAAGAGGTTATGAATTAGATCTGGATTAGTTATGGATCGAATCTGTTAGTGTCAAAAGTGAAGTTTTTAGTTGAAGAAATGTGCCTTCTGACACTGACAGATCAGATCCATAACTAATTCATAACCTGTTACTAAAATCACAACAGGTACGCCTGTAGATAATCTCTCTACGAATTAAAGTGATATTATTTATAGGATTCAAGTTAAATAATGTCTCTCTTCTTCCTCGATTTCTCACGTTGAAGGGTTGCAGGTTTTTTATGATGAGGGGGCAAACGAGCAGACGGATCACCTGATTGTAAGCGATTATCACCGCCCATGGACACCTACAACACCAGTGGGGTTGTTTATAGCACTTTCTTTACAAACTCATCTATTTTGGCTTTGTCGAATAACCTCTAGATATTTAAGATCTACAAAACATACAACCATCAAAGCTAGCAACACTTATCATCAAAACTCTTATAAAATCTTCTTCCATTAAATAAGGCACGTAATGAAGTCAGCTATTGAAAAATAAGTATTCCACCTAATAAGAACCACTAAAGGATGAATTCCAAGGACTTCGATCGGCGAAGGAAAAGTAAGCGACCGAGCATCTATCCTTGCGGAACGCCCCAGTAAACGTCTCATTTGCATGCTACGCTTGACATCGATTCAGGGGGAATCCTTCGGGAATTTTCGTATAAGGCCCTTTATAATGTCCTATTTTCTGACAAACAATATTAAGTATACATACCTTAGTAGGTAAGTATACTTAATATTGTTTGTCATGAATGAATTAGTTATGAATTAGTTATGATATAGAATACAAGGAGGCAATTTAAGGGAACAAATATGGCATTCATAGTGGGTTTTACCCTATGGTAAATTGATGAATAGTGAATACGGATCACTATATGTATATGGAAGGTTTGGAAAAAACTAGCCCGTTTCATTGCTCAAGGGCGTAGACTTAAAAAAAACCGTGATCAAATCAAATAAATATGTCAAGACCGATTAAAGAGATCCCGGAAGCTCCACAAAATGACAATCCGATTTCCGTGTAAAAACCCTTTGTTTTTCTTCTTAACACACACTTATGCTTTCATAACATTGTAACTTGAAATGTTGATAGTAACACTATCCATTTCTCCATCTTTGCAACCCTCCGAGACGAGACGAGCACCCTCCAACCCCTTAACCCCTAGATGGGACCTCTTTCCCGCTTCCTGTCTAAAATGGATGGAAAATAAATTCGCGTCCGTTCGCGTTTTTATAATGCAAGACTATGTTACCTTTTGAATACACACGCAAGCAGGTAAATATCTGCTTTTAATTTTGTACTGCTTTTAATAAAGTATAAGTTAGCATAACGCTAATAGTTTTTTACGATACAAGTGCGGAAAGTAGGAAATTCGCAACGACCGAAGTGAGTGTTTTAAATCGACACGAGTTGCGAATTATCTATTCGGACGTGTATCGTACAACGTAAGACAAACACATAGATATGGCCCTTTAAACTTTCGACGTACGCGCGGAAAGTGCTCATTCCCACACTAGTGAGGGAAAGTAGCACCATATGTAATGTAAATACTTTTTTCTAGCACCTAAACGTGGAGTCGATATCATTTCATCAAAATTTATATCATGTGGCTTATCCTAAACAATCATAATTTTATAAACTTACTTTTTGGGTTATATATCGATAAAACAGATTTTTATTGGGTACCTAGTTTGAATAATGAATAATTTATTACTGACATAAATAATAGAAAATAAAAATTACGTTTACAAGTAATATTTGCGAATAAAGAATCTAAATCTAAAAAATCGGCCAAGTGCGAGTCGGACTCGCACAGGAAGGGTACCGTACCATTATCTATAAAAACGGTCACCCATCCAAGTACTGACCCCGCCCGATGTCGCTTAACTTCGGTGATTGGATGAGACCCTCGAGATTGGAAATTTTTATTTTATTTTATTCTGTTTTTAGTTTTTGTTGTTATAGCGGCAACAAAAATACATAATCTGTAGAAATTTCAACTGGCTAACTATCACAGTTCATGGTGACAGACGGACGGACGGACAGCGGAGTCTTAGTAATAGGGTCCCGTTTGTCCCTTTGGGTACGGAACCCTAAAAACATTTGTAAATCGCTCAATAAGAGTTCAAAGCTTTAAAAAACTGATTAATATAAATTATAATTAGGTAGAAATGTTGCAATTGAAATTAAGGTATTTAACCACCTTATAAAAAGAATACCTAACTCTGAACCAGCAAACTGAAAAACCGTCCAAAGATGTCACCAAAAAAAATTGCCATTATATGCCGTCTACGACAATCAGTTACATCATCGAAGATAATAAAAGGGTCAATTTTAATACATCCTTAATCTGGAAGTAGGTAGTACTGGCAGTAGTTACCTAAAACTGCCCGATTGATCTTTACAGTAAGGTTCATTTACCATTGGGATTGTCCATATAATGAGACACGTACATACTTTGTACACAAAAAGACGTAACTCTTCGCTCTACCTGCAAAAATACGACTTTCTACAGACCTAGAGGTTTGAAGGGTCGAACCTCCCTTCTAACCAGATTTAATACCTACTAAAAGTTTGTCAACGTCCCTCGGAGGGACCGAAATTCCCAAATGAAACATCACTGTAACTTTATCACGCATTATGCTTTGGGAAGTTAAGCTTTAACAGAATGGAACTGAGGTTCCTTTTGCTGCTGGCGAATTTTGGAAAACACACTGTTATAGATAAGTTTTGTTTCATAGAGCATGGGGAATCAGATGAAACTTGGCAAATATATCGCGATAAAACACCAAATATCTTAAATTCGGTATCCCTGTATGTCGTAGGGTCGTATGTTAGACAAAGGAATCCTTGAATTTTGTATTAAATAAATCCAAATAGGAAGTTTTTTTAACCACAGAAAAACACACTATTTAGGTATGTATAATCATCACGTTCCATACGTAGATACATATGGAAATACGTAGTCGAATAAAGCAACAAACTCATATACATATACAAATAGACTTAGAGATGGAAATGATTGATGGAACTAAAAGGGTTTCATTTTAAGAACATCCTCCTTTTTTGATGTGAATAGGATATGTAGATCTACATCTATGTATGTGAGGTTAATTTGAAGGTACATTGTGACGTCGAAATAAGATCTAACATTCTAACTGATGTCAGTCGCCCGTGTGTCTCGCTCGCACCAATATATTTACAGCCAAGTACGAGCGAAATGTACGGACGACTGACATCGTAAGTTTGATTTGGACTCTGTCTCTATTTAAACGCCTGCACCCGCCTAATCCCATTTGCCACGCGTCACTCGCACGTCTGTGTCCCATCCTCCTATTTTAAATTGATATGTAGAGATACCTACACAGAAAATTATGTGTCCCAAAACTTTAAAGTCGTTATGGAATAAACAGGGATTTATTATCAAACCAGGCGCCAGAAACAACTTAATCCCATTTGCCACACGTCACACGCACTGCAGAATGCGTCATCATGAGGCTACTTCTTAGAAGTTTGACAATCGATATGGAATAAATAGTAACGCTATTGAGCCAGGGGCCTGCACCCGTCTAATTCCATTTGCCATGCATCACGCGCACGTTGCAGAATTCGTCATCTTTAGGATACTTGTTAAAACTTTGAAAATTGATATGGAATAAATAGTAACGCTATTGAGCTAGGCGCCTACACCCATTTAATCCCACTTGCCACACGTCACTCGCACTACAGAATGTGTCATCTTTAGGCTACTTCTTAGAACTTTGACAATCGATATGGAATAAATAGTACGCTATTGAGCCAGGCGCCTGCACCCGTCTAATCCCATTTGCCACGCGTCACTCGCACGTCTGTAGAATGTGTCATCTTCAGGCTACTTCTTAAAACAATGGATTTTGATATTGCTAAATATATGCGTATCTAATAACCTCTTAGAAACATAACACTAGTGATTTTAACAAGCTTGAAGAATATTTATAAGTGTTTTTTTACATAAAGGGTATTTTTGCAACGTTTAGTCATATTACGCAAGTATAAAGGTCATCCTAAAGAACTTTTAGTATGGAACCAACTCTGAAACCTTAAATTTTCATAGGTACATTTCAGCCAATTATTTCCGCGATTTCGGGGTTAGTTTAATAGTAATGCATCTATTCATTTTATTACGTATTAAATGTATATAAAACGGGTCACCCACGTATTTTATGTTGAAAAACGCTCGACATGTTTCGTTTTAAATATATTTAATATGTCTGTCTCACAGAAGTTTTGTCATTTTATTATGCCTAAACTTTGAAAAGCACGTATTGTAAGTATAAAGCGTAAGATGTACGGGATATTTATTGCTAGAGATAGACCTTACAATTCAAAATAGATTAACTAGAGCGAGATTAAGGTGTATTCAGTCCCGTCTTGCTTTTTATTTGTTCAGAAGCCGTGTATTTCTTATACTTTATATAAAATGATTCATGAATTCCTGTTTACATAAAATATTCAAATGAATGCTGCCGAGATTTAAGAAAAGTTTATTTTACCAGGTAACACATTTCCTACGCCCAATTTATTCGGCATTCTTTTTTGTACCATTTTTAGGGTTCCGTAGCCAAATAGCAAAAAACGGAACCCTTATAGATTCATCATGTCCGTCTGTCTGTCCGATTATGTCACAGCCACTTTTTTCCGAAACTATAAGAGCTATACTGTTCAAACTTCCAAAGTGGTAAAATGTGTCCCCCCCCCCCCCCCGTAACTTCTAAAATAACAGAATGAAAAATCTAAAAAAAATATATGATATACATTGTCATGCAAACTTCCACCGAAAATTGGTTTGAACGAGATCTAGTCAGTAGTTTTTTTTCCAATACGTCATAAAATTAAAAAAAAAAAATTTTTTTCATCAAACCCATACGTGTGGGGTATCTACGGATAGGTCTTGAAAAATGATATTGAGGTTTCTAGTATCATTTTTTTCTAAACTGAATAGTTTGCACGAGAAACACTTCCAAGGTGCTAAAATGTGTGTCCAAAGTGGTAAAATGTTGAACAAGATCTAGTAAGTAGATTTTTTTTAATACGTCATAAATGGTACGGAACCCTTCTTGCGCGAGTCCGACTCGCACTTGGCCGCTTTTTGTTAAAAAGTTAATCAAGTAGGTTAAGTACCTAGTCATTAACAAAGTTGAAATTTAAGAAATGTTCGAATTTTAAGAAATAAATGAGCTTATACAGAGTGACCTTAGCCATTGAACAAACCCTGAAATCTCACGTAGGGTTACTTCTCAGGAATGCTCTGACGTCAATATTTTTAAATTAGAACAAAAGATACTTAAAAAAATACATTTTTCGAACAAAAGTTATTTGCAATAATCGACATAAAAAAGAAACACACTGTGTTAATCTTTGGCAGTGTTTTTGACAATTTGTTCGAAATATTTGATACTGATGACATTTTTCGAAAGTCAGAAGGTTTATTAGTGGCATAAATAAAAAAGATAATCAAAAAGGTCCAAGAAGGTTCCATACTATTCTTTTAGGATTTTACCTTAGGAGCTATTAACACATACAGGATGCTCCAAATTAAAAAAATGGTAATTTGTTAATTTCTTCGAAACCGCTACACCGGTTGTTATGATACTTTGTACACTGGTTCTAAATACCCTAATGCATATGTACATTTCGGCTTTGTCCAATGGCTAGGGACACACTGTATAATGGTGTTCCCACTCCCACATTGGCTGTTATATAGCGCCCGTACCACAGAATAAATAATTCTACCGTACAGAAATGACACTTCCTACAAAACCGAAGCTTGACAGCGATTCAGGGTCGATTATGCTGTCCCTTTGTTATGTATGGCAATATCACTTTCGGCCACGTAGGGTTATCAAAATTCAAGTTATCATTGATATGTCATTATCTTATCTGTGGTCGTGCTCGTATAGGGACGTCAAATTGTGCCAACCCTAATAATTGCTCGGAGCAATACTGAACCGAGCGGAGCCGGAAAAAGTCGAAAGGAGGAGTGTCGCCCCACTGCCCGTACATTTCATGTCGCTGACGCAAAATGACATAATATAACATACAGGGAGTTTTTTTATAACACTACAACTTTAACCTATTAACTGGTAATAAAAAAATACTTGCTACGTAAAATACACTATTAAATATAAAACATGTTTATTATTTAGGGCCTGTTTCGCATTGTCCAAGTAAAGCATTGGATTAATTAACAAATAAATTAACTGCCAGATAAAACTTCCTGCAAAACTTAGCACTTTATCAACCAGGTAAGCTTATATGAAGATTGTGAAACGCCAGCGATGACTTTATTCGTCAGATAAGTGGCAAGTAGCTTATTCAGGAATTTACTTGGACATTGTGAAACAGGCTTAATTTAAGGGCCCGCAATCTATTATTAAGTTGAGTAAGTAAATAAGATGAAAGTCAGACATTTCTGTACTGATTGTCAAGTATCTATATCATAGTACGGTCGCCAAGCCGCTCAGAGGCCAGATTTAATTGACTCAGCTCGGCCTTACCCACAACCGGTATCAATGTGTTCGGACAGTTCTCCTGATCACCGTACATGCGGTAGTAAAGCGGAAAAATGGTGGAGGGGATAGTAATGACGTCACAAAGATGGCGGCCGGACCTATTCTTTTTGGCGGTGTATCTCGAAAACCACTTAACCGATTTTAATCATCGAGGTGTCAAATAATAGCTTATATTATGGAGATTATTTCCTTTTCTACAAACATTTACGTGAAACCTATAGGAAAAAAAATAATCACAAAAAACAGTTTTTTTATAAAATTATTTTTTTTTATTTTGTAAAAATCTCCGTAAATATTAGCATTTCGCAAATTTTGTTTAATATAAAACATATTGCTTCATTATCAAGGAATATAATGAGCCTTAAAACATACAGATCGAGTAATAAACAATGAAGCTACACTCATTTATTTGCGCATGGGTAACGATAACTGGCTTTTACCGGTCGAAACTGTGGTGACTGTTACGATACGTATTGAATGGAATTTATAGAGTATCGGTTTTAATTACTGAAATTATAATTAAAATTATAAAAACCAGACACAATAATGTTACCTTACTTCGACGTTTAGTCTCTTTTTTCGTCTTAATCATAGGTAGGTACATATTTCTTTTTACTTAAAAATTTTATACAGGGTGAACTTTTAACCACCAGTCATACTCTGCGCAGCGACTTTATAGGTCATACTTAACAACTTTTACTATGGGACCAATTCCGAAATCGCGAAAAAAATTTTGACTGTCCCATATAAAGGTGCGACCAACTTTACCAGACCAACACTTTTCCAAACTGAGCTACAGCTGTCCGATGAAGTTAAGTACTTAGGACTAACTCTCGACAATAAACTCAACTGGAACAACCACATCAACAAACGGATAGACAAGGCGGGAGTTGTCTTCTGGCAGTGCAGAAGGATGATTGGTAAGAGGTGGGGACTCAACCCGAAAATTACCCTCTGGCTCTATAAGACGATAATCCGCCCCTTACTCTGTTACGATGCTCTGGTTTGGTGGCCAAGAACAAACCTAGGCAACGTACGAGACAAACTACAAAGACTTCAAAGGCTCGCATGCGCGGCCACCACTGGCTGCACGAGGTCTACCCCGACTGCAGCCATGGAGGTCATGCTAAACCTTCCACCGCTGCACCTACACATACAGCAAGAGGCCAGTCTCTCAGCGGTAAGGTTGCGAACCCTCAAGATATGGTCTAACATCACAGGAGCTCTTCACACAAAATGCCTGGAAAAGGTGTATGACGAATTTCCAGTGCTTAGGTCAGGCACGGACCGGATTCACAAACAAGCTATCTTCGATAAAAGGTACAAAATACAGTTATATGAGGACGACAATCATGAAGGACTCAATCCCCGGGAGCTGAGAATCTTCACTGATGGGTCCAAAACAGACAGCGGATCGGGCTCTGGAACCTTCTCAGAAGACCTGAACATGTCGATCACCACTCCGCTAGGAGCCCATAACTCGGTATTCCAAGCTGAGTGCATGGGCATCATAAACGTGGCGGCTGCCATCACTGCAAGGAAGGTAGTAGGATCCTCCATCCGCATACTCTCCGACAGTAGAGCAGTCTTAATGGCTCTAAATAGCCATATAGTTACATCCAAACTTATACACGAATGCCACGAACGACTAATGGAGGTATGTCATAATAACAAGATCACCCTACAATGGATCAAGGGACACAGTGGATCCCGAGGTAACGATGCTGCGGACGAGCTTGCCAGGCAAAGATCGAATGCGGGGGCGATTGGTCCGGAACCGATTCTTCCGATACCATTTAGCAAGGTACGCTCAATGCTGCTGGCACGTACAGGGAAACTACACACAGAACACTGGCTGAACCAGACTGGATGCAGACAGGCAAAAGAAGCCATGCCTGGCATCAACGGAAAACGCACAAGGGCGCTCCTGCAACTAGGGAAGGTCCGACTGAGTATGGTAACCAGTGTCATAACAGGTCATGGACTATTTAACAAACATCTTTTCACAACAGGTGTCACAGATAGTCCCCTGTGCCGAGGTTGCATGGAGACAGAAGAAACAGCCTCTCACGTGGTGCTGGAATGCAGCGGAGTGACTCCATAGAGGGCTAAACATCTCGGATCTCCGAGAGACCTCCCCGAGGTCCTACTCAACATCAAAGGTTTGATAGGATTCCTCGAGGAGCTGGGCTGGCAGGACTAGCCCACCCCCAACATATCACGCAAAATAGGCGCAAGTCGTCGAGTTGCGGAAAAATCGCCCGAATACAATACAATACAATACAATACAAGGTGCGACCAGACCGCAGCTTAAAAAACGGTCACGATACGGAATCGCAGTGACGCGTCGTATGCGTACCGTTTTTGACGCATGCTCCCCACACCGCTGTTTAAAAAACGGTGACGGTACGGAATCGCAGTGACGTGCTTCACGCGAATCTTTTTTGTTCGCAAAACAGTTGCGTCTTTTACGTCACCGGTACGGTGTCTGCCATAAGATCTCCGTGTAATATTTTTTGCGATTTTTACGCAGTTCAATTTACGGTGCGTCAGCTTATTTTAAGCAGCGGTGTGGCGAGCATGCGTCATGGACCCGGGTACGTCCTTAAACTACGTCCAAAAGAGAGATATGGGCATTGTGAATGTCATCTCGCTTTGTGTGGTAGGGCACAGCCAGCGGGTGTCATTCCAGATCCAAATTTTCTTGCGTGATTCGGCATTGGTCCCATAATAAAAGTTGTTCAGTATGACCTGTAAAGTCACTGCGCAGAGTATGGCTGGTGGTTAAAATTTCATCTTATACCTATATTCGACACAAGTAGTAAGTACTTACAGACCAACTATGATACACATTTTGCCTGTATAGTGATACATAGTGAATAAATTAATACCTGATTTAAAAAATAAAACAAAAATAACAAATAGCATGTTATTTAATTCAGTAATCACTAATCAGTCTTAAACAATGAACATCATACTTTTAGATTAGATTATACTGTGTTTCGACTTGAAAGATTTTACTGCTTTAAAACATAAGACAAACCTACCAACCAAATGTATAAAAAAAAATGTTTTTTGTGATTATTATTTTCCTATAGGTTTCACGTAAATGTTTGTAAAAAGGAAATAATCTATTAAGCTATTAGTTGACACCTCGATGAATACAATCGGTTAAGTGGTTTTCGAGATACACCGCCAAAAAGAATAGGGCCGGACGCCATCTTTGTGACGTCATTACTATCCCCTCCCACCATTTTTCCGCTTTACTACCGCATGTACGGTGATCAGGAGAAACGCCCGAACACATTGGTACCGGTTGTGGGTAAGGCCGAGCTGAGTCAATTAAATCTGGCCTCGGAGCGGCTTGGGGACTACTAATAGTAAAAGTTGTTCAGTATGACCTATAAAGTCGCTGCGCAGAGTATGACTGGTGGTTAAAAGTTCACCCTGTATAAAATTTTTAAGTAAAAAGAAATATGTACCTACCTATGATTAAGACGAAAAAAGAGACTAAACGTCGAAGTAAGGTAACATTATTGTGTCTGGTTTTTATAATTGTCATTATAATTTCAGTAATTAAAACCGATACTCTATAAATTCCATTCAATACGTATCGTAACAGTCACCACAGTTTCGACCGGTAAAAGCCAGTTATCGTTACCCATGCGCAAATAAATGAGTGTAGCTTCATTGTTTATTACTCGATCTGTATGTTTTAAGGCTCATTATATTCCTTGATAATGAAGCAATATGTTTTATATTAAACAAAATTTGCGAAATGCTAATATTTACGGAGATTTTTACAAAATAAAAAAAAATAATTTTATAAAAAAACTGTTTTTTGTGATTATTTTTTTTCCTATAGGTTTCACGTAAATGTTTGTAGAAAAGGAAATAATCTCCATAATATAAGCTATTATTTGACACCTCGATGATTAAAATCGGTTAAGTGGTTTTCGAGATACACCGCCAAAAAGAATAGGTCCGGCCGCCATCTTTGTGACGTCATTACAATCCCCTCCACCATTTTTCCGCTTTACTACCGCATGTACGGTGATCAGGAGAACTGTCCGAACACATTGATACCGGTTGTGGGTAAGGCCGAGCCGAGTCAATTAAATCGTGTTTCTAGAGGGCTTTTGAGATTTGGCGACCGTACTATCAGATAACTAAAGAGGTCAAATGATTTATTATTACGAAAATACTAATTGGAATCGTACTCTATGTAGCGTGACGTCATATTTCTGTCAACGGCATGACATGTACGTGCCCGCTGCTATAAAATGTTATACAACATCGCGTGACAGGGACAACATGATAGTATTGAAAGCGTTTTATTATGTTGTCCCTGTCCTGATACAAAATGTTATACAGGAATTTATTTATTCACCTGCACTAGTTTACGGGGTGAATACTGGGTGGTCATAAAAAAAATTTTTTCGCGATTTCGGGGTTGGACCCATAGTAAAAGTTGCTCAATATGACCTATATATTCAGCCCGTAACTTATTGCAAGTGACTTAAGAAACAACCTGTATAACATTTTATAACAGCTAATGTTGTAGCATCATAATTCGTCGAACGTGCATTCCAAACAATTTTAAGGAATAAAGTGTATTTTATTGAAAATATTGGGCAGCATTAGCTTAAGACATTAAATAAACAGTAAACTGTAAGCTTATCTTAAGTACAGTAATGAGATTAACCCTTTCTGTACGGGTGACAACCAGAGTTGCCAATTAGGCATCATCACTGTAGTACGGGTGTCAACTATAGTTGATCGAAACAAGGACGAAGTTTGAAATTTTTTTTCAACCAACTTAGACTTTATATGTTGGTAATAACGATGATATTTAGTAGTAGCATTAGTATAGATTCAAAGAAAAAAATGGCAAAACATTCTGGTAGATGGCGTTAAAACAAATATTTATTTAAAAATCCCGCATTTTTTCTGTCAACTGGGGTTGACACCCGTACTCCACGAGTGCAGAAAAACTCAATTCAATATGGCGGCAAATAGTGTTGTTTTATATTTCATCGAGTTTTAGTAGTTAGGCTAGTTGCAAGTGTTATAGTTGTAAATTTCGTGATTTATAGAATAATTATAAAAAAAAGTTATTTAATTGGATTATATTACAGTGTATGGTAATAAATAATAATAATATGTTCTTAAGATTAAAATAATAATGATCTCTGCTACACTTTTTTATTTTTACCCTTGAGCAGTACAGATAAATATCGACAACTGTATCGATAGGTGCACATCACTATTTTATTCAAATGGCAGTCGTGTTTTTATGTTGCGTTAAAACGGTTGATATTTTTGCATTTTGTTAATAATTATTATCATTTCAAGGCCTTGTTCTATTCAAAATATCATA
The DNA here is from genome assembly GCF_033807575.1 of Cydia pomonella. NCBI lineage: Eukaryota > Metazoa > Arthropoda > Insecta > Lepidoptera > Tortricidae > Cydia > Cydia pomonella. Next base: position 27,964,604 of record NC_084705.1, on the reverse strand, counting down.
AACTAATATTTACATAACTAACAATAGTTAAAATCGCTTGTAGTAACTTACATTTATACTTTTTTTAGTGAGAGATATTACGCGTGAAATTTAAAGTACTAGTTATTATAAGTGCAATAAGTGAGGAGTTATCAAAAGTGCATAATGTTTTTAATGTGTGTACAAAATTTCAACCGCACAGCTGTTATATTTCAGAAAATACACGTAAGTGAAAATATGTCTAACCGCCGACTCTCGCAAAGACATGCCCGTATTGAGGCGGTGCTAGGCGTTCCAAGTCCCCGTACAGAAAGGGTTAATCGCGTTTTGCGCAAGTATGTTAATTTTGGATTATTTTTCTAGATTGCGCTGAGTTAGGACCTCTGGGTGCCTATCTAAGATGACAACGAAACGCTATCTGTCTCTCTATCGCACTAATATGTAAGAGTAATAGAGAGACAGAAAGCGTTTCGTTTCTAAGCCCCCTGACAGTAGGTAACCTCCACAAAGGTATCATTTATTTCAATCACTACTAGTTACTTGTTCCACGTTCCCCTTTCTCAAACATATACGTTGTTTAAGGAGCCAATAATTGTTCAAACTGGGTCAAAGGGCGTTTGTGTGTGTGGCCCGATCGTTCTTCACCCACGCAGGCGAAAAACGTCACTAGTGCATAGGAAATAGATGATATTTTCACATTTCTAAACAGCGTTTTAATACACATACGGCTATAGTTCCTTTAGAAATGGTTCAACAAAACAAATGAGCAAATTATTGATCCGACCATGCGTGACTGTAGAAAGCTATGAAACGTTAAAAAGTTACGGTTGTTTTAATGATTACAAAACAAAACTGAATATTTATTACAATATAATAGTAATAGATAATTATTTGGAGAGCTTTTTTTTTGGATTAAGTATTTCAAGAAGTGGCAATCTTAAAATGGCTTAGGAACGGGACTCCTTCGACGAAGTTTAGAAATGGCTCCTCTCCATTGGCTTCTGTCCTCTGTCGCGTGTCTGCTGTTCTGGCTTCTGTGCTCTGTATGAGAGCCATGCTGCCGACATCTCCATCAGGCTTTATGCCACCTGGTCTGCCCAACGTTAGGGCTCCAGCCATGAGATTTTTTCCTTCCACTTTCCCGATAACCGTAAGTCGCTCTAGATAGTCAGAGTTTCTGCGAGCAATGTGGCCAAATACTAAAGAATACGGTGATAGACACGTCGCAGAGAGCCTTTGAGAATGTGTGAGGTTGAGCTCTACTATGATGGATGCGTTGGTATGTCCATGGTATTCATAGTATACGGCACCAACACCACATCTCGGAGGCATGTGTCCACCGTCTATCCGTCGCTTTTATGGTCCAGCTTTCTTAGCCATAGAGAAAATGGATCAGTGTGCGAAAGACTTAGGTGCATTTTGAAGTATTCTGGTCTCTCCAGATTTTCTTGGCCATTCCTGAGGGAACTCCTGAGAAGTGTTCATAATAAAGTGAAATAAGATCAGATTGTTTTTTATCGCAATTAGTTAGGTATAATAAAATCACTTTAACAGCGCGGCTTACGCGGGCGATGACTCGCGAATGCGGTGCGGCGCGGCGCGGCGGCCCAACGACATTCGGAGATCGCCCACGTAGGACACTTCCATAGGTATCAAAGAATTGAATTCACCCGCGCCGCGCCGCTTCGCGTTCGCGAGTTATTCGCTCAGGTAAGACACTGCATAAATGAAATGAGACGAATGTTGCTGATTTGTAGACACCTGATGAAATATGCGTTGCGGATCTAATAGGTATTTAGAGATATTATTAATGTCCCTCAAAAAAACGTCCTTTAAAAAATCTGAATTGCACAGCAGAATGCTGTTTTGCAGTGCAGTCTTAGGTTAGGTTAGGTTATTATTTTTGCGCTGATCGTTTAAATACCAGCCAATAGTAAATAGGTATATGTTTAAATAAATATATTATCGTTTTTCCAGTTCAAATCCTATATAGAATCTGTTCGGAAAGAGAAGAGTCGTGGAATGTATTGGGCCCCATTCATTTTTCTGCCCAGACTTTAGCTCCGTTTGCTTTGGCAACGTAAACCCTAGGATTGGCGAAGGCAAGCTTGAATTTAATATTAATAATAGCTTAATCGCCGCCAAACAACGTTGGCACAGGATCAGAAATGTGACATAAAAGTCGTGCAAGTAAAGCATTTCTTCTTGGCTTGTAGACCTCATGAATATTTATTACGCACGCATGAAGATAATATGAACTAGGTCACATGGATGACGTGATAAAAAATAACGCTGAGAGCATTTTTCTTCGATAATCTGTCTATTGCCACTTGGGAGATTGGGTCAACTGTACTGGTTCTTGAGAAGTATGGAGCATTTCAAAAGTTTTCAAGTGTTTTACGCGTAATGCTTCCTGATTTCCTGCAAAACTTTTGTTTCTAACATATCTCCATCTGTGCGGGATAGCTTTGTGTTTATTTGGAATTTTTCTTCTTTCTGGTGCCTTATCAGCAGACAACGCTTGGCAGATCATCGTGCCTAAAGCAAAAAAAATACTGTAGGTAAGCTTCTCTGGTACGCCTTGCCTTAGCCTGTCTTACGAACTTATTAATCGGTCTTGAATTCTACTCTAAACTCGCAAGTAACATTATTCAAATTAGTTCTTCAAGGCCACACGAAATAAACCTTGACTTGGCACTCACAGGTTCAAAGCCTCTAATCAATGCATGCAAAAGCATAGCATACCAAAGTGCAGCTATCAACAGGTTCCTGTCACTGGCTTGGCGCCAAATCTGACAGCCGCGGCCACGGCTGCCAATCTTACGCGACCATAAGGTGATTACTGTATGGCTGGGCGCGCTGGAGTTGGCATTAGACGTTTGGATTTGACAGGTGAAATAAAACAGCAACGGGGTGGCTTTTATACTTATACAATTTTGTTATCGATGCACATTTTTATTACTCGCTGCACGCTTCGCTCGCACGCAAGTTCTGTCAGCGTTCTGTCAGAAGAGATCAATTCGACGTTCGAATCAGCTTCCTTTTGCGATTTAGGAACTTCCAACCTGGAGGCTAATTCGAACGTACCTACATTTTGATATCAAAATAATTTAATTTTGACATCAAAACGTAAGTTTGAATTTGCCTCCAGTTTTTAGTTTACGAACGCTACTATTTAATATTACCTACTACTGAACTGAAATGCTGTTTTTTTGGTCTGATGGTAGGTAGTGATAATATTTAATGAATTCACTTAAATTATTAACACTGTTGACATTGTAATTATTTATCAGAAAGATCTAAATAGTAGTGTTCATAAGCGAATGCTGGAATATTATACTTAGATGGTACTTATGATTTTTCCGAGAGTGCTAGGAAACCTAGAGCCGTGACAGATTATTTTCAAAAGTATTAAATGCGTAGTTTTCAAAATGCAACCTTCAAAATCCTAGTGAAACTCTGAATATTTTAAATAAAGCCCAGGCAAACTTGACACAGTGCAACACTACCGTATTTTAAATAAGTCCCGGGCCAACATCTTGGTTTTAATTGAGCACAATTGAGCGCCGGCCCGTAATGGTTCCGGCGGGGCTCCCGTGCCAACTCCCGCTCAATTAGAGCAGGTGAGAGTCATTCTCACATTTATAAGGATCCGTACAGTAAAAAAAAAACTGACAAGTGCAAGTCGGACTCGCGCACGAAGGTTTCCGTACCGTTATTTATAAAAACGGCAAAAAAATTATGTTTGTTGTATGGGAGTCCCCCTTAAATATTTATTTTACTTTGTTTTTAGTATTTTTTGTTATAGCAGCAACAGAAATACATCATCTGTGAAAATTTCAACTGTCTAGCTATCACGGTTCATGAGATACAGCCTGGTGACAGACGGACGGACGGACAGTGAAGTCTCAGTAATAGGGTCCCGTTTAACCCTTTGGGTACGGGACCCTAAAAATATCGGACACAATGTCATATTTCGAAGAGATTTGTTAGTAAAATACTCTTGGTCGTGTAATATAAAATGTTTGGTTTGAATACTTCTTCGTTTAAAAAATGGCTTCCATCTATGATGATTTCGTCAACGTCAAAAGTACCTAAATTGTAAAGAGTTGACGTTGCTCAGTAGGTAGATGCTTAGAGAGTAGTGATAGCTGGATTTTACAAATAGCCACAATGGATTATCGAGTATTGACCAAAGAATAATTAAAGGCGCTTAAAGACTAAGTAATTCTTTATTAGCTGGGTTAACCACATTTTAGAAAAAGGTCACTTCTGAGGGCAATACAATCAAAGTAAAATGCTATGGTTTATAGATATCCCGTTTTTCTTATTTGAGTCTCAAGTACTGCAAAAATGTATCCCGCCTATAAACGTGCCGTGAAAAATTAGCTTTACGTTCCCTTAATTTGTGATGTCTACAGGAAAGACGCGAACGAGTTTGCTGAAAAATGTGTTTGACCCAGATGCATGTATAAAGTTAGTTCACTGAATAATATGCTATCAATATTCCACTTTAAACGACATTAATAAGCAAAAAACAAAAAAAGAATATTCTCGAGACGACTTCTTCGTTTTGAAGTTCATCCGGAAATCGCCATAATAAATCCTAATCCTATAATCATACAAATCACTTTGTAGTTCTTTACCAAACGTCCGTTGTCGTGACCCATCTGTCCGAATTGTAAACATTACGCCATGAGACTAGTTTACCGTCTTGTCTCTGCCCGTTCTAATTATGCGTCCACTTATTCTGTGGTATTTTTAAACTGCTGGAATCATAGTGTGCCCAGAATTAGATAGAATAAACTGATGTCGCGAGAATGTATTCAATGCTATTACTGCGAACAGATCATAGAGATTATAATATGGTGTGTAGGTAAAACAGTGTATATAAATGCACATAATTAGGCATTAAAACACTCGTGTCACTTTGCCCGTTTCCTAAACCCACACTCGTATTTTAAATATTTTAATGCCTTTCATTATGCAGCAGTCACATATGCTACTATTTTAATTTCGCGATTCTTTTTTTTCTGACGTTTAAATCATATTGTTTTCTAAACTGCTGTCAATTTATAAACTTCTGACACAGAAGTTCATAAATTCTGAGTCACCCTCTGAGTTGCTACCACAGTGGTAATGAAGCATTTCTTTTACTAACTACATTTTATGAAGCGTTTAATAATACTCGCGATAACAACAACTATTACCCTTGTAAATTACTACCATCACCACTATTACGAGTATAACCAGCCAACAATCAGTTGCATCATATAGGTACCATTTAATACTACATACAACAGTCTAGGAAGCATATTCAGATATTTATTTCTTGTTAAAAACGGTTATGTATGTGATCTTATAAACGCTATGTTTGTTTTGCTGAAATTTGTAAGTTACATTCGTAAAAGTCATAAACGTGGCTACGCAACATGGCCATAACCGCGAAAATCTTTCTCTATCACTAATACGCCTTAATTGGAGTAAAAGAGAAATATGCCCGCAAACTGAGGTGTTCGCGGTAGGCCCTTAGCTCTGTAATGAGCGGCAGCTATCTCATAATTAGGGTTTGCACGACGGATCCGAATTGTATATAATCAGATAATTTCATACATTTCGGATCCGGATTGCAAACCCTACTTATAATGAACGATTATGGGAGCGATCACCAACGCGTGCTCCATCTGAAAGGTAATCTGTGTGCGGGAATGTACGCTTGATCATCATCCTATTTATTTTAATCGCCAACATGGTGTTTACGAGCAGATATAACACTAATGAAAAATAGTACGAGTACCATCGTCAACACAAACTGACCGTTTTTAAACTTTATCGCAAGGAGTCAAGGTCTACGTGTACACGCAGTTAAAATTGTTGCTGATAGTACTTGAGATCGCTGAGATCTCATTCATTGATATTTATGAGAATCGGCTGATTTAAATGATCTCGTTTAGTGTGTTCTCCGTTCGATTGCTCTTAAGCGCTCTTTTACAATCAAGAGCAATGAATAAGGGTCAGTTTACGGAAATTTATTTTTTGAGTGACTCCTTAAAATTGCTCTGGAATGTAAGCAGTATCACTGCGGTAAATATTAGTAGTTTAGTAAACGGATTGCATAATTTAATTTAATAAGGAAAATAAAACTTAATTCCTTCTTATAGTAATGTTTGTTATTAATATAACATCGTTATTTTACGTGAATAACGTTGTTGAGGATCGATGGTCTCGAAACTTAGTTTAAAAACGATTAAGTACAGATGTACGTTGCGCTTATGTAGCTTAACTATATAATGTTAAAGTCAAGTGTTTATTGCGCACATAAATATATTACTTTGAGAATTTAGATATATTTACCACTACAAGTCTTTGCATGTTGCGTCAAGTTTCGGCGATGTGGTTAAAATTGGTTGCAAAAGTTTTTAGTGAACTTTCGCCAAAATTTCAACTAAACTAGAAAGCACTTGAAATTATAAAAAGCTTAAAACTCCAGATTCGATGTAATGAACTGAAGTTTAAAAACTGAGTCGAAAAAAATGCATAAGAAAGAGTCCTTACCGACATGCTGAACGGGCTAGGGATTTAATAAAATTATATTAAATATTTCATATTTAATTAAAATTAATTAAAATTTATGTTTTAAATATTGTTTCAATTTTATTTTTTTAAGGTTTTTTTTTTGTTATAGGTAACTATTAATTCAAAATAGAAATTCAATTTCAATAGTAAATCGCCAAAACATGCTTCAAAAATTCGGAAATGTGTGTCCATTTGTTTCCTACGTTCCGGAACGAAGCTATACTACACTATACACTGCAAGACATTGTATTGGCGTCCAGCCATGTTCTCTTTGCTTACCAAGAGCAGAAAGTAGAGCATTTACATTCCTTTTATGCTAAGTTTGGACTGATTTGAACAGAACAAACATTACCACACTTTATCATTTCAAATGCTAAGCAGAGATAGCTTGATCTGACTCTAGGCTAAGAATACTTACAAATATATTAAGGCCCGTCTTACGTCAAGATTTATAGTTCGTGTCATCCACGATGACGCGCAGACTTGTCAAATCTAACCTTTAATAACATGACATTACAAGTCTGTGAATAACACGATCTAGCCCGCCGCCCACGCACACGAAAGTCAATATTTTAAAAGTTTTCATACCTACATATTTTAGAAAGTACTAAACAACAAATGCCGCATAAGGCTAAGCGTATGTTGAGACGCAGGCGACGCAGTTCCACGCAGCGCAGGGCAGAGCAGATTTTGTAGAGTATGGAACGCCCTCGCAGCGTGCGTAGCTAAAGGACGATTCATACTTTACATGCTTAGCTTTAATTATGTCCTTTTCGATAAAGCCTCCTTTGTACCTATTTCAAAAAAATCAAACATATGGTTAATAACTAATTAGCTATAGTTTTTAGCCTTAACTTTTCAAAACCAAACTAAAACTCTTTCTTATGCTGGTTTTATCGAGCATTCCACTCTGTAATTGATTGCACTAACACCCAAGGAGAGCTGCCAACATTGCGGAAAAAATGTGACGTTAGAAAAGGTCGGGATCCCCCGGGCGGACCCGCCCGACAAAATGTACGTGTAATTCAATAAAATGGGGCCCATAGTGAAATTGAAACCGGTGACAGTGACACTACAGGCAATTGAAACATAAGATTAAAGCAAACGTGGCCAGTTTTTATCCAGATAGCAGATTATTTCGCATTCTAGTGTGTTTTTCTTATTACAGTTGTTTATAGAAAAAATAAGATGGGCAATTGGGCAAACCAAGAGGACGCTCGAGCAGAGCGTGCGGCGTGGCATCCATGTTAAACAAACGTAAACGTATGTGAGCGCCCTCACTGCACGTTACTTAATCCCTCGGACGCTTAACGCTACTCTTCACGCCCCGCTGGACGGTCACCATCGAGGCCATATACCCTACACGATATTAGCCAAATGTAGGAATCGAGTACATTGAAGTTTATAACACAATGACTACGAAGTGAAATGTACATTATATTGAATTTGTAACGCCGTAGTTTGGTCGATTTTTAGGTAAAACTTGTCAGAAAATAGGTATAAGTAGTGCGGTAATCAATATGGCAGATGAAATGGCAATGCAGAAGTAAACCAAGACAATCATTATTATTCATATCATACTCATAGATTACTTTACCTTATATAAGTAAAGTTAAGTAGTTCTATTTTTAATTTAATTATGCAATATGCGAAGAATTTAGAACAAAACGCTTATATCCAAAAGCCGCATACGGAAAATAAATTTCTAAACGGGGCCAAATCCCATTTTATACCAGCACGTTCGAGATATTCATAGAGATCTAATATTAGCGGGAGTGGATACTAGGAGATAAGATATTACGAAAAGCTCTTTCAGTTCTCCCAGTTTTATTATACGGTAGACTGAATGTTACACACATTATTTTGCAATGTTCCATTTGGGGTACACTCGGTCTGATTTAGATGTATTGTACTAAGATGTGTTAGAGTACCTTCGAAAGCGGAATAATTTAAAAATTATTCCGCTTTCGAAGGTTACTCACTGCGGCAGATCGCGTTGTCAATGTACAAATCAATTTCAATTTCAATTTATTCAATATTGTATTTTGTATATTGTAATGTAATCGCCTGAAGCTTGATTAAAATGTCATTGGAATCTAGAAATGAGATTTGCTCGGCTCGTAGATATTTTTGTGATGTCAGTTATGTGATTAATATGTAATGGAACGACGTAACTGCGCATCATGTCCGACGGAAATGATGTATTACGTAAATATGAGATAACCCAAACACGTGCGGCATTTTGAGACTTGTGCCCAGTGACGTAATTTAAGATTTGGAATCACATATGATGGTCGTACTTGTGTCTACGCATGACAGTCTTTCATCATCTTCCTCGCTTTGTCCAAAGTCCCGACTTTTTGCGTCGGCTCATGGGAACCTGGCAATTAATCCCGCTCTCGCTTTGTGTGGTAGGCCACAGCACAGCGGATGTCATTCCAGATCTAGAGCAGAGCCCTACTGGTAAAGTAAAGAAACCACCTTACACCTTACAGAAAACCGCAGCCAAATAACACTAAACCCTACTTATGAGTATCAATTGTGTTGTGTTCCTGCCGGTGAGCAAGTTGCCAGAGCTCAACGAGCTCAACAATTAAAATGTTCGCATTGGAGTGTCCACTCCGACTGTCACTTCTGCTTAATTGAAGCCGTGATTCGCAGCAACTGCTGGAATTCGCACTCAAAGCAATTTGGCGAAACTTTAATGATAAATGTAATTTACAACACAGAGTTGACAGACTGAGGTAGGTCGCTTATACAAAACTGTACTTGACGATTTAAAAGTGCTTGTTGCTAGGCCTATTTGAATAAAGAATATTTTGACTTTTGACTTTTGACTGTGACTTCATGACAAGCCGATTTCACTCGCACAGGTACTCATTGTATCGGCTTAGAACCATTCGACGTTTGCCTTGAGTTGGGAATGTGTGCGTGTCGCGCGCAAGCACGAAGAAATCGGCGTGTTTAAATTACAGTTTTTTCTTGGAGACCCTACCTCCGCTTAGCATTCGGACAGGGATGTACGATAGGGTAGGTAGGATACCTATCCCTTTTGAACGGGTTGGAACAACGCCTTATTGAATGTTGAAAAACTTAAGAAATCAAAAATACGTGGTGTATATTTATAAGTGGTAGTAATAGTAGTTTATAGTAGCGGATGCGGCCACCTGTTGTGATGAAACCTGAACACATATACGCACACAGCAGAACTACAAAGAGCGGTGACAGATATAGTGGCATGGGAAGCGGGTTATGATGGTCGTTTCAGCTGCGGAGTTATTTATGAAAATTTTAAGCGCTTCTAAACGTAGCTTAAAAAAGCGGCCAAGTGCGAGTCGGACTCGCCCGTGAAGGGTTCCGTGCCATTTATGACGGAATAAATAAAAAAACTACTTCTCGTTCTCTTCTACTAGATCTCGTTCAAACCAATTTTCGGTGGAAGTTTGCATGGTAATGTACATCATATATTTTTTTTTAGTTTTATCATTCTCTTATTTTAGAAGTTACAGAGGGGGGGGGGGGGACACATTTTACCACTTTGGAAGTGTCTCTCGCGCAAACTATTCAGTTTAGAAAAAAAATATATTAGAAACTTCAATATCATTTTTGAAGACCTATCCATTAATACCCCACACGTATGGGTTTAATAAAAAAAAATTGAGTTTCAGTTACTAAGGGGAACCCCCAAAATTTATTGTTTTTTTTTTCTATTTTTGTGTGAAAATCTTAATGCGGTTCACAGAATACATCTACTTACCAAGTATCAACAGTATAGTTCTTATAGTTTCGGAAAGAAGTGGCTGTGACATAAACGGACAGACATGACACATGACGAATCCATAAGGGTTCCGTTCTTTGTCATTTGGCTACGGAACCCTAAAAACGAGCCATTGGGTCATTATGTATCTATGAATGATTTTTGAAGTGAAAACTTCTTTAGCGGCGCTGTGCACTTTTTGTGATGGGGAAAAAAATTTAAACTCGCGACAGGTCACGTGACCGATAATTAAAGCAATTCGTGCAAATTTATTCCCTAACCATTCGAAAATATCAAAAATGCACAACGTTAATATTCAAGTTTTCACTTCTGCCGGCCGGAGTGCAACCCGTTTTTTTTTTACTGTGACCCATTTTCATTCCTTACCCTTTAGACCCTTTATTCCCATAACTGAGTCAAAAACATTATGCGGGCTTAAGGGTTCTAATTCTAGTATTTATTTTTACAACTTACTTTGCGTTAGGTCAGAATACAAGCTTTATACCTATTTCTGCAGGCTTTCGCAGTTTCAATGCATGAGCATAAATTGCGGCTCGCGTAAAAATACCTTTTTAAGCTTTAAATATATGCAAAACGTAATTTATGAACTCTTATTATTGTCTACATATACCGAAGTTATTTTCTCTACTAATCCTATTTCAAATGTTTGGCCATATGGGGTTCAAAGCACTGAATAAAGTGATTTCATACAGTCATACCGTAAAAGTTTTATTATTTTACGGGCTATAAAAGTTTTAAGGGCCGGTTCACGGGTGCAACGAATTTTACAGTACATATGGTGCTACTTTTACGCACTAGTGCGTAAATTAGCACATTATGTAACTATGTCGATAATTTAAAGGGTCATATGTACTGTAAAACGTTGTACGATACATGTGCGAATAGGTAATTCGCAACTCGCGTCGATTTAAAACACTCCCTTCGGTCGTGTTTTATTTTATCGCCACTCGTTACGAATTTCCTATTTTTCGCACTTGTATCGTAAATAACTATTACTGGTAATTTACATTGTTGTGTAACGAAGTTAGATATTTTTCAAACACTAGAACACAAACCATGTGAATCCTACCGCAACCTCGGAAAACATTTGTCTTTGTGTTTCATTTGCCAAATTTTCATTTCACCGAAATTGAATGAAAAAAACATCCCGCAGAAGCTGTTATGGCTCCTCTACACGATAGCCCAGCGTAGGCCAGTCCAAGGGACGCATTTATGCGTTAGAGGGAGCAAGTGATATTGCTATCTCATTCCACTGCATAGCTGCGTCCCTTAAACTGGCGTACGATGGGCCATCGTGTAGATGAACCCTTATGTTGGGTTAGATTTATGACCTTTCTGAAAATCTTGGTTTCTGAATAAATACGCGTTCTGTCAAATAGAAATATAACAAATCATCAAAATTTGGTGGATAGATTTCACGTTTATTCCGTCCGATCATCAATCAAATTCTGTTAGCTTTTTGTCAAAATCTGAGTAATTTCAATTTGCATCGAAACACAAACTCTTGTTTTTTTAATCCAGGCAAAATGTGGTATGGTGTTGAGCAAGTTTACGGTGCATTCAATTAACTAAATACTTTGTACTTCTTCTTCTTCCTTGTCCCGGCATTTTGCCACGGCTTATAGGAGCCTGCGGTCCGTTTGGCAACTAATCCCAAGAACTAGTTTTTACGAAAGCGACTGCCATCTGACCTTCCAAACCCTTCTGGGGTAAACTAAACTAGGCCTTATTGGGATTAGTCCGGTTTCCTCACGATGTTTTTCTTCACCGAAATGCGACTGGTAAATATCAAATGATATTTCGTAAATAAGTTCCGAAAAACTCATTGGTACGATCCGGGGTTTGAGCCCGCGACCACCGGATTGCAAATGGCACGCTTTTACCGCTAGGCCACCAGCGCTTAGATACTTTGTACTTATAATTCTCAAATCAAAAAAAAAATCTCCTTTGTCTTCTTGATGCTTTCTTGATGACTTGGCGTCCTTTTCTTTGACTCAAAACTCAGTAAATAGAATTGAACCAAACTAACTCTGCATGGTATTTGCAATGCCAAAGTGTGACAATGTCATCATGAATGAATTCTTTGAAAGCAGGACGTTTATCGTGACCATCCTCACTTTTGTTATATTTAGTTAGCGTAGACGGATTCTACCCATCTTGGACTGTTAGAAATTCAGACGTTAACAGTAAAATTGTACCAAATACATAGTTTATATAAACAACGTGTCGTGATTTGAACGGATAAAGTATCACCTGTTAGAAATTCGAGCTATTTCAAATATTTCACCCGCGAAGCGACGTGCTCAAATTAATTTCGGTTCCCAGAAATGGCCCGCATTTATTTTTAAAGCGGCAGGCGTCATAATAAAATGATGGAAATATATAATACTTAAGAATACGAATAGGTATAAATATTTTTTGATTCTATGAAAAACAGTGATCTTTGTTATTGTGTGAGACATTATAATATATCTAATGCAAGGTAGCCTACGTACTCGTAGTTAGATTTAAAATATCTAGTAGATTAAAAAACACTTGTGTCACTAGACTTAAATCGACCGGGATATAACGTTGAAAGCGAACGCAGCCGACGCGCACGACTGAGGGTTCTCCAGTTACCCGTGAACAAGATGCATGTAATGTAACTGCGTCGAAATATCGGGAGCTCGGAAACAATATAAAAGGTAATCACGGTTCATATCCCTGTCGATTTCAATCTAGTGAAACACCGTGAATCATTCAAAACACTTGTGTGTTTAGTAGTAGGAAAACACCGACTTCAGACTACAGATGTACAAGTACAAAGAATAAGTTGCGAAAAATTGTCAGAAATTTGAGGAAAATATCTCAAGATTTGGAAGTTTCTCAAGAACTATAAGAATTTTCTATTTGGGAAATGTAATATGTCGATCCCCATACAAAAGTGTTAGTTTCTGAAATTAATTCCATGTGGACTTTCCGCAACCGTTCGCTCCGTGGCGGACGATACGGTAGTCTCTCTTTATCACTCTCCCATATTAGTGCGACTAAGACATTAGCGTTTCGTTCGCTACGGAGTGAAAGCGTTTGTCACCTTGGTTAGGCCCTAACATCCTACTAGCCGAAATATATAAAACAGCGATGTCAAGGAATTTCAACAGCAAAAGTCAGTACTTACGGCTTAGTTAAGCAATCATCTCGCAGAAAACCCTGATTTTTTTTAATAAATGTAAATTAAACTTGTAAACAAAACACTACTGTACGAGTATTCTCCACTCTCAATTTCTTTCTAATACGTACAGTCAAGGTACAGTCAAGTTACGTCGATCGCACTTTGTGTCAAAAATATGTATACACGACCTTATTGCCTGTATATAAAGTGTGTACATATTTTTTGTCACTTTGTAGGTATCGATTTTAAATACCTTGACTGTACGTACGTTGTATATAACCCGTTCCGTCTGAGTAAGTAAGGTAACTGAAGATTTGCTGCTGAAGCGAGAAGTGACGCATTGAATCAATTGATACGAATGTCCGGGTCACAACCGGAACGCATATGAATATACTTAATGAGCCAAGTGAACTTGAGACAATCGATGTGATCAATGAACCCGGTGCATAGGGTCAAACATATTTTAGAAAAAGGTCAATTTTGTGAACAATTCAATCAAAGTTAACGTCTATCGGCCCTATTCGAAGAATGAAATACGATAACGATAAGTTCTGGTTTAGATAAGTTCTCATTTAGATATCGTTTGTATGTCGTATAATTGACAGGAGCAGCTCGATTCGGGCAACCAATGTCACTTTGACGTTAGAAATATCGTAGATAGATCTTATTGGGATCACAGCAGAATCGAAATAAACCTAAAATTTGACATGTCGTTTAGTTATCGATCATTTAAAGATCTTAAACGTGTCTTAACTTAAACATTCTTCGAATCGGGCCGTATGGGACATCCCGTTTTACTTGTTTGAGTAGCAAGTCCTAAAAAATGTAAGGATGCAGCTGTTTAAAAATTAGCTTTAGATTCCCTTAACTTTACGATGTATATAGGCAAGACGGGTACTATAAAATCTGTAGGAATACGAGTAATACCTCGGGTACCTCGTTGACTACGGAAGCCTAAAAAGGGGAAGGGTGCTTAAAGCGGGCGTAGTCCTTAAAGCGAGCACTTGTGAAAGTTTTGGCATAAAATGTCGATGCTTTAAAAGTGTAAAGACATTGGCGGCCACTAGTAGCCACAGACATGACAGAGGGTGCGATCCCCGTTTAGAGTGCCTACCGCGACCGACGTTCAATGTGTTGCCTCTCTGTCGCACTTGTGAATTCGCACGTAAGTCTGACAGGGAAGCAACACGTCGAAATTGGTTCGCGGTAAACCCTCAGGCTCCTACTTAGTCCAACAAATGTCGCTTGCCAGCCAGCGCGGCAATGCCGCTAGTATTTTGGGCATTTTTGGGCTGGGTGTGGGTTGGAATGCGGTTGATAGTATAAGTAGGATAGTATACTTATTAGTAATATATAATTTTTTTAGTCAGTTTTAGTGTCTTTATCTGTCTTTTATGTACGTGTTTGTTTTAGATTTTACCAGCTGAGCTCCTTCTCAGATTTCAGAATTATAGGTAAATGGGTCAAAATTATTTTCATTGCATTGACATATATATCTAAGGACGGGCCTTACGGACAATAAGAATGGGGCCAGAACAGCGGTGTCACGCACACGAATTCGAGCCAATCGTGCAGTCTAACGTCGCAACGCGATTGGTTGATGAGTACGCATCATGCGCGCCATTGGTCCCAACTAGTTGCGTTAGACTGCACGATTGGCTCGAATTCGTAAGTGACACCACTGAACTAGCACCATTCTTAGTGCCCGGTAAGGCCCATCCTTAGATATATATGTCAATGTTTCATTGTCTTATTTCTGACCACTCTGTCACGCTTGTATAGTCTGTCTTCTATCAACTATATAAGAAAGTTGAGTGCTATTGTATGTATGTCTTTCTAGCTGTAGATTATATTTTACATGAGAAAAATTAAAAACAAAATTTCATGTCATATAAACAGATTCACTCCGTCCCATATCCGTCGCGCTGACGGGGTGGCTCCTAAAATTAGTGCGATAAGGACAACTGCAGCTTAGGCGAAACATCTTGATTAAGAATCTCAGAAATCGAGGTTCCGTTCTAGACTTTCCTCCTTAACTTAACCAAACGTCACAAATTTGTGGGAATGGAATGGAAAAGAAATCCGTGTCTGACTGTTTTGTTTTTTGCGTTTATTGTTGCCGATTTTGTATGCTAGGCGTCTGTTTACGGCGCATTTATTTAGTCGTTTTTAGCGCATTTTAAAGTAACCTAGTTTTTATAAAAACAAGAATATAAAAAAAGCAAAACGTACAGACACGGGTACTGGTAATATTGAGCTCATCTCTGTATCTTTAGGTATTTAAATAAAAGTAAACAAAATCTACCCTCAAACGGCTCCTTAAGCCAGTTGAGGGTAGATGAAAACATTACATGATCAGGTGACAGATCGAGGCGGAAAATGTACAAATTGTTTGTTTACTTTTATTTAAATACCTAAAGATACAGAAAATTTGGAGAACGTTTGTATGGAAAAATGATCACTAATGTTTCCTCTTAATGAGCAATTATTATTATCACAAACTGCATGCACGTTTGTCTAAGTTCGCACCGTATGTATTTATAGGCGAATTAGGTCACCAATTAAACAATTAAAAGAAACAATAACGGTATTCAAACCGACACGAACGCAGTTAAATTGATTACGGAACGATGACAATTACTTTTTACTTTGAATCGATACAAAACCATTATATTTAACGCCCCATCGGTTATGCGACTCGAGTTTGTTCCATTCATACCTGAGCATTCGTGACCTTTATATTATTGCAACGATATAAGACCCAAAAATGGTAAGTAAAAAATACTGATGTTAGTTTATTTGTACAACACGTTTGCGTCTTCACACAAAAAAAAAAACAAATTTGAACAATAATTGAACACTAGCTCGATAGACAAAGCCGGGTACAGTATCAGTCAACCTAATTTCAACTCGAGCTGAGCCACTGTTGCCGCCTTGACCGTCCATAATATTAGCTTCCGATTACCATTGGTCTATTTTTATTAAATACCACGTTAACGGTAAACAAGAATATGGACCGCCTGGTGGTAAGCGCTCAAAGTAGCCAATGGCCGCCTGCAACTCCAGGGGGTCTTAGGTTGAAACGAATGATGGACCAGGAATGGAATATAATACTGTTATTATTATTTTTACGATTTCACTTGCTCTCAACAAAAGTTGCTCACAGTAATAATAAGGACATATTTATATCTTGTATCACCTAAAGAATTACACCCGTATATCGAAGTCAAAGTCGTAAAATCGAGTCAGTAGGCGTAAATACACCGTATGAAGTTATATCGTCTGACCGTAACGATACACAAAGCATATATTATGATTCCTACGATTTACATTCAAATAAATCGCGATCGTGAACTCGGCATCCACATTTTCAGAGCTATTCGAACTAGAAAAATCATAGATTGACTGGGTGTTTATTTAGTCACCTGCAAACTTTTACTTTGGGACCATCTACGAAATCGCGAAAATAAAATTGTCCGTGTCATACATTTTGGCTGTCTGACCTTGATATTTTGTATGCGAGAGATAAAAGAAATTTCGCGCTTTCTTTTGCACGAACCTAGCCTTCCTTAGATTTATGATTTGAAGGACTAATAGATACATTACAGCTGGTTTACATGAATTAGAAAATACCTACCCTAACCCTTATAGTTGTGATCATAATCATATTAAATGTGTCTCTAATGAAAAGGGGTATATATACCCCCTTTTCATGTTTTCAGTTTCCTACAAGATATATAGCACTTGTATCTGTCTTCACATGCGCTGCAAGAAACTTTTCACCAGAGCCACAGATTTAATGTTAATTGTACCATCAGTTTCAAATTTGCATGGACAAATTATGAATGATTTCATTCATAACTTGTCCGTGCACATGAACCCTACTGTACATAAAACGACCTGTAGGGAATTAATTAAACCATAATTATAATATACTATAAGTGCAGTCAACTGAGTTACTATAAAACCAAAACAGTCAAGTTAAAAACATCGATTGGTTGCGTAACCAGTTATTACGCTCGCGTTATTTTCGGCGGAGCGGATCAATGAGGGACCCTAACGCCATCCGGCGGCGGGTAGCTGAACCAAACAACCCTTGTCCTCATTCAGCGACCAATACGAGCAATAGTTGTGGATGAATTTGAAAAAAAAATATTAATGTGTATTGGGGTAAGTTCCAAAGCGGAATAATTTTGAAAATAACTAATGACTAAACTAGAAGCATTTTCTGCATATTTTCTGCTATAGTAACAGCAAGCAAGATATCTTAGTAAGAGTTGGAATAGCGTAAGTATTGCCAATGTATGTGAAAAGCTTCTGATTAACCCTTTTCCGGGCCGCACCAATCTAGAAGATTTTCCCAAAATATCTGCATATATTCCAATTTGTTACGTTTTGAACAATCAAAATTATTCAAAAATCTGAACTCTAAGGTTGAAATTTTATTAACACGTATGTGGTTGATAAATTATACTATGCTTGGAAAAGGGATACGTAAATATTAATGATTTTCCCCTTTATCTAGGTTAATGCACCTTGTTCAAGTACTTGTTGAACCACTTGAACATATACTAATCGTTTTTTTTAAATTATAATAAGATGATAGAAAAAAGTTATGCGAGTAAACGTTAACCCGATGAAAATTCACACAGAATTTTAATGTTTGAACATTTAATGATATGACTTCGACCGACTCTCCGCTTGGAAGCTAATTGTCCCAATCTTAAACGGCAGGAATTTTAATATTTTTGGCGGGATACCGATAAGAAGTACGATTTAAAACCAATCTCACTGGCTTGCTCCTAATTTCTTGGCTTTTTGGTCTTCCCCCTCATATAAGACTAGTGGAGTTTTAACAATTTTTTTTGGCAAAAATTTCATTTTTGGTTCAAACTTATCGCGGACGTTACTTTTTTTCCACAGGCAACTAATACTCATCGAGACAATTATAACCACCCCAAACACAATTAGTTAGCGTTGTTTTATCACAGAGTGCCTATGGCCACCTCCTGTCTCCATCATCAGTTAGTGTGGTAAGCTGCCCAGAAACAGTCGATGCCTAATTGTACATAATATTTGTAATTTGTTTGTAATTTGTTTGTAGTTTTGCAGTGACAGTATATATATACTATTATGCTGTACAACTATTTTTGAAATAAAAATAAATCAATCATCAGATCAGCTTCATGTCATCATATAATATTGCATTGCCATTCGATTTACTGTGCAAAATTTCAGCTGAAACGGAAATCGGGAAGTGGGTCAAATTTAACTTGCATGATTTGACCCGTACATACACACATAGTTACATTGCAAGTTAAATAAAAGCTTGTTGACCAAACTAATCAAATAGAAGCGATGGTGGTGGTATTTTAAAAAGCGTAAATTGCACTATTCTTGCACTCATAAACGAGTGAAGTACAAGTGTGTCTGTCCATTTCGCTAAGCGCCATAGAATCAATATTCTAATAATCATCCATTTGCAAACAGAGCAGTCGTTCTCAAAGTTTTAATGTGCCCCGAATACTCAAATAGGATCAAACTGTCAAAGATTCAAAATGGCGGGCCCAGTTTAATAGCCGCTGTTCTTCGAGATAACAAGTTTTATAGAGAGCACTTATTTGAACTTGAGATGAAACATTTGAACGGTTATGATTTCTTAGGCAATTTTATTTTTGTACCCAACCCATACCCAAGTATAGTGGAATTTTGCTAATATTCTCTTTCACTATCCAAGCGAAATGAAAGAGATGAAATCACGAAGATTCGCCGAATATTCAAATATGCGGCCGCACCCTAAGTGTAAGGCCTGAGTGGACGCTCGAGTTGGGCGTGCAGGGCGTGCGGCGTACATGTTAAACAAATGCAAACGAATAGGAGCGGACTTGTGAGCCCAACGCCACGCTGCACGCCCCGCCGAACGCTCCGCTTAGAGCGTCCACTCAGGCTTTACATTTGGGTCAATTTATAACTGCCAAATAGGTTGCGCAGACTAAAGTTCTAGTGACAAGTGTGACAGCACAAAATATTTACAATAATATATTTCTGATCAGTCCTCAATCAATTACAACTCGGAGAGTTGAAGTCACGCACACAGTAACAAAATCATGTAATGATAGCAAATTAGTATTTTTTTTTTCGTACCGATAGGAAGCTGAACCGCCTACTACAAGATGGACCAAAAAGTTTCTTCAATGTTTTTTAGCGTGATATCGTGCGCTCAAGTCAAATTAATTAATTCAATACTGTTTTTACAATTGGTACTCAGTGTAGCTGTGCGGGTGTGTAATCATTTACCTCAACTGCCCTGGCGATACCTACCTATAGTTCTCTCGTTCTGCCGTACAAATTCGTTCGTAAAATGTTGTTTAAATTAATTAAATTAAACACATTAAGTGCGTGCATGAACTACCTCAACTACCAAAAAACAAGAATTACAAATATGTATATATCTGTAAGGGGGTGTAAGACAAATTCTCAGAAAACGCGTTCTATTTCATTAGGTAACTCGCGTAGGAATGTCGAAATATACTAAGATCCGACATCAAAAGGTAGTATCTTGGTAGTAAGTATAGTTTGATACGGCTTTTTGGATTAGGATGGATCAAATCGGATTCTGCCGACCTTTTGCGAGTTGCGATGTAGCTGTTCATTGCTCGTGTCTGAGACGTGGGTATTATGTACTAAAGATAAAACTGCCGATCGTGTAATCTACATCGGAGAATATTACCAACTGCTCACGTATTGATGCTCTTTAAAATGCTGGGTAGAGAACTTTTCGTCTAACGTGACGTGTCTTAAAATCAAACCCCGTAATAGTTCGTGTCATCCACGATGATGCAGATTTGTCAAATCTAACCTTTAACTACATGACGATAAGAGTCAAGGTACGCGTCTTCGTGAATGACACGATCTATATAAATGTTGCAAATTCATTGAAAATTTAGGGTTGGCAAAATTATCTACCGTAGGGAACCCTACTTTCACTGTTGGTGCCTAGCTTCGCCAAAGCAAAATATTAATATGTATAAGTAACTATTGTATCAAGAAATATATATCCATTGAATTTACAATAAATAGAGCTACGGAAAAATAGTTAATTATTAAAAAAAACTAATATAACCTGGCTTAGCCAGTTATACGTAAACTTATTCCTAATCGTAAATGGTGATATGAATCGTAAATGATACATTGTAGAGTGGAATTTTGAATTAATTTACTATAGGCGAATTTAGGGCACGTAGTTTTTTCAACCCCACTTTTCAATTAACAGCAACATCGATAACGGGGTTTGCTTAACATATAAGTAAATTACACGTACTCGGTACACGTTAATTGCTTTTGCTAACAAAAACTGATAGGAAGTTTGTACCGCAAAATGATTATCCTTCTTGCTTGGGATTTTCTAAATCTAAAATAAAAATAGCAGTATATTTAGCAGAGTTACCTTAGTAATTCAATAAAATATGAAGAAACGAGATATTTTTTGAAGATAAAAGACAGGCTGTAACCTTAAAAAATTGGTTTTCTATAGAAAACCAATAAATACGTATACAAATATAAGAACCTACGCGTTTTCTTCAGTGATGGCGACGGGCGGAGAATATACATTCTTTCTCAATGTTATTAATGTAAGAAAAAAAAGCCGGACAAGTGCGAGTTGGACTCGCCTATCGAGGGTTCCGTACAAATTTAACTTTAATTTTTTACAAATTTATAGTTTTTAGATTTTCCCTGTCCTTGCCGTGTACCAAAATGACTTGCCAAATTTCATATTTCGACGCCCGCATCCCCCCTACCCCGGGGTACCCTGTTTATAGGGTACCCCGGAAGTACCCTATAAATTTGATACCCTTGAGAGTGTCAAAATAAACGTTTTTTTGCGCCATAAACGGCCATTCAATTTTTTCACGTTAATTTAGAAGTTTGATTTTTTACGGTTTTAATTTTAACTCGATACCTCCACGCGTTCCCGATATAAAGGGTCTTGGCAGACTGACAGACGGACGGAAGGACAAACAACAAAGTGATCCTACAAGGGTTCCGTTTTTTCCTTTTGGACGATTTGTACGGAACCCTCAAAACGTTAAAGTGCTGGTTGGCACATACTTTACATTCATCAATTTGATTTGATTTTGACCTACAAAGAGTCAGCATCCTCATGAGCCTACATCCGTCAAATAGTTGTTGCTAAAGAAGATAGATTTTCGTACATTGACCCGTCTATTGCACACGCGTAATTATATTCTTCTTAGCCATTTACACACATTTTCATAAAATTTATCAAACTACTGTTAAATTGTATCCCTTTCTAATAAACGCAAATGTCAAAATTACGAATAAGGACAAACGATCATCAAGGGCTTGTTAGACTACCAATGGCACTAATCCCGAAATCGCAAGTTTTAGAAGACAAGTGATAAAAGGTTAATTTAAACTGTTGGTTTTTCCTTGGGGAGATGTAATGCGGTTAGATTAAACTAATCTAGCTACAAGCAACAAAGTAGGTCAACACAAAAACATGATTGTATTTACACTCTAGAACAACAGACTTTAGTTAGTTCAATTGTTCAATCTTAGTTCATTCTCGCCCCGGCACCCAGCCAAATTACTCGAAGTCAAACTTTAAAAAAAACTACGATGTCTCGCTCGACAAAATGGGTCAAACAATGAGGTTAGTCCTTGTCCTAACTGAGCGACTAACGGGGCGACGCAATGCGTGATAGTATAGACTATAGAGGGGATTTGAAAATCGTCTATCGCGCGTCGTCGATTAGCGAATAAACGAATAAAGTTTTTTGGGTAAAACCCACGTCAGTTAGCCAAAATTGGCATGAATAAATCGAGCGATACAACTTATTTAATGTATATGTACGTCAAAATACTATATTTAGGTTGAAAATCAGGTTTGGCAAAAGTATCTAACATAGGAATTAGGAAACCTTCACTGTTGTTGCCCAACTTCGCAAAAGCAAAATAATATTACTAAGAAATGTATATACCTATATTAATCATGGGACATTTAAGGGACAATTTCGAGTATTTTTAATATTTCACCGACATCCGTCAAATTTTTACCGCTTTATGCTTTAAAACTTAAATGTCCAATTCGTCCTTTATGTTTTCTAGGTATTTAATGAAAGCTACTTCAATTGGTTTCAATATTATTAACCAATTAAAACTATGGTTTTTTGCTCCAGTCATGGGATGTATGGCGCAATTAATTTTCAAACTAACAAATAAAAATGAAAAATTAAACTTAAGCAGCTCTTTGGCTCTTGTTTATGGTAAAATGTAGCCAGCGATTTAAAACTGATGGTAAATACTTGTTTTACGGGATTTGTCTATACCATTCCATTACTGGTGCCTGTTCCATTATAGGGGTGTTTACTATAGTCTGTCAAACAACTTTGTCAGTAGAAAGAGTCGCGAAATTCATAATAAGGAACCCTTCGCGTCAATTTTTTATTTTATTTTGCCGTTTTTGCTACTGACGGAAATGGCTTGATAAATTGAGCACCGAATATGTATTTTATCGTGTCATTGTCACTTGTTTTGTATCCTTCACTCGAAAAACATTAGCCTTCCTTACCGTCAGTCGTATGAAAATAAACTTAGAATCCGCACTCAAACCTAACCCAACTCAATTTCCCTTATTTATGCCGCCGTGAAAATAAAATATCACAGATCAGTTAACCTGGGCACTAAATTTAAACCTTAAGCCACCTCCAATCAAACATCGACCTTAATTCACTTACCGACGGTATCAATTCCATTACTCAGTCTAACAATTTTATCTCGGAGATATGTGAACTTTGAATTTAGACTCTGTTTTAAGGTGATATGGTTAATTCTTGTTTGTCGGTTGTGTTGTACGAGAGCTAGTAAAATCGATACTATCTCGGCTACTAGAGGGGGGGCGGGGGTAATCAGCTGTCACTTTAGTGGTTACAATTACGTTACGTCAGATAAGGCTGCGGTATGTGTGAGAGGTTTCGCACTACGTCCGATCCGATGCCCATCCGAACCCGTGAAAATATGGTCCGTAGTAGTCGTAGAATTATTTCTATGGTAAGCTACGCACTAGATCCGATGAGGGACATCTGATTTCTTTCGGATTCGGATCGGACGTAGTGCGAAACCACTCTAAAGGGTTTATCGAAACGTAACGGAATGTGGTGTCATCTCAGGTAGTGGTTAAAAATTGTGGTTAATATTATTGAAATTAGGGGTGGGTTTTAGGTTTCACCGCTTAGATCAAGAGTTGGCATCATGCAAACTCATAAAGGATAATCAGAAGTGTGTCCGCTCAGTTAGCACGCTAGAACGGTCCGGGCCCGGTACGAGGCTTAAGACACTTATTTTTCTATGACAGCCTGACAGGTGATAGGTGATCACGTGATGTTTTCTATAGAAAACTGAAGTGTCGGACGCCTCGGCTTGTGAGTCAACCTTAAAGTTCATAGTATAAATGTTGTATGGCTGAACGTTTTAGTAGGTAACTTAAACCGCCCGGGAGTCTCAGATGAGCTGGAACAGACTGAAATAGCCTGCATTTATAATTCGGACCTCGGCTGCGCTCAGGTCTTTATACGTATAAATGCGTAAGTACGTATATCATTGAATACAAAACTCCCGACAATACTTAAAATAAATAAATATTTGGGGACAATATCACACAGATTGACTTAGTTCCAAACTAAGCATAGCTTATATTATGTTGTCTATGATGGATAGGGGTACTAATTAGGCGAGGATATACATACTTATATGTGACCGAAACCAGCAAAATGTCACAGTTTGTCGCTTGCCATAAGGACGCCTTGACAGATTATTCGTAAAAAATACAAGCAATTTCACATACACGATATGCCACATGTGCGAAATGCCACAGGTGAAATGCCACACACGTGAAAAGTTTATTTAGTTTTTAACAAACACATATCCCGCTACGAATCCTCGCACATGCAGGCGCGGATACAAGGGGGGGGGGCATAGGGGCAATGCCCCCCCCCTAAAACCCTGGCTCTCACATTACTAAATTGAGTAAATTTTATTTTCTATGTCTGGTAGAAAGACCGGCTACGTTTCTACCAGAAACGTAGCCGGTCTGATTCGAACTTTAAGATACGTCAAATATTATGTCTATATATGATATGGATCGGATATGTCAGGAACAAAAGTGAAGTTTTTGTTTGAAGAAGTCACGTCACTTTTGACACTAACATATGCGATCGATATCGTATCTAGGCCTAATATTTGACGTATCTCAAAGTCCAAATCGGGCCGTAAGTGTCCTCATTACACCATTTACAGATTACCCCTGACTGCTAAAGTCATTACACAGACTAATTTGTAATGCATATTAAATTCCGTAAACGCGCGGCTTGATCGCGTTCGCATCGATTATTTAATTGCATGTGGCATCAGCGAGTCGATGTAGGAGAAAATAGAACTGTGATTTTTAAATAATGTAGCATGGTAATTGGTTTTTGTTTTACACAAAGGTCACAATTAAATGGGTCACTTTTTTAGTAACAATTTATTTACAATCACCGGTTTTATGGGTGTGTTTAGTAGATACCTAAACGTAGGAGACAAACACACGCAATGCGGCGAAAATAATGGCTGACAAACTACTACTACAAATAAATAAAATACGTAATTAATGCAAACAATTATGTTGAAGCAAATGCTGACTGTCGATTGGTAGAAGCAAATAGTTAAAACTATGAAAAATACAAATGACAATATCTCTGTCACTCTTACTGAGAAGTTGCATACGACTATTCCGTTCGGCTTCGTATTAAGTTGTTAAGTCTACAGTTTATCCTTACCTATAGCATGCTATCTCTTTTTAACATAGCTTAATCAGAAAGTGACAACAAATTCCGTAGCGCTAATGAATGGTTTTGTTTGCATGTTTGCGCTCGACTCTCGATAACGTGCTACGGGGCTACGACGTATGCATGCCGTAGCACCTGCTACGGGGTAGCAATTTATTTTTTATAATAACTCCACTATAATTTGAGGGGTAATTTTCAAGAATTTTTAATTAATTAACTACATATGTACTACCGTTGTATAGGTAACTTTAATAAATTTAATATTAAAAAAACATTCTGATACACTATAAAGTGTTACTGGAAATTCTCGTCCACAACCGTCCTGTTTCGCCAAACAAAGTTGTACTATAATTTAGTTCATATAAAATTAGTACACAATTATTATTAGTTCATAGCCATTTGGCAATTATTATTAGTTCATATCCATAGGTAGGTTTTTTTTTGAAATATATTTTTTTAATTCCACATTAATTTTAATTGTATTTTTATTTAATGCTTGTTAGTTATAAGATGTAAAGTTTTGAAAAGATGTGTGCCGCCGAGTTTCTTGCCGATCCCATATTGGGATATCCTTCTACAATTTAGGAGGGATTTACATCTTCTCGGGTCAGAGGTGTAGGGTTAGAGCCGGTGTAGCTTTATTTGACGTTCATAAGTGCATTGTAATATGCCTACTTGAAAAATAAGCTAATATATAAATATAGACATAGAATATAAGGGCCTTTACATTTTACGTTGTTATTACCACTATTTTTATGTTATTTCAACTCCGAGTCATGAACATTATTGTTCCTAATAGGAAAAAATGTGTTTGTGATTTGTACTTTAAATAAAATGACCAAATCCCTTCCTACAGTGGTGCGATGGTCCCGGGTTCGAATCCCGGTCAGGGCATTTTTTTGTGTGATGAGCACAGATATTTGTTAATGAGCCACGGGTGTTTTCTATGTATATAAATATTTGTTTATTAAATATATCGTTGTCTGAGTACCCACAACTCAAGCCTTCTTGAGCTTACCGTGAGGCTTAGTCAATTTTTGTAATGTCCTATAATATTTATTTATTCATTTAAATCCCTTAAAAAAATATCATTTTGAAGTATATCTCTTGAATTTAAAGATGAACACGTAAGGATGAATACACTTTACGGTAAGATATCGCTTGAGCTCCTCCTTTCCGACGTGTCGGAAGCCGGTGTTGCTCGAAGTTGCTTACTGTTGCTTTGACAGCAGAAATTCTTCTAGTTTAGTAGATCGCCTTCGAAGCTACCCCAATGCACCTCACTAATAATAGAATATATGTGACTCATTCTTCCCCGTGTAATAAAGCGAGAACTCCGGATTGTAAGAATTCCTCCGGCCTGTTCTCACGCCGGGACGTCCTCGACATTTCTGCTTCTCACAGCACAGGATGTGCTACATATTAGGATACACATAGACAATTACTCAATAATACGTAAAATAATTCGTGTCACTCATTCTTTCCCCGTGTAATAAAGCGTGAGCTCCGCATTGTAGGAATTCCTCCGGCCTGTTCTCATGCCGGGAATTCACGTCCTCGACCTTTCTGCTTCGCGGAGCAAAGGATGCTATATTTAGTTCATAGACAATAGTAAATACCAACTATACGTAGTACACTATAACTATTTAGTTATTAGGCAATTAGGAGTCAACTAGGTACAACAAGTGAAGCATAAGCGGTTTTTTTAACAAGGTATAAACCGGTCTTTTATACACATTTTGATTTTGAATCGAATCGCTTGATCTTTTATCGTATTTATTTTCAACGTTTGAAACTAGCTGTCAGGATCTGTACATAAAAATAGTTTATGAATAAACACGTATATAGCAACCTTTTTAAGTAGGGCCCAGTAGGGTTAAGATGGTCGGCTCTTAATCATTTGTCACCATGCCTGTCACGTTCTAACAAGTATGTAAGTGCGAAAGTGACGGGCATAGTGACAAGTGATAAAAATGGAACCATGATGCCACCGCATATAACGTTAACTGTTGCTGTATGACCCAAAAATTTAAAAAAAATTTTTTTTTTATAATTTTTGGGTTTTTATTTCACGATTACTCCTGAAATACTCATTTAAATTGTATGGTGTAAGGGACCACTGTAATATGCATGAAATGCTTAATATAACTAAAGTATTTAATTTGATAATTATTAATACTGTATCCGTGTAAATAGCTTTGCAAATACAACATATTATGTGATCTTTCTAAAAGTTAAGAATGGGTATACATAGTAAGTTAACCTTAAAAGATAGACATTTAACATCGCGGACTTGTTTGTAGACCCATGAAAGAGAGACAACCCCACTATACATTGTGTTGTTATAGCTCAAACGGATAAGGCGACGTTTTCGATTAAAGCTCCTAGCCAGCGTGATTTATTCCGACAACATCTTTATATTTCAACCAATTTACACAAAACCTTAACGAGTTATATACCTAAACCTTCCTAAAGAATCACTCTATTGATAGATGAAAGTCGTATGAAAATCTGTTCAGTAGTTTTTAGTTTTGGAATAGTTTTATAAGATGTAGTGAATTAACGTTTTCCCCTAGACTTGCGGACGCTAGGTTGCGTGACAGCCGTGCACATAGCGAATAAGTACTATGTACCCTTTACTGGTTCAAAAAGGTCGACATCTGCATATGAGAAGGAATGAAACAAACATTTGTATACCCATTTACAAATTAAGCCAATATATCAAAATTTATTCTTTAGCGAGATGTACGAAACGACGCGGCCAGTTCAGCGCCATCTAGCGTGATATTTGGTAAACCTTTTTGTATAAAGTTACTACATATTATAAGGACGCGAACACATTATACATAGCTTTAATATGACTGGGATTTATCTGACCCGCTTAACCGAAAGCGTCAAAAGGGGTACCCAATAAACAAAGCGGCTGACATGACAGATTAAAGCATTAGCCCAACAATAGGGGCTGCGGATTGTCGGCGGTTACTATTTAAGATATTGTTAGATATAATGAAAGGGTCTTTCATAAGGGTGAGTGTTTGTAAATCTTAGGGCATGTTTCACAATGTCCAAGTAAAGTCTTGAATAAGCTTCTTGCCACTTATCTGACGAATATAGTCATCGTTGGCGTTTCACAATCTTCAAATACGCTTAACTGGTAGACAAAGTTTTTCAGGAAGTTTTATCTGGCAGTTAATTTATTTGTTAATTACGCATCCAATATTCTACTTGGACATTGTGAAACAGGCAAGTATATAACGCTTCATAACGTTTCATAAATACACACATGCATTTTAATGCCATTCATTATGTAGCAGTCACATAAACTTACTACTACAAAAAAATAGTTGGGGACTCTATTATCTGTACAAAAAAGGTCAGCTCACGTATTTCTAATATGTCTACTATATGTTGCAGTCTATGGAGTGTGGAATTAAAAGGAGTAAAATCTCTTATGGTAGAACTGTTGCAAGTGTCCAGTTGTCAGCTATAAATAATAGTTCCAAATCTCTCCAGAGTAGCGCTAGAGTAGCTAAGAACCTAAGCGTTATTGATGGAGTGAAGTGCGCTGTCTATGATTTGATTTTTTTGTCCAAGTATTCTAGGTATTGTAGCGCCACCTATTTAAGGTTTTTTGATGGCACTTTTTGGTACATGGAGATTTCATTTCTTACCTCCACCTTCCATATTACAGTCCTTGGCAACCTGTCTGCGGACATGTACCTCAGTGCTTGAAAATAGCGACCTACTTAAAGGGGCCCAGTGATTGACAGTTCGTCGGACGGTATCGGCCCGTCAGTTGTTCCGAACTGTCAACTTTTTGTTCTAACTGACAGTCCGATACCGTCCGGCGGACTGTGAATCAGTGGGCCAATTTATACTCTAAAATATGTCGCACTGTCGCACTGACAAAAAATACGTGAATAAAACTGCAAAATGAGAAAATATAGTCGTGCACTTTACATCCCTAATAATATAGCAAATGCGATGCTCTGTCTGTCTGTTACCAGTGTTACCTCTCCACGCTTAAACCGCTCAACCGTTTTAGATGAAATTTGGTATGAAATTAGTTAAATACATAAGGATATAGAATAGTTCAGATGAAGTCGCGAGCAGAAGCTAGTACCTAATAACAGTACATTACGATACAAGTGCGAAAAAAAAAAAAAATCGAAACGAATGGCGATAAATTAAAACACGAACGAAGGGAGCGTTTTAAATCAACATGAGTGGCTAATTGCCTATTCGTACATGTATCGTACAACATTTTACAGTACATATGGACCTTTAAATTTTCGACATTGTTCCGTAATGTGCTAATTATCGCACTAGTGCGGTAAAGTAGCACCATATGTACCTAATGTAAATAATATTAGCGTCAGCCCACCTCACTATAAGAATGAAACCGGATCGGCATTAAACAATCACTTGTAAGCGATAATGTAATTGATATCTCATACTTGTACCAACAACAATACACTTAAACTATTGTAGACCTTGTACAGTTGCAATAAGGTTCATGAACGGTCAGTTGGTAAGCTCAGCATTGAGATGTTTATTTGCATGACCTCATCTGCAGATTGTGGCGGTGCGTGGCTGTACAGTTGCGAACAAAAGTTAACTAAAATTATAACTAGCGGCTCTGTTAGCTGTGGACCTCACGAGAATAGCTCTCAAAATTCAATAAAAGTATGGCTCCGGCATTTAAAAAAAATCCAAAAACTAAATCGATAAAAAAAATTATTTCATCATCAAACATGCTCACAAAATATCATGAGAATCGGTTGAGAATTGCGACCCGTAGAAGAGAAAATCCGGACATAATACAGAAGCATTTTTGCTCAAGCTTAAACGAAGCTCGGTCAGATATAAAAGACGAACAAAAGACAAGAAATGAAAAAGAGAGAAATCAAAAGAGAGTTAAGTGTAAAACGAATGAATATTAATACTTACGTGTAGGCATACCAGGGATCGGAACCGGTTTTTTGGAAAAACTTTGAAATAAACATATATTTCGGTTTATTTTATACTCTAAATATAGGACTCGGTTGTGTTTTTAGATAACGACTTTGTATTATTAGATTGCCCAATTAGAAAGGGAATAATTAACAAAGAACGAAAAAATACCGTTTTCGTTCCCATACAAAAAATACCGGTTTCCGATCCCTGAGTCATACCACTATATTCATAAATTTTGTGTGAAAATGCCAAAATTTACACAAAAAAAACTTATATATCTCAAAATAGACTTTTTAAAGCGCCATCGGGCAACGTTAAATATTTTTAATTCACATCGTACCGTAGTTTCGTTCGTGTTTGGCAGGAATGCGTAAATCACATGTATTTTCCATCATGTTATAGGTAATGTTTTAGTTCAATCCGAAACATAATTTATCATTAACTTGAAAACAATATTACGAGCACGAGTAGGTACCTACTTTTCCTGCAACTGCAAACTTAATTTGTGGTTTCAAATCTAGCTAGGATTTCTCAGAAAAAAACGCGCATTTTTGAGTTTTTATATGTTTTCCGAGCAAATCTCGGTCTCCAGATATTTAAATTAATACGAAAGCAACGAGATTTTTTTTCTTGCACAGATGAAATAGCCCAAAAAGGCGTCCGCACATTGGCGCGCGTTCACGGAGCGGGCGCACGCACGCGGGTGCCATTGTAGGTAAAATCATGTAAAATCCGTCGCACGTGTTCGCGCCAGTTAGTATTGCCTGCTCATATTATTTTCCATTAACCCGCTCACCCGCTCCGTGCAACCGCGCCAACTAGCGGACGCACTAAGAGTTTTAATTAAACACTTTTTCGCTCGTCTGTACTATCCCGGTGATGTCAGAATGCAAGCTATTTATTTTCTTTTAGTTCAAGGTTTCATTTAACGCCTGTCTAAGAGATCGCATTACTTTCGTCTAAATAAAACAATGTATTGGGTACAAGTAATATTTGTTGACGGTTGACGGGCCAGTCAACTTCTTCAAGTCGTTATAGTCAGGAGATGACAATGGATACTAAATACATCGTAATTACAGGCAGTCATTTCGTGTGAATGAGTATACAAGGTGCCCGTGAGCATTGCGAGATATTTTAACTGAGCATTCCTGGTAATATTTAGAAACTAGAATGTCATATAAAATTTTCTGGATTAGGCCTAGTTTCAGAGATAATTAAATGTTTTTCGAAATTATTCTTTCGCCATAAGCAAGGTCGGTACAAAACACATTTTTGACACATGCTTATTGATTGACATCGAAAAATTAAAAAAATGTATTCGAGAGGCTACTCCCGAATAAAAAAAAAACTTTTTAGTTCATTTTAGGTTATGTGTTTATCAAATTACGTTTTACATACAGGAGTGTTCAAAAAAAGGGGAAAAAAAACAAAAATAATTGTTTTTTGTTGAATTTCACAAAAAGTCATATAACATATTTGCTTCTGTTGCCATCAGGAATGCACCGTTAAAATCTCTCTCAATGCTCACGGGCACCTTGTATTATGAAATTACTATGATTAGTCGAAAAGATCAAACCTTGGTCATTTTAAAATCAAGTCAATTATAAATTGAAACTAGTCAGAAACCAATAAAATATATCAATTACAAATTCTTAGTGTGTGGTGTGTGGTGAGTTTTCATTGAAACAAAGGTTAACCTCTTACCTTCAATGGTTAAAAATGTATATTTTGACGGATTTACTCGTTGAATTCATATATGTATGTATATGTACAGTCGCCATCAGATATATCAGAGCGGCCAAGATGCTCAAAAATATGCACTGATAAGTGCTTTGTTAAAAATGAGTAACGACCCGATTCGACGAATGATTAAGACACGTTTAAGATCTTGGAATGATCTTTAAAAGATCGATAACCAAACGATTCTGCTGTGATCAAAATAAGATCTATCTACGAGATATTTCTAACGTAAAAGTGACATTGGTTGCCCGAATCGAGCTGCTTCTGTCAATTATACGACATACAAACGATGTCTAAATGAGAACTTATCTAAACCAGAACTTATCGTTATAGTATTTCATTCTTCGAATCAGGCCGTAACTTTAGATATACACATAGGTACCTGTTTTTTTTAATTATGTTATCCTGTAATAAACACAGCTCTCTTTACTAAAGACTCGCCAATCAAATCAAAAACATCATTCAAAAACTTTCCTTTCAACAGTCAACGCCAAGTACAATACTCAAGTCACCTCCACCTTTAAAAGTTCTGTACCCTTAATCCGTCTGCCAAACACAACTACCACCCTAAGTCTGATCTCTGATCACCAACAGTTACTACGTCTTCCAGGGTTCAACTTACGGTGGTTTTATAAATTAAGGTATCCCTTTAACGGGGATAAAGGTGTCACAAATCACGCAAAATTTAACTGAATCACTTCGGGATAGAGTTCAAAATCATTGTCGGAAAAATATTTCCAGTGCCTTATAATGGGGTATGGGAATATGAGAGTTGAGCAATCTTTTGTATTTGCCCTCTTTTTGTGTTTTTGAAGCATTCTTGGAACAAAAGGTGAGAGCAATGGGCTTTGGGCTTAGGTTGGAACAATAGACTTGGTTTCGGATTAGTCGATTATCTTTTAATGTTGTTTGGATGGTTTCGGAGGAAAAAAATAGAAAAATACGAGCAAATAATGTTTATTTTCTTTCATAAAGTTGATCTCGAAAAAGCCTTTTTCAATTATAATTTGTTTAGGTGATTAATAAGAGTAATGAGAATAAATTTTGAACAGCCTTATGGAAAAGGCTACTAGATTAATATCAAATTTGGCACAATAAATGGTTATTTCCTGTAGAATATAACATAAGAAACAAATATTTATAGATTTCGGGTATTGAAAGAGTATGATTGCTACATATTTTTGACTAAAACTTTGTGTTTTTTTTTTATATATTGAAGAGTTCAATTCAAAAACGCTGTCAGCCATGTAGTGACGTCATAGAATTCGAAGCTAACTTCATTTTGAATCTTATACGAGCGTAATGCGTTGAGGTTTTCACAATGAAAAAAATAGTTATAGGTACGATATAACAGTACCCCTAGTGTACATTTGATCGACATCATAACGTGACGAACGCGTTTGCGTTAAGTCTCATTTTGTATAGGATTTTGAGTTTCCAAAACGTCCCGCTTGGCGCGCTCTTTCTAAATCCAATACAAAATGAGACTAAACGCAAACGCGTACGTCACGTTTCGAAATAGATTTTATTTACACTAGGGGTTCTGTACCCCTAGTGTAAATAATTTCGATTTCGAAATACGCGTTTGCGTTAAGTCTCATTTTGTATGGGTTTTTGAACAGCGCGCCAAGCGGGACGTTTTGGAAAGTCAAAAATCTCATACAAAATGACACTTAACGCAAACGCGTACGTCACGTTTCGCTGTCGAAAATATTTACACTAGGGGCACTGATATAACAGAACGGACAAAAAAATCCAAATAGTTATACTGAACAGTATCACTAAATGAGTCCAATTAATTTGGCAATACTAGTCATCCATATGTAGCCGTATTATTTTGTATGGAGGCGGCCTCTTTATAACGACACCGCTACCCTAGGAAATCGGAGCTCTCACCACTGACATAAATATACTAGACAGGCTATCGAGAACAAATTGTGTCCGCCATTTTCAGCGTTTGACGTCTGTCACTAAACTAAAGAATAGGCATAGCTGTGTAGCTAGCCAGAGGCGAAACTGTTATGAAAACTGTTCATTTTCTGCCTACATACGCACTGTAAACAATCTAGATAAAATGTATTTATTTCCTTACAAGTGTATTGAAATTGTTTTACATATGTGACACGGACGATATTAAAATTTATAAAAATAGTCATAAAAAATTTCTATTTGACTTTCGTACTCGTAGCAATTTTGATCAAATCGCGCTTATAGCATAATATACTCTTTAAATATAAGAAAAACACTACAAAAATTACGAGATAAAGAGAAATATATCATTATTATGTATATATTCTGCAAACAATAAGATAGGTAATCATTAATACCTACGTGTTACCTCTGCGAAATTTAATCTATGCGCTAAAGAAAATGGCGTACCACCGCGAGTGTTTAAAGTGATGTTTCAAAATAATCTAAACGAGTTAAAAACAAGAGTTTTTTCGCATTGGATTGTTATTAGGCATATTGCTTTTATTATAACGCACAAAGGCATTTTTTTGACACGCGTGGCATCTTACCAGTAAAGGTGCGGAAAAATTTTGTTAGAGATGCTGACTCTAGTACTATACCTCAATGGCTCTCACAACGCTGAAAGTTCGTTCAAACTAGGAATTGAGTTCATAGTGAGTTTATTTTATTTTAAAAATCGATCTCACCATCTGTCACATGCAACGTGTGGCCCACTTTTATTGATATGATCTAGAGTCCGTCTAATCTAACTTTGCACTAGAGTAGACATCTCCAACAAAATGATTCCACACCTCATTGAAATACCGGCACTTCATTGCGTTCAGTACGTCTCCCCAGTACATTTCGCAGATGTAACACGGAGGTAATAATGATAATCAACCTTATTGTTTGTAAAATATATACACAAAAATGATATATTAATTGTAATCTTGTAATTTTTTTAAGTGTTTTAATTATATTATAGAATATATTATGTTATAAGCGCGATTTGATCAAAATTGTTACGAGTACGAGAGTCAAACACACAACTATAGTTCTTGTAGCAACGAAACGGCCAAGCCACATAATTTGACTAAGGTGTAGAGTTTGTGAAGTTAGGGCTAGAGTTAAAAGCTTGGCTCTACATGAGATCTGATAACTTTTTGACAATGCGATTCTTATGGTTTCGTTTTGGCATCATTTTATATGAAACTGTTTTTGATAGTTCATTAATTTCCAACCTGAAGTAGGTACATTGTAAATATATCAATACCAAAATAGAAATAATAGATGAAACTACATATCATTATACAAAAAAAACGATCATTTGTTCTCTTAAATACTCTTCTTACTTAAGTTTTTTAGGACTCATTTTTTTAATAAGCCTTTATCCTTCTTAGGCCTTCGGAAGGGCTCTCTTTCTCGAAAGTCCCTATTGTCTGCATAATGGTTACAGTACCCCCTACTTACTGCTTACAAAAATCAAACCAATAAGGACTTTTAAGGGGATACAGGAGCCGAGATTTAAATATTTTAGGTGAATATATCCGTCTCGCCGACGAAGCAGCTCCTAAAACTAGTGCGATAAGGAGAACGCTAGGTTAGGCGAAAAATCCTGCGTATTAAAAATCTTGTAAAACGACGTTTTGTACTCGACTGTTTCCTCCTCCAAAACTTAACCAAATGTAACGAAATTTTAAAATCTAAATGGTTATTAATTTATCTGTGTCGGTCTGTTTTGCTTTTTAGACTACTTGATGTCAGTTTGAATACCATGTTTCTCTTTGCGGCATAGTAAATTAGGTCGTTTTTGCGAATATTTGAAGTGCACTAGTGCCTTAAATAACAAAAATATCAAAAAAATCAAAACAGTCTGACACAGATATTAATAATAATGATCTGTGCTGAAAAATCATTACTCTAGATTCAAAAACCACGGAGGAAACAGTCGAGTACGTTTGTATGGAGAAATGACCACTCCTGTTGCCTCTTAAAAGTATATTTTTCCTGCCAGTAGTGTACCGGGCCTAATGCGATACAAATGGCACTTACCCTGGAATGGCATTCAAACCTTAAATATCTCAACTTGATTTCGTATTACTTTTGGTATTTCACTCCATTGAAATCAATATTTCGCGTGCTCGGCTCATGATTGGAGCAGATTTTTACTCCTTTTGTAAAGTATAATTTTTCACAATCCAGCCGCGTATTCGCGCTTAACGACAATCCCAAAGTAAACAAGCATATAGTAAATAAAGACACGATCTAAATTTTAAACGAATTACGTTTTAATCAGTATACAACCAGCTTTCAAATCATGGCAATTTTTTTTAAATTAAAAGTTTGTATTACTTACATTTTATCAGTCAGAAAACCTTTGTGACAGAATTTATGACCTAAGTATATGCCATTCACACTGTTAAATAAAAGCGAGCGAGATGCACAGACTCAACATAAAAAGATTGAGAAAGTTCGAATGCCTCCTCGGCTAATGGTGGACATCAATCTTTGCCCTATCGATGTTGTCTCACAATATTAGGTTCCTTAAAGAGAAAGTCATATCGGTGCTATATTTTGTACAAAAATGGAATTCTATTTTTTGAATGTTGATTCTATTTTCGAATACGTTTTTTTTCCTATTTGGTCTACTGTCTAGAATAAGAATTGATTATTTAAACGAAAAACAAATATTAATATTTAAAAGATATCTTGCGGCCCCACACTAGGCTATGCTGTCACTTGGCAGCCAGATTCGGTTTGAAAAATATAGTTACATAAAAAAGCTAGTTACTCCGGTAACATACAGCCAAAGATAAGGTTAATTAAGAACTATAATGTATGTATTGATTTGTTCTTACTTTTTACCTGCAAATGGCTCTATATATACTATATACAGAATGATTCAGGAGACATGAGCAGGATCAAGCCTGCGTATTCAGTAAGTTATAAGCAACTGTTTCGTACCAGGCCGCGTAGCCAACGTTACAATCGTTAACGCTCTGTAGCGTATCGTAGCTATCTCTCTCTATCACTCTTACATATTAGTGCGACTGTGACAGTTGCGTTTCGTTCGCCACGGAGCGTGAACGATATGCACGTTGGCTACGCGGCCTGCTGTATTTGTGAGATTAACGTTAATTTAATTTTTACTGTTCGAAATTTATTTATTTATTTTAAGTACGACATTTATGGTCACCCTCTTTGTTTCATCCATAACAAATGACAAATTGAATGTCATCGGAGTCTGGTTACTTTTGAAAAATCGTATCTCACTCAAGTGCGAGATTTTATTTTCTTCATATTTAAACTGCTGTTACAACGGTTAAAGAGGTTTTATTTTTGTTAATTAAGTGTTGTTGGGTGTCCATGATTGTAGATAATCAAATTTGTCCTTAACAAAAAGTTAAATAACAGATAAAAACGTGATTGTTTTACTTAAATATGATGGTGAACGATTCATCAACATTTACTGATTGTGTAGGCTTGGCCCTGCTCACGTCTCATGAATCATCCTGTATATATTTTGAGTAAATTTTAATTTAATCCGATCCCCGAGTAATCTAAATAATACTGAAAGAAAAACCTAACAAATTGATCCATCGGTCAAGGTTTATATTGTTACATAAATTCAATTCGCAAATGTGAGAGGTGAATAAAGATCTAGTTTAGGCCACCTATAAAAACATTGAATCCATATTCATAGTTTTATCCACTGCTTATTAATTAGCCAATTTTGGTCCCGGCAAATTTGTTGTTTTTGACACAACATGCAGTTATTAAGAGTAGAAAAAATACCTATTAAGTATAGTTTGTGTCATCTACGATTACGCGCAGATTTTTCAATCAAATCTAACTTTTAATACCATGAAAATACGAGTCAGGACGCGTCTACGTGAATGACACGTTCGTCACGATCTAATAGTATAAAAATATGTACCTAATAAATATATAGATGGAGTAGTACAGCGCCATGTTTTGTGTTACCTGTTTATATTGTCAAGTTTTGAAGTCAAAGTAGGGAAGACCGATACATACATTTTTTGGTTGGGAAAACCGTTATAAGTGGTTATAGGCTGACAGGGTAAGAACTCTCGTATTTGTATACCTACTTCACTCACACACGGGGCGTTTTTACCCTAGGCCTCGGCCCGGGGCGGCAAGCTGCAAAGGGCGGCGCAGGCCCCACTTTTCTAGAAGACGCCGAGACAAAAATGCATGCATTACATGGGACGGCCCAGGCCCACTGGCCCAAGGCGTCAAATATTAAAATACACCTCTGCTCAGACACAGACAGAAAC
The DNA here is from genome assembly GCF_033807575.1 of Cydia pomonella. Lineage (NCBI taxonomy): Eukaryota > Metazoa > Arthropoda > Insecta > Lepidoptera > Tortricidae > Cydia > Cydia pomonella. The sequence goes on along the minus strand of NC_084705.1, from coordinate 27,926,330 downwards.
GAATAGTTTCGCTCTTTCTGCTCTACTGACCTTCTAGTGGAGTAAATGTACGAACGCAAGAGTTAGAAGCGACGACGAAAGAGCATGTAGACAGTGTTACCTGATAGACGGTCTTCTCCACATTTGGCTCAATTCATTTTAGCAATTAAACAAGTCCCATATATCTTGTTGCTTGTCCATGTATTAAATTCTAAATTAATTTCCAGAAACAAGCCATGCTAGTCCGCCAACTAGAAGAGGAACTCCGACTACGCATGCGCCAGCCCGCGCCCGAACTACAACAGCAGCTGGAAGCACTGTTCGCCGAGAACGAGCACCTGCAGAGGGAGATAGCGATATTGAGGGATACCATTAAGGTGAGCGAGACGACTTATGATGTACAGCTCTGACTTTACATGCGTAAGCCCGCGCCCGATCTACAATAACAGCTGGAAGCGCTGTTCGCTGAGAACGAGCACCTGCGGAGGGAGATAGCGATAATGAGAAATACCAATGATACCATTAAAGTGAGCGAGACGACTAGTGTTGAACAGCTCTGAGTTTACATACGTTAGCCCGCGCCCGAACTACAACAACAGCTGGAAGCGCTGTCCGCGGAGAACGAGCACCTGCAGAGTGAGACAGGATACCATTAAGTTGAGCGAGACGAATAGAAATACTTCTCGGATATTATCTGCGACAACTGTCCATAAGCTTAGAAGTCATCCGAAGCCTCTTGTAGCCTCTTTGGATAGTAAATGACACATATAAAAAAAATGAAAAAATATCTAGTTTATCCACCGGAGTGAATCATCTGAACTTCACCTGTTCCAATTCTTATTTTCCATAAAACTTTTCATTGAGAGGAAAAAATAATTACAAGCTTAACTTTCGATGTTTAGTATATTTGTATGTTTCTAATTTAGCTTACAAGATACCCCGCAAGCTAAATTAGACCCACTTCCCATTATATAATATAGCTCAAACTTCACATACATACTATGTAAGTTGGATGACTACAATATTATGGTACCATCGAGCTGATCTGACGATGGACACAGGAGGTGACCATAGGAACGCTGTGATAAAACAACGCAACCAAATATTGTTGCTTTTGTTAGAATAGGGTTGTTTCCATCTACAAATCTTAGGGCAGAATTGTATTCCAATAAATTCTTTTGGATTATAAGAACACGTTAAACTACTTTTAGTGGACCTGTAATGACCATATTTTTGTAAATATTGAATTTAAAATATCTTTTGGCACACGTCACGTGACCAAACTCGAAACGTCACTGTTGACAGTTCTCGTCCAGACACGTCCTCGGATTGACACTGTTGACAGTTAGGCGATAAACAACAAATGACAAATGTCAGTTGACAGTTCGTATCTTCTACGTGTGTATGTAGTTATGTGTCAAACCGTAAACTGTGACGTCACACAATTTTCAAAGAGCGTTTTGGGCGCGAAAGCCTCTGTCAAAATATATTTTGTAAATTTAACATATTTAAAGCCGTTTTTAGTGTAAAAGTTGAATTTTAGGGCAACTTTTAGTTAATATAGAAAGTAATACAAGCGTTTCAAAAAATTGGAAACAACCCTATTGTCTCGATAAGAATTAGCTGCCCGTTGAAAGAAAAGTACATTCATCGATAAAAGCAAACTTATGTTTTTTTTTACTAAAAACTTATTTTAAATATATTCTTCAACAGGAACTCGAGCTAAGGATCGAAACGCAGAAGCAGACGTTGCAAGCGCGAGACGAAAGCATCAAGAAGCTTCTAGAAATGCTGCAGAACAAGGGGATGGGTACGTTCTTACACGGTACACGACCTTGTTTACTAAAGAATGAGTAGCACATAGCACAGGCCTGTATCCTTGTGTCACAGGACTAAATAGAGAAGAACAGCTTCATAAAACTCCTGAGTGGTGATGCAACGGTTATCCGGTCATTAATCCGTATCTGGCCGGATACCAGATAGTTGCGTAGTATCCAGCCGGATACCAGATTGTTGCGTAGTATCCGGCCGGATACCGGATAGAAATTGAGCTCGATATTTATGACTAACATATGCACTAAACGCTCAAACACCTTATAAGTAACAAAGCAAAATTAATTAACTAAGCATTTGCAACGAAATCATTTAAATACTTACGACGAAGACTGTAATGTATCGCTATATTCAATGCCCACTGTGTGAGAATTTACGGCACGATTCGAAGAATGAGATACTATAACGATAAGTTCTGGTCTAGATAAGATCTCATTTAGATATCGTTTGTATGTCGTATAATTGACAGAAGCAGCTCGATTCGGGCACCCAATGTCAATTTGACGTTAGAAATATCGTAGATAGATCTTATAGGGAGCGTGCATGAACTGTAGGAGGCAGCACAGGAGCCGTCAGATTTTTGGCGCGAGCCGCGCGAGGCGTGAACGTGATGTTTATTGTTCCAATGTAGCCCACAATATGGCAGAACCTACTATGCACAAGAAAACATGTGACGTGTAAATGAACATGTTTAAGATTCCGATTAAGGTCACAAGATGGCAGACCCTCCAACGCCCATGGTCCCTATTGGGATCACAGCGGAATCGAAATAAACGTCAATTTTGACATGTCGTTTAGTTAATCGATCTTTCCAAGATCTTAAACGAGTCTTAATCATTCTTCGAATCGGGCCATTAGTTTACTTTTCTAGCAATGACTGTCGTAACTAAGTAGAAATAAGTTGCAACCTGCATCAAACTAAGCGCACGCGCGCGATCTAAATTCCCGATCTAATTAGCCGTATATTCGGCGGCTGGATACCAGATTTTCGGTAGCCCCGAAGGCCGGGTATCCGGTATTCGATATCTGGCCAAACCACTATCCGTTGCATCTCTACTCCTTAGCATCTCACAACTACCTTACGTGCGCAGTTAACCCATATCCTGTAGACGGGCTATTTAATTTAAAAAGTTGCACATTTTACTTTTTACAAATTCGGGAATTTTTAAGTTACTTAATCACGAGCTCTTTCTACCCTAATAGGTGAACAAAATTGTGTCTCGATTTTCATTTCCATTCTGTTCTGAAAGACCGAATTTTTTTAGAAATGGAAGAACACTTTTTTTAACCTAATTAGGATGGAAATAGGTCGTAGAATCACGGTACAAATAACACAAAAAAAAACAGGAAGCGTAGTGCACAACTTTAAATATGATGGTCCTAATACGTAACGGGGTCGCCATGTAAATGATACGCGCATATGGTAGTGGAATCTCTAAGACTGTTGTATGAAGTTGTTATTCTGCCAGTCTGTGCTTGAGTGTTGCACGTGTCTAAATGGCAACGCATAGATTAGAACTCCCCTGAGAATCTGGACTTTAGATTTACCTAAGTCCTTACAAAAACGCACGAAGTCTTGAACTAGTATTCGTAAATATGATTTATAGGCCTTAGATATTTCTGTGTAGATGCTATACTTAGTTTTGGGTGTTTATATATAAATGTATCATAAATTTAAGAAGCAAACCACTCGTATAGTACTTAGCGATGGTCTCTAAAAAACTTAATTTAAATATAAATCCTAATAGCCCAAATAGTATACAAACAATTATATTGAGTGACACCACAGTCACCGCACCATGATTATTTGATCAAGATATTTTACACATTTTTTCCTTAAAGTGTAAGCTAATTTAATTCACATGCACTTTGCATCTATTAATCTATTACATCATTGTAAACTTGGTTAAAGAAACTCACAATAAATAAAATACAATAGATAGATTGCCTAAATTTAAATCGTCGACACGGCTAACCTGACATTATACGCGTACTTTCGTACACCTGTAGAGAAAGGACCACAATCTCAGTTCTAGCTCGATGTTTAACGAGCTAGTTTCCCAGTAGTTTCTATTTGATATGTCACTGAATTCATGATCAATGCACATATTACACAGAACACACACATATGCTTGTCACGTAGCTCTTATTTACACACACTGGTATGTAGTCATTCTATAGACCATTCCCTGAATGAAGAAACCCAAGAAAAGAGAATAACTAATGCAATTGTTGGCACGGAAATATTTAAAAGTCGTTGGACTTGTTCCAATAATGCTCAAGAGGCGGGGGCGAATATTATGGTATGCAAATATTAAGTATGGAATTGCAAATAAAGCTCTAGTAGATGTTTAACGGATTCGAAGGTCCTTCAATACTGTAACGATTTGTTAAGAAGAAGCATATACAGAACCTGGCTACCTGTCTATATACCTATTTAGCTTTCACTTACTTACATTTTGATGTAAATTACTAAGTACGTAACCAAATTACTTAAAAGGCGCTGTTATCTGTTGCCTTTCTTGCTTTTCGCCCTAGTCTACTTTCCAGAGCTGCATATAACCCGCTTCCAACTTTCAGGTAAAGAGGAAGAGCGGCAGATGTTCCAACAGATGCAGGCTATGGCACAGAAGCAGGTAATTATCCGAGCCTTCTCAATGTAGCATGCCTTCGTAAGCTTTCCAATGCCAATGTCTGGAAAATCTCGTGCTAGGAGTACCGCTCGGCATGGACTTCGGAAGATGGCGTCAGTGACGACGCTTTAACGAGGGACGTTGCGTTGATCAGTAAAAATCCACGTATGACAAAATACACTGTCTTTAATCTTCCGCTGGCATTGTGTGCTAAGTATAGCGTCACTATATATGTATAGGAATATATCACTATTTCTATAGACGCTTTATGAGTATAACAGTGTCGATGGGAAATTAAGGTATAACCGCTGTTACTGACACCTTCTCCCTTAAAGTCCTGGCCGAGCGGTAGGGATGCGTCCTTCAAATATCGAAAAAGAAAACAAATTGACGTTAAGTGATAGTTAAATCATAATTTTAAATCAAAGACTTTTTCAATCATTGGATGGATGCCGTGAATACAGTTCTTTAGTTCGTTCCTCTTCAGTACCTTGGGAAGCTTGCTCTTTAACTTTAAGAATCTATACCGTATGTCAGTTACCAAGTATATTATGCACGTCACTCTGCTTTCTTATTTGTGTACGTTAGTAATTTGAATCACATGGGCGTTTTATTTTGTGATACCTTTATCAACGTCACAGTTTCTGTTAGAATTGCTCTTGATAGTTTCATTTCATTCATTTTGACTCGCCAATGTGTCGCGACGCCTTTCAGTTCGTCCACTCCGTGGCTTCATTCAATCTTTGCTTTCTCTTCACTCTCCACGTTTCAAAGCCTTTCTGTGACACTGTCCAGCTTGTCCCCGTGCACACGACCCCGTCCAGACACCTCGACGATACAAAAACAGTTTTCAAAATAAGAAAAATTACCTATGAATTCGGCCATAACACAAAAGAAAGCGACACGAACACAACTGAACCACGACATTGCATGTTTAGCAGCTCATTGTTCCCGCCACATGAACCTTAGAAGACCGTCTCGTGTAATTTTGATTGGGCATTCAGTTTGAGCAATCATTATTAGAAGCGATAAAATGTGTCCGAGCCGCCTACCGTTGGGGCTGCGTCGAGGATCGCGCGGGCGGGTCGGCGCAGCCCCACCGGGCCGCGGAGCCTTGCAGCGCGGCGGCGGCGGCTGACCGTCTACGGCTGCCGGCAGGAGCTCAAGGCGACGGCGGACACGCTGCGGGCGCTGCAGGTGCAGCTGGAACGCGCGCTGGCGGCGGCCGGGCTGCCCGGCGGCAGCGCCGGCGCCACGCTCACCGCCGTGCTCGAGACCAAAGAGGCGCGCATCGCCACCCTCGAGCGGCAGGTCGCGCTGCTCGAGAGCGAGCTGGCCGCGCTCGGCTCGCCGCCGCCGCCCTCGCTCGCACCCTCGCACGCCTCGCTGTACGATAAAGTCGAGCCTCCGTTCAAGCGCCAAGTAAGTTTTCTGCTGAACGACGTGCGCGTGATGAAGGACGGGCGCACGAGCGCGCCGCCCGCGCCCGTGCCGGCGTCGCGCCTGCGCCTGGCGCCGACGCCGGCGCTGGGCGGCCTGGGTGCGCGCCTCGGCAGCGCCGCCTCCTCGGCGTCGGCGTTCGCGCGCCGTTCGCCCTACTATAGCGCCACTACGCTGTGACTGCGATCGAAACGTGTCAATTTCTCGCTTTAACGAACTTAGCCGAGTCGCCGCCGACGACTGTGTTGAACCGTTATATTTTTATGTAAAGACTTGTTCGTTGTTAAAGCTATTTTTATTAAAATAAGACGAATTATATTCTTGAATAAAATCTAATCGATTAAAATTATTTTTGTTAAGACTAGGGCCTTAGATGCGATATTGATATTTTAGATGTACGTAATGTATGGTTAGGCGAAATGTGAGATCGATTACGTTGACACCAAATTTGGCAATTTAGTGAAAGACTGTTATTAATAATAAAGACTGTTGTGGTCGAATGCATCGAATGAGACCTTCGAGTAAATGTTCTGTGCGATCCCTGAGATTATCATTTGATCATGTTGTGCTTTCGGTGTTGGAGCCTCATCGTCGCTTGGTCCCAGCCACCCGCATAGAACCTCTCACGACCCGACATCTCATGTAGATCATGTCATCGTGTCTCACGGTAGATAAATGTATCACAACGTAGGCGCCCGAGCATCTACCTCCAGGCCTGAGCCTGTGGACCTGGAAAGCTTTCTACCGTCATGCGATTCCATTTGTACTTTAGAATAGAAAGTTTTCCAGCCGTCCTACTTCCTAATCGAGTGACCGGTGCGATTTTAAATTTACAGTCTTAGAGTTAAAGTGTAATGCATGTCGATACGAGCGTATGAGGTACTTAATATTAATCCGAGTCTTCCACGCGCGCGTGAAGCTTGCGCCGCTTACCATCGATCTAACATCACTAACCGTTTCTGAATCAGTATTAGTAGATTAAACATCAGTATCATTTCTGCCATCACTTTTGCCTCAGTAGATAGAACTTTTTATTCTTTGTCGTTTGTACTAATGTTGTTGACGGATTCTATGACGAATTTGGGGTGGATGATCAACTAGTTGGATGAGTTCCGGCTGGAGATCCAGCGGCGAGACCAGGAGATACTGGCGATGGCGGCGAAGATGAAGGCGCTGGAGGAGCAGCACCAGGACTACCAGCGCCACATCGCCGTGCTCAAAGAGTCGCTGTGCGCGAAGGAGGAGCACTACAGCATGTTGCAGACTGACGTGAGAATGTTGAACTTTAGCTTACGGCGAGGCCTACACTACTGCCACTTTATTTTGGATTGGATACACGGAACAATACCTATTCAAAATTTATTTAATTTACAAGGGCTAGCAGAACTGGTGTCACCAATCTACAATCCGAAATAAATATCACTACACATTATCATAACATTTCTGTTTAAACAATATGAAGCGAAAAATTACCTTTAGCGTGTCGAAATGAGTTTACAGTCAGTTTTTCTAGTTCTTCTCCTAGTTTTAAGCACTGCAAGTGTGTACCAAATGTGTCACGGCCAAGTCGTAAGAAATGAGCGAGAAACTTTAATTCAAACGGGCCCGAAAATGGGGCTTTTTCCAAGCTTTTTACTCCAATTCTTCTTCCGAGTTTTAATGTGGTAGAAGGCAAAAGTTGACCCGCACCGCAAATTGTTCCTAAGCAACTGATGTGTTGCAGTGTCAATAGATAAGAACATATATTTTGAGACTTTAAAGTAATCTGTCCTAAAGGAGGGGTCATATATTTGCATGAATGAAGTATTTCGCTCAAATAGTATTAGTTATGTAGTTTAAGAATATAATGAAGTCCTTAACAGAATTTAGTTTTATAAAGATTAGGTCAAGTTAGGTTAGGTCACGCCTTGCAGAATAGTGGCGAGTCTTTGAAAATTTGGAGAAATGTAATTTAGCCTAGGCTTTCAATGATTGCTGTATTGACAAAATGTTGGGCGGACTTTGTAGCGCATGGGAACATAATGAACTAATTTATATTCATTCATGTGATGTCGGTCATATAAGTTTGAAAATTGTACTTGTACGATCCGTCCATCCGCCTGTGCACTTATCTGCCACAAGTTTAACATACAAATACGGCGATACAATAAACATTAGGTGACCGACCGACAAAAATTATCAAACTTTCTAGAATGATTAGAGGGAACATCGTTCTAACGTAATATGCATTTGCTTTGCCTTGGCAAAAACAAACATCCAATCAAATTGCTGGTATGCAATTAAGTACCACGAATAAGTGTTCTATTGAAAGGCTAGATTACATGGGTTCATACTTAGTAGTGTTTTCCTTACTTTTGGCCTGGGGATCATTAGAGAGAGAGACCCCACACTATCGTATTTTAAGCGTCGGCGTCTAGTCAACTCTGCACAGTTGCACCAACGCTCGGAAGACGTTAGTGTGAGGTCTCCCTGATACTTCTTTCGTCTCTTATGTTCAGTTAACCATTAATGTGTTCTCAGGTAGAGGAGCTAAAGGCGCGCCTAGACGAGAAGAGCCGCCTGGTGGAAAAGAAGACCGCAGCAGCTTTGGCCGCCGCGCACGAGTTGGCAGAATTACGTGACCACTCCGAGATCAAGGATAGAAAGATTAACGTGCTGCAGCGAAAGGTACTTTGGTGCTGTTGTAATAAGGGTGCGAATGGAAAAGATGATGGTGTGGTGAAGTAATGTGATGAAGGATCTCAAAGTAATAGATTAAGAAAGGTAAATAACTCTAATCAATGTGAAGTCTGATTGTGGAATGCGAATGTTTTGAGTCTTGTGATTGGGTGAATATAAAAGAACTTTGATAAGAGTGAGCAAATAACATCGCTGAAAAAGAGGTGAGTTGGTGATTTTATTGCCAATGAAGTTCTAGATGTTTTCATGCGGTATGAGCCAGCCAGGCGTTATACATTTTGAGCTCAATATTATTCTGGATTCGTATTATTAAATGTGCACAAAATAAAATCCTAGCCAGCAATGACTGTAATAATTGAAGACTGATACGAGTATGACTGTGATTGGTGTTACGAAGGATGGTGGCGGGTGTTTGGTTGGTGAGCTGCATTGAAAATGAAAATAAGATGTCATATGTATTTTGTATATTGATATCCTTACCTCACATACAATTATTAGTTATTTTTTACCCGGTATTTAGGTTTTAGAAATATTTAATTTGTTTTTTCTTTAAGGAAATGCTTGAACATATTGAATAAACATTATTTTAAGTAGCTAACTATTTATTATATTAGTGTTATTTCGGTATAAACCACGACAACAAAACTAAAGACAAAATATAACTTTAAATAATGGAACTAATAATTGAATTATTTAATCATATAGATACATTCTAGACACTATAACTTTACGCAAGAAACATATGTAGATCTAGACCCCATGTGAATAAAATAGATATATATATAGTAAAATTATTGATCACTTGACCATACACAAGCAATAAAAAAACTCGCCAGCGATAAAAACACACTTATCGCTAATCGCTGGTCGCCGCCTAGCAGACGCCATATGCATACTATGCTCCGTGTCGGGCGGGTGACATCAAACGATGTTGCAGTAACGATATGCATTATGCTTATGCAATGTACGGCCGCAGTCAGCGGACCTTGATTAATGTTTCATTAGGGCGGTTACCCTCTACGGGGTCACAGGGTGAGAGCGCTCAAACGAAGTTATATTTCAATTGAAATCCTAAATTGAATAGACATTTTGATAACCATGCCGAAAACCAGTATATATAACCGATTTGATAGTGTTTAAACGAAGCTTTTAATAAATGGTCAAATAGACATCATGTTGGTTAACGGCCAATTTTTTCTATATGTACTTAATACTTATCTCTATCACTTTTATCGATTTAAAGCATTAACATCTATGGGTGTAGAAACATTTAAGGTAATAGAGAATATCACATAGACAGATACGTGTTAAAAAAATTACCTGGTTTACGCTGCAAATAACATTACATTATGACATGCCCGAGTATCTTATCCACAGCGACAACCGATAAACACAGCCACAATAGGCCCGCAGAGCCCTATGATATAGCGTCTCAGTGCCGCAGTGCGTTATCGATACATCACGCGAGCCCTGGAGACTTTCAGTTCACATCAACTTTCACGGTGTTTACCCGCGCGATAAAATACTGCCTCATTAGCAATACACAACATGTTTAAAGTCAAATTTCGATGCCAAATAATATTGTCGAGTTTACTCTAAGCGTATTTACGCTATAGCATTATGTTATAGATATTAAAGACCAGACTAAGACGAAAAACATTAGTAAATTCTTAGCAATTTTGGACCAATTAATAACACATTTTTTGAACGAAGATACCTAAAGAAGAGAAAGATAATATTTGTGAAAACCTCTTGCTTGGACAGAATCCAAAACACGTTTAAACGTAAAATTAAACATTCCCAACATCTTTTCAAAGCTATATTGTGCAAATATTTTAACGAAATCGTGATTTTGACATTGCAGCCGGATTTTATACTCCAGCTATTATGTCGATTCATAAAACTTTTCCTTATGATCAATATAGACAGAGATTCTTTATTTCCATAAGACAATACCAATCTTGAGAAGTCTTTTACAAAATCCTATAAAGTACGAAAGCACTTCATCCAATTTAACGATTCTTTATAAAGCTTATCTCTTTAAACGTATTTCCGGTATATACTAAGCAATATTTTTGTTTTAATGCTAGATTTCCTTTTTACGTTAGCTTTTTAGTTTTGTATCCTGTGAAGTCCTGTGCTTGTTTTTATTTAAAGGTATGTTACTTTATGTTATTTCTGTTTTCTGTGTATTTATGTTTTCCAATGAAGTATTAGTTTCCAATAAATATTATTCATATAGGATTAATTTTCAATAAGGGGCACATCAAAGGCCGAAGAAGTGCTTATACTCATTGGCTATTACGTTGAACATCAAACGTCGACACCAATTTCATATACCATATGTTTTCAGATCGAAAACCTTGAAGACTTGCTGAAAGAAAAAGATAATCAAGTAGACATGGCTAGAGCTAGGCTCAATGCCATGCAAGCTCATCACTGCTCCTCTGAAGGCGCCCTCTCGTCGCTCGAAGAAGTCATAGGAGACAAAGAGAAACAAATCCAACAACTCCGCGAACAACGAGACAGGGCGGAACACGAGAAGAACGAGGAGCGAGAGCTCCACGAGAGAGAGATAGCAGATTACAAGATGAAACTCCACGCTCTTGAAAGTGAAGTCGAAAAGTTAGGAGCAAGACTCGAGAGAGCCCAAGCCGAGAAGGACAGACTTGAAGCTAAATTAGAAAGCTCTCAGTCGGAGCTAGGAAAATCTAAAGCGGAGCTTGACAAAGCGGCCAGTGAGGTGGGAAGGTCTGGGGCTGACTGGGAAGCAGCAAAGCAACGCCTAGCTAGACTTGAGCTTGAAAATGAACGACTTAAACACGAACTCGAACGCTCGCAGACTACATTCGGCAGAAGCACGTTAACAACGTCCCAGGAGCTGGACAGAGTGCAAGAGAAGGCGGATAAGAACGCCGCAGAGTTGAGGCGTACTCTTGCAGAGCTGAGGGTGACACAAGCAGACGCTGAGAGAGCGCATTCCGAGGCCTCTGGGCTCCAAGACAAGCTCGAGAAGAGTCAGGGTGAGGTGTACCGCCTTAAGGCCAAGCTGGAAAATGCACAAACGGAACAGGACAGCCTAAAAGAAGAATATGACCGGTAAGTTCAATTCGTGTTAAAATTTTGCGTGCCGTTTTTTAAAGATAGGCTATTACGTTGAGCGTTCCACGTCTTACTTTATGCGTAGAACAACATTAATATTTAGTTCGTGTATGTAGAGAAAATGGGCGGTTTTGCGGGGGCTCATTTCAGCAAATGTGTTCATTTTCTAAATATAAGACAGTAACATTACTATTGTTAAGAATAATGGGCTGTAATTACGACATTCTGGAATTTTAAGATAAGACATGGGTTTAAGCGTTAGAAGTTCGGTCATATGTAATTTTGTTTTTTAATCTGACAGAAAAGAAACTAGTTAGTCGCTTTTTCAAACTCAGTAGTCCATAGCCATAATGTTCTGAGCAAACATTTAGTTTTGAACAAATGTTTGCTCTTCCCATTCACTATTGGAGCAATGTTTCCATTAACCGAACGGAAAAACGATTGCTCGCTTAGACCTGTTCAGAACACTAAGTGAAAACGCTGTTTTAGGATATTACGGAACTTTCAAATTTAATTTGAAGGTAAATTATACGTGAATCAATCGCGACGTCGTTAGCAGTGTTAAAACGTTGTTTACCTAAACGCAACCCGACTATTCTCAAATAAACCGTCAAATAGTAGCATCGTATAGGGGTGTAGGTTTTCGTGACTAATAGCCGGTTTTCCCCTGTGGGAATACCGGAATTCATGTCACCTACAGCACGAGTAATGGAGTGCAAACTGCGCCTCCGTCGAGCTTTTACCTTTATTGGAAACTTTTGTTTAATTTTGGGTTCACACTTGTTTTTAAAACTACGCCCATGGTTTGCTCACAAATATGTGATTTATTCCTATATTTAGACTTTCATAAATTCATTTCATGGTCGGATTAGGATAACTATAATAATGTTAGTAATAGAAGTAGATTGGTATATTATATACAATCGGGAACATTCGCGGTGAACCAGTTCAGATTTTTTTTTCCTTGATCCTTACGAACGAACTAAACTCCGCCTCCCATAGAGTTAACCAATTACGATGCATTTAGAATTGTTTATCGTAATGTAAAAGCAGGTAATGAGATAAAAATAGGTAGTAAGGACAGTTTCTTACTTGTTATTACCCATAAAGATATAATTATATTGATTAAGATGCATTTAGGATTCCTTATCTTAGTTTGCAAATGCCGGCCGTCACAAAGACTATGGACGACAATAAACTTTACCTGAGCTAACCTTTTTTTTGACACATACTTCTTTTTAAGTGCCATACTATTGGTCATCACTTTTGTGTTATCGCCTCACCGCATACAAGACGTTTAAAAGATTTTCCCCCGGTGGTTCACCGCGAATGTCCCCGATACCTATCGGCCATATATACAGAATAGGAATTTAGTTGCTTATTACATTAATCCTATTATCAAACGTTTAAATACACGTACCTATACGAAAAAGATTTTTAACCTATTGACTGCTTTTTGTTAATCCAATAATGAGGTTCGTTCATACTCACGCTATAACACATATGTATAAGCGTTATTGGCTCTGTAGCCACGACAACTCACGACGGCATAAAGAGTTTTCGGAGTTCAGTTAGTAGTAAATGATACTGAGTAGTTGGTAGCGAATATAATAGCTACAAAAACCTTACCTATATTTTCGATAAACTATAAAAATATTATTGCTTTTTTCGCTATTTCTTCTTTATATTAGCGTATCAATTTCATAGGTTAATACGTTATTAGGGAAAGTAAGTTGACCCCATTACCTACTAATCAAAAACACAATTGCAAAATTGTAGTTAAATAAGCGATTTCCACCTTTAAAGATACGTTTTGCTACATATCTGGGCGTTTTCTAAAATCGATATTAAAAACCTGATTCTTACAAATCTGGACTTTTTTGGGCTCATTCTATTCAGTATCGTTAACATTTTCCATCATACCATAACAAATACGTCACGAACACGATTTAGTGTGATTTTTTTTCACTTGTATGAGCGTGATGTTGTTGAATCTACAATGCCCATACAAATTTTTGGGACATTTTTATACCCATTAAGTTTAAATATGGTGATTCCGAGTTGAAAGAACCCAAAAACACCAGGATCTGTGAGAATCAGGTCTTCAATATGTTTTATTGAAAAAGCTCACCTACTATAATGTGAAAATACTAACATATGTTCGCTTATTTAACTATCATATATTACCCTTTGGTCGCCATGCATCCTATCCAAAAATATCACGCACACTAACAGGCCGTCATATTACGGCGTTATGGGTACCATAGGATTCTTGGCGTTCAAAGAGTTAACTAGATACGTAGCACCCAGGTTTCAGTTCAATAAGGGGTCATTCTACAAACATCTCATTCCCCTGGCCATAAATATTCGCAAATTCCCAGGGAATTCCGCTTCATTAGCATCAAATTTTTGGTGACCGTGTAACTCGTACCAAGATCCATCTACAACCGAAACAGCTAAGCGGAATCTCCTGGGAATTTGCGAATAAGTATAGCCAGGGGAATGAGATTCCAGGGGAATGAGAGTAGAATGACCCTAAGCCCTCTAGAGGGTCAAGTTCAATGTTTTAACAAGGCATTTGATCATAGTGGGACCACACCGTTTAAGCCAGCACTCGACAGCGAATACTAGTAAGGCATTTGTCTCCGCCAAAGCCTTATTTAATTTATGCTTACGCCTTGGGTTCGGATTTTTCATACTGCCGTAAGGTCCTGACTTGTGGGTGCGAAAATGGTGCGACATGTAGTATTTCCACCCGATTGGCGCGAGAGCGGGGCGCATCCCACATGCGATCCGTTTCAATCAGGTAGCAGTACCGATGTCGCACCGTCCATACTGACAAATCAGGGCTATAACCGCGAAAGTCGAAGTTCGTCAATTGCGGGTATTTTTCTCTGTCACTCTAAGTACGTCTTAGTGAGAGTAAAAGAGAAAGATTCCCGCAATTAGCGAATTTCTGTTTTCGCGGTAGGAAGGGCCTATGACGTTAGTGAAGTGTGACCTCAACATTTAGAATAAAAAAAAAAAAAAAAAAACAGAGTATGCCAGTTATATAATTCGGTTATGATTTCATTAAAAAAATGCAGTAAGTATTTCAACTATAATGGAGCCTTCACACTTCGCTATCCTCTTCTAAAAGTCCTATACCTACTTATACCGAATTGTACATGTTCCGTTTATGTAATTAAAGTGTTATTGTATGTATATACCCATACCGATTATGAATGATTTTTGAAACTTTGAATACAAAAGCGGAAACTGTTATTATTTACATTTAAATTAAGTATTCGCGAGTATTAATACAATGAGTATGTCTACGCGTTCAGTATATAGTGAATATCATATATTATCAGCTGTCAGTGAGTAGATTTTATCCACATGTGAAGATAGATAAAGCCAATATAAATCGTAAATGAAAACTTAAAGATTAAATTGACAACATAATCGTTCGTGGCCTAGAGGGCGCGACTACCTATTCGCGGCAACTTTTGGCCTTCTTGGCGTGCAAGAACGCCAAAAGTTAAAAAGAAAGAAGGCTTGATTGATTAAGACCAATCCACACCAGTTACGTGTTTATGTGCGCAATAAAGATGTGTATTGTATTCAGCAAAAAAATACTGTATAAAAATATTTTTCTCAAACTTGTAATGAAATGTTGACATGACTTACTTCAAATTAGGTCCGGAAATACCACATATCAGGTGCGATGAGTGAAGATGATATGTAAAGGAATTTCATACAACCTTACACACCTAGGCCTGTAAGGCAACGTTCTTTTGTTTTTAAACGCCAAATTATGGCACGTCTTGGCATTTAACCTAAATAACCTATAAGAAAAATTCTACCATGCTTTTTTTTCTTTTTTTGTCCGTTTTCTTTTTTTTCTTTTTTGTGTTTGCTAAATATCATTTCGGGGAGTCCAAAAGGGAACGAAAATGTGGTTATTTTTGCGCTACGACGTACGGTTTAGGAGATACAGCCCTGTGAAGTTTTTTTTACAGTCATGCAGAAATCTTTACAGGGCTGTATCTTCTAAACCGTGCGTCGTAGCGCAAAAATTATCACATGTTCGTTCCCTTTTGAAATCTGACGCACTGAATAACTTATCACATTAGAACATGAAACAATCATCATCATCATTCTTTTATTATTATTACTATTTCATTGCAAGTTTGAGAAAAGCACTATACAAATCTCGGCGAGAAACGGGGTTGCCGGCCGCGTATCTCTCCCTCGCTACGCTCGGCCGTTTATATCTACTTGGCCTGCAACCCTTCGTTTCCCGTCCTCTATAGTAATGTACTATTGATAAAACGACTAACGCGAAGACAACTCGTCTTCGTATCGTAATAGATAGTTCGTAACACAAACAATTCATTTTTATAGTGTTTATTTTATCCAATCTTAAAAAAAATTGATTTAAGTATTGCTTTCAACACAGTAGGTAGAGAAATAAACACTTGTCATACTACATCGTGTAGCGTCAGCTTTAACACGTCATGCGAAAATAGTGTGTAACCATCTGTAGGTATTCAGTATATAGTAATAGTGGTATAAATAGTCTGGTTAGCTAAAATTAGCAATATTTAAAATGGCAGTAATTAACGATAATACATGAGTTAAAGTATCAACTGGAATTATGTCATCCAAAATAATATCTTGAAAAACGAACATCGATGCGCGAAAAATATGTTTCGTTCTTATAGCTCAAAAATTAGTTATTCTTCTGGATAACGACTGTAGAAAGGGCTCTCAGCCTTTCTACCACGTTTAGCTGACCAGTATGTAAATATGTAAGAAAATAGATAAAACCTTCCTTTTTATAAGTAGTTAATTTTACACTTAACACAACGGTTCTACTTCGCACATCATTTAAATCACTTTTGTAGATCGGTAGAACTCAGAGCTGATAGTCAAAAAAGTCCATAAATCGCCAAAAGTGATTAAATTACATTAAAAAAAATGTTAACGTAAATTAAATAAGTTGAAAATGTACAAAGTCATCCTGTTTCATCCAGCGTCCAATCCAGCATCAGTCGTCTCCACTCCGAGCGCGACAAGGCCACCGCAGAGCTCGACAAAGCTCGGGAAGAGCTGGAACGCACCCAGGCGACTCTCGGCAAGGCGCAGCTGCAGCAGGATAAGCTGCAGGCCTCGCTGGACAACGCGCACTCGGAGATCGACAAGCTGCAGGAGAAGCTGGACAAGTCTGCTGCCGAAGTCAGAAAGGTATAAAAAAGAAATTTCTATATTTAATTAACCCTCCAAAAAAGTATTTCAAGAACTTCTGATTTACACGGCAGAATGCTGTTTTGCTGTGTAATTTACTATTATTTGCGAATCTACTGTATAAACTGCTGGATCGATTTTTATCAAAACAAAGCCACCGAAAGGAAACTCGCTTTCACGTAAAAAACCGCATCGAAATCGTTTAATCCGTTTGAGAGCTACGATGCCACAGACAGACATTGGCGTCAAACGTATGAGGCTTTCTTTTTGCGTCAGGGGTTAATAAAACTACTTCCAGGTAATTTCAAGACAAGGAACAAATTAAAAACTCAGAGATAATCCTCCCAGATTCATAGTTTCCTTTAAAAAAACTTACAACCATAATATACCGTCATACCAATATTTAAACTCTAAATTGTCAACTTTGTTTTAAAACAAATTAAAAACATTTCTACGCAAAAAAGTCATTCATACGCCAAGCTTATGAGCCGTCTTGGCGCTATAGGATCTTGTGACGACGATTTATCGTTCATGGCGTTCAAAGAATTAAATGATAACACCACAAATAACGATCCTCAAGAAAGTCCTTTGAAATACGACTTATTTGACTATTACTAGTCACGGACAGTGACTCTACCCACCAATAGCTAAATCCATCCTTCTCTTGCAGCTACAAGTGGACAGAGAGAAGCAATCGTACGACTTCGAATCTCTGCAATCCCAGCTCGACAAGGCTCTGGGCCAGGCTGCGCGGCTGCAGAAGGAAAGAGATACCGCACAACTAGACTGCGACCGCTACAGGGACAAGAACGACAAGGCACAAGTAAGTAGTTCTGTCTCTATCCTCCAGCTACAAGTAGAGAGAGAAGCAATCGTACGACTTCGAATCCCTCCAATCCCAGCTCGACATGGCGCTGGGTGAGGCCACGCGGCTGCAAAAGGAAAGAGACACCGCCCAACTAGACTGTGACCGCTACAGGGACAATAACGACAAGGCACAAGTAAGTAATTCTGTCTCTATATTCCAGCCACAGGTTCTCCAGTTGTAGGGCAAATATCCGATTTCAAATTCAAATAATTATCGAATACGAAGTGCGAGGGAGACGCGGGGGTTTTTAGTTTCGTGAGTGATGCGGATCAATTTGTGCCAATGGATCGCTCAGCGACATTCTCCGGTTATCATGGGGAATGTTCTCGCAAGAGAATATTCCCCATACAGAACGTTCTCGAGAACGGCACAACTACAGCTGGCCAGCAGTGCAGCGTGCATATTGTTGTAGAGCGTGCGTTGTAGAGCGACGTCCCGTTCCCACCTGTCACTCCATACGGAAACAAAATGAAACTTTCCGTCCGTGTGCGGCGACTCAAACAAAATATTAGGTATATTTATATATAGGCACTGCATTCTAGATTATGTCATTCGATTTTTTTCCGTTCTAACCATCTGAACGCGCGGCTGCGTTTTAGAACGAATGTCAGGTATTTTTCCCGTTCAGAAATGGAAAGAGTGCATTCAGGTTTCCGAATCCGTATTCCCAATTCTGCGACGTCCGAACGTCTGCGGCCAGCCTTAGGGGTGCCGATAAAGAAAAACTAAATAAAAGAGATACCTAATATACAAATAAACGTCCTTAAAAATTGTTACTTTGAGAAATCATAATTAAAACAAATAAAACTTGTATTTTTCTCCTTTAGATTAAACGGGGAATGGGGCGGACTATTTACATAGGAGTGAGAGGAGGTCAAAAACAGGCCAAAATCATCTTACGTAATAAATATATGGTACCTAATTGTATTTGCGAACTTTTCCCCTACGCTACATGTTTTCAGCTTTTAGGTACTCTATTTCAACTACAGTAGAAACTAGTTAGGTAAAATTTTAAACCAGTGCCCCACTTTAAATTAATTTCACGCGAATTGGTGTCACAGTCATAACCACGTCGCTAAAAGCACTAAAAGCATAAAGGCGTCTGCCTTTATAACGGAATAAAAGCTAAAATGGACCACTCGCCGGCAATATGTCACACTCACACGAGTTATGAGTAAGAAATCTGTAATAAAGCATGAGCGAGATGGCTGTGAGTGTGAGTTATAGACTCGAGTTTCTTATCACACTTGCGAAGAAAAAACTAAATTTTAAGCGAAATAATTTGAACACGTTCGCGGACGCGGATTTCATAGCATCCATTTTTGCACTACCTCCTGGTGACGCACATGCTATCAAATCCGTTACCTATACGTTTTAAATTTCTGCGTTGAGATGCTTACCATATTACTTTGTCCTTACTTATATCTATGGCTTCGTCACACTATAATAATATTCAACAACAAGTCTAGGACGTAACGTGGCGGTGCCGCAGAGAGGACTCCAAAAGTGGGATGTGACAAATATAGACGCTTTCGAGAAGTGGTGTTGGCGTAAAATGCTGCGTACATCTTGGACAGCTAGTACAAACTTCTCCGTTCAAAGTGAGCTTAACGAGCTCAACCTTGCAACTCGGCTCTCCACAACATGCCATGAGCAGGCCCTTTGAGTCTTCAGATAGGTATATTATGCGGTTATTAATGCATGATGGTGTAGAATCGCAACATTTTAGGTTGAATAAATGGCGAACGTGTTTGGGATGGGAAACGTATGAGATGGACACTCTTACAATTATATGCAATGAACTAGAAAGAAGTAGATTTTCTTCGACAAGGTCAGCAATAAGATTCTAAAGCAACCTAACGAACCTATCCTAACTGTCTATTGGTTTAATATGACTACCGTCAAAACATTACACAGGAACATTACGATCTGTCTGATCTTACGATCGGCCGCCGACATCTATATTCAAAAAAAGTTTATCGAAAAACAGCCTATATGTAGTTTGGCCAGGGACTGCCTCATTTCAAACGAGAATCATACTGTCTTTGTCTTACGCTAGTACCTACAACACTCAAAACAAAGGGATAAGTATAGTCTTATTGTTCTTATTTACTGACAAATTTGCTTTGCTAGACTGTAGATAAATTTTCTTTTTGCGCATTAACAACGTCCTTGCTTCTGCCAAAGTCGCGACCTATTTCGGTGTATTTAGGACGACATAAACACAGCCACCGAAGCCAAAAGGTTGTATGTAGCGACAGTTGAAAAGTGCAATGGCCGTTTTGGTATCGAGACAGGGCGGCGCCTGGCTGTCTGCTGGCAATTGTGGCTAGACCTATGTATGAGATGGATGGGTCTAATTTTTTGTTCTTATAGGAGATACGTTATAAGGAATATCTACCCTAATCTGTTATTTCTTCGAGATAAGAAATAAATGATAGAATTGATAGAGAATGTTCACATTGACACATTGCAAGTATGTTGCCTAGTAAAATTGCGTACCTACGAAGGGTAATACCACGAGTGTAACGTCAGTTACCAATTCTTGAGTGTCTGTATGTCTGGCGTAGCCCTAAATAACAGGTAGATATCTGGATACTTAAATTTGTTTAATTATTGTAAGAACACACGAAAGAATTGGTAACTGACGTAACAGTCTCGTGGAATTACCCCGAACAGATTCTTTTACCTTTTTCTTTCTGTCCGTATGCAATTTAACTACATAGACAACCTACTTGCAATGTGTCAATGTGAACATTCTCTATCAATTCTATCATTTATTTCTTATCTCGAAGAAATAACAGATTAGGGTAGATATTCCTTATAACGTATCTTAGACCATTATGTCTAGTTATTTTTTAGGGAGATACATGACGTAAAAAATTAAGGAAAGTGCTAATACTTTTGAATAGGTATTTGAATAGTATTCGCCTGATAGTAATCGCTTGCCATCAGGCAATTCGTCTGCTCGTCGAAAATAAAGCTGTAAGGAAAATTATTTTTATTCTAAAATCAAAATCGCTATTATCGTTTAGTTTTGTATAGAAAAATTAATAGAAGATAAGTAAATAGATACTTATTGTATTTTTGCTTTTGAAAGTTGACTACCTTAATATACCTATTTTTTTTTACAGAAAATACCTCATAATTTCTAAGACAGTTTATCTGCAGGTAGTCTTAAATAATAAAATAAAATAAATGTTTGGAGACAATCTTACACACCCCAAACACAATTAGGTTGCGTTGTTTTATCACAGAGTTCCTATGGCCACCTCCTGTCTCCATCATCAGATCAGCTTAATGGTACAATAATATTGCATTGTCATCGTACTTACATATGTATGCAAATTTTCAGCTTCTTCGGAAACCGGGAAGTGGGTCAAACTTAACTTGCAAGATTTGACACGTACATACATATCACTAGACGCATAATGACCTATATTACGAACGCAAAGGTACATTGCAAGTTAATAAAATGCTTATAAAGATAAAAGGTTAATTCTCGGAAGCCGGGGTGTTGCTCGACGGTTAATTTCGTAACTACAAATACGATGATGTAAAATTCTGAGCAGCGCGGTCTAGACCGAAGTTAGACCGATCTAGGTCATTGATCTACGTAAATAATGAACGAGCTCGAATAGCTCCGGCTATTTTTGATTTGTAGCCAGATAGTTACGGTTCTGGTTCGGAAACCTTCCTTGACGCTGCTAGATTATTTATACGAATGAGATTCGTTTTAGCTTGTACCTCTCCCAAACCTCAGTAAGCTAAGTGTAAAATAGTATTTTATGCTACCGTTGTATAAGCAGGGTAAAAAAAGGCGAGTGGTGTGGGTTACAATGTGAGCCGCAGCCTAGGGCGAAGGCGAACATTGTAAAGGAATACGCCACGAGCATTTTTTGACCTACTTATACAACGTTGCATACAATACTTTTCCTACGAGTAAAAAAATACTTTAACTAGTAGAATCATATAGGTAAACAAAACAAAAGTATACAGCTAAGATACGGGAGCATACCTTTGTACCCGCCCCGGCCCGGCTGGTCAGCCACATCTCGTAACCCATGTGATGAGGCCCTGGTACTTGCTCCGTACTAAATTAAATTTTTGGCCTATTTTTTTCGATTCTGGCCACAGTAGCCTATGGAGACTAACAAGCAACGCTAAACGGTCTTCTTAGTCTCTTGGTGTTGCTATATTACGCGTGTCAGGGGTGTTGAAGTTGAAATTGTTTCTACTATCCAACCAACTGAATATTTTGTAAGTTGGCAGCAATGCATATAGTTTGACGCTGTATTCATTTTGATTTTGTTAGGTTGGTAGCCATTAATCACAGGAACGTTATAGCGATTTTAAAGCACAAGTGCTGTTATGAGGCATAGAAAATATAGACTTTTCTTCACAACTTTTATGTATGTTCTTATATTCGTCTGCATGAATGTATAAATAACAGATAATAGTAGAGGAGTAGGAAAAATATTTATGTAAGTATGCACGGCCGTACCTTCAGTATTTATATAAAGGATACACAAAAATTGCAAACCAGAATAGTTTAGCATTTAGTTGAAAGTAAAATAAAAAACAAGTGTACTGATTATAGCGAATTATTCCCACTGTGTAAAGAAAAATGATTTCTTTTTTAATAATAGGTTCCTTTAAAAAACAATGCTCTCGAAATTCAGGACATTATATGTTAAAAAAAAACGTAGCCAATGCTCCTCTTATTTAGTAATTTAAAGTTTTAAACGGGTCTACCGAAATATAATTTCATTATTTTGACCTAAGTTTAATGCTCCTGCTAGGCTGAAAAAAAATCCAATCTTCTTAATTATTTTTCTCGCATTATTTCTATAAGCTAACCAGACCCGTTTCCAATATTCGCCGAATGGCGAAAATAAACAACAACTCAATAAAATCTAATTATATTTTAAAATTAACCTTCCCTATTAAAATAACATAACATTACGGACGGACAATTTTGCGACAAAATACGTATACAACTCCTTACTTGCTCATTCGGTGTCCTCATCATCATCATCAGACGAGGATGAGGAGAATCTCGAAGAGCGGTTCACGCGCCCCTCGCCGCTGCCGTTCTTGGCGTTGTATTCCTCTAAATCCTTCAAGTACTTCTCCTTCAACTACAATAGAAATTAAAATTTCAAAGATTTTAGTCGTACAACATACATAGGTAGATTACGAGATGTTACATAAATATTTCGGTATCACTATATCGTGTTTCTTTCGGTTATATATATAATTATATAATTTTGCATTAAACTTTTGCACCTAAAGTCGTCGTTACTAAGTCGTGTCCACCGCGCCATAGACTATACATAGGTGTTATGACAGACGCTGTCAAAGTAACCTTCACACTTTCAAGTAAGGTTTACATTAGCTCGCTCGCGCCCAGGCAGGACCTTGGCATGTCAGTGACGTTTTTGTTTATGACGTAAAGCGTTCAAAGGGTTAAGCATAACCGTCTGCAAACGATGCTATTAAGGTTAGAAATAAATTAAAAGTGGAAAAATGCACTGTTGCAGTATTTTTTTTCGTTTTTTATTTATTTCTAAGCTCCATGTAAACAACAAAATACACTATGTACAAAATAAGTGGTCGCTCGAGCGGGGCGTGCAGCGTAGCTTTGCGTAGCTGAGGGGGCTATATTTAATTTTATACGTTTTAATCAAGGGCAAATGCCATGGAAAAATTCACACGACTATATTTGCTGTAACTAAAACCTTCAAAGGTTAAACTTGGCTCGATAAAAACAATCAAGAAAACATATCTAACTTTCATTAATTCTTATTTCTTGTATACCGTTACGTTACCCTCCAAACCATAACACCATGCAGTTTAATTTTAGTATAATACAGCTCACTAGCTGTCACTATATAGCCGAAGGATCCAACAAGCAAAATTTTAAACAGTATTATATTTTTAGAGTAAATGAGATAAAAGGTAAAAACCCGCACGATATACCTATTCCGTCGTAGGTTTCGCGCAGCGAGCCATATCTTTAGTTTCCTTCTAATTTCCTGGCTTTACGCCCCACTTAACAAACAAATGCATACGTATGCGAGCGGCCTCAGTGCACGCTACTTTGACACTACCCGCTACGCTACCCGCTCCGCCAACAAAGATCAAAATAAGATCGAACGTACCATTCTAAACGTATAAACGTATCTACTTATACCAGCAGGCGGCCGATCATATATAGATATATCGTGCAACATAAAAATCTTTGTCTTGTTCCCTGATTCGACATAGCTCCTATTTCTGGACAGTTTGCCCTTCGGGTATCTGAAGAAACCTAACGAACCTATCGTAACTATCCATTGGTTTAATGTGACTGTCAAAATATTACATAGGAACAGATTTGCCTGATTTTACGATCGGCCGCCGACAAATCTAATGTTTTGAATGACAATCCCTATGACAGTTCATTCTGCTACTGAATTTCCAAGTCTCGAACACCTTTAAAATTTTTCTACTATCACCTATCCTATATTCATAATGGTTGGTCTTAGAGAAAAAGTTTACATGACAAAATATGTTTAATTTACCAAATCCTACACGACCCACAAATAAAAATTTCTTGTTATGTTAAAAAACAATTGTCCCTAGAACGACCCACCTTAGCCCCAACCAAAAATACAGTAAAACATATTTCTTCATCTATCTTTAAATTAATCCCTACTAAAAGAGGATTTGAGAAACTGTTAGGGAACATCATTCGACGCGTAAGATATAGTTTAACTGGTTAAACTTAGTGTTGGTAGGAATTCGAGTCTTTTGAGTCTGAATTTGAAGAACTCGACTCGTTTTTACGAAGCTCGGCGCTTAAAAAGCTTGCCAGTTTTTTAAGTCCCGAGGCGAGTCATTTATTGAGTCTTTTTAAGAGGACTCAAAAGGACTCGAGTCTCCGAATAAAGTCTCCGTCAACAATTTCATAGGTTTAACCTAAATAAGAGTAAAGAAATTGTGCGTTATTGTAAAATTTGTGTGCCTAATCCAGTAATGTATTACTTAAAGACAAAACATTTCGAAATTTTGCAAACAAAAAAATTGAGAGCTTTCTGAAAAGTCCCTACAAACGACTCGAGTCTCTAACAAGTTGAAAAGAACTCGAGTTTAGACTTAATATGTGTCTGAAAAACTGAGTCGAGTTTCTAAGCAGAGGACTCAAAGGACTCGAATCTTAACCAACACTAGTCAAACTTAGGTTTGTATAGTTCGTGTCATCCACGATGACGCACAGATTTGTCAAATCTAACCTTTAATAACATGACAATACCAATTAAGGCACGCGTCTTCGTGAATGACACGTTCTATAGAAATACAGCAAATACCAACTTTAGCAGCCTGTTCTTGCCACACACTCTTGTCGGCCAGGTTTTGCCACATTTGCCCTCCCAACTTGGCGATCTCCGTGACTTTGATGCCAGGGTTCTCAGCTTTGATCTGCTCTCTGACACTGTTCAGCCAGAGGAAATACGCGGACATAGGCCGTTTTGGTCTTTCTGACATTTTCACACTTTAATTTGCTGAAATTAATAAAAAATTAGCGCTAACAGTAGCAACTGGCAGAGAAAAGCATAACGATAGTAATATTGAGCGTAAGGATAAATTTTGATATAAATATTATACGAACCTATTTTAAGAACTATAAACATGCAAGTGACAGCTTACTTTTAAATGTATTTTATTTTTTAAATAATCTTCTAGTAGGTGACCAGTACTTATAAAATAGTTCTGATATTTACGACCCGACCATAGATAGTAGTAATATTTTAATGATGTCTATAACTTACATATATCGATATAAGTATATTTTAGACGATTTATCAATATCAAGCCATATGATTAGCATAGATTAATACCTTTTATTTTATCATAGATCGAAATCGCAGAGATAGTTTAAGTAAATATAGTTTTGGATTTTCTCATTTCAAACATAGATAGAGAGAATCATACTGTCTTTGTCTTATGCTTAGTACTAGCACCCAAAAAAAGCGATGAATTAGTTTTCTATGTTCTTATTTATTTTATTTTATTTATTTATTTGCTGAATATGGGTTTACAAAGGTGTACAATAATATATTTTAGTTCAACCATACCCTGACCAATTTACTGACAAATTTGGTTTGCCACACTATACGTTTGTACGTACATTTGATGTATGTACATCAATGTACAGCTTGACATGACCAATGATGAAGTATTGCAAAGAGAATATTCATTACGGAACAAAACGTCATTGTCATTTTGTCTGGTCTCAAAATTGGTTTTTAATGGCGGGTAATAATTACCTACGTATTTACTCATATTTTATACTTGCATAATTACAACTGCGAAAGAATTGGCATGGTCTGTGATCAGATAATTTTTTCTCTGATGACAGACCATGCCAATTCTTTCGCAAAAGGACTTCTCGTTTACGCATAGCCCAGTACCCGCGATAGTAAATGCACGAGTAAAACAAGTTCTCACCAAGTTCTCTGCCGCCCAAGTACAGTTAGTAGGAGGCGCCCATGTCCTACTTTAAAAGTTCTAGTTCTAAAGTTCTAGGTCTCCAGTAAAGTTGGTAGCTTCAAGTTCGTCCTAATTCACAGTTTAAAGTCAGTGGTAAGTGCATTTTGCCCCGACAACCAAATACTTGGACATTGGACAGTAAATACGAAGATTGTATTGCTTTCGTCCAAATTCCGTGGCGTGTTGCCAAACGCCGTGTGGTGGCTTTAGTTTTCCTAGATTAAATTTCCTACGACTCTTTTATATATGATTTTTCGGTTATTGCCACGAAATGCTAGACTTCGTACTTATTGTAAGCTTTATGCTTGTGTTGTACTATACTAGTACCCTGGTATTTTATAT
The DNA here is from genome assembly GCF_033807575.1 of Cydia pomonella. Lineage (NCBI taxonomy): Eukaryota > Metazoa > Arthropoda > Insecta > Lepidoptera > Tortricidae > Cydia > Cydia pomonella. The sequence goes on along the minus strand of NC_084705.1, from coordinate 27,899,690 downwards.
TATACAATGTAGGGTCATTGCGCTAGTTTCCGTCCAGCCTCTAGTTTTTGTCCACTTGACAGAGTAACGAATATTATATTTAATTTTTAATGCATAACTCGCGAAATATCATTTTATGTAGATAGACATATTGTTGCAATAAGTTAATAGGTAGGTTTATATCCAATTTCGTCATGTGGAGGAAAACTACAGCTGGACGGAAACTAACACAATGACCCCTATACATGCGTGTCTTAACTTAAGAATATTATAGATGTCATCGGCCTCGCTACGTATTTAAGACTTTGGTTACGTTAGTGAGACAGTGATCGTCGTTATTACCCGTTTCTCTCAAACGCTGCAGCATCTTTGACGAAATACATTATTTCAACTATATAAATATAAATTGACCAAAGAGGCAAACGTAGATAGTTTTAGATTACGAGTAACTACCCTTCACAATACGTCAATACAAAAAAAAAAATCCGCATAATTTTCAACATACCTTTATCTCTTTCAGGCCCTAGTAGCTCGCATCCAGAAAGAGCGAGACGCCGCGCTAGCGGAAGCGGCGAGCTGCCGAGAGCGCGCCGAGGCCGCCGCGGCCGCAGCCAATCGGGCCGCGCGAGACAGAGACAGCGCGGCCACCGAGCTGGACGTGCTTAGAGAGAGATGGGAGAAGGCGCATCAGCAGCACCAGAAACTTACGGTAAGGACTGATTCTACACGCTCTCCTAGCCTTGTCAGTAGTGACTCCGCCTGCGGACCAGAAGGTCCGGATTCGAAACCTGGTAAGGGCATTTATTTGTATGTGTGTAAGTATATAAGAATTTATATATGTATAACTATATGTTTTATAATTATCGACGCCTAGTACCCTCAACACAAACCTTATCTTACTTACTTACCTATAAATACTATAACTTAGCTATAATGGCGGTAGCCCGTAAGGATATTTCGGTTATCATGGGTATATAATATTGACTTGGTCTGTTCCAGATGGAGCGCGACGACGCCCTCACAGAAACTGAGATCCTCAAGGAGAAGCTCGATAAGGCACTCTACTCCACGCAGAAGACCATCGAGGAGAAGGAGACCGCCCACAAGGAGTACGAGAAAATGCTAGAAAAGTATGATAGGTACAATCTGTTCAATGTCGTCTTGTGTTGGTGGCGATGTCTGTCCTGTGACCGTGCTAACAAAACACACTTTAACTACCAGGTTATAATGACATCCATTCTATTTCAGATCACAGAATGAAATCTACAGACTCCAGAATAAGATAGACATTCTTGAAGCAGACAAAGACCGATTGGAACTCGAACTGGAGAAACACTTACACATGTCCACCAAATCGAGGGATGATCAGAGAAAGCTGCAAGATGAACTGTCAAGATTGCAGGAAATGTACGACCGAGCGTCTTTACAACTGGGCAGGACCAAAGAACAGGAAGAGAAGGCAAAGGAAGACATGGACAGGCTAAGTGTCGATATAGAAATGGTACGGGAGCGGTACGAAAAATCGCAGATAGAGCTCAGAAGGCTTCAAGCAGAAAAGGAGAAGCTTGTCGGTGATAGTGAACGTTTGCAATTCGAATACGACCGCGCGATGACTCAGTGCGGCAAGGCTCAGGCTTCCAACGAGAAAACGCAGGAAGAAATGGCAAGAGTGCAAATAGAGCTCGAAAAGATGTACGACAAGCATGACAAAGTATCCGCAGAACTTAGAAGAGTACAGGCTGAACTAGATAAAGTCAAACAGGACGCATCGGGCGCGAAAGAAGAGGCCGAGCGGTACGCGGCACGATACGGGAAATACCATGACACGAAGGAAGAACATGAAAGAACTAAGATGGAGCTGGAGCGACTTCGCGTGCGGTTAGAGAAGACCACGCTAGACCTGGAGCGCGCCCGCAAGGCCGAGGAGGAAGTCACCCGACTGCGCTCGGAGCTCGAACGCACCGAAGGCATGCGAGGTAAATACCAATTCGAACAGGACAAGTGGACCAACGAGTTAACGCGAGTGCAAGCTGAGTTGGACAAGCAACGCGAACGCTTCGACGCGGCGCAAGTTGAAATCCAGCGTCTACAAGCCGAAAAGGAGCAAGCAGAGACTAAGTTGCACGAGTCTAATATACAACTAGAGCTATCCAAGACTGAAGTAACGAAGCTAAGTGCGGCGTTAGAAAAGCAAAGGGCAGAACTTGAACGCGCTCATATTGAGTGCGAAAAGTTCCGGGATAGATGTGAGAAGCTTAAGCTACGATCGGATCAGCTCGACAAAGACAACGAGCGTCTCAAAGGTGAACTGCAGCAGATCGAAAGGATGAAGCTCCAGGCCGTAGCTGGAGACAAGGCTAGGACTGAGGACCGACTGGAGATCGAACGTCTTCGAGACAAACTTGAAAAAGCCATCCAAGCAAGAGATTCCACAGAAATGGAGGCCGGTCGTCTAGCGAAGGAACTAGAAAAGTCGCAGATACATCTCGCGAAATATCAGGAAACGAATGAGTCTACGCGAGTTGAATACGAGAGGATGACAAATGAGTTAGGCCGCATGCATGAACGCCTCGAACGAACGATCTTGGAGATGAGGCAGATTGAACAAGAAAGGGATGCGCTGCGAGCCGAGATCCAGAACACGAGGCGTAACATTGAACAGCAACAGCGAACCCTGGATCACCGAACGCAAGAAACCCTAGTAAAACTTCAGCAAGAATTGGCGCAGTCTGTCCGGGACAGAGAAAAGATGGCCTCTATATTAGAGCAGAGAGATAAACAGGCGGATGCTATTGAAAAGCAGATAGTCAAATTAGAAGCAGACACAAAGCAGTTGACAATTGAGCGCGACCAACTTGTAGCCCAATTAGAGAAGTCTCAAGACATGCTCGTGAACTTCCAACGCGAGCTGAACGCTTCGGAGGCGGAGCTACAAAAGCAGCGCGAAGAAGTCCGCAGACTGAAAGAGGAGCAAAGGAAGATGGCGCAGGACCAAGAGCGCGGTACCAAATCCGTCCTAGAGGGCAGAGAGCGTGAGATCGCTAAACTACAGCAACAGGTCCAGACTGTTAGTAAAGAGAGGGATACGATCAGACAGCGAGCCGAAGCGGCCGAAAAGCAAGCTCAGAAGGCCGGAGAAGTCGATAAGTGGAGAGCTGCCGTCGAACAGGAGAAGACCAAGGCTATCGCAGCGGAAAAGGCTTTAGCGGAATGTCAACAGCGTTTACAGTCGATAGAGAAACAGTTCCAGGCGCAGCAGCAGCAACTCGCGCAGCTGCAGCGCGCCGGTGGCGGCGACGTGCGCGCGCAGCTGGAAGCGTCGCAGGCAGAGGCGCGTGCCGTGGCCGTGGAGCGCGAGCGCTGTCAGGCGCAGCTTGAAATGCTGGTCCAAGAGCTCGAGAAGACACAGGTCAGTTGGAGGATCGCCTGGCGACGAGCGGCTGTTACGGCATCTGGTTGAATCGAGTTTCGGAGGCGTCAGAACTCTATGAACTTGATGAACTTGAATAGTAGAGTCTAGTTATAACGGTATACATAGTCCACGAAGTGTTTCAGACAATCGTCAGACTTTAGAAGGATACTTGAATATAGGTATATATGGTTGATATAACAATAATCGTTACAAATTCAGTATTTGGCACTTAATGCAATCGACTTAAAGAGACGACATAAAATTCAGAAAATTTCTAATTTCAGTATTTTCTTCAAGTTAGCTTTTTCAATGTATACTCTGGATCTCTTTTAATATAAATATAAAAAAAAAAATATAGAGACATTCTTACACAAACTGACTAAGTCCCACTGTAAGCCAAGAAGGCTTGTTTAGTTGGTACTCAGACAACGATATATATAATATACAAGTACTTAAATACATAGAAAACATCCATGACTCAGGAACAAATATCTGTGCTCATCACACAAATAAATGCCCTTACCGGGATTTGAATCCATGACGATCGGTTTCATAGGCAGGGTCACTACCCATTAGGCCAGACTGGTCGGATATGGATGTTTTTGTTACATCAACAGCTTAGCCATAAAAGTCAATTCTGTCCAGAATTCAATTATTGATACCATTTTTTAAGGAAAGAACAAATGCTTGGAATATTTGGACGTTCAATCAATTAATATTTTGTAATATTTCATGCACTGTGTATTTACTACACTCCAGATGGACAGAAACTCGATTGAACCGTTTCGCGTCGCGTTGTCGCTTCATTGCACCGGAGTTCGAGTAGATTTCATATTTTTGTTTAAAATCATCATCGCCGGTCATGTGTATGTATAGTAGCATGCCCCAGCCCGCTGGGATCCTCCAACATTCCTCATTATATGTTCCTCATACTTATGTTTTATTAGATATATTATCATGCAGTGTTGGTGATACATCGTGAATGTTTGGCAAATTGTTGCACCTTACATCTTGTCTTGTATTTTTGCACAAACCTTTGCAATGAAGTAGAATATTCAATCAACACTACTTTTATGGGTCAAAACACTCAACTAAATATATTTGAGCGTTTTAGGAACATGATTACAATTAGAAATTTAGAATTTCATTATCATGACAAACTTATGTAAATATTCTCTCAACTCACCAATTATTTTTTGAGTTCGAGTTCCATGGTTTATAATTCAATATCCTGTTATGTTGGGTGCAAACAATTCGCAAAAGCTTTGTGTACAACTAAATTGTTATCTTTCTCTTTTTCAGCATTCGCTACTGTCTAGTGTAAATGCGATCATTGTTCATCGTTGCAAATTAAAGATATTTTTACAAATTAATTTCTATCATTGACTTTGTTGCTGCGAACAATTTATATTTTGCAATTATTTGTAAAAAGTTATGCTTGTAGGTGTGGCTTTAAATATACCATTGTATTTTAAAAGTTCTTACAGCTTTTTGTAAGGGACGAAATTGCTACGCAGTATCAAATGTATTGTATCAGTTGTAAAAGCAATTCGTGTTGTAACGTTTATTCTTTTAATACACAAACTAAATGAGTATATTTTTACATAATCAACTAGTTACGCTGCTGTTAATGTAATGATTAGGTTCAAACACTGAAAGAGGATCAAACACTCATTTAGTTTGCGTTTAATGTTAATCATAAAATCACCTCAAAATCCGATTTCCAGCTCGATCTTCACGAAGCCAACAAGAAGCTACAGGCAGCTGGCGCACAGAACGCCAAAGCTGGGGAAGATACAGCCCAAGCTAAGAAGCACCTCCAAGAAGAATTCAAGAAGCTGGAAGACGCGAGAAGACAGTTTGAAGAACACAGGAAAGCGGTTGAAGCGAAAAGGAAAGACGTGGAAGAGAAAGAAAAGTCGTTAGCGGAACTGGATCGGCAGTTGAAGAAGAGGAAAGAGCAAATGGACCAAATGGAAGCATCTTTGAGGAAGGTAAGCTATATGACTATAATTAATTACACAAACATTTACTTACATTTTTGCATATCACAAACAGGACTTCGCGTAAGCACGACACTTCTAGAAAGAATTAATATCTTACAAGATACATAACACGCCAATTTACCGAACTTCCCGCGCTTTAAAAGAATATCAAGTGTATTATCTCGCTCGGGTTTTTCTCATTTGGCTTTTATGGACAGAAGACACCCTCCTTGTAACCTGTTTTAGTGAGAATATATAATATACATCAAATTAAAAAAAAAAATGATACAATGTTCCAGGCTGGCGGCAGCACGGCAGCGGTGACAGACTTGAACCGCAAGCTGACAGACACGCAGAAGGAAGCGGAGACGATGAAACAGCAGCTCGAACAGAGCAAGGAGGAGGCGGCCCGTCTCTCCGCCGAGACGGAGCGCCTGCTACAACTCGTGCAGATGTCGCAGGAGGAGCAGGCGCAGAAAGAGAAGCAGATGATGGAGATGCAACAGTAAGTCTTATCGTATATAATAGATACGCAAAAGAAAGCGGAGATGATGAAACAGCAGCTTACACAGAGCAATGAGGAGCTGGCCCGTCTCTCCGACAAGACGGAACACCTGCTGCAGCTCATGCAGATATCGCAGGAGGAGCAGGCTTGCCTTAACTGCCCGTCCAGACCAGAGTGCAGTCGCATGAGCGGGACCTATGCTCCAGGTTGGAAGTGTACAATTTCATAACGTCGGCGACCTGGTGAACGGATTACCAGGATCTGGCTACCGCAAACTTACCTCTTGACAACCTCACAGCCACTCCAAAGTGTTGCCCTGTTGTCGCACTTTGCTCACTTAATGAGTTGACGAGTCACCACCTGTATTATACGATTTTGAGACTGATGGTCAAGGTTCACTAGTCTCCTCCCATATCCCGATATCTAGTCCATCCAACATACACATCAATAGCCCATGACCTTAGTTCCCATAGCAGCACAAAAGTAGCAGCACTGGCGGGGACCATAACCAGAAGTATCATATTATGCGCTCTAGGATGGTATCCGCCACGTGGCGTCTAGAGACTGCTAACCATCAGGCGGGCCGTATGCTTGTTTGCCATCAATATAGTATTAAAAAAATCCTATCGATGTAAAACTAGAGTATATATCATTAGTGACACAAAAGAAGCGGATGATGGAGATGCAATTGGGAAATATTGTAGCTGTAGATGGACGATAAAATTTAACAGGACTTACCCAAGTTTTGTAATGTTTGACATTTCTTTTGTATTCGTCGCTCAATACCTAATACAATATATATAGCTATTACGGACAGTTTACATACTTATCGCTAAAAATATTTTGATCAATTAATTTGTAAATTTATTGATGGGAATTGAAATCAAATTTCAGGTCTATAAGGAACCTCCAAGCCAAACTGAAAAGTCAGCAGCAAGCGCAAGCACAAAGAGAAGAGGTAAGTTTTGTTTTAATTTTTACTGTTACTTCCTTCGGTTACTTGTTTCGGTTTCGAGTACAAATTTCTCAATTCAATCTGAATAATTTTCATATCAACAGATTAACTATTTATGCTTCTTTTCTTCTTTCATTTAATAAATCTTATTTTAAAAGAGAAAGTGTTTAACGATATGTTTTGCAAATAAAAATTTCCTCTTGTTGATTACACTCACTTACTAAAATGTAATTAATAAGTCATACATAACATCAGTGCTAACATAACACTAATTTAAAATGTTATATTTCCCAATGTTAAACTTTAGAAACTATTTTCAAGAAAGCCCGTTCACATTTTTCAATCCGGTATTAGAACCAAAACCTCTAATCACGGCATTGTTCGATATCACCTGAAAATTTCGATCGATATTACAAATAATATGTCATTCATGTGAAAGGGCTTTATGCAAGGAACGGAATTCGAACTCATAATCTTGGTACTGGCAAGATGCACTGCGACTAATAGCATATTAAGTTGAAGTTCGAATGCCGCCCCAGCCTCAAACGTTGTCCTAACCAGTCTAACCACTAACCCAACTAACTTTGTTTCATGCAGGCTGGACCCGCTGGCTTCCTCAAAAGCTTTTTCTAAGTTAGTCCTTCGCACCAAGACTGTCATTCATTTATTTGCTCTTTCGTTTACATTTGTTTGACGCCGACGGTTCCGTTAGCGACCCACGTCTTTCGGTAACGAGTAACACAAGTAAGCTTTACACTCGCAATTTCGTGTTAAGTAATGTTATCGATATCGGTATTGAGTATATAATGAAGTGTTCAGATAATAATATTCCTCTCTCGTGGTCGACGTCGAGTCCGTACCCTCGACGCGGCTTGTAACAGCACACAAATAATAAGATAATTATTAGTTTAGCGATAATTTTTAAGTGATGTTTAAAGAAAATCTAATAATCGTGTTCAGCGGGAATTATTTTTTAAGTATTGATAAAAAACAATTGTAAAACTGTTAAGTAATCATGTATTTAGATAGATCGAGTAAGTTGTCCACTAGTCGATGTTACCCAGCTTTCAAACTTGTTATGCGGAATATCAATAACTTTAAATAAAAAAAGAATCTATGTTGACTTTTCTCGAGTTATTTTTGAGTTTATATTGTTGAATTTTGTTGTTGAAGTAAAAACGGGCTGTTTATTGATTTATTTTTATTTTTTTCATCTGTCGTTTCCCCAAACACGGTAGGAACTGAGCCGGTCGAAGCAGAGCGAGTTGGCGGCCATGAGCGAACTCGCGCACGCCCTCGCTCACACCGACGGGTTGCGCTCTAAGCTAGAAGAGGGCAAAATGAAAATAATCGACCTAGAGATCGAGCTTAATGAGTCATCGCTTATTCTGTCCGAGGTACTAAAAATATCAGATAGCCAGGAGCTGACACAAATAAAAAAAAGCAAAAGCTTTTTCGAGCTCCAGAAAAGTGGTAAGGTAGTGGATAGGCTAGACAAGGGCAGATTTAGTAGGAGTTTTAATGATTTGAACATACTCCACGATGATAAAAGCGAGAAACCGAGCATGCCTAAGCTGGCTAGGAAGATCAGCAGCCTGTCAAAAGAGATCGCTGTAAAGAATTCGAAGATTATTGAACAGCAACGTTGCATATCTATACTAGAAGAAGCACTCCGTGAAAACAATAATATAGCTGAATTTGAACAACTACTAGCCGTAGTGAGAAGCAAAGATGAAAGAATAACTGAGCTAGAACAGATTATAAATAAGAAGTCGGGCACAATGAGGGCTGATTTCAAAGATAAGAGAATATTGGAGTTAGAAGACGCTTTGAAGGAATCATTTTTAATAGCAGCGGAAAGAGAGAAGGTTTTCTACGAGGAAGAACAAAGGAGAATAGCAACTTTACAGAAGGTAATAATAGAATTACGCATATTGACATATTTGTCTCTTCGTGATTAAGTATTTTATCATTATGATTGTTTTAATATGAAGCACGGAGGCTGAAACATCTGATCTAGAGGATCAAAATGATTTTTTGGATGTTTTTTGCTCAGATACCTGTTTTATGGCCTGCCATAAAACAGGTATCTGAGCAAAAAACATCCAAAAAACCGACCCCTGGGTCGTAACATGAAACTTATCTATCACGAAGAACACAACTTGAATTACTCAAAAGAATTTCGAAAAATGTTTTTTTCTACAGTACCTCTGTAAATCTTATTTTACTGAAAGTTCTCCTCAACTGACCCAAAATTTCTAACATTCCAGATGAGAAAGATGGAACAGCGTATCCGCTCCCTCCAGAACGCGTCAGTCATGAACTGTGGCACATGTTCCTCTGTCCTGAGGAGGTTAAAACAATTGGAGGACTCTCTGGGACACTGTGAGAGGACGAGGGACGCGGCGCTCGGCGAATTAGCGCATATCATGTAAGTGAATTCTAATCTAAAGAAATAAAAATTCAACCGTAGAATCACAGTTCGACTTAACAAATAAGTACCTGCAATAATTGTAATGTAATGGTAACTTAACATTTTTGCCCGACTGCACCAGAATGTATGTCCATTTCTTTGGCAAGCCCTGCAGCCCAAACGGCGGGATGGTTTTTGACATATGAGGTGTTGAATTCGTCAAAATTGTGGTAGTAGGCTAAGATATACATTTGAATGAATTTAAAGTGGCGCCTGCAAATAAATAAAGGGGGGATGTTTTTTTCTAACCATAGCAATATAGGTGTCAAATAAAAGCTAGTGAATAGATCATTTCAAAAATATATGTAAACAGTCAAGCTTTTGTTTTTATGATTATAATTCCTCATGTTCTTCTATAGTCAAGACATCTTGAAAGGAGCAATAAGCGAGAAAGACTCCCAAATCGCCGAGCTGGAGGTGAAAGGGGTGCTGAGCGAGGTCGAAACGGAGAGATGCAACGCACTCAAGAGCGAGCGAGACAGGCTGCTAGAAAGGCTGAAAATTGAGGTACCATATAAAGTCTTTATAAGTACATAAATACTTAACTACTAATGTATTTTTATAAAATCATTATCTTAACTAAGTTTGATTATCTCAAACTGAATTTAACATTTACCATCAATTTTATGATTCAAATAACAACATTTTCGTTTACTCAATAACGCCTTGCAAAAGCAACTATTATTATCATACATAGAACATAGAGGTTAATTATATTTTCTACTCGTCCACTGTAATGGTCAAGCTTTTCAATCTCGTATCTTACTTAGGCAACTCACCAAGCTACGACTCCACTGAAAAACTCTCTATTGTATAAAATACTAATTAGAACGATTGATCCTAAATCATGTCCGTTGCAATTTTTTATTTATTAGCGGCAGTAGATTTTCATGGCGTTTCAGGTTAACAGGACCTTCACCAAAAACCTGGTATTATCCATCATAATCTACTTGTCTAAAAAAGTTCATGAAAGCGAGGCGGTTGAAAGCCTTGAATCATTATTCAATTTATGATGATTATAAAACATCGGTTCTTGTTAAGAACCTAAATGAGTACCTCATATAAATTATTGATATCAAAAATAATTGTATTCCGAATTTCAGAACGAACACATAGTGGAGGTGCAGCGCTCGTTGTACCAGGCGCCCATACCCGCCGAGGAGAGCGCGCTGCCGGACCTCGCGCTCGCCGACGAGCTCATCGCCGTCGACAATGTAATACTTTGGGTACTAGCTCCACAATATAGAGAACGGTTTGGGCTTGCCGAGTGGGTTTGACTAGCTTGACACACTATCACAGCAAGCTTCTACTTAAGCGTTCCACTACAGAACACAGATAACCTTTCCACCTTCTGTCCACCTTGTAAGAGGTCGGTATGCACAGCGTTTCTCTATTCTTGGCATTGGTCTTATTTCTAATGCCCCGACATCCAATCTTTTTGGGATATATGATATGGCGTAACACTCGCCTACAAGCTCATCGTCGTCGACAATGTAATACTTTGGGGTGTTTGGCCACTAGCTCCAAGATATAGAGAACTTTGCCACCGAGTGAAACACAAATTTTTCACATCAGCCAACATAAGGATTACTTTTTACTTTATTTTGATTACTTTACGACACATGTAAATGAAAGATAAAATGCTACTTTCTCATCAGTTTTCGAAGTACCAAGAGAGCCTTTACTAGCTGGTGTGGTGAAAAAAAATCTTTCTTGAGTTGAAACCTCGGTTGTTCTAAATAGAACAGGAAAAATCTTTCTCAAAATAACATTGCTCCTTTCAAGATGATTAAAAATTCGTTCAGCATCCTTATCAACCACAGACAAGAGGTTAAAATAGACTTTCATCGTAATTTAAAGTATCGAAAAGATTCAAACGATTTGAGAAGAAATGCTACCTAGTTGGGTCCGCGGTAAGCTCGGCTGAATTTTACCTTCCCATACAAACAGTTTCATTCTCATTTTAAAACTACGTGTTGGACTGCAATAAAACTTTGCATACTTATACAATACCATGAGGTATCTATGCCTGTGATTAGTTTATATATCTCAAGCTTATAGAACAAACGAAATAGAGCAAAAACAAGTTTCGTATGGAAAACTTAAATTCGCTGTATTTTTTTACTATGTTATCTGAAGCTACATAAACTAATTACAGGACTAGATAAAACCTCATCCTATTGTAAGAACAAAGTTTCAGAGCAATCTAGCTAGTCGTTTTATAATGAGAGATTAACTACGTTTATATGGGGAACCGATCTTGCTGCGGACTCTTAAGCAAACCTTCGATAGAAGTGACAGGCAGAAAAGCTCAGGAAAACGTCAGACAGTAATTTATATTTTTACACACTTTTATTTAGCTTTACTGCGTATATTTGTTTAAATTATTTATACATTTATATACGAATATGGGCTTCAAATCTTCTAAATTAAAGAATCACTTCCTGGAATCTGATTCAGTTGAAATTTGGAACTTCCGTGATTCCGACGATAATACAATAATATGCTAATCTTTGCATGTAGATCTGATCTGATGATGCAGTTGTAAGGTAGCAAACGGAACTCCTCGATGGAAAAACAGGAACACATCGAAAACATCGAGGCCTAAAGGCTCATCAGAAAGGTCTCGATAGAATACGTACCTACAGTCAGCAATAAATATGTATGTTTAAATTTTTTTTTACAGTAAATTAACTTGTTACTATTAGGGATCTTATTGTCTGTCCGTCGAATGTTTCCTAATAAATGACGTTACGAAGGTAAGTAATAAGACGACAAGTTGCAGTTTTTTTCTAATGAGTTTGTGTTTGTGTGTGTGTGTGTGTGTGGGAGTTACAGATGTGCAAGTTGGAAAAGTTCTTAGGCCGCGTAGCCAACATGCAAATCGCTTACGCTCCGGTGCGGTCGAAACGCAACTGTCACTTTTGCACTAATATTGAAGAGTGATAGAGAGCCACAATTGTCGAAGCGATAGCGGTTGCCATCTTGGCTAGGCTGGCTGAAATTTATGAAAATTTCACAGGAAAAGAAGGAAACCTTCATTTTAGAAATAGAAGATTTTGAGCCATATACTAAGATATGAATAGTTCGTCGCAATTTTGTAAACTTCCCTACGGCACTTCAATATTTGGAGTTCATCATCATAACTATATGTACTACATACGCCAAAGAAAGTTTAAAATGTATTTATACACGCTTTATATCATTCATTGCAACCGACTTGTGTATTTTAAAGTTTGGTTAGGATACATTTGGCATACAAAAATTACTAAATTCGGTTAAACTTTACAATAAGTACTTACACTTAATTTAAAAAATTAGGCAATGTGTGAATATATTGCCTCGTGGAGATAATTAAAGTGATCACAGCGCACGATGTATAATAATATTACTTGTAATTTGTGAAAATTCGATTCCAACAATCGATTGGGTTCCAAATTTACTAGGCGGCGCAACATTCACTTTGTCGCTCGCCATAAAGACGTCAAAGCGTCTTATTCATCGTTCGTTCGTTCGTTCATTCGTCAAAGGTTATTCGTATAAAAATACAAGCAAATTGTGTCCTTATGGTAAGCGACAAAGTTGGACCACACACTACACTTCGATACATATAGTCAATATGTTACTTAAATTAACTTCAAAGTGCAAGATGTGTAAAGTCTAAGACAAATTCGCACCTCGAATTTGCCAACTGACTGTAGATTATGCGGTAAAGCTTAGTTCGGACTACGTTACAGTCAATACCTGCTTAATTCCATTAATTGACACGGTGTGTTTCAGGAGGAGGATATCCCGGCGACCGTGCTGTGACGTCACAAAGCTAAGTTTTCCAATACGTTTCAAACGTAGACACACGCACCCATCTCATCCGCTACCTTACCATGCTTTTCACTTCAGCCTGAAAAACGCCCCAAAAAACGCTTGCTCCGAACGCGTTCCGAATTTTAAATTTCGAACTGACCAACTGTTTTTTTATTTGTGTAAATAAATAAGTTTTTAATGTTTGTTTTTTTATTTATTGTCTGACGTGGTTTCTTTCACAAGGTCTCAAAATAAAATATACGATATTTTTTTAATAAATCGAACCAAATCATTTTATAATTATATAATTAATTACCTAATGCACTTGTTAACGAATTGTATACCTTTAGAGCAATAATTTTAAAACTTACCAGTACCTATTCTAGTTAAATTTTCACACTCGGTGTCTATTTTTATCCTATTAATTAGTAAAATATATTACCGTTTTTACTGCCTCCATAGTATTTATTAGGTACACGATTGTTTCCAAATATAATAGTTAAAATTATTTACCTATTTAAATGCATAAAGTAGGCGAATCGAAAACTTTCAAGACGTAGGGTAGTTAATAACAGGTTTTATTTAATTATAGCGAAATGATGTATTATTATTATTAACGACAGTGCGACGTTGCCGAAGTTATGTTATCAAATATTGCAATATAATTAAACAACGATTTGATTTAATAATATGGCTTACAAATAAAAAACATATCATGCACAAATTGAAGACAAAATGCTGACAGTCTGCATATCATTATGGAAATATACAAAATTAGACTATCCAATAAAGTTTTCGGAAATGTCAAAGAGTTTTACATAGAAAAATACCCCCGGACTGAATTTTTCTAATTTCTGTGTGTCAAGCCAACGATGTCAGTAGCAGCAATGAGCAAACGTACTTGAAAACATATATTCAATCTTTTTCTTTAAAGTGAGATTGGTAGTGTAAGAAAGAGATGACTGGATTGTTAAGTGGTCTATCATAAGATACTTTACTTCGGGCAAAGATACCTACCACTAGGCCATATAATAGACATTAAAAATGTATTAGGGACATCATTGGCTGGCAACCATTAATGACGACCATAATTGTTACCTTTGACATTTGCGTTAACAAAGGATCGTAGCTTCTTATTATTATGTAATCTCTTAGGGAGAATGTTGAAACTATTTTTGTGAAATCAGAGACTGTAGCATGCTACCTCTCTCTCACCCACATATAATTGTAACTAATGTGAGAGAGACGACTAGCATGCTATCGCCACACGCTTATAAGTCAATCAAAGCACTGCCTTATTCTAAGTATAAAAATGTTTTTCGTTAAGCGAGATAAGCAATAAACGACACTGCCCTGTTCACGCCAATTTCATTCGCAGGAGAGCGAGCAAGACGCAAGTATGGTGTGGATATTTCAGGTTCCTTCCTTCTTTTACTTCACAGTAAATTATGGTTGCTAAGCACAAAGAATGGCCTACATTGACGTGCCGTTTTCTATCTAGAGATAGATCGCATGCGCATAAAAAAAAAACCATTTATTTCGGACAATGGGAATTCATATAACGAGTAGGTACAACATTAAAACTTTTAAAATTATCAATTTATTTCAAAACATGTTTAAAGTAAAATTTTATAAAATTACAACAATGTTTGAATTACAATTAAAATTTAAAACAATTAAAATTAAAATGAATTTAAAAATATATATAATATTATTATTTGTATGTCTTTCCATATCTCGGGATCATGGGGTCCCGGACCTTTGGGAGGCATACGTGGGGCCGAAGCCAACAGCGCAGAGTCCCTTTTAGACAAATTCGATGTTATGTAATACACCAGCGGGAACCCATTCACGGGTACAAATAACCCGTAAATCGGTGCCAGCTGATATAGGGGCTATTGTAATTAAAGTAGAGAAGAGGGCCGGTTATGGTGTTGAAGATTGGCTGGTCAAAAGATTGGGCTATTGTAAAGAGATCCGGACACCTGCCATAACAATGCTTAAACACGTTATCGAGGCAGGCGGTGACTTGCCGCTGACTAGATGGGCCCCTGAAACTGCCGTTGTAAAGACGACCAGGAGCAACACCGGTGTGAGCGGCTCAGGGGTGTCGAGAGGTGTGCGCCGCTTTCTACCCAGTGGCTGATAACAGCCACTGTGCCAATTCACGCCTTATGCATCTTTCACTTCCACCCCCGGAGCATATAGCTCTAACGATTCCTCTCTGGACGGCCAACGAAGGCAAGCCAGAGCTGAGAGTCCTGTTGGCTGCTGTCCTCTTGGGGTCCACTCCGACCGAAGAAAACACGCCGGAGACGGAGACCCTGCCCGACTCTCGGGAGCACCCGGATCCGTGGGGTCGTTACTCCCCAACAGCTCGCCACAAGCTGCCCTGCGGGCTTATTATTATTATCATTATCATTTATTTATCTTGGGTCTTAGGTTAGGCATTTTATAATATGATCATAAAAGTAAAATACAAAAAAAACATACAAAATACATATAAAAACATTATAAAAAACCTAACCTAGGGTGCCGCCAGCAGCGGGGCAGGGCCCAAGCTGCCGGTGGTCAGGGCCGCAGAGAGAGGAACCGCCGCACTATCCGCGCCGTGTCCAAGATCACCGCCTTCTGCATCTGACTGCACTGCATTATTATTATATTTATATTGCTGTCCCGCTCGCGTAATAGCTTTGTCCGGCGTGCGATAGAGATAGGAAGAAGCGGCTCAATGTACGAAATTCTTTGTGCTTAGAGTCCTTACTTTACTAAGTTTGGTCTATGAATTGGCTAAAATGCGAGTTTGATAAAAGTACCGAAAAGTTTGGATCATTATTTACTGGCTTTCACTTTCGGGGACACATTTTTGGCAAAATTGGTTGTAAATTTTGAAAATCCCGTCTTTAAAGTAACACGATAGTGACTTTAATCTAAAGTCTACATAAATTGCACCCATGCTGCTAGAAAAGGAGAGTTGCAAGGGTATTTAAAAAATGAGAAAGGTAATAACGGCCAATAATGTTCAATTTCTCGAGAAACTTTTAGCGTATTTACCTTTTAAGATAAAAAATTTAAATATGGATTATTTGAGGGTGCTTATCGAGCTGTTAAAGGTTAGGCAGCTAATATAATTTGACCTGTCTGAATTTTTACATTTCATGATATAATCTCCTGGGAAGCCAAGAATGATTGCAGGCGTGACATAAAGTATATAGGTATTGTTTGATTGTCATACAGCACTCTCGGGCTAAAATTGCAAGAATTATTTACGGCAGCTAATTAACCAAATATAGTTTAATTATAAGTCAAATTGGTGAAATATGGTCCTTTGTGCCCCGGTCACAAAGTTTGTGACACGTGGTCAGACTGGTGAGACTAAGCCTTTTGTACCAACGAAGAAAACATCTGGAAAGGGCGTAGGGCAAAAAAATGCACAACGCGTGTAAAAATTGGCCTAACACGTCGATTACGTGTACAATTATGCAGTTATTCCTAGTTATAAACATAAATTGTTGAAGAAAAAAACACAGCTCAATAAATATCCTGCTAATTACATGCATAGGGAAAAAGCTATCGGATTTTCTCGCCTTACTACTTGGAAAAATGCACTTTCTGCTCCCTCCCTCAAAACCGCACCAAGGACCTTAAATTACCTATAATATTAATTAATATGAGCTTTTATAAAATCTTTACAGTATTGTATTTGTGATATAAAAACCAGAACACGATAACCAATTTGTGAATTGTTTTTATTAATGTTTAATTATTAATCAATTGATGTCGCAAGACAAAGTTGTTTTTGCAGGTGGTCAAAAAACAAAATAACATGTTATCAGGTGATCTTTCACTTTGCACCATCTGCATATATAACTTTGCCACTGAAATTTTGCTATATTGAGCTTATTGCTGTTTTAAGCAATTGTTTTTATGACTTCATAAATTGGAATATCGGAAACCAGTTGAAACATCGAAATTTTAAGCATTAAATTAAAAATAACCTAAAATAATATATTTAACCAAACTGTCAATTTACATCACACGCAACGCGCCTTGAAATAAAATAAAATTTGTGCTTTTATATCCTTGTTACTTTCGTAACTGCTTGTCATAATTGGAAATCAAAATGTTCATTAAATAAACACTTTTAAAAGGTCGATACCATTTGCGCTCCACATATTAAAAGTTTGACGGTCTATTTTAAAATGGCCGCTCTTTTTCCCTATTTATTGTACGAGTAATTACTGATAATAGGTATGGTATCGGGTGAAACTTAATTCATTAATGTTGTTTTAAGAGGGCAAAAGTTTATAGGATGCGTAACGTGATCAATTCGACTAACAATTATTGTTGAACCCAGTGTTTACATTAATATAAAACTGAGTTCCATTAAAATCTGCCTATAAATTGTTTCGCCCACTAATCTTGTTATAAAGTTGCTCGTATTAAGACATGCCTTAAGACAGAAAACAGCAGTATTTTTCCGATTGCAACCATTTTAATTTCCTGGGTCCAAGACTGTTTCAAGACTAGGCTGTCGTATTCTTCCTTAAACCTAAGTATACAATACACTATCTTGTTAATTTAAAATCACAGATCTATTATAGTGTTGCAACTATTGGCTTTTTATACACAGTCGCTGAGTAGTGCGTATCGTATGGTAGGTGAGATGTATAGCTGGCTGCAAAGTTTCGTTGAAGAACGTTTCAAATATTTTAAGACAATAATCAATAATGTCTTAATATTAACTAGCCGCAAATATACCGACGAGTTGATTTTAAGACAGATATGTTATTGTTATTTTAAGATTCTATTTTAAAAATTCTACGCAATTTTGCAGCTTGAGCGATTTAATATTTTATATCAATCAAGTGTGTAGTTTGGACTCTGAGGAGTCAGAATAATTAAATTATATTAGTTACTTGTTACATGAATATAATGGTATAAATAACAGTGGTATTGTTTCACACGTTGTATTGACCGAAAATTTGCTGGGAAAAATATTAAATACATGTTCTTTGAAAATATAATATCTTCATATACGGAACGGTACTGTTTGTTTTCTTTCTATTTCCTTCCCATTAAATGTTGATAGAGTTGTTTCCAATTGGCTATGTATGTAAAGTGCATGTTATGGAAGTACTAGCGACGACAACGCACGGCGTGGGAAAAATTACCTTTTCGCCGCCACGTCAATGCAGTAATAAAGTGCCACCAACGCCACGTCAAAAATTGCACATATACAAACCTGACCAAAACCACGACTTGATATAAAGTCATGGCGTGTGGGGCACGTAATGTACTGACTTTATATCAAGTCAATGGCGACGAAAATGCCACCCTCCAAATAGCGTTGGCCGAGGTCGGCGTGGCGTCAGCTGCTCGACGGTTTTCAGGGGCGAAATATCGATCTAGCTATTTCTTATCTCTGGGAAAACGTGCATTTTTTAGTGTTCCAAATATTTTCCAATTAAGAGAAAACGAACTCACACTAAGGTCTGTTTTTTTATTCCGTAGACTAAAATGACGTTTCATATGTAAGACATGACATTTCTTAGTTCCACATGAAATGTCATTTTAGTCTACGGAATAAAAAAACAGAATATAAGTAATCACAAGAAGGAAAGTGGGAGCAGTCGCGTTCGTAAAACTGGTGGTGTGTCTTAACTGGAAACTGACGTATGTGGCATATAGAAAAACTGTCCTAACTGGAAACTGACATAAGTGGAATAAAAACTTCTGTCCTAACTGGAACTGACGAAATTGGCATTAAAACATTCCACTTACGTCAGCCATTTTGATTTTCTGACCTAAGTATATGGAATTTCCTATTTCCTAAATTTTGATGTATGAGAAAAAAAAATCTGACCTAAGTGGCAGTTGACGTAAGTGAAATAAGTCGCTGTGATATTTCTTGAGATCAAGAGTCCGCAGCAAGCTCTGCCGAATTTCACTTTCCCATGCAAACGGAGTTTTGTTCTCATTTTGAAACTACGTGTTGGATTGTAATGAAACTTTGCACATACAATGACATGAGATATATCTATGCCTGTAACTAGTTTATATAGCTCCAGCTTAGTATAAAACAAACGAAATAGCGCAACTTTTTTTTTTTAAAACAACTTAAATTCGCATAGAAGCCTTAGGCCTTATCCTATTGTAAGTACAAAGTTTCAGAGCAATCTAGCTAATCGTTTTATAATGAGAGCGTCACTACGTTTGTATGGAGAACCGAACTTGCTGCGGTTTCTTAAGTACAGTCGCCATCAGATATATCGGAGCGGTCGACGTGCTCATAAATATCTGCCCGCGTAACCAACGTTACTTACAATCGTTAACGCTCCGTAGCGTATCGTAGTCATCTCTCTCTATCACTCTTCCATATTAGTGCGACTGTAACAGTTGCGTTTCAGTCGCCACGGAGCGTGAACAATGGACACGTTGGCTACACGGCCTGAACACGTACTCTAGCGCCTTGACAATAGAGGTGTGTTCAGATATTTATGAGCACCTTGGCCGCTCTAATATATCTGTTGGCTACTGTACCTAAGCGCCCACGCTATTAGTTCTTCTAAATCAAACCGAAAAAGATGAGTACCATAGTTATAGTCCTTGTAGTCCTTAGTACTGGTACAACGTCCGGTCTGGCCTAGTGGGTAGTGATCCTGCCTATGAAGCTGATGGTCCTGGGTTCTAATCCCGGTAAGGGCATTTATTTGTGTGATGAGCACAAATATTTGTTCCTGGGGCATGGATGTTTTCTATGTATTTAAGTATTTGTATATTATATATATCGTTGTCTGAGTAACCACAACACAAGCCTTCTAGACTTACCGTGGGACTACACAATTTTATTCATTTATTGTAACTTCTAGCAAACTTGAGTTTGATAGCTGTTATAGATAGTGCCGGTGCTCTACGGCTGCGTATAAATATAAATCGAACTTCAAGGGTTAGCATTGCATATTAATATAATATCTGTAAATCATACACATATGTACATTGTATGCACATGTACAGTCAGCATGAAAAGTAGCGGATGAAACAACGCACCAAAAGCATCTGACACCCCGGATAACTTTTCCAAATATAGATAAATTTCTAAAATTCACGTTCTAAAGTATATCTTTTACAGTCTTATTTGTTATATATTAAAGACATCACTTTTTGTTAAGCCGTTACAGAATGGTACATACTTATGAAGCGTTATTTGATCCGCTACTTTTGATGCTGACTGTACTCATGTGGTAACTTTGGTCACAGAATAACTAATAGTACTACCGTACTTTGGTTGTCAAAATTTGACGCCGTACAGCGCCACCTGCTTCGACTGTTTTTTCTTACATAAATAAATAAATCTTATAGGGATTCTTACACAAATAGACTTAGTCCCACGATAAGCTCAAGAAGGCTTGTGTTGTGAGGTCTCAGACAACGATATATATAATATGCAAATACCTGTCTTATAATATAACCTTTTGGTTGTTCCTAGTTAGGTATCATAGGCTCATCTATTCTAGCCTAGCATTTTTCCAGCACGACTTTACTATGGCCTTGACAATTTTTATCATTATAAATCTTTGCTTTCCGATTGCTACAATTTTCTACCTAAAATGAAGCAAATTGAATTTTAGTCGAGCAAAAAACATTTCTTTAAATTCTTGTTAAAAGTGACATCTCCTGAGCAGTAGCGGAACTATTAACATGCAGTGGTATTAAGAAGGCAGTAGTACTCTGTGTTCAGTGGTCTACTCGACACTAGATGGCAGCACTAACTATATAAGTTAGAAAAATAAAGTTAATTTGTTATTCAGTTTTTGACAATGACAACATTGTATTAAAAGGAACTAAATAAATTGAAATTGAATAGAAAACAAATTACTGATATAATAATGATGTTGCTGCTTTACTCTCAAATTTTTTTTTTCATTCTATTATAAAAACATTAGTTTGATTGCATAGGAAGATTAATTTCTCCAATACAGGTACTTAAGCATTCTTCTTAAACTACTTTTTTTCCCTTACTTATTCTGTTAATTATATTTAAAAACGAATTTCGAAAAAACGAAACGGCAGTCAAAGCCAATACCTAGTAAAAAAAATATTTTATAACAAAAACACCTGATGATATATGTGTAGGTATAACTAATATAACGCGATAAATAAAATATAACTTGGTATATCAAATTCTAACAAAATGGGTCATAATTTATCTGGTGAGGTCTGAGTATATGCTGGAGTATATAGACAGATATTTAGTCAAACACTAAGATCTGGTAGAGAATGCTTCCTGGCATTAGGTTTACCTTTTGTACAACTTTTCCTGTGCAATAAAGTTTAAATAAATAAATGCTGACCAAGATGACCCTCTTATTCACAAAATTCAACAAACCTCTGTTACATTTTGTCTTTTTCTAACAAACACAAATCTCAAAATGACAGATAAGGAGAAACGACTATGAAGGCACACAGTAGATATAGATATAGACCGCGAGCCAGGAACAATTTCCATGACCAATCGCCTCCCGGCTGAAAACTCGTGAAGTGGTTAACGGCTAGGTATGATGAACCCTCGTGGACGTAAGCTGCCGCTCCGTTGGTGACTTGAGGAATGGCAGCTACCGAAACACGTGAAACAAAAAAAAAACACACATTACTCATACTTTGCCACACATAAAGTGGTAAGGCGCATATTTTTTACATGTTCATTTTACAGCCGACGGTCATTCCACCGCGATGGAACCGGCTGACGGTTTTTTTACTTTAAAACAGTAGGTATCTAAACTATCATCTGACAAAGTATCAGCCGGGAGGCGATGACTGACGATGTATGTTCCTGGCCCGCGGTCTAAAAGTGTCTTTCACGATGACGCGCAGATTTGTCATATTTAACCTTTAATAGCATGACAATAGGAACCAAAGCACGCGTCTTCGTAAATGAAACGATGTATACGCGGTTATGAATAACGCCAATGACCACAGGTACACTGAAATAAAAAGATCTATCGAGCACAAATTATTTAAAGTGATTTTAATTCATTCTGCTTTATAAGTAGGTACAATATCAACAAATGTTTGAAAAACAGTTACTTAAATACAAAACTGTTTAAACATTTCTAAGTATTGAAAAAACGATAAAAATAAACGAACAATCACTACATTTTAGCTAAGTACCTACTAAAAACAGTAAAGTTTACTGTCTTTTAGTAACAGTAAAATTTACTGTTTCGTTCGATAGGCTCATATGGAACTGTTTAAAGCATTAAACGTTAATGCAATTTCAATTGTTTTAAACGGTTTTTTTCTCAATGTAGGTAGATGGTTAAACAAGCTTTAATTACTCTGAAAAATGGTTGTTTCCAAAAAAACTCCGTTACTGTTCGTGTCATCGACAATGACGTGCAGATTTGTCAAATGTAACCTTTAATAACATGAGATTACGAGTCAAGGCATCGTGTCGTCGCGAATGACACAATCCTTCAAGTGAAATGTTCCGTTTCCAAATTTACTCGAAGACAACATCTTAAACCATAAGTCCTCGGTGGACTCTATAATGAAGGTATCATGGCCCTCCTACCAGGGGGAGGAAACTAGAGCGTTCGGGGTTTCTCGGCTCCGTTCGGCTCGGCATGCTCCGAGCAATTATTAGGGTTGGCACAACTTGACGTCCCTTTGCGTGCACAACCACAGATAAGATAATTACATAAATTTTGCCAACCCTAAATAGCCGAAAGGGATAGTTCCATACATTAGAAAGGGACATCATGAATCATGATCCGGCCCTGAAGCGCTGTCAAACTTCGGCTTTGTAGGAAGTTTCCTTCTGTACGGTAGTATATACTATTATTTATTATGTGCTCCTACTACTTACAATTGATAAATAAGAGTGTCTTGAAAATCAAAGATGTCTTATATTTTGACCTAAATTCATCCTTACCTCGAAGCAGTAAGGTATAGAATAAGATTAAGCAATTTGATACTGCTGGATCTTATATCAAGGGAATAAGATTTGAAATAGTAAAAGGAGCCGATGGATTTGGTACAGCGGTGTTCGACCTCACGTGCACATGATGAATATCCGACTGTAAGTCATTGCGACAAGGTTTAAAATAGGAAATCCAAGAGAGCCGATGGTGTACCGTTCGCGCATGCGTGCACCTGCTTCCGCTTCCGTTGCGCCGGCGTCGGACCGGACGAGCGACCGGTGCCGAGCAGGGTAGCCAGTCAAGCTTTTCGTGTCGCTTATTTAGGCGGTGATCATACTGATGCGGTTTCCGGATGCGGCGGCGGTGTGCGAGCAATGTTTTTTTTTAAATATTCGAGAGTGGTACTAAAATGGTTATGGTTGAACCACTTTGGTACTAAAATGACAGACGGTCATATTTCAGTATCAGTACTATCATAGAAGACATAAGACATAGAAGCAATACACGCTAGGGTACGTCAGTGCAGTTTAATCAACTGCACAGAAACGGAGCGTGTGTGGCATTTGACTGCAGTTTCCTATAAGTACAGCTTTACCTGTGCAGTTGAACTGTAGGTACAAGCAAAACTTTGTACGCTTTACGCTAACAACGCAGTTTAAAATACCGTGTGTGTTTTTAAAATAACCGCAAACATAAAGTAGGTTTTAGTGGCACAAAATGATTCTGAAAGATGTTTTTAATTTAATATTAACTACCAGAGCACAATTCATATTAGATTTTTTTTCGAACGGCAATGTATTTCGTACATCATAGTCGCTTGTAACAGTTGTCACGTCGCGTCGTTAAATGCGACGTTTTGAGTACGGAAGGTACAGGCAAGGAACAAAATCTCCATATACCAAAAAGTGTCCGAGAAAAAACCATAAATAGGTGGCGCTACAATACCTAGAATACTTGAGAAAAAATCTAATCATAGACAGCGCACTTCACTCCGTCAATAACGCGTAGGTTCTTAGCTACTTTAGCGCTACTCTGGAGAGTTTTGGAACTATTATTTATAGCTGACAGCTGGCCACTTTTGCAACAATTCTGCCTAAAGGAGTATCTGTTCCTTGCATAGTTTTGAGTTAAAACAAAGTAGTGATACATTGCTTTTTTATTTATGTATTTTATACGGAAAAATAAAAGTGGTCTGTTTTATATAAATTCTATTAAAGTGTGTTCATGAAAGCCTAAACTAACTATCCTTTGGTTATACGGTCGTATCAAAAATACACGCTATATGAAGCCACATTACATAGTGCACACCGTATCTGAATGCTGAGCTACTTAAGGACAATTTTATTAAACAGTCAGCAAGACTGTTAGCTTAGCACCTTTACATACAAACTTATATGGGAGGGGTACCTTTTCTCTGCAGCTCACTGTACATTATGTACTATCAGCGACAAAAGTGCATGGCGACTTTATTAATGAATTCATTCATAATTTCTCCACGCAATTTCGCAGCCAATGTACTTACGCACCGCGTTTCTTTTCGTCTGGGACGATGTAGTGCAGATATAGTCTCCTAATCACGACGTGTTAAGATCCTGACGGCAACCTAGGGCAGTGGCATGAAGTCCCTGCTCACTGCGTATAGCCCAGGCCACTTCGGTAATACAATGCAGCTTCAATTTTGAAGTAGGTGCCTGAGGCGGAGCGTCCATAGAACTCAATTCCCACCGACTTTTACCTACAATATGGCGCGTGAAAAAGATGAAACAGATCAGCTCGAACATTCCCGCGCCGCCATTGTTACTTACCTACTCATTCTGCCTACATGTTTCCGCCACGACAGACGATGTGGTGAAATATATTCGCAAGAAAACTCGTTGTTAACTGAGAAATGAGAATGTTCCAGCTACGATCACGCCATTACGTGCACTTCAGCTCGTTCGTGGTGCGCGTGTCGTGGCCGCTGCTGGAAACCATCGCGAGCGCGGACCGAAAGGCCGCGAACCGAAAGGTGTGGTAAGTGCTCCGTGGGAATCCACTGAATCCTACACCAGAGCAGGTGACGCTGCAAAAAGTGGCTGTTATCCCCAAAATTATTATAAGTTTTTAAGATTAAGTATAATTATTGTATGTAACCTATAAGCCTTAAAGACTAACATACAAAAATATTTGTTACCCGATAACAGATTTTTTTTTATAATCTCTGACAATGTGGACGAACTACGAATTTAGATCACCGTCCAGCGCATTTTAATCATTTTATATCGAGC
This sequence comes from Cydia pomonella, assembly GCF_033807575.1. NCBI lineage: Eukaryota > Metazoa > Arthropoda > Insecta > Lepidoptera > Tortricidae > Cydia > Cydia pomonella. Next base: position 27,874,390 of record NC_084705.1, on the reverse strand, counting down.
GAGATGCATTGTGTTAATTTTATCGGCGGCGTGACGTACATCAGTGACGCTGTAGAATCTCTAGATGGACGGACGAGTGGAGGCGACAGGTCTCTTGATCGCTAAATTCCGCATTTTGTATCAAACATGCAGTATGTTAATTTTATCGGCGGGGTGACCTACAGGGACGCAGTAGAATCTGTAGATGGATGGACGAGTGGAGGTGACAGGTCTCATGATTGCTAAATTCCGCATTTTGTACCAAACATGCAGCATGTTAACTTTATCGGCGGGGTGACCTACAGGGACGCTGTAGAATCTGTAGATGGATGGACGAGTGGAGGCGACAGGTCACATGATTGCTAAATTCCGCATTTTGTACCAAACATGCAGTGTGTTCATTTTATCGGCGGGGTGACCTACAGAGACGCTGTAGAATCTCTAGATGGACGGACGAGTGGAGGCGATAGGGGACCGTCATATCATATGGCCATTATGGCCCATAGATTCCGCATTTACACATTCGTTCTGTGTTTTACCAATTTACTTACATACCTAAATAAACCTACTTAACAGATACACTTCGACCGCTTCTCCATACAAACGTAGTCCCCATTTTCCTCTCTGGATATTGATATTATCGAAAACGTTTCAACATATTTTAATTTATATTAACTATAGCTATGACAATATGTTTGACTTTCGATTTTTAATTTGTGTAAAAACTAGAAGCGAAAAACAGATTTCATACAATTTTTTTTTTTTTATGGAGGATAGGCAGGCGTTTGACCACGATCACACCTGATGGTAAGTGATGATGCGGTCTACGGTGGAGCACGCTTACCTATGAGATACCTATTTACTCTAGCCTTGAAGAGCTTATTTACTCTTATAGACGAAAGATTCGAATTAAATCAAACATAGGGCATGGCTGTGGTCGATATAGGTACAGAAAACTGTGTCAAAATATTTTTAATTGCAACGGGATAGCTCACGCCACGTATCGATACCTACGAGACGACAACGATTTGTTTTCGCTTGTCAAAAGTGTCACTTGGCTAGGAAATGTATGGTATATGGAAGGTAGAGTTAAGGAATAGAATCTCTATATACCAAAAAGTGTCCGACAAAAAACCATAAATAGGTGGCGCTACAATACCTAGAATACTTGAGAAAAAAATCTAATCATAGACAGCGCACTTCACTCTTTCAACAGTTCTGCAACACTCACTTTTGCAACAGTTCTGCCTATGGAGATTCTATTCTTTGCCTCTACCTTCCATAGTATGGTAGATAACGAAACAGGTAACGAAAGTGTTGCGTTTCGTTACAACATTGCAACTTGGCTACAAGGCTCGGAAACCGGTTAAATCTCCAAAATGTATCATGTATGTAGCCGCCGTGCAAGTCAGGATCTCGACGACTCAAATAACACTTCGATTCTTAGTGAAGTGTTATAATTTTCCTAAGTACTCTAAGATGGTCGGCTCTTTATCATTTGTCACCATGCCTGTCACGTTCTAACAAGTATGTAAGTGCGAAAGTGACAAGTGATAAAAATGGAACCGTACTGCCACCGCTGGTTACAAGGATTTAATTGCCAAAACGGTTAAATGTAGAGTGGTTGGAGTGGTGGTGGTTGGTGGTGGTTGGTTGTTGATAGTATGGAAGATGATGAGAGAGTGATCTTGAAATATTTGATCAGTACAAAAGGTGGTTTAAATTTAGGTGCTTCTAATTGGCCGCGATACAGAATATGTGGAGGTACTTTTGAAAAGCCTACGAATACTAGCCGAGCCCGACGGCTGCGTTTAGCTACTGCATTGGGAATATTTTTATATATTAATAAGTTGCATTCGCAACAATACATACATTGGCGCAAAACCTTTTAGTTTCGGTTTCGCTCGAAAAACCAGTTTTTATGAGAACAGTTCTTGTCTAATTAACCGGTTTACAGCAAAAAACCGGTTAATTATACAAGATTTTTAAGAACATTTATTCCTATGTCTATGTTTGCTTGGCACACCACCATCAGGCCTGCTGGCCGTTTTGGCTCTTGTCAAATAAACCGGTTTTTTTGATGTTACAATAAAGTTCCTAAAAAGTTCGCGTCTTATAAAGTTTCGGAGGCAAACCGAAATAAACCGGTATTTACCTATACTTTATAAACTGGCCCCGAGACTTGCTTGGATAGCATTTTTGTATTCGTTAATATTTTTCGACAGACTCATCGTCGTTACCTGTGATTCCCATACATTTTTTATTATTTCGTTGGCGTTAACCATTTACGAATTGCATCTTGGCTAGGCCCCCTGTACAAATATGCACCTAACTCTGTGGGTAACAAAACGATTTTAAAATAAAATCTTTTATTATAAATATAAATAAATAAATATTATAGGACATTATTACACAAATTGACTAAGTTCCATTATGAATTGTAAGTGTCTGCCACAGAATTATTTTAAGTCAAGTAAGGTGTGATTGGACTAAAATCAGGTGAACTTTTTTCACTCTACAAGTTTAAAAGTTCACAAATGCTTGCTATAGGCAGCTAAGATAACAATCGTACTTCGTCAAACGCCAAACGAAAAGAAAAAATGTATAGAGATGACAGATGCTACGAAAAGTCACGAGAATATGCTTGGATTGGCGTTTTCTATCAGCGATTGTCTACAGGAACCTATACTTTGGTGAAGCTTTGCGCACAGTATAAGAAAGGTGTCTTTTAAACATAGGTAGTTGAACCTGCTCAAATCTGTCGCGTCGTCACTTGTTTTTAACCGAGTTTTGCTCATTTTTTTGTTCGAAGTTGGACTGCACGGTACACGGTATAAACTGGTGTACACTGATAGCCGTCTCACTTCACCACTATGCGTACATACATATACGGCATCGAGTCCAGTGGGTCCGGCACTGCGCGCTCCTTTACGATTCTGGGCGCCTGGTACATAGACTGGACCGTAGTCTCCACAATATTTGTTTTTTCCTCATAATCGTGTGACAGGGACAACAAAACACTATGGATACTATCATGTTGTTTCCGTCACACGATGTTATATAACATTTTATAACAGACAGTATGGAAGCACCATAATTTATTCAGAAATGCAAGCCCGACCAAAATACACTTGAAGGAATTGTCATGGTCCGTTTAAGCTATTTAGCTTAGTAAGTACTTTGAAATGACCAAGAATAATGGGAGTGCCACTAAAAACGTCATATTTTAATTTGGCATTTATTGTAGAACTCCATACTCTGTCATTGTAAAGTTTATGCAGAGATGAAGATAGATAGATAAAGATAGAAGATAGAGTTTGTTTGTGTCTGATTAAGGTATATTAACATGCCAGACGCACAGTGACTACCACGACCACGACTTTGATACTGACATTCACTAGCGTGAGAGTAGCTTAGTTTATATGCATCTCGCTTGTACTGTCATATTAGTGCATGCGAGATGTATAGAAAGTAAGATACGCAGACGTCAGCGAATGTTAGCTTAACCCTGATAAAACACAGTCAGTTCGTCGGACGATATCGGCCTGCCAGTTATCAGCAAAAGCTGACAATTGCGAATAACTGACAGGCCGATATCGTCAGGCGCTACTAAAAGTCGAAATCGAGGTTAAGTGCGAATACTCTGCTCCTTATCATTAAGACTTCTCAGAAGTTTTCTCGCGGTCAATATTTCCACATTTGCGTATGATTAGTAAATATAATAGGAAAAGTAATCAAGCCCTTTGGAAATAGCCGCACGGGTTTTTCCAACAACAAACAAAGCATATTAATCTTGCATGGTGTAATGACACTGATGCGGAGCACGGCGTGTGTGAGCGAGACAGCACAGAAGAGAAATAATCGTCCAAGATATGTCAGGATTTTAAGGCTGATGTCTGGGGGCCTACCGCGAAAACCGAAATTCGCAAATTGCGGGGATCTTTCTCTTTTACTCTCAATTAGAGTGACAGAGAAAAATGCCCGCAATTGACGAACTTCGATTTTCGCGGTTATAGCCCTGGACTTTTACCGTTACTTGTCACCATATCTCGGGTCAATCGGGTGAGCAGAGGGCCTACTGCGAAAATCGAAATTCGCAATTTGACAGGAACCTTTCTCTTTTACTCCAATGAAGGCGTAATTAGAGTGACAGAGAAAGATGCCCGCAAATATCGAGCTTCGATTTGCATGGTTATAACCCAGAGATACTCGTTGTGCAATTTGGTACATATTCGAACCTTTACAGCTCTACAGCTCGTAAAAACAAAATGTCGATTTTCGACAATCTCGGTAGGCTTTTTGGTCTTTATAGAAAAAGGGGGCTAAGGCATTCGTGAGGCCATGTGAATGTCATCTCGCTTTGTGTGGTAGGGCACTGCACAGCGAATGTCATTCCAGATCTAGAGCAGAGCCCAACTGGGTACTTCCGTCTTACAGAAAACCGCAGCCAAATAACACTAGACCCTAATCATAGTGTGTTCCTGCCGGTGAGTAAGGTTGCCAGAGTTCAACGAGTAGGGTCGGCAACGCGCATGTAACATGTCTCGAGTTGCAAGCGTCCATAGGCTACGGAGACTGCTAACCATCAGGTGGGCCGTATGCTTGCTTGCCACCGATGTAGTCCAAAAAAAATTAGGATCGAAACAACTTCCACCTCTACGGCGCAATGCATCACTCACATGGGTTGGGTAAGTAGGTACGCAAATGCATCTGATAGCGTTGTATGTATACTATGTGCTATAGGTATATGTGCAGGCTAGTAAAATGGCGAAGAGTTGACCGGGGCCTACTATAGTCTAGTTGATACTTGCTATTAAAGTATGGTGGTACACATTTCAACTCAATCGACCCCGAACTTACTTTCCATCCTTTTCGACATTTTTTTGTGATAGACGGACGCACTTACAGACAAACACAAGTACCTACTACAAATTTTCTGTTTTTTTAGTAACGATACTTTAATATCTAAGTCTTAACCTCAGCCTATTGGATTTTCCCAAATTTCTAACGATTATGATTGTAGAAACAATGTAGCTTACGTACGATGGCTTATCCATCCTATTACCTACTGCCAACAAGATATTATGGTGTGCTGGCATGAATTGACATGACTTTCACACTCACAAAGCTTGTCTTTATTCACAAATAACTGCAGGTTTCCTCAAAATGTTTCTGTCTACGTGACAACGTGACAATAACATTGTCCATCTCTTTCAATAGCTTTTTGAATCTAACGAAATAACGGCAATTTCTCTATGAAATTCCATTTCGGGAGAAAACGGTTTTCACTAACTAAATCTTAACAACACGACGACATAGTAGCCAGGGCCGGTCAAAGATGGCTAAATAAGGCAAAGGACAAAGACGAATGGAACATATTGGAGGAGGCCTTTACCCAATAAAGTGGGGTTCCTGTCAACTTTTAGTTTAAAATATTAAAAAAAAAAAAACATAATATTAAGTTTAAATATACTAACCAATTAAAATAAGTTTAAAAACGAAACATATATTAGTTAAAATAAACTAACAATATTAATTAATTAATAGTATGTACCTAAATGATACCAAGTGTGTATAACTAGTTGATAAGAAAATAAAGAGGCTTTTTATTATTTATTTATTTAAATTTTAACAAATCACTTTGTTTTTGGTGTCGATCGCTTCAGCATAATATATTCTAGGTATATAGGTTTCGCTTATTTTGAAAAAAAAAATAAAAACCTATAAACCTAGATTTTTATTGTGTCAATAACATACTAAAAAATCATGGAGAATGGTAAATATTTAGAAGTGGAAAAACATTTTCTCTTTTTGTATTGACGATCACGCGGTATCTTCCCTTAAGAAGTGACGTGACGTTTATTTTATCACGGGAAGAGTCACCCTCCGGCCTCTTCCCTAAGCTGTGTGTGGGCTGTCCCTAGAAACATTAATAATTTAAAGTATCAAGATCGTTTCATTAAGTAACGGTCCGCAGCGCCACGCACGCGCGACACACATATACTTTATATACATACACGCACACTTACAGCATACACTACACATCACATAGGGTTGATGACATGGAAATTATGTCTATTTTATTATAGGTATTATGGGAGCTTACTATCCCTATATAATTTTATAGTCAAGTGGTTGGAGGTCGTAAGTTCGAATCCTGGCTCATACCTATGAGATTTAATTAACTTTAGATATGTAGGTGAAGGAACTAGAGTGCGTCTAAGCTAACTTTGGTTTGCGCTTGTGCACAAATCAAGCGAGGTTTGTTCGGCTACTTTTTGACCCCCTATGATAACGGCACCAGTAATGGGACATTTAAGAGCAAATTTGTAGCATTTGTGACATTTCCCTGATACATACTGTATAAATTCTACTACTTAAAAGTTGAATGTCCTATCCGTCTTTTATGTTTGTGGTTTTATGTCCCATTACCGGTTCCTGTTCCATTATAGGGGTATCTACTATAATAAAAATAAAATTCTAAAAAAGAAGAACGGAGTATAACTGCAAATGCCACGCCACGCAGAATTAGTTTGGTCCGACTCTAACACCTAAGGGACTTAAGATTGAACAAGGCTAACGGGCGTGGATGCCATGGCACATCGATAGGATACCGATCTGTCAGTGTCAAAAGTGACGTTTTTGGTTGAAGAGATGACAGATCGGTATCGTATCGCTGTGCAAGACATCTTATAAGTGTTCGAATCCGGCCTTTATTTTCCTCGAAGGTTGGAAGGTCGGCTTTCGGTTTCGTAAAACCACGTAACTATTTATACGCACGACCGACGTCAGAGCTGACTCGTGCGTAGCTAAGAAAGAAGAAGAAAGAGTGAAGGGTGCTGATCTCCAAAACTATTGTATTGTATTTTGTTTGATTTAATTTCACTTCTTTCCAATTTCAAATACAATAATGATCTTATATATTTGGATTATTTGGTCTCTCAATAAAATTAAATTGAAGTTGAATTGAAAACTATTATGTGGAGTAAGGTATACGTCCGAGTGCTCGTCACTGCCCCAGTAGGTACGGTACAGTCACGTCTGAAAATATCGGTACGAAAAATGTGCCAAAAATATGTATGTTACACTACCTTAATATATGGGCAATAAAGTCGTGTATACATATTTTTGGCAATAGGGTGTCGAGCTGTCGAGCACTAGGACTTCTTGTACCTTATGGTCAAAGACAATTCTTATTTTTTTGACTGTATTGAAGTGTACAACTTGACAGCCGCTATCAGAAGTATCAGATATATCGGAGCTGCCAAACAGATGCTCTCAAAGGTACAGCAGGGGCGGATTAAGAAGGCGCGGGGCCCTTAGCACAATAGCTCGCGGGGCCCCCCTGGTTTGAAAAAAAAAATGATTAAGTGCGAGACGGATTCGCACCCCGAGGATTCAGTACCATCACAACATTTTTACGATGTCTTAATTTTTGTCCACTCGTTCTCTATTAGTTTTTAACATGTTATGCAGTGTATTTTTTAGGGTTTCGTAGTCACCTACAAACTCTTATATAAGCAGTTTCACCATGTCCGTCTGTCCGAGGGTTTGCTCCGTGATCTTTAGTGCTAGATAGCTGTAATTTGGCATGGATACATAAATCATGGATTGCGACAGAACGGGTAAAATAAAAACTATAAAAAAAATTAGGATACCTCTCGTACAAAATGTTTTTACTTTGATATTTTTTTGCTTTGACCCTGTAGTGTGGCGTATGGTTGGATAAGCTCTTTCGAAACGAATAATGGTCTCCAAAAACCTTTTTTTAAATAAAGTTATTATTTTCGGAAATAATCGCTCCGAAAGAAAAAAAAATGTAGGGAGGAATTTCGATCTTTTTATTTTTTTACTAATACATTTTAAAAGAACCTAATCTTAATGAAGTTGTGTTATTTTATCACAGTTCCTTTCTTTTATATAGGTTTCCTCCTTACCTTCGGTTTTCATCATCAGATTAGGTCGATTTTGCCAAATTTTGACAAATGGTCAAAAAAATAGTTTGCAGATGGTTTGCAGGTTTTGAAAACAACTTACGAGTATTACAAGTTAAAGCATGTAGGGATACTGTTTAACAACATCAAGATTATTAAGTTTAATAAAAGCATGTAAAAATAGGTGAAAAGTGAGTCAGACCTAAGAAGTGGGAACTAATGGCTAAGTGAGCCAAAAAACAAGCCCGAAGGCTGAGCCCCACGAGCTGAATATCCGGACCGATCGGACCACCCGATTTCGTAGCGTTCCCGTGCGAAACCGAAGGCCAAGCTGCAGGAAAGCAGAGTCTAGAATGAAATCAATGCCAGAGTGTGAACGAGGCCGTAGGCCGAGCTCCGTATAAGGGTGGAGGCCCGGAGCGTTCAATCACGGCGCGCCACCATGCAAAGACTGAATTGTAGGAGAACAGAGTTTGGAATTGATCTCGGCTCGCCTGCTGCTCGGCCTTACGGCCTTTTTTACTAGCCTTAGTTCTTGCTCGAAATTGCGACTTGCTGGGATGCTTTGGGTATCGGGCCCTATGTAGGGCTTTACATCCGGCTTATGCGAATGCAAAGCCCTGCATAGGGGCCCCGCTGTTTTCTTTTTATAACATTTTGACAATTAGATCATATGTATCACGGCTTTGCAGCAACTCGGCATATTTTGGGCCCGGCCAGCAGAGGAGCGCGTCCTTTGGCCTACTACGGGCTCAAAGCTGATCATCATTAGGCATTAGCTGTAAGGTGCAATTTGTTATTTGAAATAATAATTAGTAAATAAATCATCTTTCCTTGCTTTTCACTAATATGTTTTTAAACACAGTATCTTCTTTTGTTCGTTTCCGAGCTCTGCTGTTTCCTGCAGCTTAGCCATGCACAAAAGTTTGCACCTTCCCTAACACTCTGCACCTTCGGTATTATGCTAAACTCTAGGTCTTTGCGTAAGCCTAAAAAAATCTTTAAATTTGGTATCGTTGTAAAGAAAAATAGACAGGATAATACCAAATAATAATAATTGATCAATATTGTTACTGAGTTACGAAAAAAAATACATTGTAAATAAAATGTGGTGGTACAGGATCCGCGGAGTGCGAGTTCTACTTGGCCGGTTCCGCGTGCCGAAATCGCATGGTCAGGGTCGGAGCGCGGGGCCCCCCTTAGGCGCGGGGCCCTTAGCATATGCTTTTTCTGCTGTTCGGTTAATCCGCCACTGAGGTACAGTAATCAATCACTCTTAGTACAGTCGTGAATGCCAGCACAGTATGACAGTACCTGAATACGACAATCTCAGTCAATCATACTACAAAGATTCATTGAGAAATACAACTTCAAACCTTTATTGATGTCAAATATTGATGAGTGAATTCTATAGTTTTCGTATTAAATTCGGCGAATTAAAAAAAAATACTGCGTACGTAAGTATTGACTGTCCTTCGCCATAAACACATTTTTTCGGACAAACATTATTTCATTTGAATTTGTATCGTAAGCCTCAAAAATGCAGTGCTTGAAAATAACACTGTATGCTTGTTGAAGTAGGGCACAAAATTAAGTAAATTATTTTACAAATAACTTAAGTTCACTGTGTATTATATTCGATTCATCGATCAAGAAGGTAGCAACAGAGGGCCTACCGCGAACCACGTTCGACGTGTTACCTCTCTGTCGCACTTGTAAATTCGTACGTAAGTGTGACAGGGAGGCAACACGTCGAACGTGGTACGACACAGGTATACTTCGTTCAAGAATAATTCTCACTAATAAATCTAAAAAGCGACCTTGTATTTATTTGAAACAAAGTTTAAAATTGAATGACGCAATGTCGCAGCCATAAGGTTTTTTTCTAAGAATTGCACGCCGTTAATAGAGACGCAAGTGAAATTTCGCGTCAAATAGGTAAGAGTGATGGGGCAGTACTGAGAAATGTTTTTTTATACCACGTCGGTGGCAAACAAGCATACGGCTCACCTGATGGTAAGCAGTTACCGTAGCCTATGGACGCTTGCAACTCTAGAACTTACATGCGCGTTGCCGACCCTTTACCTTGACCTTTAAAAAACTGTACACTTCTTTTTTGAAATGTCAGGCGATAGTGTCACGGTAAGGGATGTTTTAACCATCATTCGACGTGAGAGGTACTTATAAAGTTATAACACTTATAACCTCTCGCGTCGAATGATGGTTCTAGGGTTTGCACGATGGATTGTATCGGAAGATCCGCGGATCCGGATCCAGATTCGAATAATTTCATACAATTAGGATCCGGATTGCAAACCCTAGATGACTCATATGACAGTTCGTACCCCTAGTGTAAATTTATTCGATAGCGTGATGTGACGTACGTATGTTTGCGTTAAGTCTCATTTTGTATGGGATTTTGAGTTTCAAAAACGTCCCTTTTGGCGCGCTGTTTCTAAATCCCATACATAACGAGACTTAATGCAAACGCGTACGTCACGTTTCGCTATCGAATAAATGTACGCTCAGTTTAATATGGAGTAACTGTCACGTATAATGTTAGTAGTTTTTTTTTTAGTTAGCATTAGCTTATTCATTTATATAGAAATGTACCTAACGTTTACAAGTACGAATACGTTACAAACTTATTTTATCGATTACTTATTTTTTAAATTAATCCTATTGAAGAAACTGGCAAAATCAATGTTCGCAAATGCGGGCATCTTTCTCTGTCACTCTAATTACGCCTTCATTAGAGTAAAAGAGAAAGATCCCCGCAATTCGCGAATTTTCGCGGTAGGCCCTCTGTCTCTGCTCCCTAGATCATCTTTCGACGCGGAAGGTTAATAATTTGACTACCTCAAAGCAACAAGCTGGTCATACCAGGGCTCGGAACCGTTTTTTTTAAACCCCTGAAGTAGCCCAATATTTTTTAATTTTTTAATGCTCTTTACGTAAGACTGAATCATGTATTTAGGTTACAACCTAGTATTAGATTGCCTCATGAAAAATGAAATAAGAAACCAAAGAACGAAAAAGAACGTAATACTAATAATTAATACCGGTATTTTTTTCATGAAGAAAAAACCGGTTCCGAGCCTTAAATATGACAAATGCTAGGGTCGGCAACGCGCATGTGACTCCTCTGGAGTTGCAGGCGTACATAGGCTACGGAGACTGCTTACCATCAGGCAGGCCGTATGCTTGTTTGCCACCGACGTAGTTTAAAAAAAATACATATACTATAATAACACTTATTTTAAACTTCATGCTTCTATGAAATTATGACGTATAAATAAACACTTGCAGAGTCTGTTCTGTCAAAATCGTTGCAGAAGGTATCTTGGTCTAACTATACGTCTGAACTGAACATAATTTTGAACGCTTTACCTCCATAGCCTAATAGAGGATTGCCTGACTAGTCAAACCTGTTTCTTTTTTCGAACTGTCAAAATGATTAGCCACCACTATGGAATATGGAGTGTGGAATTAAGAGGAGTGGTATCTCTTATGGTAGAACTGTTCCAAAAGTGTCCAGCTGTCAGCTATAAATAATAGTTCAAAATCTCTCCAGAGTAGCGCTAGAGTAGCTAAGAACCTAGGCGTTATTGACGGAGTGAATTGCGCTGTCTATGATGTGATTTTTTTGTCCAAGTACTCTAGGTATTGTAGCGCCACCTATTTAAAGTTTATTGATGACACTTTTTGGTACATGGAGATTTCGTTCCTTATCTCCACCTTCCGTATATGGAATTTATGTGAAAAACAGAACAATTGACGTCACAGTCAAATTACCTACTTTTTAGATCTGTCAGATTCATTCAATAGAAATTGTGTCAAAAAGTAGCTGGTGTCTTTGTCAAAAAATTTTCTGGTGCTTTATTTCGAGCATGGTGTGAAATGTCACTCACGAATTCGAGTCAATCGTGCAGTCTAACACAAATAGTTGATGCGAATTCATCAGCCAATCGCGTTGCGGCGTTAGACTGCACGATTGGCTCAAATTCGTGTGCGTGACACCGCTGTACTGGCCCCATTCTTATTGCCCGTAAAGCCCGTCCTTCCATATACATATGTCAATGTTCTACAATAAAAAAACTTCCGTATACAATACAAATCCACTTAATTGTACAACCTCAGAATAAATTTACATGGATACACACATAATACAACACAACAACAATATATTAACACAGAATTAAAGCAAGTCTTTTTTCGCCATGCCATTTTTGAAATCAGAGTTCTTTGCCTTGACTTACCAAAGAAAATGATTCCATACAACACATAAGAAAACCGAAAATGAATCCAGAATTACCTTTTACCTCACCGTTCCATTTTCGAAATTAGCCGCGTTCTATGCTTTTTAACATTTTTTTTTTATTCGTCTTAGATGCCTAGGGCCGTCGGAAAAAGAATACCTACTGTATAACGCATATACAGGGCCGTACGAAAGTTACTGTTATCTTGGCATATCCTCTCTAGGCAACGCGTCTATAAAGTACCACAATTATTATCTCAAACTCCTAGTACAGCTGAATCAAGTTCTTGATGCGCGCGCCGCTCCCCCCTTGCTGCTATTGTTACGAAGTTCCCATAAAGTATGGAATTAGAGGCGACCAATAATTCTATCTCTAGTGAAAACTTTGAAGCTAAATAACTCCAAAACTATTAAATTCACAGAAATACCACAACAATGTATAAACTGAGAAAAAAATTGCGCATTTTTTGATATTAAAAAATCATGAAAAAGTTTAATTTTTATAGTAAAAACAGTTACTCTTAAATAAATTCCTTATCTCTCTGGCGTGTATTTTAAATGCGCTGCTTTATGGTTGCGCGCGCCCATGAAGTAGCGAGTCCGGTCGGTGGGAGAGGACGGGCTATAAATGTGATACTTGGCTGGTCTCGCAGCAACCCTTCGTCTTATTCGCCGTCCTTGTCTTGCGCGACGGTTGGCTGCGCTCCTCTACGATGGAAGGATTGTGTTCCAGTGGGAGTTGGAGGATATTTTATGCTTACTAAAAAGGGTTATAATATAAATATGTGCTTGATGCATTTAGATACTAATATGACATTATTATTGTGACAAGATACTGTAATGTAACTGTACTAAGATGGGCCTTGGATTTTAATCTATTTCTGATCTCATATCTAGAGACAGTCGTACATAATATCTGTTCCGAGACTGAATTGAGAATTGGAACTTCCAATGTCTTAAGTAAGTAAGTAAGTAATCATTTATTGCATACCATGGTACAATACAAGTTGTTACAAGTGATAAAAGAGTTCACATGGCACCCCGGGGGGGTATGGCAATTTCCTTAAAACTATATTTACACAAGGCTACCTATATCTAAAATATGATTTTTCTTAACTAATTTGTGTAACAATTGTGTCTTAAACTCGACATTGCACTCATGGCTTCATAATCAAAACAAACTCATACTTATAGTCACTTCATTCCATATTGAGTTTTAAAATCAAATTAGGTTTGTACCTAGACAAACCGACTTCAGGAAAGAAGGAATGCTCCCGGCCCATACTTTACCTACCTATACCCATACCTTTTTTATCAGTAAAAACCTTTGTGACAGAACTTGAGCATGAGCTAATGAGCTATACGAAACTAATCTAGTTATAAGTTTTTGTCAAAAAAGACATTTCAGATACAAGATTTTATTGCTGACTTTCCTTTCCACAGGCAACTTATACTCATCGAAACAATTCTAACAACCCCAAACACGGGTAAGTTGCGTTGATTTATCACAGAGTTCTAATGGCTACCTCCTGTCTCCATCATCAGATCAGCTCGATGGTACCATAATATTGCATTGTCACCCAACTTATTTATGTATGCAAATTTCCAGCTTCTTTGGGAAGTGAGTCAAATTTAATTTGCAAGATTTGACCCGTACAAACATACATTGCATGTTACATTAATTAAACCTACAGTGAATTCAATTGATCGACGATCCTATGCCGTTATGTAACTTCATGCACCGTTTAAATGTAAATTTATGCACTATGATGGCTTTGTGTCTACTGGGCGCATTTGGAGTCGTGATCCTGAATGTGAAAAACGTGCAAGACGGTCAATAGTCATACTAAACAAATTTCCCCATGGGACTAACCCCAAAATTGGAGAAAAAAACGAATGGACACCTTGAGGCCCCGAAGTAACGAAACGTATGGGCCAAGGAATATATTTTCTTCACGGCCTTCATGCCCCATGGGAAACCTAGTCCAGTATGACCATCTTAAGACATTTTTGAAATTCGGGCTTATTACGCCAAAATCACCCAGCATATAATATACCGGGTGTTTCCTGTAACAGGAGCAATAAATTAAACTGTAGGCTGTACTCCTCAAACTGACCAACATTTGTTCAACAACTTTTAAAAATAACTTATGTTTTGATTTTTATTACACATTCTTAGAAGTTAATTTTGTTACGTTTAAAGCCTTACAAGCAACGTCAAACACACTGATGTCAGCGTACATTGAAAATAATATTAAATTTGTATGAAAAAGTTAAAATTTAAAGACTTCATAATTTTTAAAAGTTGTTAATCAAAAGTTATATCGTTTTAGGAGTACAATATGTGGTTTAATTATTTCCTCGTGTTACATGAAACAACCGGTATATCGCATGCAGTATGCACCGGCCTTAAGCCCGCGTCGTCCCGCCGCGCGCCTACCTAGCTATAGCGCGAATGTACTTTTGCCCACTTTGAAATATGGCGCCCCGTCCGCAGAAGGCCGAACTTGCGTAATCGAATGTATATATTTATATTTTGTTTGTCATATGCGTAAAAAATATTACACTGATATTAATGGAGGAGTGGGCACGGAAAGAGTGACGCAAAAATTTATTTAATTTCTGTTAATGATGAGCGAGCGTAATATTATAACATAATAGTCGGTCAAAATGTGCTTGTTTTATACATGTGCTTGTACGTTTACATTACGTTACGTTACGTAGCCTAGGTTGAAATCTAACGATAAATAAACAGGCCAATTCGAGTTTTAGTTATTAAATCTTATTCCAGTATGGGAGTTTGGGGCTTGGCACAAATCACGCGAGGTTTTTTCGGCTACTTTTGGACCCCCCCTCCCTCTTGGTGATATTTGGTGAGGTTCTTGGCTACCCCTCCTTCCCCAACATAATATCACGTGTATTTTGTGAAGCTTTTTCATTCGACCTAATATATAGTAAATCTTGTGTAATTTTCTATTTGCGTTATGAATGTAAAATACTCGCTATTTTGAACTGCTAAGTGAATATTTATGTTTAACGAAGCCGAGAAAAAGCATCTACTACTCATGTGGTACGTAGATATTTTTTCTCAGTTTTGGTTACTGTAGAAAAAGACACGTGAGGTCTTCTTATATTCATGGGCAGGATTTTTCTAAACTCTGTTTCAGAGAGTCCAGCGCAACCATAATGTAGTTTATCGGAGCATATCGTGCATTTAATACAATCTTTTAAAAACAATTCTAGAGTGCATTCGTTGCATTCCATTTTGCACGTAGAAGCTGTTCAAACAGTAATATACTCTAAGTTGTTGTATATAAGGTGCGAGTTCCGAAGCAGGCCGCGATCAGCGTGGCAACGGCGCAAAGGTCTTAAGAGCCGTACGCTTTCATACCCCGTCCGCGTTCTTATCACCAACTTGCGAATCCGTTTCTTTTGAACCGACGGTAGCGTTAAATATAAAATAATTAGTTAATTTCGTTTATTTCTACTGTTTGGTATCACTTTTTTTGCTGAAATTTTCAGCACAATCACAGCAAAAAACCCCCCAACGTGATCAGCCGTGATTTTTTTGTGAAACCCCAAATAAAATTGTACACCAACTACCTACAAGTGCCACTATTAACTTTGTTTAAGTACTTACTTACTATGTACATTGTAAGTTTTTCATAGTTGCTATAAGCGGCTAGCTATAAAATATTTCTTTAATCTTTTTATGCCTTTTGCAAAAACTCATTAAAGTAACTACAGTCAACATCAAAAGTATTGTATCAGGCTAAGCGTCAAAAGTATTTTACCATGCTCTAATATTATCAAAGTTTTTAAATGAGGCAGATGCCTTTGAACGATAAAATGTAGAGATATATCTATATTTGTAAAACTAACAGAGGATGGCAAATAGATACTTTTGGCGCCTTTAAACAAACATTACTATGAATGCTGAATATACTACAGCCAAGTAAAAAATGTCTCATAAATTCCAAATCCGACCTTCTCCGCGAGACCCGCGCCGTCTAGAAGCGGGCGCTTTTTTACATCAAGAGCCCATCCGAGGAGGAAACAAAAAGACTGGATTTATATTTTTTTATTATTTTATTTATTCCCCGTTTTTATTTTTTATTCCGCGTTAAATTTTTGCATATCGCCGTGCTGGCCGTTATTGTTTTTGCTTTTTTTTAAACGTTTTCGCGCTTTCGCCATTCCGGCCGTCAAGTTATCTTAATGCTTTCCTAGTTACATTCTGAAGGAAGGGCAGGGTCAGCTCCTGGGTCAAAAATTTTCGGGAGAACCTTCTGTGGATATTACAAAAGATAACTATTTAAATACAATTTTCTAAGAAATTCATCATGCACATTTTAAGAAGAAGGTTTTAATATGCCTATAATATTTAACTTAAACTTAATGTTAAATATTAAGATGTTGCTATATGTGAGATCCTATAATTGGCTCTGTGTCACTAAATATTTATGTTGTTATTAGCATAAATATAGCTGTTGGTTCTCCATGTAAAATAAATAAATAAATAAATAAATATAGTGTACGAAAATTAGGATTTAAAGTTGTATAATGTACGAAAATTAGGATTTAAAGTTGTATAATGTACGTAAATTAGGATTTAAAGTTCGTTTATTTTATGATGGCCACAGGAAAGTCTTATGCGACTTAACATTATTAAAAGCGTTTTTCACCATATTAGAGGAAACCCAAAATAACTCTGCGCCAACTCGGTAAACGACAGAGTGTGGGAGTGGCACTATAAGCAAATTCCTTCGAAAATGTGGCATTTCTTGTGATATAGGAGGCAAACAAGCAAACGAATCGTCTACTGGTAATCAATTACCGTCTCCCATGGACGTCTGCAGCACCAGAGGGGTTGTAAGTGCGTTGCCGGCCTTTAAGATGAGAGTTCGCTCTTTTCTTGAAGGTTTGAAGGTCCTATCGGTCCGCAAATAATGCGGAACCATGCCACGTAAACATAGACTGACATAGGAAGAATAATAATAATTCAGCCTATATACCTCCCACTACTGGGCACAGGCCTCCTCTCATGCGTGAGAGGGCTCGGGCTATAGTCCCCACGCTAGCCCGATGCGGATTGGGGACTTCACATACACTTTATACACCTTTGAATTTCTTCGCAGATGTATGCAGGTTTCCTCACGATGTTTTGCTTCACCGAAAAGCTAGTGGTAAATATCAAATGATATTTCGTACATATAAGTTCCGAAAAACTTATTGGTATGAGTCAGGATTTGAACCCACGACCTCCGGATTGAAAGTCGGACGTCATATCCACTCGGCCACCACCGCCCCGTCAACGGCGTCAACATAAGAAGAAACCGGTTATTATTGCTCTTAACCGTTTAATTTGACAAGAACTGTTCTCATAATAACCGGTTTAAAAATAACGGTTTATCGAGCGATACCGAAATTTAAAGATTTTGCGCCAAGTACATGATGAAGGTTTGGAAATCTAACCGATTTCCGAGTCTTGCGTCCGGGGAACTGGTAATCAGTGGGCGCTGGTAAGCTCTGGTGGCCTAGCGGTAAGAGCGTGCGACTTGCAATCCAGAGGTCGCGGGTTCAAACCCCGGCTCGTACCAATGAGTTTTTCGGAACTTAATGTACGAAATATCATTACATATTTACTAGTCGCTTTTCGGTGAAGGAAAACATCGTGAGGAAACCGGACTAATCCCAACAAGGCCTAGCTTACCCTCTGGTTTGGAAGGTCAGATGACAGTCGCTTTCGTAAAAACTACTGTCTACGTCAAGTCTTGGGATTAGTTGTCAAGCGGACCCCAGGCTCCCATGAGCCGAAAATGCCGGGACAACGCGAGGAAGAAGATTATGTAAGAATAGTTTTTGATACTTTTAAGACATGTCGTGAAGTACTGTAAAAGAGATTCGGTCTATCTGGGGTGAGGAATGTAAACACTCGAGGTAGATTTCAGACAATATTTAATGTTTTTTTTTCTTTAAGGTTTCCAACCTTCACAGTACCCAGACTACTAAATCTTGAGGCCGGAGAAAGATACTAAGAAAGTTTAATTTTACTGGTATTCTTGTACACTTTTATTTAACTCTATTTATATTAAGTTATTTCTTTAGACCATTACGATAACTCATTGCTAAAACTGTCCGGGTCCTGGCCGAGACAAACGACACTGTTTCATGACGCCTACGGTGATCACGTGATGTTTTCTATAGAAAACGAAGTGTCGGACGCCCCGGCCCCGGCCCGTACCCGGGCTGTTCTAGCAAGGTATTTCCGACCATCCAGAGGCTGAGGTCATTTTGTATTATATGTAGGTAGGAATACAATGTACCTAGGTATAGGTATGCATACAATATATACAAGGGAGTTGGTTAAGTATTCACCCTGGCCTCGAGGTATTAGCATTACACACGAATAGGTTCGAAGGGTACCAATAGGTACGTAGGTATCTTAGAATAGCATACCTAACTAATATTGGTATAATTATGTTTACAGAGTTTATAAGAAATTATTGAAACTGAAAAGGAAAATTGGATACTTACTAGTGTCCGAGTTCCGACCGAAGTTTAAATTTTGGTTTCGGCAGTTTTACAAAAATCATGTTTCGGCTGAAGGTTCGGTTTCGGCCAAAACTGCCGACCCTTTCGGCGGCGCCGAAACTGTAGGTACGTAGGTATTTTCGATAGTGTTCTAACGTAATTTCGGATTAGGCAGGTTTCGGCATGAAAATCATGTTTCTACCGAAGTAACTAGACCAAAACCGGTCCCTCAGTTTCTGCAATAATCTGGTTTTGGTTGGATACTAATACTAGCCGTGAAATAGGGGTCTCGGCCCCGAATACGATTTCGTACTTTTTGGTGTCTGTCAAGGGTCTCGACCCTTGGCCCGTGGGGTCCGAACGCGTCTACACTATTCAAGGAATTATCTAACAAAATATTACCTAACTTCAGCGAGTACCTAACTCGCTGAAGTACGATTTATGAAACAATTTTTCTGGTTTGAGGAGCTCCTCGATCTGTGCGGTTTAAATTCGAAATCAAAACTTGTCCAGACAAAGAATTATATAAATATCCGTAGAATTGCGAAAATACCACCTTCTCTTCTTCTTCTTTGCCATGTCCCGTTATCTAGGTCGGCCTCGGCTTTCCTCGTTCGAAGGCGCCGCCAGGTTTTTGTGTCCTGGGTTGTCTGTGTTTTAATTTATGTTGTTAATTTACTAAGAAGCTTATTATTACTTTAGTAGAATTCTTATTTCAAGTCTAGAACACCTACACCTACGCTCACCCACCGATTAATTATTCAACAAGACCTAAAAAAATCTAGGAACATTTTTTCTCCCCCAACCCATTCGCATCAGGTTTTTCCGCCACTTACAAACTTTTTGCCTCGCGTGCGGAGTGACAGACAGACAGACAGACAGGCAAATTTATAATATGTCCCTATCGCGCTATCTTAACACGCTATAAATACTATCCAACATATATTGAACTCCCTTACTTAACGGGAGCACTCTAAAAACGCAAGTAACATAGCTCAAGTATGTTTGGTCTATGTTGCAACGGACTTAATAATACCGATTTTGAACGATAAATAGGAATTGTCGTAATTATTCCTGGAAGGGTTCGAATTTTGAATTTAAATTTCTAAATGGACACTTTTTTCCGTTGATCATGATCGGTGACGCGACAGTTGGTCATTTTCGACACGCGAAACTGAATTTTTATCATTCTAATAATAGGTACGACATAATCACAGGCAATCACGAGATGTCCATAAACAATGTGGTAATAACTGACTATAATTTTAATTAAGGGTTAAAATTAGTTTTGATGTGAATTTTAATACTGAATATGGCCGTCTGCTATACGAATTACCTACAATTTGTATTGACCGAGCGAAAGGCCAAAAGCAACAAACGTCACCATTTTTAGTTCGAGCAAAAATGTTTTTTTCTACTCGTCGACTGTAATGGTTGAATTTAGATTTTGTATACCAAACTATAATTGTGTACTTTTGATGTATGGGCACCCAACTCGACTATAACATTCGTTTCGATACGCTTTAAAAAAAATACCAATCACTTGCCACCGAGCTTCCATAGAACGGGAGACGGGCGGGCGGGGGCTTTTGTCTACTGAGATACTTACCTACCAATATTCATTACTTATTTAAGGTTTATTTTTGATCACTCGTAAAAAAGTATTGTATACAATAGTGATATAATCAAGCTTTTAATCTTGTACCTTACTTAGGCAACTCGGCAAGCTTCGTTGCCTAAACACGGTACCCTGAAATGCTCCCAATTAAATCACGATTGTATAAAATACTATTGTATGTTTGTCCAGCTGTACTCCCTCTACAGTTCGATATTTTTTTAAAGAGGAAAAGATAACGTGCGTAGAGGAAAGTGCACGAACGCGGCTATAGAAATGGGGACATTTTCGTCAATGGATGAGGACATTTTATGAAAAATATTTTACCACAATTTGATGTAGGCATATTAATTAGTATAGGATAGCTGTTTTTGTTTTTTGTTTTCGATTTTTAAATTATTCTAGAATAGGTATTTTAAGAATTGGGAGGAATAAAATTTTAACCTTTTTTTTTGGAAGTTTCCTTTTTTTTAATATTTCAGAATTTCAATGCACATTTTAGTCAATATTCGCGAGTGATGGAAGTGAACGGATGGGAATTTACCGCTGTAATTATATCCAATGGATATAAGCTGATTGTGATGCAGATTCGTTGAATTTCCCTCGACCTCGCCCCACTTGCGAGTTTTCAACCGTCAGGCACGCAGGCATTTATTATTTAATTAAACATATTACAAGTACAAGTACCTACTATACAAGGCTGGGCTGGGGTTCCTGTGACAATAGTAGTCTAGACTAGCTTTACAGTAGTACAGTCTAGTACAGTCGCCATCAGTTATATCGGAGCGGCCAAGGTGCTCACAAATATCTCAACACGCCTTTATTGTCTAGCTGTTGTCAAGGCGTTAGAGTGTTGAGATATTTTTTAACACGTCGGCCGCTCCGATATGATCGGATGGTTACTGTACGTGCAGAAACCTGACAATGACAGCCACTACCTAATAACGACTTGATCTAGAGATCTCGTGTGTCGAAAACGTACAATATTCTTGGATATATATCTTAAATAACCGGCCAAGAGCATGTCGGGCCACGCTCAGTGTAGGGTTCCGTAGTTACTCTTCCGTCACAATAAGCTAAACTGGAGCTTAAAGTATAGTAAATTGTTAACCAAGGAATGAAACGGTACCTTTCACCCGAGTTAAACAAATAGGCAAATTTGCATAATCAGTACCTAATTAAAGTAAGCCTTTTTACTATGAAGGGAAAACTTTTTGCGATAACTCAAAAACAGCTAAACTGATCATATCCGCTATAGTTTTCATTTAATGTCTTTCTTAAGCTCTACTTCCACGATTTTTTTCATATTTTTTGGACCTATGGTTCAAAAGTTACAGGGGGGGGACACATTTTTTTTTTCTTTCGGAGCGATTATCTCCGAATATATTCACTTTATCAAAAAAAAATTCTTAAAAACCCCTATTAGTTTTGAAAGACCTTTCCAACGATACCCCACACTCTAGGGTTGAAGCGAAAAAAAAAATTCACCCCCACTTTAAGTGTAGGGGAGGTACCCTAAAAAAAATTAAATTTTTAGATTTTATTGTACGACTTTGTCGGCTTTATTGATTTATATATCCATGCCAAATTTCAGCTTTCTAGCACTAACGACCACGGAGCAAAGCCTCGGACAGACAGACAGACAGACAGACAGACGGACATGGCGAAACTATAAGGGTTCCGTTTTATGCCATTTGGCTACGGAACCCTAAAAATGACCCATGAGATAATTAAACGCAGAATACAGTTGCATATAATTTTGTCTCTTGAAATACTCGTATGTAATCTTTATGCCGAAATTACACTTCATTTTTTTAGCATTATTAGAAAGAACGTCGCAGAAGAAAGCTTGAGGTGCCAAATCGGGCACTTATCGCGGTAAATTTTTGCGGTAAATTGTAAGTATTGATTGCCATGCTACATTTGATAATTCCATTATTATTAACAATTGAATCTACATGCTTACTTCTGTGGAGTTCTTTCTTAAGGGGCCCACTGATTACCATTACCAGTTCGCCGGACGATATCGACCTGTCAGTTATTCGCAAAAGCTGACAATCCCGAATAACTGACTGGCCGATATCGTCCGGCCCCTTTATGCTAAAAAATGAAGTATAATTCACAAACAGGCTAAAATGGAGGTGAAAGATGAAATTTATTAAGGATTATTTACATCTACGCGGACGAAAACATGAGTCGAAAACCAGTAAATTATTTACATACTTATATCTAAGGACGGGCCTTACGGGTACTAAGAATGGTGCTCTAGTTCCGTGGTGTCGTCACGAATTCGAGCCAATTGTGCAGTCTACGCATCTAGTTGCGATTTGCGAAGTTGCGACCAATCGCGCGCGTGATGCGAACTCATCAACCAAACGCGTTGTGGCACTTGTGGCGTTAGATTGCACAATTGGTTCGAATTCGTGTGCGTGACACCGCTGTGCTGGCCCCATTCTTATTGCCCGTAAGGCCCGTCCTTATATACGTCACTGCAGTAAATTATAAAATTTGATCAAAATAATTCAACAGAACACGATTAAGGACTCGCTTGACTAGAAATAAACTACAAAAACCATAACTATGTCAAAATGCGTGTTTATATGTCGCCGTGGGTATTACGTGTGGTGGTTGCATAATTTATATCTACACAGCAATAAATATTATATGAAAGTTAACGGGTTATAAATACTTCAATGGCTGTAATACTAGTAGCAGGAGAGTTATATGAAGTGTAGATAAATTAAATAGAATGTGAACGTAAATATTTGAATTAGGTAAAATCTATGTGGAAACGTTTTTCTTGTAGATTCAGCATTGCAGATTCTTCGATGTCTTTGTATCAATTGTCGAATGTGTGGTGAAGAGGAAGAGGCAGTATACACCTGTGTGAATGTGACGTCCTCGCCTGACAGAATGAAATACTTAGGAGAAGGCTATCTGGAAGCAAAGAAACCAAACTCAAAGCACTGCCCTTGAATTCCATCACAAATAAATAAATATTATAGGACATTACTATTATACACAAATTGACTAAAGACATATCTTCGTAGATGTAAGTTAGTTTTTAATTAATATTCATTAATTATTTAGGTAGTTTTTTAGTTATGAATCTATGAAACGCTTTGGCGTAACATTATGTTTTAACTTGATTCAATAAATAAATAAATAGTCGAAAAAGGCTCGGAATTTTATTATGTTGTCCCTGTCGCACGGTGTTATAAAACATTTAATAACAGCCATTGCCATGCATATCTAAGGACATAGACGGGCCTTACGGGCACTAAGAATGGCGCTAGTTCAGTGGTGTCACTCTCGAATTCGAGCCAATCGTGCAGTCGGAACTAGTTGCGACCAATCGCGCGCGTGATGCGAACTCATCAACCAATCGCGTTGCGGCGTTAGACTGCACGATTGGCTGGAATTCATGTGCGTGACACCGCTGTACTGGCCCCATTCTTACTGTCTGTAAGGCCCGTCCTTAGATATATATGTCTGCTGCCCATGTGGGAGCACCATAAACCAATTAGAGTGCCTTTGAACGCAAATTGTAGACTATTAGGTATCTCTATAAACATATTAGATGATTGTGGTGAGCTACTATGTATGCTAACTATAGGTAAAACCTTTTGAGAATGATCAATATTACGTGTAGACTAAAACAAACCCATCTTGCTACATTTTCCAACGGGCCCTACAGTACCACAGCCGGGGAGCGGTAGTTTTTAATAAATTCCCGCACAGCGCGGCCATTTTTCATTCTGCTCATTACGGCAACCCTTTGCGATCCACCCCTGTAGCGTTGGCAGGGGAAGCGAAAACTATCTCTGGTGGAAAAACTCGACATTTTACATTTTAAAGTATACATACATAATAAAAAATAAATAAAAGCTAAATTTTAATAGGTTCAAGATCTTAAGAAAATCGTTATTTTGACAGCAAAAATATAATCGCCATTCATAGTACTTATACTATTTCCTTACTTTACATATTTTTCATATATTTTAGGATGGATATGCTTTTAGAGTTAGGACACACTTATTACACCGATCACCGGGCACAGATGGGAATAGATGTTTTGATATAAATCGACGACCGGTTTGGCCTAGTGGGTAGTGACCCTGCCTACGAAGCTGATGGTCCCGGGTTCAAATCCTGGTAAGGGCATTTATTCGTGTGATGAGCATGGATATTTGTTCCTGAGTCATGGGTGTTTTCTATGTATTTAAGTATTTATAAATATTTATATATTATATATATCGTTGTCTAAGTACCCTCAACACAAGCCTTATTGAGCTTACTGTGGGACTTAGTCAATTTGTGTAATAATGTCCTATAATATTTATTTATTTATTTATTTATTTAAATCATTCCCATCTGTACCCGCCTCATGTATGGCGGCGGTCACAAGGGCCGGTGACAAATGGGCATACACCTTATCACTCTTTGATGGTTTACTTGTAGACTTGTACTTAATTTTCAGTTTTCATCCCATGTGTAACCCACCACTGGGAACAGGCTTTTTAGTGTAGACGAAAGGGACTGAGCATTTCCTATCTTTAGCTCTGGAAGCCGATTCAAACACAAATTTATTCCAATTCATCCAACGTTTTCATCATTCACCCGTCCATCCCGCTCGTATTTATACCTAAGTCGAAGTTAGCGAGTTGTGTTGCGTGCAATTACTCGTTAATACAATAATTACAAATCACTAACAGATTTCAAAGTTCCAATACATCTCCATATATAAAAGAAATACGGAAAATATTAAAAAAATAACTATATAGATATAATATCCTCCGATGTTGCTTATGTCCATGGGCGGCGATGACTGCTTCCCATCAGGCGGCTCGACTGCTCGTTTGCGGCCTTCTACATAAAAAAAAATCAAAGTGGCACGAGTAGCGCGGCATTTTTCATCCCGGTCTAATTAAATCCACTGTAGTGTTAATATAGGGAACTGGAACTGTTGTAAGTAAGGTACCTATCGCTGTCTATACACTTACATTACCTATACTACTATACAGCCATATGCGGCATTTGAAATATCTCAAAGTTGTATTGTCGTTCAGTCAGTACTCGCGCCGCGGCATTTTTCATCCCGGCCTGATTACATTCACTGTAGTGTTAATAATATAGGAAGCTGGAAATATTGTAGGCAAGGTACCTATCGCTGTCTATACACTTACATTACCTATACTACTATACAGCCATATGCAGCATTTGAAATATCTCAAAGTTGTGTTGTCGTGCAGTCAGTACTCGCGCCGCGGCATTTTTCATCCCGGCCTGATTACATTCACTGTAGTGTTAATAATATAGGAAGCTGGAAATATTGTAGGCAAGGTACCTATCGCTGTCTATACACTTACATTACCTATACTACTATACAGCCATATGCGGCATTTGAAATATCTCAAAGTTGTGTTGTCGTGCAGTCAGTACTCGCGCCGCGGCATTTTTCATCCCGGCCTGATTACATCCACTGTAGTGTTAATATAGGGAACTGGACTATTGTGGGTACACTTCGTTGCCTATACATCTACATTAACTATAGGGCATAGCCATAGTAGGTATTTGAAATATCTAAGGTCGTGTTTGAAGACAGTCTGACTTGTGAAGCTAAACTTTAATATAAATACATCGCGCTCTGATACAGTATGTATTGTATACATCTTCTAAAATAAAAACTCTTTTAACACATTCAGGGCCAGCGCGAGCTATGCGCTACGAGCGTAGCCTATAACATGGGAAAACCCGTATGTAGCGAAAAGCGCCTACGAACAGAGAATCCGCCTAGTGGGTCGCTGGAAGTGACTGTGGGCCCGATTCGAACAATGATTTAGAGATGCGTTAGTTCTTGGAAAGAGATTGAAAAGATCGATAACTAAACGATATGTCAAAATTGACGTTAACTTTGATTCCGGTCTTATTTCAATAAGACATCAATAAGAGATGGTTTAGAGATCTAAGCAAGATCTAAGTGACTTCTCGAAAGCTCATAAACGTGATTGGTCGTGGAGCATACTTGTCAATTTTGACAGATAATTTGATACGTCAAATTATGAAAACCTGTCTTAAAAATGGCGAAGTCGGGTCAAGAATGTTTGTTTTTGTTATTTTGCTCGATGATAATATTTAAAATGTAATACTGTTAGCTTATACTGCAGTAAACTAACGTGGAAGTGTGCAGCTAATGAAGAATTAGTCTTGAAACCATTCTTTAGTCAACAGTCAACACCCGGCACTCCATCCATTGTGGCTATTTGTTAATAAAAACCAGCGATCACTTTACTAAAAGCAACTACGGGACAACTTTATCCACTATAAGAACAGTTCCTGGCGAAATCGTCATTAACTAGGTAAATGGAAAACATAAATCTATATATCGTGCCCTCACGAAACAAAGGTTCTCCGAAGCAGATTCATCCCCTGTTCAAGCTAAAAGATGATTCGTTCGTGCTAAGTATCAATGGACTAGCAGACTTAGAATCCTAGAGGAAGGCAGCCTGGGGTCGTCACGACAAACTTTTGAAGTGTTGACGTCGTGGTTGTTCGCGCCGCCTGGTTCCAGCTAGTTACTCATTTAGGTACACGTGGACTGTCAAGATAATAATTTTATTTGTGGTGATTTAAGATAAAGTGATAGTGCCTCTTTTGTTTGTGTTACCTCAATTACAGGTTTGCTATATGTAAGATTACCTAAAATTATTTTAATTCAGAAAATCCGTGCACTGTCTTGTCATGACCCATTTAAATATAGGCACTTACCCATCAGTTAGTAACAAACTAAAAACAATGTTGAATTGTATGACACAAAATTGCTTCTTTCCACTATCTGATTAGTTGTAGGTACATACATAATATTGTACACTAACTTGTCTGCTTATGAGTTACAAATTGTTTCATAATAACTCAATACCCTTATAGTATATACAAAAGTGATCACTATAGTAAGTTATAATGTTTAAATATTAGGCAAAATAATATTTTACTGAATAAACTCCAAATCAGATGAGCGGCCCAAACGGGTCAATATTCTAAGTTATAGATAGACTAGCTAAAGAATGGGTTTTCTCATCTTTCTTCTAATAATGATCTGTAGTACCATTAACTTACTTTGGTGGGTCCTAGTGGGAATGATTCTCAGTTGTTACCAGTAAAATATTTTAATGTTCAATATTCACAAAAATACATAACACATAAATATAGAGTGAGTTATTTTTTCCTTTGAAAGCCGTTTCAGTAAACGGCTCCAGAACTGAAAAAACATTTTAAAACAAAAAGGTATGAAATTAATAGTTCTTCAAAAAACATTCTAACAATACAGCTACTTCATAATTAAGTTTCTAGTATGTTAATACTGATAATTAAACATTTCAAATTTGTTTCTGTAGTTACCTCCTTCTCCTACTCCTCTGGAGTTTCAGGCGTACATAGGCTACGGAGACTGCTTATCATCAGGCGGGCCGTATGCTTGTTTGCCACCGACTTAGTATAAAAACCTGTAGTAAAATAAGAACAAACCAGCGGTGCCACTATGGTTCTATTTTTATCACTTGTCACTATGCCCATCACTTTCGCACTTACATACATACTTGTTAGAATGTGACAGGCGTGGTGACAAATGATAAAGAGTTGACCTTAGCCCTAAAGAGAAAGTTAAACTACAATTATTAGTCTTATCAGCGGTGGCATCATGGTTCAATTTTTATCACTTGTCACTATGCCTGTCACTTTCGCACTTACATATTTGTTAGAACGTGACAGACATGGTGACAAATGATAAAGAGTCGACCATCTTAGACCTACAGGTCTTATCCATTAAATAAGTGCGAGAAAATTTACTTATCTTAGATGAGTTTTCTGTTTATTTTTTTTCTTTGATGACTCATTCTTTGATAATTTATTTTGACATTTATTAGTGATCTCATGTGTAATATAAGAATTGCTTCATTGTTAATAATAATATAATATGTTATGAGTTATGATTATGAATAATAAGATATTATATGCTGTGCCCTTGCAGGGTCCATGTGAGACATTGTATATCATGTATAACATCTATACTGTACCATGGTTGCAATAAAGAATGATTATGATTATGATTTAGTATATTATGTGTAGTCCATACTAATATTTACTGTTGAAAACAACACATTTGTTATTATTTATGATTGGATTTTATATTATTTATTTACTGGGTTAGATGTGTTTGACTGCTTTTTATCTGAACCAAAAACCCAATAATTGGTATAAAATAATAACTTGTTATGTTTATTTAAGCAAGGCCTGTACTTTCAAGGTAGAAAATAAAAAATTAAAAAAGAAATATTTTTTATTTCTATACTTCATAAATAATGCTCCTTTTGTGACCGATCAGAAAGACACTTTACCCCCAATTTTAAATTCTACATTGTAGTGTAGAGAATGTTAGCAGAAGTTGCTAACTTGCTACCTAGGTTTATGGTTGAAACATTCAAAATATTTTAGAGGATAGTGGACGACCACTTCCCCCATTTTCCTCCCTCAATATTGTATAAATGTAATGTATAAATCCTTTATTTCAGACAGTAAAGTAAATTTTCAATTTTTCTACATTTCTTGCATATTTTTTTTTCCTGTCTGTGTGCCATTTATTGGCAAAAGGCCTCCTCCAACCTTCTCCATTCCTCTCTATCCTTGGCAACTCTCGTCCATGTGCTTCCTGCTATGGCTTTGATGTCGTCCACCCATCTTCTAAATGGTCTACCTCTTTTCCTTTTCTTATGGCCTGTGAACCAGTTCATTATCGTTTTCGACCATTTTTCTTTGCCCCTTATTGTATGGCCTGACCATTTCCATTTTAACTTTTTTATTGTTTTTGTGACATCTTTTGTTTTGGTGAGCTTCTTTATGGATTGTATTCTTATTTTATCCGATAGTCTTTTTCCCAGCATACTTCTCTCCATGGAGTTTTGGCAGGTTTCTAGCTTTCTAATGTGTGTTTTAGTGAGAGCCCAGGTTTGGCAACCGTAAGTGAGTATAGGAAGTATGCTGGTATTAAAGAGTTTCCGCTTGATAGTTACATTGATATCTTTATTTTTCATTATTTCCTTTAGGCTCCAATATGTCTTCCAAGCATTTCCAATAAGTACGTCTATCTATTTCTTTTGAGGTTAGATCTACTGGGGAGATTATCTGGCCTAAATAGATATACTCATTGACGTATTCAATTGGGTTATTATTGATGAGAATAGGTTCTTGCTTGTCGTTAGTCAATATTGACATTATGAATAATATTTTTAAACAATTTCATGTATATTAACCATAGCTATGCCCCTTTGTTTTCCTCTTTTCGATTTATTATTATTAGGTATAAGATAGGAGCAAAATGAGAAGGTACTTAGCATCGCACGTTTACCCAGTATCACAGCAGTCTTCAAACAGAGACGCTTACGGTGGTTGGGGCACGCGCACAGGATGGAGCCCTCTCGTTTGCCACGTAAGACTATCCTAAGCGAAGTAGCGCACGCGAAATGACCGGTTGGGCGACCAATGCTTCGTTTAAAGGATAGCGCAAAGCGAGATATGTTGTCCTTCCGGATCGATCCCACCAACTGGGAAAGGGAGGCTGCAATGAAGACCGCGAGCACTGGAGGAAGACCCTGGGAGATGGAGTAGTTGCACACGATGAAGCATGGCTTAAACTCCTTCACACTAGGCGAGAACTGAGACACCAGCGCGCTGTTTTCCCACCTTCGTCACCGGGCATGACATTCTCCTGCCCGCCATGCGGTCGCGGCTGCCGCTCTCGAATTGGACTTACTAGTCATTTACGTAAGTGCCTTAATGTTATGGGCGCTGTTTAAACCATCATTTAATTGATGTTAAAGGCCAAATGATGAGGAGCAAAATACAAATTCCATACAATTATCAAAAACACTTATAATATTTGAAAAATCTTAAAAAATCAAACAATTATTTATATACATAAAAGGGTGTAGCAGGATAGCCTAGGAAAAATTGCCCCCAGCGATTTTGGGCCGAAACTGTAATCAAACAATGCCTTTTGGGGAGGTTATACTCTGCACAAAGTTTCATCCCTCTGTTACCCCCTGGGGGTGAAAAACACCCGATTAACCCCAAAACTTTTAATTATTTTTTCCTAAACTATGAAAGTGACGAATTTCAAATTTCGTACAAATATTAATAAGACTAAAAGCTATGTGCTAAAAAAATATTAACCCCCTAACCATTTAAATTCTTGTAAAAAAAACAAAAATGAAAAAAGAATCATCCTGTATCTCAAATTTGGCTCACGGTACACACACCATTTTTTTTTCAAAAATGTACCAATTTATATTCTATATTATATAAAAGTTTCATGGACCTACTCCAGAAGGAACATTGCGAAATTAAAATAAACGTACTATTTCGTAGCTACTAATCATTATACTCGTATCATGCTTAATACGCAACGTCTCGGACCCGAAACCAAAATAATTTTAAAAAACCGGCCAAGAGCATGTCGGGCCATGCTCAGTGTAGGGTTCCGTAGTTACTCTTCCGTCACAATAAGCTAAACTGGAGCTTTAAGTATAGTAAATTGTTAACCAAGGGATGAAACGGTACCTTTCACGCGAGTTAAACGAATAGGCAAATTTGCATAATCAGTACCTAATTAAAGTATGTCTTTTTACTATGAAGGGGAAACTTTTTGCGATAACTCAAAAACAGCTAAACTGATCATGTCCGCTATAGTTTTCATTTAATGTCTTTCTTAAGCTCTACTTCCACGATTTTTTTCATTTTTTTTGAACCTATGGTTCAAAAGTTAGAGGGGGGGGGACACATTTTTTTTTCTTGCGGAGCGATTATCTCCGAATATATTCACTTTATCAAAAAATGTTTGTTGAAGACCCCTATTAGTTTTGAAATACCTTTCCAACGATACTCCACACTGTAGGATTGAAGCAAAAAACAAAAATTCACCCCCACTTTACGTGTGGGGGAGGTACCCTCAAAAAAAAAATTAGATTTTATTGTACGACTTTGTCGGCTTTATTGATTTATATATCCATGCCAAATTTCAGCTTTCTAGCACTAACGACCACGGAGCAAAGCCTCGGACAGACAGACAGACAGGCAGACGGACATGGCGAAACTATAAGGGTTCCTAGTTGCCTACGGAACCCTAAAAATGTTTTTATAAATACAAATGAGTTTGATTCATACTTCTTTATCCCCACCTTTTTCAAATCGGGCACAAGCAGCGGTCCGATCGCAAGCCATTGTTTATTAATAATAATGCAAGGCTCTTAGTGGGAGTTCAATGAATAGTACGCACCAAAGAGCCAATACATATTAATTTCGCAATGTTCCTTCTGGAGTAGGTCCATGAAACTTTTGTATCATGTAGAATATAAACTGGTTCATTTTTGAAAAAAAAATGGTGTGTGTACCATGAGCCAAACTTGATATACAGGTGATTCTTTTTTTATTTTTGTTTTTTTTTTTACAAGAGTTTAAATGGTTAGGGGGTTAATATTTTTTTAGCACATAGATTTTAGTCTTATTATTAATATTTGTACAAAATTTGAAATTCGTCACTTTCATAGTTTAGGAAAAAATAATTAAAACAGTTTTGGGGTTAGTCGGGTGTTTTTCACCCCCAGGGGGTAACAGAGGGATGAAACTTTGTGCAGAGTATAACCTCCCCAAAAGGAATCGTTTGATTACAGTTTCGGCCCAAAATCGCTGGGGGCAATTTTTCCTAGGCTATCCTGCTACAATTGGAAAATCAATATATTTAAATTTTTCATTGCAATAATTTTCATATAATGTCAATTGTGCTGCGTCACGCTCTCCCCAAATAATCTTATTACATACTATATTACTTGTAATATTATTATTTCTAATTAAATTTAAATTACAAACTAATTCTAACGGATGATGGTCCGACCAGTACACGTCATAATGTATTTTTATACTCCGTATTAGTTTCCGTGCCGCTTCAGATACTACACAGTGATCCAGCCAGCTTTTAGTACCATTAATATCACTAACATAGGTGTATGTATCCGAGGCCACTCCTAGAATGTCTATGTCCGCACATTGCCATCTAACATCCGCACAAAAGTCTAACAACTCCTTACCGAATCGTCTGCCCGGGTTAGCGTTGAAATCCCCTAATATGAAGACGCAGTCTACCTGGCACTCCTCCACTATTGCCGCCATTTCCCCTAGGCATTCCGTAAATTCGGTAAGAGTCTCCGCAGAATCGACGGGCATGTACACAGAGAACACCAAGAGCGAACGATCCGATAACACTATCTTTACAGCAGCGAGTCGCGCACTTTTACAATGCACAATCGAAACCGATGTAAATAAACATTTCCGCCACAATAACGCCACACCGCCGTACGGCCTACCGCGTAAAATCCCAGCTCCAGTATCGACCGCCGATGTTACACCCTTTCGTAAAAATATTGTCACCGAAATTTAAATGCGACTTTCCTCACTCCAGTGAGTGAGACAAGCTTTCGTCATAATGATGATGCCTTTCATTCATGAATGTAAATAAATGTGGTTAACTTTACTTGATGTTTAATTTTATTAACCTTTAATAATGAACTCACTACTGAGGTGAAAAGTTGCGTGTCACACGAGAGCAGTTATTTTACATCTCGTGTTTTTAACTCCCTCGCTACGCTCAAGATTCTAACTTAGAATCACTCGCTTCGTGATGCAATTATAGAATCTTTCGCTTACTCAGGACTCAAAATCAACACTCGCAAGAAAAACCAACTTTCCTGTCTTGTTGCACAAATAACTATGTACAGTACATATGGTGCTACTTTACCGCACTAGTGCGAAAATTAGCGTATTACGTTACTGTGTCGAACATTTAAAGGCCCATATGTACTGTAAAACGTTGTACGATACATGTGCAAATAGGTAATTCGCAACTCGTGCCGATTCAAAACACTCCCTTCGGTCGTGTTTTAATTTATCGCCACTCGTTTCGAATTTCCTATTTTCGCACTAGTATCGTAATGTACTATTACAGTACATACGGTGCTACTATAGTGTTACGCACTAGTGTGTAAATTAGCACATTATGTAACTAAGTATGTCGAAAATTTAAAGGGTCATATGTACTGTAAAACGTTGTACGACACATGTGCGAATAGGTAATTCGCAACTCTTGTCGATTTAAAAGACTCCCTTCGGTCGTGTTTCAATTTATCGCCACTAATGTATCGTAAATAACTACTTATTATACAATCGTGATATAATAAATAAATATTATAGGACATTATTACACAAATTGACTAAGTCCCACAGTAAGCTCAATAAGGCTTGTGTTGAGGGTAATTGGTTAGTCTTATTTGCAGGCAATAACGGACCAGCGTTGGACCAA
This sequence comes from Cydia pomonella, assembly GCF_033807575.1. Taxonomy (NCBI): domain Eukaryota; kingdom Metazoa; phylum Arthropoda; class Insecta; order Lepidoptera; family Tortricidae; genus Cydia; species Cydia pomonella. Next base: position 27,840,668 of record NC_084705.1, on the reverse strand, counting down.
AAATGTTACGTCATGGAAAGGGCCACTAGGGAAACGGGGTATAGGAAAACCTGTTACTAGATGGGAAGACGAAATAAAAAATATAGCTGGTCAAAACGGGATGCGAATAGCTCAAGATAGAGATGAGTGGAAAACTCTGGAGGAGGCCTTCACCTGTGAAGACGGGGTTCTTGCTACATATTAAAATTCATTTTGAAATAGTTTTAGAGCTGCCATTGGGAAGCTATAAGTAATTAAGTTTGCTTATAGTTTTTTGATGTTGGTTCTAAAATTATTTTAACTTAACTCTAAACAACAATGTTAAAATGTTAAAATTTCGCAAGAAATAAAAGGCTATTTTATTTTATTTATTTATTATTTATTTGCAGGTTCATAAATTTGTCATTTAATGCAAGTAGCTAATGTATGAACTCGCAATAAACACTAATCAATGTATAAACAGACCCCAATGTCAGCCTCACATACCTGAATGGGCTGTGTGCCACACTTTCCCATGCTGACCTTACATGAAGTTGAATTGAACATAGGTACAGTCAGCTGCAAAAAGTATGTATCGAAAGAATTGTACTTGGTACTACACTCTTATTACGCTGCGGGCTTGGCATGGTCTTAGTTATCACGCGATATGGTGACAATCTTGTTGTTACAATGACAGTTTTCTTCGATTTTATCGTTCACACTACGGTTGCAGACGATAATAGGAGTTATCCACATTTGACAGCGATAGATGACAATCGACAATTTGCATAACATGGTCGTCGGATAATTTGACACATTATCCCATTTTGGCAGTTCAATATAGTTAATTTTATCTACGTGCTTCTTAGGTCACGACAAGCGTTGTCGTGGATGCAAAGCTCATGAAAAAACCTATGTTAAGGTATAAATTATCAGTAAGTATCCGTTTTTCTATGATTTTATTGAGTGTTAGTTAGTTAGTAGTGTAACTCCTCTGGAGTTGCAGGTGTACATAGGCTACGGAGACTGCTTACCATCAGGCGGGCCGTATGCTTGTTTGCCACCGACGTAGCAAAAAAAAAAAAAAAAGTTCCGCTGCATATAATATTGTCAATATTTTCTTTGCAGGGATGTCGAGATTTTTTTTTCTTCCAGCTCGCAGGTGCTGCAGAGGAAAAAGAAAGAAGAAGGATTCAGCGACGATCTTTGAGGGACGCTGCAAACCCCTTTGATATGCCGGACGAAGAGTTCCGTCATATATACAGAGTACGAAAGGAGTTAGTGTTATATATTTGTGAAGAACTCAACGCCGACCTCCAGCCTCACAAGGGTGATGGATTGCCATCTCACCTTAAGGTAAAGCTATAATATTGCAGTGTTGCTCATATAGTACCAAAAGTTTGTATGTTAAGATACCGCACAATCACACAAAATTAGCTGATACAGATATTTGGGTGAAATTGTTGTTTATAACATAACAGAGGTGCTACATTTTACCTTAAAATTTAAATATTTCTTAAGCGAAAAAAATTACTTAAATAATTAAGCTGTGTACAACTACTTAAATAAGTATTTGTTTTAGGTTCTAACAGCATTACATCTGCTGGCTGATGGCAATTATCAACACGGGACTGGTCAGGATCATGGTTTATCTATTGGTCAGACGACTGTAAGCCAGTATCTCGAACAATTTGTAGATGCTGTGAACAGAAGGTATGTTCATTGGACCACTGAACTACTAGGCATCAAAAACTGTGAGAGTATACTAAGTAAGATAGCCCTATCTTAGTAGTTTTAACTTTTTTGAATAAGCATCAGTGTTGATTTATTGTGTAATGAGATAGGTATTGTTTGATAGTTATGTTCAGGTAGTTAGTTACATTGGATACATAATCTGGAATTGCAATACTAGCTAGGTTTGACTAAGGTTAAGTTCTAAAATGTGCCATCTAAAATATGCTCCTTTTTACAGACTTAAAGACCAATGGATAGTTTTTCCTGGAACTGATAGGTCCCGACGATCAGTTGCCTCAGTATTTGAGGACGCATATGGTCTGCCAAATATCTTGGGTGCAGTAGACTGCACTCAAGTGAAAATATTTCCCACCTGTGCCACACGGAGTGCAATATCTGAATCGGAAAGGCGTTCACGCTCTTAATGTACAGCTAGTAAGTTTCAATTTTAGTTACAAATAATGATTTTTTTATATTAATCATAAAATCCTCATCACTGACCACAATGTATGTATATTATAATTAAATAAAGAAATATAAATACTATGGGACAATCTAACACAAATCGACTAAGATAATGATGTACCTAATCTAGATTGATTATAATAATTCATTAAAATAATAACTTATATGTTACTACTTGGTTGTCACCAATTCTCAATTAAGAATATAAATAACCTCATATCTTCAGATTGCAGATGTCAACTGTAAGATCTTGGCAGTAAACACGAGGTTTCCTGGCCGTGTGCACGACTCTTTCATATTTAACAATTCGTCCATTAAGGATGAATTAAGAAGATTGTACAATGGCCACATTGGGGAGTATTTCCTTCTGGGTAAGCAGAAAATTGTGTATCTGTACCTAGTGTAAATTTATTCGATGGGGAGACGTGACGTACGCGTTTGCGTTAACTGTCATTTTGTATGGAATTTTGAGTTTCCAAAACATCCCGCTTGGCGCGCTGTTTCTAAATCCCTTAGCACCACTTGCACCATTTCACTAACTCGGGGTTAACTGGTTAACCCTGGAGTTACCATGTTACCAGTACAATTTCACATTGGGTTAACGGTTTAACCGGTTAACCCCGGGTTATTGGATGGGGCAAGTGCATGTTAGTAAATGTACTTAGATCACGACCACAGAATTGAACTATTGTTCATGACTAAGTTAATATACCTATCATAATGTAAATAACCGGCCAAGAGCATGTCGGGCCACGCTCAGTGTAGGGTTCCGTAGTTACTCTTCCGTCACTATAAGCTAAACTGGAGCTTAAAGTGTAGTAAATGGTACCTTTCACCCGAGTTAAACAAATAGGCAAATTTGCATAATCAGTACCTAATTAAAGTAAGTCTTTTTACTATGAAGGGAAAACTTTTTGCGATAACTCAAAAACAGCTAAACTGATCATGTCCCCTATAGTTTTCATTTAATGTCTTTCTTAAGCTCTACTTCCACGATTTTTTTCATATTTTTTGGACCTATGGTTCAAAAGTTAGAGGGGGGGACACATTTTTTTTTTCTTTCGGAGCGGTTATCTCCGAATATATTCACTTTATCAAAAAATGTTTCTTGAAAACACCTATTAGTTTTGAAAGACCTTTCCAACGATATCCCACACTCTAGGGTTGAAGCGAAAAAAAAAAATTCACCCCCACTTTACGTGTAATCTAAAAAAAAAATTTTTAGATTTTATTGTACGACTTTGTCGGCTTTATTGATTTATATATCCATGCCAAATTTCAGCTTTCTAGCACTAACGACCACGGAGCAAAGCCTCGGACAGACAGACAGACAGCATACTCTACATAAGCATATCTTCGATGCCTGGGAGGAGTCACGAGATGCTATAGGTATCTTCTGTGATTTGTCTAAGGCCTTCGACTGCGTTTGTCATGAAACATTAATCAGGAAACTACACTATTATGGAGTTAGAGGAGCGGCACTGGATTTACTTAAGTCCTACTTAAATGGTAGAATACAAAGGGTCGATGTGAATGGACAGCGATCACCGGGGTCATTGGTCTCTATGGGTGTACCACAGGGGTCAATATTGGGACCTTTCCTGTTCCTTATCTACATAAATGACTTGCCATTCCTTGTAAAGACCCACCATGATATAGTATTGTTTGCAGACGACACTTCACTTATTTTCAAAGTCAAACGACAGCAACAAGCTTACAATGATGTAAACGATGCTATTTCTAAAGTAGTAAATTGGTTCAATGTTAATAATTTATTGTTAAATGAGAATAAGACTAAATGTATTAAGTTTGTCACTAGTAATGTAAGGCATGTACAAACAAGTGTCATTGTGAAGGATGAGGAATTGGAACTAGTTGATAGTACAGTTTTTCTTGGTATAACTTTAGATTCTAAACTCCAGTGGGGTCCCCATATTGCTACTCTTTCGAATAGACTGAGTTCTGCAGCTTTTGCAGTAAGCAAAATCCGTCAGTTAACTGATGTCAAAACAGCTCGATTAGTATATTTTAGTTACTTCCATAGCATTATGTCATATGGTATTTTACTGTGGGGTGGTGCTTCAGAGATAAATACCATTTTTGTTCTGCAGAAGAGGGCTATTCGAGCAATATATAAAATGAACCATAGAGACTCACTGAGAGATAAATTTAAGGAAATTGACATCATGACAGTGCACTGTCAATACATTTATGAGAATATTCTGTATGTGCATAAAAATATTGCCGATTTTAAGAAAAATTGTGACATTCATAATATTAATACTAGAAATAAACATAAGCTCGCATTGCCCTTCACTCGGCTCCATAAAATTAAAAAATCATTCATGGGTAATTGTGTGAGATTTTATAATAAACTTCCAAACCATATTACTGAGTTACCAATTAATAAATTTAAGAATCATGTAAAGCGTAAACTTATTTCTAAAGCTTATTATACCACACAAGACTACATGAATGATAAAACAACGTGGGATTAATTTTGATTCGAAATGATTAATTATTTATTATATATTTGAATAATGATGATGAAATGGATATTCCAATGCATGTATTTCCTTTGTTGTTTTTATTATATTTGTTTGACATTTAGAATTTATTCTAGAAACTATCTAGACAAGTATTTTTTATACATTTTTTTTTGTATGACTGTATTTTGTGAAAGTTTTAGTATTAAATTTGATCTATGAATTATATTCATTAGTATTATATATGGAATAATATTTACAACATGAATAAATTGCTCTGATAATTAGATTAAGATAATTATATGTAATACTGTCTTACTATTCATAAGTGCTTGTTGCTAGGCCTACATGAATAAAGTGTATTTGAATTGAATTGACAGACGGACATGGCGAAACTATAAGGGTTCCGTTTTATGCCATTTGGCTACGGAACCCTAAAAAGGCATAAGCAAGGGGGAAGTTTCGTTAGTTGTTCAGATGATTAAGTATTATGTAACCAAAAAATAATAATTTCAGGTGACTCGGGGTATGCTCTTGAGCCATGGCTCATGACGCCAGTGCTGAATCCTGCCCCGGGAAGCCCAGAAGCAAGGTACTCGGTCTGGCACTGTCGCGTGCGCAACACGATCGAGCGTACCAATGGGTACCTCAAAAACGTATTCCGGTGCCTGGGCCACGACCGCGTCTTACACTACAGCCCGACGAAGGCATCGTCAATAATAAATGCATGTTGCGTAGTATACAACATAATGCAACATTATAGGTAAGTGAGCTTAACATTGCAGATTCTCTTCAGTGATAGAGAGGTTGGATAAGTAACGAAATTTTCTTGTTTCGCGGTAGACCCTCAGGGCCTCCGCTAGCTGACGCGGACGCCCGCCGCGTGCGCACGCTCGCGGGTCCTGCTCCCAGGCCAAATCCGTCGCACGCGCCCGCGCCAGTTAGCGCTATTCATACAATTTGTTATTGGACGGGGCGTCCGTTCGGATAATCCGCGTCAGCTAGCGGAGGCCCTCAGATTGTGATGGATTGTGGTAGTTGTGACCCCTACGCAGAGTTTCGCGTAATATTCCCTATTAAATGAAGATAAGGGCAAATGGAATAAATTTCATTGTTCAGTGATTGATGAAGAAAGTTTCACATTTTTACTCTTTATAGTGATGATTAGGATCTTCAGATTTCTTCTTTAAATTCTAATATTCTTACCGATGTTCTCCTTTTTCTTGCAGAAATGTTCCCGAGGAAATCGTAGGAGATATTGATGAAGACGCTCCTCAAGAACTTCCTCATCGTCATGCGCAAAACGGACTCCTATTAAGAGTGGCGCAGGAAAAGCGTGCGCGTCTAATAAATACATATTTTGCTTATTACTATGTTTTATTCTGATACAAATACCTACCTAATATACAGAACGTAGAAAAATGCGCAATGCTTTAGATTCCCTTAACTTTGTTATGGCTACAGGAAAAATGGGAAAGAGTTAACCATATTATAAAATGTGTATGAACCAAATCCCTTTTTCCCGCTCTATGTAGTAATATACTAAATAAATATGTATTTTCTTTCAAGAAATGTAATCAGAACATTATTTTACTTATAAAACACAGTTTTTAAAATCAGTAAGCTTTAATTCCTTTTGCTCGGAAAACAAATAGGTAAAAACTTAAAAACGCCCCGAAAACCCCCATATAGCAAATTTAATTGAAATCATTTGAGCCATTTTCGAGATCACCGTAATCATTGACATATATCTAAGGACGGGCCTTATGGGCAATAAGAAAAACCGGTCAAGTGCGAGTTCGTTTACCTCCTTGACCAATATAAAAAAAAGAATTTTTATTCTTAAACTTCGGAGATAAGAGTGGGGGGAATGGTATTATTTATCACATTTTCCTTCATAAGTCAAATTTTTTTTACTATGAAAATAAAAAATTGTTTTGTAATTTTCAATTCGAGCTCTTTCAAATGATACCCCACTTGACCCATTTAACTAGACTTTGAAATTTTGCCCCCTCTTCATATTGGGAATTTTCCATTATTAATACAAATAAAATAAAATAAATACACATCCAATATGTTTGGGTCAGCGTTATTCATTACTATTCCAAATTTCACATCTATAGCTTAAGTACTTCTCGAGATATTTAGCAATAGCACCATAAGGGTTCCTTTTGTACCTTTTTGGTACGGAACCCTAATAAACATACAGTGTGTATTTTGATATGGCCGCAAACGTAAACTAGACGGAGGGTGCGAGGACAGCGCTTAGCTCAGACGTCTTCCTCTTCCATTATAACTGTGTCTTCCAAGTTATCAATAATCTCGGCGTCCTCCAATGTGTTAATACTGGAAAAATACCAAAATATAATTATAATAATAATTAAGAAGTGGGTCCTTTATTCAAGGTACGAGATATTAACTGTGATTACTTTTGAAGCCACATCCATATATGTGTGTAAGTAGAGTCTTTCGAGCAACTCGCAGATGGCGCTGCAATCGTTTAAAAACATATCACTAGGTACAACAAACCCAAAGGAACAAAACCGACATTAGACGATTCGATGGTAATCCCAGCCAGTGTAGACGTGCCTCGGCCGAGGCGGCGCACTAGGGCGAGGAAAACGCGCGCCCCGCCTCGGCCGAGGCACGTCTACACTGGCCGTTTTGTGCGTGAGGAAGTTGCCTGGTGCGTATGTTCGCTCTGTGTGGACCCGGCTATTTGTTACTTTTGTTTGGTGACTAACTAATCAAAGATGAAATAAGATTTACCACAATTATGAATGAGGAGTGGAAATTCACGATAAAAAAGCTATGCATTTGACATTTCGAAAGACCTCCGTCTACACTAGCGCCCCTAGTGGTGAAATTAAACGCGGTAGCACTCATTCGGGCGTTAATAATATTGTATTCCAAAGGCTCACATACACGAAAATAAGATCTTGCTCCTTGGAAAGGTCAGAGGATGAACCCAGCGGCGTAGAGTATATGTTTGCCGCCCGGGGCCGATCAGAAATTTTCCGCCCCAATTTACGACCAACATCACTTAGACAAGTCGTAAGTTCAGTCACAAAGATTTTTACTGATAAAAAAGTCATAGGTACAGTTTTTACAGTTTATTCTATTTAATTTTCGAAGGAAATGGTTTAAATTTATTATTTTACTTTATTAGGTACACTAAACAGATATCGTACAATATCATGAAAAACATACAATTGCATATGATGGCTTAAAAATTAGCACGAGATTCATAACAAGTGTACACAGCATGCTTTACAAGTAAGCGCAAATGTATAAAAAATCATGAAAAAAATACGCGGCCTCTTTAAGGTGATTTTGATCCCTATTTATAAATTTTTCTGTTTTACATGGTTGAATCGTACATAAAACAAATGTTGGGTCTTTAATCTTTCCTTAGATACTTAAATCATGTGTATTGGACATGTTTTACCAAACCTACTCGTTGAATGGCAGTCAAAAATAAGCATGTTACTGAAAAGTACCCTAAGTATGAAGGTATTAGCTGAAGTATAAACTTGTCGAAGAACTAAATGCTGGTGATAAAATAGCGTTATAATAAAGTAGGTTCATATAAATAAACAATTGTACCTATTTTATTTATGTGACACTGATTTTTAGTCCCTTTTGTGAAGTATATTTTTTCACAATCCAGCCGCGTATTCGCGTCTAACGACAATCCCAAAGTTAACAAGTAGTAAATAAAGTCGCGATCTAAATTTTAAAACAATTATAATACGTTTTGATCATATAAAACAAGCTTTCAAATCATGGCTAACTTTTATTATCAAAAACTTTGTATTACATATTATCAGTCAAAACCTTTGTGACATAACATATGACCTGACTAGACAAAGTTGGGTAAAAGTGGTAAAATACAAAAATATGTTCAAAAACCAAAACTCGACTACTGAAAATCTGGCTCATAAAAGCATGAAAAAAGAAAAAAATCTCATCTGAAGTAATCACGGAGAAAATATTGCATATTTACATATTTTAAATAAAGAAATACAATTTAACATAATTTACTAATTTTTGAATACACTGTGGGAACGAGTAACCCGACAGACTTTAACCACGTATTGCTGACGTCATACGTTTTGATCAAATTCGACAAAAATGTGTGTGTATTTGCACACGACACGTTATTTATTTTTACATCTTGGTAAAAAAAAAAACATTACAGCGAATGTAATTGTTATTTGCTTTACAAGGGGGCAACGTTGTTGTTAACCACTCGTACTAATATTGATACCCGAGCAAGCGAAAGATTCAAAAATTGAAGTTCGAGCGGTGGAATCGTGACCGTTGCGAGGGTTTCAGGGTTAAACAGACTTTGCCTCCGAGTAAACATAACATTTTTCACCACACCAAAGCGAGGAAAATACTAACTATGAAATTAAATACCAATAAAATCAAACCAAATCAAATTCAAATGAACGTAATAATACATTTATCATTGGAAATGATAATTTAAAAGTAAACAACACTAGGTAACAACTTACAATTTGCATCTGATTACTTTGCCTCACATGCATGTGGATAAAATTCAACTTTCTCCTTCGTTTTTGAACAATCAAGAGAGCCTTTACCCGTTGGTGTGGTGAAAAGTTTTTTTTATTATTTACTGATAATTTTTAAGGTAAATTATTATTTCAGATGAGAATGTTTTCTTGTTTCATACGTTTTAGAGCGCAATTTTCAGTAGTCTGCTTTTATATTTGAAAGTTTTTTATTTAATTAATTTTGGGGTTATAATTTCATAATCGATTATTTAAAATCATTTTACATTATTTTTGTGCCATGGTCCCTTCAGCACAGCAGCGCACGCAAAGCGCCCAATGCTTTTACATGAGAGCGCAAAAGGCGCCCGTTATTCCATCGCCCGCAGCGTGACAACATACGTCAGGCTAAGCCCGACTCTTTTAATATGAGGGCACCGAAGCCACCGGCATTTAATCGCGCGTATCGCACCACGTTCATTGGGCTACGCCCGACTATTTTTGCGAATGATGGCGCCGAAGGCGCCCAGATTGCGCGCAGAGGGCACCGTGTTCAATTTGGTGTGATGTCATATAGGGTTATCGGTTATACAGGGGGCCTACCGCAAAAACCGAAATTCGCAAATTGCGGGTATCATTCTCTTTTACTCTCACTAAGACGTAATTAGAGTACAAAAAAAATGCCCGCAATTGACGAACTTCGATTTTCGCGGTTGTAGCCCAGCGAACAATCGTGTATGCTCGGCGGTGTAAGCACTCCGGCAGCGATTGACCGCCGTGCGCTCCCGCGGTGCATTGGTTCGTTTCGTGGCACGATTTGAAAATATGGATTTCTTAATTTTATGTTTTTTATATACCGTATTTTGCCGCCCCCTCTCATGTGCCGCCCGGGGCTATGGCCCCCCTAGCCCCCCCCTCGCTACGCCTCTGGATGAACCTATAATTAGTCAGGTAGTTCAACCTCAGGGTAGGAGTGCTTGTTCATTCGTTCGCGTGTTACTACTAGTACATACTACTTAAACAATAAATATTACGTTTATTTGTTAGTTGATATGAGCAAAGAGAATTTGAAATAGAGGTGGATTGTCAAAGAAAATTTTGTAGCTACAACAGATTTACTGCCATCTTTAGGCACACAATTAAAACTTTTAGAACGCCATTTGACTTTGATCCTTTTACTGATGTGTCAAATTTGTTAAATATCATAAAGGAGCGCCATATTACTGGGCATAACCCGGGCCTTTGATCTATTAGATGGCGCCACTTTTTGATATTTAACAAATTATACACATATCAGTGAAAGGATAAGGATCAAAGTCAAATGACGTTCTAAAAGTTTTAATCATGTGTCGAAAAATTGCAGTAAATTTACTGTGGCTACAAAGGTTTCTTTGAGAATCCACCTGTTTCAAATTCTCTTTGACATCAGTATTAAAAGTCTTACCGATTCGCCAACAAGTCGTTCCGCTCCTTCAAAACACTCAATATTTGTTTCTGCGCCTCATTAAAAATTTTCAGTTCGTTCAGGATATCCTGTCAACATAAAATATGTTATAGCAAGTTGAAACTAAGTGGTATCACAGAGCAAATAATAAATAGCGCCATCTACCACAATGGAGATTATCTGTTCTACATAACTACATTTACTTGTCCCAGCTCATACTAAAGTTGCACAAGAAAGCCTTCATATACCACTGATTTCTTACGGGCTCCCCGTATACTTATTGTGGAAATACAGAATTTGAGTCAAACATATCCATACACAATTTACGGTATTAACAGCTTTATATCTTATTTCTGTTATGATAACTGACTCACACAAAATATGAACATTTGACTATTAACAACAACCAACTGAACCAACAACAGATTTTACTATTATGATACTACCAAACGCTGATATATACCGCACACGAATGAGAAGCTAATAGGTTACTTAGGATTGAATAAGTCTAGTGTTATGAAATACATTAGTAATAATAAAATTGCCGTGAACCGTCCAGTCAAATATATGACCATGGTCAAGATTTCGAGACAAATAAAATTCCAGCCTTTCAATAAAATGCATGTTAATTATAAGTTTCATAATAACCCTCTTATCGGTAGTTGGTGGTGTTATTTTATTTAAACGGCACTGTACGATACGAGAAATCCCGAAATGTAGATTTTGCGATTGCTCGCGTATATATATATTTATTATTTGTATGTTTTATCAATACAAATACGGTCAGATGGGGTAAGCGAAATATGGAGGCAAGAGAAACACTTGTAGGGAATGGTACGTCAAGTATGGAGCTTACAGGCTTTATGTATGCATTCTTACTGCCAAGTTTGTGCAAAGTTAGCGTGGTGGTCAGAGTCTAATGTTTTTCTTGTCCCAAGTTAAATAAACAATGTTTCTCGTACTCCACCTGATCTTAAAACATAGAATTATTAGTTCATAAATAAATTAGTTACTCTTAAAATATTATCATGCTCATGCTGCAGATGATTAAATTGTGCTGTCGAAGGTGCCGGTTCCGTTGTGCGGTTGCGGGGTTGTGGTCGCAGTAGCGTGGGGTATGGATGTACGCGTGCAGGGCACGGATCCACGTACACAAAGCTGTGTACTTGACGTGCAGGCAGGACAAGACGTGCGGGTTGGGCGGTTATTGCGGAACGAGCGAGAAGGGCGGGACGGGCATAGCGGGCGGAAAGGGCGGCAAGAGAGGGACGTTCGGGTAGTCCAGGACTTGTGGGCAGTACTGAATGCGTGGAGCGTATAGGGCTGGCAGAAGGAGAGGGAGACGAGGACAAATGAGAGGTGGAGAAGTGTGGTTGTTCGCTGAGCACGGCCGCAGAAACGGTGGCGGTGGTTGGAACAACAACGAGATTTTCAGCAGTGGCAGAAAACGTGCTGCCAGCCACACTGTTCCCAGCACCCGAAAACTCAACGTAGTCGTCAATCAGAGGCAATGAGCACATGCAAGTTTAAAATATTTGTTATAAGAATGAAAACAAGCAAAAGATTGTAAAAACTTTTACCCGACTATGATTTTTTTCTTAACTAAAGCACCTCTTCCTTGTCCAAAGTCAGTTAAACATTATTATGTAGTCTATGTCACCCCATAAAAATGAGCCTATAAACACATTCACCAAAATTGATTAGTAATTTATACACAACAAAAACATACCGGCATCTATACGGCATCCATACGTAGACTGCTAAAATCATAACCCTTCCCATTCTCATAGTCGGGTAAAAATAATTCCGGTTAAACCAAACCAAAAACTTAAAAAGTAAATATATCTGAAAATGCTAGCTTCTGCAAGGGTGTCGCCAGCGGGGAGCAGGTGCCCGCCTAGAGAATAAAATCTGTTGCCATTTATACATGATTAGCCGGGTCCACACAGAGCGAGCATACGCGTGAGGCAATATTCTCACGCACAAACTGGCCAGTGTAGACGTGCGCTCGGGCAAGGAAAACGCACGCGCCTCCTCGGTCGCTCTGTGTGGACTCGGCTATATAAATTCAACAATATTTATACCCATAGTCATAACTGCATGCGATTATGGCAAAATTAATATACTAACTATACTTATTAATAGTATTAAAACAGTTTTTACAGTACATATGGTGCTACTTTACCGCACTAGTGCGAAAATTAGCATATTACGTTACTGTGTCCAACATTTAAAGGGTACCTATGTACTGTAAAACGTTGTACGATACATGTGCGAATAGGTAATTCGCAACTCGTGTCAATTTAAAACACTCCCTTCAGTCGTGTTTTAATTTATCGCCACTCGTTTCAAATTTTCTGACTTATTATTATATGCCGACGATACTAAAATATACACCATTATTAAATCAAGTGATGATTGTACGAAACTTCAAGCTGATCTTGATAGACTGAGTTTATATTGTTCTATGAATGAACTGTACTTGAATGTCGAAAAATGCTGTGCCATTACATTTACAAGAAAACGCAATAAGATAGAGTATAATTATTCATTAAACAACAAAAATTTAAGGGTTGTGTCTGAAGTGTTACCTGGGGTTAAATCTTGATAGCGAACTACAATTTATTTCACATATTTTACAAAATTTCAGCAAAAGCATACAGAATGTTGGGATTCATTTTCTGACAAAGCAGGGATTTTACAAACCCTAAGACTCTGCAACTTCTCTTTAACGCATTTGTTAGGTCCAATTTAGAATATGCTACTACAGTCTGGAATCCTCATTTCAATGTTCACATTAACACAATTGAAAAAAATCAGAACAAATTTATCAGAACAATGAAATATAAATTTAAATCTTTTTGCCCTGACAATTTCTCTCTTCAAACCCGTAGAGAAATTCGAGATCAGATATTTTTGTTCAAAATCATACATGGCCTTATTGATTCTCCCAATCTTTTGTCTAAAATTTCAATTCGATGTCCTGATCGGCGAACTCGCTCCACAAACCTATTTGCAATTAACTTTGGTCGTACTACATATGCAAGAAATAAGTTCTTAGCTAGAGTGTGTAGAACTTACAATGAAAAATTTTCTGATATTGATATATTCCATTTATCATTACAACAGTTTGTTTCTGCAATAAAATGTACAGCTAATAATAATATTGATTAGTTACTATATTTCAGCATACTTGCCAATTTGTTAATATTGTTTTCAACAGTTAGAGTTATTTGAGTTTTGCATGTTTTGATATTAATGTTAATTTCTGAGCAACATAATTGTTATTACTCATTAGTGGAAACTGTTTGGCTTGTGGATGTGTAATCTGATTAACTATGTGTGTTGTTTTTGCCTGTTTGTTTCCCAAAGGTTTAATTAAATAATTAATTAAATAAATAAATTTCCTATTTTATAGAAATAGAAATCTTTATTGCGAAACCATGGTACATAATAGTTGTTATATTAGAGTGTGAAAACACATGGCACCCTGTTAGGGCATTGCAAATAAACTAATAAACATCTAATTTTTCGCACTTGTATCGTAATGTACTATTACAATACATATTGTGCTACTTTACCGCCCTAGTGCAGTAACTAGCACTATACATGCGTATATTGAAAAGGGCCATATGTACTGTAAGACTTTGTATGTACAATATACGTGCAAAAAGGTAATTTCCTACTTTTTGCACTTGTATCGCAAAGTACTTTTAGAAACTTTACTTAGCCTGACATTAGCTCAACAAAATAACAAGACACAATAAACTCTTCATGATCTTAGTTTAAGCAAAGAGAAATAAGAAAGCTTAGATTACTCACTTCATAAATATTATTAAGAAATTAAAATCAAATCAAATGTTCGACGACCGGTTTAGCCTAGTGGGTCACTACAGCAAAACTATACATATTAAATACCTTTTTTAGAAAACATTATAATAAGCAACTGACTCTTTGACCTGCATTATCATGACCTCAGTAATCATTAAGATGTTAATTTTATTAGTTATTATACTTCATTTTATTACTATGCACAGATTGCACTGTAATTTCATTCAATATTATATATAAAAAAGTGTCTTGTTTAGGAAGACTTCTATGCGGACTAAGTGATGGAAATCTTAACTATGGGAAGCATATTTACTTACCACTTTCCATGCCTGCACTGACTTATTGGGCCCGTGCTCCCTTAAGGCCTGTGCAAGGGCCTCCCATTGCGCCTCGTACCTCTGGGGTCCTTAGAGGCCCGTCAAATTCCCGGTTGGCGAACCGGGTGTGCTGTGACATGTATTCAACGAGCAATCTAATTTGTGCTGCGTTCGAGCGACTGAAAAAAAACAGTCACATAAGTTAACGATCAAAGGAACTGGCAAATAGCTATATTTTTCTGCAAATAAATTCTTTTTGTTTTGTGTAACTTACATTTTTGGATTTTTGGGTGGCATCCTTTCAAAAGTGGTAGCGGCGGTTTGGCCAAACACTACACAGTAATAACACGCAAACTGCCGATAAAACTTTTCAAGTTGTCAAAATAGCAAACAACGGAACAACATAAACGGAAAAGGCTTTAATATTTCCTGAGGAGTAGTGGGCAACATATTTTCATCACTGTCACACATTTTTATTTAGTATTATTCACGGTTTCACTCACAAAACAAAACTTTATGAGTTTTCAAACTTCAACAATGACTTCAACGCAGAGGAATACTCGTGGGCGTCCGTTGTAAAAAAAAATGTTTGTGTTTGCCTAACAATCACAGAACAGAGGGCCTACCGCGAACCACGTTCGACGTGTTGCCTCCCTGTCATACTTACGTACGAATTTATAAGTGCGACAGAGAGGCAACACGTCGAACGTGGTTCGCGGTAGGCCCTGACGCGTCGCAGCAGCGTCGCAGCAGTAGACCGAAGTATGACAGACGCCGCGACGGTATTACATTTCGAAACGCCACCGTTGGCAAATTTGCATTGAATTGAGTCTCCTTAAACAAGAAATATTTTATCGAAATATGTGAAGTTCTATTTTCAACATTTTTATAGTAGCGATAAAATTCGGTGGTTTTCCGATTAATATTATTTAGGAACGCACCGTAAATTTTATACTGCGTACTCAACTTGAATTTGCGTACTATTTTTAAGAGGTGCACGTAACGGAACGCAAAACCCATCTGGCAACACTGACTAAGATCTTTCAAAGATATTCTAACGTCAAAGTGACATTGGTCATCCGAATCGTGCAGCTTCTGTCAATTATACCACATACAAACGATATCTAATTGAGAACTTATCTATATCTAAACCAGAACTTAACGATCTCATATCTTTTCCGTATTGCATTTTTCGAATAGGGCCGTGTGTTAAAAGATGGAATATCCTTCTGGTGTCTAATCAGGATTTTCAAACTGATCTTGATATGTCGAGGTTTTAAGCCTCTTGCGACTAAGAATCTAATTAAAATGCCAATGCCATTTAAAATTCACACGCAATAGCTGACGCTGAACGGGTCAAATCGAACCCATTTCACCCCTATCTACCAATACCATACTATGCGGACCTCATAAAATTGTTTACGGACTTACCTTTACGGCGGTCTTAAAGTGAAAAGTATTTTTATGCGCCGTTTACGAGGCTTGGTTACGGCTGGTTGGCGCCAACGTTTGTCGAACGTTTGAAGCCAATGTTACAATATGATCATCTTTCTTGATGGGCTATTGCCATTCACATTGAATCAAATTTTCCTTTTTCTCATCATCTTATTGCATTTGCAATTGCATCCTAGCCTAGTCAAGATGACAGTTGTTGATGCAATCGAATCTTAAATAATGTATGGATATTAGTCTCGAGCCTTAATTTTCATACCATGACAGCATCCCGATAATTTTTTTTGTTTGACTTTTGTCGATGTCATCTTGGCTAGGCTTTTCATACCATGACAGCATCCCGATAATTTTTTTTGTTTGACTTTTGTCGATGTCATCTTGCTGCGGTGGCAGCATGGTTCCATTTTTATTATATGTCACTATGCCCGTCACTTTTGCGCTTACATACTTGTTAGAACGTGACAGGCATGGTGACAAGTGATAAAGAGCCGACCATTTTAGCCCTACTGGTCCGCTTTCAGACAATCGCTAGATTAATTTGTTTTGTGAAAGTGACCATTAAACCAAAAAAGGAAAGTAGTATTTTTGGAACAATTAACATAGGCCAATTAGGCCATAGGTTCCTCTTGTCTAAGTGGATTATCTAAAAGTCATTTTAGATGAGACTCTGTTTGCGAGTTCATCGGTTTAAAATTAAAGTATTTAAAAACATTCCCCATTTTCACGTCATTAGAAGCTTGAGAACGTTTTGAAGAATACATGAGGCCAATTCAAGCTTAGATATGTGACATATGTAACTTATAGATAACGATTAATGTCACAATGTAAGTTTAAATTAGCCTCTTTGTTTCAAATTTCAAGGGTAATTTCTGCGTTGTCTGTCAGTGTCTTAATATCCTAATAACAGGATTGCAGAATGTTTTGTTTAACTGCCCTGCCCTCGTCTTGTTGACTCCACCCGCTGCTCCAGACTGGTCTTCAGACTCCCTTATGGATTTCCTAACGCTGCGTGTTTGAGTAGATAGTAAGGCCTCTTAAGAACCTCGCAAGCAAAACATCAAAACACGCTGCCAAATATTTTATTTATAAACACGTTTTTGACGACGCACACTCGCGTGTCTTCGCAATGAAATTCCACAATTTTATATTAATCGCGATTTTTTACAGTTAGTTATAAAAAATTATGTCGCAGGTGAGGTGTTTTATCGCGACGCATTAACGGGCTAAGGCTAATAAACTTGCCTTGTTCGTAAAACATTTTATATTGCCTATGCGCTTCCCAGTATAACTAGACCTCCAAATCCACAGACTTTTTCATTGTTTTATGCTGCCGCGGTTGTATACCTTGTATACCTCGGCTCGGCAACTTAATCTACAGAATCGGTACAAGTTTTGTTTAGTAATCGTACAGGTAGTCTTTCAAAAATGATTTAGTAGAGATTAGAGCAGGGGTTCCCAACTGTACGCCGTGAGACAATCCTCTTCTCCATGTTACCTATCATTTTGTATAAATTTTAAACTTTCAAGGGCGCTGCGGACTGAAAAGGATTGGATTAGAAGCCCCTGGATTAGAGGAAACTAGTCCAACCAACCTTCCAACAAAGTTTGGAAGACCGAGAACCAAGGTCTTAACCTCTCCTCTCCTCTGTGTATGATAAGAATTCTGACTGAATGTTTATTCATATTTTTGCATTCTTGTTGAGAACGATTTTTCTGCTCTATTGAGGTTAGAATTTAGAACTCCCGATCTTTGACCACCACGAATTACGAATAAAGGTAAAAGCACAAATATAAATAATATAATTGTATCTATTATATCTGTAGCCAAAAGTTCCACAACCGGCTCCACCTCCGAATCCGGAGCAACTATGAGTAGTCAGATCACTAATGTGTCGTATTCTACCGGCCTTAATACTGTGGTCGTCAGGTACACAGCGTTATGAACTTATGAATATAACAAGCCGGGATGGGGCGTTAACATGGTTTCCTTATACAGATTTATATAATAAAATTGAATAAGTACTTGTATAATAAAACCATAGAAAAATGTAGGTATTATGTTTGAGTTATATAAGATATCGCATTACCGCTGTTATAGGTATTAGTAGGTGTTAATTTATAAGTATAAGTAGTAATATCTTCTCGTTTAAATTAGGTCCTGCTACCAGCAGACGTGGCATGATACTTTCTGCAAAAGTCAAATACGAATAAGTAGGTAAGTACCTATATAAAAACATCTCTGACTACCGCCGAATACTGCGACTAGCTGACATCACATTATTTAAAAATAACACAATTAACAACATAATTATTAGGTATTATTAACATAATTCGAATTTGATTTTATTTGGAGCCGATGGTCCTGGGTTCGAATCCCAGTAAGGGCATGTATTTCATGTATTTATGTGATGAGCTCTGAACCTCTAGTGTAAACTTTTTCGATAGCGTAACGTGACGTACGCGTTTGCGTTAAGTCTCATTTTGTATGAGATTTAAAAACAGCGCGCCAAGCGGGACGTTTTTGAAACTGAAAATCCCATACAAAATGAGACTTAACGCAAACGTACCGTGTACGTCACGTCTCGCTATCGAATAAATTTATACTAGGGGTACTGATATTCGTTCCTGACTCATGGATGTTTTCTATGCATTTTATATATTATATCGTTGTCTGAGTACCCACAACACAAGCCTTTTTGAGCTTACCGTGGGAGTTAGTCAATTCGTGTAACAATGTTCCTACAATATTTATTTATTTATTTATCACATGCTAGCAGCAAACCTTGCCCAAAAGTCAAATATAGTTAAAACCTGAACAATAGATCAATATTTTATTAATAGGTACTTTATAACTATATTCTGAACAGGATAGGTATAATAACAAAACTTATAAAATAAACTATTATTAGAATTAAGTATAAACAAAATAAATCAAAACTAATAAAATAAATAAAGGTATTTAACGTTTTGTTTAAGTATCTGCCTTAACTTTGCACCAAGATAAGTCTTCCTGCATCATTAAATTCTTCAATAAATTTCTCGTCTCCGCTGAATACTCTTGGTAACAGTTTAGCAAACTTATATAGGTAAAAGTTACATAGGTAATAGGTACAAGTAGATATAGGTACCTACTGTTTATTCCATTGGCAGCTTCCTTCCTAGTTCCCAGGACGCCTTAAATGCCTGAAAGTGCCTGCGTGCCTCCGTCCCGAGCAAAAAGTTGAAGGCGGCTCCAGTCACAAACTTTGATAACCGTTCGCTCGATCGCAGTGCGTCTTATAGTTTCGCCATGTCCGACTGTCCGTCCGTCCGAAGCCTTGCTCCGTGATCGTTAGTGCTAGAAAGCTGCAGTTTGGCATGGATACATAATAGTATTTTTCCTACTCCTCTACTGTTATCTGTCATTTATGCATTCATTAGCACGAATATAAGAACATACATAAAAGATTTCAAGAAAAGTCTATATTGTCTATTCCTCATAAAAGCTCTTGTGCTTTTATAAGCTATAACGTTACTGCGATTAATGGCTACCAACCTAACAAAACCAAAACGAATACAGTTTTAAACTAAGTGCATTGCTGCCAACTTACAAAATATTCATTTGTTTGCATAGTAAAAATAATTACTTCATAAGTAAGTCAGCCCTTCTTATACAACTGTTGCATAAAATACTATTATGCAACAGTTGTATAAGAAGGGTCAAAAAAGGCGAGTGGCGTGAGTTACAATGTGAGCCGGAGCCGAAGGCGTAGGCGAACATTGTAAAGGAATACGCCACGAGAATTTTTTGACCTACTTATACAACGTTGCATACAATATTTTTCCTACGAGTCAACAAAAATAAATCTTAATTTAGGTAAACAAATTACAGCAAAAGTATATAGCCAAGACGCGCGAGCATACCTTGTTACGCGCCCGGCCCGTCCCGGGCCTCGGCCGGCCGGTCGGCGACACCTCCTCGTAACTCATGAGGCCCTGGTACTTGCTACTTGCTAAATTAATTTTTTGGACAGTTTTTTCTCAATTTTGGCCACCGTAGCCTACGGAGACTAACAAGCAACGCTAAGCGGTCTTCGTAGTCTATGGGTGTTGCTATATTACGGGTGTCACATGCGTGTTTCTGACTTATGAAGTAATTATTTTTACTATGCAACCAAATGAATATTTTGTAAGTTGGCATCAATGCACTTAGTTTAAAACTGTATTCGTTTTGGTTTTGTTAGGTTGGTAGCCATTAATCACAGTAACGTTATAGCGTATAAAAGCACAAGAGCTTTTATGAGGAATAGACAATATAGACTTTTCTTGAAATCTTTTATGTATGTTCTTATATTCGTGTTAATGAATGCATAAATGACAGATAACAGTAGAGGAGTAGGAAAAATACTTTCAATGAAAATTATAGCGAAGATGTTCCATGAAGATGAGTCCAGTCGTTTTTGAGCTATTGCAAAAAATCTTCTCTGCTTAGTAAAAAGTACAAAGCGCTGCAAAGGTATTCCCTTATGCTTTAAATGTACATGATACTTACTAATAGCCTCCGTTTTGCCTATTTTGACAGAATGGTAACTACGAAACCCTACACTGAGCATAGCCCGACATGCTCTTGGCCGATTTTTTATTTTAGACACCCAAAGGCACTCGCGTTTACCCAAATATCTGACTCAATTTACTGTAGCTACTGGAATATTTCTACAAATTGCGCTGCAGTGTTATCAGTTCAAACCGTTCAATCTGGTTTACCTTGTTATTTAAACTTATTGCAAACAATAGGGAAAATGTACCAACCCACCCACTAAATGTACCAACTAATGGCGGATCTAGTACCAAACGGCATTTTCTACCAGTTAACCAATGGATAATTGGACCAGTGACATGGTTTGGTTAACTCTTACACCTTTCTAGAGTCGGTGGCACCGAACCGTCTGTCACTGTTAAATCTTATTCTATGGGAAGTTTCATAGTTCATTGCTGAGTGACACGCCCTACAACAAGCATCTGATACCTATTACTTAATCACTATAGTCAGTAAACTTACTTGGCCTGCAGTGGGGTTATGTGGCCTCCAATACCATATACATACATCAAACTTCCTATAAAAACGACTCATTGACGTGAGATGCTCAACAAAATGCTTGTATGAAAAAGCGAGACATAATTTTGTTATATTCCGCCGCACAACTCACCTATAGGACGACAGACCGGCGACGGTAAGGCTAATCACGCTTTTCAAACAAGCAAACTAAATATTACAGCTACGAATCGTCGCACCCTCAAGTCGAATAGGCTATAATCTCAATCTGTCAACCCTACCTCGGCGCGCCGTAGCCTTCACTACAAAAACGCCGCCGCGTTCAAAGCGATGCCGCGTCAGTCTGCCTACAGGGTTGTCACTCGTACGACCACCAACCTACCTGCGAGCTATGTCGGTCAAAAATACACTCTACCCTAATACAGTAAGGTTGAAATTGCGTTATGCGTTACCACTAACTTACCTGACGTTTCGACAAGCAATGATAAGCTCTATCGAAGCATGATAAAGTTGAGTTTCGATTATCAGCAACGTATTTGTCACTGACACAACTAAAAGCGAGGTATGAAATAAGCTATGATAAAGCTTATTGCAACTTGGTAAGAACTTAGGGAGGCAACGAAAAAGGACAAGGTTAAGCTTGTCATATAATTATACCGTTACTTATTCGTCGTTATTCGATGTGTATATGTATACATAAATATAGTTGGCAAGTAGATCTGTTTCATAGTAGCTCGGTTCACCGTTCGTTCGATAGGTACCTATTCTTATGACTGAAATATTTGTCAGTCTACTACCTACCCACATGCGTTTCGAGTTTCGACAATACCATTATGTAAGAATAGTGTTTATTCTACGGAAGTTTTAGGTAGGCAAGTTAGTCACCTATACCTATCGCTTAATGAATGAATGAATGATGCTTTTATTCGAAACACACATACACAACAACATTAAAATAGACTTAAATCTAGGTAAAGTAGAAGTTACAGTGCTGCGGGTGGTTCCAGAAAAGGATAACACTCAGCATGTGTCGCAGCACATCAGTAGTGTTGCGACGCTGATTTTCAGTGTACACATTGGCCCGTACTCGTAAAACAACACAGAACATAAAAACAGAACCGAAGCAGCACGTCAAATGAGATAGAAAAAAACTAGTTTTCACCACACAACAGGTAAAGGCCATCTTGATTGTTCAAAAACTAATGAGAAAGTTGCATTTTATCCACATGTAGGGGCAAAGTAATCAAATGCAAATTTTGAGTTGTTTCCTCATGTTAGCTGGTTGATTCGATTTATTTGTTATCTCATGGTTAGTATTTTCCTCGCGTTGGTGTGGTGAACAATTTTGTGTTTCACTCGAAGGCAAAGTTTGTTTAATCCTCGAAACGCTCAAGATTCCATATCTCGAACCACTCGCTACGATCGTGGTTCAATGATAGAATCTTTCGCACGCTCGGGTATCCATATTAGCACGAGCGGTGAAACAACAACTTTGCCCCCTTGTAGGTAATACAAATAACTATTATCGTCGAGTTTTTCCTTGTAAGGCCCACGGTCCTGCCCATAGTACTAATTATGTACCTACTTCAATGTAATTTAAACCATTTTCAATATGAAATTTGGAACAGAGTTGCATTTCTTTGGTTGTTCTGTGTTCCGTTCGATTGCAGATCAAAAGAAATTCAACCATTATTCCTTCACTATTGATTTCAAATTTAACGGGGATTTTTTTTGTATTGGGGGCCTTAAGTTATTTATTTATCATTTGACCAATGTCTCTGCCCCATCGTGAAAAATAAAACAATTCACAATAAATTCCACATCTTTATATACAGGACCGTACATCGATACATACTTAGAAATAATTAACATTACATACAATTAGGTTAACTGTATCGAAACCGGAGCCACTACGCTATTCGTACAAAAATATGTTATCTGTAGCGAATACAAACCATAGACAAAGCTCATTTTCCAATACCAATGGGTCACATACAGACAAAAGAACTTTTTTTTGCTCTGTACCCGAAAGAAAAAATACCGGAGCCTAATTTCTACTTGTGATTTACATCGCCCAAATTCCCAAAATAAGTCCCGGCGTAGTTTTTGCACAGTTGTGGGTATAAATGTATCACCAATAATCTTACTTTCGGGAACAGACAAGACAACTGAAAACCACTCAACTATGGATTTGACAATTTGAACACTAGCACTTTTTTTCTGATTAAATTGAATATTTAAAGTTGATAAAATGCACTGGGTGCTTACGCTTAGCCACTTGCCAATCGTTAAGAGCCCGGTAACAATTTTAGAGCAAAAATTTAAACTTGATAGATTTAGTCGTTGAAATTGTACAACTTTTGTTACGTAATATGTAAATAACAAGTATTGGTTTCTATTAGCACGTTTTTTATCTTGTCTTTTAATAATGGGGTCGCAAGCGTGCGTCCCCGGTAATAGGTGACGAGAAGGGACAGTTTTTAAAAATTCATCAAAAAATTATGGTATTAAATTATACAAAATGATGTATAAGAACAGTTTCAGCAGATGTTGTAGATTGTTTAAATATCAAAATTACGTTGAAATTAAGTCAACTTTCAGAGAAATTGTCACTTGTTTTGAAGTAATTTCTGTAGAAAATTGATTTCGTTTAACTTTCATTTACACTACTTCAAATTTATAATAACAAAAATGTAGTTTATTAAAGTTGAAGTACAGGATATTTGTTTTAGCAGTACAAACTTTACGAAATTTACAAATAAGATCGACAAAATCACTGCTTTACGCGCGTTTACCTAAACGTCCATCAGAAAAAAAATCATAACCAATTAATTTAGATTAGTTTTTCCATTTTGTTTTATTATATGCTGTATGTTTCCTTTAATATAAAAATTAAGTGAGTCTGTTTTCAAAAATATGATTTATTAAAATGAAAGATAACAAGACATGCTAATAGAAACCAGTACTTGTTATTTCTAATAGTTAACAAAAGGTGTACAATTTCATGCGCTAAATCTAACAATTTGACATTTTTGCGACTAAAATCGATAACGGCCTCTTAACGCTCCGTAGCGTAGCGTAGTCATATCTCTCTATCACTCTTCGATATTAATGCGACAGTGACAATTGCGTGTCGTTCGATACGGAGCGTTAACGATTGACAGTTGGCTACGCACCCCGTTAAATACTGTAACGAAATAATTCTTGCCAAATCCCTAGTAGATTGGATTGGCCATAAGCATCATCAACAAAATACGTTACAAAAAATAAAACACCATAAGTCTGTAAGTAAGTTGTTACAGTACAGGAGGCCGATCCTTGAATTTCGATCGCTCGATTAAATTCTACAAATAGAATTGAAATCGAGTCAATACCACTAGATTCCCAATTTCTATCACTCGTATTCCAGAAATAGCATTTTGCCGCTTTCCACTTTCGAGCGCTCGAAATTCATAAATCGCTTAACAGGTTCAATTTGCATGCAACGTATTTCGCTGAACGATTAATAAAAAATATTGTGTGTTTTCAGTTATATAAAAATACAAAA
Source organism: Cydia pomonella (assembly GCF_033807575.1). Lineage (NCBI taxonomy): Eukaryota > Metazoa > Arthropoda > Insecta > Lepidoptera > Tortricidae > Cydia > Cydia pomonella. Next base: position 27,815,885 of record NC_084705.1, on the reverse strand, counting down.
AACCAGACTAGTTTTATTTATACTTCTGGTTTTAGTGATTTTTGTATAGTCCTACAAGTAGAGCATTAATATAAAATAAATGTGATTGCAGAAACTGTGGTTAGTATATAGCCTAAATGTGGTTAGGTTTACGATAATAAATAAAATGCTCATAAATTAATAGGTACAAACAATTATTAATTACGATTAATTACTGGCTATAATATGATCTGTGTCTGAGAATGTACGAAACACGTAGTTCGGTATTATATTCTCCTAAACCATAAAGCAACAATTGGCGTAGCAATTACTGATCTATGCCTTGAAGGATTTGTATCGACTTCGGTCATAAAAGATTGAAAATGAAACAAAAGATTGTCCTAAAATTCTTCGTGTATCCCTGGATTGGGTGTGGGTGTGAGCGCAAAGGAAACCAATTACTTAACAAAATATTACCTCCGTAAGGTTAATCCATTAAGGGTCTGTTTCACATTGTCCAAGTAAAGTACTAGATAGCTAATTAACAAATAAATTAACTACCAGATAATTATTCCTGCAAAACTTAGCACTTTATCTAGCAGTTAAGCTTATTTGAAGATAGTGAAACGCCAACGATGACTTTATTCGTCAGATAAGTGGCAAAGTAGCTTATTCAGGACTTTACTTGGACATTGTGAAACAGGCCCTAAGTAAATGACAAATAAAATCTTCGGTTGTAAACAAATTATATTATTCTTCGAGTTAAAAATAAAATTGTATCGCAAATTATTGATGTCAAATTCCATTTATACCATTATATTTAATTGGTAATTCTACATGAAAACAAGATCGTTAGGTTCATAGAAAATACGTTAATTCTGACCATTGGGTACCTACCTAATTACTACAAAGTTCATAAAATACATAACGAACTAAAGCTAAGGGAAATTATAAGACTTACAGCTAAAATAAATACTTAAAAAAACGCAAGGAACACAGAAAAGGGCCGACAGATTTTTGGTAACTTATTTAGCTATGCATTAAATATAAATATAATATGGAATAATGAAAAACAGCATATTATCACAAAACAAGACAAAACAAAGTACCTATTACATACGAAACTGCATCTAATTGCTATACACTATACATGTGGTCTTATAGAATCTATTTGCCTAGATTTTTTGATCGGCATAATGCTTAAAACACATTCAGTTCTGTTTTTTATTTAAAAATCAAGGCATCAGAGCAATGGCAAAACATATATACCTAAAACGTCTTGTTACTGTTTACTGGTCTTTAAAAAGGTTACAATACTCGTATTAACAGAAAAACATAAATGTTATCTATTATATTATGTAAAAAAAATACATAAATGTCCTCTGCGACAGTCAAGTAAATAAAAATAGGCATTGGCATTGCTGCTCTACCTATAAAATGATAGTTTTTTTCTATTTATAGACCAATAATAAATATGCAAATTGAAAATATTACATAAATAATGTAGAAATTGTCAAGTGATGCATTATACGTTTAAAAAATATTAATTACATTTTCATTAATTTAATATCAATTAATTAATTTTGTGATAACATGTATCAACAGTTTAATTCAATTGTGCGTATTTTAATGACAATAATTTAAAATAATTGTAGTTAAAGCAATTGATTTTTAATAAGCTTATACATATTCCAAATACACGTCTCATCTTGTGAAAATAAATGTAGGTACAATGTGATTTTACATGTACATGAATACATGAGTAACCAATTAGTTAAAAAAAGATACATAACGTTAGAAATTACTCAAAGAATTCATACATTTTAGACAAAAACCTTCCAGTAATAAAAAAAAGCTTAGAGCATTTAACCAACCGGAGTCGCCTTCAAGAGCTTACCCCTCTGTCGAAAACCTTGGCCAATGGTCATACTCAGGTCATAGTTATTGTACATAAAAACCTTCCAGTAATAAAAAAAGCTTAGAGCATTTATCCAACCGGTGTCGCCTTCAAGAGCTTACCCCTCTGTCGAAAACCATGGCCAATGGTCATACTTATTGTACATACAAATAGCCATACATTTGACGTACCCCTCCCCCGCAAAAATCAGCATGTTTTGTCCAGAAAATTACAGACAAGGCGTCTCCAGTCGGTTAAATGCTCAAAGAAAAAAAGAGATCAGCATTAAATACATAGATTTCACGAAAAATACCATAGGAAATATAACCTTTTTTATCGGCATTAACCGTCAATTTGCTTCGTGTATTTTTTCCAAAATGATCGGTCAAAATTGTCAGTTCAATGGGGTTGGCCGGTCGAAGTATTAAACAGATGGCGCCATCATAGCTTGCCCTGTCAATCCCTAGAATTGTGTCAAATTCTTGTTTTTTTTGTTGGAATTTTTTGACCTGGATTCCAGTACTTTAAGCCAAATCTCATAGAACAAAACTAGAGACAGGGGCAAGCTATGATGGCGCCATCTATGCAAACCTTTGACAGTTGCCAACCCCATTGAGTGTATTATACAAGCAACTACTTTCTCAGTCATATTTAATGAATGATCGCCCTATTATGGTTGAATTACGAAAAAAGACAAGCAGCAATAAATTTAACTGTCAATTCAATTGCAAATGCAAAAAGAATATACATTATGCACAAGTATTTGCCGATAATCGATTATTTACAGCATTTTAATGATCGTTTGGGTTTTTGCTTTTTTATCCCTTATGAAGTACAATTCCACTTACGTAGTATTGTTAAAATATTTGACAGATAAATTGACACTGACAGCCTACCTAGTTCAGCGCCACTTCTCGTCAGTGACTCCAATTAGTCCAAATCGATTATATACAAGCATTTTACATTTTGGCAGTGACCAGCTGGTCTTCCAATATATACACTTCCCACGTCGCGATTCTTAAATACATTCTATAAATTCATTTGAGCATTTCTACAATAGTTTGCTCCCATTTAGTATAGCTAACTCAAACGTATTTTGTTACAAAGTTTTCAATTATTAAAAAAACAATTGAGATTTTTCTCACAATAATATGTATATTTATTATATTTCATAAAACAAAAGATATCCACATAGTGTATCATTTAAAAAAATGTAACGTACCTAATAAGAAAGTTAACGGCGTTTGAGTAAGCTAATATACTAATGTGTACAAACATTTTTATAAAAACACCGATTCGCCACTTAAGTGAAACACTATGAAAATATTACTAGAAAAATAATAGTTATGTTTAGATTTTTAGTGATAATTTACGGTTTACGTCCTACGTAAAGATAATTTGAAAGCCTCAGCAACTTTGTGCAAATTTTCAATTTGTTCGATCTAATTTACTAAATGTACTTTATAAAGTACATAATATGGAAAACTAAAAATCGTCATCTTTAAAAACTTCGTACTCACAATAAAAGATCTGAAGGCGCAGTTGCGTATAAAACCTCTATTTTGTATTATTTAAATAACACTGACGACGGGTATAAAAGCTGAGAGTCTATTAATCTTGCAATATTTCCTGCGGAACAGCGAACTGGAAATACGTCGGGGGATACTTAGACATAGTCTATGTGTATGGAATTCTTCGTTCAGCGTGTTGAATCATGACTCATAGGGCCTCGGAGGATTACAAGAGAAATGTAAGTAACTAGTGTACACAATTTTTCATTTACGTGTATTCTTTTTCGGAGACCGTGATGCTTTTCCGTTTCGATTCTTGAAATTATTATCATAAAAAAATATGACATATTATAGTACATGTCATGACAAACGTACACGTAATGCTCATAAATTAGTATTAATAGGAGTTACGCACAAAAAATTATTGTCATTCAAAATTAATAAACTCGGAAAGCGAAAGTTGTTTTTTTTTGGGCTCCAACACAGTGTAAACTAACGCAGTCTCCAGGGCTCCAACTGCATATGTACCATCTACGTTTTGGACAATAAAAAATATATTTATTTAAACAAGTGAACACAAAAACCCGTTTCATATTTGTATTTCGAACTTCCCTTAACAGGACAGTGACCATGACCTCTGAAATATAAGTAGGTACAAGTTTTTAAAAGCATTCTTCATGAGAGCTACGAATTTGTACTACATGTAGTACAAAAAGCCTTCAGGTATGGTATGAGATTTTCCACCGAGAACTATTTAAGTACCTAACAGCAGCCAAACCTTGTGGAAGTGACCTTAACATCACGGACGCGCGTCGTTGGAGGATTCCACGTCGCTGGAGCTACTAGAGACTGATTTCTTGGGCTTGTATTCTGTGATCACCACAGTTACGCCGCTTACTGTTACCTGGTGAGAAAGAATATATTGTAACACTCGTTTTCGTTGGATACGTTGCACAGAGGTGGTAGCCAAATAGTTCAGACGTGTGGATTTCCTTATTGGTGCCAAGCAGTAGGAAGTATTGGTTTTTATATGGATTTGAAACGATAATGGTGAAATGGTAATGATTTAAAAATCAGCTAGGTATCTTACAGGCGTTAATTACCATACATGGCCCGGTATTTAAGTATGCGGAAACCGGAGTCCATAACACTGGTCAGCCAAATATACCACCAGTCCTGGAGGATATATTATGCTCTCTGAACGAATCCACTGGTCTGAGCGCAGCTGCGGTCGACGTTGCTAAGGCGGAGGGTCTTCGCTTCTTTTTGAGCGGGTTGGCGGAGCGCGACGCGGCCGCTTCTGCGAGCTGACCCTGACTACGGGCAAGTATAGACAGTATGTACCTCTCTGGTCTGCGCGAAGCTGCGGTCGTCGTTACTAAGGCGAAGGGGTCGCCACTTCTTTTTGAGCGAGTTGGCGGAACGCGGTCTCTTCTGTAAGCTGCCGGTATATAGACAGTACGAGTATGTACCTCTCTGGTCTGAGCGGAGCTGCGGTCGACGTTGCTGAGGCGAGGGGGTCGCCGCTTCTTTTTGAGCGAGTTGGCGGAGCGAGGTCTCTTCTGTGAGCTGGTGGGGGCGGTGCCGGCCGCCTGCGCCGCCACCAGCGCCGGATTGATACGCGGCTTTCGGGTCGATGTGCCTGAACATACCACGTCATGTTTACCTAACATTCTTCCCGAGTAATTTTGTCGGGACTCCCGACTCGGGAATTCGGAAGGAATTATTTGCTAAATTTTATGCGTTTTTGGTCCCCTCTATTTTTCAGGATTGTCTGTAACTTCCACCATTGAAATACTGACGAAATTGCATTTTCTAACGCATCTTTTTTAAATACTACTACTACTTTTTATTCCAAGATTTAGTTTAGATTTATATCCTCAAAACGAAGTTTTAAATTATTGTACCAAAGCTATGTTAAAATAATTTAATATTAGGAGGTATCTTCGATTAGAACTAGGCAGATCTAGTTTGGTCTACCCATGTCTGATTAACATCGTTAGTGTTAACACGCGAACATGTCCAATAAAATACTGTATTCTACTCGTATATACTGCACAGTGAATAGTATAAGTACTCGTCATAGCGCATTTAATAAAGGTTTAATATCATCAGCGTTAGCACGCGAACAATCTAATAAGGTACTGTATACCTTCTCATGCCTGCACAGTTAATTAGGTGTAATAATAGCCCACTGCGTCCATCCCGGTGTTTTAGTTCTTGGTAGAGGACACCGGTAGAAATGTATTATTTATAGGATTAGGGTTATTTCCCCTGACATGATTGCGGGAGGACTTGGTGAGTGCTAGGATTTTTATTAGTTCATGTCATCCGTGATGGCACGCAGACTTGTCAAATCTAACCTTTCATAACATGACATTACGAGTCAACGCGTGGTCGTGAATGACACGATCTATTGACACCTCGACTAACCACTAGAAGCGAGCTACAAGTTTGATTTTGGGCAGAGGAAAAGGAAGGTTATGCAGCATAACCTTCCTTTTCCTCTGCCCAAAATCAAACTTATGCTACAGAATATCGAGTGGCCTGCGAAAGATTCTGGAATAAGATATTTAATAAAATAATCCCACTACGCTTGAGTAAGAGAACCCTTGCCATTCGGGCCGCTTTTTGCTTCGAAAACATACCTTGTATAAAAACTTCTATTTACAAAGGCCTAATTAAGGTGGAGACGTCCGTCCACTACCTCCTTAAGTTCGTACTTATAGAAAATGTGAAGGTTTTTAGAGTGATGTGAGGATATTTCCTTTCTTCATATGGCGGCCCTAAATATGATCATCATAGTTGTGTTAGCACGCAAACATATCTAATAAGCATACACCGAAGTTTTTGGTGCGGGAATCTTTTACTGTAGCCAAAAAACAGGTAAAAACTATAAAAACCGATACTATTTTAATATTTCTAAGCGCATTTGGAGCTTACTGTCTATTTTTAATTCATAGTTTCGTAATTATTTTACAATAAACAAAGTCATAAATTCACGAAAACATTCCCGCACCAAAAACCCCGATGTATAATAATGCTAATTAATAAGGTTAAGTAAGGTACCGTATACCTACCCACAGTAAATTAGGTAGGTAATACCTACTCAGAATAGCGTATTACCATCCCGGGGTTCGAGTACCTAGACCTACTTTGTGTAGGATACCGGTAGGAAAGTATCTATATAAATATCTGATCATTACTGAGTGTTAGCACGCGATCACTCTAATAATGTGCCGTATATATGTAACAAACACTGCACAGTGAATTAAGTTAAGATTAGTAGTTAAGTTAGAAAAATGCATGTTTTTTTTGGTATGAAATAAACAGATTAAATTTTAATTTTTTTAAGTAGGTACCTATATTCATAGTTGCGGTTTGCCGCGATCTTGATGCTTAAGTACTTTGTATAGAACATCGGTAGAAGTAGCTTTCATTTAATATAGTGTCACACCAAAGTTTCGGTTTCGGCAGTATTTGGCAATTTCGGCATATAAAATCATGTTTCGACCGAAGGTTCAGTTTCGGCCGAAACATGTTTTTTTATTTTTTTTACGGTAGAGGAGGCAAACGAGCAGATGTATCACCTGATGGTAAGCGATTACCGCCGCCCATGAACACTAATGGACACTTATATACCGAAATTGCCGAAAAGCCGAACCTTCCGGTCGGACATTAATACAAATATCTGATTCCGTCATACGAAGCTGAATCCAGAGTAGCTTACCTAAACTGTACCCCTAGTGTAAATAAATTCGATTTCGAAACATGACGTACGCGTTTGCGTTTAGTCTCATTTTGTACTGGATTTAGAAAGAGCGCGCCAAGCGGGACGTTTTGGAAATTCAAAATCCTATACAAAATGAGACTTAACGCAAACGCGTTCGTCACGTTATGATGTCGATCAAATTTACACTAGGGGTACAGTTCTAAAAACAGTAAAAACGGCAGACGTTTTTCCTATCTCATACTTAGAAATTTTAAAATCGAAACTAACAAATAAGTACCTATTAAAATTTGTCATAAAAAAATATATACCTAAGTAATATAAGACGTCTGGAAGAGATTCGCTTCTTAGTGATATTAAGACCGCCTGTTGTTACCTAGCTTTTAAATGTATTTCATTTCCTGTCTATTTTTAACTGTATGGTGCACAATAAAGAGTAAGTATAATTTATTTGCCGTGTTTCAGCCGTAGGTATAAAGTTGAATCCAATATATTTTTTCTTTGAAAAATCATGTGGCTTAAGTCACTTTCCAGGTGGACAGGATGGAAAAAAACATCTGTTAGTCAAATAGATAGAAATAATAACACTAACGCTGCCTTGACTCCGCTGCGAAGTCTGAGAAAATAAAACTAACAAGTGCATACGTGAACTTGTGTCCTACATTACCTGCGAAACGTCACCCGGGGTCAATGAATGCATTAAGCACCCGACCAAATTAAAAACACGCATTTATACAGTTCCGCCAATGCAACTAACAGCACTTTTATTTAGTCGGGTTATTTGCGATGGTGGCGCCACTCGATATGCCCACCGATTTCAGAACTAAATTTACGAGGGAATTTGTTTACATTACCGATATCGGTACATTTTATTCGCTATAAAATTTAAGTGCAACAAGAAATTAGGAGGAAAAGTAAACATAGTGAAATAAAATAGATATTAGTCATGATTTTTTATTGTACGTATGAATGTTTAAAACAGAACGAGTTCGGTACAAATTCATACAAATACGTTTTTTTGCTTCAATATTAGTTTTAGAAACTAGAATAGACCTCAGTACATCTACGCACACAGATACCTTGCGTTCCATTGTACGTACTTAGGACTTGTTAGACATTAGACGCCTCAGACAAAATTTTAATCGATATTCCAAGTAGGTACAAGATTTAGGTTAGCTCCACATCAATTTTTCGATATATCATAGTACCAGAGATGAATCAGCTTTGCGGTTGACGCAAAAACCGCAAAATACTCATACGTGGCTCGATAATGCATAGAAATGTTGAAACTACTGGTCGTTAACTCACAAAAGGACATTAAGGACAAAGGGTCAATAACACTGCTATCCTTCTATCATATTTACCTTTCCTGACGTCACACATCGAGCACTTGAAGGCTTCTGCATTGTTCCTGTACGTGCAAACGCTGCAGTCCCAATAGTTTTCTTCAAGAACCTTAGAAGGCCTTTTGGCTCTCCGAATCGCATTTTTCTTGTCCATTTTCACTAACTTAAGTCTAATTATAACTTGCACACGTTAATCATGATACTTTAGAGTAACCACAGCAGTTCTTCAAGCACTTATTTAACATATTCCTAATAGGAATCATTATTTTTGTTTTATCGTGCACGAAAACGTACACCACGGTTCGCCATGACAGCTCGTCATTACTCAGTCGGTAAAGCAGAGCAAGCGCCACTTGCCAATTGTGCACTGCTTTACCGACGGAATTTAATTTTTCTAGTGCAATATAGATGGCGCTGTATGACGTACATCTACAAAAATTCAGCAAAATCGTATAGGTATAGTCAGCCTGCTAAAGTGCTAAGATAAGTGGGTGAGGTATCAAAATGATCTAAACTTGTGTTTTGGGCATCGGAATAAAAAAGAGAGCATAAACCCGCTTAGCTACTACTATTCTAGTGCTGTCTGTACCAATACCTACCTAGTTAGTACGTACTTTACTACTACCACAGGTCTTTTTTTGTAAACAGTAGTATTATTACTTCTAGTACTACCGACCGATTAACGAGGACCTAGACAGTTTTAATTAGTAGTCTTTTTGTTTTTCAATTAAGAAACAAGCAAGCTCGTTTCTCCATACAAACGTAGTTACGCTCTCATTTTAAAACGACTAGCTAGATTGCTCTAAAACTTTGTACTTACAATAAGATAAGGTATATCTATGCATGTAATTAGTTTATGTAGCTCCAGAAGAGCTTCAGAGACTAAACCAAAAATACAGCGAATGAATGTTTTTCGTAAAAAAATTTTTTTAACTCTATTTCGTTTGTTTTATGAGCTGGAGCTATATAATATAAACTGATTAAAAGCATAGATATACCTCATGTCATTGTATGTGCAGATTCCATTACAATTCAACACGTAGTTTTAAAATGAGAATGAACTCCATTTGTATGGGAGGGTGAAATTCGGCTCTTAAGTAAAGTCAGCTACATAAAAAGTGCCGTTATATAACCACACTTTTTTTTAAAGACAGGTATTCCTAGGGCGGAAATTTCAGACTGAATTAAACTTCGCACGAAACTGCTAGTTTCGTATTTAAATGAGGACATGTGCCTAGTTAGTTTGTTCATTATAAAAATATAATATTCATGCGCTGGTTATCGATACCGGTAAAATGCAACTTGCACTAATACTGGCGTCTTTTGCATGCAAAATTATATACCACACCGCGGCAATTTAATAATTATGCCCTAACTAAGGTAAGGTATAGCTGCATAATATTCGTGCAACTTTTTAATAGTCTATGGTTAGGAAGGCCATAGACTAATTTCAGTGACATCGTAGATTTTTATTATTAAATCGCCAGGTATAAGTACATAAATACTAATTATACAGAATATGGTCTAGTACCCGTACCATGAGTCATTGACAGTGTCAAAACTGACATATACGCTACGTAATTTACTTTACAGTACATATGGGGCTACTTTATAGCACTAGTGCGAGAAGTAGCATATTATGTTACTGTGTCGAACATTTAAAGGGCCATATGTACTGTAAAACGTTGTACGATACATGTGCGAATAGGTAATTCGCAACTCGTGTCGATTTAAAACACTCCCTTCGGTCGTGTTTTAATTTATCGCCACTCGTTTCGAATTTCCTATTTTTCGCACTTGTATCGTAATGTACTATTCTCGATTTCGCTCGCACTTATATGCGACTTATGCGAGTACGAGCGAGATGCATAGAAAGTAAGTTAGATACGTTCTGGATAGCGTTTATGTCAGTGTCCAACTGGTGGTAGCCACACAGCCGATTCCGATTTTGTTGCTATTAGATATGTAGTTGGTACCTAAATACCTAATACTTAATAACTAAGTTCCTAGCTTAGAAACTACGGTAAATTTCCTCGTTGCATCGTCATCATCATCATCATTTTTAGGGTTCCGTACCCAAAGGGAAAACGGGACCCTATTACTAAGACTCCGCTGTCCGTCCGTCCGTCCGTCTGTTTCCAGGCTGTATCTCATGAACCGTGATAGCTAAGTTGAAATTTTCACAGATGTATTTCTGTTGCCGCTATAACAACAAATACTAAAAAGTACGGAACCCTCGGTGGGCGAGTCCGACTCGCACTTGTCCGGTTTTTAAGTAAATTTTCTTGTTGCATCATTATCATCATTTTAGCCTCCAGTGCCTCCAGTGGCCCACTGCTGAGCAGAGGTATCTCTTCGTGTGCGCCACTTATCCCGGTCCTGGGCTAGTCGCATCCAGAAGTGTCCTGCCATTTTTCGAAAGTCATCCACCCAACGAGTCAATCGGATAATTGCCATAAACTTATCATCTCAAACGCACTAGTATAGAACATTCGATTTATGACGAAGCGTGCGTTGACTTTTGACTCGTATTGCCATGTCGTTAAAGGTTAGATTTGACTAAATTTTTTTTTTATACTACGTCAGTGGCAAACAAGCATACGGCCCGCCTGATGGTAAGCAGTATCCGTAGCCTATGTACGCCTGCAACTCCAGAGGAGTTACATGCGCGTTGCCGACCCTAACCCCCTCCCGCCCCACGTTGAGCTCTGGCAACCTTACTCACCGGCAGGAACACAACACTATGAGTAGGGTGTAGTGTTATTTGGCTGCGATTTTCTGTAAGGTGAAGGTACTTCCCCAGTTTGGGTGTTAATTATTTGAGAGCAGAGTTGTAAAGTTCCAAACAAAAAAGAACTTATACGGTACAGTACAGCTAAAAGTAGAGTCTAAATCAATGAGTAAGTAGAGATATTTTGCATAGGTTAAAAAAATATTAGCGTAGTATGTTACCCTGTGAAACGATATTATTTAGAGATGCCACGAAAATTCGGCAACTATTCGGTATTCGGCCTATTCGGCCACTTTGGCGAATATCCGGTATTCGGTCAATTTTTGCGTACTATTTGGCCGAGTAGCGAATACCAATTTACACCTACTTATGAAACAAATTGCATAATTGAAGTGTACCACAAACCATAGTAATTAATATTTTAAATTAATTAGGTATTTCTTATTTATTTGTTTAAGAATATTTTTGAACATTTGTTGCTTGCTTACAAACGATTTATTTTAATTGAAAGCTAGATTTGTTCGTTTTTGAGTACGTACCTAGCCTACACTACCAACTAATGAGCAAAAAAACTGAAATCTTAGCAAATCATGTCCTTGGCGATCAGTTTTCATAATAAATGTGACTTAAAAATCTCAAAACATAAGTACACATGTTTTACCGAATATTAAGCCGCCGAGCCCGCCGAATATTCGGTACTTCGGCCGAGAGTGTGACCGAATATTCGGAATTCGGCCAAACTCAAATGCATGTTTTACAAAACACTTATTAGTGAAATAGAGATAAGAATAAAATAAATATACGATTTCTTCATTCAAGCTGTGACGACCGGTCTGGCCTAGTGGGTAGTGACCCTACCTACAAAGCCGATGGTCCTGGGTTCAAATCCTGGTAAGGGCATTTATTCGTGTGATGAACATGGACATTTGTTCCTGAGTCATGGGTGTTTTCTATGTATTTAAGTATTTATAAATATTTATATATTATATATATCGTTGTCTAAGTACCCTCAACACAAGCCTTATAGAACTTACTGTGGGACTTAGTCAATTTGTGTAATAATGTCCTATAATATAATATTTAATATTTAAGCTATACCTATAAGCTGCCTTTACATCACTGTACACAAATAATACGTTAGGTTAGACTAAATAAGACCTTAACAATGTGCTCATACGGTCTACAATAGAATAAACAGTAAAAACAAACGAAAAACGCTCCACAGATAAAAAAGGGCTTTCATAATGGCTAGCAGAGGCAAAATTCTTAGAAAAGCGGTCCTTTTTTCACCCGCCTTCTATAGACGCACAAACTTAACCGTGCAGTTAAAATCAGCGCTAACTTCTAAAACGTTCTTTTACATTAATAAGAAAACGCGTTAGTTACAGATTTCGTCACTGGTAGAATTAAGTTTGTTGTTTTCTATGTGAATTTCTTGGTTTCTACCTGAGCGCAATTTTACTTAATGTTAGGTTGCGTTCAATTTTAAACATACCCCCGAGCCAGGTTTTGTGCAGGTTGGATTAATCATATGTATAAACTGTTTTTAACTTTTTTAAACGTTGCGTGAAATTGTCTATGGATTTAATTGCGAAATTGATTGTTTCCGATACTGATGGTAGGTTAGGAGCAACAAAATTAACAACTGTTAAGTTTTTGTTACAATAAAAGCAATAACAATAACGATTATATTATTATTGTTTAGATAAGTGGTTTACGATATAGCCAGGTACTCAATAATTGGTACAGTCAGCATCAAAATTATCTGCCATCCTGAAATACTTAAAAAAATTTTTTTTTAAGGATTTGTCACAGTCTAATGTTCTTCATATAAAGACAAACATTAGTATTTTATATAATCGTTATATAATAGAGAGCTTTTTAAGTGAGGTACGAGATTGAAAAACTTGATTATATCACTATAGTATACAATACTTTTTCTACGAGTCAAAATAATATTATTTTTTTACTATCAAACCTAAATAAGAAATGAAGATTGGTAAGTATCTAAGTTGGCAAAAATAACCGCCCGCCCGTCCCCCGTTCTAATATGGGGCGGCACGTGATTTGTATTTTTTTTTAAGTTGGTACTTATACGATTCGACAAGTAGAAAAGTTCTTTTTTTAGAATTCCGTACCCAAAGGGTAAAATCCCAAAAGGGACCCTATTACGAAGACTCCACTGTTCGTCTGTCTGTCACCAGGATGTACCTCATGAACCGTGACAGTTAGACAGTTGAACTTTTCACAGATGTTGTATTTCTGTTACCGCTATAACAACAAATAGTAAAATAAAAATAAGTTAAAATTGTACGGAACCCTCGGTGGGTGAGTCCGACTCGCACTTGTCTGGTTATTGGGAAGAAGGATTAGAAAATGGTTCTTTCGATGCTTAGAACATTTAACCAACTGGGGAGTTTGTCTGTAATTTTCTGTACAAAATACTTTGCCGGTTTTGTGGGGGAGGGGCACATCAAATTTATGGTTATTTGTAAGTACTAAGTACGTAACGTACAAATCCAACGCTTCGCCATCGAATCGCTTTGTGTCTCTCTATCTCTCTTCCATATTATATAGGTAGTGCGACAATGATAGTTGCGTTTCGTTCGCCACGGAGCGTTAAGGATTGGCATGCTATTTACGGGGCCTGCGCCGTTTCTCGCCTGTCTTCAATCAGGCAGGAGCTCGCGCAGGTCCTCGTCCATCACAACTATAGCACATGATAATAGTCAGCATTAATAGTAGCGAATGAAACAATGCGCCTAAAGTACCTGCCACCCACACAAAAATATATGTCTACAGTTTTCGTTTTGTTTGACAGTTTGTATCTACGACAGTCTGGGGGCCTAACGCGAAAACCGAAATTCGCAAATTGCGGGGATCTTTCTCTTTTACTCCTAGTAAGACGTAATTAGAGTGACAGAGAAAAATGCCCGCAATTGACGAATTTCGATTTTCCCGGTAGCCGCACTGGAGCGAATACTCGCGAACGCGGAGCGGCGCGGCGCTTTAATCCTTTGATACCTATGGAAGGGTCCTACGTGGGCGATCTCCGAATGCCGTTGGGTCGCCGCGCCGCGCCGCGTCGCATTCGCGAATCGCCCACGTAAGCCGCGCTGTAATTGTTCCACATGCAAGGTGTAACAAAAATAGTGGGGAAAGAAAAGGCAGAAGTTTTTTTTTTCACGAAGAATTTTTTTACCTTTGTTTGGAGGGTAGGGCGATTTGGACGACCTTCATAATAAAAAAAATGTTTTCCACGGTAAAAAAATCTTCTATTTTTTTCCTAATTAGAACATGATACCGAATATGCCTTAAACGAATCCCCATTCATTTTGTCACAACTTGAATGTAGACATAATACTCGTATCTCTTTTAGTTAAGCTGTTAGAGAATGCAACTTATGCAATGAGAATGCAATTTAACTCGCAACAACAAAAAAACAAACGATAGAGCATAGACGCCACAGACTTTATTACCACAGATACTCAATAAACGGATTCATTTTTCATTCCCTCGGATTTGTGGCACAGTTACGTTACGATGGTGCCAAAACGTGCACAAAGTGCGAGTTTTGCAGGATTGTCATGTATCTTGTTGGGGGTGTTCAATTTGGTGTAGCGAAGTTTTGATTAAGGAAAAGTGTGACATCGGAACATATAGGTATTTTTTTTGTGTACCGGACAAATGTTTCATATGATATATGATTATTTAAAATTGTGTTGTTAATATGTTTATTTAAATTTGATGACACTTTAATGTTTTAACGATAAACATAATCCCATCAAAAACATTTTCATGTAAAATGTTGCCAAGACGAAACCATAAGGCTCGTCCTGTCAAAAAGTTATCAGATCTCTTGTATAGTCAAGCTTCTAACTCTACAAGTCCTAACTTTACAAACTCTACACCTTAGTCAAAATATTATAATTTAATGGCTTTTGTAATGCCAGAAATAGCATACGCCTTCAAATTGACGTAACGTAATTACGTAACCAAACGGTGAAAACTTGTAGGGTTTCTACGCTCTACGTGGCTACGAGCGAGCGTATGATGGCCGCTGTTATCGACGTGACAAAGTAAGTGTCAATATTTAACACCACTTATTTATTTATTCACAGTAAGCGCAGCTACCAGCAAAGCAAAACACTAACTACTGTCACTGTTGTTAAAATAGATTTTTTGAAATTATATAAAAATAAGCCTAGTTACGCTAGATTCCTACAAACTTATTCATTATCTTCTCTTACCAGGAAAATCGGCAGAAAAATATGCAAAAATGTGATGAAAAACAACTACGCTGATTAATTTATGCTATGCGTTGAAAAACAAACATACTTTGTATTATTACTGTACGCGTACATCCACATTCATCAATTAAATTGATACTAATGTAATGTAATGGCATTTAGTCGACATACCAGGTGGGCAAACTATTCGTTTTTTAGCCAAGCAATTCTAGCGCAAACATTAAAAACTAAACAAATGACAGAGTAACATACCGTGACGTAAAGCCCGCTAGGCATGTCAGAAATGAACTTGACACGAAATTGAATAGTGTCGATTTCGTATGGTTTCTAACAGAACCATTGAACTGGAACCAAAACAAAAACAAAAGTACTTACTTAAATTAGAGGAATTTAGTAAAATTGTATGCTTCATAACCATAACCGAATAAAACATTTATTTATACAAAATACTGTTTTTTAGAGTGAAGAATAGCTTTTCGAATCTAACGAAACGGTAATTTTTCCATGAAATTCCATTTCGGGAGAAAACGCGGCTTCAACTAACTAAATATTAACAAATCACTTTGATTTAGATATCGATCGCTTCAGCATAATATATTTGAGGTTTACAGGTTTCGCTATTCTGAAAAATATATATATTTTGAAAAAAAAAAGGAAAATTTTAACCTAGTTTTTCATTATGTCAATAATATATTAAAAAAATCATGGAGAATGGAAAATATTTAGAAGTGGATTTTTTTTTTTCTCTTTTTGTTTGGATGATTACGTAGTGTAGTTCCCTCTTGATAAATTACTAATCTATTGAATTACTTTAACTTACTTATATGTAAAAAAATTGCTTACATGCATTAGTATTTGAAAAAATTGAATTTACGGTTGAGGATTTATTGATACATCTTAGTTTACAGTTGCTATTAATAGAGTCAAACAAACAAAAGTAGATTTTAAATATCGTAACGGCAGGCAGGTATAGGTAGTTGATAATAGCCAATGACCAAACGAAGCCTAAGAACAGTACACTTTTCGCTAGGATTCATATTTAAAAAATGTTATACTTACATAAACCATGAAAATATTTTTTTCTACAAAAAAGGTTATTTACATTTTTTCGCTAGGGTATATATTTAATGAGATATTAAACGGGGAATGTTTATTATAATCAATTTCCAGGTCCTTTTTTAGTCTTTAGTAAATAACTGGTAAACGGTGGCCCAAATAAAAAAATGTTCTGGAACATAAATAATCTATATAAAATTTTCTACAAACAGTTTTCTCTGGGCTCAATGTTTAAAAGATATAACAGGGGGAAAGTTAATTACAATGAATTCTCAGGTCCCTTTTTAGTTTAACGAGTTTGGATTTTGTGAAATTGTGTATATTATAACAACAATAATTCAATTCAATTGAATAAATTATTCATTTCGAATCTGAGATATCCATATCGTTTGTATACAGTGTATACACACGTAACAATACACGTATAATACATGTACAATATTTGTCAAACTCGCAATTAAAGAGAAAATAAATAAAAAAACATGTAAAAACCACAAATCATTCTATCCCGGCCAACTACAAACCTAAGATTACGCAGTTGCGCGTCCCTCACACCCCTCACCTGTTGCTGAACGGGACTTATTGTTGCAGTTATACCGTTGCCTCGCCCGATGGAAATGCTTTCCACAGAGTAAACAAAGCTGTAAAAACGTTTCGTGCAACTCGATACGGATTTATTTGGTACAAAACTGGGCACATTCGTGACTAGTAGGACCAAGATAACTCTGCATGGTATTTGTAATGGCAAAGTGTGGTAATGTTATCATTAATGTCAAATTTCTATGAAAACACTTTTATTATGACAACACCTCACTTTGCTCAGTTGGTACGAGTCGTCAAGAACCGGTCATTTAGAAACTTTAAAAAAACCAAGCGTGAAGTTAAATGTGTAATTATTTAAAATTTAAATATGCCATGAACGACTGTAATTTAAACTCCAAATAATTTTAGAAGCCACAACCATTTTGTAATAATTAAGGCTTTTGAATAAAAACGCTTACTACGTGTAAAACGAATTAGTTTTAATTATAGTGTAAAGTACTAGGTACTTTACATTATAATTAAAACTAATTCGTAAACGTAACGTATTTAGTAAATGCTCAAAACCGGCATAGAGCGAACAGAGCGAAACTGACGGACATGTTTGTTATTTTAGTCATTTATTTGCAGTCAGTAGTTAGATATGTATAACTATGGATATGTTATATTACTACATAAGGAGCACAAAAAATATTTCTATTTTATTTCATTACCTACAAATAAATCGGTTTTTGTTGATTAATTTTCGCATACCATTCATCTTTGTCATACTCGTTGTGTCAAGCTTGTCTCTTTCTCTTTCGTTGGGCTGGAGCTCGTTAGCACGTCCACATTTCTCGCTTGCCAAGGCGCGACTAAAGGCAACTTGTACAATTTGTACAAGCTAAGCGCTTCAATTTAGGAACGCTTATAACCTATCTGGAGTTATAATATCTTATTCCTTTAAACGAGCAATTCTTGTATATTTATATATATTTCTGGGATCTCGCTGAAACGGCTCTAACGATTTCGATTAAATTTGCTATTTAAGGGCCGAAAAATTGATCTAGCTAGGTCTTATTTCTGGGAAAATGCGCATTTTTGAGCTTTTATACGTTTCCCGAGCAAAGGTCGGTCTCCCAGATATTCATTGTTTATTTACAAACTGTTAACCAATACCTACGCATAGGTACATTAGCATCAGTGTTGGCCGAAACGTCAATGCAATTCACCATTAACCATTACAAATTGAACTGTCAATTGTAACTGTCCTTTACGGGTTACGTTTCAATTTGTAATGGTTAATTGTCAATTGCAATTAACGTTCGGCCAACAATGACTAGCATGCATCGCACTTGAGGAGGTATTTTGCGGGCACCTCAGTTAGTAACGTTTGCAAATAAATTAACAAATTTAGCAATCAGAACCCCTAGTGTAAATTTATTCGATAGCGTGACGTAACGTACGCGTTTGCGTTAAGCCTAATTTTGTATGGGATTTAACAGCGCGCCAAACGGAACGTTTTGGAAACTCAAAATCCCATACAAAATGAGACTTAACGCAAACGCGTACGTCACGTTTCGCTATCAAATAAATGTACACTAGGGGTACTGTAACAGAGCTGCAGAGTAAGGTATTTGTAGCCTGACGGCCTACCGCGAACCACGTTCGACGTGTTATCTCTCTGTCGCACTTGTGAATTCGTACGTAAGTGTGACAGGGAGGCAAGGCATGATTTTGAATTTGTTATATCTCCCGCGTCGAATGATGATCCATATGACGGTTAATCTTTATATGGAGTAGCTGTAATTTAAATGTATGTATTTTTTAGAAGTTTAGCACATTCATTACTTGGCATGAAACTATTAGGAAATAAAAATACGGTAAAAACATATTTCCTATATTTTTTTAAATTAAACTTAACCATAAAATACTTCTAGGAACTGTCACAGGAATTATGATCCAGGATATGATATGATGATGATGATATGAATTATAATGTCACAGGCTACAAATACTAAGTACAAATACCTTATTCTGACAACTCGTTTATTAGGGTTCCGTAGCCAAATGGCAAAAAACGGAACCCTTATAGATTCGTCATGTCCGTCTGTCTGTCCGATTATGTCACCGCCACTTTTTTATTTATTTGCAAACGTTACTACTGACGTGCTCACAAAATGCCTCCTCGAGTGCGGTGGTTCTACCTATGTACATTAGGGCCGGTACAGACGGACTGCAACTCGACTGCAACTTGTATGGGAACTGCATGCCGACTGCACTCCAACTGCAACGTCGATGTGCAGTTCCCATACAAGTTGCAGTCGAGTTGCAGTCCGTCTGTACCGGCCCTAATAGCCATAGTAGTCATAGTCATAGTATCTTTATTCATGATTGTAATGTACCATCAGCCGTAAAACTGCGACTTTTTCAATGACTTAATTCATAATTTCGTCATGCAAATGCGCAACTCACTGTACATGATACCAAATACTTACTAGTAGCCTCCTAGCCTATCCTGACAATGGTTCCGTAACTACCCTACATTGATCATGGCTCGACATGCTCTTGGATTTTTTTAAATTAATTTAGCGTTTGTCGATGTCATCTTGGCCCTGGAATATGCAAGAAGGTTCAAATTTCTCTGTGTTTACGTATCGTACAAGTATTTACTCGATGCGACACTATTCAAAGACTAACGGCCTAATTCGACCAATGTTAATAAGATGTCAAAGCGACCCGATACCAATCTGTCAGTGTCAAAAGTGACGTTTTTGGTTGAATAAATGTCACTTTTGACTTTAGACACTGGCAGATCGGTATCGATCGGTGTGACATCTTATAAGTATGGTTCGAATTGGGCCGTATAATAATTCCAAAACAAATTGCTCATTCCGGATGACTGTATCAAGTTCTGTCCGTCTGTTTATAAGCCGTTTTGTACACAAAGACAGGTTTACTGTTCAACTGAGGCGATAGGTAAGAGTTATTACGGAGTGGTGGAAGGCTTGCCTGCGTAACGGAGAAGTTAAGTAAGGAAGATATAAAAGGAACCGTTTGTCTGTCTGTACTTTATTTTGCGACAGAGCAACGACATAAGATCTCTAGTAGAGTAGGCGAAACCACGGCATCGGCAGCGGCACGGGACAGAGCCTACCGCGAACACCTAAATTTGCAAAATGCGGGCATCTTTCTCTTTTACTCCAATTAAGGCGTAATTACAGTAACAGAGAAAGATGACCGTTATTTGCGAACTTCGGTGTTCGCCGTAAGCCCTCTGTAAGCAGGCGGCCATAACACATCTTAAAGTAACCCAAAACAAGCTGTATTCCCGCTGAATAAGATTTAGTGCACAAAGTTTACCAGAGGGCAGGCGAAAGCGATAAAAAACAATTAACTACCAGCCATTATAAACCCTATTATTTTTACCATAAAGTCTAAAACAACTGCACGGTTATCGCGGTTCTCAGTTGAGCAAAAGTGCGTGGAGCATCCGGGGGCCTACCGCAAACACCGATGTTAAAAAGGCTTTCTTTGTCACTCTAATTATGTCTTAATTGGAGTAAAAGAGAAAGATGCCTACATAATTTGCAAACTTCTGTGTTCGCGGTAGGTCCTCCGTACATCAATATCTGCTTCCATTATTGTAAACGAATTTAAACTCTAAGACTCACGCATTAAGGGTGCTAATGCAGGCATAATCAAGTTTTAATTGACAATTTTACTAAAGAATAAAAGACAAACGAAAATAAACTTTAATATGTATGAAATAAGGGGTGGGCCGGGTGGACAGTTATATGTGTGATCTTAGGAACGAAGAAAATTATTTAATTAGAAACATTGAGAAGAATGTAGGCACGGGTAGTTTGATTTTAGCCTGGAATCTTGCATCAATTGATTTCATTATGCTTACGTCACTAATGTCACTATAAATTTACTGGTTAAAGGAGTTTTGAAACTCATTAAAGTCATTAAATGGGACGAAACACCTTAGTAGTTAGTACAGTTATTCTATAAATGCGTAAATATAAATAAATAAATTTTCTCCGCATCACCCCGTAGAGACTCTTTATTCTTCAAGAACGGATGCGAAATTTGTATTTATTATCACAAAGTCGTAATTTAATGCAAATTTTGAGTTGTTTCCTCGTGGCTGGTGAAATTGACTTTTAAGTGATGAGGTTAAATATTTAATAGCGTTCATTTGGATTTGATGTCCAATGTCTTACAGATAGTATTTTACTCGCGATGTTTTTACGTAAAATTATGTTTTCAATCTGTAGCAAAGTTTGTATAACCCTCGCAAAGAATTAAAATAAAAACTACATTTTTTTTTGGGAAGATATTATTCATATCACATTCGTGAAAATTATGATGCCAAGTCAGTGGCGTAGCGTGCCTTGGCGGGGCCCCGTATAAAAATTCGTTTGGGGGCCCTTAGGAAGGGTAAAGATTTCTCACAAAAACGCACGTTGGGGGCCCCCGTGGCCCGGGGGCCCCGTATAATTGATACGGCAGATACGGCGGTAGCTACGCCCCTAGTCTAATTACTCTTTCATTGGAGCAAAGAGAAATTGTAATAGAGAAGTACCTAAAGTCTAAGAAAAAATATGCCCCTTAATTTGACATCCAAAACAGATGACGCAGTAGCGCCATGTTTTTCGGTCACCGAATTGTCAAACGTCAACTTTTGACAATCAGAGTTACCACAATATGTATGGAGCTGTACAGCGCCATCTGGTTTACCAGTCAAATTCGAAGCACGAAACTGTTAGATTTTACGCATCTTACTCAATCAATGTATCTTTGATTGGAGTAAAAGAAAAATTAACGAAGTTCGGTTTTAGCCGTAGGCCCCCAGAACGATAAACAATCATATCTATACTCTGGCAAGCTTTGTCAACTTTGCCAACTTTTGCCAACTTTGTTAGTAGAAAGAGGCGACAAATTTGGCGCGAAGGATCGACTTCCCAAATTTTGAATATCACGCCTTTTTCTGCTGGCAAAGTTGGCTTGCCAGACTTGCCAGAGTATAAAAAGGAACAGAACAGAGCTATCATAATAAAGTAGCTGACATACCCACAGGCCGAACACACCATCGGCCTGATGGACATAACACAATGTAACATAATAAACTAGAGAAATAAACACAATTTCTATTCTATTCTATTCTATTCATAATAATTATAGTTATATTACAACATGACTACCATGAGACCGTGTTATTTATAGGATAACAATACATGGTTTTTATAGCGGCATGTTGCCTACGGCTGTATTATGTTATGACGCTACGTTAAGGGGATACGAGAGCTGAAATTCAAATATTCTAGGTGAATATATCCGTCTCACTAACGGAAGCGGCTCCTCAAACTAGTGCGATAAGGACAACACCAGATTAGGCGAAAAAATCTGCGTAAAAATCTCAAAAAACGATGTGTCGTACTCGACTGTTTCCTCCTCCAAAACTTAACCAAATGTAACGAAATATTGAGATCTAAATGGTAATAAAATTATCTGTGTCTAACTGTTTCGCTTTTTAGGCTAATTGATGTCAGTTTTGAAAACCATGCTTCTCTTTGCGGCCTAATAAATTAGGCCGTTTTTGCGAACACTTGAAGTGTACTAGCGCCTTAAGAAACAAAAATATCAAAAAAAGCAAAACAGTCGGACACAGATATTAATAATAATAATCTGTGTTGAAAAAATCATTACTCTGGCTTTAAAAACCACGGAGGAAACAGTCGAGTATGTTTGTATGGAGGAATGACCACTCTTGTTGCCTGTTAAGTCACGCGAACTTAGCCTATAAAAAATATTAGGTAGGTACCACGCGTCTTAACGATCGATCACTAGAATACCGTCCAAAAACATGCATATCTTTATTATTATGGCATAAAATACTACAGAATTTAAATCCCATATGGAATTCTCCTGGTTCACACTAGAATTACGGCAAAAATATTGGCAAGGGATTAAGAAGGCCCTTCCCTAACATCACAGTTACCTAAAATAACACCAAGTAGGTGTAGGTACTATAACGCTTTTGTCCGTAACGGTACTCACCACGCTGACCAAAGGATATCTTTTGCAATCCCAGATAAACGCTTTATTCCAATTTAAAACTTACCAATAATAACACAAGGTACAATTTGTAATAAAAATATAAATAATAAATACGACGTTTCAAAAGTAATAACCACGCGTCCCTTTCCCAAGCCAAATCCCTTGTCGATTTTTTAAATCCTGGTAAAACTGTCAAATACTGGCCGGCGGCGTTTAAAAAGAAGCGGGTTCGAAATTTGAAGGCGGAAATATCAAAAGGTTCGGAGCGTTGTCGATGGTTGTCGATAAAAGGTTTCACTGGAATATGGAAAAAATGTCTGTGTCCCGTTCCGCGTTTGAATCTGGCCGCTTAGAAACTAGTAGAACGGTATTTTTATAGATTTCTTTGTCAGTTCGTTATAGCCCATATTGCTTTTCGGTGTGCATTACACTTTCTCTCAAAAAATGGAGCTAAGCATTAATTTAATGTAAATGTGAATAAGAAATTATTGAAAGGGATAGATAACCATTGAGGACCTACACAGAAAATGTATTAATGCTTTACAATTTTGCAAATTCTCCAATTGTCGTATACAAAACCTAAGTATTTTTATCACATTTACCTATGTCACAAATTACACTAAAAATATACACCTTAATAGGGATACCTAGGTGTAGGCACAGAATAAATAATAGTACTATAGTACAGAAAGAAATCCCGAAGTTTGACAGCGATTCAGGGATGAATCATGTTGTCCCTTTCAAATATATGGCAATATCCCTTTCGGCTATTTAGGGTTGTCAAAATTCAAGTCATTGTCTTATCTGTGGTTGTGCACGCAAAGGAACGTTAAGTTTTGTCAACCCTAATAATTGCTCGTAGCAATGCTGTGCTGAACGGAGCCGAGAAACCCGAACGGGCCGAACGCTTCCCCCCCCCCCCCACTGGTATAGGTTGGGTATGTGTCATTCGTAAATTTTTATTGCTAACTTTAATTAAGTAAATTTCTCTATAATTAAGTTTTAGGTATCCTCAGGAGGATTTGTTATTCTTTAATCGAAACAACTCTTTAATTTCAAGGAGTCACTAATTTATAGGGCATGCGATATCAAACGGAATAACAATAACATGTAATTTTACATGAAAAAGAAT
Organism: Cydia pomonella; assembly: GCF_033807575.1. Classification (NCBI taxonomy): domain Eukaryota; kingdom Metazoa; phylum Arthropoda; class Insecta; order Lepidoptera; family Tortricidae; genus Cydia; species Cydia pomonella. The sequence continues at coordinate 27,791,689 of NC_084705.1, read as the reverse complement.
AAGTTTAGTTTCGATTCATTTCCATTGTTAATATAGGCTTCAATTACAAAAAATATATATATAGGAAGAAATAAGTCATAATTGTGCTAGTTTTCGTGACAAACGCAAGTCCAACAATACATTTCTATAAAAACTTTAATTTGGGTTTAAATAAACGGCAAGTAATTCAAAATGTCATCAAAAGAGGTTGACGAAGCCCTGAAAATCACCAAGTTCACTCTACTCATCTCCGGAGTTAAGCTAGAGCCGGGAAGTTGGGATCCTCTGTTTAAAATATTGTTTCAAATAAATTTCCTCTGGCTCCATTCAGACACCCTGGGCGAACTGTTTTGGCTGGTAGAAGGAATACAGATGGGGAAGGGTTTCTTAGAACTCTCCTACATAGCACCTTGTGCGACAATCTGTCTACTTTCCTCAGTAAAGGCTACATTTTTCTACGTTCACCAAGATGTATTAATCGAAGTTGTTAAAAAAATTAAAAGCATACATCCTGAAGTTGACGATAAAAGAATTATTGACGAAAAAACAATTGAAAATAAAGATTTAAACGATGTCGTACAAAGAAACGTTAATGAATCGAACAAATTCCTAAAAAAATTGATAATATTGGACTTAACGATATGTTTGGGGGTGGTAGTGGCATTTTGTTTGCAACCTATTTCAGCGATGGGATGGGAGTATTGGCAAACGGGGACTTATAAAGTCACGTTTCCTTTTAATGTCAAGTATTTCTTCAATCCCTACAGTAAAGCTGTGTGGCCGTTCGTCTATTTTCATCTAGTTTGGTCAAGTCAGTATTTTATTATACACATTGAAACGTATTGAACTGTTTGAACATAATAAATATATAAAGTACTTACCTGGCCCATGTAAGGCCCAGTGCCTAAATAAGAACCTCATCTTAAGTAGGTATTTGATATTTTTTACAAAAACAGTTGCAGTTAATAGTAAACATGGTTATCTAACCCAAAACTACTGTGAATACGTCGATGATTCAACATATGATTCGTTAAATTCTGTTGTCTTTTTCTTAAAATACAAATAGTCTTAATCAAATGTGTTAACTTATTTTTAAACTCTTCAACCGTTTTAGCTTTCATAGCGTTCTTCAACACTTTTGGCACGGACACGTTCTTCTTCGCATTCTGCGTCTACATGAGGATGCACTTCCGTATCCTGCAGCGGAGGTTCCAGAATGCAGTGGGCGAGAGAGAGGGAAGTCAGTTTGTTGAAGTCGTTAAAAGGCACCAGGATTTGATACAGTTAGTAAATGATAATGAATATTTTATTTTTTCATGTAAACACGTGCACATATTTTTATTAGCAGAACTTACAAACTAAAGGGTTAGTAGGTACAGCAAATATTTGATTCTTAATTTAAAAATAAAACAATACTAATGGGGGAATGCAATCCCTCACAGTGCGACAAGTAGAGACAGTCAACACTATCCGCTATCATTCGTAGGATGCTGTTGCGACTGCCATCACGCACCGAAATTATGTCATGTTTTGATCTCGATTAGACTCCCTGTTTTCCAGAGGTCTCTATTTTGATTACATCATACATATGAAGATAGATGAAGTGCAGGGATGCCCGGCCGGAAACAGGCGGGCTGTCGATCGCTTATGGCATTCATTCAGCCCAATGCCTTGGAGTTGGAGCTGCAGCCGCTGCAGGTTACTGTCCCGGCGACATAAACAATGTGGCTACGACATTATCGTTGTGATTTTTTGCCCAGTGGCCTAGCTAGCTAATCTACTACTAGCTACTACTACTAGTGCTACTAGTAGTAGTACATTTTCAGGGTTTTTCCATGTTTCAGCTTAGCAGACCAAGTGGAAATCCTGTACTCCAAATCTACCCTCTTCAACATCGTCACCAGTTCCGTTCTCATTTGTCTCAGCGCGTTTAACGTTACGGTAAAGTTTGCTACTTTACGTTGTTTTGTGTCAAAGTCGTGCTTTAATGCAGTAGTAATTCTTACCGGCGGTGGTTGGACATTAGGGTTAATAATACTCGGTGAACCCAAATAAAGAAGCAAATCGAACATAATTAACCTCCTCCTTTTTATAAGTTTGTTAAAAATGCATCAACTGAAGCAAATGGTGAAAGAAATTAATTAGTATCCATTACGGAAGCACGCAATGTCGAACGTTTGTCAACTTCTGTAAAATTATTATTTATTATAATTTATTATTATTATTGTGAAAGTAATGTATAGTATAGTATATGTATAGTATAGTTGAATAAAAGTAAATTTCTTCTTTCTTACTAAGGTTGAAACTGACACGTATGGTCGATAATCGTACTATGCCTAGAAAAGGGTTTAATTTAATGTCAAGATCCACATGAAAGTGTATATTGCGTTTTCTCTATTTTGAAACATACTGTGTTGTGTTTTGTCACTACGAGCCAATAGGTATGTCAGTGTCAATGCTGTGAAAGAAACGTAATATTTTTTACACTACATATAGTGCTATTTCATCGCCCTAGTGCTGTAACTAGCACTATACGTGCGTATGTCGAAAATTTAAAGGGCCATATTGTACCTACTGTAAAACGTTGTATTATTAATATAAACTTTACAATTTTTTGTTACATTTCATGTCAAACCCCATTATTCATGAAACTGAATCACAATCTCTTAACAAAGCTCTGTTAAACTTTGTCTCTTTCCAACAAACAAAAATGTCAAAATAACGACTAACACATATCAACGGTTTGTTCGATTTGACAAACGTTGATATTGTACTATTTAGTTCTACCACATTATCCGACCATGTCATTTTGCGACTTTGTCACAAAAAATTGAATCTTGTTTAATCTCGTCTTTTCGGATGATGATGATGATATTTCCAGTCGGTGGAAGACATGGGCGTGGTGATCTCGTTCATGGCGTTCCTGTCTATGAGCCTCACGCAGATCTTCCTCCTGTGCTACTTCGGCGACATGCTGATGAAATCGGTATGGAATCGGGTGATGATGATGATGTTTCCAGTCAGCGGAGGACATGGGCCTGGTGATCTCGTTCACGGCGTTCTTGTCCATGAGCCTAAGTAACGGGCAAGCTACATTTTTGACTAAGGTGTAGAGTTTGCATCATACCCCATTTTTTTTTATCTGGTATAAACCAAACCCAAGTTATGAGGGTTAAATAAAACCACGAAGCTCTTTGAGAAAAGGTAGGTAGTGCCCCCAGAAATAACAACAATAGTGGTCTGGTTTCAGAGCATGGAAATAAGCGACGCCATCTACAACAGTGCGTGGTATCAAGCGGATCAGCGTACGAAGAGGAATGTGCTGCTTGTGTTGACCAAGTAAGAATTCAATATATAGGACTTAGCACCTATTTCAATATCGAGTAGACTGACTTTTACACGGCCAGGACATTTTACGAATATTTGTTTTGTACGGCTTTAATCTGGGAACACCTGCCTGGCTTGGTATTAAATCCCGGCTGGATGCTTAGGGCGGGCAAAGAAGTGTTGCTGTCTTCCAAGACAATGTAATGTGACGCTATACTCAGCGCATGGCGTCAATTATAGACCTGACTTTTAGAGCCTATTCCGGCCACCGAAAATTGAAATTTTGTTAAAACTAGACCAAGCTAAGTTGGCAACTTGGGAGCGATTTTGACAGCAAGTGTTATTTTGAATGTCAAACTTCTATGAAATTATGACGTTTAACATAACACTTGCATAGTCCGATGTGCTATCAAAATCGCTGCCAAGCTAGCTTGGTCTAACTTTATCTGCATGACTAATATCGCCTCACATGCGCGTTACCTTTCAGCTTTCCAAAATATACCTACTTAAACAAAATCCTCATTCCGTACTTTTCTTAGATTACTTTTTACTACGTGTAATGTCTATAAAGTTTTCATTCCACTAAAAGAAAACTTGTACGCCGAATCGAGAAAGTTTATACGCTGTGGTAAAACTTGGAAGTTGGAAGAATGGGCTTGCAAGCTCACTTCGTTGATTCAGATTCTGTAGAATATCTTTATCAAAGTAAGCTGTAAGTAAATGTTGTTTTCTCAGAGACCGTTTGACGTAGATAGCTAAAATTTTGAACAATTATAGCACTTGCCGCCATTAATGTTGTAAACTACTTATTTCTTATTTTAGGGGGTTATTTAACTTCACCGCTACAAAAAGTAGCACATTTTTAATTTAACAAACTACACACGAAATAGTATGTACCTACGAGTATATGTAGTTTTATAAATAATATTTTTTTCGATTCGCAGATCACGTAGGCCATGTAAACTGACAGCTGCCCGGTTCGCGGATGTCAATTTGACAGCATTCACTACGGTAAGTCTTGGAACGCTGCCGCTGTACAAGATAGGATCATTCATTGCGCTCATTGGCCGTCGCTCTGGGCTATAACTGCGAACATTGAAGTTCGCAAATTGCGGGCATCTTTCTCTGTCACTCTAATTACGCCTTCATCGGAGTAAAAGAGAATGATCCCCGCAATGTGTGTGTGTGTGTACTTAACACTTTAATACAAACCCTAGTTTTTACATTGATTAGTGTTAGTGCGAGTAGGTATTAAAAGCTGCGAAATTGCATGGAGAAATTATGAATGAATTCATCATTGATAAAGTCGGCACGCACTTTTACGGCTGATGGTACTGCCCAGGTATTAAATATCCATCGGATAAAGTGCCAAAAATATGTACACACTACTGTAATGTATGAGCAAGGCTATTATTATTACTACAACTGCTCTGTCGTCGTAATGAGTAATAAGTACTTCTAGTTTTTAAGTTATAGATAATTAATTAGAGAGTTACAATTGTTACAAACAACCACTGTCTATTATGGAGGAGCGGGACTTCCTGACACAGGTATTTCTTACCTACTAGGAAGACCCAACCTTGTTTGTCATATGTGTACCCAACATTTATGAAATAAAATCATTTTCATTTTCATTTTCAAAAATCATTTTCATTTTCATTTTCAATAAGGTCGTTTATACATATTTTGGGCACTTTATCCGGGTATACTTTTGGTATAACGTTGGCGTTGCGTAACTGCGTTTAGTAGCAAATGTATGAGCTCGCACTTAATACTAATCAATGTGTGAACTGTGAACAGGCCCTCACTGAAATTTATAATGTGTACTGTAATAAGGAAATGCGGTATAACTATGGTGGCGAATATAAACGCAGACGTAGATTTCTGATATTATATATTTTTTCTTCAATCACACATATCGACTATTTCTGATGGTTGCCACCTTCCGAATGCCCGTCTGCAGATCTTTATTTATCTGGCAGGGCGATAGTTCTGAATTCAAATCTATAACTGTTGCCAGTTATCTTCAAAAAGACTGTGATGGTTTCCAACCTTCACAGTACTGGAACTGGAACTCCCCATACAGATATTTAATGTGTACAGGAAATTTCAATTCTGAGTTTTCTGAGTCAGCATGTAGGTATTATTGGTCACGCTAGTCACGCTTGCCGTGACACACCATACGTTATTTTCTGACACAGTAAGAGGCGAACGCAATGTTATGTCATACATTTGTTTCTTCATAATATGAATATTAAAAGTCTCGTTTCTGGCCTGTTTACACATTGATTAGTGTTTAGCGCAAATAGCAATACGGCCACAGTCCCGTATATACGGGACGTATGGCAACCCTACCCATATTGACTTTATTTTTATTTTATATCTATCACTCAAACCAGTGGGGCGACACTCCTCTGTTCGGCTTTTCTCGGCTCTTTTCGGCTCGGCATTGCTCCGAGCAATTATTAGGGTTGGCACAACTTGACGTCCCTATACGTGCACGACCGCAGATAAGATAATGACTTAAATTTTGACAACCCTAAATGGCCGAAAGGGATAGTGCCATACATTAGAAAGGGACAGCATAATTCGTCGCTGAATCGCTGTCAAACTTCAGTTTTGTAGGAAGTGTCATTTTTGTACGGCAGTAGCAGTTCTATTATTTATTCTGTGCTCAAACTGATAATAGTTAAAATGTCATTAATTGTAGATACTAACATACTACATAATTTATTTGTTAGGGTTTGGCCTCCAAGTTACAAAACTTTTTTATTTACTTTTTCATTTCAGATACTCAGTCGGTCGTGGTCTCTCTTCGCCCTTCTAAAGACTGTTTACAAGTAAACAAGGGCAAAACAATTTTTTTTACTGTTTTTAAAATATTTAACCATCATAATCCTTTATCCACACGGTTAAAATACGATTCATAATTATAAACCTATGTTAAACCTAATTGCAAAGACATAAGGTCTACCAATGACCAGTTCAGACTAGTATGTCATGTGTTTGTAAAGGCGGGATTCCACCAGTGTGCAGCACGCACAAGCATTTTTGTACTGAATATGCTTGTATCGCACGCTGGTAGAATCCCGCCTTAAATAAGTTACCCGCGCCTAAGAAGGGCCCCGGTTCTGAAGCTTGCTTTCTTTGAAAATTTCACCATAGACAAAACTTCATAATAAACATAAGAAAAATAAAAATAATGATGGGCCTTCTTTGGCGCAGGTACAATCAGAGTCAAATATATAGTAAGAGTCAAAGCGGTCAAATATATCGGAAGACATTCTTATTTCTATGTTCATAAAGGTGTGTTTCGACGTATTTGGCCACTTTGGCCATCACTATTTGCTTCTGACTGTACCTACCTTACTGTGAGGAGAGACTTAATTTTTGAAATAATATTTATTCAAAATATATGTATGCACTTTAATGTCAACGTTATCTAGGCAACAAAATAATAATTAAATACATTATGTAACAACCAACACTTTTATTTACACCTCCATGATTTTTACATTTGTTTGCGCGTGTAAAATGTGCGATTCTAGGCACTACATAGATATATATTAATATTAAAGGTACTTAGTATGTTGTTCCCGCGACGATTTAACTGATAGGATAGCTAGTTCGGAAACCTCACGATTTGCAAAAAAAAACTCTATTACCGATTTTTGTTAAAAAAAATAGTAGTATAAATATAGGAACCTTGCCTGACAGACACGCGATTAGATGATGAAGGGCCAACGTCTTAGATGCATGTCAAACGGAGCCCCAGCGCCATATGAAGCCTGAATAATCTACGGCTTTTGAGGATGAAGGGCTCACGTCTTAGGTGCATGTCAAACAGAGTCACAGCGCCATATATAACCCGACTAAGCTATGGCGTTTTGATGATGAATTGATGAAGGGCGAACGTCTTAGATGTATGTCAAACAGAGTCGCAGCGCCATATAAAGCCCGAATAAGCTACGGCGTTATAGGTGCATGTCAAACAGAGTCACAGCGCCATATTATGAAGCCTGAATAATCTACGGCTTTTGAGAATGAAGGACTCACGTCTTAGGTGCATGTCAAACAGAGTCCCAGCGCCATATGAAGCCCGAATAAGACGTCTTAGTTAGGCAAATGCTACAATAGATACTGTGATTTAATGATATTTATCAAATATTGTGATATTTATTATTGTTCGTCTAGTCTAGTAAGTATATTGGTGGATGGAGGACTAGATTTCTGGATTCCGTAATGGCAGTTTGTGATAAATATTGACACCCGTCAATATACTAAACTAATACCTATTGCACGTGTAGCCTACCCATTGTATTGCGTGAACATAACGTGAGTTGTCAGTATTTAAAATATAATAAATATTATAGTACATTCTTACACAGATTGACTAAGTCTCGCAGTAAGCTCAAGAAGGCTTTTGTCGCGGGTACTCAGACAACGATATATATAATAGACAAATACATAGAAAACATTCATGACTCAGGAACAAATATCTGTGTTCATCACACATATGTTTTCCCTTACCGGGATGCGAACCCAGGACCATCGGCTTCGCAGGCAGGGTCACTACCAACTAAGCCAACCTGTAGCCTGTAGTCAAATTACCATATTGATGGATCAAAGTATATATTGTACGTCTGGCTTCGCCTTAGGTGCATATCAAACCGAGCCCCAGCGCCATATGAAGCCCGAATAAGCTACGCGGAGTAGGTATTTATAGAAGTCGAGAAAGGAGAGCGGCAGGTGCAAGTCGGACTGACCCAAATATACTAGTGTTAGTCAAGACCGATACTAAATTCTAGTATTAATATATACTTTTAGGGCTCTTCTGAAAATGTGACCATTTTATACATACTTGACAACAGAATTGTAGCAAATAAGCATACTATAGTATTTTTCAAACAGCTTGGGTAGGTACGATGTCAGATGTCACCGTATCCAAGCTGTTTGAAAAATACCATAATTCATAAGTAAGATTAGAAAATGAATGCCTAAAATATTATAGAGTCAATAAAAGCAATTATATCTGTTCTTCACATATTTGTTCTGTGTGGATCCGAAATCTTGATCTGATCAGAGTAATCTACATGTATGTAGTTGGTTCCTACAGGAAACACGAAGTGTGACGTCATAGTACTATGCAATGGTACCCAATAAAACCGCCTGTTTCATGTGGAGGCCATACAGGCAGGTACCAGTACAGTCAGATGCAGGGAAATCATACCACTTTCAATGCAAGGGGGGTTAAATTTCTTAGCAGCACTTTGTCAGATTTTCCTGCTTATTTATTCTACCCATCTACAAACACATTCTCTAATGTTGTATACAAAATAATCTAAGCTCTAACGGTTGCAGCGATTCTTAGTTTATAATCATCACTTCCGTTGATATCGTCTTCATTCGAACTGGTCTCCGTGCGACCAACTCAAACAATGCCCAAGAAAAACTATCCGTTCAGGTTTCCAAGGGACTTGTAACATACACCCCTTATCAACCTTATCACAAGCACATAAAACTCATACTCCGTTACCCTAACTGAGGGCCTACCGCGAACACCAAATTTTGCAATTTACGGGCACCTTTCTCTTTTACTCCAATTGATACGTAATTAAGAGTGACAGAGAAAGATGCCCGTAATTTGCAAACTTCAGTGTTCGCGGTAGGCCCCCTGTAAGCAACATTGTCAATTCACAAAGTTACGTTTGCGTTCCAAAACAACCTTATTTGTACCTTGTTAAAAACCAATATCGATAATTAGATGGTTTATATTTGACAACGATTGTAATGCTACGATGCTCGACTTTATATCAATAGTACGGTCGCCAAACCGCTCCGAGGCCAGATTTAATTGACTCAGCTCGGCCTTACCCACAACCGGTATCAATGTGTTCGGACAGTTCTCCTGATCACCGTACATGCGGTAGTAAAGCGGAAAAATGGTGGAGGGGATAGTAATGACGTCACAAAGATGGCGGCCGGACCTATTCTTTTTGGCGGTGTATCTCGAAAACCACTTAACCGATTTTAATCATCGAGGTGTCAAATAATAGCTTATATTATGGAGATTATTTCCTTTTCTACAAACATTTACGTGAAACCTATAGGAAAAAAAATAATCACAAAAAACAGTTTTTTTATAAAATTATTATTTTTTATTTTGTAAAAATCTCCGTAAATATTAGCATTTCGCAAATTTTGTTTTATATAAAACATATTGCTTCATTATCAAGGAATATAATGAGCCTTAAAACATACAGATCGAGTAATAAACAATGAAGCTACACTCATTTATTTGCGCATGGGTAACGATAACTGGCTTTTACCGGTCGAAACTGTGGTGACTGTTACGATACGTATTGAATGGAATTTATAGAGTATCGGTTTTAATTACTGAAATTATAATTAAAATTATAAAAACCAGACACAATAATGTTACCTTACTTCGACGTTTAGTCTCTTTTTTCGTCTTAATCATAGGTAGGTACATATTTCTTTTTACTTAAAAATTTTATACAGGGTGAACTTTTAACCACCAGTCATACTCTGCGCAGCGACTTTATAGGTCATACTTAACAACTTTTACTATGGGACCAATTCCGAAATCGCGAAAAAAATTTTGACTGTCCCATATAAAGGTGCGACCAACTTTACCAGACCAACACTTTTCCAAACTGAGCTACAGCTGTCCGATGAAGTTAAGTACTTAGGACTAACTCTCGACAATAAACTCAATTGGAACAACCACATCAACAAACGGATAGACAAGGCGGGAGTTGTCTTCTGGCAGTGCAGAAGGATGATTGGTAAGAGGTGGGGACTCAACCCGAAAATTACCCTCTGGCTCTATAAGACGATAATCCGCCCCTTACTCTGTTACGGTGCTCTGGTTTGGTGGCCAAGAACAAACCTAGGCAACGTACGAGACAAACTACAAAGACTTCAAAGGCTCGCATGCGCGGCCACCACTGGCTGCACGAGGTCTACCCCGACTGCAGCCATGGAGGTCATGCTAAACCTTCCACCGCTGCACCTACACATTATTATTATTGTAGTTTGTGGGCCTTTGAATGCCACGTCGACCAGGCATTGGTCTATTGTGACAGCCCTTTAAAGTTCATTACTGATGCCCGTTGAATCCAGGAAATTCCAGATTCTTTGGGCCGTAATGTTCTGTACCTCATAGGGTTGCAATACGTGCCGCCCTAGGTGGGTACTTCTTTTTGACATTAGTGGTCCACAGGAGCAGAGAATGTGCATTGCAGTCTCCTCTGACTCATGGCAGAACCTGCATGTCGCGTCTTGTTTCTTTCCGATTTGAAACATGTGTTTGTTCAATTTACAGTGTCCAGTCAAAATTCTGGTCACCGCGCAGGCTTTGTATCTTTTGAGCCCTAGAAGCTCCCTAGCAGTTTTGCTGTTGAACCCTTTGATTAGAGCTTTCGAGTGTTCTTGTCCTTTTACGAACTTCCACCAATCGTTTGCCCTTATTTTTTCTAAATTGCTGAGCAGTGAATATGCATCCCGTTTTGTGATTCCACAGAACGGTTCTGGGCCGACCAGGGGTGTGTCTGCGCCCTTTCTAGCAAGTTCATCCGCTTCTTCGTTTCCGTTAATGTCGGAGTGCCCTGGTACCCATCTAAGTGTGACTTTGTTGGAGTTTGCCAGTGCATTGAGGTTTGTTTTACAGTTCTGGACTAGTTTTGAGTTTGACTCAAGGGATTCTAGTGCCAGCAGAGCAGCCTGGCTGTCTGAGTTGATGTAGATATGTTGGTGTCGTAGGTTTTTATCCAGGTTAATCTCCGCACATTTGTTGATGGCGTAGACTTCAGCCTGGAAGATTGAGGCCTGTGTGCCCATGCTGACGCTGGCTCTGAGCTTAGGTCTCTCACCATAGATCCCACATCCTACATCAATGCCTTTCTTGGAACCATCCGTGTACCAAATATGGCTTCCCTCTTCGACGTACATTTGGTTGTTGGTCCATTTGTCTCTAGGAGGTATTTCTACTGTGTACAGTTTAGTAAATTGACATTCAGTGTGCGTGTCATCGGTGGGCATGCTAAGGGTTCTATTTGCAAAAACCCAGGCCTTTAGTTTGGTTAATGCTTGAGAGCGCCATTTTGGCCTGTTTAGCGTGCATATTCTGTAGACGCACTGCTTAGCCTCCTTTTGCACCTGCAAGTGGAGTGGTATAATATCCAGCAGTGCGTCTAGGGCCGCTCCCGGTGTCGAGGAGAAGGCGCCTGTTGCTGTTAAACAAGCCGTGCGCTGCAGGCTGTTTAGAGTTTCTATTGCCGTCTTTTGGTTGGTTTTGTTACACCAGACTGCGGAGGCGTAGGTAATTATGGGCCTCACAACCGCTGTGTATAACCACATAGCAATTTTGGGTCTTATGCCCCATCTTGCTCCTGCCATTCGACAGCATGACCACATGGCCATTTTCGCTTTTTGTATAATATTTCTTAGGTGAGGGTTCCAAGTTAACTTTTGGTCGAAAGTGACCCCTAGGTACTTGACCTCGTCTGAGAATGGTATTGTTTGTCCATTAAGTCTTGGTTCTGTGAGCTTTTCGAGCTTTCGTTTCCTTGTGAATGGTACTATTACCGTCTTGCTCGGATTAATGGACAAGTCATTTTCTCTACACCATTTGAATATTGTGTTTAGAGCTCCTTGCATTAGGTTTGATATCGTGTGGAGGCAAGGGCCTTTGATGATGACTACAAGGTCGTCGGCATATCCTTGTGTGTCATAGTCTTGGCCTGACATAATTGCAAGAAGTTGGTCCACTGCCAGGGTCCATAATAGAGGGGAAAGAACGCCTCCTTGTGGGCACCCTTTTGTGGTATAAAATTCATGCTCTATAGTATTGAGGGTCAGAGTGGCTACTCTGTTCGAGAGCATGCTATGTACCCATCTGGTGGTGGTTTCGTCAACACCCTTTGATTTCATACCATTAAGTATGGTCTCTGTGGGTGTATTGTCGAAAGCACCCTCTACATCAAGAAACGCACATAGAGCGGTTTGCTTGTCCTCTAGGGTTTTCTGCCGGTAGAGCACCTACACATACAGCAAGAGGCCAGTCTCTCAGCGGTAAGGTTGCGAACCCTCAAGATATGGTCTAACATCACAGGAGCTCTTCACACAAAATGCCTGGAAAAGGTGTATGACGAATTTCCAGTGCTTAGGTCAGGCACGGACCCGATTCACAAACAAGCTATCTTCGATAAAAGGTACAAAATACAGTTATATGAGGACGACAATCATGAAGGACTCAATCCCCGGGAGCTGAGAATCTTCACTGATGGGTCCAAAACAGACAGCGGATCGGGCTCTGGAACCTTCTCAGAAGACCTGAACATGTCGATCACCACTCCGCTAGGAGCCCATAACTCGGTATTCCAAGCTGAGTGCATGGGCATCATAAACGCGGCGGCTGCCATCACTGCAAGGAAGGTAGTAGGATCCTCCATCCGCATACTCTCCGACAGTAAAGCAGTCTTAATGGCTCTAAATAGCCATATAGTTACATCCAAACTTATACACGAATGCCACGAACGACTAATGGAGGTATGTCATAATAACAAGATCACCCTACAATGGATCAAGGGACACAGTGGATCCCGAGGTAACGATGCTGCGGACGAGCTTGCCAGGCAAGGATCGAATGCGGGGGCGATTGGTCCGGAACCGATTCTTCCGATACCATTTAGCAAGGTACGCTCAATGCTGCTGGCACGTACAGGGAAACTACACACAGAACACTGGCTGAACCAGACTGGATGCAGACAGGCAAAAGAAGCCATGCCTGGCATCAACGGAAAACTCACAAGGGCGCTCCTGCAACTAGGGAAGGTCCGACTGAGTATGGTAACCAGTGTCATAACAGGTCATGGACTATTTAACAAACATCTTTTCACAACAGGTGTCACAGACAGTCCCCTGTGCCGAGGTTGCATGGAGACAGAAGAAACAGCCTCTCACGTGGTGCTGGAATGCAGCGGAGTGACTCCATACAGGGCTAAACATCTCGGATCTCCGAGAGACCTCCCCGAGGAGCTACTCAACATGAAAGGTTTGATAGGATTCCTCGAGGAGCTGGGCTGGCAGGACTAGCCTACCCCCAACATATCACGCAAAATAGGCGCAAGTCGTCGAGTTGCGGAAAAATCGCCCGAATACAATACAATACAATACAAGGTGCGACCAGACCGCAGCTTAAAAAACGGTCACGATACGGAATCGCAGTGACGCGTCGTATGCGTACCGTTTTTGACGCATGCTCCCCACACCGCTGTTTAAAAAAACGGTGACGGTACGGAATCGCAGTGACGTGCTTCACGCGAATCTTTTTTGTTCGCAAAACAGTTGCGTCTTTTACGTCACCGGTACGGTGTCTGCCATAAGATCTCCGTGTAATATTTTTTGCGATTTTTACGCAGTTCAATTTACGGTGCGTCAGCTTATTTTAAGCAGCGGTGTGGCGAGCATGCGTCATGGACCCGGGTACGTCCTTAAACTACGTCCAAAAGAGAGGTATGGGCATTGTGAATGTCATCTCGCTTTGTGTGGTAGGGCACAGCCAGTGGGTGTCATTCCAGATCCAAATTTTCTTGCGTGATTCGGCATTGGTCCCATAATAAAAGTTGTTCAGTATGACCTGTAAAGTCACTGCGCAGAGTATGGCTGGTGGTTAAAATTTCATCTTATACCTATATTCGACACAAGTAGTAAGTACTTACAGACCAACTATGATACACATTTTGCCTGTATGTGATACATAGTGAATAAATTAATACCTGATTTAAAAAAAAAAACAAATATAACAAATAGCATGTTATTTAATTCAGTAATCACTAATCAGTCTTAAACAATGAACATCATACTTTTAGATTAGACAACAAAATGTATATTTATACTGTGTTACGACTTGAAAGATTTTACTGCTTTAAAACATAAGACAAACCTACCAACCAAATGTATAAAAAAAATGTTTTTTGTGATTATTATTTTCCTATAGGTTTCACGTAAATGTTTGTAACTACGGAACCCTAAAAAGGAAATAATCTCCATAATATAAGCTATTAGTTGACACCTCGATGAATACAATCGGTTAAGTGGTTTTCGAGATACACCGCCAAAAAGAATAGGTCCGGACGCCATCTTTGTGACGTCATTACTATCCCCTCCCACCATTTTTCCGCTTTACTACCGCATGTACGGTGATCAGGAGAAACGCCCGAACACATTGATACCGGTTGTGGGTAAGGCCGAGCTGAGTCAATTAAATCTGGCCTCGGAGCGGCTTGGGGACTACTAATAGTAAAAGTTGTTCAGTATGACCTATAAAGTCGCTGCGCAGAGTATGACTGGTGGTTAAAAGTTCACCCTGTATAAAATTTTTAAGTAAAAAGAAATATGTACCTACCTATGATTAAGACGAAAAAAGAGACTAAACGTCGAAGTAAGGTAACATTATTGTGTCTGGTTTTTATAATTGTCATTATAATTTCAGTAATTAAAACCGATACTCTATAAATTCCATTCAATACGTATCGTAACAGTCACCACAGTTTCGACCGGTAAAAGCCAGTTATCGTTACCCATGCGCAAATAAATGAGTGTAGCTTCATTGTTTATTACTCGATCTGTATGTTTTAAGGCTCATTATATTCCTTGATAATGAAGCAATATGTTTTATATTAAACAAAATTTGCGAAATGCTAATATTTACGGAGATTTTTACTAAATAAAAAATAATAATTTTATAAAAAAACTGTTTTTTGTGATTATTTTTTTTCCTATAGGTTTCACGTAAATGTTTGTAGAAAAAGAAATAATCTCCAGAATATAAGCTATTATTTGACACCTCGATGATTAAAATCGGTTAAGTGGTTTTCGAGATACACCGCCAAAAAGAATAGGTCCGGCCGCCATCTTTGTGACGTCATTACTATCCCCTCCACCATTTTTCCGCTTTACTACCGCATGTACGGTGATCAGGAGAACTGTCCGAACACATTGATACCGGTTGTGGGTAAGGCCGAGCCGAGTCAATTAAATCGTGTTTCTAGAGGGCTTTTGAGATTTGGCGACCGTACTACAACGAGGCAACTTCCATTTTCGAATACTAAACGTCTAAGTAGCCACTTGTTACATTACCGAGATATTGATGCGGTCGGTAACGTCTTATACCATTACAATAAAAGTGTTTTTGGTTGGATGTGGAGGTAAGAGGGGAGTGGTCTGGGGACACGACAGCGGGAACCCGTGTGCGGCGGAATGCAACGATACCGGGATCGACCGGTACACATGAGATAAGTATTATAAAATAAAAGTATAATTTATGTTATATGTTGTTTCTGGCTTCTGGCTGTGTCAGAGATATTTTGCAAATTATTAGGACCTAAGACAATAAAACATAGTTTAATATAGTAGGTGTATATGTTGTGCTCTAGAACACATGCCAACATTAACATACCATAAAATTATTATATTTTGACAATTTTGAAAGAGTCGGAGTTAAGGAAGACACGCTAGAGCGGTCCGGGTCCAGGCCGACACTTCGGTTTCTTTTATCTAGAAAGCACCATGTGATCACCGATTACCGGCCATTGAAAAGTTGCAAGCCTCGGCCCGGACCCCTAACCATTCTAGCGTGAGTCATTTTTTTGTCGGGTTGAATATAAAAACTAATTTCTTCCGCCTATATGGACAGCAGCGCCATTTTTTTCTCAAAATTGCGTGGAAATGTCGTCATCGTGATAATGGCAAGTCCCTACATCCCGGCTTTTGCAGTAATGTATTCATGTATGTATCTAATATTGTTTGCTGTTTAAATCTTTAATACCCGCCTTGCAAAACAAAATACTGGCACATGGCAATTAAAATGTTCAATTTAATCATCTGCCAGACAATATAAAAATGCCTACTTTCCCCGAACTGAAATCTTAATTCCTAAACTGATAATATTAACATATACAAACTATATTATAAATAAAATGTGTAAATATTTTGAAACTGTTATTAGTCGTTGACCTATTCCTACCGACAATTTACATTTATTAAATTTCTATTTTGTTAAAATGTACCTTCTGCTTTTTAGGGTTCCAAAGTCAACAAGAAATCCTAATAGTTTCGCCATGTCCGTCCGTCCACGGCTTTTCTCCGTGATCCAACGATACAAACGTGCTAAGAAGCTGAAATGGTACAAATATATAAATCAGTTACGTCGTCAAACTCGTAAAATAAAAAACAAGCAAAATGGTTTTTTATGGTGGTTTACACGAAAAGTGGGGTTTTTTTTTTTTCGCTTCATTCCTATATTGTGGGGTGTGGTTGGATAGGTATTTCAAAACGAGTAATAGTCTTCAAGAATCATTTTTTGATAAACGTAATATATATTCGAAAATAAACACTGAAAGAAAAATAAATTAAAATATGAAAAAAATCGTGAAAGTAAAGCTTAGAACTTACGACTTATGCAAAAAGTCTATTTTAGATGGACGGGTAACCACGGAACCCTACACTGAGCATGGCACGACATGTTTTTTATATATTTATTATGTTGAAAGACATTGTATTTTTCTGTTTGACATTGGTTAATTGAATCTAATTGAGACACCTAGAATTACTTAATGTTTAATATTTAAATGCACCTGGAATTAAGCTTAGAATAAAATTACAAATGTAAATAATTTAGCATGCCATTATGTGGCAGAAAGTACTTGGAACATAATGTACCCACCTTGTAACTATTTATAAGCTGCATTCTCGTAAATAAATGTATTTCTATTCCTACAAGTATTATTCAGCTTTACACAAGTTATAAACTATAAAGCACACTACTGGCTAATTGTTTGCTTTTCACAAAATATTCCGTCTGATGTAAGTAGTTAATGAACGTGTTATTTAGAAATGCGTTACGTTCTTACGTTGATTGCATTTAACAAATAAACAAGTTTGTTATCACATCACATTTTAATTACTCTTGAAATCAATAATATTTATGTTATTTTAAGTACTTTACGATAGTAAATGACATAAGTATGTTTTTATTACCGTCCGTGTCCGTGAGCATCATCCATCACAAAGGCGCTAGCACCAAGGTACCTAAATGTCAAAGTAAGTACAACAATGCAAGCTTTAGGTATGCGGATTACATGGCACCATAGAATAGACTAAATAAAGCGGAAAGTTCAAAAATACGTAGGTACCTAAAAAACGTATGCCTCTTCTATTTTATGACATGATTATTGATTGGCCAGAGTGCCTACTCTGGGGATATGAACCTGTGGTAATGTTAAAACTGGCATCAAAAAATTACCTTATATAGAATGTATAGGTACAATATCTTCAGATGAAAATCTTGGTAAACCCAATCTCATGTGTACCCCCGCTCGTCGCTTGACATAAGGCAGGCGGGGCCTCGAGTGCCTTGTCTTATTTTTTCTTTTTACTTTTTTTTTACAGTTTTTTCGTCGAGAAATCTGTATTGCACGATACACGAACTCTTTTTACGTATTTGTGGAAAAAAAAGTGTTCGTGGCTCGAATTACGTTATCGTTCAAAAACGTCCTAAGAGGTTTGAAATTGGATCACTTTTTAATCGCAAAAAATTGGGCTTGTTAGAGTTAATGAAAACCAGAAGCTTGAAATGGTGTTGCATAGTTAAGGATGATGTTTTTGTGGGTAATATAATTATAGGCTGTCAATTTGTAGGTACGCATATGTGAATTAATTTATGTTCATTGGCTACAAAGTACTTATGAAAACTTTTCTTCGCACTTTTGATGGCTGACGATTTAAGTTGATTTTGAGTGTGTCTATGGAAGGTGGAGGTAAGGAAAGAAATCTCCATATACCAAAAAGTGTCATCAAAAAACCTTAAATAGGTGGCGCTACAATACCTAGAGTACTTGAACAAAAAAATCAAATCATAGACAGCGCACTTCTCTCCGTCAATAACTCCTAGGTTCTTAGTTACTGTAGCGCTAGTTACTCTGGAGAAATTTGGAACTATTATTTATAGCTGACAGCTGGACACTTTTGCAACAGTTCTATCATAAAAGATTTCTCTCCTCTTAAATCCACACTCCATAATCCTGTCGATGGACGAATAGAAAAAAAAAAGAGTGGTTGTCAATGTCACATAACCAGTGATCTAGAACGTAGTGATTATATGCTCTTTGCAGATATAAATAAATAAATAAATAAACACGACTCGAATAAACTTGACTTGACCATATCAATTAGTTAATCTACATTTTTTATGTTTTAGTATACTCAGTAAACGAGCAGTCGAGCCGCCTGATGGGAAGCGGTCATCGTCGACCATGGACATAAGCAACATCATAGGAGCCACTTAAGCGTTGCCGACCCTAATATCCGCTTCTTGAACCCTAAATATATTTATTCTTACTGTTTATCAAATGTACAGTCAGCATGAAAAGTAGGCACCTAGCGTATCAGACTATAAGCATCAAAAATCACCTAATTCAACTAGCTTAATAAAAATTGTCTATCTATATTTAGATTTAAAACATATGTCTCTATAATCTGAAGACCCGCAGGAACCAGGATCAGGGCCAGAATCTCCTAGAGATTAAAGATCTGGTGTCCGAGCCGAACATCATTGGAGAAACAAAAGCCGCCAGTCTCCGATGGCTCGGGCACGTAGTCCGGATGGGTGAAGATCGTGCAGGAAGGCGTACTTTGGAGTTCCAAATGGCCGAAGACCGTCTGGACGCCTTAGGTACCGCTAGAGAGACGAAGTGCAAAAATACCTTAGCGAACTCGGCGCCGTCGATTGGACAGAAACCGCTTTGGACAGAGAAGCATGGCGGTCTTTGGTGTCGGATGCCAAGATCCACTTCGGGTCGCTGCGCCACAGCAGTAAGTATATGTAGAGCAATTAAACTGTGCCAGATACTTTTGAACGCAAACTGTACCCCTAGTGTAAATTTAGTCAATAGCGAAACGTGACGTACGCGTTTGCGTTAAGTCTCATTTTGTATGAGTTTTTGAACAGCGCGCCAAGCGGGACGTTTTGGAAAGTCAAAAATCTCATACGAAATGACACTTAACGCAAACGCGTACGTCACGTTTCGCTGTCGAAAATATTTACACTAGGGGTACTGTACCCCTAGTGTAACTGTGATCGACATCATAACGTGACGAACGCGTTTGCGTTAAGTGTCATTTTGTATAGGATTTTGAGTTTCCAAAACGTCCCGCTTGGCGCGCTCTTTCGAAATTCAATACAAAATGAGACTAAACGCAAACGAAATCGAATTTATTTACACTAGGGGTACTGTAGACTTAGAGATACTATTTGCAAAAGTATTCGAGCGTGGCAGGTACTTTTGGTCCGTTGTTTCCAGTACGTAGAAGTGAGAATAGTGAGATGCATTATGTTTACGGTATCTAACGTATAGCTTTGTCCCTGTCCTCGGTAACTGAATTAAGTAAGGTGTGTTACTGTAGTTGTTTAGGCATTGTTTAGGCATTTCATAACTTCCGTTGGTTCCATTGCTAGTTTTTGAAAATCACCGTGGAACCTTTGTATGTAAATTGATGGTTGTAAAATTATTGTTCGCCGTCATGTCACCCGTCATGAGGAGACTGAAACATACGAGCGGCTCAAACAGTTAAAATAAAAGACTAAAAAAGAATTGACGCATCACATATGAATATAACTACCTATTCATATGTTAGGACGAAAGAGGACCCGCGTAAAATCGTCTTTTCAAAAACGTAGTCCTCATTTTATTGAAAATATTTTGACACAATTCGTTGTATATCAACAACAGCTATGCCCCTACGTTTGATTTTCGTCTAATTTTTAATTATTATAAGCGTTAAGAGCATTTAAAATTTTGTGTGAAATCTGTTTTTCGCTCCTAGTTTTTATAATAAGCAAAAAATCTTTTAAAAAATTATGTATAAATATCCAGAGAGGAAAATGGGGACTACGTTTGTATGAAGTTACGCTCTCCTCTCTACGGTAAACTTGGCATGGGAATTAAAGTTACGTATATCCATCTCTAAACTTATGAAAAATATTAATAAAACTATTTAGAAAGCCCATATATAAAAGTCCATTTAACACCTTAGAGTATCACCTAAGTGCATTTTTTAAAATATTATGGGGACAATCTTACTAAGATCGACCTAGCCCCAACCAAACTAAGCAAAACGTGTACTATGGGTACAAGTACCCATAGTACAAGTTTTGCTTAGTTTGGCCAAGGCGACTATGTACATCCGTATGAATATAGATAATTACATACTTATCTATGTACATAGAAAACACCCATGACTCAGGAACAAATATCTATGTTCATCACACAAATAAATGCTATTACCGGAATTCGAACCCGGGACCATCGGCTTCATAGGCAGGGTCACTAGTCACTCACTAGTATCACTACCCACTAGGCCATACCAGTTGTCAAACAATACATTTTCATCTGCACCTAAATTAGTCATCAAACAGGCTAATTCGAACGTAGCTACACTGATATCGATTATCGACTGACATTTAACTGATTTCATCAAATATCGTGCATTTCGCTCTTACTTGTCTTTACATATATTGGCGCGGACGAGACGCACGATAAATAAATATGATTCAAATATCATTGTAATGTTAGTATCTCAGTATACGTTCGAATTGGACTGATAGTCAAAAGCATTATACAAAGTTTCTAAATGCGGTTCAAAAAGCCATTAATACAGATGCACAAGGTATATTTTTGCGTGACTTAA
Organism: Cydia pomonella; assembly: GCF_033807575.1. Taxonomy (NCBI): domain Eukaryota; kingdom Metazoa; phylum Arthropoda; class Insecta; order Lepidoptera; family Tortricidae; genus Cydia; species Cydia pomonella. The sequence goes on along the minus strand of NC_084705.1, from coordinate 27,770,611 downwards.
ATAATTATAGCTTATGGTGCAGTGTCAAAGAACTACCCCGTGGAACAGGTTTTTAAATTTATCGGTTGTGAATTTTTGGAGCGTGTGTGATATGGTTGTGTGTGTGTGTGTCTTGACGAACCCTAGGGGGCTTTAGACGTAGATGCCAAGGGTGTGAGCTAAATTACTAGGGGTGTGCCAAGCGAAAATTTATTAGGGGTAAGGCAAAACTGCAATATTGGTTTATTTTAAATGTTATTGTTATCACAAGAAGTGGAACTAATTAGGTAGTAAGTAAGAAATTCTAAATAATATAGCGGGCTTGAAAAAGGTGATACTGTACTTAATTGTTATCATACTTTATAAAACTATCTGTTGATAAAACAAAATAAGTATTAAAAATTTAGGTCATAAGGTATCCGATTAAAACGTTTATCAACTAAATTATGAGATATCTATGTAGGTCAATAAATTTTACATTAAGGTCATCATCATCATCATCATTTAAGAGCATGGCTCTTGTCGGTGGAGTAGACGCCAGTTTTCGCGGTCCTCGGCCAAGTTCTTTAGGTCCCTGTAAGACACGACATTTACTTTTCCTTTTAGTTGCTGCGTGTAATTTGCTCGTGGTTTTCCTCTTCCTCTTCTACCTTCGATCTTGCCTTCCAAAATAGTTTTAAAGAAAGTGTCGTGTCTTATCAAGTGACCTATCATTTTTCCTCGTCTATTCTCTATGGTCCTCAGTAGGTTTCTCCTCTCTCCAACAATTCCCAGCACTTCCTCGTTCGTTTTTTTTCTCAGTCCAACTTATTCTCTCCATTCTTCTCCACAACCACATCTCAAAAGCCTCCAAGCGTTTCCTATCCTTCTGCCTCATTATCCACGTCTCACACCCATACAAAGCGATGCTCCAGATGTATATCTTAATTAGGCGTTTTTTTATATTCTTAGATATCTTAGCCTTTAGCAAATGTTTTTTGGCGTTGAAAGCTGTTTTCGCCATTGCTATCCTTGATATTATTTCATCTGTACATCTGGAGTCTTGTGTAATTAAGCTGCCTAAATATCTAAATTTGTTTACTTGTTCTATATGTGTCCCTCTGATGACAATTTGTTCCTTAACCGGGCGAAATTTTGAAGCAATTAGTGTTTTAGTTTTATTAATGTTAATTTTGAGTCCAAATTGTGTAAAAATTAGATCCATCTGTTCCATTACTCTTTTTAATTCTGTTGAACTTGGGGCCAGTGCTGCTATGTCGTCCGCAAATCTAATAAATGATATTCTTTCCCCATTAAATTTGACTCCTCCTTCAGTTTTTTCTAAAACTTTTCTAATGGCACACTCCATAAATATATTAAAGATAAGGGGTGAGAGTGGACAACCCTGCCGCACTCCTTGTTTTATCCTTGCTCTGCAACTTTCCTCTCCCACACTGATAATTGTTTCCTGATCTTTATACAAATTAAAAATCATTCTTCGGTCTCTGAAATCTAAGCATGCCTCCCTTAAAATTGTCATCATGCTTTTCCAATTGACCCTATCAAAGGCTTTTTCCAAGTCAATAAAGGCTATATGTGTGTTTTGTCCCAGGTCTATTCTCCTGTCTACAATACTTCTCAGCGCCAGTATGGCCTCTCTCGTACCTTTTTTCTGTCGGACATTAAGGTCAGGGGACTGAAAATACCTCCCCCCCCCCCACTCCTACCTAATATTACCCTAGGTCCTGATGGCATACTGCCAATGAATTAAATTTTCAGTTCTACCTACTATACATACATAATTAAAACACCAACCTCTAATGTTATCCTCGTAATTATTGTAACTTGAATTTGATAATTTCCAACCCATTGAACCTAAAAATCGTCTAAAAGAAAGTGACATAAATTAGATCATATTTAAAATAATTTCATTTCATTTATTTCATGCAACACATAATGTCAAAAATCATGCGAAATAAGTGCTCAATTATAATTATAACATACTTACTTGAACATAATATAAAAATATTAAATGAATTTAAGACTTGGGAGTAAGTCCCTCGTACTACCTACTTAATAAAATCTTAAATAGTAAAGATTGTAAGTATGTTTGAGATGTGAAATAAATAGTTTTAATTTTAAAATAGTCAATTCGTAATAAATATAGAACATTGGTGATTTATAGTCAACAAATAATCATAGTAAATTACAATGATAATCATTAAACAGTTAAAAATTGTTAAATGTCAAGTCGTTACAGTTAATTAATTATCATTAAAGTACTCAGTAATAGTATACTAACATTTTAAGACAATATAATTGTTTAAGACGACTTATATAGGTAGAGTCTAGTTCTTCGTTTCTAAGTACGTCTGGTAATTTATTGTTTTTTTTTATTGCCATGACATTTTCAATTTTGTAGAGGGCAGTATATTATAAGTATGTTTTAATACAGTTGCTCAACAAGTGCTACTTTACGTAACTGTTTAGCGTGCGGAAAGTTGGTTTTCGCGCACTAGTGCTTTTCACTTTTCCAATTTTTTTCTATTTATACTTGTTCCAATTCTTGACAATGTATTGATGAGTGTTACTGTTAGTTTCCTTTAAAAGTCGTAATGCACATAAAACCTACTGTAAATGTATGAATAATAAAAATATACATATTTCATATACCAAATACCAATTTTAGTCATAATTAATAAAAAACTGTTGTTACCTTCTATTCTTCTTTGTTGATCTATGAATTTATGAAATAAAAGGTTTCTTGTATTTTTATTTACCTACATTCTATTCGGTTAAGTACACAATAAATATATATACAGAACAAAGTACGCTTAAGTTAGGAAAATTTAATTTTAAACAGATATTATTTATTTAAAATACTCAAATATATTTCTATCATTTAGCAATGTCTCGCAGAATTTGAAATATGTAGTTGATTTGACATTTGGGGTCAGGTATATGCTTACAGCTATTTATATACACGAACACATGCCTAAAATCGCAAAGTATTATTTGAATCCCTATCATTTTATTTTTACACAACAATATGTATACGCTACATTAATATATGGGCAATAAGGTCGTGTAAGTATAGGTACATATTTTTGGCACTTTGTCCGTATCGATATTTTCAGACAGAACTGTACCAAGATACTGTAATCTGTAAACCGGTTTCCCCACTACAACTTTTAGACCCAAACAAAACATAAATCCAACTGAAATATTAATCAGCCTCGGCAACCCTAGCGCGCGCCGCGGGGGCTGGCCCATACGCCACCACGCACACACACACACGTGTAATAAAGCGACGCCCAGCTGGGCCCATGTGTGACTATTTGACAGGTTCGTGGAAACAAGTGACGGAGCACAGTATTTAGAAATGCAACGGCGACCAACGGTCGAGACTCGAGATGATAGATAGTGTGGCGAAAAAGGGTGTATTAATACAATAGAATAGACAATATACAAGGGTGTATTTTACTTATTTTACTCATTTGCTCGAGATTAATTAAAGTATACAAGTACTTATTTAGAGTAAAAATCTAAATATTCATAAATAAAAATATAACAATAAAAACATTTATTAAAAATTAACTGTAAACTTTATAATAATATTGGAAGTCAAAGAAACGGAGACGGCCGCTTCTCCATACAAACGCAGTCCCCATTTTCCTCTCTGGATATAGACATCTACAAAATTATTTTTACACATTTTTATGTAAATTACCTATAGCAATTTGATGTAAGTTAGCTAGAAAAAATCAAACGTAGGAGTTGATATACAACAAATTGTGTCAAAATATTTTCAATAATGTTAACATTCAGAGAGGAAAATGAGGACTACCTTTGTATGAAAAGGTAATTTCGCGCGGGTCCTCCACATTCGTCTTAAGACTGCGTCGACCGACCAGTGGCGCCCTCATTAAGGAATTGTTTTTCCAATAAACCAATTAATTTCTCTATACATAAATCAGTAAGTATATATACTCGTATTAATATTGTTGTCCTACTTCTTCCCAACTTTTGGTCTTTGTCACATAGTTTAGTTTCATAGTAAGAAGTACCATTTCGCAAGTTACGGCCCCGCCGAAGAGTTCCGCTGTTTTTTTGGCTGAATCCGAAACTACAGCCGAAACTGAAATCAAATCTTCGGTTGGAGACTGCTAAAAAACCCTGACACTCGCCAATACCCCGCAATCCTGACAAATAACCAAAAATCCTGACATGTCAGGAGAAATCCTGACATGTGGCAACCTTCAGCGCAACCAACTAACCATTGTCTGGTAACAATTACTCGTAATCGTAAGTAAACAAGCGTTAGTCATTGACGAGTCATCTTTGTCGTCCAGCCTGGTTATTTACCTGTCTATTTCCAATGAATATACATGGTTTTCCTGTATCATTTACCAAGTACCGACTACCGACCGACTAAGTTTACAGTGTAGAAAAAATAATGGGCCCTGGATTTTACTTAAAGGAAACCGTGGAGGTAAAATAATATAAACTTATGTAGAGATGGAATGGGGAGGGGAGAGATGCTCCTATAGAACTTTCAGTAGGAGTAACCGAGAAAGCGTTATTATTGTTTATCCTTGTCACAGTCTCACATTTTTTTATTCCCCACCATGAATTTAGTATAGTTTATGGTGGGTAACAAATAACTCAACCAAATTACGTAGGTTATGTTTGGTACCTTGTCAGCAATCTTAAAACGTGTTTTTAATTTCGTCGCATTGTCCCTCACTATAAAGGAAACATTATTTTATTGTTCTTTTAAAAATAAACAAAACTGAAAGACTAAAGATTTTTTAATTCGCTTGAGCCCGGGAACCGAACCAACTAAAAATTAAATAAAACACTTGCTATTTAATCCACTAGTCGACACAGGTAATGTTATTGTTAAAATGTCTCCTAGAAACAGTACATCTTAACAATTACACTCGTTGTCGTACTTTAAATATCTATAAAATCGAATACTTATTTACGAGTAGTATAACGGGACCCGGCCTTATAGCATCACTTTGTAGTCCATCCGTCCGTCTGTCTGTCAAGACCGTTTATCTCAGGGACGCGTGGAGGTATCGAGTTGAAATTAAAACCATATATTCTGGTCTACAGTCAGTCAGATGTTAAAAGGAAGAATCGAATAGCTATAACTAGCCGACACGGGCTTGTCCTTGATCTAACTTCTTTCAGAAAAAACTCATTGTCTCAGTGCAAATGAAGCAACACTGCTCATTTCCTTGTATTCCTTTGTACACAGTTAATATTACCTTTGAAGTTAAACGAAAGTAAAAATGGTTTTATACAACAAATAACCATCAGGTTTACTTTACAGCTTGTTTACAAATTAAATTGTAAACTCTTTTATTGCATCTTTTGTTCGTAAGTTTACGAGTTTGCTTCAAACCGTTTGATTTCGCCGACGATGCTAAAGCTAATTATTTTATTGCAGCGCCGTTTTAGTTTTATTTTAATGGTAATGTTTTACTTTCCCGTTAGGCAATAACTTTAGAATTGGTGCTCTCGCTTGAAGCTTGTCTTTGTGGAACAAACGTACCGATGCAGATGTTGTGTTCCATCCTTATACAACAATTTCCATAATACAATAGGGTAATCAGCATCCTTGGTACAATGCCTCAAGGGCTTATTATAGATTTAAGCTAGTTATAGTAACACCCCTGTATATATCCATGATGTATACTGTTATTGTAAATAAAATATGTTACCATGCAATATAAAATAATAGGAACAATTCCTGTGTAGCCGCCTTGCAGGTCAGGATCACGACGACTCGAATAAAACTTCGATTTGTAGTAGTGTTTAGGTACTGGGTAGTAAAGGTACTGGGTTTACAAGGGATTCTTGACAAGCTGTTAAATCTAGAAAGTGGTTGTTGATAGTTTGGAGGATGATGAAAGAGTGATTTGCAAGATTTTGATCAGTACAAGAGGTGGTTTAAATTTAGGCCTCTAATAATTGGCCGCGATACAAGAAAATGTGGAGCGCTCCTATAGGGAGCGTGCATGAACTATAGGAGGCAGCACAGGAGCCGTCAGATTTTTGGCGCGAGGCGCAAATATGATGTTTTTTGTTCCGATGTAGCCCACAAGATGGCAGAACCTACTATGCACAAGAAAACACTTGACGTGTAAATGTGCCCGTTTATGGTTTCGATTCAGACCACAAGAAGGCAGACCCTCCAACGCGCACGGTCCCTATTGGACATTTGAAAAAGTCTCCGAATACTAGCCGAGCCCGACGGCTGCGTTTGGTTACTGCATTGGGAATATTTTTATACTATCTAGTTACTAGTAGGTACCAAACCCCGTTATTAATGTTGCAGCTTATAAAAAATTAGGGTTGGCAAAAATACGTCTATAAAATTGGTCGTGACATACCCTTAGGGCTAACATGGTCGGCTCTTTATCATCTGTCATTATGCCTGTCACGTTGTAACAAGTATGTGAGTGCGAAAGTGACGCATGACATGACAAGTGATAAAAATGCAACTATGATACCGCCGCTGACTAGCAAAATTTTAATCAGAAGTATACTGCAGTCAGAGTTGTTGAGGTAAGACGTTAAACACACATTCACCAAATTTTCCGTCGCAATATTCGCGCGGCGCGTCATATGTTTTGTTCCTTTCTAATTTTCTGGCTTTACACCCCTCTTATGGGGGAAGTATAACACGTCCTCGTCCATACAAGAAGAATTTTTTTTTACTACTCTATATTTTCCATTTTCCATAATTTTTTAGTATGTTCTTGACACAATGAGAAAATAGGATTATAAATTTTTAATTTTTTCAAAATTTGCAACATTTTTTAATGTAAAAAAGCAAAACCTTTAAATCCAGAATATATTATGCTGAAGTAATCGACATACAAATCCAAGTGATTTGTTAAGATCTAGATAATGGAAGCCATTTTTACCCGATATGAAATTTCATAGAAAAAGTACCGTTATTTCGCTAGGATCGCAAAGATATTCTTCAACTAACAAGAACTTGCATGCGATTTACGTTATATTGCCGACTACTAAGGTAAACTACATTCAAGTTTCATCAGATACCGCAATGTAATGAAAATTGCATGCAAGTTCTTACTAATCTAAACCAAGCTTTAAGAAAAAGATAGTATGTTTATCTCCGTCTATGCTCCACTGACTGACAAGCTCGCGAGCCTCACGACAAGTTCTTGCCAAACTAAACATGACCCCATATTTTATACCATGTAGACATTGTAGATTGTAGACAATGATAATGTGTGCATTTGCATGAACGGGTTATATTATTTTACCGTTTCTATAGCCAACGCAGCCGCTATAGAAAGCGGTTTGTGAGAATATCTTGAACAAAGATTTTTTTCTTGAAGTCGGGCTAGCCGTGGAAATATGAGAAATGAGCATCCAATGCCATATTTTTTATATGCGTTCTTTTAATATTGTAAAGCCCAATGTGCATGTGAATGTATACTCCACCTTTCACAAACCAAATAAAATAGTATTTCTTTTATTTCACTGCTTTCTCAAACGGACAAAATTCATCCAAATTAATACAACTAGGTTCATATCTTCATATTGAAAAATAGGAATATTTCATTTCGTTCGGCCCTACAAGGAATACTTGCATTGCATTACTTATGATTATAATGTACCTGTGGTCTATCTATACTAAGTTACATATACGTAAGCCTGGATGTGTCGTAAATTGTACAATAGCATTTTTTATGCCATAAATAGTTATTTTCACAGCAACTGGTAAAGGCACTCTCCACATGCGGGGCAAAGTAATCAGATGCGAATTTTGAAATGTTTTCTGTTTCCTCATGTTAGTTGGTGGAATTGAGTTTTAAATTATTATTTTTTTGATACATTTATTATTACGTTCATTTGGATTTGATTTATTTTTTGTTTTAGTATTTCATAGTTACTATTTTTCTCGCATTGGTGTGGTGAAAATATTTGTGTTTTACAAGGGGGCAAAGTTGTTGTATAACCGCTCGTGCTAATATTGATATCCGAGCAAGCGAAAGATTCCAAAATTGAACCACGAGCGTAGCGAAAAGTTCGAGAAGTGGAATCTTGAGCGTTGCGAGGGTCAAACAACAACTTTACCCCCTTGTAAAACAATAGTTAATTACTATTAGGGGCAAAGCTGTTCCAACCGAGTGTTCCACAACACTCACGCATTTTTTTCTGGTTTGTTGATCATTGTTAAATATGTCCAGTTATAATTATGTAACCTACCTATAAACTTATTTACATAAACAGGCATACTGTCTCGAATGCAACTTTGTTATAAAACATACACGTATGTTATATACCCTATCTTGTAACAGGTGGAACCGACACGTGTAAACTATAATAAAGTCATGGAAATATGTCGCTAAAATCCACGAGTAACTAAGACATTACTTACATTTTCATAGATTTAACAGTGACGTGACACCTGGGTCGCCGCTTTACACATATAGAAATATTTACTGCTTGCGCTTATTTGACAAATTAATTTGTAATTTAATTATATTATTTTTCTAACAAAAAAAGACACAAACGCCAAACTTGTAAATATCTTGAAAGCAGCTTTATATAATAGGTTAATATACATACTAGTCGCTCTGTGAGCTGTAGACCTTGCAATGAGCTTAAAAAATGTACTTAAATATTAAAAATACTTCGTGGAGTCATTATTACTGGCGCTTAAGTCCTTTATACCAATTTCCGCCTTTTTAACCTTTTTCCGAAAAAACTAAACAAAAAAATTCTAACTACCAAATCTGTTGAGATATGCGACCTGCAGAGGATTCCGGACATACGAAAACATTTTTGCCCAAGGTGAGGCTACTTGCTTAAAGCTGAGCTGAGGTTGCTTCGCCATCGCTCGGTAAAAAAACTGTACAGCAAGCAAATAGTATGAAAATCTGAGCCCAAGAAAAACCTTATTTTCGCCATACCTTGCTTTGTCATCGTTTTTGTATCTTGCACCACTCACAGCCTGTTGTTATTTGTTTTTGAATGCAATTTGGGTGTTGTTGTTAATTAATCAATTAATAATTTAAAACCTATTCTCCTTATACACGTACAGGACATCTGTTTTCAGTTAGGTCTGGTATTCAATAGCAAAGCCGATTTCGTTTCTAAGATCCAACTCTGTCAAACGGATACGCGTCAAAATGAACTTTTTGTCGTTCTTGAATAGGTTCAAAATTAAATAGCCAAGTATTAATAGAAGAGGCAAACCTGACTGCAGCGGCAATCAGCAAAGATCAATCTGTCAAACAAATACGTGGAATAATCAACGTTAAGCGCCTCGACACTGGGTTTAAATTTGAATGGCAAATAACTATTGCAAGCGGCCAAGCAGATTGCGGCTAAGAATGTGGCTTGACAGATGTGCGCGGTTGACATCTGCCAGCTTTCACACTTTGACTGCAGAATTAACGTAGATAAAATTGACGACTTATAATTAAATAATTAATATAAAACCTTAAGAAAAAACATAGATATGGGTAAAAAATATAGTACTTGGGTATGTAACTATAATTATGTAGTTGTATAGAGTTGATCTTAATTACAATGTTAGAAGTCTGTTTTAAATTAGTGAATACTTGGACCAAATTAGCTATAGATGGGTTTAAAGATTTTTATTACTCATAAAGAACAAAAGTTCACTTACAATGAGCTTAAACTATAAACAATTTCATACGTGGGTTACAATCACATCCAGCTAGTCGATGATACTTAATATACATTATCAATTTATCACTGATATATTTCTTCAACTTGGTTTTAAACATTTTTAATGATTTGCAACTTTTCACTTCACTAGGTAGGTAAGTTATTGTACATCTGTGCTCCCTCGGACATGATGTTTCTCTTGCCGTATCCTGTTCTGTGCTTAAATAATTTAATTTTGTCTGTATAGATAGATAGGTACAGCAGCAAACACCTAAAATTATAAATAAAATACACAACAACAGTTGCGTAATATTTTATGAATATTCCTAAGAACACTGATTTTTGGATCCTATAGACAGGAGCCCGGGCCCCGCCGGGACTCCGCGCGCCGCGCTTCTTATAAGTTGATTTTGATCTCACTTCATTTTTTTCATCGACAAAAATAGAAAAACTAAGGTATGGTTGTCCCGACGGATTATTATCGGTCTTGATACTGATGTCAGTAGGCGGGAGGACCGACGGATCATAAGGTGTGTACAGTCAGCGCAATAAGTGTGCCGGGCGAATGGTACATATATACTGATACAGGTTCATTCACCTAAAAGGAAGCTCCAACCACTTATGCCAAATTGTAAACCTTTACTTCATAAGGAAATAAATATTTTTCATTTTAATTTTCATTCATTTTCAATGGTTGTCATACGTCAGGATTTCCCCTAACTAACATATCAGGATTTTTGGTCCTTTCTCAGGATTGCGGGGGGACAGGGTGAGTGTCAGGGTATTTTATAAACCTGAACTAACTACTAGAAGAAAGCTAAAATTTTGGAGTTGGGGAGAGAAAAGGGAAGGTTATGCTACTAGCTACAGCGTATTATGACGTCGTAACCCATTCAGCGCTAATCACGATACAGTATCTTTTCCCTCTACGAAGCATTTCGGTGTATTCCCATCTGTGCCCGGCCCACGTGACCACCGCCATACAAGAGGCGGGCACAGATGGGAATGATTTGTATACGGCGCCTATTCCCATCGGTGCCTGGCGTGGACAGATTGGAATACATCAACTTTTCAGATACATACCGGGAAATCCATGTTATCGGTTACAACAGTATCTCAGCGGTATGTGTTAAAGGGCTAATAGCTGACGAAAGGTTTTTGAATAAGGGATTTAAAGGGTGGATTTATGAAGAAACGACCGTCTAGAAAATGAAAGTATTTTTAGGGTGATGTCCGGACTTTTGTCAGGATGTTAAATTTTTCCGTCAACCCTAAATGGGCGTTGTGGAGAATCTAAACTCTCACGCCGTTTTGGGGTTCTTTATAGATGTCGGAACCTATTGCAAAACCTCCGCTTTCGTCTTGTCAACGGCCTGCAAGTCTAACTCAAGAACGACAACCGGTGGTAGATAGTTTACGTTTTTTCTGTGTGGTTTTCAGTGAACAATTTTAAAAATTAAGGAAGACCGTATTACGTGATTTTTGATTAGTCAATCACCACTATTTCACGATAATCATTGATCATTTAAGACCCTGTTCTTGATAGGCAAAACGCTTAATAAATTAAGGTACTCAAAAGGAAGTAAATAAAACTGGCAAGTTCAATTTGTAACTTAAACGATGACTTTTAATACATTTTCTATGTTACATTCGTTTGTACAACAGTACGATGAAGTATACAACGTATGCCCATCACGAGTCGATCTCACGAACAGTACAATACTCGTACAAAATCACATGTACAAAACAAACAACTAATATCAAAGTATTAACTAATATCATGTATAAAAATTACGTATAAAAATGGTTTTGGGGGTCCATTTGATCATTTATCACATCATCGATAAACAACAATGGGAAACAAAACACGGTACAGATTATGAAATACGAACACAAATTGGCATATCTTTCAAAATACCTGACTTGACCAATATCATAAAGAAATTAGAAAACTATCAACCTCTGTAGCCAACCACGGAACAAAACTTGCTAACACAAATGTAATTTTGTTTTTTTAAATTAAAGATTTAAATTTCAATGGAACAGGAGACCCAGGGCCGGATTTAGGGGAGGGCAACCGGGGCTACTGCCCCGGGGCCTCCACAAAAGAGGGGCCCCCACAATAGAGAATTCGGAAAATTTACCATTTCATTTGGAAAAAATTTGGGGTCAGGGGGCCTCCACTCCTTTATTGCCCGAGGCCTCCAGACCTCTAAATCCGGCATTGAGGAGACCTTTTGATTTTATAAGCCTCTGGGCGGCTTGATGATCATTACCCCATTAAGGCAAAATAACGTAGAGTCAGACCAAGTTAAGTTGGCAATGATTTTGATAACGCAGCCTGTGCAAGTGTTAAGTAAACGTCATCATTTCATAGAAGTTTAACGTTTAAAATAACATTTCCACTGTCTGGGCTGTCAAAACCGTTGCCAACTTATCTTGGTCTGACTTTACCTTATTACATTTTTCCTATACGCTGTTTTTCCGTATCAGTGCAGAATAGTTTTCTTGCCTAGGTAATTGCCTTATGAATGGATGATTGATAGAAAAAAAACATCGCAAATAATGATCTTGTATACCTATTCAAAGTATTTACACTAGCTGACCAGAGGTGGATCTTATATCTTTGTAGCAAGGTATATTTTATATATATTGTCAGTAAAATGTAATTATGCTACTTGTCATACATTATCTGTACCGTGTGATAAGCAAACAGAACAAATTAATAAATGAGCGATTCTTAAAACAGTAATAATTTTTAGCTGAAGGATCTGGACAGTCAGTTCTTCTCTCTTTAAGACTTACTTTTAGTGTTTCCAAAAGCTGTATAAGTATTAAGTAAATATATTGAAGGTTCTGCTATAAAGTTAACTCAGGGATAAAGTGATTTGTTAAAGTATTATACTTTTATAAGAAACGCTCAGAAACATACAATTATATAAAAATATAGTCTGGCAAATATGTTTACAGTAGATTCAATAATTATACTCCTCCCTCTTTTGAGGATTATAGTACCTACTAGCATAAGCTTAAGCTCTCTGTTTATGCTTCACTGACAAACGACTCTTGCCAGACTATCGCAAACAGGCATGTAAGTATATATAAAACAAAGATTCCTATTGTCGTTCAATTTATTAAAGCTAAATAATTGTGATTGTGAATACCTACGCGTCAATGAAACATGTTAAATCTAAAAATTAAGTTGTTAAATTTACAAAATCATACAAAAACTGGTATTATCACCTAAAACAAAAATACACTTATGAAATTGTATTCCTTTAATGCCTATGTACCTATATGTATATGAATTTCAAGTATGTGGTGTATATAGATTTTGTATTCAATATATACTTTTGGTGTTAACTACCTAACACTGTTAATAGTTTCGAAATTACTTCCATGGGTCATATAAGGTAGGTACTTAAGTAACATAGGGAAAGTTTGCTTTAATAGTATCATTAGTTAATATTATACTATTAAGCAAATGACCACACACGAAAACATTTTTTAGAAGACATAGGTACCTATTTATGAACAAAAGTAAACATTATAAGATACTAGTCTACGTATGTAGTGATTTTTAAATACACGTGAAGCTTTTTTGTAGTTACCTGCTTAATTTGCAACAAATTGAACTATGGGGCATTTTCTATTTGCTCCACAGAACTGTAAAATCCTTAACAAAAATTGACAGTTCTATGAAGAATACCCAAATAATCCGGTCCCTACGTCGTCGTAAAAGCTACAAGTCGTGTTGCCATGGTAACCGCGCAAAGTAGCTGTAAAAACGAAAATAACTTACGGCTTGCGACATTAGAAATGGGCGCCAAATGTAAAGAATTACTTATACGTGTGCAACTTTTGTAAAATTATCAAGAAGAAATCTATGTTTCATAACTTATGACTGAGAGTGTAAATTACTTTGTAATTGTTAATTTAAAAATGTAGGATGACATTAATTCAATGTACTACATAGTAGATTCTTTAGTACATTTTGATATGCCGGGTGCACAAAGGAAGATAAAATAATAAGTTTGTGTTGTAAAGATATTTTAAAGATAAGTAATAGCTTGATAATAACATAATTGCAAGGTAAATAGTAATTGCAAGAAACCCGATTGTTATATTGAATTAGTAATCGGTAGAATCCCTAATGATTTCAAGTTTTCCTTGAAAACAACTAGCTTACTTTGTTCTCAACTAAATAACTTGTACATAATTAGGTTCCAAGCTTGTTCAAGGCCAAACAAATCAACTAAGTATAACAACAAGTAAGAAATAACGTCAATGAGTGAGTCATACGCTGACGACCCCCAAAACCGCAAAGTGACAAAATGCAACAATCACTACTCGTGAGATCGACCCGAAACAATTAATTTGAAGAATGCCTAAATATCTATCTAGCTAATGGAGCAATTACTTACATTAAGAATCAGACCTTTTTAAAGAGAAAGTCAACAAAAACTGGATTCCGAAACTATATTGCATAAGCGGACTAAATTTACATAGTAAATACGAAACATTACGTTCAAAAAGGTCCGAGTCGACTAGGCGTTGGGGCGTCTTCCTGTACCAAAACAAACAATGTCAACAATAACGAAAACTGCCCCACTTCCTAAATAATTCGTTAAACTTAAAGTTGGTTAATTTCATTCACTGTCCGGCGCATAACCTTGGCGGCTCCTTCACTTCAACATGGCGCCGCACTCACACTAACAAACGTTCAGACACTGTGTGTGTGTGGTCACCGCACATGCCAGAGACCGAGGTTAAGTACACTAAGCCGAGGCAACTTCATGATGTCTTTCAAGCCTTGTGGCGTGATGCACGTACAGCCGTAGAGATCTATCGCCTTCAGGTTGCGCAGGCCGTCGCTCAGCGCGTGCAGCCCCCGGTCCGTCACTCGAGTGCATTGGCCTATATTCAGCGTCTCAAGCTGCGATAGCCTCGCGACCCGCTCGAGGCCCTCGTCCGTCAGCCGACAGGCGCTGAGCGATAACGAGCGCAGCCCCGACAACCCCAGCGTCGCGTGGGACAGCGCCTCGTCACCGACTTTATCACAAAACGACACATCCAGTGCGGTCAAGCGTCCACTCTCGGCCAAATACGCTACACCGACATCGGAAACACCATCACATGCCCTTAAATTCACGTCTTCTAACAGTGGAAGCCTCGCTAAATGCCTGAGTCCCGCATCGGTGACAGCGACGCAGAAGGAGAGATTGATCGATTGTAGTTTTGGAAGCCCGGTGGCCGTGTGTTTCAGAGCTTCGTCGGTCAGCCTCTGGCAGTCTTGTAGTCCTAAATGCTCCAGCTCCGGCGTGCCTCTCGCTTCTCCTCCGCCGCACAGGTGCGCTATGCCCGCGTCGTTCACGTGCCAACAGGATCTGAGGTTCAAACGCCGCAGCTTTCTTAATCCCCACGCTATTAAAAGCAGGCCCGTATCCGTAACATTCGAACATCCGCCTAGTTCTAGCTCCTCCAAATTTTTTAGCGATTGTGCTATCCTCCCGAGGGAAGAGTCTGTTACTTGTTTACATAGGGATAAGTCTAATCTTCTTAAAGCTGGAAGTTCCGCTGCGAAGGCGCTAGCTAAAGCGGCGTCTGTGACACTATAGCAACCGCTTAAGGAAAGGGATTCTAGGCCTGGAAGTGACGCGACGGCGTCTCTCAGCCCTCTTCTAAGAGACAGGACTTGTAGTTTACGGACTCCTCTTCGGGCTAGGGAAGCGAAGAGTACAGGGGCAGGTCTGCGAAGGTGTAGAGCGGCCTCGACGCCGCGCCACACGGACCGGCGGTCAGCCGCGTCCCTCCACGCGCGACACACCTGAGCGGCGCGGCCTCGGTCCCGCACAGGAAGCCTCTCGAATATAAGCGCTAGGAGCTCCGGGTATAACCTCGAAATGTGCGTCCCCTGCGGTTCAGGAACGGGCTCCGGCACGTAAGGCACGGGCAAGTGCGGCCGATGCAGTCTGTACGGCGCGCTCCTATGTTTTCTCCTCGTCGTGCTCGGCAGCTCCGTTAGGCCGAGCCGCTCGTCTCGCCAGGACAGCATTTCCTCCGTCCACGCGCTCATCGCGGCGACACTACACTATAACGACATCGCATCGGACCGGTTTTCGGAGAAACTCGTGTTTGACTACACGAGAGATAAGCGGAACTGACGTCCGTCGCGCGCGGTTACTCCTCGTGCACTGGCGAGGGAGCGGCGCGTCCCCCGCGGCCTTCCCCGCGCCCCGCAGCGCCCTCGCGCGGCTATTGGTCGCGCTTGGCGGCACGTGACGCGCGCCGTATCGATTCGAAGGCTCTGCGGCGGCATTTTTAAGTTGGCGGGCCGAGCGCCCGCCCCGCCCCTCGTCCCGCGCCGCCCGCCGTCCTAGAGTAAACACCACGCAGACGGCAACGCATTTTGTACCTGCGCCACCGGAACCGCAGATAGTGATACATTTTATTGAATTATATATTTACAGTTACAAGCTAGCTAAGCCTATAGATCGCATGGAATACCTGGGGTAGGAATGGTAATGAGATAAAACATATCAATATGCAACTTGCGTCCTGTAAACCTATGCACATTTTCGGTGTTATATCTGTCTCCTTGTTACCTATAATTACTATAACTAGGTAAAAAAATGGTTCAACTACAAAAAATATAAAACCAGGTGCATTATCCGTCAATACTTGTAATGTTTTTTGAAATCATATCTTGACAAAACAATCGCTTACTCGGGTCGGGAGTTATTTAAAATCCAAAATTAAAGAAGGGGATGTGTTTTTTAGGGTTCCGTAACCAAATGGCAAAAAACGGAACCCTTATAGATTCGTCATGTCCGTCTGTCTGTCCGATTATGTCACAGCCACTTTTTTCCGAAGTGTGTAACACAGTGAAACCTGGATAATTGAAATCTCAAGGAATTTACAGTAATTTGTCAATAAAAGAGGGATTTCACTAGTGGTCGTGCCAAATATCAAGGTTTAAATAGAAGTCTCATTAATAGAAGTAGGTACTCCTTAAGAGGTTCAATAATAGGCCTGGTTTTATTTATAGAAGTGCAAATAAGCATTTCCAAAAGATTGAGTATTCTAGTGTATAGACTATCTGAATCGCGCTTTTGTATTATGAAAGCAATTTATTTTTTTATAATAACAAATCGGATTTTAAAGTGTTTTCCGTGGATTTTATTTGGAGGTAGATTCTTATAAGAATGTTGATATTGTAAATTAGGGCAGTGGGTACTGTAACCACTACTTGACTATTCCAATTACATCGAATACGCTCCGTCTCAATAATAGAGGTACTAAAGGGAATAAAAGACAACTTATTAACATCACTTAAATTATAGAGTTCTTGGATGTAATGTGTTCTATTATATTAGAGGCTAAATTTAGAAAAGTCTAAAAACTAAATTTCGTTAAAAGAGATGCCATTATAATTATATAGGCTTTTTGGTGTCTAGGGACTGGACTCGTCCGCTTGGTTGTAAATATTTAGGTTTCCCATTTATCCAGGTCCCAATTCATCAGATTTCACTGTAAATACAAATGATGCATTTAAATTTGGATCATAGGCGTATTTTGTGAGCCGCTACTTAGTTTAGAAGTTAACATTTAAAAAATATATCCCTACTTACTTTTGAAATATTTTTTTTTACTTTTAGTTAAAGTTTTAGTTAAAATACATGTAGTATTTTATTTAAAAATAACGAAATGCATAACTACCATTCGCCTGGTCTTTAAAAATAACAGTACGGTTGTAGAGTTGGATTTTTGGTTTACGAAACTCAAAAAAATTGTGTTCCGCCCTCTAACTTTTGACCCGGGTCCCGGGTATGAACAAAATGAATAAAAAACATTTTAGGTACTTAATCGTAAAAATAGTTGATAATATAATTTGAATAATTGTAATATAAGTTTAATACCTACCCACAACCTAGTGATCTATGGCTAAAAATAACTAATAGGTTCCCTATTGTAAATACGTAGAAAAAAATCTTTTCGAAAAGTTCGAAGGAACATTATCTGTGCGACGGCTTAATTTTTCCTTATACGCAATTCCCAATTACGTATCTTCTGCCAATTTAACAAGTTATCTCTATACAAATCGCTTTTTCAAATGAAAAGCGAATGAAGTTAGATAAATGAACAATACAAATATTTATTTTAACGATTTGTAACAAAATGTTTTTTAGAGTGCCGTTGAATAACGAGTTAATACTTTTTAGATTTGAAACTACATATCAAACCGAGCACCAATGCACTTTGACTCCATATCTAATCTTTGAACCTAGTGATAAGGCGGCAAAACAACTCGCGCGCCGTATTTTCGTTCTCGCAGCACTTGTCGACGAAACACAGCCATTTTAAATTGACCCCCGCTGCTTCCCGTCAGGCCTATAAAACAAGATATAATAGATACTCCCACTGCCATGACACGGGTCTTTTTAAAATTGCCGTTTGATAACACTAGCCAACTATTACAAGGGCGACCGGTTGGCGTTCCAAATATGATTTTGAATTCAAACGCGTTCCAGAATGAAGTGGGACTGGCCGTTTAAAAATGTTCAGCCGGTGGCGAATTTAAAAACTTATGGAGCAAGGCTCTGTGTTCGAAATTTGTTAGGTCTGTCTAATGTTTCTTGAACAATGCAGTTTAAACGTCAATCTTTGTGCCATTGAAACTAATTGCCCCCATAACAGACGACTCAAATTACAGCGTTTTCGCATAGTGATGTCATTGATAAGCTAGGTTCAATGAACTTGGCTAAACAACTTACCTATTCATTTACGACACGTTATATCCTATTATAATACCTATATATTCTTCGTTTTAGCATGTTTTAGGTACCTATGATGACGACATGCAGGCCTATGATATGAAAAATAGGTATGTAGGCATACCAGCGGTAACTTTTTAGGATTTTGATTTTTTGCTAGAACTGCTTAGGTTTTAGCAAATATTTTAAAAATGTAAAGATACTTTCCATTTTTGAAATCAATCAGGTTTCGGGCCTCCCCGAGCCTGAGGGCCCGGGGTACTGCCCCACCTTGCCCCTCGGTAGCGAAATTTATAACACCTACCACAAACAGACGCACAAGAACTGGGCTTAATTATAAGAAAATATTCGTTTAATAAACGTGTTGTCAACTGAGGGCATATTGAAAGTCGTATAAAATTCTAGCACGAACAATTTCTCGAGTTAAAATTATAAAAACGCTCGACATACAATTTTGAAACTGCCAGCATTCCTAAAATACACATCACACCCAAAAAAATTTTATTTCGGTATTTATTTACAATAACAAATATACATAACATAATGGATATATACAGAGGATTACTAGGTATAACTAGCTTAATTATAAAATAGGCCCTTGAGGCATTGTATTAGTAGGCATTCCTCGTTGTATCGCAATACTAATACGTTGTGCGAGGAAGTCGCCAGCTCTTCGGTCACCAGTTACGTCAATCATGTACGTAGAATTTCGATGCCAAATGGTACAAAATGGTACTACCGAGGCTGTCTACGTCAAAGATTTCATAAAGACTTATTTTTTCAAACAATAAATGTTTTATTTCACTGCGTTATCTCTAATAAGTTGCTCATTATACGAACTTTCAGTATTGCCCACGTCACATAGGTGTGGTTTGTGTGAACGATATATATATTAGGTCACTTTGCCACTCTGTCTCTGTCTATTTGATGCTGCCTGTACACAGATAGTAATTATTATTTCTATATTATAAATGCGAAAGTAGCTTTTGACCCTATTCGAAATTTAAGATGCGTCAAACATTTGTTAAAGATACGATATACGACGTATCTTAAAGTCCGAATCGGGCCATCTGTCTGTCATCTGAGGTTACGTCTTCACGCTTAAACCGTTGAAAATATCGTAAGTAAATATTCTTTATCGTGCACCATAAGTTATAAATACACAAAAAATAAAATACAATTCAAAGCTAGGTAACAACAGGTCTTATCGCTGAGAAGCGATTTCTTTCAGACAACCTTTGAGTAGTATGAGTGGTGGAGTAGGTTTGGGTGTTTGGGTAGTACGATGAAGATGGCTTGCGTCCCGGAGAAGGAAATAACGAAGATAGTTTTTACTTAATCGAGTATTTTGCTGAAGATACTTAATAAATGTTTGCAGTAGATCTCCTGCCTGACTCTACATTTACCTTACCTAAGTAAAGTATTTTACGCTTATGAATGAAGAATGTAGGTTCCTAGGTTTACTAGATTAATCAACAGAAGCTAGGATTACAATATGAAAAAAAATGGAATTATAAGTCCGAACATTAGCCTACAAATCCTGTCATTTTTGCAGCATTCAATAAAACCATTATTCCAAAATCTTTAACTAACTTTAACTTTAAAGCCCCTTCACTCGCCACCGTATATTTTTAAATTATTATACATAATGAGTGTAGCTATAGCATAACTTATCCTCTGCCTAACTTAAAACTTTTAGCTAGCTTCTAATGGTTTGCCCCGCAAATCCTGACGAGAGACCGAAAATCCTGACATGTCTGAGGAAATCCTGACATCTGTCGTATGGCAACCCTGAATCTACCTACACCTAGTACCTACCCACTGTCGATATATTTGAAAGCCTAGACCTGTTTACTCCTCGAACCAGTACAGCTTGATCATAGGTATCATGACCATGGATGATTTATAGGTATGTCTATGCTCCTAGTTGTATAATTTCCTTATATTAAGTTAAATACCTACCTATATATTTGGCTCTTGAAGTTGACATAGAAATAAATAACGAAACTTTAAAATTATTAACCACTCCACAAGAACTTTCCAATACCTCTTTGTATTAAATATAAAATCACGGCACAAAATCAGAACATTTTATAATGCAAGTCCAGACCTCACGCACACTAACAAAGAAACAGGTAAAAATTCATACGCACGTCCTCGTATAAGATAGATTGTATGTGTTAAATACCACGTTTCATTTTGTACTTCGTAAAATAAGTAACGAACCTTTTTAACATACAAATAAGGTCTAATTTTGCTCGTAAATACTTCATCCAAGATTTAATCAAAGCAATTTTACACTTGCGTTTTAAAATATAAACTGACAACCCTGTGTTAAACGTGTTAAGGTTCAAATTAGTGTTGATTTTGGTTTGTCAACTGCATGGAGGTATAATGTTGTGTTTGTGTGCGTGGAATGTCAAGCGACTTGGCTAGTAGAGGCACCGTTCCACTTGAGTGGTTTAGTTTTTTTTTTTTTATATAAGGAAATTCTAATTTTAGTTATTTCATAAAATACCACGCGAGACAAATTTTATCGCGATTAAATAACCAGTAGGTAAGAAGGCTTAGGTACGTTACGTGGACAACTACTGGAAGTGGTGCTTTAAACAAAACTTAACTATAAAAATGATTGCCTATAAAATGTAACGTGTGTATATAAAATAAGTTCTTTTTTTCCCGGGGTTAATATTAACTCATGCTAAAAATAAAAATTATTGCTAAAAAAAGTATTGTTTTGGCTTGTTTTGTTTTCCTTAAACTTTTTCTAAAGTTATGCAACCGTAGCGGGGGTATTTCAGCATTGGTATTTAGCAACCCTTCCCCCTCTGACCCGGATTTAGATAGGCAACCCGATTGCGATTCATCTCCGTCAGAGTTAAATAACAGATATTTATAATACCGGTATTATTAATAGGTATCTGTTGTTAAGTTAGTCAAGTACACATTTGTGTACCTATACATGGACAGGTCCGGAATAGATAGCAGCTTAATACATATAGAGTTTTCCTGAAAAAAGTGTAACTTTTTTCTATAAACTAGAGTTAGACCAAGTGATTTTGATAGCCAAGAGACTATGGAAGTGCTATTTTAAACTTCAAACTTGTATGAAATGATGACGTTTAAATAACACTTGCAAAGTCTGGATATCAATATCACTGCCAACTTGCTTAGTTTAAGTCTATCAACTTTTGAATAACTACTCAGAATCATGAGGACTACTGATTAAAAAGAATTGTTTAAAAATCACTTTTAAACTCGTAGAAGTAGTATTCCAGATTCTGAATTGAAATAACCCAAAACTTGTTAGTATTTCGAAAAAAATAGGTAAATAGTATACTTTTCTTCTAAAATACCCATACCTACGTGCAATACGTGAATATTTGCTGACCCATTAAATTACCTAAAATCCTGAATATAAACTATCCAGGCGCAGTAAACTTTTTCAGCTATACACGGTGTTTATTTAGTCACCTGCCTGCAATAATTTACAGTGTGAATATATAGATCTTACTCAGCAACTTTTACTATGGGAGTTATGGGACCAACCCTGAAATCGCGAAAAGGTGCAGAGAAAACAAGAAAGAAACATCTAAGGTAGAGGCAAACCACACTCTTTCGATATATAGCTATACAATTTTAATTCCTGCCAAATTCCTGTTATTACCGCCCGAAAGAGAAACCAAAATATAAACCACCGCCTTCGGCGTTTTCACATCGGTTCGATTTTGACAGGGGTCTCTTTTTTGTTCTACCTGGTCTTTCTACTTTCCCAACATTAGCAGAACGATTTACTCATTGTAACTAGTATAAGTTGACCTAAAGCTCTATGAAACTATTAGGCAACTACAGATCACATCTACTATACGCCAGGCGTCGAGTTTAGGGTAAACTATTGGCACCGCCCTTGGACTAAGCTAGAAGCAAAAAATACATAAGAACCTTGGAAATCCATGGCTGATATGATACCTACGCTCTTTTTATTTGTCTACGAATCCTACAAACGGTGGCCCGGTGAGTGTGAGCTCTTATAGCTGAAAGAATAAAGTCTAATATTGGTAAATGTTTCAGCTAGTGTCCCTTGATCATTTATGATATCTAGGATTTGTCGTGTTTCTGACATTCTAAGCGCAGGAATCGTATTCGATTTGATAAAAAGCTAGTGACCAGATTTGATATTAATTCGTCGTTATTTGTAATGCATCTCGCAATGTATGTCCTAGTGCGTAGTAACTTACTTTGTGTAAAAATATAGCCAAGTAAAACAGGCCAAAGCTATAAGTACCTAGCTGATGACATCAGAACTTGAGCAGTCACCAACCAGTTGCATAAATCAAATGAATGACTCATTTAAATTGGTACGACGTAAGTGCTACGGCATGCTACGGTTAATAAGAATTAGTTGAAAGTTATTTATTCTGAAGGTACCTAAATAGGATAATTTCAGGAATAATTTGTGTAAAAGTCTAAACATATGCGATTGTTGAAAGTTCGAATAAAATGTTAGAAACTTTTCGATTTGGTAAAGCATGAAATCAGGCGCTAGCGACATCTAGTGGCGAGTAGTATACGGAAGTTAGCTGCACGTGATAACGCCATCTGTTGCTCAGTAGCAAAAATATGTAACTAAGAAAGTCCAAGGTACTTTCTGCAACACGTAGTTTTAAGAGTATAGTATAGGTGGCGCTATCCACAAATACATTTTCTTCTGCGGTTTCAACACCCTCGCTAATGGTAATGTATAGCCAAAAAAATATTGATTATAAATATTAAAATATATAAGATAAAGCTATGGTACAGTACTTACATTATATTTCATTGAAGGTGTGTAAATTTGTTAAATTAAATAAATAAAAAATGCCCCCTGAGTGGGATTATAAACAAATTAATTAAGAACATGTTAAGAACCAACCTTTATTAAATATGTATTTTGTTCCGAGGATACAGTCGAACCACACTAAATTGCCAAGTGCTACATTAAGTATGGAGATTATAGTATGTAGATATATATATTATATATATGCATTCTTACTGCCAAGTTTGTGCAAATTTAGCGTGGTTAGAGTCTAAATCAGTTTTGGTTTCATTAAAAGTTCAGGAGATTTAAATTTTTAAATAGGATTTTACTTCTATTACCAGAAAACCCGCACCGAGTAGAAAGGGTATCACTACTCTCACTTCATCAGGTAAAGGCAGAACCACACCAGATGCGTATGCAGCGCATTTTGCTTGTATGAGCGCCCGCTATAGGCTAGGTATACATACCTATAGCATGCAGCAGCACAAATCCGTCCACTTTCTTGCAATAAAGCGGTTTGTGTTGACACGAGACGGTCAAAAGGTTATACCTGTTTAAAGCTTATTTAAGTTATTTGACTAGGTGAAAACGTCGAGCCTACCATTGTTAAAGCCGGAACGGTACAAAACGAGTAGAGTGGAAGGTTTTATACTTATCTCAATAGTGGTAATCGTGATATGTTATAATTATATATTATATAGTAACTCTATGCAGTAATAAATAACCCCGAGAAAATTAAAACAGCGTCATCTTAGTACGTGGAAACTTATCTAAGAGCCATATCAACAGGCAACACTTTCCATTAAGAAGGGGCTAACGCCTGCTCCCGCTGCGCTAAACGAAGTTGCCGCTTTCCGCCTCCGTCGAGTAGAAAAATAGTATGGGAGGAATCGTAGGATATTCCATCCCGCGTCTTTACAATGTCAATTTTACACGCGGCACGCAATGTCCTACTTTTCCTCCCTTGGGACACAAATAACTATTTTCTACTCGTCAACTGTAATAGTTGAATTAAGATTTCGTATACCAAACTATAATTGTATACTTTTCATGAATGGGCTCCTACTCAACTATAATATTAATTTCGATAAGCAAAGTTAACTAAAGAAAATTTTAAACTGAAGTTATACTTTCAGAGTACCACTACAGACACATAGATACACATACGTAATTACGTATACACACATAAAACTTGTTATATCCTCTTTTCCTTCGAGAATTTTAAAATCAAAATTACTCAAATTTCTGACAGGTACAAAAAATCAAGTTTGGAATAATGTATTTATACGAGTATGCACGTTTGTTACTTATCTCCAACTCGTACTTAACGCTGATTTTAGAGGGCCTATACCGCCTTGCGAAAGCCAAATCTTCGTTGTCAGCCTCTTTATCACTCTTACATATTAACATATTCGAGCGATAATGATATAATTACACATATACGTTCTTGACGGCGGCTTAAACTAGCAGGACTAGATAACCCAGAGAATAAACTTGAATTTATATAAACAATATTAAATACTTACCTAGTTTAACCTTCGGATATTGTATTGGGCTTAAATGGATGGCTACAAAATCAATATCTCGTAGGTACCTATTCAATATTTTATGAATTATCATAACTAATATTCATACCAAAAACAGTCGTGGCCTTTTAGTGTGGACTGTGGCTTAGTAGGACGACTTTTAACGGAAGTGTTCAATTATTTTGTTTAATAGTTACATGTACAAATATGGCACTTGTTAGCCTAGAAACTTCACTCATAGTCATATGTACGAGTACACTTGTTCAGCTAGTACCTGACTACCTGTAACACCTATAGTATATTATGTAAACGTGAGGTAATTACATTAGCCGATCGAACACCAGCCAACATCATCAATGCTGGGTATAGCGCCGAGTAAACACTCGCTCGCTCGGTTTCGCATCGAGGGGGCTTGCTAACGCAGCGGCTTACGTGAGCGAATAAGGCAGTGTCTTACCTGAGTGAATAACTCGCGAACGCGAAGTGGCGCGGGTGAATTCAATCCTTTGATACCTATGGAAGTGTCCTACGTGGGCGATCTCCGAATGCCGTTGGGCCGCCGCGTCGCATTCGCGAGTCATCGCCCACACGTAAGCCGCGCTGTAACTCGTGAACGCGAAGCGGCGCGGCGCGGCGCGGATGAATCAATAATCCTTTGATACCTGTGGAAGTGTCTTACGTGGACGATCTCGTTGCGAACGCGAATGCCGTGGGCCGCCGCTCCGCGCCGCGCCGCATCGCGTTCGCGAGTTATTCGCTCACGTCAGTCTGCGTAAGTGAATGCCGAGTTTCTTGCCGGTCCCATATTGGGATACCCTCCTTACTATTTAGGAGGGATTTAAATCTTCTTGGGAGGTGTAGCGTTAGAGCCGGCGTAGCTTTATTTGTCGGTCATAAGCGCATTGTAATATGCCTACATGAAAAACAAACTCTTTATCTTTAATGTCATTCTTCAGAACACGTAAACACATATACTTAAAATTGCTATAAGAAAATTTGGTAGATATGTTGTGGTATTATTATCGCTAGTAACTACTCCTGTAGGGCTAAGATGGTCGGTTCTTTATCATTTGTCACCATACTTATCACGTTCTAACATGTATGTAAGCGCGAAAGTGACGGGCATAATGACAAGTGATAAAAATGGTCCCGTTCTGCCACCGCTGCGGCGGTATCATGATTGCATTTTTATCACTTTTCATGTCATGCGTCATTTTCGCACATACTTGTTGACAAGATCTGTTTCCTCAAGGTTCCTACCCTACTGCTTTTTCCAGCGTTATATAAAAATCTTATAAATTTCCATGCAAATTTATAAAAAAAAACAATTTTTATTCGAAGGGATATATTGAAAGGGAACTTCATTAGAAGCAATAAAGCCATTGGCATTGGCACGTGTCGAATAGAGGCCCAGAAGCATCCATCAACATCGAACGCGCTAGTGTAATGCATAATCCTGGACGTGTACTCCAATCAATTAGGCCAATTTTCGGTCTGAGATTCCGTCAACTATTTGTACCCCACTCTTGCCATGTGGTGAAGAAAAGTTATCTGGTGTCTCAAATTATAGGTATATTCTGTGCATATAGATGTTTTATTTTATTTTTCTCATGAAAACTTTAGTAAAAATCCAATCTTATAATGGGCATCCATGGAAATCGATTCCCACAATTACTATTTTCTAACGATTAAGCATTTTTGCTACAGTTCAACATGAAAATTAGTCTAAATAAAGTACCTTGCGATAAATATGCATATTTTATGCATGTTTTGCACACCAGTCTTTGGAAAGAGGCTCAGCTAATTTCGTCGTGACGTTTGTCATAATATGTCATATTTAAATTACCCGTATACTATCCGTCATCCATTTGACGTAAACCAATAAAGACCAATAAGGAGCAGTATTTTTTTGATATGAAGCCACACTTAATCTCAGAGGAGCAATTAATCAATATGACGATTGATGGACGATTGCCAGTGCTCGGAAATCATTGTAAAACAGCCAATTGTCTTTTTCGCCGGGTACTTTGGCTTCATTCGTCATCATTTTTAGCCTCCAGTCGCCCACTGCTGAGCATAGGCCTCTCTTCGTGTACGCCACTTATCCCGGTCCTGGGCTAGTCGCATCCAGAAGTGTCCCGTGATTTTTCGAATGTCATCCATCCAACGAATGAACGGACGCCAAGCGCTTCTTTCATCCGAAAGCGGCCACCAATCTGTCAACATTTTGATCCACCTGCCATCACTCTGCCTGGCAAGATCTCCCGCCCAATTCTATTTTAGCTTGGTAATGACGTCACCCACGTCTCGCACCTTGGTGTGCCGTCGGATCTCGACATTCCTCACTCGCTCTTGAAGCTTAATGCCAAGCATGGCGCGCTCCATGGCTCTCTGTGTTACTCGTATTTTATGCACAGCCTGGGGCCTTATTCGAGATGCACAACTGTCAAATTTCGCGTCCACATCAAATCAACACTTGATTCTATCGCATGTTGATTGTATCAAGTGTTGATTCTATCAACTGTGGATATTATCATTTGGAACAATCAAAACTCATTCATAGAAAAAATAATCAAACCAAAATCAACTTTGTTTATTACTACTATATAGTTTGAAATGGCTCTGAACTCGAAGTGGTTCGGTTTGATTTGATTGTCACCTGACTGTGGATTGCTAATGTCAAATTTTGACAAGTGTTGATTTTATTGCTAGACTTTATTGTCCATGGGCTTGGGCACCATCTTGGATTTTTTGACGTACGACAGGGAATACCCTTCCTTTCCTACAATATATGGCATAGAGTAAAGCATCTTTTTTTTTTAAACATAAGTTTACAGGAATCAGCGACATCTTGTATTCGATAGGATAAGTAATGCGCTATGAACAATGCGGCGGCGAGTAGTGAAACTGTACCTGACAACGTCAATCAATTAAAAAGTGACCACACAGTTGATGGTCGATAAAGGCGATTATTAATTGAATTTTAACGACAATAAAGAACTATTGACATGCGATCTTTTTGTTGAACCCACACCTACACGTCGAATAATGCTCGGTCCACATATTCTCCTATAAACGCTCAAAATTGTAAAAAAAATTGATGCAATTTACTCCGCACCCAGTCTCAAGTTGCTTCTAAACCACATTCACGAATCAAGTTGTAACCTAACACATCTGTAAATATAAGGCATATGATTTAGAGATAAAGTCCGTTTTTTTTAAATTACGAGATGGTTCATGAATAACCTTTATTACTATAAAAATAATACTACATTTGTCTAAATATTTTTCTGTATTGCGCTATTACATAATGCATAAAATTGATATAAAGATAGGTACCATAGTAGCTCGCTCACTTGGTCTATCAACAACTATTTTAATGCTCTTTGTACTCGTATACGCGACCCCATTGTATGTACAGTCGCCATCAGATATATCGGAACGCATGTATGAGATCTCAAATTATTAAGATAAGACCTACTGTACTGTCTATATTACTTACCAAGACCTAAGTACCTATTATTTATATGTACCTACACAAAGAGAATTCCTATGTTAAAAGGAGATTAAATACATATTTTGTTATTCAACTACAAATAAAATAAAATTTATCTTTTTCAGTTAACACATTTTTTTACCGATTTCTTTAATAAAATAAAACATTAAAGTATTATGTGACTATATTTCATTGTCTTCGGTGTAGATTATTTACTGATGTTCCAATTTCCTGTATCAGTTTGGTACCAGGAAATATAAAAACTACACCTCTTCAAAAACTTGGCTGGTAGTTCGACATCTGTAAGTTTAAATATAAAACATGATAAAAACACAAGTCAAAAACGTATACATAAAATATTTACCCTATATTCTGGTCGCTCGGTAGGGTGCCCAGAAGGCTGGGTGCATTTCCGCGCTGGTTAACAATGCTGATCCTCTGGTCACCAGAAGCCTATATAAGGCGCTCTCATAGAGCCACGCTAGTGCCCTAGAGTTCCAAATTCAACCCCAAGTGCCACAAATATGTAGTTAAGGGTTTAAATTCTGGATCAAGAACATGGAATACTATTCGCTAGTAAGGCCATAGGTATTAGAAAAAAATAATAGTAGGAGACGGCCGTGGTCATGGTAGGTGGTACAGGTGGGCCAGGCAAGCTCTGAAATTATGCACCTATTTTACTATAACTTTGTTCACCTGTGTATATTTACTGTTTCCATGATAATCATTTTTAATATGTAGCCCGTGTAATCGGGCTGTATAATTGGTCTCATATTTTTTAACACAAAATCATAATTTTAATTCAATAATTAATGGTGTTTTACAAATTAATCATTAATGTACCTATTTTGCAAAATTTTCTTGCATATAATAATATTGTTTACTTCAATTGACGTGTTTATTATTTTCGTTACTATGTCAACGTTAATACTTAAAAAATTATAACGTGAAGGTTGAGTCCGCAGTATATATAGTTACAGTTTACGTACATAGTGGCATTAGCACAGTCGGATTAGGACCAAACTCGAAATGTCTGAACAGTCATGAAATTTGGTATGTATATACGCCCCTTAAAGGCCCCTTTTTCATGCCCACACCATTTGACATTTGGGGACCTCGAGGAACCGCAGCCATCTTGGAAAATGTGGACCATCCAGGAGAAATTCGCGTTTTACTCTAAATCTACGTTCTTTATTCAATAATCGTGTAAGGCAACATTCAAGCTTATAAAATTCTACATAAAATAGTTTTAGACATCTTTGCGAAAAAAAATGATCTTGCTTTAAAAAATACTTGCTAAACCCAGATTTAGCCCTTATACCCTTTCATGGGATATTGTCTTAATAGGAAACTTGGAAGAATAAAAATTCCACTTTTAACTATACATTTGTACATAATCTACCCCAATATCAATATTTTACTTGGCTGCAACTTAACCAGAAAGTAGGGTTATGGGTATAAGTACTAAGGATTCAGGACACCCTGTAGCTTAAGATACTGGACGGATTTTTTAAATGACGTATTATTTAGCCCTAAACCTTTTTTCTTCCATTAATTTTAGTAACTTTGTATTGCATAGCACTTGTATACTAACTGTGGATCTACTGATGTCTGTTTTACTGTACTCCGCTCAATAGTTTAGGCGCTAGAAGAAAAAATATGATTTAATATTCGGAGTCCTCTCAAGGCGGCTATTGATTTTTCTTTAATAGAACAAGTAAAAGTAGGTTGTGAATGGCAAGAGGAATCTAACGATACGTGATTTAAAAAAATCCGTCCAGTATCCTAATACCTAGCTACTGGGTGTACTGAATCATCAGTACTTACACCCATAACCCTTCTTTCTGGTTTAGTCACAGTAGAGTAGAATGTTAATATTGGGGTAGACCACGTACAAATGTATAGTTAAAAATAGAATTCATATTCCTCCGAGTTTCCTTTTAAGAGAATGTCCCCTGGAAGTGTATAAGCATTAAACTTAGATTCAGCACGTATTCTCTATAACAAGATGTATTGTTCTGCAAAGATATCGAGGACTTTTTTGTGTAGAATTTAATAAGTTTTAATGTTGACTGTTGTGTTGATGGTACACATTTTCCAAGATGGTTCGGATTCCTCGAGGTCCCCAAATGTTAAGTGGTTTGGGCATGAAAAAGGGGCCTTTAATTTATATACATAATAAATTTCATGACTGTTACAGAGATTTCGAGGTTGGTCCTAATCCGATTATGCTACATTGTGTGTCCGCAGCAAATTCGGTTCTCC
The DNA here is from genome assembly GCF_033807575.1 of Cydia pomonella. Taxonomy (NCBI): domain Eukaryota; kingdom Metazoa; phylum Arthropoda; class Insecta; order Lepidoptera; family Tortricidae; genus Cydia; species Cydia pomonella. Next base: position 27,740,107 of record NC_084705.1, on the reverse strand, counting down.
ATACAAATGTAGTTACGCTCTCATTTTAAAATGACTTGCTAGATTGCTCTGAAACTTTGTACTTACAATAGGATATGGTATGTCTATGCCTATAATTAATTTAAAACATAAATGTGAAATGAGAGCCAATTAAGTTCAATATTAAGAATATGTGTCGTTGTTGACTCGCCGACAACGGAATTGAGAATTTGAGGTGCCATGTTCTGTGCTGTGTAGAAAATCCTGAAATTATAAAGGATTTGTCTTAGCTAGTTTTTACGTATAGGCTACGTATCACCGAAACGTCACAAACACCACGAAGGTTCGGCTTGTACGGGCCCTCGTTTTTCCTATATTCTTATACGCTGCGGAGACCTGGACTATCCGAAAGACAGAGGAGAAGACGATAGACGCCCTAGAAATATGGTGCTGGAGGAAAATGCTGGGGATATCCTGGACCGAGTTTCGGACTAATGTCTCCATCCTTAAAGAACTCCGTATCAAGCAGCGCCTTTCGACTCTCGTAAAGACCCGCATACTCAGTTTTTTCGGTCACGTCTCGAGGAGGAACAACGACTCCATAGAGCGTCTAGTGGTACAGGGTAGAGCAAACGGAAAAAGACCGCGCAAAAGGCCACCTATGCGATGGACTGACCAAATCAAATCTGCCATGAAGGGTCCCCTGAACGCATTTGCCAGAATGGCCCCCAACCGCGAAAAATGGCGAGAAATCGTACGGCAAGCAACATCTGCGCCTGATATCAGCAGTTGACCACGACGCTCTGCAAAGAGTACAACGACAGAGAAGAAGAAGACGTATCATATTTGTCTAAAATTTGGTTTGTTGGTACCAGAGATCGGACAAATTTGCGTCATTGCTCGCAATAATGTGGACATGACTCCAAAATTAATCAAATATGTAATCATTTAATTAATTTCTTACTTGACTTAAATTTTAATTCCTAGTCAATAAATACAAAAGTTTGTTAAAGTATAGATTTATTAAAGAAAATAATCAGTATTTTTTCCAAAGTTTTTTTTTTTTCCAAACAAAGGGGATGTACAGGAATGCAACAACTATAGAGGAATAAAGCTCATGTCACATAACATGAAAGTATGGGAAAAAGTGATAGAGAGACGCCTGAGAGACGAGAGTGATATAACACAAAACCAATTCGGCTTTATGCCAGGAAGAGGTACAACAGACGCCATTTTTGCACTTCGCCAACTGTGCGAAAGATATAGACGTGGAAAAAAGAACTTGCATATGGTGTTTGTGGACCTCGAAAAGGCATACGATCGAGTACCCCGAGAGGTTTTGTGGTGGGCTCTGAAAGAGAAATGCGTGCCTGGGAAGTATGTGGAGCTAATTCGGTCAATGTACAATCGTTGTTGTACACGCGTCCGGTCAACTGCTGGCACCACCGACAGATTCAGTGTCACGGTAGGCTTGCACCAGGGATCGGCTCTGAGTCCCTACCTCTTTCTACTTATTATGGACGCTCTGTCGTCGGATATACAGGAGGAGGCACCCTGGTGTATGCTTTTCGCTGATGACATTGTGCTTGTGGGTGAAGACGGACTCGAGGTACAGAGCAGACTTGAGGAGTGGCGGCGGAAACTGGAGAATGTTGGCCTGAAGATCAGCAGATCTAAAACTGAACATATGTTCTGCGACTTCGGCGGTCTCTCCGGTTTCGCTGCCATAGACCTCGATGGCGTTACATTGCCGGTCTGCTCCGATTTCAAGTACCTCGGTTCGCTCGTGCAGTGCGATGGCGATATTGACCGTGACGTGAAAAACCGGATTAGCACAGGATGGATGAAATGGCGACAGGTCACGGGAACAATTTGTGACGCCCGGATGCCCCTCCGACTGAAGGGTAAAATTTATAAAACCATTATAAGACCTGTCGTCATGTATGGATCAGAGTGTTGGGCCCTAAAAGTGACGGATGAAAAGAGATTGCATGTAGCGGAAATGAGAATGTTAAGATGGATGTGTGGTGTTACAAGAATGGATAGGATAAGGAATGAGTATATAAGAGGAAGTCTGAAAGTTGCACCCATAATAGAAAAAGTAAGAGCGAATCGCCTAGCGTGGTATGGGCATGTGATGCGGAGGGATGAAAGTCATGTGACGAGAAAGGTATTACGAATGAATGTGGAGGGATGGAACGGCAGAGGAAAACCTAGGAAACGGTGGATGGATTGTGTGAGAGATGACATGAAACGAACGCGAGTGAACGATGAGATGACGGGTGACAGAAAGATATGGAAGGAAAAGACATGCTGCGCCGACCCCAAATGAATGGGATAAGGGCAAGCGAATGATGAATCAGTATTTTTTCCAAATTTTCTGCAGTCAGTCTATTTCTTTTTACATCAAAAATATACTTAAGTGCTGACAAACTCCGCTCGCACTCCACTGATGTTAATGGGGCAAACTTAAGTAGTTTTATAGGAATATTATTATTCCAGTATAATTCAGAGTTTATTTTCTGTTTTGAAGTTGTGGGCGATAACCTCAAAATCGGGATAAACTAAACAAAGACAATAGACAAAGTATTTAAGTCAAGTAAGAAATTAATTAAATGATTACATATTTGATTAATTTTGGAGTCATGTCCACATTATTGCGAGCAATGACGCAAATTTGTCCGATCTCTGGTTGGTACACACACAAGGGATAGTCTCTAGCTAGGTACGGGGTGCCACACTCGTCAGCGCGACGGCGATATTTTTTACCTTTTACCTAAAAATCTCAAATTTGTATACGGGCTCAGCTCCTGTTTCGTCTTAAGCCTGAATTTAACAGATTCTGACTCACAGGGGGTTTGAGCATGCTGTTGCGTTCGTTTTCAAATTTTGAAAAAAAAAAAGAACTAGCCTAACTAACCCAGAGGGGAAAATATACCTTATTGGGGCTATTCCATCTTCCTCATGATAATATATTTTACTTTACTGAAAAGCAATCTGTACATGATACAAGATGCACATTGTTAAGAGCCGGGGTTAGAACCCACGACCATTGGTTTTAAAATGAAGCTTTGTATATAATTTGTATTTTTATAATAAATCTGTTTTCTTGTTGACATTTTGTGGTATTGTATTGCTTTATGTTAATTGTCAAGATATTTCTTTCATTCTGGACAATTGTCACATGCGTCACATGTACGTTTTTATGATAGATCTACATCGACGCAACTGCATGTCATTGTCAAAGAGCACATAATCACTACGTTTTAAGAGACGGGACTTCCATACTAGCGAGTGGAATCAGTTTGTTTCGCAAATCATTACCAAAATGTACGACAAAGAACTGTCAAAGAACCATAGTACCAACATAAGCGATTTAAATAGTGTAGTACGCTACACGCTTACGATTCTTATCGATATCGATAAAATGGGGAGGGTTGAAACATAGGCTCCTGTCTACAAATTTTGTACTCGAAATCAGGTTAGCATCGAGTCCACATTTAAGTTGTATGTTATATAGTGGATAGTTCTTAATTGGACTACTATCTGGTCGGGCTTAATGTGGACCCGAATTATTTTAATACAGTTTTTAAGTCGTGTTTTTTTTATTTTATTAAATGCTTGATTTTCATAATGATGTGCACATACATGTTTGAATAAATGTAACTTTTCTATAGGAAGATGTATCAGGTCTTCGTTCCCGACAAATTTGGCCCACTGCCTGCATCTGAAAACATACAGCCTTGGAAAAACATGACTTTATCTACAGTTTATATTCCATGTGTTTGCTAATGAGATGATCAACTGATTATTTCGCGCTAATATGCATCTATAAATCATGTTTTTCGGCATCCAGTTATGAACAGCCCTTTATCAATGCTTTAACTTTTTATGTATTTATATGTCTGTTAATCATGAGAACGGGTCTGGCCTTGTTGGCAGCGACCCTGCCTATGAAGCCGATGGTCCCAGGTTCAAATCCTGGAACGGGCATTTATTAGTGTGATGAGCATGAATATTTGTTCCTGAGACATGGGTATTTTCTATGTATTTATAAATACTTATAAATTAAGTCTATGTACGTATATATATACATTATTGCACAAACTGACTTAGTACTAAAGTATGAATGGCATGTGTTGTGGGTATATATATATATATATATATCGTTGTCTAAGTACCCACAACACATGCCATTCATACTTTAGTACTTAGTCAGTTTGTGTAATAATGTTCTATAATATTTCTTTATTTATCATAAAAACAGAGATTAATTTTCTTACATTTTAGGTTAATATATTAAATAATCACTAGATAAAAAAAATATGTTAACTAATGACCATTAATGCATAAGTAATAGATAATTTATGCATTATTAATCTTCGACGAATTAATTATGGTCATATTGCATGCTAGTTCTAAGGAAATTTCATATATTTAATTTAATTATTTACACTGATATACAAATAAAACTACAGTTATCGATAGTTATAGTACATCCCTAGTTCACAACGAAAAATAATGTAAAATATCTAATTTTCGATGTGTTTATAGCCTGCTGACCCAAAATAAGGTCAAAAGTATCTAAAGCAATACTTACCAGTCTTCATCCAAGGGAAATTTCGCCATAAAATCCCTTTTTTGGTGATTTTCTCAAGTGGCTCGCTTGCCACATATTTCACACTTAGTAAACCGTTTTCTCGCTGGCATTGTAACAAACTCGCTCTTTACTCTGATCACGGTTGACTGTTTTCGATTTTTGCACTAAATAATAAAGAAATTACACGAAATACCCGAACAAAACATTGAAGCCTTCAAAACAAACAAAGCAATTAGGCTGACAGTAGACTTGATGTAAACTTGACAGAATAAATAGCACTGACGTTTTCTTTTTCTTCGTTGGCAATGATTTGCGAAACAAATTCCATACAAAACTTTTTTCTTCCTAGTTGCGTCAGCCTGATCGGAATTTGGCAGCTAACTCCATCTTGCGTCCAGTAGAAGAATCAAAATCGTACAGTTAAAACTACTCTCTGCCTTAGGATCCCCTTTTAAATGTCATAAATCCAAACATGGCAGCCATACCCATCGACAAAAAAGTCTACCGTTGATCTAATTTCATTTGACAGTTAACTAATACGTATTCGACACGCTTATATTTGACAACTAGAATCCTGACTAGAGCTGGGACTGCGTACCAAAAGTACGTCTCTGTTACTCGTACCAAAAGTACGTCTAAAATACCAGTTTTACGAGTATGACCCCCAATAGGCAGTTTACGTATTTGCCGTGCTTAGGCGTCTTACAAATAAGGATTATTTATACAAATATCGACTTATTATTTCGGTAAGGGTCGGAAATATGGTGACGTTTTGAGTGAAGGCTATGAATCTATTGTCATATTTTTGTTATATATTATTACATTATTTTTAGATACAACAGACACCCAGACGACCATCTGTTAACAAAATTTTATTTTACCTAAAGTAACGGTAAGAATGGAGGTACGAGGTGATAAAAGTTTCATATTTGTTTTATTTCAGAAATCAAAGTCCGTACTTTTAAATACTCGACAAGCTAAAAAGTAGTCTATTACAAATAACCTGTTCCAAAAACTATTCCGGTACAACGCCCCGCCTCTAGTGTGGATATTGTTCACTGACAGGTGGTGATAATAGCAATTCGACAAGTCACAATATTTCTCACATCAAATGGAAATCAACACGAAACGTCACTTTTAGCATGTCGAATAAGGGCCCTCTTAGTGAGCGTCCATGTTTCGGCACCGTATGTCATGGTGGGACTTTAGCTTGTCTGTGAATATGTTTAACGCGCCGCCACTGGATATTAAATTGACACAAAATAAGGAAGATTGTGAGTTCAAATATCGACGCTCAAAAGTGGTTATGATACTGATTACGAAGCGGCAGTGGCTTACGTGAGCGAATAACTCGCGAATGCGGCGCGGCGGCCCAACGGCATTCGCGCTCACAATGAGATCACCCACGTAGGACACTTCCATAGGTATCAAAGGATTGAATTCACCCTCGCCGTTCGCTCGCGCGTTCGCGAGTTATTCGCTCACGTAAGCCGCGGCGTTAGAAAAAAAAATATGTCCGGTGATTTAGACATTGGCGAGTTAAGGGTGACAATAGGTCGCAGAGCTAGTGGTAAACTCTACACTTACGTACGTAGGTAAGTGTATAGTTTACCACTAGCTTTGCGATTAAAAAATTACTAATGTTAGAACGGTCCGGATTCGGGCTGAGGCATCCGACACTTCGTTTTCTATAGAAAGCACCACGTGATCACCGGTCATCAGTCATAGAAAATGAAGTGTCGGTTGCCTCGGCTCGGACCCAAGTCATCCTTAAGGCCTCAAATTGCTAGTTTTATGAAATAGTTTTCCTGATCGTTCGGAGCAAACTCTTCAAGTTACAGGTAAGAACGATCTCTGATGACGCTATTGTGTCCACAATTTCGTCGTTGATTGGACTTTATTCGATCTACGTCTATATCCAATCAAGTCAGCTAGTTAGCGGACAGACAGACAGACTGACAAGTGGTCGTATTAGCATAGTAAGGTGCGTGTAGCGCGCCCATTAAGCTCTGATTTAGCTTTTCCGTTGGTTAGAATCAAACTAGGACATGTCGCGTAATTTTTAACCGACTTGAACCGACACTCACGTATTTTAAGTCGAAAACGCTCGACATGTTCCACTCCGTACTGAGCAGGTCGTCAGCAGCTTGCGTTGACCCCTTGCCGCCACCGACGCCCGCGCCGAGTCATCGGGCGCGGAGGGCTGCGCCCCGCGTCTGCGCCGGGCCGTCAACGCAAGCTCCTGACGATACTCCTCGGACTTAAAAATCTTAAAATACGTGAGTGACCCGTTGTAATATATTTAATTTGTTAAGGTTTTGTGTAGCCCGTGCTAATTTTTGTGATTCGATTCGATTCGCCTCGACGCGCCTATATTAATAGCCAGCCTTAATTCTTATTTGTAGTGTGTGACGTTCGTTGGAAGACTTGGAAGTGCTCAAGTGACGGGATTGTTTGAAAAAAATATTTCCCTATACCAAGACGAAGATTACCCCGGGTACATTAGACTGATTCCCCGAGTAAACCAGAAACACTTATAGTATTTGATATTTAATAGCTAATTACTTACTCATTTATTTATGTACTAAATTCTTTTAATTTATTATACGTATGTTCTTATAATTTATTATTATATGTGCACTCCCCTGACTGCCACAGGCGGTATCGGAATCCTTGGCGTCGACATCTCGAGTGAAGTCCCTTTCCACGGCCAAATTAGCCTAAAAAAGCTCGGTGTGCTCAACAGATCGAAACAGTATTTCACACCGGCCCACCGTCTACAGCTTTATAAGGCGCAGTTGCGCCCATACATGGAATTTTTCTCATTTATGGGCAGGGGCACCCCAGTACCAACTTCTCCCTCTGGACCGCATCCAACGAAGAGCGACTCGAATTGTCGACTGCCAACGTATTTCGGATCGGCTTAACTCCTTGGCGCTGCGTAGAGATTTGGCTTCGCTTTTCTATCGCATGTATAACGGGGAGTGCTCCGAGGAATTGTTTGGATTAATCCCTGCCGCTTCTTTTTGCCGTCGCCCTACGCAACAACATTTCCATCCTCACCACTTAGATGGTTGGCAGTCCTCTACTGTATTTCTCCGGGAATTTGTGTCTCGCACAGCTAAACTGTGTAATGAACTGTCGCTTGCGGTATTTCCGGTCCGATCGATCTTCAAACCTTCAAGAAAAGAGCGTACTCCCATCTTAAAGGCCGGCAACGCACGTACAACCCCTCTGGTGTTGCAGATGTCCATGGGCGACGGTAATCGATTACCATCAGGTGATCCGTCTGCTCGTTTGCCTCCTCTATCATAAAAAAAGGAACAAATTCTCATAATGAACTTACAAATAAATGCTCTTCCTGTGATTCGAGCCACGGGTTTCTTGCTTAGGACTTAGAACTTAGGTTGAGTTAGGGTTAGGAGTTTTTCTCCAATATGCTTGGAAATGTTCACCTTATTGTAGCAAAAATTGTACGGGAAGTTCTTCGTTATGGTCAAACTCAAATTTAAAAAATTCAAAACATTATTGTCGTGTTTTAGCGGACGGGAAGTTAAGTATTACTGTATTATTCTTTACTTTTTTTAAACATGCATGCACTAAGAAAAATGCAAACAGCCAATTAATATAGCTGCAGGCTGCGTCTACACGACCCGGTCAGCATTATTTCAAGCTATAGGATAGAGTCGTGTAAGACCTTTGTGTATGATCGTGCGAATACTGACATAATGCGAATAAAATCAAATACTATATTAATTTTATTTTTAAGGATCTCATGCGTGCAAATACAGCTTAAATTGCACAATTATATTGAATGAGCGAATATTGAATGGTACTGAATGGCAGAATATTTGTGCCTTTAACTTTTAAAAAATACTTAAAGAGGGAAATTGTTTTTGACGTTTTTGATGTAAAGGTTCGATTTGAGTGCTGGTTGATGCTTATTTTACCTGATTTCCTCGAATGTTTGGAGAAACTCATCCACGAATTGCCATTTCCTGGCCTTAGCAATAATGTACTATCTATTATGTAAAGCCATTAATGTTTTTTTAAATACAGTTGCTCGTAAAGTGCTACTTTACGTAGCTGTTTAGCGTGCGGAAAGTTGGATTTCGCGAACTAGTGCTTTTCATTTTTATTTTTTTATTTTTTATTTGTACTTGTACCAATTCATGACTATCTTATTTATGAGTGTTAATGTTAGTTTACTTTAAAAGTCTCAATGAATATAAAACCTTCTGTTAATGTAAGAATAATAAAATTATACATATTTTATTACTTACCTCTTCATCATTGTAACACGTTTATTTTTTAATATTGTAAAACCGTTCTTAATAAGTTGTCTGATTGGAACGGAATAGCTGCCGAGGAGGCGTTTTTTCTTACTGCAAGCATGTTTTAAGTTTCCAAAGGCAACAATATTTTTGTTAATCAATTTAAATATACGATACGCAAATAATCGAAAATAACGATGCTTAGGTACCTAATAATAGTACCTACAATGTTTCTGTCTTATAGAATATGCATAAAAATCTTGTTGTTTTCTTATTCTTTCGCAACTGTATAAAAAAACGTCGTTCGATGCACGTGCGGAAATGTTATCCTTTCCGCACTTGCATCGAAATATATTCTTTTCAACGAACACTTTTTTCTTTATTAGGGTGTAGCGTGTTGGCTATGTGGGGCTTGTTTTTGTCCGTTTACCTGTCAACCTGCTGTCAACGCAGTGGATCGCCTGTGTAAACTCTACTTAGACTAGACTAAATGCCGTCAATAAGCTGCGGTGACCGATTAACATCAGGCGGACAGCACGCTCGTTTGCCACCGCTAGTATAAAATACGTAAGTATTGAATAACAAAATTATCTTAAACCTTGAATGGTTTAACAATTTAAGACCGTGACCGCGCGGAATAAACCAGATCATCACTCATAACTTGCTAAATAAAAAGTAGGTTCAAAATCAGATCAAATCAGACTTACTCACGCAGGCATGCCAAGTAAAGAGCTTAAAAAACAACCAAGATAGCTTACAATCAAGTTCAGACTAAGTTATACGTACTATAATTCGGACCAAACCAGTCTTGTTCTCTCCGCGTTCCGGACCGCACGTCTGTACCTTCCCCAAAATATATCGGGATGCTCGAAACTTATTTCGTGTTTTTCTGAGTGGAAAGACGCTCAAGTGTTGAAAAAAAACCGTGTGTCAGATATTTTTTCTTTTGGCGGGAATTGAAAAGTTCGTCGTTTGTTTGTTTATGGTTTCGGTTACGGTATGCGAGCCAATTGTTTATTGTCTTTGATTTTGCGGTTTTGTAGCAACCGCAGATAAAATTGTTAAACTAGATGTTATCGTAAACGATAAAGTAATTATTATTATTGCGATTTAATACAAATTTAATGTGGTTTGCCCACGTAAAGCAGTAAATAGGATTGTTTGCTAGAAACTTTAGATTTATTTTAACACTACCGTCTTACATACCATTACCTAGATATTCACATAAAGTAAGCAACAACTTGCTCTACGTATGTCTGCTGTGTGTATCTAAAATAAATAAAAAATTATGACAACATTTTTGACTCACCTCTCGAAATAAAATCTTATCAAAACTCTTCAAAGAAAAATATTACCAGTATTTTTTAGTTTATTCTTGTAATAGTTAAATAAAGTTTTGCTTAATGATTATATTATTCTTAAAAGAAAATTTTAATTATTAATGTCCGTGTCCGGTAGTCCGTTCGTTTCAAATTAGATTCAAATAGGTATTTCTAATTTTGTACTATGTCAAGTCAATAACTATAAATTTGCCACCTTACTCTAAAGTGCTATAACTCTTCACTACATATTATTTTCCCAAGCTCGTATTTTACTCAACGTTATCGTTCAAATTCCAACCTTACGTAATAAAGATAAATTATCATTTACCGATTCTCTCAGTAGCCAGAAAGGAGTTAAGAGATGCTATAGTATAGAGGCAGAGGTAGTCTACAAAAGGTTGGAGATTATTAATTAAGATAACTATAGTTTATTCAAATTATGGCGTTCGAAAATTGCCGGGGGCATTTAACGTGAAGCTAATTGGTTCTTCAAAATTGATTAATAACCTAGAGGGATTCAGGTACCAATGTCTAGGTTTTTAACGCCTAACGGATTTTTTTACTGCGCACTAATTGTTGGTATTAAAAAAAACCTTAAAAAAGGATTAATGGCTTATTCATTTTTAACGTATTATGGGAAATATGAACACCTATGAATCTCTACCGCACATATATATAGATATAGCATATTATGCTATATTTATGCGTAGGTATGCGTATTTAGGTATTTATTGTATCGTGGAGACTCTCTTTACTATACGAATACTTATGAGGACTAATATTACCTGGTTTTCACATCGCCCTATCCGATATCGGATGTAAGATACACGATATACGACTACAAAGAAGTAAAAAGTTTTTATTTTATACATTTAATGGTTGTTTGTTGTTCAAAAGAAAGCGTTAATGCAATAATAAAAGGACTTTATGCCATATTATGGCATTTTCTAGCGGCTATCGATGGCGGAGATCGGATCGGACAATGTGAAAACCATTGACATATATCTAAGGACGGGCCTTACGGGCACTAAGAATGGTGCTAGTTCAGTGGTGTCACTCACAAATTTGAGCCAATCGTGCAGTCTATCGCAACTCGAATTCGTGTGCGTGACACCGCTGTACTGGCCCATTCTTATTGCCCGTAAGGCCCGTTCTTAGATATATGTCAATGGTGAAAACGCTCTATGGTGGCGAAAAATCAAGAAAGTATTATTACAGGCCACTTGATTTGACAAGGTAATTTTAGCCGATAGTGCTATTGACAAATGAGCACATACAAACTTATAGATTGATATCGGTCAAGAAATATAGATGGTGCGATATGTGACCTTATGGCTCACAATGTCCACATCTTGATATCTTACCTTATGAGACCATTATTAGGGCCCTGATTCACCGCGCTGACAAATGTCGGCTCACGCACAGCTGACATTCAGAGTCACACGAACCCCCCACTTAAAAAACGCCTCTCTCATACAATCGAAGTTTCAAAACTCCACGTTGTATATTTTTTCCAATAAACGTGTGCAAAAACCACCAATTTATGAGATTCCACCCACCCCTTCGCCTTAAAATGCTTAAATTGCATTAAATATAATTACCTGTCTGGTAATTGGACTAGAAGAAAGAAGCCATACTAAGAATTTGTATTCAGATATGTGTGAAAACTTTGTTTCCAAGTGTGATTGGCGACCGTACTATAGTGGCCTCTACTGTGGGAACATAGTTCAGAGCTGGTAAGACATAGACATAGACATAGACATAGAATATTTTTATTTAACACCACATTGAAACATGTTTACAGGCAATACTACAAAACATTACAAGCCTTAAAATGAAACTTAATTAGGCACAAATTTATGTTTACATGTAGATATAAAAAACTTTTAAAATTATGATGCTAAAAAGGAGCGAACCTCAGCATGTGTTGCAGCAGGCTTACCTACTACAACGCTGGTTTTCAGGCCGACCCTTCGTACAATACGAATTTACTTGCTGCTTGTCGGAAACTGTATGGCTAAGACTGTTTGTGTAAAAAATAATATAGGTATGCAAATATATGTTTATGTTTATGGATATATTTATAAGATTATACTGTATGATACTTTGACATAGGTGATAGTAGGTTTAATGTTTAGGCTAAATAAATACGTTGGGTAATAAAGTATATATTGAGGAGATAAATAACATGAATGTAATAATTTTACTATAAGTAAGTACCGAGATTAACAAAGTTGAACGGCGCATAAGAACGATTTCGACCACTACAGATACGACGGTTTTACTCTAGTACCAGGAGGTAGCTTGCTTTGAAATTCTAGAAGTTGTTGTTTGAGTTTTAATTTAAAAGTACTAATTATATTTAAGTTTTTGATAGGTGGCGGTAAGTTATTCCAGCATTTTGTTGCTGAGTATTTAAAACTACCTTTGAAAACGGCAAAGTGACAGCGAGGCAGTAACAAATCATCGCAAACCGATCTGATTCCATACAAGCTTGACCTGCTACCACGAAATTTAAACTTATTAAATAGATACTCTGGTTTAGACGTTTTAAAAACACCAAATAACAGAGATGAAAGATGCAATTCTCTGCGTAATGACATTTTAAGAATACGTGCTGAGTTCAAGTATGGCGTCACGTGCTCTCGCGGGGCGACTCCAAAACAGTAACGTGTGCAGGCGTTTTGCACTCTTTGCACCATCCGGTCTGTACTAGCTAATAAACGTGGGCCATAAACGACATCAGCATAATCAAATTTAGAGAGTACTAATGAAAGACAAAACTTAATTCGCAAATCAACACTAAGGAAATCGCGAATCCGATAAAGTACTTTAAGTCTGTAAAATGCGTTCTTCGCAATTTGCGCTATGTGACCCTCGAAACGCAATGACTCATCCATCAAAACTCCCAGATTTCGCGCCTCCGATACACGTTCTATCTCATTTCCCGAGATAATGATAATCGGTTGATGGTTTTCCACCTGGTTAATCTGTTTCTTGGAACCAAAAAACATAACTTTGGATTTACTAGGGTTTAATACTAAACAGTTTGACTCGGACCAGGCTGTAATATTCTCAAGATCTTTGTTTAATTTGTCAACGGCATAACCAGTTTCAATTGGGTCGAAAGATATGTAAATTTGGATATCATCAGCGTAAAGGTGAAAATTACAATTCTGAATGATACCACTGACATCAGCTGTGTAGAGAATAAAAAGGAGCGGACCCAGGATTGAGCCCTGCGGCACACCTCTGGAGACGACAGATGGCTTTGATTTTGCATATAAACTAGTATTGTTTGGGATTTGAACTACTTGCGTGCGGCCACTAAGATAACTGGCAAACCATGCGACCGTATCTGACTCAAAACCATAGTATTTCATTTTGGATAGTAATAATTGCGTGTTTATGGCATCAAAAGCACGTGAAAAATCTAAAAGTGCCAATATCGTACTATGACCCTCGTTTTGTGCTGACAAAATATTATCAACTACATCTAGGAGTGCCGTCGTCGTGCTACGAGATTTGCGAAAACCAGATTGCAGGGTTGGGAGAACTTTATTTGTTTCGAGAAAAGCTGACAGTTGCATGTATACCACGCGCTCAAGTATTTTGGACAAACACGGAAGTATACTAATCGGTCTTAAATCTTTAAAGCTTGTGACATTATTTGTTTTAGGAAGCGGCGTTACCAATGCAACCTTCCAGGCGTCAGGAAAAACGGAGGTAGAAATAGATTTGTTAATAATTGCAGTGATTGCACCTAGAGAATGGGGAAGGGTAAGAAGCAACATGTCTAAAGAGATACCGTCATCTCCCAGAGCGGACGATTTTAAGGTCTTGATTATTTTAAGTACAAGGTCTTCTCCCACTGGCTCCAATCTGAAGGTCGAATCATGAAAGCGACTGGTTTCAAATTTAGCAAGATATGATTGCGGTGCTGCCACGTTACCTGCAACTTCCAGAAAATGTAAATTGATACGTTCAGGGTCATGTAAATGTGAAGGTATTTCTGATTCTTGTGATTTTTTAGTTATTCTGACAGTGCGCTTAAGATTATTCCAAAGAGCTCGAGAGTTGCTGGCATTTTGATTAATATATTGGTTAAAATACGCACGCGTTTCATGAAATAAGGCTTTATTTACACATTTTTTCAGTTCATGATAATACAATTTATCTTTATCTAGTCCAGACGCTTTATACGTGTTATGTGCCTCGTCACGTAAACGCATCATTTCCTTGATCGTGGGAGTTATCCATGGATAGCTCCTCTCTCTAATTAAAATTACTTTCTGAGGCGCATACGCGTCAAGTAGGGATAGGACTACACAATTGAAGGTATTTACCATGTCATTAACAGTCATTAACTCGGATATGCATTCCCACTTAATAGATTCAATCGATCGATTAAATAATTCCTGATCAATGTCCTTAAGTGGTCTAAAACATATTTTTTGTGGCAGAGGTTTACATTTTCTAATATTCAATTCGCAAGATAAGAATGCGTGGTGACTCAAAGTCGGGATATAATTTACTTGAGTTTTAGTAACGAGGCAATTACTACATATCACGTCTATTAAGGCACTGCTATTGTTAGTAAAATGCGTGGGTACGTCAATATGTTGTTTTAAATCAAAATAAGTAAATAACAGTTTGAGCTTAGAGGCATTTCTATCATTATTCAATAAATTTATATTGAAGTCTCCCATTAACACAATATAATCAAATTTAGAAAACGAAGAAATAGTATCAGTCATTGTGTCAATGAATGTATCGATACTTAACCATGGCGGTCGGTATGCAGTTCCTATTAACAGAGTTAAACCATTCATTGATAACTTGAGCCACATCTGTTCAACTTCCATATCGGGCGGGTGCGCGTAGCGTCGAGCCTCAACTCCATTCTTGACGAAGAAGCCGACGCCGCCGCCGCGCGCGCGCACGGAGCGCGGCCGCGGGATGTGGCGCAGGCGATAGTTAGGTATGACCGGCGCCCGCCCCTCCTCCCCCTCGTGTAGCCAGGTTTCGTTGATGGCCATTATGTCTATATAACTTTGTTCAACAGCAACTATAAGCTCATTGTGACTAGTTCCGAGAGAACCTGCGTTAAGGAATCCTAATTTTAAGTTTTTTTGCTTAACCGCGCCTATGCCAAATTAATAAATTATCCTGTAGGAGTTCAATGGTAAGAACTTTAACATATACTAAATATAAAGCGACAGGTACACTCGGCAGAATCGTTTTAGCGCTTGTTAGGTTAATTTGATGTCTGGAACTAGATATGTATGTTATTAAAACAATTATAATATAATAATAAACCGAGAAGTGTATATTATTATATAACGGAGTACAGGTATAATGTATAAGTTGCGGGACAGATAAAGTGTAGTATGTGTGTAATATGATATATACTTGTATATATGGTATTAGGGTACAAACCGCTTGCTCAAAATCATATAGTTGAAAGTTAATATTACATAGTTTTGTTATGAATTTACAGCACTTGTTCAGTTTAATACTTATGTAAGTTACGTGAATAGGACTGGTACTAAACATATTAATTGGTTTTATAGACTGTAGGTCGCAACAAGTAGTTAGAGCACAAAAATATATTAAATATGTTAACTCTATGGCGGCTACTAATTTAAAAAATGTTATTAAACTAACACGAGTGACAAAATATAACCCATTATGGATACACATTAGAGTCAAACAGGTGAAACACCAAAAACCTTCTCGAGATCTCTTTCACAACGTAACCACTACTAACTTTTAGTATGCTATTGGACATGTTATTGGGTCCCCAAAACTGCCAGAAGACAGCGACGCAGGCCATCTATAACGTCATCAAAATGACTCCCGCCTCGTTGTGAATACTACACCCAAACCCAGCAAAATACTAAAAATTTGTAGTGGTTACCGGCTCTGAACTACAAGTAACTCTTCGATCTTATTTTGTTTCCAATAAGGCATTATTAATCAACCAATGGGTTCTATAAATGCCACATTCTATACCGAAACAATTATAAAATAAAATTGGAGACAAAGTTATTCCCTAATTTGACTATTTCAACTTTCTAATATTACATAAAAGTATGTAAATTATGACTAAGTGCTTAGTACTTACAATAATATTGCTCGTTATGGAAAAACAGGTACCTACAAACCAATACGATTCCAATCTCAATAATATCAACTTAGGCAGGTACCGCTCGGGTCCATATCCTGTGGAAACAGAACGCGGGTTCCCAAGTCCGTCATGGCCCCGTATAATTGGGATCCGACTACAATAGAATAGTCATAAAGCGTAACTAATTTATATATGGGAGCCGGCTGGAGACTTTTAGTCGACCCAAGACGATTTCGACACGATCGTAGCAGCAGAGTGATTATTTTAACGACACGACTTTAGGGCAAAATTACATGTTTTTTTTCGCGGTCGTCTACCACAGTGGTAAGAAGTAGCATGTGCCAAAGACAATTTTCAAAACTTACTTACAAAGTTTCCATGGAATGTTTACGGTATCTTTTTCTGCACGTTTATCAACATATCTAATGTTCTTACAGGAACTTGCATAATGATGTTCTGTAACCTGCATATTGCTAGTTAGAATTAGAAGCAAATCACTGTATTGAGCTATACAATCCCAAAGTATTCTTAACGTAACGTCTTTATTTTAGTAGGTATATCAAGAATTTAAGACGAATGCATCGACACTCCAAGCTTTCAGCAAATAAGAGAAATAGGGAGATTAGATGGAGGTCGATTCTAATTTAACAAATTATTATAGTTTTGATACGATGTTGATGATAGTCTTGGTGACTGGCGTGCATAACACGCATCTCACGCACGACTTTCACTTCATTTCGCTGGATCTTCAAGGTTGTATCAAAAGAAAACCAAAACCGCAACAAATTGTTAAATCTGAATTGCTAAAAAATCACTTCTTTATGAATTGGAAAAATAAACAACCCCATCGTTTGTACTTACGTCACATCAAAACTAAAGTTAGTGCTATCAAAGGTAGATCCTATCGATGTCGTACCGCAATCGTCGCGTGTAAATCCCATTTTGATAATAATAGCGACTTATTCTCTATTATTATGATAATAAAAGAATTTTTGAAACTTATTGAGGTCCGATTGTTATTTCCCCCGTGTAAAGTTGGATCTGACTTTAATCCTTATTGTTGTTTCGAGTCGAATCAAGTTTTTAACTTTTTACTGAAATGAGTTGCCCTTTTCTTTACAAGTATACTAATTATTTTAGTGAACACCCACGAATTTATTGTTCGTGTGAGGAGTACAGTTCGTTTTTTAAACTTATTGGGATTATTGGTCAGATTGGTCTTTAATGTTGGCAGGTGCATGTTATTTTATAGCATGGTTAATTTCTTAGGTACCTACTGAAAGTTTAGCTATTCATTGTTATTGACTTACTATCTTCTTCGACTTGTATCAGTATTTTTTTCAGTAATACCTATTATAAAATACAACAAAACAAGTCATGTGATCAACAGCATAGTTAAATAATATTATAGAACATTTACCAATATATGTATTACCTATCTAAACTTAATTCTTTACAAGTACCTACGACTTTGACATGACAAATTATGGTAGTGCCTTTATAAACACCATATTTTCATATTAATTTGACGTTTTTGGTGACACGTCCACACTCTGTCTCTTCAGCATTATTAACTTGGTCCGACTCTAAGTAACTACATATTTATAGAACATTAAAATCTACATTATTAATCGCTTGACTATCAAACGTGATTATGTTTAAAACGTAAACTAAAGCGATTGACACAGAGTAACATAAAAAACAAAGAAAGACTATGTGATAATGTGAAAAAGTGCGACGTAACCTAAAAGTGCGATGTAGTCGGCCATTCCGTGCGATGTGACGGCCATCTTGTGAACATGGCGGCGGCTGTCAAGATGGCTGCGCTGCTGGCGGTGCTGGCGCTGGCGCAGGCGCGGAGGGAGCCGTGGACCAATGGGAGCTGGTTGTGAGTATTTAAATGGGTATTTTATATAGTATAAAATGTTGATGATGACGCTGCAATCGAATAGTATGTAGGTAACCGAAAGGAGAGCATAGAGAGAGAGGAGGAGAGGAGGAGAAAGGAAATCTCATCTACCCGATATCTTAAACGTAACAGTAAGCTTGAATTAAAAAAAAAATTTTTCATGGACCAAAAAACTTGAAGCTCACGCCAAAAATGAACCATAGCTTACAGAAAACACCTGATGAGGTATGCCCTATTCTAAGTGCCCTCTGTAGTTTGAGTCAGTCAAGACAGCCCCACAAGAACTTGGAATGAGGTTCACAACTGTAGAGTACCTAATCGACAGTTGTGCACCTCAAACTTCTTGTGCCTGTCTTGGTGTGTTTTTAAGCGTTCGTTATAAAATGCATAAGTTCCTGTATGTTATATCGCAAATATCGTAATCCCCTAAGGGATTTCTATAAAGCAAGGATGCTTAACACGGAGAATTTCGTAAAAATGATGCCGGCGGTGAGTGCCACTGAGCGAGCGGGACAGCAATATAATTATATTTCGTCACTTCATTTTTCAGATATAATTTTACTGCGCAGCGGTCGCCGCACGCAGGTAACCAGTAAGCGGAAGTGGGTGGAAGTTGTTTTTCACAGTTTTAATCAAAATAGTTACTCTTAAATGTGTGCGATGCTATCTGTACAATAGGGAAACTACATGGTTAATATAAAATTATATCTGAAAAATGAAGTGACTCATATAATATCGATCGAACTTCACTTCAAGAAGTTCGTTTGATCATCAATTATAGGCGTGCGATAGAGATAGAAACAGGCGGGTCAATGTATGAAATTGTTCCAGCTTAGCGTCCTTAACTTAGGAGGTTCAAGCACGAACTGCCCGCTTTTGGAGTCTGTTTACTTCAATGGCTATAAAAAACAATTAACTTGGCGATATTCCCCATGAAGTCACAATTGCTGGGTTCAACGCTGACCTACTTAGGCTCTCTAAAATTACTAAGGGCCTTTACAATAAAGTTATTCCTGAGAGCAGTGCAAGAGGCCTATACTTTCGAAGATACTGGTACTGCCGTGGCCGGGTATCCTATAAGTCCAGGGTGTTAACCGCGTAAGCGTAAAACGTCGGTCTACTTCTAATCCGGCCCCACTGGAGGGCTTGGTCACTGGAGGGTTAATTATACCTTAAGTACCCGGTGGACCCGGGTATGTCCTTAATCTACGTCCAAAGAGAGGTATGGACACTGTGAATGTTATCACGCTTTGTGTGGTAGGTCACAGCACAGCGGATGTCATTTCAGATCTAGAGCAGATCTCCACCTTACAGAAAACTGCAGCCAAATAACACTAGGCCCTACCAAAGGCCCTACTCATAGTATTGTGTCCCTGTCGGTGAGTAAGGTTGCTAGAGCTCAACGAGGGTGCGGAGTGTTAGGGTCGGCAAAGTGCATGTTACTCCTTAGGAGTTGCAGGCTTACATAGGCTAAGGAGACTGCTTACCATCAGGCGGACCGTATGCTTGTTTGCCACCGATGTAGTATAAAAAAGTAAGGGTTGAGGTACCGAACCCGCTATAACTAGATAGCTATATGTCATACATCTATTTCAGTTTCTGTATTTTATTGCGGTTTTGCGTCGCATCTGTTCCTTCAGTTACGATGAAGCTTTTGGGTACTCGAGACGGCTTTGTTGTCCTATTATTTCTTTCTACAAGTTTCATATGTTTTATATAAAATTCAATATCCAGGCTGGTTATGGGCGGAATTGTGCGCCGTAAAAACACCTGCGTCGTCTAGACGGTTAGCGTAAAATATAACGGTCGATATACGCAGGACGTTGATTTTGCTCGTCTTTTTTAATAAGGAATCTGAAGAGCAGAATAAGTTTGCTCCCATACAAAAATCAGGGACACACCATTTTTGTATGGGAGCAAACTTTTTTCTAAATGAGACATGACGCAAACGCGTACGTCACGTCCCGAAATCGAATAAATTTACACAAGGGGCTCTGATCAAGTTGTTAACTTTAACGTGTTAATTAAATACTCATAGATCTAATAATGCCCGTGTATGTTTACGAAATCAACATGGTTTTTGAAAAATGGATTTTTCTTTGCTAAGAACCCAAGTCAGTGTTCTAAAAGTTGATTTACCCATAATTATGAAAGGTTATGAATGTTCAATGACGCAATGACGAATGTTCAGAGAGCGGAGTTTTTCGCCGCTTTTAGGGATTCACAGCCCTTATAGCAGCGGTTCCTAACCTGGGGGTAATGACCCCCGTGGGGGTAAAACTTGTATTTCACGGTGGTAAAAAGCTTAATTATAGATAAAGATTAGACCTATAAGAAAGACTATTGATGATTATTGGAAGGAGGGGTAAAATCAGGATCCCTAGTTAGTCTTAGGGGTCACAGGACTGAAAAGGTTAGGAGCCGCCTTATAGTTTCGCCATGTCCGGCCGTTTGCGGCTTTGCTCCCGGATGGTTAGTGCTAGAAAGCTGCAATTTGGCATGGATACATAAACCATGCATGGCGACAAAACGGTAAAATAAAAACAGAAAAAAAAATTGGGTACGTTCCATACAAAATGACATTTTTTTTTCGCTTTGACTCTGTGAGGTATCGTTGGATAGGTCTTTTAAAACGAATTCCGAAAATATTTTTTTGGTAAAAGTAATTTTTAGGAAATAATGGCTCCGAAAGAAAAAAAATGAGTCCACCACCTCTAACTTTTGAACCATGGGTCCAAAAAATATGAATAAAATCGTCAAACAAAAGCTTAGTAAATACATTCAATGATAACTATAGCGAACATGATCGGTCCTGCCATTTTTTAGTTATTGCAGTCTTCTTAGTAAAAGGACGTACAAAGCGCTGCGAAGGTACTCCGTTATGCTTGTAACTTGAAATGTACATAATACTTACTAATGAATAGCCCTCATCTGACCTGTTCTGACAGAATGGCAACTACGAAACCCTACACTGAGCGTGGCCCGACATGCTCTTGGCTGATTTTTTATATAATGATTACATAATATATAGGGCTCTTGATTCAATTTTTAGAAACACGAGTCACATTTTTTGTAAACAAAAAAATGCAGATGAATAATGAATATATTAATACGCAAGATAGGTATCATTTAAAAGTTTATATTAAAAGACGATTCAGACAAATCACCTAACTAACCTAAGGTTGTAATATCACAACTCAATATTATTTTTTTACTATCACAATGAAATCAGTTACCTGAAAAATAACGTGAAATATTTAAAACACGTTAAACCCGTAGAACCCTCTCCTTATTGGTCATCGTACGTCATGACGAGCAAGACAGCCTTATATATGTAGCGCCATCTCGCTTACACGCCGAAGCGGCGTGCTGATTAGCTAATAGTGTGATAACCTGGCTGCGTAGTCAAAATGCCAATCGTTAACGGTCCGTAGCGAACGAAATGCAACTGTCTGTGTCGCACTAATATGAAAGAGTGATAGAGATAACTACGTTACGATACGGAGCGGGAATTGGCATCTTGTCTACGCAGCCTGATAACCGCGTAAATGTGCACTGACTTGGCAATACTATAACTATCAGACTGTCTAGCATGAGTTGCGTTCTCACGCGCGAGTCCATGACTCCATACTTGATATCGCGCTAGATGTATGGAGTCGCGGGTGAGAACGCAACTCATGCTAGCCGGTCAGCCCGCGTTAGCCAACGCGCCAATCGTCTCTCTATCACTCTTCCATATTAGTGCGATAGTGACAGTTGCGTTTCGTTCGCTACGGAGCTTTGATTGGCATTTGAGTGCTACCACTTCTCTTCTCCGCTCCACTGCCACGCTGGATTACAACCGTTGCTATTGGTTGATTCCCGCACGTTTGCCCTCATATCCCCTCATCTCCGCCACAGTCCTCCGGCTTCCCGTCTAACACATGACGTAGTTGTATTCCTCCGCGGGTATGCTGCTCCGCTGGGTTCCATACAGCCAAAACTGGTACGAGAGGGTCGTTATACCCTCACTGATGAAGGTCAGGCTTATTGTGTCCTGAAAGATACATGTGCTAGTAAACACAGGCTGTCGCGTTTTCAGTATGGATCAAAACTACAGACCAATTCGAACGTACACTGACATCAAACCGATAGAAAAATGATATTGGAATCATATGCGTGCGTCTTGCTCACACTAATACATCTGGGCGTCTTACTCGCTCTAATAGTGAGCGAAATGAACGGGCGAATGACTCGAATAATCAACTCCAATATCATTCTAATATCGGTTTGTTTCAGTGCACGTTCGAATCGGCATAATAGGTCGATAACAAATGCTAAAAGCTAACAATTTGACTACGTGTATGTTCAACAAAATATGGCCTTACTGAGCTCACAACACATGCCTAAAGGGGCCCACTGATTACCAGTTCGCCGGACGATATCGGCCTGCTAGTTATTCGCCAAAGCTGACAATCGTGGATCACTGACAGGCCGATATCGTCCGGCGAACTGGTAATCAGAGGACCCCTTTACTAAGCTTACTGTGGTACTGGGTTTATCTGTGTTAAATTAATTCTATAATATTCATTAAATTTATTGAATACTAGGGACATACGAGTATACAAGTGGCGAGGAAAACTAAAACTAACACTGTATGGACCAAGGTCTGAAATAAATGATTTTTTTTTATAACCGCCAGGTGATATGTAAAAATAGTGCAAATATATATATCACTTCTATTGGGAAGGCATTTATTTCTATAAAACTTTAGGCTGTAGTACACCGTGCACGGCGCCAATCGGAGACCACGGTCTCTTGGCATTTAAAGAGTTAGCTTTAGTAGTTTGTACCTCCAGTATCCCTCCAGAGTGTATGTAGGCGGTGCCTCGTAAGCCGTCCGTGAACAATATCACCTGGTAACCTGTTATAACGTAGTCTTCCTCTATTTGTAGCTAAAAAAATAGCTTAATTAATAATAGGTAATGTGTCCTCCTCTTTTTTTTCACTCTCATATTTATTATAAAGAGACAATTAAGTAGTTAATAAGTACTTTCCCTACTAGGATGGGGGTAGAATAGTCGGGTCAGTAATGTCTGGCTACTAAACATTTCTGATACTAGCAACACCGAGGCCTTAAAAGTGGAAGCACATATACATATGTAAACTAAGCATAAATACGATACAATGGTCAATACATATATAAGCTCAATCGAAATAGGACAAGATCAAAATCTCTAAAACAGTTCTGATATTTGGTAGGACCTGTTTTCATGTGAAGTGAAAACCATCTGATGTTTGGATTGTTTGGACAACGCGGGAAAACTACCGCCACCATGGATTTTTTTCTCTACACATTATTCTATTATTTTGTGGTGTACAATAATATATTCTGTTAAAGTAAGAACCGCACCATTTCGATACTTCTCTGAGGTTCCCACGTTACAGGCTGAGCCTAGTGTGGGGATCAATGTACTGCTTCTCTTGTAATGCCAAATTCATGAAATAAATAAATTCTTTAAAATACATTAAATTCTTATAATTCACATAATATTGTTCTAGGATTATTGATAAGTGTTAACTTTGGGCTGGCATATATTTAAAATAAAGTTTGTTTTTTGTTTGAATGTGAACTGACTTGATTCTTCAAATACTTACGTAATATTTTCTGTCGTTGAAGATATTGAAATTACTTTATACGTTATGTATTAGACAATTAGTCGATAAAGTTAAAATACACTCTAAATGAAAATACAATTCCTAAATTTAACGCGAGTGAATTTGCATGCAAAAGTCTGCCTCATATAATTGCAAAAACATGCGATCTCTCTGCGCGCCGCTACTCTATGGTGAACCCTCGAAATGGAGTCGTTTCGTACTTTACTGACGAGTCACGGAGCGTTGCTGTTCGAATTTAATATAATTTTTCATTTGCCACACAATTAATATGTTAATATTTCTAGATACTTCAAACACCTTGTTTAGAGATTTCTGAAGTAAAAAGAGTTTTTTTTACTATCATTGAAGTTAGCACAAGTCATTTTATTTCTAGCTTAACTGATAATATTCTATTTATATTATGTCTAAAAATATGATTAGAAATGTTTCGACATGGCAATGATTGTTACAATTAGGTAATAAAAATACGGTAAAAACCTATTTCTACAATTATTCTTTAAATTATGTCTATGTACTCTGAATCTACTCATTCTATTAAAATATGATAGTAGGTAACATTAATGCTTATTAAATTCTGCACAAAAAAAAATACTGTAGACCTTTGGGGAAAAATAAACCAACATAGAGATAACAATTGAACATGCAAGGTTTTTCGTCAATCTCTTTTTAAGGCAGATTCTCTTTATGTGGAAAAGTGGAGAATATGAAACCCACTTTCGTTTAATTAATTATGTATGTAAGTATTTACACTGGTTTATCTATAGATGTTGATTGTTGACTTACATCGGCGTGTTCGGCGGAAGGGTACGCCAGTGTGAGGTTTACGTCTTGGCGGGGAAACGTCCAGGCTTTGCTCCCACGCAGCAGCGTCCGCCTATCTAGGACGTCACAACTTTATCATAATCATAATTTTAGGAAGATCGCAAACGGCGACTTTTTGCAGCGATTCCATCGCGCGACTGAATCGCGGTATGTTGCCACTTGTCGCATTTACAACGTGCGACAGAAGCGATGCAATGGCAATATTTACAAAGGCGACTGTCACCTGTTTACAAGGTTTTATTTATTAACTTGCACTATATATATATGTCCGTTTGTTAGTGTGGTCCCCATAGTCGTTTTGCCTTCTATACGTCAAGCTTTTGGGCTAATAACCAGTAATATGGAGTGTGTACTCTAAGCTCATTTATTTCTCTGTGCTAAAAAGACTTGAGTGCCTTGCCTGGCGCTTCAGTCTTGGCAATCTCTATAGGGACATGCAAATACACATGATATAGAAAAGAAATTTAAAAACATGGAAGTTATGAAGTTAAAAATGCAGTACATATCTAAAACAAATAAAAGTAAAAAACTTACGTCCATAATTTACTTGCAAACTAACAAGTTAAATAGGCAAATTTACTTACTTTCAAAATCCTTGAACACCTCACAATAATATTTCTTAAATGTCCTATATATTATACCACTCACTAATATCGGATTCGAGTAATTTGCTTCTTCGAGAGGTTGTATTTCTATATATTCACTGTCTAATTTATTGTTATATAATACGGCGCTTGTATCACTTAAATAACACAACAGTAGAAACATTAAACGCTTCGCTCGCATAATATTTATGGATCATAAATTACATTGGTGTGTTGCTCAAATCAGTGGAGAGATATGATTGATTATAACTGGATAGAATTGTGTGATAATAAATTTTCGTGTATAATTAGCTTGACATGATAAAGAAAGAATTAAATGGCAGGTCTGTAGCCGTACCAAGATTTGGCATTCGACATTTACGTTAGTGTCTGTGTGAACTCGATCGCATTCTTTCTATCGCACCAATGCATCAGTGCGAGCGAGATCGTCAATGTTAAAACGTGGTGAGTAAAATATCTCTAAGAGATAGGTCTCTATACAAAACTATGAGCATTTTAACACAATAAATTGGACACTAAAAATTACATGGAAATATTGGAAATGATAAGAAATACAAAATCTGGAAGTTTGAAATTTTAAATAAATTCAAGACTTCGAAGTTATTCAATTTAAAGTTTTTTTTAACATCCAATTTGAAATAAACATGCAACCAGTCTGATACAGCAAGTATATATGTATCTACAATACATTAATGCATTTTCCATCCTTCAAGACGGCGTGATATACCTATGTTGCCGTAAAAACCCGTTGCTAAAACCAGTTTTCCAGTTTTCCGTATCACCTCGATGGAAAAGCATTTTTCACGTCAGCAGCTGGAACAAGGGTAATTTGCTGCTTAAAAACAGTGAGCAAAATCGCATTTTGCTTCTATTGTCTTTGTCCCTTTCACGTCATTAGCAAAAAGAAAGAGACAAAAAAGTGCATACGTAATTCAACGATATATTGACGATTTATAATAGACCCCCGAAATAAGTCAGACCGCATCGTTCCAAAACACCCTACGAGTCTTCATTCGTAATAATTAATTAATGAAATAAAAGTTTAAAATTTAATAAAAATACCATATTTTACGTATTTTATTATTCAATCAAAACAATATACTTATACAAATTTACGCAATTGTTACGCAGTAAATAATTCTACTTAACGACTTTTAACGATCTCTACTATAGTTGACAAATAGTAGTATCCGCAATTCGGACCGTATCTTGCAAAGTTTTTTTTGACAAAAAAAAGTTGACGATTGAAGTGTCAATAATTGATGTTCGTTAATTCATTATTTTCGTATCATTTTATTGAAATTTCTTTCGTTTTGTTTTATTGGGGTAATTAAAGTTAATTGTTAGAATACCTTCAGAAAACATGAGTGAAATAGTGATGAAGACGGATTACATTTTTTCAGGTTGTATTTCTTGATGGCTGACTGACGTGAAAAATTTTGTGTACTACACGAGATCAAAGTTATTTACATCTCGTGCGCTTTTAAGTCCCTTACTACGCTCAAGATTCTAAATTAGATTCACTCGCTACGCTCGTGAATCTATTATAGAATCTTTCGCTTGCACGGGACTCAAAACAAGCACTCGAAGAAATATCAAACTTTGCTCTCTTGTTGTACAAATAACTATTGCCTAGTTAAAACTAGTTTTACATAAGGCGTCAGTGAAAACTAGTTTTCGCAGTGTCTTTGTGACCATAGCTTTAAATTTCGTATAGCAATAGCAAGGGACCCGTACAGAATGCATTGAGCTGTACAGACAGGGTAATAAAATATCGACACGGACAAAGTGCCAAAATATGTATACACGACCTTATTGTCTAGTCTATTAATTAAAGTAATGTGTACATATTTTTGGCACTTTGTCCGTATCGATATTTAATACCTTGACTGTACAAGGTTAGAATAATGTGACTTTAAAGGGGCCCACTGTATCGTCTATCTATATACGCGATATCGGCCTGTCAGTTATTCGCAAAAGCTGACAATCGCGAATAACTGACAGGTCTATATCGTCCGGCGAACTGGTAATCAATGGGCCCCTTAAGAGGTTATTTGTATTTGATATCCCTATCTCCTTTTATATGGTCAGAGAATGTCTTTAGGCGCTCAATAAAAAATACATTTTACTTTTTAAACGTAATTTATGAACATTAACACAAGAGGTTATATTTCTGGTGGGCCATCCCACCCCCGACCCCCGTCAGTTCGCCGGGAAGCCCGTACAGCCAGAACTCGTAGGACAACGTCGTTATGCCACTGATGGCGAAATTTAGGGTTATGTTGTTCTGAAACACCAAAAAAAAATTGTTACGTTTCTTTATGACATAGGAAGCAAACGAGCAGACAAATTGCCAGACTAGTGATCGCCGATGTTCGAAGGTAGAAGAGGAAGAGGAAAACCACGAGCAAGTTACACGCAACAACTAAAAGGAAAAGCAAATGTCGTGTCTTACAGGGACCTAAAGAACTTGGCCGAGGACCGCGAAAACTGGCGTCTACTCCACCGACAAGAGCCATGCTCTTAAATAATGATGATGATGTACCTATGGAACCCGTGCATTGCCTGCTGTCCGTGAACTAGAAAACATCGTAACCACCTACCTATGAGGTCGTTATCGAAGTGTTGCCGTATTTCTTAACAACACCAAGTCAACAACAAAACAAGTCGTGCGGTACAAGACATGTTGTAAAACGGTATACCTACCTGTATTATGCCCTTCGACGCTATGGAGCCTGTGCATTGCTTGCTGTCCGTGAACAAGAGAACCTCGTAACCAGCGATCAGGTCGTTATCGAAGTTTCGCCGTATTTCTGAACAATATCAAGTCAACAACAAGACACGTCGTCCGATACAAAGCATGTTGTTAGAAGTATTACCTGCATTATCCCCCCCCCCCCCCCCGACGCTATGGAGCTCGTGCATTGCCTGCTGTCCGTGAACAAGAGAACCTCGTAGGTTCAATGTTTCGAAGTTCGTTATCGAAGTTTCGCCGTATTTCTGAACAACAACAACTTTATTGCCCGAGGCCTCCAGATCTCTAAATCCGGCATTGGACATGTCGTCCGATACAAGGCATGTTGTAAGAAGTATTACCTGCATTATACCCCCCGACGCTATGGAGCCCGTGCATTGCCTGCTGTCCGTAAACAAGAGAACCTCATAACCAGCTATCAGGTCGTTATCGAAGTTTCGCCGTATTTGTGACTGAAAATTACATTATATTAGGCTGTTGTGTTGTAACTTGCATAATTGTATTGTGTTGTAAATGTTGTAATACTAATGATGCCTAGTGTCTTTTTCTCTAACTAATGTCAAAACTGTGCTTTCCGGAAGAAAGCTTATGAAGGTACAATTTGCGCGGCGCACAATTTGAAAACTATGTCTCAGCAACATTCTTCTTTAAAGAGAAAAGGAGGCGTTTTCTGATTGTAATAACAGGTTATCAATTTAATCTGGGTATATTATGGTTACGATCTGTCAGTGTCAAAACTGACGTGTCTGGTTTAAAAATTATACATTTTGACCCTGATAAACAGAACCATAATAAACCTAGATTAAATTGATAACCTGTTATAAAAATCAGAACACACCTCAGGGACTGATGTCTGACGCCTCAGGGGCCCATGAGAAACTAGTTGGGAACAAATGAAAAACATTATCTATTTCCCCGCCTGGAACAATTGGTAAATTGTTCTAATTTTACTGATCCCTCGTTGGATCGTTTTTTCCAAATTTGCCTTAGCTTGTTCGGTGAAAGTGAAAGACACTCGGGTGAAAAACACCATTTCCGTTTCGGTTCGGACTATTGGCGCTCGAACGCACTCGACAGAAATGGGTGCCTTTCATCCCTTGGTCACACAATCTTTGAGCTAATAAGCCGAACTGTAAATATATGTAAGTATCATTGAACTTCCTTCATCCTTATCTTATCTTTAGTATATAAAACAGTAGCTAAGGGCGCCGTTGTAACTACAAATGACCTAAAGGTCCCGTGTCAACGCTAATAGCCTTAAGGTCCTCGGCACACGGTGCGTAAGCGTAAGAGACGCGTAAGTAATCGTAATACGCGTGGAGGTGGGTAGTGAGTAAATACTCACGAGTAAATATTGAGTAAATAGTATTTACTAAATACTGAGTATCTACTCAATTTATACAGGGGCATATAAATTTAAAATATAGGTGGTATTTTGTAATCTGCTACTTGATTAAGTACTTAAAATTGTAAGATATTTTTTTAAGGGGTCCATACATGTAACTAATTGTCACAAAAGAATCAGAAACCACAAACGTAAAAAATAACTTGAATGTTTCTAAAAACTTTTTTGGATAAATTGAATACTTTTGGAAAAACCCATTTCTAAAGGCCGAAATAATGTTTATCCCCCTTAACTTTTAAACCTAGGTTCAAAAAAATATGAAAAATATCGGCAGATTAGCCGTAGAATAGAGTACTGAACAAAAATACTTTGAACATGATCGGTTGATCCATTTTTGAGTTTTCTTTAAAAAACCCTTAATAAAAGATCGTAAGTGCAGCGTAACGCACTTTTGCGCGACATGCATTTATCTAGAACATCGATAGAACTTATGTCCCATATTATTAATGTAAATACCTTCATATTAATAACAAAATTGTTAACTACGCTACGCATTATCACAAATGGCCTCTCATTGATGATTAATTATTATGTTAATATTGTGTAGATGTAGTGACAAAAATTGAGAAAGGTATGTTGAGATGGTTTGGACACGTGGAAAGAATGAGTGAAAGAAGGTTAACAAAGAGAGTGTATAAGGGAGAAGTAGAAGAGGGAGCTGGAAGGGGTAGACCTCGGCGGACTTTCTCTGATCAAATCGGGGAAATCCTGAAGAAAGGCCAGGTCAAGAGCACCCTAAACCGACGAGCGTGTATGAGGAATGTCATGAAAGTGAAGGAAGCGAAATCCGTGGTCTCTGCCTACCCCTCCGGGAAATAGGCGTGATTATATGTATGTATGTATGTATGTATGTAAATATTGTTAATATACGTCAACACTCTTCAATAAAAAACAATTTAGTTCTTAAATCTTTTTCTCTCACCAGTACTCAGTATTTACTCACCCCTACCCATCTCTAAATACGCGTCACACAAAGCGTCGTCATAACGTAGCGTATGAGATTGCAGTGCTGTCGTCATTACACAAATGTTGTATCTCACAATTTTTTTTATTATATTTATATTAATACAACCCGGCAGCTTGAACATGTCATGCTCGCTTAAAAGTCTTTACTTACGGTGGCGTCGTTGATCGGGTCGCCACTTTCCCGAATGA
The DNA here is from genome assembly GCF_033807575.1 of Cydia pomonella. Taxonomy (NCBI): domain Eukaryota; kingdom Metazoa; phylum Arthropoda; class Insecta; order Lepidoptera; family Tortricidae; genus Cydia; species Cydia pomonella. The sequence goes on along the minus strand of NC_084705.1, from coordinate 27,709,514 downwards.
AGGTTGAGGGAGGCGATGGCTGAGATACACGTCATACTCGTGAACGGGTGCTGTTTGTGGAGACCGGTCTGTTTAAGCTTACGCGGGGTACAGGTTATGTTAAAGTATGTAACTTTACTTTTGAGTGACATTAACGTGAGACACTTCATTCGGTTCTTGTCTGTTTTAATTTTTTTGTCTTTTAATTATTTATATAAGAATTCAAGCCTTGGCGACCCTCTACATCTCTAAGGATAATTTAATATATATTTTTATATTTTATCTCTGACACTTAGAGACTTATACATCTCTAAAGAATTTTAGTATTTTATGGTATTATTTTTTTATCATAGTTTTTTTGTGTAATTTGACATTTAGAGACAGTATACATCTCTAATAAAGTATTTATTATTTCATAGATTCGATATTTGTAATTGTTTTTTTTTTTTTAATTTATTGTTTGTAAAAATGGACATGTAAAAGTGCCCCTGTGGCCTATTTGCTGAATAAATGTTTGATATTTGATATTTGATATTTGATATATTTGATATTTGATATTACGACACGATACACGCGTAAAAAACAAAACTTCTGACATAATCAAACAATAAAACAAATCTTCATCCGACGAGATAGTAAGATCGTAGATACATCCGCCGATGATATCTGACTCCAGCGACTACATGATTTCAACTAATGAGATTTCACTTATAAAATGATCACGCTTACGCGACGCCTACGCGACGCTTGGTGCCAAGAAATCTACGCGTCTCGTACTCGTAATGTTTTTTCGATACGCTTACGCGACGCTTATTCTTACGCTCCGTGGTCTGCCCGCGTAGCCAACGTGCCAATCGTGAACGCTTCGTGGCGAACGAAACGCAACTGTCAATGTCGCACTAATAGGGAAGAGTGATAGAGAGAGATGTATACGATACGCTACGGAGCGTTAACGATTGGCACGCTGACTACGGGGCCGAGGGACTAACGCTGCTGCAATCCCAATCCCAATGTCGCCTTAACTTTCCCAATCAACAGGTAATACATACACTTTAAAATTTTTATGTAAACAAATATGTACTTACATCCGAAGTGGGGTACGTCAACGTTAAATTGACGTCCTGTTCTGGAAACGTCCATCCGTTGGACCCATATAAAATAATAGAGGAGCCTGAAGGGAAATTATTAATGTTAGGGTTGTTGGCAAAATTTTGTAATATCTTAAGGTAAAGAGAAATAGGACCGGATTTGTCCGGTCGACTCTGATTTTCATTAAAACAAATGAAGATAAATTAAACACAAATTAATAAAAATCGAAGATTTCATGTACGCGTAATTTTTTATAACTATATTTTCTAGGTCTATTAAGCGCCTCTTACATCCATTCTTCCCGATTTCGGGCCCGAAAACAGTCCCGATTTTGGGCCTGATAATCGTTTTCGTTTCACGGAAAGTATATCACATCGTTAACAATATTTGAAATGTAAAAAATACTTTTTCACGTCAGCAGCTGGAACAAGGGTAATTTGCTGCTTCAAAACAGTGAGCAAAATCGCATTTTGCTCACTGAGTGAGACAAAATAACATTCAAGTGACCTCTATATTCGAATGTCATTTCAACGTGCGGGGCCTACTACATGTTCGAAATATTTGGATGTCTTTGTCCCTTTCACGTCATTAGCAAAAAGAAAGAGACAAAAATAAGTGCATACGTAATTCAACGGTATATTGACGGTTTATATTAGACCCCCGAAATACAGACTGACACTCCTGAGCACCCCTGCATACATATATGTATGCAGGTGTGCTAGGCTAATAGTTTTGCTGACTGTGAAAATAACAAAGCAAATCTGTCTAGAGTTGTTATGTTGCCGAACAAAAAACTATAGTTTGGCCACGGACTGTCTGATTTCAAGGTTTTCAAACATAGACAGAGAGAAAATTATACTGCCTTTGTCTTACGCTAGTACTCGCAAAAAAGGGATAGGTATAGTTTTTTAGTTCTTATTTAATGTCAAATTTGATTTGCCAGACTATATCTGTAAATTTTAACAGTTCGTTCCTCTAGATTCGGTAAAAAGCAATAAATAAACTTAAAAAAAACTTTGATTATGACTTACTATTATAAAGAATAGAAGGCAAGCAGTAGTATCTCATAACAGTTTTAAAAAGGACGCCACTCAAAGAAAGGCTGTCATCGTTATGAATAAAATCCGGCTTAATTTTGAACACATCTTCACTTTTTAAATCTGGCGCGATGGGCACAGCACTATTCTTGACCACAGACAAAATTAAAAGTAAAAAACCCGCGCCTTGCATACTATTTTAGAAAAGTTTTAAACATTTGTTTAAAATTTAAGGTTATTTTAAAGAATGACACGAAAAAGTGATTAAAATGATTAACAGTGTCTGATAACGTCAACGTCGTCGTTTTTTGATAATTAATTATTGATTGAGATTGAATTACGTATTAAATTATCGTCTATTATCGGATTATCACAAATAACACTAAAATGTTTTTAGTTCAACCGTTCAACGATGACTATTTTGGTTGACGATCCAAATAATCATAGTTTGTGATCTATGAATTCATTAGAATTATCATATTTAACTCAACGGATTTTTTTTCTCAAACTGGTATTTCGTGTTTATTCCACCTCGAATAAGCTTTTTCAAAGTTACCATTTTATCAAAATCTGATGAAAAAAAATCGTCAACAAAATTAAAATCGGCCGATTATTTACTTATTGTATAGGTATCACACCCTTTGAAACCTGTACCTCTAGTGTAAATTTAGTCGATAGCGAACCGGAAGTACGCGTTTGCGTTAAGTCTTATTTTGTATGGGTTTTTGAACAGCGCGCCAAGCGGGACGTCTTGGAAAGTTAAAAATCTCATACAAAATGACACTTAACGCAAACGCGTACGTCACGTTTCGCTGTCGAAAATATTTACACTAGGGGTACTGTACTTAATGTTAAACCACTAGGACTAAGGTTCTTAAACTACGAGGACGGTGATGAATGAAGTCAATAACAAAATAAGCCGTATGTACAGGATCGCATAAACATTAAGCAGTTAATTACTCATCTTATCTTAGACCCATTCATTATCAGAATACCATTATTCGTATTTATTATCAAAACACTTAAAAAACAATGCATTTTGAACTTTCTTCCGTTTGAAAAAAGATCATAGCAGAAACGTTGTGGGTAATAGAAGGGGAATCGAAACCGGTCGGGATCGGAACCCGACACTCTTTTGACGTAAAATCCCTCATTAGGACTACTTAAATACTATTACAGGCCATTATAGCTGGCTCAAAGACATAACGATTGTATATGTGTAGAGATGTTAAAACATATAGTATAAAAAACGTTTGGAAGATTGGCTTTTTAATTCCAGGTACTAAAATGTGGCTTTCTATTAGAGAAGGGTCTTTATGACCATGAAACATAATTCCTCCTCTGATGGAAAGCCACAGGTGATAGCAGAATAAAATTGTCCGAATGATTTATGTTTTTGTACAAAATTGTGGTTGGGGAACCCAACAGGGGATTTTTTGTAATTACTCGAGCGCGTCAGATTAAGATATGAGTGATATCTTACTACCCCGTGGAGTCCACCGCCGTCTATGTTGATTCGTTCAACAAATCGTAAAGCAGAGTTCCGATTTGGTAATTATAGTCCAAATTAATGCTATAATTGTGCTATTACTAAATCTGACAATCGTTTGTACGCATTCTCATAATCTAACGGTTACAATACTTACAATGTGAAAATCGGGCGTCGAACTTGTGATAGTCAGATTAAGGAAATGCGTACAAATAATGCGTAAAATTAATAAGTTATAGAAAAAATATAGCAATAACTCTAACCATAATGACCTAATCCACAATCTATTTAACGATTCACCTTCCACCAACCCCTTCAAAAATCTGCAGACGCTTTCCTGCTCGCTGGAAAATAAAAGTTTATATAACCTTTTGGTCTTCCTATGATCTAATCTTTCGATTCCAATAGGTCTCTACGACGCTCGAGTAACTAAACAATTAGCATCGCCGGCTCCCCAGCTATTGGTAGAAAAGCATGATTGGGTAATAAATTGACTAATTGAACTGTCATTCTAGTATCTGGAATAAAAAACAGGATTAAGTAAGTAGGTAGCTACAAAATGATTACAAGAAAATTATACCGGTCGTTTATTATTATTATTATTTTATACTACGTCGGTGGCAAACAAGCATACGGCCCGCCTGATGGTAAGCAGTCTCCGTAGCCTATGTACACCTGCAACTCCAGAGGAGTTACAGGTGAATGGTTACTCATGAATGTCGTAATATGAACTGACTTTTACAAAACTGAGAGAAAAGTTAGCTTTGAGTGAAAATAGGTAAAAAACAGAGTGGTTAAAATAAAACATACACATCTCTATGTTGACTAGTTGGGTCTCAAGTAGGGCTCGCGGTCGGATCCGTGTTTCGTTTACACGTTCCGAATACCCGTTTCCGAATAATAAGTAAACGGTTTTCTGGCCCGTTCCACACGTGTAATTAAGAAACGTGTAATTAAGAGCCGTTTCCACGGATAAACGGGTATTCGAAGAAACGGATCTTATTTACCCGTGGCTCCGGAAACGTCCTTGACGAGTAGCAAAGGAACGGACCGGCGTACGTAAGAGCTACAAATTATTAGACAAAAGATTCATGACGTTTATGCCATATTTAACCTTATTCCGTGGTTCATAGAGCCGAAATTCAATAAACGGTTTATTTGCAAAACCGTTTTCTGAGCAGAGGGCCTACCGCGAACCACGTTCGACGTGTTGCCGCCCCGTCACACTTACGTAAAATTTTATAAGTGCGACAGAGAGGCAACACGACGAACGTGGTTCGCGGTAGGTCCTCTGTTAGTTTTTGCTTGCAATGTTTTAAGTTGCAATAAGTACGAGTAGAAAATTAGAAATACTGTATAGTGCTACCATAGTAGTATTTTATATAAAAGTTCAAATACTAAAACTTTATTGTTTATTATATAACTTGATAGCAATAAATATAAAGTGCTAGTAATAAAAAATAAAATCAATAAAGACTGTACACGATAAAATCTGCCAAGTGCTTGATCTGGTATTCTTTTTACCAACTGAACATTTTAAACAGTTATATTTTTAATAATCTGTAGATATAAGTCCTATTGGGGTACCTATGTGGTAAAAATTCAATCAATTGTCAATCATATTACAATGTATGTGTGAGTTTTCTTGAATATACATTCGGTCAATATGAAATATAAATGTAAAAAATATAATATCTTAGAACACAAAGTTTGGAAGTTTAATAAAAAAAAAAAAATCATTACTACGACTACGAGTAGACTACTTATTTAAATGATTACACAATAAAATTGAAATCAAAATGATATTCGTAAAAATTAAAAAATGCAATATCTTAAAACAATTATTAAAAAACAATCAAATGCTAGTATTAAGATTAATTTGAAAACAAATTACAATCAAATATATATACCTAAGTAATAACATCTTGTAGCTCTCACTCTCGTCATAGAAAAATGCCTTTTAGTGTGGTGCGGCTACAAAACAATGGGATACATTTACTTTAATTTTTGCCGCTGCATCTGGTACAATTTTAATATATGCAGATATGTTTACCTTATTACAAGGACATAAAGCTCATAATTGGTTGTGACAGTTCTGATAACTGTTTGGGAACCTATTTGTTTTGGTGATATCGTACAATAGGGTCTTCGAAAAACAATACGTTCTAAGAATCTAGTGAATGGAACGCCACCGGGCGGCAAACTGTAAAAGTGTCCCAAGTGAATATGAATGATTGCCAATTTTGAGATCTATCTTAATGTATTAAACAATATAATCGAAAGGTAAGAAAGGTAGCATGAGTCTTTAAGGTTATCGCGTGAAATTCTTCGTTTCGAATGCCGCTTGTGTGTGTATTTTTTTTGCATCATTGGCAAATTTGTTGTTTTCGCATAGCAGTAAATTGATAAAAATAACCACAAAGTAATTAATAATTATTTTCTTAACTGTTATTTTTAACTAATATAGGTAGTATTTGTCTGAATACATATTCTTCACGAAACTATTACACCAGTATATATAAAATGTGTTTCTTTCATTGAAATATAATATGTAATGATATTAGGTTAAAAACAATAATACTAAAAAAATAAGATTCTAAACTAGGGCCGAATAGGTTTAAACTTAAAAATAATAGACAATATAGAATAGGGACACCTACTTCGATTTATATATAGTATAGTTGGCTAAATATGTAATATCCACCCAGTTAGAAACAATTAAAAAAAATTGTACGCCTAACAAGTTCATCTGAAGTCAACATTCAATAGTAGACCTTGTAAGCATTGGCTCAAACTGTTTCGGATCCGTTCGGGCCGGTCTTAAGTACACGTTTAAACGGAGATACGTATCTGAGAAACGTTTCTTGGGAACGGTTCTTGGAGACGGATCCGGATCCCGGCGGTTCCGTTTAAACCGTGTTCTTAGCACCGCCGGGCTTAAGAACACGGGTATCCGTTTCGGCGTGTAACACGGATACCGGGAGCCCTAGTCTCAAGACGCTATGTTGGGTATAATATTTCGATAGGAAAATGTAATAACAGCTTTATAAAAATATATCCCGTAGCTCGCGCTCCTTCGATCTCACAAATCAAGTCGACGTATCTACTATTTATTTGACGATATTAGAAATATCTCCTGCCTTTTATTGCCTCCTGGTCCAAATACAGGTAATTTATTGCTATTTAAACACAGAAGAAAACGTTATTTATTAAGATTTTTTTTATAACGGTAGTTTTTTTATTTATGTCTAATGGAGTTGTAAACTATATTTTATAAAGATTTTATATGACAGACTAATAATAATGTTTTGGGAAGAGATTGCTATTTGCATCGTCTAGGCACTGTGCAAACTAAGTTTCAGCCCACTCCAAAAAATGAGGAGCTACTCATAAAACCTTCTACAGACCTCAAAACAAATGGCATACGGATATTAATGTTATTATAGATAATTGCTGGTTGAGTAGGACCAACGAATTCAATGAATCGATTAAATCCCATGCAATTATCGGTCGGTATAGTTTTTAATACTTTTATTGAATAGTATAAAATAAATTTGTGCTTTCGAACCATGATTAGTGTTATAATGAAATTATCGTGGATACTCATAATTTATATCCTGGAATCATCAGGTTGTCATAATTTTTCATTATAAGTAGGTACGTGGGTACTGTACTAACTCGTTGATATATGGATTCTTATCATATTTTTTTAAATTCAATTTCTAATGACTACATTACCTGGAATTCATTAAAAAAGGGAATCGCAGGAAATCCAAGTTCTTCGGCTACATCGACATAGTTCAGAGAGTTTCTAGTCTTAATGGCAGTGACTACTGGGAGATCATTCTCCTCATTTCTCGTACCCCCAAAGGCTGCTGGGGTACAAAGGTTCTTTAGGTTCTCTAGGAAAAAGTAGCACGGAATACCCCCTAACAATACCTAGGGGCCTAGTCAAGATGACAACTTGGCAATCGTTGACAAAAAGCGCTAGTCGAAACTTGAATAATGTATGATGTATGGAAATAGACACGCACTTTTCGTAGCATCCGTCACCCTTAAGCGTTTCTCGATGTATACCTACTACGATTTTCATCTTGGCTAAGCTCCCTAGTCCAGAGGTCGGCAAACCGCGGCACGCGTGCTTCAGAAGTACGATAGCGGCTCATCCAGTCGCCCAAAAAATATTACTCAGACTTTCAATTTTGCGTTTCAAAAACTAGCGTTTTTTCTACTGCGGATGGCTCTTTTACTAAAAAGTTTGTCCGCAGGGAACCTTTAGATTGGAGCAAAGCGTTGTCGTGTCGCGGTTTTTATTTAGGTTTGTTGTGAAGGATCTTTTTCCACTGACCACTGGCACTTAAATCCGGCAACTACAAGTTGAAGATGCTTTTAGCCTTTGACGGTTGATTGCAATGGCAAGGAAATTGGCTTTGCTACGAGTACCAATTTCTCATCCACTTAAATATAAATAATAAATAATAAATTTGCAAACGAGGGGGTTAATTCAAGAAAGCCGCAGGCTAGAGTGACTTGGAGTTAAAGACTCGAGTTTGCGACATTCTTAGCCCCGGAGTTACACACAATGTTTTTCATCACACTTGCGAAGAAAAAAACTATTTTTTTTGTGAAATAATTCTTAAATACAGTGGCACTTCACACATTGGTCCGCCATTTTGTCAATTCTTGACAGGTTGGGCATTGAAGATACAGACCCATCCGGGCGTTCAGCCACGATTGAAAATTGTATAAAAATATTTTAATGGCTCGTATGAATTATTGACCTAATTAATAAAAGCCATAACTCTCGCGGGAACAATATAGAACATTGTCCTTCAGTACACTTGCATGAAATAAGTCCTTTTTCGAGCAGGTGTGATGAAAATGTATTGACAAACCATCCATCAAGCATTATTCATAACATTCATCAAACATATTACGACCAGTGCGTGGTGGCAGCATGGTTCCATTTTCATCACTTGTTACTATACCCGTCACTTTCGCGCTTACATACTTGGTAGAACGTGACAGCCATGGTGATAAATGATAAAGAGCCGACCATCTTAGCCCTACAGGACCGGTATTCGACATGCTCAAAGTGTCGTTTCGTGTTGATTTCCATTTGATGTGGGAAATATATTTGATCTTTGATTACGTTTTGTTGGCACATGTCTCAGACTATTTTCATATTGGATGCGGCCCTCCGATGTGCGAGCGGGGCATCTCTATTTAATATGCAGAGAGCTGTCTCGTTCATACACAAGAGCTACGTGCGGATGTTCATCAGTGTGATAACCGCGTCAGGGTCAAGTTATACCCCTTTATTCATAAAACTTTACAAGTCGAAATTAGTTAATTCATATTTTATCCCCTTCTTACAAATACATACGGCCCGATTCGAAGAATGAGATACGATAACGATAAGTTCTCATTTAGATATCGTTTGTATGTCGTATAATTGACAGATGCAGCTCGATTCGCGCAACCAATTTCACTTTGACGTTAGAAATACCGTAGATAGATCTTATTGGGATCACAGCGGAATCGAAATAAATGTCAATTTTGAAATGTCGTTTAGTTATCGATCTTTTAAAGATCTTAAACGTGTCTTATCTTATTTTATTCTTGGAATCGGGCTGATAAGTCAAAATGACAGATTAAGACAAACGATTAATAACTAATTGAGGCCTGTAGCGTGTTTACGGACCACGCCAATAACTCACCTCACCTCCGAGAATGATTTGCTAATACATCAGACCAGACACGGCAGACAGTCTTTCAAATATTGGATATGGATACTCTGATGCCCATCACAGTAATTAACTGTGGCTCCTAATCAATATTAGACCTTAACTGGTAGTATTATGGGAGGTTCTTGGTTGGCAGCAATGTGATTTGATAACTTTAGTGACCTTTGATTGTAAGGTCTGCTGGATGAGATTGTGTACTTGAGTACCGTTTACATGCGTATATTTTAGGGCCAGATATATACCTAGTCATTGTTCACTGGATATTTAAGCTGTTTTGAAAATAATCTTAGATCTATTAAATTGTTTGTATTATACCTATCGCATCTTTAGACTCACTGATAAAAACACTTTACTCTATATGCCAAAATATACCATATAACTTGGTCAAAAGCCTTCAACGTCATCACTCGAAACTTTTGAAACAAAAAATGTAATTTACCTATATCTCAACTGTTTAATTAACGTGTGCTGAAATTTCCTTTTATATGCTGTTAAAATGCACATATATTTATACGATATCAAACAGCAAGTTCACAGTTCAGTTGAAATTAAGGGTGTCATCATAACTCTAAAACGAAGTTATGATGACACCCTTAATTTCAATCAAAATAATTTACCACTCGGCCGGCCCATAATTGCCAATTTAAGGAATGTCATGAGTCAGACAAAGTAACTGCACCATTGCGCTTGTCTTTTTATAGAGGCAAGTTAGATGGATCAAATAAAAAAAAATCAAGCATCCTCATTTCCTCTTCGTGGTCCTCTAAATGATGCATACGAAAAAAAAGACGACGTTACTGACTGATCATATTTACCTTCCAATTTCTAATTAGTTTGTAGTTAGAGTTAAGTAGTTAACAATGAGGTTTAGGCAAAAAAAATTTTTGGTACAAGATTTTATCGCCGACTGTACTTTTCTTCCCACATGTAACTACATAATACTCATCAAAGCAATTCAAAAAACCCCCAAATACAATTAGGTTACGTTGTTTTATTACAGAGTTCCTATGATCACCTCCTGTCTCCATCATAAGATCAGCTCGATAGTACCATAATATTGCATTGTCCGCCGACTTACATACGTATGAAAATTTTCAGGTCGTAATGATAATACTAAAGTCTGGTCTAGAAACAAGTGATCATTATAATGGTATCTTAGCCTATACATAAGTAAATAAATGATACAAATGGAAGTAAAGTAGTGTTAGCGTAATTAGTACACTTATGCAGAAAGGAAACACGTCTTCCTTGGGTAGTTAAAAACTCATTATCAAAACAAAATCGCGATCATACAACCTTGATAGCAGGAAAATAACATCAGTAATGCATTATACATATAAACCCGCCTTAAGGTCCAAACTAGATCTCAAGACATCTGACCTCAACTCACGCGTCAGTCGTCCACTTCACTTCATATAACGCGGTCACATAACCTAAAAATGATCGTCAAGTGCCTTATACTTTGTGCTGTGATCGTTGCAGTGCACTCAAAAACTGTCATCGTGGGTCAAATATACGAACAAGGCGGAGTGAGAAAAGTGTACGACAAGACAGTTGAAACGAGCGCCATACCCCTTTTCATAAGAGAAGATGAAGTTAAATTCGAGTATCCAACAGCAGACATGAAAATCAAAGGGATTGCGATTAAGGATTTGGAGAATGGAAATTCGCAGCCGTCTATTAGGAGTGGAGGTCTCGGATTCAATTTTGTGACCATTAAACTGAAGAGCGAGCGAGGATCAGGATATAAATACTTGATTGAGGTTTTCGCTTGATCTCGTCTTGTTTAACTGAACGTGTGTGTGTCAGAATTAAAGCAAAGAAAGTGTAAAAAATAAACAAAAGAACTGCAATCATGTGAAGGGCCTGGAAATTTTGATTTGCGTGGCTCAGTTGTGTTATGTAAATTGAAAATATTAAAAGTTTTAAGTTCTGAGGACATTTTTTATTGTATTATGATCTGTTTGAATTCATTAGTCGTTTGGAAAACTTAATTTTCTATACTTAACTAGGAACCAGAACAGCTAAAGCTTCACTTATAATAATGTAATAAAATCTTGCGAGTCGTTTTGGACCTACTATGTATATTAATAGCAGTTTCGCTTTGAAACTTTGCAAGTACGTATACTTATATAATACTTGTACAGATAATACTATGATGACAAAGTCGCCATTTTATTAATGAAGGGTTTTGCCCGATAATTTTTGCTTTAGATACATACCTAACCTACCTACTTAGTACCAACACGCCAATACAGCTTCACTTCACTTTACTTAGTCATATTGTTAGAGATATATTGGAATCCAAGAAAAGATCTGAAAGTACCTGTTTGCCTAATTATCACTTAAATGTCATCATTGGATTTCCTTACATGAAAAAAAAAACGTCTAAGTACAGCTCGTACTCATATTACCAACCTCGATAAATAATATAATATAACCAACATAAATATCATATTTAATTTCCTAGGTTTGAACAACATACCCATGCCATGTAGGTACAATATCTGTCAACTAGATTTATAGGACACTTAGAACGATGTCACAGCAAAATCGTGATTTATATTGTTATTCGTTCCTGGTGTTTTGATCTAAACTTATATGTTATTATGAGAAATGTTCATAGTTGTCTAAATCAATAGGTAGATAATGTAGTTAGGTACCTACAGGCTATGGTCACAATGTCGAATTCCCTTACTATAAAAAATACTTCAAGCAAAAAGTAGTTCAAATGTAGATCCTAAATCATGGTAATACAGTTGCATTCCTATTCGATTTGTATCTTTTTGTTTTCAATGATACGTTGCGATCATGTGCACACAACGCAGAACAATTGAAACGAGATCCACATCTTCAGATTACAAAGCATTGAAAAAATAACGACTCAGAAGACGTACTATGTATGTACTTAGTTCTTATTATGTTATGGTCAGTGGAGAGGTACCTGACCCCTCCTGCATAATATATACTACTCGTACATTGTTTAACCAAGGGATGATTCACTCGAGTTAAACCCTCTTAGTTAAACTTTTAATTTCGAATACGACGAAAGTAAAATACATGTGCATTAAAAACACGGCTAAGTACGAGTATAAACTTCAGTAGTATTTCTTGAATATCTTGAATTTCTTGACTATCATTATTTATGTACTTAATGGGAAGTTAATTATCAGAATGGAATTGTACAACGAATCTATTTAAAACAAAAATATTAATTGCTTATCGTAAAAAAAAATAAAAAACGTAGTTACAGCAGAAACGTATCATTTCATGCACACTTTTTAGAACAACAACGACCCATTTTCAGAGCATGAGATATGAAATACTAGATTGACAACCAAGGGATGAAAGGCACTCATTTCTGTCGAGATAGTTTGGCGATCGAACGCAGTGAACGCGCCAATAGTCCGACACTGAAATGGTGCCTTTCACCCGAGTTAAACACTCAAATTTAAAGTAAAATACATACTGTATTTAAAAAACATGACTAAGTATAAGTTTTTATAGTAATTCTTGAGGGTACTTTCAAGTAACCTTTTTTACAAACGATAAAGGATATTTTAACCTAAATAGGTAGGTATCTAAAAATATCGTGTTTTATGGACGGGGAGTTAAATATCAGAATCGAAATTGTACAATAAACCCATGTAATACTCGTATCAGACTATAGATAGTTTCTTATCCTAATATAAAAGAAAAAAAGTACTAGGAAAGTAAAATGCTTGCTGCATACTTCTTAGAATAACAACGACCCCTTTCAGATCATGAGAAATGAAAACTTTTATATGCAGGTGACCATAGGCGTATCTGCAGCAGATTGTACACATACAAATTTAAAAAGAAGCGCGAAATCGATTTTTCATCACACTTGCTCGAAAAAGATCTTATTTTATGCAGGTGTACTGAAGGACAAATGACTATTTTTTTCCCGCGGGAGTTATGGATTGTGAAAAAAAAGCTAAAACTCCCTGGGGAGTTATAGCTTTTTTTTAAATTATGTCACTTATTCATACAAACCAAGTAGCATAAATGAGTTTTACTTTTAAAATACTGACATTTATAATTTAATATTTTTTGATTGAAAGGCACTCATTTCTGTCGAGATAGTTTGGCGATCGAAAGCAGTGAACGCGCCAATAGTCCGACACTGAAATGGTGCCTTTCACCCGAGTTAAACACTCAAATTTAAAGTAAAATACATACTGTATTTAAAAAACATGACTAAGTATAAGTTTTTATAGTAATTATACTTCGTATCCAAATCCAAGACAACAAATATAATTTACTAGCAGCAGTACACGTTATCGTGCAGTCCAAGTCACACATTTTAGAGATTATAGTATTTAAAAAACAAGTTCGCGCTGTCCCTCTCACTCGCTACGCTGCGTTCCTGCTTCGACATCGCTCCTCCAGTACTCATTACATGTTTTTGTGTTAGTCCGAGTCACACGTATTTTCGCCAAAATAGTGTTCCTCTAAATATGTGTACCTAATTGTGTTTCGATTAATGTTTATTGTGCGCTGAATAAGAAGTATACAATCAAAACATTATTTGAACTGCCGACCGCCGTACCCTCGAACGAAAAATTGATGTTTATTCAGCTCGGCAAGTCTAGTCTCGTTTGCCATACTTACATGGCAGTTAAACTTTCAATTTGAAATTGTAGGTATATTCGTTTAGCGTAATAAACTTATTACCTAAGAAATCAAGTAAGTAATTTTTACGTTCATACGAAATCACTTACTACAACTACCTTCTTTTTTGAATAAATAAATTACGGAAAAAATAAGTATGGGGCTACAAATAGATTACAATTTGAACTTTAAATAATTGTAATACGTATTATTATAGTATTATTTACTAATATAATATTATTTAGATTTCATTTTATGATTGCATAAAATGCAATGTTCACTCACAATTTTTTTTTTTTACGAGATGCTTTCGCGTACAGATTTAAATATACAAACCATATCTGAATAAAGTTAATATATACTAGGTAGGTAATCGTTTCACGAAAGCGGCTTTTACCATGTCCGATCTACCCTTCCATACAATAAAACAGATAACAATGGTAATCCTTGCCGATTGGTAATAAGTGCCTATGAATGATAACAAAACGCGTCTTTATGCAAATGTACATACACAGTACCAACAAGTTTAATGAGCGTCTCATGAGGATACCTATAGGTATAAATATACAGGAGTAATGTCAATCAATACACAATCTATAAGACATTGGAAGACTATTTAGTCTGACTGACAGTTTAAAGTGTTTAATGCCATTAATCGACGTATACAAACGGGACGTGCTATGCGTGCTCCGATACCGTGCGCCCCATGCCCCATATGAGGGCCATAGTGAATCTATCGTATGGATCATGACGGATTAGGTAGTAGGCTTTAATCGGACATCGCGGTATCATTGAGTCTTGGGTCCAATCGATGTGGTCGCCTCCTAAATTTGATCATCAGTTAGTTACCCGCTTTGTTATTATTTATAATAAGCTTTGATTAACATAATAAAATATAATTTTAAAATGAAATATATTATGGAAAGATATACTTGATTTGTGTAATATTGTGGACTCCGTCTAATAATAATTCTCCTTTCCGTGAGTACTTAGAAGCTTAGGTTTACTGTGCAACAATATATTCATCAAACAGAAAATCGGTATTAACTGTGTTGATTAAAGTTTTAATGTAATTTTATAATGCACATTAATTAATAGTTCAAAATTAAAACACATATTAAATAAATATTTTTCTTATAAATGAGATGTCGACATGGTACTATATTTGCCCCACTTTAATAGTGAAGAGGCTATCATTACTCCACAATCATTGTGTCGAGGGCTCCGCTTTCACAGCGTCGAGGTTATATTTGCCCCACTTTAATAGTGAAGAGGCTATCATTACTCCACAACCATTGTGTCGAGGGCTCCGCTTTCACAGCGTCGAAGCTATATTTGCCCCACTTTAATAGTGATGAGGCTATCATTACTCCACAATCATTGTGTCGAGGGCTCCGCTTTAACAGCGTTGAAGCTATATTTGCCCCACTTTAATAGTGATGAGGCTATCATTACTCCACAATCATTGTGTCGAGGGCTCCGCTTTAACAGCGTCGAAGCTATATTTGCCCCACTTTAATAGTGATGAGGCTATCATTACTCCTCAACCATTGTGTCGAGGGCTCCGCTTTAACAGCGTCGAAGCTATATTTGCCCCACTTTAATAGTGAAGAGGCTATCATTTCTCCACAATCATTGTGTCGAGGGCTCCGCTTTAACAGCGTTGAAGCTATATTTGCCCCACTTTAATAGTAATGAGGCTATCATTACTCCACAACCATTGTGTCGAGGGCTCCGCTTTAACAGCGTCGAAGCTATATTTGCCCCACTTTAATAGTGATGAGGCTATCATTACTCCACAATCACTGTGTCGAGGGCTCCGCTTTAATAGCGTTGAAGCTATATTTGCCCCACTTTAATAGTGATGAGGCTATCATTACTCCACAACCATTGTGTCGAGTGCTCCGCTTTCACAGCGTCGAAGCTATATTTGCCCCACTTTAATAGTGAAGAGGCTATCATTACTCCACAGTCATTGTGTCGAGGGCTCCGCTTTCACAGCGTTGAAGCCATATTTGCCCCACTTTAATAGTGAAGAGGCTATCATTACTCCACAATATTGTGTCGAGGGCTCCGCTTTCACAGCGTCGAGGCTATATGTACCCCACTTTAATAGTGAGGAGGCTATCATTACTCCACAATCATTGTGTCGAGGGCTCTGATGTCGTAGTGTTGAGGCTAAGTTTGCCCCACGTCATAGTGAGGATGCTATCATTACTCCACAATAATTGTGTCAAGGGGTCCGCTGTCGCAGCTGTCGCAGTGACGAAGATATATGCCGCACTTTAAGCTATATGTACTATACAATTCCACAATAATCGTATCGAGGCCTCCATTTCCGCAGCGTCGAGGCTATATGTGCTTCATTTTAAGTGTCGAGGTTATAATGCTTCGGTCATTTGGTTCTTCGGTTGCTTTGCTCCTTTTGGTCGCTTCGCTCTTCGGTCGCTTCGCACTTCGGTCGCTACGCTCTTCGGTCACTTCGCTCTTCGGTCTACAGTCGGTCATTATACATATCTCAAAATGATATCGTCAAAGATATATAACGTTGCTCTACTATAACAGTGTTGATGCCAATGTAATGATTGAAGACTTTAATAGTATTGGAAGTAGCTTTACGCATGTAAATATAAGGGACTAAAGAGCAAAAATATTTAAGGTTGAGCTAAAGTTTACAGGACTTGTAAAAATAATGAAATATAAAGGAGGTTCTTGTTACGCTGAGGTAATTTAATAGGTGTTAATGCGGCCTAAAATACCTTAAACAAAATGTACGCAATGTCATTGCCCTTACAGACAAAGAAATGCTGTATGTAAACAACATATAGGAAAAAATATATCTGTAAACCCTTTAACCCAAATTTATGATTCGTACTCATATCACGCTGTTATATACTCCTAATAACTTCAAACGTCAGCTTTGATATGCTGTCAAGAATATACCATATCAACGAGCCTAATGTAATAAATCCGGTACAATTTACTTACGGATTCTCAGCTCCAAACTTCAGGGGAACATCGCCGCATCAAACAAGAGGTGAACCGCCGTTGATGCACTATCCCGCGACGCGAAATAAGTGCTGTAAATTGTGCAACTATGCAACTAGAGTTATGCTGCCACGTGTTGCAGTCGCTTGCGCTAAGTAGCTAGATTAATAATCGCAATAAAGGGTTGAAATCCTTTAACAATAACATTATTATTGTCTGAAATGTAAATGCTCGGGTTGTCATATTGTCTTGCTGTAAAAGAAAGCTTAAATAGTTTTCATTTTTCGTCGCAATGCACACTGTACAGTTTTATTGTAGGTAACGTTAAAAAATGTTACTCCTTAAAATGAAGTACAAGTTACAAGTCATGCCAGATATTTTGTTCACAAATATATCATAACTCAACACATAATCTACCTAAGTTCCTTGCCACTTGTTAGCGTAGTAGCCATCATCGTTCAGATACGCATAAGCAGATGAAATTAGCTATTTAGTTATAAATAATATCATATTACTATTTCTTGATCTGTGGTAATAACTAAAATTAGTCCATCTATATTTTCAAAGTGATAAGTTTCAAATACTTAATACCTACAGGATACTCTACTAGTAATTGTCCAGACTTAGTTTTAAAGTACTTACATATAGCCTTGATATTTATGGTAGCTTTACAATGAAGAAAATTCTCGTTTATCTACCTCACTCAAAGGCTATTTACCGAGGAAAGTATTGATTGCTGTATTCAAAATTAACTTTAAAGTGTCGTAACATAAAATTAGATTATATTTTAGGGTCAGTAACGCGCATGTAATATACCTCTGCAGTAGCGGGCATTCATAGGCTACGGTGATTGTTTACCATCAAGCAGGCCGTATGCTTGTTTGTCTCCGTTGTAATTACATCCAGAGAATGGTTGGTAAATTCTAAATTATACAAAATGGTTTGTTTATATGGTTACAGACAGAAAATGCCCATCTAAAACTTATTTAGAGCCAACTAAAGCTTGAAAACACATTTACACTTAATGGCGTCCTGGCTTGTAAATGACATAAAAATAGTTGTACCTTGTGAATATTAAGATATATACAACTTTATCAATATACTACAGTGAAATCAAAGAAAGTTTTATACTTTTTTAATATTAACGAAATGAAATACCAAGAGCAATTTCACTCCTTAATTTTATTATGCTATACATACATTTTACATTTATACTATGTGGATACATAAATAATTATTTAAATTGGATATAAATTAATAACTTCTAGGTGGTACGTTGTTCTCTTTAGTCAAAATCAATAATATCAGTATGTTCGTAACATACTGATTTGATATCGATATTTTATTTTATTTTCGCATTCAGGATTTGAATTTAAATACAAAGCTCTGAACATCTGCTAGTAAATTATATTTGTTGTCTTGGATTTGGATACGAAGTATAATTAATAATCAAACGAACTTACCTGTGAAGTTTGATTACAATTATGCGAGTATCCAAATCCAAGACAACAAAGACCCGCCCCCCATCCCCAAAAATGAAAATAAAATAGTCTCTGTTAATAACACAAAAATAACTCTGAAATAATGAGTACTGGAGGAGCGATGTCGAAGCAGGAACGCAGCGTAGCGAGTGAGAGGGACAGCGCGAACTTGTTTTTTAAATACTATAATCTCTAAAATGTGTGACTTGGACTGCACGATAACGTGTACTGCTGCTAGTAAATTATATTTGTTGTCTTGGATTTGGATACTCGCATAATTGTAATCAAACTTCACAGGTAAGTTCGTTTGATTATTAATTCTTGAGGGTACTTTCAAGTAACCTTTTTTACAACGATAAAGGATATTTTAACCTAAATAGGTAGGTATCTAAAAATATCGTGTTTTATGGACGGGGAGTTATATATCAGAATGGAAATTGTACAATAAACCCATTTAATACTCGTATCAGACTATAGATAGTTTCTTATCCTAATATAAAAGAAAAAAAGTACTAGGAAAGTAAAATGCTTGCTGCATACTTCTTAGAATAACAACGACCCCTTTCAGATCATGAGAAATGAAAACTTTTATATGCAGGTGACCATAGGCGTATCTGCAGCAGATTGTACACATACAAATTTAAAAAGAAGCGCGAAATCAATTATTGATCACACTTGCTCGAAAAAGATCTTATTTTATGCAGGTGTACTGAAGGACAAATGACTATTTTTTTCCCGCGGGAGTTATGGATTGTGAAAAAAAAGCTAAAACTCCCTAGGGAGTTATAGCTTTTTCTAAAATTATGTCACTTATTCATACAAACCAAGTAGCATAAATGAGTTTTACTTTTAAAATACTGACATTTATAATTTAATATTTTTTGATTATGTTTAAAATTATTTGATTTGATTAATTTAACAGCCGTTTAAAATATTTTTATATAATTTTCAAACGTGGCTGCATACCGAATAGGTCTGTGCCTTCGATGCTTAACCTGTCAAGAAATTACAAAATGGCGGACAAATGTTTGATATGTCACCGTGTTTAAGAATTATTTCGCTTAAAATTTATTTTTTTCTTCGCAAGTGTGATGAAAAACATTGTGTGTAACTCCGGGGTAAGAATATTACAAACTGGGACTGGGACCATAGAAAATGTCAAGGTCAGACAGCCAAAATGAATGAAACAGACAATTTTTTTTTCTCGATTTCGGGGTTGGTCCCATAGTAAAAATTGCTCAGTATGACCTATTCACCCCGTAAATTATTGCAGGTAACTAAATAAACACTCTGTATTCGCTGTATTTTTTTAACTATGGTTGCTGAAGCTACATTAAGTAATTACAGGCATAAATATGCCTTATCCTTTAACTATTAGTCGCTTTAAAATGAGAGCGTAACTACGTTTGTATGGAGAACCGAGCTTGCTGCGGATTCTGCCAAAAGGTATTATCTATATCTACCAGTCAATCTTTCCTAATTAATACGGGCATACAATATGTTGTACGTATTGTATGCCATGGTCGTATGTCCTGGCAGTTTTTTGTAAGAAAGGCGCTCGAGGCTTTATTACTATAAATATATCTACACAATGAGTTGTTATTCTCCTGTTAGGTCATGTTTGAGATAAGGTTTGTTTCTCGTTAAAAGATAAGTAAAAGACCGAAACCCTATCAATGTACATATTAATAAATTTACGCATTTGTCTTTTTGCTATTTAAACGTGATGTAGGTTTACCTAAGTAAATTTTAATTAGGGACTCCCATCTTAAAGGCCGGCAACTGGCAACGTATTTACAATCCCTCTGGTGTTGCGGGTGTCCATGGACGACGGTAATCGCTTACCATCAGGCGATTCGTCTGCCCGTTTGCCTCTTATATCATGAAAAAACCTATGATTATAGATTTTATCGCTATTAATTCTACGTTTAAAACTTTATTTTTCCGCGATATTTCATCCTATTTGCAAACTCCAAATAGGAAGAGATCAAGGAAGAGATTGATTCATAAAATGGCCGTGTAATTTTGCGCCTTGGTGAACCTATGGTTCAATGTCATTTGATTTGATTTGATACCGAACGAAACACAAGAAATGCAACTCTGTTCCAATTCAAAATGGTTTAAATTACATTAAAGTAAACAGGGCAGGACTGTGGACCTCAGTGGAGGGCAGGTACAATAAATTTACCCCATATTCCCACACCTTAACTTATCTACAGTCTACTACTACCTACCTACAGAAGGTAGAAAACCTAGTAAAACACTCATCACAAAACTATAACAACTTTATTAAACACAAACCAACAAACACCTTACGAACTAGTCACTTCTTGCCATGGTTGAACAGGAACTCATTCGTTTCAATGGCGTACACTTCCACCCAAAAGTTGTATCCTCTAAAAACCGTAGGGCTGTCCAACTCGATCGTAACACTTTTTTCTCCTATCCCACCTTTCTTGATATACGCTTCTCCCCACTTATCCTGTCTTAGGTCCAGGACTTTGATGGCATTGATGACTTCGTTCCTCGAACAGTTGACTGTCACATCCTCCCATCGCACCCAAATGGCAGGATTCTCTTGATGTACTTTGCTGTAGATCAGCTTCGAATTGACATCAGGATAACCAAGGAATAAGTCGTGAGACGAAACTTGGAAAACAAAAAATGTGACCAACAAAATTCGGATAACAGCTGACATTCTGAGGGCAAAATAAATTTGGTGATACGACTGTTTTCTAAGGAGGTCCAAATAAATGTGTAGCTAGAATATGTTTTTTTTGCGCCTGTATGTAAAATTAATTAGCGTTTGTATGCGATTTCGTCGTTTCTATGAATGGACATTTACCGATGATATGACTCGATTTGTCATGGCGAGAAAATTATGATCTATTGTGTATTAATATATCTTTGTGAGCTGTAGGTGTAGATAGTTTCTTTTGGTAAATCTAGAAGCTGCTAGATATTTTTTTTTTAATGTTTATAGTTCATCTGAAAAGTATTCTTAGTTTTTCTGTTTTGGGTACAAATGTTTATTTGAGGGTTAAAAGCCAAAACTTTGAGTTTTTACTCAAACAAGTTAGCAATAATACTATTTTATTAAGAGGTAACCAAGGGACTTACGAAAATTGTTAACGTATCTCTTTCATCCGTATGAGATATAAGAATATGATTAACTTAAAATATTAATCATCTATTAGAAACGTGCTATGATCATTCAGGTATAGTACCTACCAGTAGTATTAAGCTGAATACTGAGGATGAGTCAAACGGTAGGTATAATTCCCAGCTGAATACTCAATAAGTTGTTTACAAATGGCGACATCTCGTCATCTCGTCGACATGTGACAATGACGCAATTTCCTCGTAACTCCAATACCTAACCAGTATCGAAAATAACTCCAAGTTAGCAGTTTATTGTTAACCATAAACTATATATGATCTCACTAATACGTTCTAGAGCCATATAAATACGGACACACATCAAATTTTTTCATTCAAGTTCGTTATAAGACAATATGAAGATCGTTATATTGTGTTGTTTAGCCTTCGCATTGGCTAATGCCAATGATATTCGTCTAGGCTACGCTGATAGCCGTTCTACACGAATCTATAATGAAATAAAAGAAGCCAATCCAGCATTATGGACCAGGACTGACCAAATCGTAATCAGCGCAGCGGGAAACAACGTGATCACAGAAATCCTGGTCACTGATCTGAGACCAGACAAGGATGGTGAAGCTAATATCGAGAGCGGCGGGATCGGCGGAAAGACGGTGACCATCGGCCTCTCAAGCCCTTCCGTTTTGAGGGGATACAGGTTCGAGATTGAAGTGTTCGCTGCCGACCCTAACTTAAATGCTGCGTATTACAGCAAAGGCGGCCGTAGTTACGATCCGTATCAAGAGAATGGACAGTTTGCGCGAAAGTATTGATTATTTTATACACAAACTTGTTTTTGTACATTATTAAAATGATTTATTATTTGCAGTGTTTAATATTAAATGCCACAATGTCCTTGTTTTTGTTTACCAAAAACTGACAGAACGCCTTGATGTTTAGTTGTTTTCACTTTGTTTACTTTATGATATGTTTCAAATATTCTTTGTCACAATATTTTTGTTCAATTGTGAGCATAAGTATCTGTTCGAATGATAAGCTGAGAGGAACATGAATTTAAACCAAATTTTAAGATTATTAAATTTTAAAATTGTAAGTAAACCCATAACAGAGATGAACATTTTGTTGTTACGTGCGATTTTTAAATTGGTAATATCCGAAGACGTCATTAATATGTTGACGTTGACGGTACATTTTATAAATCGTGTTACTAGTCAATATACGTTCTTAACCACTTAACGCAAGTCATAGGAATATTTAATTAAATTTGAACTTTAATAGCTATCAATAAAGTTGAATATTATAACTCCCATAAAAGGTTGTATATGCGATAAAGGGATAGCAGGGGGCTTACCGCGAAAACCGAAATTCGCAAATTGCGGGGATCTTTCTCTTTTACTCTTACTAAGACGTAATTAGAGTGACAGAGAAAAATGCCCGCAATTGACGAACTTCGATTTTCCCGGTAGGAGCCCAGGTTATTTATTCTCAGTCACTTTAATCTACGCAGGCTTCTGCTGGAGCTAGGCACGATTAAGTATGGCAGTAAAGTAAAAATTCACAGTAAGTTGGGCTCATGCTATAATTGCTATATGCATGAAAGTATTATAGGTGCTGGAAAAAATAGTAATTGCTCCAAAACACTGGCCTGTTTTCCAAGTGAAGACAATGAAGTAGCATTGTGCTATATGTGGGTACTTTATTTATATTATTTTTATAAAATTGTAGTCTACAAGACCTACCACCTCCATGGTGCATAAGATCCACCTTGAACTAAGATTACACATCTACACACTAATTATAACTCAGAGTCGTAGGCAAATTACATATTGTGTTGTTCAAAACAAAACTAAACAAGAAACTCAATGGCGCTTCAATATTGACAGAAAAATATAAATTAATAAAATAAAATATTTACAAAATGCAGCTGGCGCACATAAGTTAAAAGCAAATCAATATCGTCCGTAGATGGTCACCGTGAAGTTGAACCCGCTGCCACGCTGGGACTTCAACTTGATCTTCACAAACCGCTGTCCGATACCTCCAGCAGAAATCGATGGGTATCCTCCTGTGCCATCATGATCGTTGTCTTTAATGTGGATAGCTCTTATATAAGCGAAGTTATACTTCCCAGGCTCTGGGTATTCAATAATGCTGGTCCTCAGGAAGAAAGGGAAGCCATATTTATATTCGTTGACCTTGTATAAGACCACGTCTCCGTACGTGGTCTGGCCTAAGACCAGGTCGTGGCTCTGGCAGGAGTAGGCCGCGAAAAGGCACAGGAGCGATAAGACGGCTACCGCGCGCATATTGTTCGTTCGTTTTGAGGTGATAATTGATCGCGCTCTTTTTTATATAAGATGGATGGGATTATCCAAGATGCAGATAGCTGTTATCTTAATATTATCTCAAGTTTTGGGTAATGCAATAATTGCTTACCATCATGCGATCCTGACGTCAAATTTGATGATTCATGTGCTACGTGTCTTCAAAGTATTATATAAAATTTTATATTTGGGACTACATCAGAACTTTTGATTGCGAAGCTTTTTTTTTCAGTATAGATACGTTTGCAATAAAACTTCCTACATAAATTGGGTTTTAGCATTAACGAGCAATTGGATTGATATTCATAAATCATTTATTTGCTTTAAAAGGGTACAGTCACAGATGTCCACGTTTGTTTTTGTTTGTTGTTCCACAGTATGTTAAACAAAGAATCACCTTGCTTGTTAAAATATTTTCCCGTAGCGTGCCTTGAGGTATCGACTTAGTCATTCATGTATATTTGCCTTATAAAACAATTCGAAATGTCCTCGAAATTATTTCCCTTGACACAAAAATGGTTTATTTAACGCTCCTCCATGTTTTTTTGTCAAATCTGAGAAGTGTTGCTTTCAGAGTGTTTACAGTTTCGTGTTAGTGGCAATGGCCAAGCTTCTAAGAATGACCATAAACTGTACATAATTTAATTGAATTTAAGTTAAGTAAGTAGGGTAGCCACTTTATTCAAACGTATGACTACGAGTTCTGCGCTGTGAGATGAAGCAGAATCCTACTTGGTTTAACATATTGATTAACGTTAACGTCTTGTATTTTGTTAACGTGTTTTTATCTGCATATACCCTGGAGATTTATAGCAATAATTTATTCAAAGATGAGTAAGTAATGTTTATCTTTTTTATCAAATAGACATTCTGATAAGGATTGTGTCATAGTTCTGTCATGTATGTCAATATTTAATGATTGTTTAATATTGTAAACATTTAATGTAATGATTACGATGTTTTTTTTAATCATAAAAAATGTATTACCTATACTAATTACAATGTTGAGTTACCTAAAACTTAATAACCATGTTTAAATATTTATATTACATAAAATTCTAAAGATGGACGTTGTTCCCGCTTATATTTTTAAGGTATGTATTTGCTTTATTTAATCAACGATGTTATTATAATCTACAATTGTTTTAGTTACTTGTTAATTCGAATACGTGCTTTCCTCTTCATCTTTGTAAATATACTTTTTGTTCTGTTTATTAATAGTAAAATGACACCAATTAAATCGTTTGTAAAATGAAAGAAAACATATGAATAATACAGGTAAGTAAGTACTTACTTTGCATTATTATTTAGGTACATTGTGTCTCACCCAATCCAATTTTATTCTCTACAAAATATTGGTATAAAAAACGGAAGATTGGATTAAAATTTCGTCTAGGATTAGTATGTCTTTTAGCGTTGAGTGCTATTAGACACCGTTTGCTCGAAATATTTGTGGACGACATTATTCAATAAAGTAAAATGATTCACGATTCCCTCTATTTCAATTATGTGTGTATATTAAACACGTAGGAACACGCAATAAGTAACAAAAGGAATCAATATAATTACAACATAATATACAAAACTGCGTTACTTTGCGTTTATTTCATAAATATTTGAGTTTATTCTTCCTTTCCATTTACTTATTGGACCTTTTTTTATCATTACAAGTTATTGGGGTAGGGTACTAGATGTTTTTCTATTTAAAATTATATTCAGAGAAGAATATTTATTTATTATTACATTACGGTATATCTTTGTTTTTCAGTTTCGGAAAATTTATTGTTCATTATTGCATAACACTTTGTAATTCACTATACACTGTATAAGATACGGCTATAAATGTATACGCACACTTCCACTAAAAATGCGAACGAGCGAACGATAAAATGCGTACAATAACTATTCTCTTATTTTCCTGCCTTTTCGGGATATATTCCTGTCAAACCTACGATTTGGTTCTTGGGAAACCGACCGGACGAGACGTCATCATTTACGAATCCCAGGAAGTCAAATATGGCATTAAATACAGCGTCCGAACATCTATTGTTGAATACCCGCCACCAGGAAAGCAGAGCTTTGCCTACATAAGGGCTATTCTTGTGAAAGACAATGACCGTTTTGGGGGAGGCTATCCAAGGATCATTCGAGGTGGCATTGGACAGCAATCCGTTAAAATTGAATTAAGGAGTCAAAGGGGTTATGGATTCAATTTCACGGTGACCATTTATGGACGATATTGAAGACCTTCTTGTGCATAGTGCGCGTTAGTGTGGTGATTATTGAATAAATAGTAAACTTTTAAATATATTGTTTAATTTCAATGACCGCTTCCTAATTCATAACTCATAATCATAACACATTCACCGCTGAGCTACGGTCCTAGCCCTACGTCGTAGCCCATACCATGGATTTCCCGGTATGTAGGAAATGCTTTGTAGAGGCAAAACGACAACGTTTCGTAATTAGCGCTGAAATAAATAAAACATCTGTCATTTTTTTTTAAATACTGACACAATTTGTTCTTGTTAATTTGTAGTTTCACCAAACATATTAGGTCTTAACAGTGTTCACCTCGTGCGATATAGTAAAAAGGTTATTTTATTTAAGTATTTTATTAATTTACAACGTTGCAAGAGCGTAGCGCGTAGCGTTGCACTAGAGTTGCAAACGCTCCTAGGCTGCGGTGGCTGCTTAACATCAGGCGGGCCACACGCTCGTTTACCACTGTGTAATATATGCAAATATTTATTTAATATAGGCACTTACTAATCTTAAATGAAACTAAGCGAAATATGTATTTGTAAACTTCGGTTTGGCCATTAAACGTTTTGTGATAAGTTAATTGAGAAAATATTAGGGGGAAAATGTAATTACTAAAATATCAGTAGGTTACATGGCTTCCACTAGTTAACATTTAACATTTGCTTTAGCGACTGCGTGAACTCAATCAGATTCCCTCTCTATCGCACCAATCCGTCAGTGCGAGCGAGCGATGGACTGCCATCAAGTTTACGCAGTCGCTAACGTAAACGTCAAGTGTTAACTCATGGTACGGCTACTAAAGCTTTTACGCATGTAACAAAAATAGTGGAGATCCGTTTAAGGGCATAATCGGTATCGTGTTCTGATTAGGAAAAAGTAAAAAAAAAAATTTTTTTAATGCAAATAAATTTATCCTTTGTAGGGAGGGATGGCCGACTTGGACAAAATAGAAAAAAAAATGTTGTCGCGTCAGACATTTTTTTCTTCTGAAAGTAATTCTCAATCACTAACTAGACGCAGGAATTAACATTATGACGGTGACTACCTACCTCTACTATTTCAATAGCAATATCATTCTGGAAATGTAGGCCAATAGTTAAAGCCAATAACGACAATATCATTTTTAGTTGCATTTTAATAAATAAAACTAA
The DNA here is from genome assembly GCF_033807575.1 of Cydia pomonella. Classification (NCBI taxonomy): domain Eukaryota; kingdom Metazoa; phylum Arthropoda; class Insecta; order Lepidoptera; family Tortricidae; genus Cydia; species Cydia pomonella. The sequence continues at coordinate 27,682,209 of NC_084705.1, read as the reverse complement.
GACTACCTTATCTGGGCGTAATATAAGGTAAAGAAAAGGTTCATTATAGGTAGTTTATGTAACAGACACCCAAGACGCGAAAGTATGAATAAGCGAGGAAGTACGGATCACAAGATATGACTGTGTGTGTTCGTGACATTACCCGCGTCATATAGCTGATGGATGGACTTGTTGTCTTCAGGGGTCGGCGTTATGCAGCAAAGAGCCATGAACATTTAATTTTTTTTAGTGTTTCATTAATTATGTTGCTTGCACTGTTTTTGAAATTTATCACTACTTATCTTAGATTTATATGACTTTGAAGAAGATTTTAGATACTCACATTACCTATGTATACATAAAATGGTATAAAGAAAGCAATATTAAAGTGTATTTGTATTGTATTGTATTGTAAACTAACATATTTCGATGTTATCCTATAAATGACCTTTAGTCTTGAAAAAGTAGGTACTTACCTACATAAAGAATTAATTTGTTAAAAAACTTAAATATTAAAACGTAACTACATTATAAGACAAAAACAATAAAAACAGGTCTCTGTGCATTCAGTTTTATAAATTATTAAAATATAAGTACAAATATCCATAAAAAGTAACCCGTTATGTTAGTTCATTTCGGAAATTGGTTGTTACATACCTAAAATCATTAATAAAAATCACTTCCGTTATCATAACAGTCCCTTTTCGGAATTATCTGCCACTTTTTTTAGTGTTTTTCGTTTTGGAATTACCTTAATACACCTTACATCATATTTGACTTCGGATTCGTTTGGAAAATACGTATTTGTGTACTCGACAAAAATAAAGATAAATTTAGATAACATTCATGCATGATGCTTCTTTCTTACATAACACCATCCCACTATATAAAAGAATGGCGTCTCATTATCACCTCAAACGAACGAACAAAATGCGCGCGCTAACCGTCTTATTATCGTTTCTGTGCCTTTTCGCGGCCTACTCTTGCCAGAGCCATGACCTGGTCCTGGGGCAGACCACGTACGGAGACGTCGCCTTATACAAGGTCAACGAAGTCAAATATGGCTTCCCTCTCTTCGTGAGGACCAGCATTATTGAATACCCGGAACCAGGGCTTCATAACTTTGCCTACATCAGAGCTATCCATATCAAAGACAACGATCGCGATGGGTCAGGAGGATACCCTACGATTTCTTCTGGAGGCATTGGACAGCGGTTTGTGAAGATCAAGTTGAAGTCCCAGAGAGGCGGCGGCTTGAACTTTACGGTGACCATCTACGGACGATATTGATTCTTTATTGCCTTTTAACTTATGTGCGCCTGGTGCATTTTGCAAATATTATATTTATTGCTTGTCTGTATTAAAGTGCCATTGAATTATTTATCTCGTTTGTTTTTATATCTACTTTGTTTTATTGTAATTACACCCTCCAATGTTAAAACACATCGTGATTCGTTGAAAGTCAATTTTCTACAAGAGACCATTTTATTGCCAATAATGATACGCCTCTTACGGGTAGGTATTTAAAATCCCTTTTAAAATTGATTTTAATGTTGTGAGAAGTAATTTAAAAAAATGTTTGTTACTACTGCCTTATTCATTATACACAATTATTCCGGGAACCTGTCTAAGTTAACAGTTTATTTATCTAATCTATTTATTTTAAATAGGGCGAATTCTGACATTGGGAGGTCGATTCTAATTCAACAATTTAGTAAATATAGTTTTAAACTGGTTTTGATACTTGACTTTGACTTTCCCTTCATGTCGCATGCAGTAATCAGCATGAGCGATCATCAAGGTCATATCAAAATAAAATCAAAACCGTAACGTAAATCTGAACCGGCCTCCGGTTTTCTTCCCTTGAATCTTATTTTACTGTGTGACTCTGACTAGTAGTGACTAGTAGACTTTTCTATAAAAATAGGGGTGACTGTACTTGAAAGGGTCAGTAATTACGTAGTTTTAGTTTACCCCATGCTTTGATCTATCTTTTAGTGTTTAATTTTTTTTACTTAAATATAAAGGATGTAACAGTAGGTTTGTATAATACAATGCCATTGTTTATATAAGAAGTGAACGAGCTCAATTCAAAACATTTACCCCCTTATTCATAAACCCCTACTAAAGTTAACAAGCCGCTAATAATCGTTTGTCCCTTTCCGACGTATTGGTATGATGGAAAGGGACAAACGATTATTAGCCGCTTGTTAACTTAAGTAGACGTTTATGAATAAGGGGGTTAGAGTTTACTCCTATGTAGGTAAATTCTAACCCCCTTATTCATAAATTTATACCTGATATTGCAGTCCGTGAATTATTTCTTTGGAATTAAATAAAATGTTATATTTTTTAATTATTTAACTTTCAATTAGCAGTTTGGTACCCACCTATGTAAATAATATTCCAAACACTGTTGTTTTAGGTATTTATCTACAAAGTATTGCATACCTAACTAATTAACCTATGAATGACATCTAAGCCCCAGGCATGTTTAGTAAATGCTTTCAAGAAAAATGGATCGCGAGATATTAACATTTTTACTGAAATATTCCATTTATTTAGTACCAATGATTTTTCTTCACCTTTGTCGTCCCTCTGTGATGGGAAGCCTTAATTGAATATGATTATGTATAAATGCTTTTATAATGTTTCATTGATTATTCTCCTTTAAATTACTAAATATGTTCCAAAATATATTAAGAAAAACATCTATTTAAATATGATTTAATTTAGACTTAAGGGGCCCACTGATTAACAGTCTGCTGGACGGTATCGGCCTGTCAATTAGAACAAAATTTGACAGTTTCGAACAACTTTAAACTGAAATGGGATTTAAAGTCTGTCAGGCCAAATAACAAAAGTAAGTGCACGCGATTAAATAACTAGCAATCTTTTATATATTTAGGATTTTACGTGAAATATGACAAACCAACAGAAATGCTGGTTATATCTATACTTAGTACTGCAAGTCTTTGTACAGCCATACTGGTAGGTAAGCCATACAATACTCTGAATACCTATTATAACAATGTCACGAACTAATTCTTCTTATATTTGCATATAGAACATGATTGAATGGAAACTCATACGCATAAGAGAACATTATTAAAACGAGTAAGTAACAAGATTATCGACACTAACAGGCCAATTCGAACATTCAAATATCGGTTCGATGTCAGTGGACGTTCAAATTGGCAAAGAAGAAGAATTCCAAACTCGTTTAGGTTTTCGAGTTCATGGCATGAACTTGGCTAAACAGCCAACATGAAAATTATTGATAGAATTGACTTCCTAGCATCTGTCGTTATGGTACATTTTTTCTTTTCGTTTGTCAATGTCATCTTGGTTAGGCCCCAGATATTAATAAGATGCCTATTATGCTCGACTCTCCAACTTCAATGTTGTGAACCTTCTAGTATGATACTCAACCTGCGGCCCGTCTGGGTTTTTTTGTTGGCCCGTCAGGTGATCCTGGTATGACATAGATACTGGTATCTTAGGTACTTTGGTTAGGTACGTACGCAAATTCATCTTGCGGCCCTGAGCTATAAGGCAAAACTGTTTGCGGCCCTCATAAAAAAAGATTGAGTATTGCTGTTCTAGTGCATATGTAAGTACAATGCGTATGTACACAGTAAGCTACAGTACGGTGCCTGTATCTGAGGTTATTACTCTCATGGTAGAAAAAGATACAGAGAATATTTCAAAGGTATTTGTACACCCAAAAAAATGGTTATTATCCTGATTGAAAGTCTCGGGCACGGGGGCTCCAAACGTTAACCATCAAATTATTACAAGTTTTTAGGTTCATATAGAATCCAAGTAAAACCCCTAGAAAGTAAACAGGGACTTCCCGTCATCTTATTTACATTGCGAAACTGTCCGCCAGCCTTATCGTGGAAGAGCACACTTTATGACGAGGCAAACAAATCAGTCAACCACAAGTGTAGTCATCTATTTACTTTTGGATAAAAATATGTACGTACAAAATTATAGAATTAATTACGAAATAAGCGAGGAGCGCCGGGGAGATCGACTGCATTTTTTATGGGAACTGCACGCCCACTGCATGCCAACTGCAACGTCGGCGTGCAATTCCCATACAAGTTGCAGTTGGGTTGCTGTCCGTGTATACCGGCCCAATAACAGTTGGATTGGACAGATTGGGTAGCATACGAACTGTCACTTTAGTTCTTATGGCTAAACATAAACATACCAACAATCGGGGAATTCGACAATGTCATTGTAGCTCAAGAAAATTAATAAAATCAGGATTTTTTTTTTGTGTAGTTTTGAAAATTGGCATAGTTATACCTTGTGGTCTCCATAAATATACTAAAAGTCCTTGAGGGTGATAAACAATAAAATCGACAGTTAGTCTTCCCCATTTTGACCTCAAATAAGTCACGACCAGTAGACTTTTAACTTTCTTTTTCCTTTTTTCCAGCAACATGGGCCTCCTCGAATTCGAGAAATGGTCGAACCAGGACCTGTTTTCCGAGAAGTCCCGCCTGTGCGGCAAGCTCCGTGGCCTGACACCAGGTCAACGGCGCGTATGCCGACGACACCGGGACCATATGACCGTGGTTGGAGATGGTGTCAGACAGGGCATCAGGGAGTGCCAGTACCAGTTCCAGCAGAGGAGATGGAACTGCACTATCATGAAGGATGAGACGGTGTTCGGACCTCTCACTGTCATAGGTAAGTAGATTCACCACCACATGACACTGAGGCAGCCATGTCGACGACACCGAGACCATATGATCGTGGTTGGAGATAGCGTGAAGCAGGGCATCAGGGAGTGCCAGTATCAGTTCCAGCAGAGGAGGTTATGTCTACCAGTAAAGTATAGCCGTCTGTAAAATACGTAGGTAATATATAACCATATTTGATAATTACTATTTTTAACAAGACACTTTCCATATAGAAATCCCAACAACTGTAGGTAAACAAGTTCGGCAGGTTCTGGGCCATCGTGCGTAGACATCGGCGACATTATTGTGTTTTTACGTTTTGGCTGAATATATATAGGTTTTTACCCCCAATTAAAGCATTGTCTACTTTTATTTGGGACGATATCTACACAGCCCCATAAATCACATCTAATCAACGTCATAAAACTCCGAGACTAACAACAGCTCGGCTTTATTTCTCCATTTCTAGTAGTAAAACAGCGGGATAGTGGCGTCACACCACATACTCCACAGACACCGCATCATGGAACGATTAGCATGGACAAAAAGCATGAGGCCACAACATAAGTTCAGTTTTACTTGTGAAATGCTGCGGTTCGGGCAGCACAATCTCTATTAAGTACTCTTCCATATTAGTGCGACAGTGACAGTTGCGTTTGTTTTTATGAAAATATTTTTAATTTACGGCCTAATTGTGGATATCTGAAATAAGCGAACGTGCTCGCGTACAAAATTTGTGCGGAAGCGTTTGTATAGTGACCTAAGTTGAGGTTAAAGTTGATTTTCGGGCAACAAAGCAAGAACAGTGATTATTTATCCATTATGCCTGTAAGAGCATGTTCGATCGTCCATATTTCGCGCGTATGTGCTTCGTCTAAAAGTGTAGGTGGTCTGTGTATCACAGTAAATCAGTTAGTGTCCGCGCCCGACAAGATTTAGAGCTCTGTGGAGTTTCCAGCAAGTAGCGACTCAGCGCGGATTCCTGGATCGCGCGAGTTTGAAATTGATAAACGCCTCTGCATTTCGAAAATGGAAATGAGAAATGAGAATGCTTCCAGAACTGACAACCATAGAACAGGTTTTGGTCCAAAAGTGTTACGTAAAACATACTTAAGTATTATAATCTCGTCCAGAGGGACTACGTGAACACCGATCTTCGCAAATTGCGGGCATCTTTCTCTGTCACTATAATTATGCCTTAATTGGCGTAAAAGAGAAAGATTCCTGCAGTTGTCACACATTACGATTACGGTATCTGCGGATTTTATAGATGCTTTCTTCTTAAATTTATAGAAAAGTCTCAAGCTTTTTTACAATAAAATTTGAAAATAGTAAATTAAAAGAATACTCTGACTTGTCGAAACTATACTATAAGGAATCCGCTTTGCCATGAAATCTTAAAAATATCCTGATGGGTGTTAAAATTAGCTACTTACGTAAATTGTGATTAGGCCAAGAAACACTTGCTCAAGCGGTCTGAAGAAATCTTCATGTAGTTGTATTGTAGGGTTTGAATATTTAAAACTGAGAACTTAGGTTCATTTCTCACTCTTTTTACAAGCTTATATTTAGCTAACAATTAATCTTAGTTAAATTTAACGGACAGAATAACGTCAGAGACAAAAACCACATTACAAGCTAGCATACACTGGGTCCAAGATAGAGCGGCTTGGAAAACAGTGGTGAAGAGTGTCTACAGTCGTCAAGTCCCTCAGCCAAGCGGATACTCGTACGACAAGGAAGAAGAGAGATATTTAACTTGCCTTGTTAGTTAGTGTGGCTTAAATCTTGGAAGCTAAATTTGACCCACTTTCCAATTTCCGATACAGCTGAAATGTTGCATACATATGTAAATTGGATGACAGTGCAATATTATGATAACATGGAGCTGATCTGATGATGGAGACAGGAGGTGGCCATCATAACTCTGTGATAAACCAACACAAACTAATTTTGTTTTGTTTTTTTTTCCTTTTTTGCACATAAGAAAACACACTGTACAAAAGGCGAACTTAATGCCATAAGGCATTCTCTACCAGTCGACCTTTGGGCAAAGCAGATAAGTTGTAGGCGGTGCAAAAACATGAGCTATATGATACAATTAGGTACCTGTAGGAACACAATACAATCATAAGAAATACATAGACATAAACATACATATAGGTATATAAATATCCCTAATTTGGACAGAGAGACTATTCCAAAGGCAAGCTGCCTGAATAGAGAAAGAATCGGACATGTAACTAGTTCGGTGAGATGAAATAGACAGAGATGGATTGCCAGAAGAGCGAAGCTGACGGACACGAGAGACACCATAGTAGTGCAAGAAAGATTTTACATATTCGGGGGGCTGAGGGTCGTTAAGAACAGAAAAGAGGGTGCAGAGCATGCGAATGTTGCGCCTAATACGAACAGAAAACCAGCCAACTTTTGAGCGGAATGAGGAGACATGATCGTATTTTCGGAGACAGAACAAAACTGATACAATTATTCATTAAACGATCTAATTTGTCCAAGAACTCCTCATTTAAGTGCGGATAACACACATCACCATAGTCAATTATTGGTAGGAAAGTTTGTACTAATAATATTTTGGTTTTAATAGGTAAAAAGTGTTTAGGTCTGTGGAGAGCATGAAGAGAACCAGTAACTTTGCGGCTTATTTCAGCTTCCTGTGTCCTAACTTCCTAAGTCTTTTACACTGCTGTAGGAGATAAGCAGGCCATTAAAGTATACAGGAGGTATAAATTCAACTTTAAGGAGCTATCGAGTTTGTTTTGCGGTTAGAATTGTATAGTCTGTTCGGAAAGAGAAGAGTCGTGGAATGTATTGGGCCCCATACATTCCACGACTCTTCTCTTTCCCCACAGAGATCGACGAGTATATTAATTTCCTGTGAAAATAAAACTACAGTCAGACCTAAAAACTTGTACCAAAAATAAAATTAAATTGGTGTTTGACGATCCTTTTGTGAAATTCTTATTATTAAGTTTATATATTATAATTAAATGTTTTTTTTTTTGAGAACATTAATAACTGCATCAATAAATTGCTCTGATATTTAGATTAAGATGATATTTGTAAAATTTGACGATTTAAAAGTGCTTGTTGCTAGGCCTATTTGAATAAAGAATATATTGACTTGACTTGACTTGAAAATTTTTGCTAAACACTTATATTTTATTCGGTATCTATTTGACTTCTTTATATTTCGATTTTCACAATATTCAGTTATGCTAAAGCCCTGTCCAATATAAGCGAAGCATAGATTCTCAAAGAAAATATAGAAAAGCAAAAGTAGACCCTTTTTCCGGCTGATCTATCAGTAAGACTTTATGATATTTTTATTGGCGCTGTCAGCGGAATGTATGGTAATTTCTGTATTTTTATCTCGGCTAGTATTGTTCTATGATAGAGATTTTGCGAAAATGTCGTACATGTATGTGCATATAATTTACTACAACAAGCGACATGTTTATTATGAATGTTTGGGTAGGTACGTAAATAGGTATTTACATAGGTAGCAATCTTGTATAATTTACTTACTGTGTAAAATGTACTTGTAAAGTATAATTATTTAAGTCTCAGGCAACAGTGTCATGCACGCCAAGTTCAATAAACCGAAGACCTAAATATATTAAGGGATTCCTTATAACAAATGGGATATGCCATAAACCATTACTGTAGGTAAATAATAATAAAAATATTCTATAAATAAATAAAATGCTCTACGTTATTTTCCTTACATCCTTGTTTGTAATGTAACATGGCCTTGTAAAGGTTACAGCCGTACCGATAGCTACTAGGGAACCATAAATGATGTTACAAGTTACATCTTATCAACGGCGCCGCGGCTGACGACGTTTAGGCGGTCTTCTCATTGGATGCGGATCCACACGCCGCTCCGGTGTGCAAGCAGGATATTGCTATATCAGTATACTGAGTATATACATGCGTAGCGCTGACGCGCTCACACCGGTAAAGCGAAAGAATCCCCATCAGTATGATTCCCGTGGTGGCACTCTATCATGGCGGCTGGCCTGTCGCTTTCTTTGTCGCAGATGTGTCGTGACAGTCGAGAAACAGTTTAAGTACTTGCTAGACTTCACATTCATTGTACCTCTCGCGTCGAATGATGGTCTAAGGACCATGACTACTAATTTTTATAATGCCTAATGTCACGTAAAAAATTTGTAAGTTTAGCAAATTAATTTATTTTGAAATGTAACATTCAAGGAATAAAAATACGGTAAATACATATTTTATCAGCTATGAAGAAACTGTCATAGGGACCATCATTTGATGCGAGAGGTAATATAACAGTCGTTTTATCACAGTATCTAGAGAAACTAGTCCCACTGTCAAGGGCCCGAATGTTACTATTAGCTTACTAGGATTCCACGGCTGAATTGATATATTCTTATACTGAACAGTTACCTACATTCAAAGCTTAGTAAAGGGGCCCACTGATTACCAGTTCGCCGGATGATATCGGCCTATCAGTTATTTGCGATTGTCAGCTTCTGCGAATAACTGACAGGCCGATATCGTCCGGCGAACTGGTAATCAGTGGGCTCCTTAAGATTCTTGAATAAGGTAAGGGGAACTTGGTTTCATGTGTAGAATCATTTATCGATTCGTCATTTAGTTTCAAACGTTCGAGGATGTTTTTTTTTCATCAAAAGCGTTCACGACCGCTAGTATGTCGCCGTGTCGCCGCACATTACCTGAAGATTCGTGTCGTTTTGCTGGCGTATCGCTTTCTGCGGGCTTGTCTTGACGGACGACTCGCGAATTGCGTGTGCAGTCGCACCGCGAGAACGACTTCGCTGTTTTCTCATTAACAATCATGTCATTTGTCTACAGCATCTCGAGAGACAGCCTTCACGCACGCTATCATGGCTGCTGGCGTGTCGCTGTCAGTGTCGCGGGCTTGTCGCGACGGACGACTGGCCAGTTGCGGGTGCAGTCGGGCTGCGAGGCCGAGGTCGCTGCATTCAGACTGGGTGTGGTGTGGGTGTGGCGACAACTTGGATTATGGGTACAAGTGAGTAATACTTTTCCGACATTTATTTAAGTCATCACACAGTTGGTACTGTCATTATTATATACATCTGCTCAAATTTTATTTACGTCTAATGTGGAGAAGACCGGCACATAAAATGTTTTATCCTGAACATCTCAATATCCCATAACTTTCAAAGAAGAATAAGACAAAAATGCACCATCTTGCTATCAGATAAGTTTGATAACACCTTGTCAGATGATCAGAACTGTCCAATTCATTGAAAACCATACCATATTCAATGTAGCGATTAGATCGTTCGCTGTTTACACAAGCGTGACAAAACCTATAACCGGCGACAACACACGATGCGATGTCTATTGAAAATCTCATATAAAATAACGGCTACAGTTATCTTGTCGCTCAATATTCTCAAGTAGACAGCTAGACACAATATTACATTCAGAACCTTGCTCAAACTAGGTATTCCAGTTTCAATATAAAGGATAACTTCTACGATATAACCTCGTATACCTATGCGCGCCGGGTACCTACTACTATGTTCAACTACAAACATACAAGAGTTTCTCTTGAATAGTTTATTCTAGAATTCTATAATTCGACCTCTTTCGTTCCCTGGTGTCCTGGCGGGAGATTATTATTTTATTTAAATACCTTTGCTCCCGTGAGCCGAGTTTTTCTGTGCGCTCCTCGATTTTATGGAAGCCTAGTATTTTTCCCCCACTATGTCGAAAAATTTCCCCGCAGAATTGAACATTCTCCCTACTTCCAAAATTAAATAATAAATAATGGTACTGCTGTAGGAATGGACTCATTTTGTTTATTTTTTTCACAGACTAACTCGAGTAGATGTCAATTCTTCCTATTTCCTACGTGTCTTTACACATTTTCCATTCCTTCAGTACACGGTCATGAAATTGCTTGAAATTGAAAGCCAATTGATAAATCTTCATTGTTTACACCTGCCTGAAAATACTACGGCACACAATCACAGGCACAATCTCTCCCGCGTGACAACTTGTCAGTCAGTGTGCACACCTGAAATCCACTGAAACTTTCAGGTAAGCTCACCTGTTTCACCTCGCACCTGGATACCAGGAAAACAAAAACCAAGTGTAGTAAATATTACCTGTCGCTCGCGAACACACCATCAAACTGAGCAAGAAAAGTAGACATGTGTGTGTGTGTCATTTTAGGAACTTTGATAGGAAACGGTAGCGCCCGACGCACACAGGAAAGGAAAACATTTTCCCCTTTAAAAATGGGGAGCGAGAGCGGGAAAGCGGTATCGGCCTCAAAATATGGCGTCCTGATTGGGCTGTATGGTTTGCGTAAAACGAGCATTGGGCACATTCAACAAGGTGAGCTTCGTTTGTGTGAGTGCACCTGAAATTTCCGTATACACGTGAAAAGGTAAAATTTTCTCCTTTAATGTCCTTATCCCCTAGTACTCAGGTGGAAGGTAAGACAGGTGAAAAATTTTACCTTCACTCTTCAGGTGTTTTCCTTACCTGAAAAATCCTTCCAGATTGAATTAATTGCCTTCACTTTAGAATAACATTAAGTAATGAATATTAATGAAAAGTATTTTTACTATCATTAAAATGTATTACTAAAAAATAAGGGTTTTTAGATTTTATAAATGGTTTCATGATAATGTTCTACCTAATTAGCCACGTAATTATTATAAGTTACCTATTGCTAATTATTATTCTGAAAATCAAAGTATCTCCTAAAAATATTTCAGAATAGTTGAAAGCCTAACAAAGAGAAGACCTCAAGACTACTTATACTTAAAATATAACTTAAAATAATCTAAAACAACAAAACTCCTTCAGCGGTTGTCGGAGAGCTGTCAAAACAATCAAATAGTCGTTAATCAACTGTCAAAAGCGCCTCACGGGTGTCAAACCATGGCTGCAGACAGGTCGGGTACCAGGGCGCTAAGGGAAGTAGGGGGTGTTGGGCTCAACGGCAGCGGGTGATGCGGCTCACGAAATGTGGAGATGGAAACTGTAGCCTCTTGAGACCCAGTTTTTTTTTTTTTTTTCGAAATATTTTTACTCTATAAAATTCAAAATAGATTGTAGAATATGTATACACAATTGTACGCAGGGACTTATGAGGGTAGGGCAGAAGGAAATCGTCGAGTTAGGGTATATCAGCCTAAATAAGTATCTTTATCTACACACATATCATAAACCTTCTATGATGCCTTAAAAATCCGTAAATAATGACCAACATTAAGATAAACTGTTTTGTTACAATAAATTTCTTATCTGTGAAAATGTACTAAAATTTCTTCAATACTACATCAAAATCGATTTGGTTATGACACGTAGTGATTATATGCTCTTTGGTTATGACATTCAAATTTCGAACATCTCTATAAAAAAGCAATTCGATTCGACCTCTATTCTAATATCAGTCAAGATGCCTTTTTGTTCGACATGAAATGTAGCATACAATTTTGACAAATATCGTATGTTAGTTTATATCGAACGATATAGTCGATAGATTTGTAGCTGGCCCCCAACCATACCGAAATAGGCCCTCTAGTTCGTCTATGAAATGAATTAAAAAAAAAACTACGAATGCGTGACATGCGTGAAAACAGTTTTCATTTACCGCCATTTCACATACAGTTTATCTTTAAATTAGTTTTAAATATAAAATAAGTTTGTTTTGTTGTTTTTAAGTAACTATAGCAAAAGTTTCGTTTAAAATGAGCGATAAAAATATTACGGCGACGCGGCCACATGTTCCGCCAAAAGAGCAATGATGCCCCAATGTTGGCTGTAATTTGGGTTAGTGAATATTATAATAGAAAGCTTATAATATGTGTGACTACTACCTCTACTAACTCTACATAATTACCTAGGCATTAAAACATTCGTGTGGTCCTATTAAAAACTCACTTCGTTCGTTTCTTAAACCCACACTTGTGCTTTAATGCCTTTCATTATGTAGCATCACATAAACTACTATTTCACCACACTAGCCGTATATGGATTGCTTTATCCAGATTAATAACCGTCATTTATTAACACCGCAGGATAAAAAGTGACGGACAACATTTTATCACGCAAAACGGCCGTATTACACGAACAGCTTGTAGTTCGGGCGGAGACCGTATGATCTACTACGTCATCTGATACAAGGATCAGCCCCGTGGCAACAATTAATAAAAGTGATGCTAAGTTTGGAAAAAATAGTACAAAAAAAATAGAATTGGCTGAAAGCACGAAAATGTACCACTTCCGGTTACAAAAGACTGGCGGCAACAGATAGGAATTTATAAGTTTGCTTCAGAAACCACTCGTCTGCCAGGTCCTATATGGCCGGAAGTGCGTCTGCCGGGCACTTTAAAGGTACATTTGGGAGTTGGCAGACAAGTATTTTTTGAACCTACATTTGCCACAAGTCTCATCCTTGTATTAGATGACGTAAATTTCAAATTTGTTTCGTACCTTTAAGAGCCCGGCGCTAGCCCAAGCTGAAAAAATCCTTGGGGGGCTAGCAAAATGACAATCGCTCATCGAAAAGAAAAAATCTATCGAAGTGACAGAGATGACGAAAAGTCACATAACTATTTCCATGCATTTATAAGTTTCGATTCGCATTTTCTGTCAACGATTTTCATCTTGGGTAGGCTCCCTGATAGTAGCTCTACTTTTAGAATTTGACAAAAGCGGTGAATCTCGAACCAGTAAATAGACAATACTATTATTTTCTTTTCTAAGTAGCGCGTAGGTATATACAATTGTTAACCCCCGACGTCGCAAAAAGAGTCCCGTCTGTCTCTTTGTCTATGGCATCGTAGCGATCCAACGGATGTACTCATTTCGATGTGGTTTTTTTACGTGATAGTGAGTTTAGTTGCGGTGGTTTTTAGCTATATATATAAATAAATAAAATAAATATTATAGGGACATTCTTACACAGATTGACTAAGTCCCACGGTATGTCATTCTAGAAGGCTTGTGTTTTACCCTCAACACAAGCCTTCTTGGCTTACTTAGACAACGATATATATAATATACAAATACTTAAATACATATAACACATCCATGACTCAGGACTCATCTGTGCTCATCACACAAATAAATTCCGTTACCGGGATTCGAACCCAGGACCATCGGCTTCACAGGCAGGGTCACTACCCACTAGGCCAGACCGGTCGTCGAGCTATGTTTGATAGAAATCGGTCTGGTAGTTAGAAGAGTATCTGCTCTTTTCTTTATATTTTTGTGATATAGCGTAGGGTTTTTTTTAATTTTTAAACTAATAGTATTATTATATGCGATTATTATTACATTAATTTTAAATGAATTATACCTACTACCTACCTATCTTCTTCTACCCACTGATGCTCGAGAGCCAATTGAACTTTTGATACCAAAAGAAACTAACCGTCTAATTTAATCAGCTTACGTGGGCCTACGTTATGTACGACCGAGTAATACTGAAACTACGTGGAAACCGTAAGCCACCGCCTTTTCGTTCTGGTGCCCCGGTCCGTTTTCACGCACTGAAAGGGTTAGACCGACGTTAAACGCCTGAAAACGTGGTTTTCATTTAAAGCATTAGTACAATAACTGTCTCATTTCTTTAGTTATACCAAAAGTAGCACTGAAACAGATTTTTATGTCTGATTATTTGATTAATTACATTTTAATTTAATTATTCATATTTTATAAATTATATTTTCGTATAACGGGTTTTTTATTAATTTGTGTGTCAATAATAATAAAATATGTTGAACTGATTAAAACCGGAAAGGAAAATTGATCCATAATATCCATACGTATAACCACTGTTTCTACCATGAATCACTTCTTCGAGATAGCTTTCCTTGATTTTTCTTTCGATACTTTCTTTCAAGTTAGATTTTCGCATGACCAGGGAATGATAAACTTATCCTAGTTCACGTTTTCTTCTGTGTGCAAATAAAGGAAAACAATGAAAAAGTATTTTTATTAATTTTCTTTACGGCGTTTTCACAAAAACAAGGGATTTTCTGCATATTTTGAGGCAACGTTACCAGGACATCAAAATACTAAAAGAGAGCTACAGCACAAGTATCGCGGAGGATTTTTATCTGTGTCGTTATGGCAACGTGGCTTTTTTCAACGACACGTCATCGCTTCGAGGCTGTCGAACTAGGAGATCAAAAATCTTAGGGAGGTGTGATATTGTCTCGTCTCAACGTTGCTAAGCGACCGACACGAAAACATCCCCCAGAAAATCTTAATTTAAAATTTAAATTATAGTAGAGAGGGCGTAGGACAAGCAGCATGAGCCACGAAGAAACTCCACGCCTCAAGGTGGAGCTTTGTAAAAATCCAAACCTTGAATACTAGGGTCTAATAAACGCGAAGAGCTCTATGGCACGGATAACAAAAAACATAAAAAAACGATTATGTATTAGTGTGTAATCGCTACACGGAAAATGGGCGGAGCTTTTAGTACACATCGGCACTGGTGAACTATTATTTAAGTTATTTTTTTTTGCGTGGCAGGTTTTAAAAAAGCTCTCTGATTTGTCTCTTTGAATTTTCTCCACTGGGATACCATGATTGCGAGCAGTTCGGGAATGATCGGCATGCGGTCGAGAATGCGAGCCGAGAATCCGGCAAAGGGAAAATGTGCCTTTTCTCAATAGCGTGGACTTCATAGAGAAGATTTTCCCGCAGTCGAGTATTTTTCACACCAGGGCCGCATGGGTGCGCGGAGATTGGCCGAATTCCTCGCGTTTTGTGGAATGTTCCGTACAATCGGGGCCGGTGCACCTCTGAATTCGGCTTTATTGTAATGGAATTTCATTTTGAAAATTTTACTTTGTTTGCGATTTTCAATAGCATGATATCCCGGGGTAATAATGCATTGTTTTATAAGAATATTGTTGGTTTTACTCTGCAATATTAAATTATAGAAAATCCTTAATGCTTATCATTTCAAGTGTCAAGTAAAAACTGATAATTCGACATACTGTACCCCTAGTGTAAATATTTTCGACAGCGAAACGTGACGTACGCGTTTGCGTTAAGTGTCATTTTGTATGAGATTTTTGACTTTCCAAAACGTCCGGCGCGCTGTTCAAAAACCCATACAAAATGAGACTTAACGCAAACGCGTACGTCACGTTTCGCTATCGACTAAAATTACACTAGGGGTACTGAACTCAACTTACACATAGCGACAAACACTCATAGTCGATAATAGTAGTTTATGTGGCTGCTACATAATTATGTAAGTACAGTTACATACACTGCTTTATTTACAGACATATTATAGGCTCTCTATAATATATTTAAGAACTGTATGTTACGACCTCTCTCACGGAACTCACGAATATGAGTTAGCGTTTCCGAAATATCTTTGTCGCTTATTTTACACGATTTTGATATAGTGAAAAAATTTTTTGCGGCGCTGTGCACTTTTTGTGATGGGGGAAAAATGTTAAACTCGTATCAGGTGTCACGTGACCGTCAGATTAAAAATTCGTAAGACACGTGACATCATGGTGACGTGCAAATTGAATGTCATCGAAGCCTGGTTACTTTTGAAAAATCGTATCTCATTCAAGTGTGACATTTTATTTTCTTTCTTCATAATCAAAGTGCTGTCATAACGGTTAAAGAGGTTTAATCTTTGTTAATTGTGTTGTATTGTATCTTTGTGTTGTTGGTGGTCCATGATTGTAGATACTCAAATTTTTCCTTACCAAAAAGTTAAATAACAGAAAAGAAGCGTGATATTTTTACTTAATATTAAATTTAAGTATCTAGAGTACATACTATATTGTTACGATATAGAACTATATGTACATAGTCGCTCACACTCATTCCTATAGCTACATGTTCTATGTTATTCGTCATTTGTTGTTGTTCTTGTTGTTGTTGTTATTGTTCTATATTATTTGTTATTCGTCAATGAAGACGGTGGTGTATTTTTATAGTTATTATTTATTTTATGAATTAAATGAATGAGGATGAGTATGACTTTAATTTTAAAGTTAACAACGACTCCCAATTTAGTCTTACCGTGCTAAAAATACTGCGAAGCCTGGTTATGATATGGGTGTAAATAAATTAAACTAAATAAAGTCCGCATACCCGCCTTGAGAAGTATTTAGTATAATGGTTTCGTTTATAGATATTTTTAATAACAGCCAATATTTTATACTTATCACTAAGCATCTGATATACTCGTAAAATATTGGATGAGGAGGCTTTATTTATTTGTGTATGTTTTACCTAACAAAATGATCTAAATATCCACAGAATTTTGAAATTATTAAACCTAAATTTATATTAAAGTACAAAACCTACTTATTTATAACTACTTGACTTTTACTACTCAAAAAAAAAACAAGTTATTAAATGAGTAAAACAAACATTTTTGTGGGTCTTAAGAATTAGGCAAATCATTCAAGTTAAGTAGGTACAAAATACTAAAGCAGCATAACCTGGCAAGGCGTCCGGTCCAAGCCCGGGTAAAGGATAAGCTTACCCGGGTTTAGCGCGTTAAGCATGCTTAAATCCGTTATCGGATACCAGGACCACATACGATTGAGGGGGCCGATAATCCGGATTTCGATGCAATGTTGCCAGGCCGAAAATATGCGAAGAAAAAACCAACGCGAAGCCAGAATTTGGCCTTAAAATACTCACAAAACTGAATATAAACATTACAAATGATTATTTATGCGTGGTTTTTCAAAATAGATGATAGTACATTTAATTGAATTAAACAACAAAAAGCATCGATACTAGGAGTAAAATGGATAGCCACGAAGTAAAACACTCTATTTCCTCAATTTCCACATGAAAACAAGCAAATTTATACATTCCGCTATTACATTAAAGTCGTTTTTGGGTTGTTGAACTCCGAGTGGGTCTACAGATCGATATCGCGCGTGTAGCTCGTAGCAAGGGGCGTAGCTGCTACGAATTAACTGTAATATATCTGTCTCTTTCCTGCCTACACACATAAAACTTCACCCCAAAGTTTGTTGGTGTGTTGTTAGAGGTTCTTTTACAAACACAGTTTAGAAGTTACACTAGTGTTTCACAATTTTTTTGTTAAAGAAACTTTATTTCAAATTTCTAAAGTTTGGGACTTGATAGGAGTGACCACAATTTTTATAAAAGCTGATGCGATGTTGGGATCCATAGTTTAATAAAAAATTAGTAGAATAACATCAACACAAAATATTTAATAAAAATTAAGTAGAATAACATCAACACTTTCTTAAAGTTAATCAATCACAAAACCGGTCTATTTTACTTTTCTGTACAGGTTCACCGAAGACTTCGTGGATATTCGAGAGAGCGAACGCAAGGTCAAACGAGGCAGCCGAGAGCAGGGCAGACAGCTGATGAACAGGCATAACAACGAGGCTGGACGACGGGTAAGACATTATCATCACTTTAGATATAGAGAGCAAAACGAGCGCATTAAATCACCTTAAATCAATTTGAGCAGTAGAGGCAGCTGATGAATAGGTAATGAATACATTATCATCACATTAGATATAGAGAGAAAAACGAGGCAGCGCATTAAATCACCTTAAATCATTTTAAATAACAAAGTAAGGTCAAACGGGGCAGGCGAGAGCAGACAGCTGATGAACAGGCATAACAACAAGGCTGGGCGACGCGACGGATTACATTATCATCACTTTAGATATACAGAGCAAAACGAGCGCATTATCATCACCTTAGATCACTTTAAACATGAACGTAAGGTCAAGCTGGAAGTCGAGAGCAGTGGAGGCACCTGATGAAATAGGCAAAATAATGAGGCAGGACGACGGGTAATCATACATTAGATATATGTAGAGAGCAATATGCGGCAAGGCATGATTATCACCTTAAATCATTTTAAATAACAAAGTAAGGTCAAACGGGGCAGCCGAGGGCAGGGCAGACAGCTGATGAACATGCATAACGACGAGGCTGGGTGACGGGTGATCAGGTATTAACATATAATCATCACTTCAGACACAGAGGGTGAAGCGCAGCCGAGAGCAGGGCAGACAGCTTTTGAATAGGCATAACAACGAATCTGAGCGACGGAAAATCACACATTATCAACACTTTTCATCACTTTAGATACAGACAGTGAAACGCAGCCGAGAGCAGGACAGACAGCTGATGAACAGGCATAAAAACGAAGCAGGACGACGGGTAACCACATGTTATCATCACTTTTCATCACTTAAGATTGTTCGTAACATAATATATGTTTTTTCACATCACCTACTTGAAAAAACTTTTTCTTTTGTGTTCTACGACCATATTTTTATATTTTTGCACAGGTACTATTTTGTTAGCTTAAATAATATTATGTCACATAATAATTTGCTCATAGGTGATGTAAAAAGCAGTATGACAATGTACTTATGACACAATGTACTATTAAAGAGGGATTACTTTATCATTATGAAAACGAATGAATATTTTCAATTACAAGATTCATAAAGTTACTATTTATAGATCATTTTAAATAATAAACGACTGGCATAGAAACGTGTAAGTATAAAATAAAACAATACTATTTCTTTTGGTCATCTCCATTACTTTCAAATTATGATTCCAGTTTGTACCAGTTATAATGAGCTTATATAGCAACGAATACGAGTATATTAGGTATTCAATGTATATGAAACATATAGCTAGGGTAATCTAGGTATTTATTTTACTTACAAACGTGCATAATACCAATGAGAATTGATTGTAATACAGAGGCATAGTCGAAGAAAAAAACGTGCCCCTTAATATTTAGTTTCACATCCAAAACATGTCCAAAACAGATGGCACTGGACTGCGCCATATATTTTGCGGTCACTGAATCGTCAAACGTCAAGTTTTGACAATCAGAGTTACCGCAAAATATGGAGATGTACATCTCCATCTTATTTACCTGTCAAATTCTATCTATGTACGAAATTGTCTTATATTTTACACATCTTACTCACTTAAGAGGCTGTCAATACCTAAAGCGCGCACACTGTCTATTTGTATCGAAGTAAATGAGATAGCACTGTCGCATGTTACTGGGCAAGGGAATAATAAGAAAAATATTTTAAAAAAAAAAGTGGATTATTAGTGTAATATTTTACTCAACCACGGTTTAGATATAAATGTTTTGAAATTGTGATTTTAATTGCAGACCCATAAGTCAAAACAATAAAGACTAGTACGGTCGCCAAATCTCAAAAGCCCTCTAGAAACACGATTTAATTGACTCGGCTCGGCCTTACCCACAACCGGTATCAATGTGTTCGGACAGTTCTCCTGATCACCGTACATGCGGTAGTAAAGCGGAAAAATGGTGGAGGGGATAGTAATGACGTCACAAAGATGGCGGCCGGACCTATTCTTTTTGGCGGTGTATCTCGAAAACCACTTAACCGATTTTAATCATCGAGGTGTCAAATAATAGCTTA
The DNA here is from genome assembly GCF_033807575.1 of Cydia pomonella. NCBI lineage: Eukaryota > Metazoa > Arthropoda > Insecta > Lepidoptera > Tortricidae > Cydia > Cydia pomonella. Next base: position 27,662,051 of record NC_084705.1, on the reverse strand, counting down.
TATTCTGGAGATTATTTCTTTTTCTACAAACATTTACGTGAAACCTATAGGAAAAAAAATAATCACAAAAAACAGTTTTTTTATAAAATTATTATTTTTTATTTAGTAAAAATCTCCGTAAATATTAGCATTTCGCAAATTTTGTTTAATATAAAACATATTGCTTCATTATCAAGGAATATAATGAGCCTTAAAACATACAGATCGAGTAATAAACAATGAAGCTACACTCATTTATTTGCGCATGGGTAACGATAACTGGCTTTTACCGGTCGAAACTGTGGTGACTGTTACGATACGTATTGAATGGAATTTATAGAGTATCGGTTTTAATTACTGAAATTATAATGACAATTATAAAAACCAGACACAATAATGTTACCTTACTTCGACGTTTAGTCTCTTTTTTCGTCTTAATCATAGGTAGGTACATATTTCTTTTTACTTAAAAATTTTATACAGGGTGAACTTTTAACCACCAGTCATACTCTGCGCAGCGACTTTATAGGTCATACTGAACAACTTTTACTATTAGTAGTCCCCAAGCCGCTCCGAGGCCAGATTTAATTGACTCAGCTCGGCCTTACCCACAACCGGTATCAATGTGTTCGGGCGTTTCTCCTGATCACCGTACATGCGGTAGTAAAGCGGAAAAATGGTGGGAGGGGATAGTAATGACGTCACAAAGATGGCGTCCGGACCTATTCTTTTTGGCGGTGTATCTCGAAAACCACTTAACCGATTGTATTCATCGAGGTGTCAACTAATAGCTTATATTATGGAGATTATTTCCTTTTTAGGGTTCCGTAGTTACAAACATTTACGTGAAACCTATAGGAAAATAATAATCACAAAAAACATTTTTTTTATACATTTGGTTGGTAGGTTTGTCTTATGTTTTAAAGCAGTAAAATCTTTCAAGTCGTAACACAGTATAAATATACATTTTGTTGTCTAATCTAAAAGTATGATGTTCATTGTTTAAGACTGATTAGTGATTACTGAATTAAATAACATGCTATTTGTTATATTTGTTTTTTTTTTTAAATCAGGTATTAATTTATTCACTATGTATCACATACAGGCAAAATGTGTATCATAGTTGGTCTGTAAGTACTTACTACTTGTGTCGAATATAGGTATAAGATGAAATTTTAACCACCAGCCATACTCTGCGCAGTGACTTTACAGGTCATACTGAACAACTTTTATTATGGGACCAATGCCGAATCACGCAAGAAAATTTGGATCTGGAATGACACCCACTGGCTGTGCCCTACCACACAAAGCGAGATGACATTCACAATGCCCATACCTCTCTTTTGGACGTAGTTTAAGGACGTACCCGGGTCCATGACGCATGCTCGCCACACCGCTGCTTAAAATAAGCTGACGCACCGTAAATTGAACTGCGTAAAAATCGCAAAAAATATTACACGGAGATCTTATGGCAGACACCGTACCGGTGACGTAAAAGACGCAACTGTTTTGCGAACAAAAAAGATTCGCGTGAAGCACGTCACTGCGATTCCGTACCGTCACCGTTTTTTAAACAGCGGTGTGGGGAGCATGCGTCAAAAACGGTACGCATACGACGCGTCACTGCGATTCCGTATCGTGACCGTTTTTTAAGCTGCGGTCTGGTCGCACCTTGTATTGTATTGTATTGTATTCGGGCGATTTTTCCGCAACTCGACGACTTGCGCCTATTTTGCGTGATATGTTGGGGGTAGGCTAGTCCTGCCAGCCCAGCTCCTCGAGGAATCCTATCAAACCTTTCATGTTGAGTAGCTCCTCGGGGAGGTCTCTCGGAGATCCGAGATGTTTAGCCCTGTATGGAGTCACTCCGCTGCATTCCAGCACCACGTGAGAGGCTGTTTCTTCTGTCTCCATGCAACCTCGGCACAGGGGACTGTCTGTGACACCTGTTGTGAAAAGATGTTTGTTAAATAGTCCATGACCTGTTATGACACTGGTTACCATACTCAGTCGGACCTTCCCTAGTTGCAGGAGCGCCCTTGTGAGTTTTCCGTTGATGCCAGGCATGGCTTCTTTTGCCTGTCTGCATCCAGTCTGGTTCAGCCAGTGTTCTGTGTGTAGTTTCCCTGTACGTGCCAGCAGCATTGAGCGTACCTTGCTAAATGGTATCGGAAGAATCGGTTCCGGACCAATCGCCCCCGCATTCGATCCTTGCCTGGCAAGCTCGTCCGCAGCATCGTTACCTCGGGATCCACTGTGTCCCTTGATCCATTGTAGGGTGATCTTGTTATTATGACATACCTCCATTAGTCGTTCGTGGCATTCGTGTATAAGTTTGGATGTAACTATATGGCTATTTAGAGCCATTAAGACTGCTTTACTGTCGGAGAGTATGCGGATGGAGGATCCTACTACCTTCCTTGCAGTGATGGCAGCCGCCGCGTTTATGATGCCCATGCACTCAGCTTGGAATACCGAGTTATGGGCTCCTAGCGGAGTGGTGATCGACATGTTCAGGTCTTCTGAGAAGGTTCCAGAGCCCGATCCGCTGTCTGTTTTGGACCCATCAGTGAAGATTCTCAGCTCCCGGGGATTGAGTCCTTCATGATTGTCGTCCTCATATAACTGTATTTTGTACCTTTTATCGAAGATAGCTTGTTTGTGAATCGGGTCCGTGCCTGACCTAAGCACTGGAAATTCGTCATACACCTTTTCCAGGCATTTTGTGTGAAGAGCTCCTGTGATGTTAGACCATATCTTGAGGGTTCGCAACCTTACCGCTGAGAGACTGGCCTCTTGCTGTATGTGTAGGTGCTCTACCGGCAGAAAACCCTAGAGGACAAGCAAACCGCTCTATGTGCGTTTCTTGATGTAGAGGGTGCTTTCGACAATACACCCACAGAGACCATACTTAATGGTATGAAATCAAAGGGTGTTGACGAAACCACCACCAGATGGGTACATAGCATGCTCTCGAACAGAGTAGCCACTCTGACCCTCAATACTATAGAGCATGAATTTTATACCACAAAAGGGTGCCCACAAGGAGGCGTTCTTTCCCCTCTATTATGGACCCTGGCAGTGGACCAACTTCTTGCAATTATGTCAGGCCAAGACTATGACACACAAGGATATGCCGACGACCTTGTAGTCATCATCAAAGGCCCTTGCCTCCACACGATATCAAACCTAATGCAAGGAGCTCTAAACACAATATTCAAATGGTGTAGAGAAAATGACTTGTCCATTAATCCGAGCAAGACGGTAATAGTACCATTCACAAGGAAACGAAAGCTCGAAAAGCTCACAGAACCAAGACTTAATGGACAAACAATACCATTCTCAGACGAGGTCAAGTACCTAGGGGTCACTTTCGACCAAAAGTTAACTTGGAACCCTCACCTAAGAAATATTATACAAAAAGCGAAAATGGCCATGTGGTCATGCTGTCGAATGGCAGGAGCAAGATGGGGCATAAGACCCAAAATTGCTATGTGGTTATACACAGCGGTTGTGAGGCCCATAATTACCTACGCCTCCGCAGTCTGGTGTAACAAAACCAACCAAAAGACGGCAATAGAAACTCTAAACAGCCTGCAGCGCACGGCTTGTTTAACAGCAACAGGCGCCTTCTCCTCGACACCGGGAGCGGCCCTAGACGCACTGCTGGATATTATACCACTCCACTTGCAGGTGCAAAAGGAGGCTAAGCAGTGCGTCTACAGAATATGCACGCTAAACAGGCCAAAATGGCGCTCTCAAGCATTAACCAAACTAAAGGCCTGGGTTTTTGCAAATAGAACCCTTAGCATGCCCACCGATGACACGCACACTGAATGTCAATTTACTAAACTGTACACAGTAGAAATACCTCCTAGAGACAAATGGACCAACAACCAAATGTACGTCGAAGAGGGAAGCCATATTTGGTACACGGATGGTTCCAAGAAAGGCATTGATGTAGGATGTGGGATCTATGGTGAGAGACCTAAGCTCAGAGCCAGCGTCAGCATGGGCACACAGGCCTCAATCTTCCAGGCTGAAGTCTACGCCATCAACAAATGTGCGGAGATTAACCTGGATAAAAACCTACGACACCAACATATCTACATCAACTCAGACAGCCAGGCTGCTCTGCTGGCACTAGAATCCCTTGAGTCAAACTCAAAACTAGTCCAGAACTGTAAAACAAACCTCAATGCACTGGCAAACTCCAACAAAGTCACACTTAGATGGGTACCAGGGCACTCCGACATTAACGGAAACGAAGAAGCGGATGAACTTGCTAGAAAGGGCGCAGACACACCCCTGGTCGGCCCAGAACCGTTCTGTGGAATCACAAAACGGGATGCATATTCACTGCTCAGCAATTTAGAAAAAATAAGGGCAAACGATTGGTGGAAGTTCGTAAAAGGACAAGAACACTCGAAAGCTCTAATCAAAGGGTTCAACAGCAAAACTGCTAGGGAGCTTCTAGGGCTCAAAAGATACAAAGCCTGCGCGGTGACCAGAATTTTGACTGGACACTGTAAATTGAACAAACACATGTTTCAAATCGGAAAGAAACAAGACGCGACATGCAGGTTCTGCCATGAGTCAGAGGAGACTGCAATGCACATTCTCTGCTCCTGTGGACCACTAATGTCAAAAAGAAGTACCCACCTAGGGCGGCACGTATTGCAACCCTATGAGGTACAGAACATTACGGCCCAAAGAATCTGGAATTTCCTGGATTCAACGGGCATCAGTAATGAACTTTAAAGGGCTGTCACAATAGACCAATGCCTGGTCGACGTGGCATTCAAAGGCCCACAAACTACAATAATAATAATGTGTAGGTGCAGCGGTGGAAGGTTTAGCATGACCTCCATGGCTGCAGTCGGGGTAGACCTCGTGCAGCCAGTGGTGGCCGCGCATGCGAGCCTTTGAAGTCTTTGTAGTTTGTCTCGTACGTTGCCTAGGTTTGTTCTTGGCCACCAAACCAGAGCACCGTAACAGAGTAAGGGGCGGATTATCGTCTTATAGAGCCAGAGGGTAATTTTCGGGTTGAGTCCCCACCTCTTACCAATCATCCTTCTGCACTGCCAGAAGACAACTCCCGCCTTGTCTATCCGTTTGTTGATGTGGTTGTTCCAATTGAGTTTATTGTCGAGAGTTAGTCCTAAGTACTTAACTTCATCGGACAGCTGTAGCTCAGTTTGGAAAAGTGTTGGTCTGGTAAAGTTGGTCGCACCTTTATATGGGACAGTCAAAATTTTTTTCGCGATTTCGGAATTGGTCCCATAGTAAAAGTTGTTAAGTATGACCTATAAAGTCGCTGCGCAGAGTATGACTGGTGGTTAAAAGTTCACCCTGTATAAAATTTTTAAGTAAAAAGAAATATGTACCTACCTATGATTAAGACGAAAAAAGAGACTAAACGTCGAAGTAAGGTAACATTATTGTGTCTGGTTTTTATAATTTTAATTATAATTTCAGTAATTAAAACCGATACTCTATAAATTCCATTCAATACGTATCGTAACAGTCACCACAGTTTCGACCGGTAAAAGCCAGTTATCGTTACCCATGCGCAAATAAATGAGTGTAGCTTCATTGTTTATTACTCGATCTGTATGTTTTAAGGCTCATTATATTCCTTGATAATGAAGCAATATGTTTTATATAAAACAAAATTTGCGAAATGCTAATATTTACGGAGATTTTTACAAAATAAAAAATAATAATTTTATAAAAAAACTGTTTTTTGTGATTATTTTTTTTCCTATAGGTTTCACGTAAATGTTTGTAGAAAAGGAAATAATCTCCATAATATAAGCTATTATTTGACACCTCGATGATTAAAATCGGTTAAGTGGTTTTCGAGATACACCGCCAAAAAGAATAGGTCCGGCCGCCATCTTTGTGACGTCATTACTATCCCCTCCACCATTTTTCCGCTTTACTACCGCATGTACGGTGATCAGGAGAACTGTCCGAACACATTGATACCGGTTGTGGGTAAGGCCGAGCTGAGTCAATTAAATCTGGCCTCGGAGCGGTTTGGCGACCGTACTAGACATAAAACCGTTTAATTGTGATTTTAAGACCAATCTTTGCAATTATTTTCTATCGAGCCGATTTCGTTTAATCGTGTATCGAGTACAACCACGGTCTTTGAAATATAATTAATATGAACATATATTTTTCTTACTTGACTAAAACAAATAGTCTTTCTTAAAAAACTGTTTAAGTAACATCAATTTCAAGGACATTGGGTGTTGACAGCCTCTTAATGTATCACAACACCTTATAAAACAAATCTCCACCGCATTTGTTGTCTGTTTGTATGTATGTTCGCGATGAACTCAAAAAGTAATGAACGGATTTTCATGCGGTTTTCAGCTATCAATAAAGTAATTCTTGAGAAAGGTTTAGGTGTATAATTTATTAATATTTTGTGTAACCCGTGCGAACCCGGGGCTTGTCGCTAGTCTTTTATAATATAGATAAATACATGCTATTCATCCGGAGGAGGCCTTTACCTGTGAAACGGCGTTCTTGAATAATTTACCAAAAAAAAAAACAAATACGTAAACAATGTAAGAATTCAAGAAATAAAAGGCTTTTTTATTTATTTATATGCCATTCATAGGTATCCACAAAACACGATATCCCATCGAAGAAAGAGGACAAGCTAATAAAAAGGTGGCTCACTCTGTCTGTGGTTGTTGGAACTACAAATACTTGGTACAACTAAACTTATTAGGATTACGTCGGATCAGCTCCGCTAATACTCTCCTACTTACTAAACACTTTGTGGCCACGAAACTAGATTTTACTTGTTTTAGATTGTACAGTATCAAAATTAGCGGATTAGTCGACGCGTCAAAAGTAAATACTCTTTTCTAATACCTAAACAAAAAGATATATATGTAGAGTTCAAAAGTGTCTATACCAGTCACGGACCTTACGGGCAATGAGATTGGGGCCAGTACAGCGGCAGTAATGCGAGCCAATCGTGCAGTCTATCGCAACTAGTTGCGACCAATCGCGCGCATGATGCGTACTCATCAACCAATCGCGTTGTAGCGTTAGACTGCACGATTGATCGCATTCGTGAGTGACACCACTGAACTAGCGCCTTTCTTAGTGACCGTAAGGCTGGTCTCTATATGTCAATGATACCAGTCTAATACTGGAATAGATGCTTTTAAACGCCAAATGTAGAAATATTTATCTGTTTGGAAAAGTATTCCAGGTGTGCGGGTTCGGGTTCGCATTGAGTGTTAAAAGTCAGAAAGGAAGTAGCGAAAATGTTTATTAATTGTTATTATATGAATGTTAATGTTATGAATGTTAAATGAATGCCCCCGGCCGCGATGGAACCTAAAGGTACACTAAAAATGGGTTAAAGTAAATTGTTGCTTTACGCGTGTTTTGCTGACAGCGCATGCACGCGCCGCACGAGGCTATAAACGTGTTGAAGGTGCAATGCACCGAACATCTTGCGGGGGGCAAACGATAAGATGAGATGAGAATGTTAAAATAATGATACAAGGTGATTGAACAATCGACTTAAAACTAGAATGTTATTCATTAAATGATATGTTTCTTAAAATTGGGGAGCTTCCCCTGTCCATATGTTTCGTTCCACTCATCTCGCGTGTATGACATGTTAGCACTCGCGCACTATTTATTTCTCCTTCACTGACACTTTTCGCGCGATTTCGCGCACTAACACTACACTTATCATCCCTAAAGGTTGTGTCACCGGTGCTGGTGCGACGTGCACTGCACGGCGTGGAGGCTGCACTCGCGCTCGCGCTCGCTCGGGGCGGCGGCGGCGGCGGCTGATTCGGTCGGCGTCTCTCGAAAATGTTATCCGATGCTGCTGGTTCCTCTGGATTTGTTGGGTTTGCCGGAGCTCTTAGAAGCCTCCGTTGGCACCGTTTTTTCCCCCAAATTAGTATAATTGCCATGATGACCATTGTGATCCAAAGGCAGTATATGGCAGTGTAGTGGACGTAGTGGTGTACATCATGTATAGAATAGTTGTTTTCGTCAGGTAGTTGACTTTCTTTTAGCGCTTTTATTTTTTCTTGTATGTTTTTTTTGTTTTTGATCGCTTCAGGGAATTTTGTTCGGCTGGTTGATTCTCTGGTTTAGACTTTTCCAGGGGCAAGACAGATAGTTTTACTATGGGTCTTTTGAGTATTCCCTTTTCTGTTTTTAATGTTACGACTCTCACATATCCGTCTTGACCCACGTGCACGTCGATTACTCGCCCTAGCGCCCATTTTCCTGCCGGCAAATTATCTTCGTGTATGACCACTATATCTCCTATTTCTAGGTTTTTCTGAGGATCGCACCATTTCTGTCTTGCTGTAAGTAGGCTTAAGTACTCCACCTTTTCCAAATGTCACTGAATATTTTTTGTGTCAAATTCCATTTCGTGCGTGCGTCCTCGTATGTTTCCATTATAGTGACTCCTGCTCTACCTTGTAAGAAGTGAGCTGGGGTCAGTGTATTTAGGTCATCAATGTTTTCGGTTAGGGGGCATAGTGGGCGGGAATTTAGACAAGCTTCCAGTTGGGCCAAAACTGTTGCGTACTGTTCGTAAGTAAGTTTTTGTTCACCCACTACCCGTTTTAAATGGTGTTTGAGGCTTCTGACTGCTCTTTCCCAGAGCCCGCCAGCGCTGGGCCAGGACGGGGCATTAAAATGCCACTCGATTTCCATTTCGGCGATTTTTGCTAAGAAGTTATCGTCGAATGTGTTTTGAATTTCATTCCACTGTTGTTTCAAAATGTTGTTCGCGCCTACGAAGTTGGTTCCTTGATCAGAGTATAGATGCTTTGGGGCTCCTTTTCTGGCGGCCATCCTCCTTAGAGCTGCCAGGAATGCTGAGCTTGTTAGTTCTGTTACAAGCTCTAAGTGTACTGCTTTTGTGACCATGCAGATGAAAACGGCAACGTAACCTTTCAACGTTCTGCTTCCACGCGCCTTGCTTGTTTTTATGTCAACAAATCCTGTGTAATCGACTCCGGTGTGAAAAAATGGTTTTGCTTCGTTAACACGGGCGGCAGGAAGATCGCCCATCAGTTTATATTGTTTTTTCCCATCAATTTTTTGGCACTTGACGCATTTTCGAACTTGTTGTTTGACTCTATTGTTTCCGCCCATCACCCAGTACTCTTCTCGCAGCTTGCTTGAAGTGAGCTTGGCTCCTCCGTGAAGTGTCATCAGGTGGGCGTGTTCTATGAGTAATGTAGCAAGACGTGATTCCTTGGGAATGATTTTTGGATGTTTCATCTCGTAAGGTAAATGCGCTTCTTCGAGGCGACCTCCAACTCGAAGGATATCGTTGCTATCTATGAAAGGGTACAATGTGAAAAGTTTGCTTCTTGTTTCAACTTTATTGTGCGTACGTAAGTGTTCAATGTCCTCTCCTAATTCGTTGTTTTGTACACATTTTATTATAGCCAATTTAGCTTTTCTCAACTCCTGTAATGTGAGATAGCTTGGTAAGCGTTGTCGCTTTAAAGTGAATGCCCTCAATATGTAGGCTACGATTCGTGTTACTTTTGTAAAAGAATTATATTTTTCTAATAAATTGTATATGATATCATGTTTGTTATTGTTTTGAGCTATATTCGACGCATATGATTTTTTCTCCTCTTCTGTTGTAGTATATGTTGGTTTTTGAGAACGTTCAAGTTCTGGCTGGAAATCAGCTAACCAAGTCGGCCCTGACCACCATAGAGAGTTGTCTTTTAATTGAGATGCTGTTTGTCCTCTGCTTGCAGCATCCGCGGGATTCTCTTGTGATTTTACATAGCGCCATTGTTCTTCGGGCATCACCTGCTTTATTTGTTGTACGCGATTTGCGACAAATGGCTTCCAACGGCTTGGTTGACCTTGCAACCATCCAAGGACGATTTTAGAATCACACCAGCCAAATGTCTCCACTGTATGTTGTTGTAAAGATGTTTTTATTTTTGCCATTAGCTTCGAAAGATGTGCTCCACTTAATTCGAGCTTTGGAAGTGTTAATTGTTTCTTGTGTGAAACGATTTTTGTTTTCGCTGCGACGAGAATTGGTTTTGTTTGATCTTTAATCCGTGCATATACTACACAGGCGTAGGCTTCCAGTGATGCGTCACAGTACCCGTGCAGCTGAATTATGTCATTCTGTTTACATAATAGCCATCTGGGTATTTTACATTCATTAATTAGGTGAATGTCTTCCTGTATTTTGGACCATTCCATGTATATCTCTTCTGGTATAGTTTGATCCCATTGAACGTTTTGTTTCCACACTTTTTGGAATAAAATTTTGAGTTTGGTGCTAAGCGGTGCAAGCCAGCCTAGTGGGTCAAATAGCTTGGAAATGTCTGATAGGAGAGTTCTTTTTGTTGGTTTGTTTTTCTGTTTCTCAATTTTACATTGAAATGTAAAAATGTCTTCTGCTGGATTCCAACATAAACCGAGTGTTTTCGATATGTCATCTTGTTTAAAATTTATTAGCAGGTTTTGGTTTTCTTGGTTGTTTTGTATATGTTCCAATACTTCTTGTTTGTTTGAGGACCATTTTCGCAAATTAAATCCTGCTGTTTTTAATAGATCTGTTATGTCGTTAATTATTTTTATAGATTGTTCTATGGAGTGCGCACCATGTACCAGGTCATCCATGTAGAATGATTCTTCCAAGACTTTCGACGCTTCTGGGTAGTTTTCCCGCTCGTCACGTGCTAGGCTCTTTAGCGTCATCATGGCCAAAAAGCTTGCACTTTTTGTTCCGTATGTTGTAAGTTGAAATGATCGTAGTGTCCCATCTTCGTCTCTCCAAATGATTTTTTGAAGGTGTTGGTCGTCTTCATGCACTAGGATCTGATGGAACATTTTTTCTAGGTCAGCGCAAAACACAAACTCGTATTGCCTCCATTTTAATAATAGTGTTTGTAAATCTTTTTGTAAATTTGGGCCCCTGTACATTAAGTCGTTTAGTGAGTATCCTGTTGATGTTTTGCTGGAAGCATTATACACGACTCTATACTTGGTAGAAAGTGATTCTGCGCGTTCCACAATGTGATGAGGATAGTAGCACTCCACCTTGTTGCTGCTTACGGCAGGTTTCATATGCCCTAAGTCGCTGTATTCTTTCATGAAGGCTTTGTATGCTTCAGCTAGCTTGCTTTGCTTCTGGAGCTTATTTTCCATGTGCTTGAATTGAGCTATCGCTTTTGTTTTAGAGTCGCCTAACTTTTCTTGAAAGTTTGGTTTCATGGGAATGCGCACTTCGTATCTGCCGTCCACTGTTCTCTTTGTGTTTTCTTCAAAGTGTTTTATGCATTCCAAATCTTCCTGTGACAGATTTCCTTCTTCTGTTATGTCTTCCACTTCCCAAAACTGTTGTATCTCTTCTAAGTTGTTTATGATTATGTTACAATGGTAGGCTTCTAGTTCTTCTTCGTCGTTTCCGCTTAAAAGCCATCCGAGCTGGCTCTCTTGCGCGAGAGGCTGCAACTCATTTTCACCCCTTATTTTACCATCTAAGATTATCTGAGCGTTTATAACTGATCCTAGAAGCAGATCTACTGGACGACTAATGTTGAAGTCTGGGTCGGCCAAGTTAAGATTCCGTATCATGGACCACGAAGGCTTTGAGAATGTTTCGCCCGGTAGGCATTTCACAACTTTGTTCATGATAAAAACTTTCGCATTAAATGTGAAATCATTGTACATCGACTTACATTGTATTTTCAGTTTGCCCTTACAGTCGTTTTCTTTCTCTCCTAATCCATAGATGACGCCAGAACACTTATCTCGTTTTAAGTTAAGTATGTGAGCGGCCCGTTCTGTTATAAGTGAAATTTGGCTTCCTGGGTCTACCAGGGCCCGAAAGGTGTGATATGTGCCATCCGCTGCCTGCACTTTCAGTATGGCAGTAGCTAGTAAAGTTTCACAGAATGAAGTCTGTGAAATGTTTGTTACGTATTCCATCTGTTTATTCGAAGTAATTGCATTCGTTGCATATGTTGAGGTCGATGACTGAGCCGCTGTAGTTGCACTTTTTACACACGCCTCGTGTAATAATGTGTTATGTTGACCTGAGCATTTCTGACATGTTTTATTGGAATTGCAAGCATTTCCATTATGACTAAATAAGCAATTTATGCATAACGCGAGTTTATTGACCGTTTGGAATCGTTTTTCCATTGGCATTTGCAAAAATTGTCGACAACTGTATATTCCGTGTGGAAACTTGCACAACGGACATTTGATACTTGAAACGTGCATTGTTTTGGCAATAGTTACATTGCTTTTGCTGGCTCCACTATTGCTGTTGTAATACGGACGATTATTGTATGATTGAATAGGTTTCTTCATGTTGTTAGAAGTCGATGACTGTTGAGAGTTCACTCTGTTGATTGGGGGTTCCTGCTTTCGCCGAGATGTTTCGAGACTTGTAAACTTTCCTTCTAAGAAATCAAAGAAGTCTTTCAGTACCGGCAATTCCCTTGAGTTTTTCAATGACTCTATGTAGTCTTTATGTGTTTCAGAGTCGAGATTTTGAGTTAAAATATAAACTATCAATGGATCCCACGTACTAATGTTTACCCCTAAATTTTTAACTGCATGCAGGCACTCCGTCGCCGTGTCATGTAGTTTCTTTATTTGGGCTAATGTTTGCTGTTGCATGCTAGGGAGCCCAAATAGTATGTTCATGTGAGAGTTAAATATTAATTTAGTGTTATTGTATCGATTGTTAAGAATCTCCCAGCAAACTACATAATTATCCGAACTTATCTGAAGATGTTGAATTAGACGCTCTGCTTCTCCCTTCACTTTTGACTTCAAAAATTGCATTTTTTGAGCGTTCGATAAGGCCGAATTATTGTGAATTGCTTCACTGAATAAATCTTTGAAAGACACCCATGAATTATAATTTCCGTAAAACGTAGGGATGTCTAAAACTGGTGTAGATTTAACTTTATGTTTTACAGACCATACTTTTTTATTAATGTTTTTCTTCATCATGTTGTAGGTTTTTTCATGCTTGTTGAACGTATCTTCATACGCTGTATCACTTTGGGAGTCCTCGCTTTCCATTTCCCAATGCAATGTATCGATAACTGACCAACGAGCCTCCAATGTTTTGAGAGCGTCCTCGAGCTCCCACTTCTCTGTTAATTGGTCAATCTGAATGTTATTCACGGTCCGCGCAAAGGCTTTTAAGTTAGCTTGTTGTTTTCGCATCAATTCGTCCATCTTACTTTCTGTCCCCCTCTGCTGTTTGTTACCTCCAACTTCGGTGACGGATGCTGGTTGATCATCCTTTGATTGAGAGTAGTAGACGTGTTTGCTTCTGATGGGTTGAGGTCGATCTTAGATTCAATGCTCTTTTCCAACAATGCTTGATACCCTGCTGTTAGCTTCTTGTGGAAAGTAGAATATCTTTCCTTAGCGCTCTCATAAATCCTGTTAGTAAAGTACGAATTAGACCGACTCTCTACCATACTTATCTGCTCATGGTTAAACTGGAACTCGTTCCATAATTCGTTTAACGTATCTAAACGCGTTTTAAAATATTCAAGCTTCGTCTTCCTATCCGAACTATCTTTTTTAAAGTTAGAGAAAGACGCCTCAATAAGCCGCTGTATCTCTCCTTGACGTTGAATGTAAGCCATCTTGATCGACGAAGGTTAAGTAAAATAAGGAAAGATCTTACTTGAATATCTCTTAGCGCTGCTCTGTTACTGCCAATACCACCACTGTTGCTGTTGAGACTCTGCTACTCCTCTCCTTCAAACGCTGCAACCCTCACTCGTTGTTTTAAAAAGTTCGTTCACCTCACACGACTATCAACCACAGTATCAAAACGCGCGAGATCCGGTTCGAAGGACCATGTGCGGGTTCGGGTTCGCGTTGAGTGTTAAAAGTCAGAAAGGAAGTAGCGAAAATGTTTATTAATTGTTATTATATGAATTTTAATGTTATGAATGTTAAATGAATGCCCCCGGCCGCGATGGAACCTAAAGGTACACTAATAACCGGCCAAGAGCATGTCGGGCCACGCTCAGTGTAGGGTTCCGTAGTTACTCTTCCGTAACAATAAGCTAAACTGGAGCTTAAAGTATAGTAAATTGTTAACCAAGGGATGAAACGGTACCTTTCACCCGAGTTAAACAAATAGGCAAATTTGCATAATCAGTACCTAATTAAAGTAAGTCTTTTTACTATGAAGGGAAAACTTTTTGCGATTACTCAAAAACAGCTAAACTGATCATGTCCGCTATAGTTTTCATTTAATGTCTTTCTTAAGCTCTACTTCCACGATTTTTTTCATATTTTTAGGACCTATGGTTCAAAAGTTAGAGGGGGGGGGACACATTTTGTTTTTCTTTCGGAGCGATTATCTCCGAATATATTCACTTTATCAAAAAATGTTTGTTGAAAACCCCTATTAGTTTTGAAAGACCTTTCCAACGATACCCCATACTCTAGGGTTGAATCGAAAAAAAAAATCACCCCCACTTTACGTGTAGGGGAGGTACCCTAAAAAAAAAAAAATTTTTAGATTTTATTGTACGACTTTGTCGGCTTTATTGATTTATATATCCATGCCAAATTTCAGCTTTCTAGCACTAACGACCACGGAGCAAAGCCTCGGACAGACAGACAGACAGACAGACAGACAGACAGACATACAGACAGACGGACATGGCGAAACTATAAGGGTTCCGTTTTATGCCATTTGGCTACGGAACCCTAAAAATGGGTTAAAGTAAATTGTTGCTTTACGCGTGTTTTGCTGACAGCGCATGCACGCGCCGCACGAGGCTATAAACGTGTTGAAGGTGCAATGCACCGAACACCAGGATGCCATATAATTTTGGCGCATTGTATGTATCTTATTGTACCTTGTTCATTTTTGATAAGCTAAAATTAGTCTATGGAGGTAAAGTGAGACTAAGCACTCTACATTGCATCTGCAATGATAAAGTGTGGCAATGTAACTGAACACGTTTTATTTAACCCTTTACTGAAAACAAAACCATATATGGCGGATATGATATTCAACTGTGTTGTTAGCTATTGAAGTTCAAAATTAAACAAATATTTTTTTATTAAAGGGTTAATACCGTCGAATTTTCAGAAGGGTCACATCAGGATGCTGTGGCTGTTAGCAGAAATAAGGTCTGTTGGCATAAGGTCGAATATTCCATCGTCATGATTCATAACACTGATTTAAAGAGTCTCAATTTATACACATTATATATTATTTCCCCGAGACCGCAGGAATAATGCCGTTCTCGAAACATCGGAGATACAAATAAAATAGAATAAATATTTGGGGGCAATCTTAAACAGAATCGACGTAGCCCCAAACTAACCAAAGCTTGTACTATGGATACTAATAGTCGACGATATACATACGTATATAGATAAATACATACGTATATACATAGATAACACCCATGACTCAGGAACAAATATCTGTGTTCATCACACAAATAAATGCCCTTACCGGAATTCAAATCCAGGACCTATACCCCTAGTGTAACTTTGATCGACATCATAACGTGACGAACGCGTTTGCGTTAAGTCTCATTTTGTATAGGATTTTGAGGTTCCAAAACGTCCCGCTTGGCGCGCTCTTTCGAAATCCAATACAAAATGAGACTAAACGCAAACGCGTACGTCACGTTTGGAAATCGAATTTATTTACACTAGGGGTACTGATACAGGATCATTTTAAAACTTAATTATTAAATTAAATTAAATAATCATTAATTCAGGCTTGACCCTTATAAATGATATGTGTTAATAACAAGCTTAAATATTATTATACGCGATTAAATCCCGTTTTCGTAAGTAATAATGCCATGTTTCATGGCCACAAAAATGACCTCTGTGACCCTATTACTTCAGATTATATCGACCTGACTAGTCTATACCCGGCTTACAATAATTTCTACTCTTCTCTTGGTACTTAGTGTACGGATTACTTATATGTATGTGCAAAGGCAACCAATCATAAAGCTGGCCGTACACACTAGGGTATGCCTGCGCAGTTTTACCAACTGCACAAGTAAGACGGAGCGTGTGTGGCATTCGACTGTGCAGTTTTCTATGCAGATTTACCTGCGCAGTTGAACTGTACAGGCAAAACTGCGCAGGCATACCCTAGTGTGTATGGCCAGCTTAACAGTAAGTTAAAAGCGCAGTGAGTTCAACGTTCTCCGAACGCAGCTCGCTGAGTACTGAGCGGACGGACGTGCACGTGCATGCCCGGTATCGCGGACATTATTGTTATTTTAAGTAATTATTAACAAAAAAGTAATCGATGAGTTTGATCAAAAATAGCAACACAATTTTCATGTTAATTAATAGCTTTTGTGCAAAAAAAAGCTTTAAAAAATAGTGTGTGTTGTAGACCCATGTTCGTGATTTTTTTCTATCAACTGAAAGTTGTTTAATCAGTTTTCGAATCGATGAAGAGAAAGACCTCAAGATTCCTATTCATATACTTGCAACCAACGCAAGCTCTACTTACTTTACTAACTTACTTAATACGATTTTCCAAAACTCTGCAACACAAAGGCCGTTTGAAAAGCTTATTCTATTTGTGACGTTCCACGGATAAAGGTACCATATGGCGGTTGACGCTTACGCTATTATTAATGACGCATCAATATATTAAGCAACGTAAGCGCCGCCCGCCGCAAGGCACTTTTACCCGGGAAACGTCACATTTAAGAGATTTATAAGTCAAGTCAAGAGTGGTTGTTTAGAAGTTTGCATAAAATTGTAATTTAATAATAAACTACGGTGATTTTTGCTTATACAACTTAGTTGCTTTTTGCAACGAGGGCCCGAATAGCTCAAAACCTAAACTCGAAATTTTGATCACATTTTAGTTAGATTAAGCGCCTACTTTTAGAGTAAAATAACGTATAGGTACACGAAAAATGCTCAGTTTACTTGTAAACTCCTCCTCCTCTTCTTCCTCGCGTTGTCCCGGCATTTCGCCACGGTTCATGGGGGCCTGGGGTCCGCTTGACAACTAATCCCAAGAATTGGCGTAGGCACTAGTTTTTACGAAAGCCATCTGACCTTCCAACCCAGAGGGTAAACTAGGCCCTGTTGTTCGGGTACTTGTAAACTAAATAAATAAGAAAATAACAACTATCGAAACGTTCCTTTCGTAAGAAAAAATATCGTAGGTCCAGTTTCGCCATTTTGAATTGTTATGCGATTTTATTTTCTAAATTAAAAATTAGCCACATGCTGCTAGTTGCCGAGAGGAAAATCCTCCGTAAAATATTGGGCCCCAAACAAAGACCGGATGGAAGTTGGACAGTCCTTAAGAACCGTGAGATTGAAGACCTAGTGGCTGAACCTAACATCATGGGAGAAAGTAAAGCCCACAGACTCCGTTGGTTAGGCCACCTTGAGAGAATGGACGAAGATCGGAACGTGAAAAGAGCGTACCTGGGTCGCCTAGCAGGAAGACGTCCTATCGGACGCCCTAGGTATCGCTGGAGCGACATGGTGGAGGCGGATCTGCGCGAGCTTCGAGTCGACAATGGGCGAGAGGTCGCACAGGACCGAGAAAAGTGGCGCTGTCTTGTGTCGGAGGCCAAGTCTCATTTTGGGTCGCTGAGCCAACGGAGTAAGTAAGTAAGTAAAAATTAGAATACTATATAGGAAAATTAAAATGGCGAAATTGGACCTACGTTAATTAAATCTCATTCCAATATGATACTGAGATACTGATCTGTCAGTGTCAAAATTGACGTTTGTGGATTCGAGTTTTAGTTATTAGATCTCATTACAATATAATACTGATCTGATACTGATCCGTCCGTGTCAAAAGTGACGTTTTTGGTTGACATAATGCACAGATCAGCGGATCCTCTATAGGAGATTGGAACCATCTCATATTGGAATGATGTCAGATCAGTATCACATTCTTCTTCTTCCTCGCGTTGTCCCAGCATTTTGCTACGGCTCATGGGAGCCTGAGGTCCGCTTGACACCTAATCACAAGATTTGGCCTAAGCAATAGTTTTTACGAAAGCGACTGCAATCTGACCTTCCAACCCAGAGGATAAACTAAGCCTTGTTGGGATTAGTCCGGTTTCCTCACGATGTTTTCCTTCACCGAAAAGCAACTGGTAAATATCAAATCAAATGATATTTCGTACATCAAGTTCCAAAAAACTCATTGGTACGAGCCGAGATTTAAACCCGCGACCTCCGGATTGCAAGTCGCACGTTCTTACCGCTAGGCCACCAAGCGCTTGATTAGATCAGTATCACAGTAAATTGTTAAAATTGGCCTGATTGTTTACTTGTTAATGTTATAGATCGGGTCATTCGCCGTGACTCGTAATGTCATGTCATTAAAGGTTAGATTTAATAAACCTGCGCGTCATCGTGAATGACACGGGGTATAGGTAATTATATAATATTTGCAAAGACGTGGGTAAAGCCTTTCAGTTTGTTGGCGCCCTACATCCTATTCTACATGTACCTAATATTACTAGCCTATATGGTGTCCCACTGCTGGGCAAAGGCAAATAACACACACAAGACATGTACCTAATACATAATAAAAATGTAGTACCCTCTTAACTTTTAGACGAATGAAGTCAATATTTATACTAAAACAAGACAAGTGCCAACTATTTCTCTTAAAATTAAGACTTTGTTATGACGATATATAAATTCTTAATTTTAAGTGGATTTGGTTGTCACTTTGGTGATATCGTCACAAACACATCACAAATATTCCATGTATTCCACAGGCAGTGATCAAGAAATCCCGCGTAACCTGCAAATGCCACGGCGTGTCCGGTTCCTGCAGCCTAGTCACCTGCTGGCAGCAACTGGCTTCTTTCCGCGAGATAGGTCAGTATCAATCCTTAGTTTTTAAGCTGAGCTCGAGTGAGTCCAGTGTTGTGTAATTTTAACTACAAATTTGATTACATGTAGTTGAATTATATGTAGTTGATTACATGTAGTTACAAGCGGGAGGTGCGTAGAAAAAGGTTCAGAACGCTATTTAATGTTTGACAATTTTTTCATTTATCTAACATAGCCCAATATAGCCCTAGCCAATAGAATTAGATACTTAAAATATGGGTTGTACTAACCAACGGCAGAATCTCCAAGCGCATTCTTAATAGTGCTGATTGTTCATTATGGATCTATTGGCTAAAGTAATAGAGTTGATAATTGGTAAACATTGAATATCGGTACGAGCCTTTTTAGGACTCCGTAGTCAGCTAGGAGCCCTATTACGCCATCTCCGCCTGTCTGTCTGTCCGTCAGTCCGTCCGAGGCTTTGCTCCATGACTGATAGTGCTAGAAAACTGCAATATGGCATGGATATATACATCAATCACGCCGATATAAAGCGGTAAAATTAAAACGAAAAAAAATTACGGTACCCTCCGTAAAGTGGCGATGATTTTCTTCAACCCTATGGTTCGGGGTGTCGTTGGATAGGTCTTTCAAAACTACGGGGTTTTCGACAATATTTTTTTGATAAAGTGAATATGTTCGAAATAATCACTTCTAAAGAAAAAAAACACATTTCTACACTTTTACTAATGCCATGAAGAGGCAATGAGGCCTGAATTGTGGAGACTTTAAAATTAGGCCCGTTAAAGGTTAAAGGGTTACATAAATCTCGAACGTGGCTTCAGCTCCAAATTTCAGCACAAAACATATAATTTAGAAAGTTTCTCAGCTTTATTACGATTAAACCAGAGCCGACAAATAAGAAAATGACTGCCATTTAAAACTAACGCCGCCAACAATTGAAACTATCCACTTAATAACTTGAAATTAATCTACCAGGGTGCCTGAAGACATAGGATATTAATATTCATCGTTTACATTCGCATATCACGGGGTTAACTTCGGCAAATTCATGTCTTGCTTTTAAACAAAACACAACCTAAATATACATAGATATAAGAAGTAAGGAGATTTATAACGAAGCATAATTTCAACGAGTCTCGCTGTCTCCAACTGTCCCCCACCACATCATTGAAGGCGTGGCCAGACAGCCAACTCACGCGCTGTGATTGGCCAAACCGCGCGGTGTAGCAGCCTAGAGCGGCGGCACTAGAGTGAGGACAATTCGATAGAGCTATCGATATTTTACATGTTCTAAAAATGACCTTAGAGTTTTGACATATTTGTTTTAAGTAATAATTGCCATAGACTTAATTTATATTCCTTTAAATTTTTGACCTTATTTACGAGCTAAGAATTTTAAGGTACGTGTAAGGTATATTAGTTGAGCCATAAGTTCTCTCACAAAGGTTTTTACTGATAAAATGTAATACAAAGCTTTTAATTTAAAAAAAAAAAAACATGTACCATGATGCGAAAGCTTGTTTATGCTTAACTAATCAAATTGGTTTAAATTTCAGTAATTATTTGATGTAATGTTTGTTTAAATTGTTTACTTTGGGATTGTCGTTAGACGCGAGCGCTTCATTAAAAAAAAGTTACAGTTTATTATAGCATATTTCGTCACCAATTGAAAGCAATTCCAGCATGTTATATAGTAAGTATAATGCACCATTAAATAAGCTTTTATATCATATGTACGAATAATAAGGAAACAGTAATCATAATTATCAGTAAAAATCTTTCTGATAGAACTTTTGGATCGACTAAGTATACAATATACTATTATTTTAAACATATTTATATTCTATCTGTAACTGTAACTGGAAACATGTTTCTTGAAAATGATCCGAACAAATAACACTTTTCTCGCTCATAAACCAGTTAGGGCCCTCTTTCTGTAGCATCTATCCATTTTTCGTTAATACTGGGATTTTTAGGAAAACTGAAAAAATTGCAATCATGAACATATTTCTTTTTTGACTCACTGTAAACTGTACCTCTGTAAATTCCATTCACCACCGTTTCTTTTTCAATTGTTTACTCTAAATAATTGTATATTATTATTTTCAATTGTAGTATTGTTTTTTTTTTTACTTGTAAACCTTATTATCCACCACAGGACAGGCTATGCCTAGTGTGGGGGCCAGCATAAATGTAATACTGTTATTATTTTATTTCTGAAATAAAACATTTGTACAATTGTACTTAATTAAATCAGTTTATTTTTTGGCTTACCTTTTCGATTTTTAATCCAAATTAAAAAGTATTAAATTAAACATTAGGTGCATATAAAATAATTGTAAAATTTTACTTGAAAAATAATTACTATCGTATGAAAGTAATTATTTTTAATGTGTGTATACACTATATCCAAACATTTTTATCGATAACGCTCAAAGATCAATTATATGCATGAGCACCACTCTACTTCGCGGCGTCAATGAAGGGAGCGGTTGGCGGTCGTACCAAGAAACAATAATGTCCCTGTGAATATCGTTAGCGGTTTAATGCATTGCGCCGTTGCTAAGGACACTACAAATAGTTTTCCATGCCAAAGCGTCAATGTAGAATGCATAGACAAATTGCCACGCGTTTGTATGACAACATGGTCTGACTCAGAAAAATCATATGTCACTGGATTTATTTGTTAAAATGTGTGGTTTTATTGACTAATACGTGAAAAAAAATGTACTATGTAACTCCATGATCCTTATAGTTTTTGGATGCACTCCTATTTCGACACAAAATAGCGCTATAATTCGGCATTTCAATAAAATTGACGCGCACATTGTTCAATGACAGCTAAGTTGCTACTGTCTTACGGCGGGCCGGTATGGCCACGATGTGGCCATGTCGCGGCGACACGCGCCACGCCTCCGTCAGCCATCTAGTACTTTCTATGATCTGAGTAAATATATAATAGTTAGGGTTGTTTCTATATAAGCAGGCTACAAAGTAAGAGTATTCTAATTAGTACATTACGATACAAGTGCGAAAAATAGGAAATTAGAAACGAGTGGCGATAAATTAAAACACGATCGAAGGGAGTGTTTTAAATCGACACGAGTTGCGAATTACCTATTCGCACATGTATCGTACAACGTTTTACAGTACATATGGCCCTTTAAATGTTTGATACAGTAACGTAATATGCTAATTTTCGCACTATTGCGGTAAAGTAGCACCATATGTACTGTAAAGTTATTTATCTGTTATTCTTTACAGAGAGATAATGCCTCGTTTAGACCTTACTCATTGTAATTGCGTCTTATAAAACGTAGATAGTGCGATTTGTGGTTGAAGTCATTGACTACTAAGTGCCAATAAACAGCGATAACCTCCTTATAATAATATAGGTTATCGTATCTTAAATGAAACGACGAAACTGACGGAATCGCTAAATGAAACAGCTAGAAAAAGATGATTGGGAACAGACACGTCCGAGTGTGAATGATACATGTGAATGTTACCTCTTCACGCTTGAACCGGTGAGTTCATTAAGACTAAATTTGGTAAGGAGATAATTTGAGAATCATCATTCTACACAGATTAAATCTCAGGCACAAATAAGTTATAATATATTTGTTATTTTAGCTGCTAACTTTTACATAAGTACCTACCCACATTTAATTAAATTAACTATTTGCTTCACTGCGTGAGAACTTTTACTTTTTACTAGTAAAAAATAAACTAATCGCTACCTATCCAAATAATTACCGTGTGAAACCTTTAGAAGTTCTTGTTTTCCCTTACTTCATTTAAAATTAATAAAGTGCGCCTAGAAGTGGTTTAAAATTCCGATTTAAATTGAGTTAGTAATACACGTTTTACCCTAATAAAACACCCTGTACAGTGTAGAGAATGTCCTCATTAACATAATGATATGCTATTACCACCCCTATCCGGTCTTTTGTTGGGGCACACATATATTTTATCTAATTGACCCATCAACCCTTTACTTAGGACACTTTTTATTTCTTTTGTTTTTTATTGTTTGAACAATGTCCTTATTATCCCCTTTTGGATGTTATAGTTAAGTGTTCAGACACTTCGGATATATGTTTATTCACCACACCTACTAGTAAAGGCCCTCTTGATTGTTCAAAAACGAATGAGAAAGTTGCATTTTATCCACATGTGGGGCAAAGTAATCAAATGCAAATTTTGAGTTATTTCCTTATGTTAGCTGGTAGAATTGAATTGTTGTATTACGTTCATTTGGTTTTAGTTTTTTGGTATTTCATAGTTAGTATTATCCTCGTGTAGGTGTGGTGAAAAGCTTTGTGTTTCACTCGGAGGCAAAGTTTGTTTAACCTTCGTGCCTTGAAACCCTCGCAACGCTCAAGATTCCACTTCACGAATTTAATTTTTGTGTCTTTCGCTTGCTCGGGTATCAATATTAGCACGAGCGGTTAAACAACAACTTTGCCCGCTTGTAAAACAAATAAATATGGTTTTTGATTAATCCTAAAACAAAAGGTACATATAAAATGAATTATATTATTATGTAATACAAGCTCAACAAGGCACTAATACATGCAAAAAAGAAAATATTTTGTTACAGAAAATATGAATTAAATATAATCGTTTATTTAAAAAAATCCTAAGGGACATTTTTAGTAAATAGAAAGTCAACATTTTATGCGTAGACAGGTATTATTTATTCTAATACAGGCACACATTTATATCGTTTTACTTTTTAATGCCTAAACTGTGAAACGTAATAATAAGCGTACTATTAAAGTACCACCCAAAAAAACAAAAATGTACTTTCATTGAAACTATAAAATGAAGACTTACAAGAAAACGTTAAATAAGGCAGCCGTTGGCAGGCCGTAAAGTTTCCTAAGTTGTTTATTTTTTATTGAGCCATAAATAAATTAAGTTATTCGAGAACGCGACTTAATCAAGCTTTCAAGCTTTCTTAATGATCGTTGGCTTCTCTTAAAGAACTCTATTCATTGTCTATTGAAGATATTTTAGTATAAAGATGATGGATGTCCTTCGATACCTCTCTGGGGGGAGGTATGAGTGGCTTTATCCGCCTTTCGGCCGCGACGGCTGTTACCGATGTGGGGAGGGCAATCTTCGTCGTTTTGTTGACGATGTGGCTGCTGGTGACTTAGTATAAAGAGTATGGAGACTATAAAGTATGTCTGCCACTATGTGTGAATTCGGCCAAAGCAACCTCTTATCTAGTACAAACTACAAAGTACAAACATATTATTAGAGTAAGTTGATAAACATAGATATTTAAATAAAGATTTTAAATATCTATGCAGTCCTGGAAAAAGTATAATAGCCTACAAATAATGTATAATAAATCCTTTATCTTATTTTTACAACATCTGTAGGTATTTTTAGGACACAAGAAACTATAAGGTATAGGTATTTAAATCTCAGAGCTGCTTCCTATTTCTTAAATTATATGTAAAGTGGAGTTCAATAGAAATGGAAAACAATGAATAATGTAAACAAATATGACAGCTTTTCTTAGCATTTGACACATAACCTAAAATCTTTAGGAAGGTAGTTTTCACAGAAATATTAATTAGGTATTAACATACTTACCTATATTTTAACTATAAATTGATATAAATATTTAAGTAGGTATATATGTAAACTGTTGATAATAAGTACTTAATGAAGGTAAATTGAAAAAAAATATGTATTTGCCATTTCTATTGAACCCCACTTTATTTTGTAATTTATTAGACGACTTCCCTATAATATAAGTTTAATTATAAAATTACTTTGATACGAGTATAATACTTAAAGTAACCTGCACAACTTTCTCGCGAATTGCAAACTGAGGGCCTACCGCGAATATTGAAGTTAGAAAATTGCGAGCATCTTTCTCTTTTACTCCAATTAAAGTGGAATTAGAGTGACAGAGTAAGATGCCCGCAATTTACGAACATCGGTGTTCGCGACAGGCCCTCGTGAGCTCGACCGTGAATGGTTGCCTTTATTCTAGAATTTAAAAGTCACCCAATTTTATGAAGTTGGGTGGCGGCATGTTCTAAGTGCCATTGCGACATTGCTTTAATAAAAACAGCTTAATACTTCTAATAAGGTTAAATGCGCGTTTAAATTAAACAAATTTTCTATTTTACGACTTTAAAGGGTACCTACTGTACAGGTGACTTTATAACTAATCTAAATCTTCGATACCATTTGAATTAGCCGGCCTGGCTAAGGTGACAATCGCTATCGCTTCGACAACGAAACGCTTTGTGTCTCTCTATCACTCTTCTATATTAGTGCGACAGTCACAGTTGCGTTTCGATTACTTTCGATCACTACGAAACGTAAGCTATTTGCATGTTGGCTACACGCCCAGTTCTTAGATCGATCTCTTTATTATACTACGGTAGCACCAATGAAATTATAACATTTATAACTCAAGATAGGTTATAGGCGTTCTAAAGTTGAAGCGCTTACCTTGTACAAATTGTACAAGTTGCCTTTAGTCGTGTCTAGGCAAGCGAGAAATGTGCACGCACTAACGAGCTTCCGCATATATATTGACAACGAGTATGTGAAAGATGAAAGGAATGCGAAAATAATTCAACAATAACATTTCTTCTTAGGTATAGAAATGAATATGGAAGTAGTATTGTTTGTGCTCCTTATGTATGAGTGCAACCTATCCATACTTGTAGAAATAAATTGCTTAGCATACATCAAAACGTCAATTATAGACCAAAGTCAAAGTAACGTAAGAATTGATTTTTGACAGGCATTAATATATTCGCGCTTTGTTATGCAAGATAGGTATTGCAGGTGATGTACTTATTTATTTATTAAAGAGTACCTTTACAACATTACAAATAATAATCATATTACTTACCTACCACGTGTATGCATTTAAATTAGCAAAAACATTAGTTGTTCTTCCTGGAAAGTCAGTCAGTCCGTCGCTTAGACTAAGAATAATATCAAAAGTATTCAAATTAAGACAAATTATATAGGATTAAAATATCGTTGGTATTAAATGATGCCCTATAATTACTGGTTTGGAATACAACACGCCATCTTCTGGGTGGGCGCGTAAATCAAACGCCTACGAACTGCGACTAAGGCTCCGTTTACACGGGTAGGTATTTTTACTGATCAACTAAATCGCCTTTGGGTGAATATGCAGCGATTTTACCGTTATAATTTTTTTTATATACTACCTATATTGTCCATGTAAAAGTAAAGCGCCAATTATATTCACACATTTTAACAGGCCCGACATCGGGCCCGAGCTAGAGTTGTTTCCGTTTCACGAAATATCAGCACATCGTTACCAATATTTGAAATATGAAAAAATAGTTCAAGTGCAATAATATCAAACATTTAACATTTTTGGCAATTAGAGACAGTAGTTTTTACATTTCATACATATGAAAATTACTATGAAATCTTATGAAGTTATTATGTGTGATTCCAACCGAGGGGCTGGAGTTGAGCCGCGCTGGGGCGCAGTTTTAATATGCCTATACATATATTTTACGTATAGCAGAAGCGATGGACGGCCCGAATGATTAAGACACGTTTAAGATCTTGGAAAGATCTTTAAAAGATCGATAACTAAACAACATGTCATAATTGACGTTTATTTCGATTCCGCTGTGATCCAAATAAGATCTATCTACGATATTTTTAACGTCAAAGTAACCTTGGTTGCCCGCATTGAGCTGCTTCTGTCAATTATGCGACATACAAACTATGGAAGGTAGAGGCAAAGAACAGAATCTCCATATACCAAAAAGTGTCCGACAAAAAACCATAAATAGGTGGTGCTACAATACCTAGAATACTTGAGAAAAAAATCTAATCATAGACAGCGCACTTCACTCCGTCAATAACGCCTGGCTCTTAGCTACTCTAGCGCTACTCTCGAAAGATTTGGAACTATTATTTATACCTGACAGCTGGACACTTATCCAACAGTTCTGTCTAAGGAGATTCTGTTCCTTGCCTCTACCTTCCATAATACAAACGATATCTAAATGAGAACTTACCTAAACCAGAACTTTTCGTTATCGTATCTCATTGTTCGAATCGGGCCGGGAGTCCGTCCAGAGCCGCCCGCGTCCGCAAGCAGCCGACCGGCTTGCGGCCGTACATGTGAAATGCGCTCCGACTCCGCCCGTTCGCCCACCGGAAACGTACTTTATTCTTATTGCGCTAAATCTTAAAGTTAAAAAAAGTTCTACTAATGATTACATACAATACAAATACAACTAAAGATGTCTTTGTATCAAGCCAGTTCTCTCAGAAGTTATTTATTGGTTGGGACGCTAATAGAGCCTAAATGTATAATTAAAGTAAATTTATACACACACCGTATTACCACTGAGGTGATATATTGGGGTAAGCCTGTCATTATATTTTAAGCACTTCATTATTTTAATGATGCCTTTTAGATGATAAATTAGCATTTTAAGCTAGGATTGAGTCCAACGACGATAACTTATTGATATACCTAATCATTAAGTATAGGTATAAATATTACTATTTTTAAGGTTTTAGAAGTGACAATATTAGTGGCTTTTAAAAATATTAAAGAGTTACACTAGCATTTATAGAATTAGATAGAAAGGGTCTAGCCGCAATCCTATAGTGAAACTGCCCCTGGCTGAAATGTATACCTTTCTTAGAAGCGTTAATAGGTCTTATTATAAGATATCATTTTACAATATTTCAAGCCTGGAATCCCCTTGGTTTGGATAAAAAAATATATATATAAAATCTTTTTTAATTTTTCTAAGCTAAACTAATGGTTAGATTTCTTTGAAATTCGGATTATACATGGCACTAATAGCAATACATTTTCAAAAAAAAAAACATGGTTCTAACTTATTTACAAAGGCCTAAAAAGTATTTTTTTTTTGTTAATTTTTTTTTTATTATTATTTACAAGAGGGCGACAACCTCAATTTTTAGGTATTTAATGCACAATACAATATTGTATGAAATATTTTTTTTTTATAAAAATCCATTTGTGGCAACAAGGTAAAAATGTCTTACTAATGCAGGCCATTCGACTTAAGGCGTCTGTAGGTTACACATTGGGCCAACGTATTTGGCTCATTGTGTACTTCCGCCTTTACAACCATTTAGTAGGTATTAACGAGCAGCAGCTAGTCGAGCAGAAAAATTGTTTACACTAAGTAGGTATATATTTTTTAATGCAGTATTGAGTTTACGTAGTACTTAGTAGTTGTTGACGTACAGCAATAGTAGATTACATACCGAGGCCAATAAAATAAGAAATGTCTCAGAACACATGTAATTATCGGCGGAAGCGAAGCTGAGGTCTATTATGACATACGCAATACTGCCTTAAAAAAATATTACGTATCAAAAGAAACTAAAAAAGTAAAGCACATTTTATTAAAATCCTACAATTTACACCTAAACATAACACTTATAATTACTCATCCTCGTCACTGTCTGTATTAATACTAACATTTATACCTTTCGGTCTTGAACAGTGCACAGAGTTTATGGCTAGGCCGCGGAATTCTGGATAAAAATCTGCCATACGACAAGTAATATATAATTGCCGCTACATGTGAACAACAACCTACTGTTCTAAACCCATTCGCACATTCACAACAATATTGATCGATTGCTTCTACTCCCGTCTTTTCGCCATCATACTTTATGAAGCATCTATATACCTTCTTAGACATATGCCGAGAATGTATCTGTATTTTACGGTTAATGGTCGTAAGACGAATGGCCTGCATTAGTAAGACATGTTTATCTTGTTGCCACAGATGGATTTTTATGAAAAAAATATATTTCATACAATATTGTATTGTGCATTAAATACCTAAAAATTGAGGTTGTCGCCCTCTTGTAAATAATAATAAAAAAAATTTAAACAAAAAAAAAATTTTTTTAGGCCTTTGTAAATAAGTTAGAACCTTGTTTTTTTTTTGAAAATGTATTGCTATTAGTGCCATGTATAATCCGAATTTCAAAGAAATCTAACCATTAGTTTAGCTTAGAAAAATTAAAAAAGATTTTATATATATATATATATTTTTTTATCCAAACCAAGGGGATTCCAGGCTTGAAATATTGTAAAATGATATCTTATAATAAGACCAATTAACGCTTCTAAGAAAGGTATACATTTCAGCCAGGGGCAGTTTCACTATAGGATTGCGGCTAGACCCTTTGTCATTTTGTAATGCATACTAGGTACTAGTTTGTGGTAAACGACATAAAAGCCACTTTCATGTTTTGGCAGAAGAAGTATCACCTACTCAGTAACTCTACACAATACCTACTTCAAACTTCAACATTTATTCAGCAAATAGGCCACAAGGGCACTTTTACACGTCAACATGGAATTTACATATACAATAATTATTTAAATTATTTAATATGATTGTTTTGCCACTGTAACATAATATTAATATGTTTTGAGAGCCATGACAAATCCTCCAAATTTGATTCTCTTATTGCTCCGAATTTGACTCCGTAAGTTTCATGAGGACCTTAAAAAATTATGCCACACCTTTATTTACGGTTGGGGAGCCCAAGAAGGAATTTTTGAAGTTACTCGAGCGCGTCTGATTGAGATATGAGTGATATCTTGCTACCCTGTGGAGAGTGTGGAGTCTACTTTACCCACTATTAGGCGTCTATGTTAATCCGTCGGTCAGTGGGAATTTGGTGGGGGGTTCAACAAATCGTTACACAAATTGTGTACTAAATCTCACAATTATTTGTATGTATTTCCTTAATCTGAAGGTTACAATATGAAAATCGGACGTCAATCTTGTGATCGAGTTATAGAAAAATTATAGCATTAATTAAATTCACAATCTACATAGATTATTAAACTCTCCACCAAACCCCGGAAATATAAAAAAAGGGTAGAGAAAATTGTATATAACCTTTCTTTCTTTCTATAATCTAATCTTTCGATTCCAATAGGTCTCTACGACGCTCGAGTAACTACGCATTTAGCATCGCTCGCTCCCCAGCTATTATGCCACACTGAGAAGTCGTAATAAAATTACGTCTGTTGTTGACTGTACGTGTACTTATAAAATTGCTTTAAATTCGCAGGCGACTACCTCCGCGATAAGTACGAAGGTGCTACGGAAGTGAAAGTATCCAGGCGCGGCAAACTGCGACTGAGCGACCCTCGGTACAGACTACCCACAGCCCAGGACCTGGTCTACCTCGAGCCCTCGCCTGACTACTGTGTGAAGAACGACTCATTGGTTAGTAGATGACCAAAATGATGTCGGTATACACTGGCTAGGACCCTTGGAGTGGCTTCCTTAGAGTACCTCGCTTCAGACATAACTAGGATCCTTAGAATGTCCAACATAACATATTTAACATTGTCTTTGTTTATTATTGATAGTATGAACCTCCAGGTCTTTTTGTTGCCTTGTTCTTTTGTTGCAGTACATTTGTATTGCGTTTTTAATGTGTTTATATGACTATTTGGTTTCTGAATAAACTAAAAAAAAATCCTTTTTAGGTGAAAATTTAATATTATGTATAATTAATGAATTGAATTTATTTGGATTATCTTACTATTATTTAAATTTATTTCTCACGATCAAAATATAGATACTTATAAATTGTCATTAATGTCATTTGGACTGTAATCATATGTAGTGAAATAAATAAATCTAATCGAATCATAAATGTAATGCCGACCCAGCATTGGCCTATTTATCACATGCGTCCGTTTTAGACAAGTCCTTTACTATCGAATATTTCGCTTGGTTAATCTTTAGCTTAAACCTCAGTAATCATGGCAGGCGGCGCCGTTGCTTGGTCAATAGTTTCAACACTTCATACCGCGCTTCGGCATAAGAATATCGCAAGTCGCAAGGCCTGTTCTTGCTTCCACTACGGCCACTACGCGGTGTTAATTTAAATATTGCCACGCAGAGTAGCATAATTACATTCTACTCCTTTTCTCTCTACGATCGACACTGATACTGAAAAGTATCCTAAAATATTCCTTCTCTATAATACACTCCTAAAATTATGTAATATTTCCAGGGTTCCCTCGGCACATCAGGACGCGAATGCAACCGCACATCTGCCGGCATGGACGGTTGTGCCCTTATGTGCTGCGGGCGAGGATATAACACCAAGAAACTCACGGTCAAGGAGCGCTGCCACTGCAAGTTTCACTGGTGCTGCCGAGTTGAATGCAACACCTGTATTAGGACCGTGGAGATCTATACTTGCAAGTAGGACATATCAACATAGACTCAGTTGCGTAGACAACAGTGTTGAAAGTTCCGTGGCATGGTTCTGTGCCCCGGCCGTGCTGCGGGCGCGGCTGTAACACCAAGAAACTCACAGACATGGAGAAGTACCATTGCAAGTTCCACTGGTAAAATTGAGTGTAAAACCTGGATTAGAATCGTCAAGGTCTACACTTGCAAGTAGGATGAGTAAAAATAGACCTAGTTGCGTAAGCAATAGTGGCACAAGTTCCGTAGAATGGTTTGCTTCAGCAGCTTTAGCTTTATGTGCTGTGGGCGAGGCTAAACACCAAGAAACGTACGGTCGAAGAGCGATGCCACTGAAAGTCCCAGTGGTACAACAGATACGAGTGTAACACCTGTGTTGGGACCGTCGAGATGTCCACCTGCAAATAGGATGTGTAACAATAGACTCAGTTGCATAAACAACAGTAATGCGAGTTCCATGGTATGGACAACTAGAGACCAGACAAGTATGCTGTGGGCGAAGCTAGAACAGCATAAAACTACGGTCAAAGAGCGATGTCACTGCAAGTTTCATTGGTGCTGCAGAGACGAGTGCGACACCTGTGTTAGGATCGTCAAGATGTACAATCGGGGACATTCGCGGTGAACCAGTTCAGATAATTTTTGCCTCGATCCTTAGGAACGAGCTAAACTCCACCTCCCATACAGATAATCAAATACGATGCATTTCGATTTTTTTTTATCTTAATAATGAAAAGCGTAATGAAACAGTCAATATGTGGTGAGAACAGTTTATTAGTTGTTGTTGTTGCTTAGGCTAAACTTCGCCTCCCCATAAAGATAACCAATTAGGATGTATGTATGATTCCTTATCTTAGTTTGCAAATGCCGGCCACTACAAAAACAATGGACGACAGTAAACTTTACCTGAGCTAACCTTTTTTTTGACACCCACTTTTTTAAGTGCCATACTATTGGTCATCACTTTTGTGTTATCGCCTCACCACCTGCAAAACGCCTAAAAGATTTTCGCCCTTAAGGTGATTCACCGCGAATGTCCCCGATAGTACACCTGCAAGTAGGATGTGTAATAATAGACTAAGTTGCGTAAGGTATAGTGACGCTTGTTCCGTGGCATGGATGGTTACAGTCTCATGTGCTGTGGACTATGTCATAACACCAAGAAACTCGCACTCAAGGAGATATCCTGCAAGTTCTAGTGATGCTGCAGAGTCGAGTGCAATACCTGCATTAGAAGTATTAGGACTGTGTGAAAGTCTACACATGTAAAGTACCTATAGACTGCATTTTCTCTCGCGTGATAGAATTAACATGAGAATGTAGCCGTTAATTAATATCAACTGAATTTAGAACTACAGCTGCAAGTGCTGCAACAGTAGACAGTAGTAACTACATAATTACTGGATGTGTATGTTTATAATGCTCACTATATATAAACCATGACAATTTTGATGGTTTAATGCCAGTTGTGTTAAATATTAGTGTAAATACGTAAGATAGTAATTTATTTGTAGAAACTTTTTAAAATATAAAATAGTTGTAAAAATGAAAGGGCTTTCTTGAAGTCAAAAAAGGCTATTGGGTCATGCCACGAATAATTAACGCAAGTCTCGATTTCATATTTACATTTATGAACTAGGGATGAAAAGTGTATCTTATAAAAGTTATAAAGGTTATAGTTTGGCCCAGGATTGTTTCATTTCAAACATAGACAGAGATAATCATACTGTCTTCGTCTTACGCTAGTACTAGCATCCAAAAGAAATGGATTAGTATATAGTTTTCTTTGTTCTTACTTACTGACAACTTGAGTTTTCCAGCAGACTATATTAAATTAGCACTTAAATTTGCATCATTAATTAAAATGATGACTCGCGTTACTCTTGCTGTTTATTCTACCCTAGTTACCATGGTTAGTAAGTAACCGTAGCTTTTGGTATTTAGCTTCTTCAAGTGAAAGGTATGATCTGTAGGTAATTAAAAATAAAAATAAAGAGGCTCAATATTAGTTGTAAGGGTTTAAAGAATAGTCTCAAGCAGCCCATCATGCAAGGAAAGAAAATAGAAGCGATTTTTTTGTTTGTTTTAAAATCGAACAATATATAACCAATTAAAGCTTGACCAGTTATATATGATCACGCGCCATATTGCGGAATTTCATTGGAACTAAATTTTTCATACTAAACTGAACTGTCACCCTATGAGAATAACAGCGCCCTCTTGACAATGATCATATATACTATCTGGTCGGGCTTTACCTTTGTTCCATTTGATAATGTATATTTACATTTCATGGGAGGTACAGTCGACGTCAAAGATATATTACTTTCGCACTTTTACAAGTACATGCGGCCCACACCAATTTTGGTGACGCCTGCTCGTGCTTGCGCCACCTTGCGGTCATATCTGTCGTAATAGACGCGTTTTGTATAGAGAGTGAACCTTCTGTACGCAGTACTATTATTTATTCTGTGACCGTATTTCTTTGTAATAAGGCGAAATATTGACGTCGACTGTAACTAATTTGTACTAGTATAAGGACGGTGGGATGCTAGAGGATAGATATCGATAAAAAATATGAACATGTTCGTGTATACCAAATATGGTAAATTTTCATAATAAATTGATACTTACTCGTAAAATTGAGCAACGAGCGTAGCGGGTGGTACCGGGCAGGGACTGCATAACCGAAAAATAACGATACCTTTATATAACGGTATGACGTCATACCGGTTTAATCCGAACCGTTTAGGTAGCCGAATAAATTTATTTCCCTACCGGTAAATAACGGTACCGTTATTTTGTCGGGTATCTTAACCGCTTTCATAAAGGTACCCTATCACCTTAGGCGTCGTTGCCAAGCCGCCCGCACCTTGCGCAAACTTGGTTCCTATTGGATAAAGCTGTCCATATAAATGTAAGCCCGTAAGTCCTTTGATTTTATTTAATACTATCAGTGTGGCTATAATACCGGTTAAGGTATATACCGGAAAAAATACTGGTACCGTTATTTTAAAACGATAGCGATACCTTTATATCGGAGTCGCGCAGCCTAACTGGTATAATGTATCGGTATCGTAATTTTATTCCGCTACAATACCGTTATACCGTTACCGAAATCAGTCCCTGGTACCGGGTTAACCCGCCAACTTTTGAGTGGTTCAAGAAGCGGAATCTTGAGTGGCTGCTAGGGTTTAAAGGCACGAGAAGCAAAATAATTTTCCTACCTGCTATAACATAATCTGTCATTTAAGAATAGCTTATATTCTATGTTAACCATTAATAAGTACTCAAAGTGATCTAGAAATAAGTGGTCTTTGTACTGAAAGTAATATTTTTATCATACAAGCTCGGAAATGCTCTCTTTGTTCTTTAATAACAGATTCTTTGTATATTTTGGATTGAGAGTTTCTTTACGTTTAGCTGTCGAATGGATTTCCAAGTGATGGTTTCGAATGATAAATATTAAAATAGCATCTTCATCACACTTGCTCGAAAAAGATCTTATTTCTTACAGGTGTACTGAAGGACAAATGCTTACATTGTTTCCGCGAGAGCGGCGGGAGATATGGATTGTAAAAAAAAACTATAACGCCCTAGGGAGTTACTTTTTTTTAAATTATGTCACTAATTCATACAAACTAAGTAGCGAAAATGAGTTTTACTTATAAAATAATGCCGTTAATAATTTAATATGTTTGTTTAAGTTAAAATATATTTAATTTGATAATTTTAATAGCCGTTTAAAATACTTTTACATCATTTTCAATCGTGGCTGAATGCCGAATAGGTCTTTGCCTTCGATGCCTAACCTACACTATGGTGGACAAATGTATTATATGTTACCGTATTTAAGAATAATTCCGCTTAAAATTTAGTTTTTCCTTCGCAAGTGTGATGAAAAACATTGTGTGTAACTCCGGGGGTAAGAATATTGCAAACTCGGGTTTTTAATCCCTCGCTTCCAAAGTTTCACTTACCCGCCTTGTTGCACAATGTACTATAATGAAAACAAAAAATATTACTTTACTAATCCGCAAAAGATAACGTGCTAGTCAATCAGTGCTAACCCGTTATACTTACTTGCGTATTTTTACATGCAATTAATGTTCCCACCGCACCACCCGAAAAAATAAATACGCAAATAAATATAACAACCCACCACCAAAAGTACAAAACTCAACTATGAGTTGCGTATTTATTTTTGCGGTCGGACAGTGAAAACATTAATTGCATGTAAAAATACGCAAGTAAGTAGGTATAACGGGTTATCATTGATTGACTAGCACGTTATCTTTTCGAGGAAATAAAATTGTTTTTCATTAGTGGCAGAGTGCGCTGCCTCGGCCGAGGCACGTCTACATTGGCCGTTTGCCGCGCGAGAGAATTGCCTCGCGACGCTGCTCGCTCTGTGTGGACCCGCCTATTCAGCAGCAAAGTTTGTTTAACCCTAGTGCCTTGTACCCTGGCAACACTTAAGATTCTCTTGATGGGCCTCAATATTAGCACAAGGGGCTAAACAATACAATTTTACCTCTTGAAATACTAGTAGGTAACTATGTATTTATAGAGACTTGTTAAAAATCGTACTATGACTGTATCTACTTACCTATCAAGTAATTGATTATTCTTTATTTCAATAAATTATCTAATAATAAAAGGTTACAATCCCTTGCTGAATTTAAATGTCAGATATTTTTTTTTACCCCAAAGCAAATATACACCATGTTTTTTTTTTTCGTTAATTTCAAGCGTGCATTCCTGAGTAACTAAGTAACTTTCTCAAAGACACCGGTATTCTATTTAACTCCATTTCGGAGATAATCAAAATTTTTTTCTTATAAGACCCTTACGAGCGTATACATTTGCCTTAGGCCTGTTTACATATTGATTAGTGTTTAGTACATTTGCTACTAAACGGAAGTACTACTATCTCGGACGATCGATGTTCGAAATTATATTGATATGTTTTTAATTGTTTGGTTGAATTAAATATAATGCCCGTGTTACAACAACGCTACGTACATGTAACATTGAATTACTATTTTTAAAATAATTTTTTTTTTAAATTAACTATGCCATTTAGTTCCCTTAAACGTACTTATTACTCATACCCCGGAGTTAACGGAATTCAATAAAAACACGGTGTATATTCTGGCACAGCCACTTTAATTTGCCACTAGAAAAAGGCGGTAAATTAAAAAAATGTAGGCGTGAAGGGATGATCTGCCATAGAATTTTAATTTCGCGGCTTTTTCTACTGACAAGTCGGGTGTGTTTCAGTATATTAACATATTAGGGTTCCGTAGTCAACTAGGAACTCATATAGTTTCGCCATGTCCGTCTGTCATTCGAAAAAAATCTCTTCTTATAGATATGTAGACCGCAGTATAGTCTCGCGGGGTGGCGGCGAGCTGCAAGAAGTAAACGCAGCCCGGCTTGTCCTCTCTGGCGTTTATCTGGCTGATGTGCTCTACAGGGAATCCGAGCTCCACGCAAGCGTTCTTGATGTCGTCGAGTGGCGTGTCTGCTGGTAAAGATTGGAGCGCCACTTTCATCTTCTTCTCCGAGTCTAACTCGTAGACGTAGACCACTCTACGGCATTGTCCAATTTGTCGAGGTGCCTGAACACCGTACGGTACTCCTCTTCTGATTTGGGCTCGAACCGAACGCCTGTCCTCACCGGCTTGGCGTTGACGGCTCAGCCCAATTCCGCGGTGATTCCTTTGACCACCGCTACCCAGTTAAGCAGCACCGGCGCCACGATGCTGGAGTATCGGATCTTCTAGGGTTTTAGGGGTTGTTGTTTTGTAGCCAGCATCTATAGGCTTCTTCTGGATTATATTTCAAGTTTTATAATCATAGGTAAATGCATCTTAAGAAACGAAGGAATTTTACGATATTTGCGTTCACTTTAATGTTAAAAATAAAAAGAATAGTATTGAGACATGTTTTTTATTACTTTGCCCAATAGGTGAAAGGCAGTATGTATAATGCCCGGGCAATCTAATTATTTGGATATTTATATATGAATAATGCCCGGGCATTATTAAAAATGCCCAATTTATCACTTGGTCCATAACATATATAGGTATAGTAAAAAAAGACGTACAAAGCGCTGCGAAGGTACCTTTTATCCTTATAATGTAGGTACATGATACTTACTAATAGTCCCCATTTAGCCTATTCTGACAGAATGGTAATTACAGAACTGAGCATTGCCCGACATGCTCTTGGCCGATTTTCTATTGTAATAGAATTTACTACGGCTTACATAATCGAAAATAAAGCCCGAAACACATTTTTAAAACGTGACGCGACGCAACCCGACGCGACGCGTGTTAAGCCAAATGAAATTGTAGGTATTATTTTCTAGGACTAGAATCACACTATGAACACCCGACGCGACTGCACGTGGAGTGTTCATAGCAAAGAGCATATAATCACTACGTGTTCATAGGCTGATTCTGGCAGGACTTTGGTCACCCTAATTAGAACGAGATGCAAGGCCCCACCACCCCACATCAACTTCTCATGCGGACAGACTTTTTGGTCAATGTACAATATTCGGTGCCCGCCCGGTTTATTCTTTAAGTCCGTGAGCAACACCAACATATCGCATCGCATACAATATCTACGGAATCGAAGTGGTGAATAAACGTGACCAAAGAACGTGACCGACCAGGAGGCCTACCGCGAAAACCGAATCTCGCATATTGCGTGGATCTTTCTCTTTTACTCTCACTAAGACGTTATTAGAGTGACAGAGAAAAATGCCCGCAATTGACGAACTTCGATTTTCGCGGTTATAGCCCAGATGTCAACGTTTCGTTTCACGCGATTTTCAACCGATTGCAATATTTGGTACTAATAAAATAAAAGATACTGCTTATACTTTAAAAATGATTTTAATTTTAATTGCAAGTTCTTCTTCTAGAAAATATTTTAGACTGGTAAATTAATACGAAATATCTTTTGATATTTACCAGTCGCTTTTCAGAACTACTTTTAGGGAACCTGTAATGACCCTATTTTTGTAAATATTGATTTTAAAATATCTTTTAGCACACGTCACGTGACCAAACTCGAAACGTCATTGAAGATTCTGATGACGTCACAACTTGCGGATTGACACTGTTGACAGTTACGCGATAAACAACAAATGACAAATGTCAGTTGACAGTTCGTATCTTCTACGTGTGTATGTAGTTATGTGTCAAACCGTAAACTGTGACGTCAGACGTCACACAATTTTCAAAGAGCGTTTTGGGCGCAAAAGCATCTGTCAAAATATATTTTGTTAATTTAACATATTTAAAGCCGTTTTTAGTATAAAAGTTGAATTTTAGGGCAACTTTTAGTTAATATAGAACGTAATACAAGCGTTTCAAAAAATTGGAAACAACCCTATTCTAGGAATTAGTTCCCAAGATCTCATGCCAAATGCCGGGACAACGCGAGGAAGAATGACTGGAAATGGTTAAAAACATATTCCTAAATTACCAACAAAAACAATTTAACCGGTTGAAAAAGTCGTAGAATGAAATCGTCGCCAAGTTTAGGGACAATTAGATCCACACGTTGCATTGCAGCGGGCCTATGCCTATATACATTATATAAATCTGACTGATTGCTATACTTACATAAAATATTTGACGTGCTTTCTTATTCTTACTTGTTTATACAGTTTCTGGTTTGGACCATGTATGTATGTTTGTCTATCAAGTAGTCCTCGACTCTGTAATAAGCCTTCAACATCAATGACTTTTTAAATAATTCTTAAGAGCTGGTAAGGGTAATCTTAAAGCATCGTCAGGTAACTTGTTATAAAAATGAATGCATTCTCCAACGACGAATGACTTTTGTACTTTGCGGACACGAAACTTTCTGATAGAAAACTTATTTTTATTTCTATTGTTATAGTTATGGACATCTGAATTCTTAGTGAAGGAGTCTAGATTCTTAACCATATAAATAATACTATCATGGATGTATTGGGAAGCTACAGTTAATTTTTTTTTTTTTAAGTTATATATAGAACGAATGACTCTCTTTTGTAAGACAAATATAGTCTGTATGTCAGCTGCTTTGCCCCAAACCAGAATACCATATGACTTTTGTCTCTATCACTCTAATTACATCTTAGTGAATAGTGAGAGTAAAAGGGAAATATCCCCGCAATTTGCGTATTTCGGTTTTCGCTGTAGGCCCCCAGCAGCTATACTGGAGCTATACGATGGCTTTACGTTAGGTTAGGGTCTGTGGGGAAAGAGAAGAGTCGTGGAATATATTGGGCCCGATACAGTCCAAGACTGTTCCCTTTCCGCACAGACCCTACCTCATTCTAATTCTAACTTATCACACCATTGCACTTTGTTTGTTGTGCTACTAAACCTTCCCGGTCTGTGGAGCCCTCATCGTAACGACAATCCGACAAATCAAAGCCAAATTGTTACATGTGTAGATCCCTTAAAAGAAAAAGTCAAGTGCCATCTTGGATTTTATAGGAAAACATTTATTTTATTTAAACATTCGCATTGCATTTTTCAGTTCTTCATTTTAGTTTCTTCAATCTTTCAAGAAAGTGGTAAATAATCATACAGTAACGTATGCGAAAATGGGGAAGCCCGAACCTGCGCGCAAATGTGTTAGTTAACGTTTTTCATGGTGAAACATTTCACAACTTTAGTTTTGGTAATGTAGGTAAAATTTACGTTTAAGCATGGTGTGTCGCTTCGGGCAAGGAGCATCTAAACATTCCTATTCGACTAACATTACTTTTAATTTAACATGTATACAGGTTTTATGTTTGCAAACAACGTGTCATCTGTGAGCTTGTCACCTACTTACCTGCGCTTTATAAGAGGGTCTTGTTTTTTGTCGTCCTTTTCACGTTCGTTCTGCTTTTGGGTGCTTAACAATACTTAAATAAATGGTTACATAACATCTGGTGTCAATAAATGTTCTGCAATGTTGTTTCTGCGTTTCCTTTGTTTATTGCACTGCAAGTGTGTTTCACGTTGTAAGTGTAATATCGAAGTTCTGTGTATTAAGTGGGTTCTGTGTATATTAATGTGAAGATATTTGTGCATTGCAGACCTCGACGACGTCGAAACCTTCAAATTTAAGTTTACGCGCACGCGCTTCAACTAGAATGAGTTCTAGCAAACATGCCAATGTGGCCAAAAGAAAATGGTCCAAGAAAAACAAAAAAATAAAACAGCTGTTTGAACAACTTCGTGAGAGCCACTCTGTTATAGATCTAGATGAGACTAATGACACTGGAAATAGGAAGCGGAAATCGTCATCAGTTGACCTGAGTGAAACCATCAAGACGAAGGTCAAAAAAATGGATAACAATTCAAGTGTAATTGTAATACATGACAATGATCATTTGCCTAATAGAACTCCACAGAAAAAGCGAAGTCCTCTGCATTGCTCTACACCTCTTGGCGGGAAACAGAGCACAAATTTTACAGATTTAAATGTATCTGCAATAAAAAATGTGACAAACAACAATGATTTATTAGAAAACTTTAGCCGTGAAGTATCAAATTTAACATCAGATATAAAAAGTGGAATCCCTGTCAAAAAACAATATATAACAGTGGACCTCACAGGAGACGTGCAGGGCACAAGTAAAGGTAAGCAGAAATATATATATGTATATATGCAACTGAAGCTTGCCATTAGGACAAGATTTGTTTGTATCTTTATACAAATAACTTGTCAATGCATTTTTATGGCCAGCAACAAAGTGGGATGTTATGCTGGCCGTGGCACATATTATTTCAAAAGTTTAACCCTTTGACGGATATAAAAGTATCAGAAGTGACAGACTATGTAACCCTGTCACTTTGAAATGAAGTTTTAAATCATTGTTATAGGGTGGTCGTTATTGTGCAATTTTAATACTGTATGTTAATTTCACTACACATTATGTGATTTAGGTTGATGATATATGAAATATAGAGTTTACTAAATCTAAAGAACGTAAACAAAATTCCATGAGCTACTATGCTTCATCAGATCTATAGGATTAATGTTGTAACGCTGGATAAGTTACTAATTTGCAAAGACCGGAATGATTGTAGTATTTTGAGATTGTCATGTGTTCTCATTTATCGACTTCCGATACACATATCAATGCAATGTAGAACACAAAATATTGAAAAACAGTTAATGTATATTTGACTAGAAAAGATGACTATGGAAAACACAGAACTAAAATAATTAAATGTGAAAGTATCTTTTGATTATTAAGTTTTCATTGTTTTTATTGCACATCTCTATTTCGCTTTATTAACTACTTGAAAGTTATCTGTGACATTTTCATTCAAAAGATACCACTTTGTCGCTTACCATAAGGACGAAATTTGCTTGGATCCTTACATGAATAATCTGTCAGAGCATCCTTATGGCAAGCAACAATGTGCTATTGCTTGAAAACAATACATCTGGAAGGGATTGCTCTTTAGCGATAACAAGCAGTTATTTACCTCTACTTTTAATCTTTTTTAATTTGTTGTACATACATTGATTATATCGATATAGGTATATCGAAAGTCGATAAATGAGAAGTAATGACAATTTAAACTGCCATGAGAATTCCAGCCTCTGCTGATTTGACACTAACTAAAACTTCAGTTTCATATTTGTATAATTTTCACCATTTGTAATTTAAACCTGCATTGTTTTTGGTCAACATAATTAAATGGGATATTCTTCCCAAATTTCAAGTATGTCTGACTGCTGTCTTACCAAGTCTTGTAGAAGATTATTGTGTATGTCATTTTATTAGTTAAAAATCTTAATTGGAAATATGCCTTTTTTCTCCTTTTATAGATATAATCAATGTCACTGATAGTGACTGCGTATTACTATCGTCAAATACATCCGTGAGCTCGAGTAGGGACTCACAAATAACCATAAAAGAGAGGCCCAAAAGCACAATTTCTGAGGAGAGACAGATTCATAGGGTCGCGAAAGGTTTGAACGGCTTGATAGCCAACCTGGACACTTCGTCCCAGGGCAAACTGCTAAAGATCATTACAGAGAACATTTTCAGCGGCTGTAATGTAGCTATGGGTTTGAAAAATAACCTTGATAATGATAGGGTAAGTGAAAAAAATGTAAGTTCTCAATGGAAATATATTTTTCAATGTATGTTCTTAGAATTATTTATTAAATTTGTGTATTTTATGTATATATTCTATCTGAGTATCTATTATATATTACTTATATATTATTATGTGTATGTATAATATATATATCAAAGTAAACCACAAAATAATCACATATTTTTTTAAATTACTAGCTTTTGTAATCTATAACAGAAGCTATCAATATGAGTATACCGTTTGTTTCCTGTAACACAAGCAAATAATTAAAACATATACATATTGTACTCCTCAAACAATGTCACTTGTATTCAATAACTTTAAAACTTATGAAGTATTTAGTTTTCTTATTTTTCATACAAATAAATGTGTACACCATCATCGTTGTAATTGACATCGCTTGTCACGCTTTAAACATGAAAATATTCGCATTACATTGTGTCTTAGAATAAACTTGAAAGTGTTATAAAAATTAAACAAAAGTTATTTTTAGAAGTCGCTGAACAAATGTTGGCCGGTTTGATGAGTACAGCCTACATAAACCGCGGGCCAGGAGCATATATCCTCAGTCACCGCCTCCCAGCTGATACTTTGTCAGATAGTAGTTAAGACGCTGTTTTAAATTTAAAAAGCCGTCAGCCGGTTGTATTGGGGTGGAAAGACCGTCAGCTGTAAAATGAACATGTAAAAAAGTTTTATGATTTCGTTATACTATCATAAAAAGGTAAAGCTCTTATTTTTACATATTCATGCTACCAGCTGACGTTCTTACCACTATGATACAACCGGTTGACGATTTTTTTAACTAACAATAGGATCTGAACTGTCATCTTACAAAGTATCACACGGGAGGCGATGACTAATTTTTCTTTCACGTGTTTCGGTGGCTGCCATTTCTCAACCCACCAACGGAGCGGCAGCTGACGTCCACGAGGGTTCATCATACATAGCTGTTAACCACTATACGAGTTTTCGCCCGGGAGGCAATAGGTGATAGAAATCTCTTCCTGGCTCGCGATCTAATAGTTTAATTTATTGCTCCTGTTATGGTCAACACCCGGTATATTATATTATTTTTGCATGTTATCAACTCGTCTTTTATATATGTATTTATTTGTATATCAGTAGTAGATTTGGCAGATAAAATACTACTAGTCTATGTTTTTGCAATTTGATGTATACCTGCTGATGTTCTTTACCTTGTACGGTCACGTCTGAAAATATAGGTATGGACGATGAAGTGCCTAAATTATGTATACACCTTTATATATGCGCAATAAAGTCGTGTATACATATTTTTGAGACTTTGTTTGATTCGATATTTTCAGACGTGACTATAATACTATTCTGTTGTTATTTACAAATGACTAAGCAAATCTAATTAATGATAATAAATGAAGCAAAAAACAATTAAGCAAAATCGTTAAACGAAAGAGGATGAGTTTTTGATAATAACACAGCCCAAAAGTACATAAAATATTTATTTCCTCTCATGTTGCTGGTTCCAATTTTCCAAAGGATGTGTTACCACTAAGTCAAAAATGACAAGAAACGTCTGGCCTGCATTTTTGTTATAAATATATAGGATAATAACAAATATATATATACCGGATGGGCAAATAAGAAGTATACATCTTGTTTTTAAATTTTAACTAC
Organism: Cydia pomonella; assembly: GCF_033807575.1. Lineage (NCBI taxonomy): Eukaryota > Metazoa > Arthropoda > Insecta > Lepidoptera > Tortricidae > Cydia > Cydia pomonella. The sequence goes on along the minus strand of NC_084705.1, from coordinate 27,618,136 downwards.
ATTAAGTTCAAAGATATTTAAGTATTGTGTTTGTGTTTCCACGTACATTATTTTCAGAGGTTGTGCAATAAAGAGGATTTGTATTGTATTGTATTGTTTTAAAAATATATTATTCAGGGTTGGCAAATATATGCGGAACATAATATGTGACATATGTCCACCACTAACAGCAGGCAAAAGTGAGCCTTAATCATCACAATTTTCAGCATATTTTCGCACATTTTCGTCGTTATTTATTATTATTATTATTTATGAATGCACAGGCAGCTTATAGCTGATATGTGCACATCAATGTCCTGCACTTGTATTTTGTCCATTTATAAAATGTTTGTCGAGTCTGTTTTTAAAAGGATTCACTGAGGGTGCACTGATTACGGATTCGGGCAAACTGTTCCACACTTTCACTACGCGGTTAGATAGGAAGTGTCGTCTTGGTTTAAATTTTATCAGATTGTTAGCATAGCCACGTAATTTGGGTGCCAATCACTGTCACTGTTTCTCGAAATTAATCGAGCAAACAACGTGCCTTAAACAACATAAAAATTTCAGAAAAAATAGCTTGCTGCTAGAGGTAGACATTTGGCAGAAATTATCTTACGTATATAATTGCCAACCCTAAATAATATATTTATGAAAAAATATTTTATAATTTTTGCACTTAATACCATCAAATGTTTAAAAACAAAGTGTATTATTTGCCCATACACATGAAAAGAGCTCAAATCATTTAGCTAGTTGAAAATAAAATTAAAGGACTAATAAATATCTTGATATTATTTATTGTAAAGTTGATTCATCAGAGCAGAGCTGGCGCCACTTTTTGTATTTAAAGATTTAACACATATCAGTGAAAGAATAAGGATCAAAGTCAAATGGCAAAAGATTAAATCATGTGTCGAAAGAGTAAATTTACTGTGGCTACAAAATTTTCTTTGACAATCCACCTCTATTTCAAATTCTCTTTCGTAAGACCAAGATAGGTCGCCATCTTAGCTTGATCTGACTCTAGAAGTTTGACGTTTAAAATAACACTTGCACAGTCTGGGCTATCAAAATCGCTGCTAACTTAGCTTGGTCTAACTAGGACTTTCCTAGAATAAATACAAAAATATAAGAACAGGATTGATGCTATTAGTCTTGAGTGTATTAAGTATAAAATAATAATATGATAAAATAAAAAGTACTGTTAATTTTGTATTTTTGTGATAATTCCTTACTTAAATCCTGCATTGAAAAAATAATTAAAGGCTTAGGTATATTTGACACGAAATGTTCCAGGTACCCCGCATTGCAGAGACGCCCGAAGATGTCTACATCAAAGAGATGTTCAAGGGTGGCCGGCCCTCCAACAGCAGTGTTGGTAGTAACATATATAACCCAGAAAAACATGTAAAGAGGACCGGGCCTAGGACCATAGTCATAGATGGCAGTAATGTTGCAATGGAGTAAGTGTTGATGGAAATGGTTGTTGTTAACCCTTTGAACGTCGAAAATATTATATACAACGCGACATCGTAAACCTTATCGGAATAACCCTGTCACTGTGCACGTCTGTCGCCAACTTTGGCACTCCTCGCGCGATCCAACTCCCTTGACCCCCCTCCCTCGTTCTTCATCTTGATAACTTGAATCTGTACTTATTGCGTGCGGTCCACTCACTTTAAACTTAAATAAACAGTATCCTATCACTCAAAATTCAAAATGATAAATTACCAGAGAATAATTGCGCGCGCACAGGTTACTCGTCCGACGGCCAAGAGGCGACTTCGTCGCCCGCGCAGATACCGGCGTGCCGGGGCAGACACGAAGTTGAATAGTATCGATTTTTCAAAAACTATTTACACAATTGAAAAATCAGTAGACGTAATTGAAGTGTACATCATTATTCACTATTGTTTAAAGTTTCATGTCTGAGCGTTGCATAATAAGGGAGTTTATACGGTTTATAAATAAATAAATATTATAGGACATTATTACACAATTTGACTAAGTCCCACAGTAAGCTCAATAAGGCTTGTGTTGAGGGTACTTAGACAACGATATATATAATATATAAATATTTATAAATACTTAAATACATAGAAAACACCCATGACTCAGGAACAAATATCCATGCTCATCACACGAATAAATGCCCTTACCAGGATTTGAACCCGGGACCATCAGCTTTGTAGGCAGGGTCACTACCCACTAGGCCAAACTGGTCGTCGGTCGGTTTATGTTTTTTGAAATATCAGTGGACATAATTAAAGAACAATTGTCAAGCTAAAATATAGTCTACAGAACTTTATTGTTTATGCAACGTTTAAGCATGCTATAGCGACGTAAAACAGCGAATTTGGCAGGTTAGCCCCTTAATTAGACGTAATTACAGACATTTTCATGCTAAACAAGTAGGAAAAAAAAATTACAACATATCCTACGACCATTGTCATCAAATAAATTTTATCATTAGTAGTAGTAGCATTGCGTTGCTTTCGATGGCTTTTTTTTTAATGGTCAATAGCCGAGTTTGCCATCAGGATGTTTCATGACAATATTTAATAGTGTCAGACTACAATTCAGTGGTTGAATATTTTTATGAAAATGTAGTCTAATATTAGGCGCATATTTTACAGGCACGGCAGAGGCAGAGAATTTTCAGTGAAGGGCTTGAAGATCTGCATAGACTACTTTGTGAACCGCGGCCACGAGGTCAGGGCGTTCGTGCCAAGGTTTAGGTAAGCACATCTTTATATTATACTTAGTCAGGTCATAAGTTCTGTCACATAGGTTTTGACTGATTAAATGTAATACAAAGCGTTTAATAATAAAAGTTAGCCATGATTTGAAATCTTGTTTTATACAGATTAAAACGTAATTTAATTAATATAATAATTTTAAAATTGAGATCGCCACTTGATTTACTACTTGTTTACTTTGGGATTGTCCTTCGACGCGAATACGCGGCTGGATTGTTTTATACTACGTCGGTGGCAAACAAGCATACGGCCCGCCTAATGGTAAGCAGTATCCGTAGCCTATGTACGCCTGCAACTCCAGAGGAGTTACATGCGCGTTGCCGACCCTAACCCCCTCCCGCCTCTCGTTGAACTCTGGCAACCTTACTCACCGGCAGGAACACAACACTGAGTGAAAAATTATCCTTCTAAAAAGGGAGTAAAAATCAGTTTCATGAAAACAGAATAGGTACAATTGCTTATTTCTATGAATCTCCTTTTAATAGAACGTTATTTTGTCACCAGCATTTAGTTCTCCGACAAGTCTGTACTTCAGCTAATATCCTTCAAACTTAGGGTACTTCTCAGTAACACGCTTATTTTTAGGTTTGTTAAAACATGTACAGTTGCAGTCCAATAAACATGAATTGTATACCTGATCAAAGATAAAAGATCCGGCTTTTGTTTTATGTAAGATTCAACCATTTAAAAAAGTAGAATAAATAGGGATCAAAATTACCTTAACAGGTCGCGTATTCTATGCATGTTTTTTTTTATAACTTGTTTCCGAATATTACATGGAAGTATGCAAAACTGAGACCGGAAATATTGTAAGTAATTCAGCTTTGAATAAGCTTTTAATCCATAGGTGTATATGAATAATATGGAATACGTACCTATTACTTTTTTATGAATAAAAATCATGACAGAACTTATGACCTGACTGAGTATTGTATAGTCTGAGAGTCTAACTAGGCAAAAAAGTATAATACTATCGTTTGGTATGACTATCGTCTGCACGTGATGGGTGGATTCATTATGGTTCATTCATAGTATTGTATAATGAATTCATTATAGTTGACTCGGGAGCTTCATAAAGAAACGGTGCCATTATAGTTTGGTCTATGAAGTCTTAATTAAACAAATAGGATAAATTATTAGACGTGACGATTACTTAAAATATAATATATTATTATATGGATTTACAGGTGTAAGTTTGGCAAGAGTACCGACCCTCGGCTGTTGGACGCGATGGAGCGCAGCGGGCTGGTCGTGTACACGCCGTCGCGGGAGGTGCAGGGCAAGATGATCGCGTCCTACGACGATAGGTATGTTGGGCACGGTTGGAGCTGTTATAACAACTTTATGCTTGATGGGTGACACTCACGGAGTAAAATTTGGTAAGAGTACCGATCCTCGGCTATTAGATGCGATGTACATTAGTTGCGGGAGGTGCGAGGCAAGTTGATAGCATCACGTACGATGATAGGTGTGTGGCCAAACACATATTGGATTCGAGTTGTTACAAATTCAATATTATTTTTCTCAAAAATGAACGGCAAAGTCGACTTTGCCGAAAAAATAGGTTGCGAAGTGTGTAGTTTGTGGTCAATCAAAAATTAAAAAGTTGAAAACATTGCAGTCTCGATTTCAGAACTGCAATATTGTATACAAATTCCATTATTTCTTGAGTACCAAACTAATTAAAAAGTTGAAATGGCCATATTTAATTAAGGTATAGGTCCACTGAATAACCAAACAGATGATCAGTACTTGTTATTATAATGTTGTTACCGCGAATATTTAGTTGTCTCAAATAGCTTGGCGTGTTCTCGGTGGAAAAATACACTTCTATTTTTAATAAAAACATAAAAAGACGGCAAAGCAAATCTTTTCAATTGTTTTTAATTTTTTTCTGTTAAAATATATACGTAAGAATGTAGCTTTTGTAAAATATTTATTTCTATCATATTTGTTTCTTGCATCATTTTCGAGAAAAGCACTATATATGACTCGATTCGAAGGCTACTTGCTGGCTTCGGATTAAATTGAACGGACTCCCAAGGTCGTCAGTTTAAAACGAATCCTCGGCCAGCAAGAAGCTACTTCCGAGCCTCGACAATAATGTACTATTGTAACATTGTTGTTTTAAAATTCGCAGTTTTTTCTTGTTATAAAGGCGTCTAGATCTAGAGGTTAGGTATGAGAGCATCTACGCCAGCTAATTTGCCAGCACTTAGCGGCGTAATCAGTGGGGCGTGCAGCGGAGCGTCGAGCTCTCAATCGCTTTGAGTATCGGGCTGTTTATATGTATAGACATCTGCATCCGTTTAATATGGACGCCGGGCCTCAGCCGGCGCACGTCCCGCAGCAAGTCCCGCAGGGTCCATTCAGTTAGTATATTTTCTCAAAAATGGACGGCAACGTCGACTTTCTCGTTTAGAAAATAGGTCGCGAAGTGCGAAGTTTATGGTCAATCAAAAATTAAAAAGTTAAAAACGAAACGTTAATGGTAACGCGACTATTTAGGTATCTCAAATAAGTTGGTGTATTTTCGCCAGAAAAATACACTTCTATTTTTGAATTAAAAAAAAATAAAAAGGCAGCAAAGCAAATCTTTTCAATTGTTTTTACCTACTGTTTTCTGTGAAAATATATAAAAACGTTGAATCTCTGAAGATATCTTATTTTGAAGTCATAATTTCTAGAAAATGAGTGCTAGTTCGAGTGACGAAGACATGGAATGTTCGACACCTCCAGAATTAAAATATGAGGCGAATTCTGTAACAAATAATTAAATTTCTAAGTGTTTATTTTTAATAAAATTAATTATTCGACTACTAATTGTTTTCTTGCACCATTTTTGAGAAAAGCACTATATATGACTCGGAGGGAAGGCTACATGCTAGCTTCGGATTCAATTAAACGGACTCCCAAGGTCGTCCGTTTAAAACGAATCCTCAGCCTGCAAGTGGCTACTTCCCGTCCTCGACAATAATCTTCGCCTTGTAGCATTTAGTTGGCATTATTACGCGGTCGCAGGTACATAGTGCAATACGCGGCGGCGGTGGACGGCGTGATCGTGTCGGGCGACAACTTCCGCGACGTGGCGCCGGAGCACCCGCGCTGGCGCGCCGCCGTCGAGCGCCGCGTGCTGCCCTTCACGTGGGTGCGGGACATCATCATGTTCCCGCGCGACCCGCTCGGCCGGAACGGGCCTACCCTAGAGCAGTTCCTCCACCACGACAGCTAGCTGGCTAATACTCGCCAGCTGCTCCGTTTTGATGTCACATCTTCGCGTTGGATGCGGACCCGTGGACGCCGCTAATACATACGGATAGTCAGCATCGATTGTCAAATATATCGTAACGCACCTTTGTTATCATAGAAATAAGAGATTCCGATATATTTGCCCCCTTTGACCCTCACTTGTCTCTGACTGTACACCGAGCTGCGAAATTGCGTGGAAAATTAATATAAAAACTCGTTGACAATATGTCCATGAGATTTTGCAGCTCGCTGTACAGCTCATCACCCGGAGCGGCGTCCAGGTTGTCATCAGTGATCAGTGCGATACCCGCCTTGTGTCGACGACGCGGGGCAAATCAAAACGTAGCTACGTACGTAACCAAAAACCTCGTAAACTGTAAGTCATATAAACTTCGTTTTCATATGTTCATATACAGGTGTATCAACAATAGTGGGGATTCCTTTAAGGACATATTCAGTATCGTGTTTTGATTAGGAAAGAGTAGAAAAAAAAAATATTGTCACGATAAAATATTTCTTTGTATGTGGCAAATCGTCCAAGTCATCTCTAATTAATTGCGTCAAAAAAAAACTACTTTTTCCTAAGAATCAGAACACGATGCCACGATTTCTGTTACACATTGTATTATCCTAAATATTAAAATGAGAGTTCGATGGTCCCAATCTATCTAATCTGTCATTTTAGTATCAATGATAAAAATCAGACAATACATCAAAAGATCTAGTGAAGAAATTATCGTGTCTTGCTCAATATTAAGAATAGCTGATTTCATTTGTATTTGACTCTAATATAATGTTGAGGAGTCCCGAATCTTAAAACTATATATTTTTATAATTGAACCCTGGGATAAAAAGGTGTTATTTTAGTCGTATCGTATAGATCTATGGATTCATGTTTTTTTAAATAAGTTCTTAATTATGCAATGTTGAATGATTCTTTATATCCATTTTAAATTTCAGAGTTTCTTTCACTCCTCGAGGCCCAAAAGGTCTTAGTCCCACGAACAAAATATTATCACACGCGATTTCATACAAATACAGATGTATGAAAAGTCAAAAGGCCCTGGGACTCGAAGGTTTTTTACTGTTTTAGCACTGATCAATGTTGAAATATTGTAAACCTTATGGTATTGTCATAAGGTTTAGAATTCACTGCCACTAGCCAGTGCTAAGAGAAAAAAAAGGCAAGTAGTGTTTCTTGTCTATCAAATATCAGGCAAAAGATTGATTCTTCTTAAACCGAACATTATTATTAAATGTAGCCTATACTAAAATTGTGTAAGGTTATCGTATGATTTTATATTCGTATCCAATAATGTAACAAATGATGTGTGGAGATATAAACGAGTTTCTTTTATGTACAGATAAATTATTCCCGTGTATATCTCCAGTCATCTAAAATCTTAGATATATAGATCATCTTTTATACTGATAGTAGTAGGTCGATGGCAAAGCTGAGTGTACTTGTCGCCCGGAATATTCTCAGGAGGCTGCCGATAAGGAAACAACCATAGACCTATAAAAAGTACAAGTAAGTATTTTTGTATGAGAAAACTCTTGTAATATTAGCAGATTTTCGCAACAACGTGATAAAACTCGTAAATTGCAGCTATATGGTGTAAAATTAGCATGTAATTTATCAAATCCGCCTAACTGCCGCTGCTGTATAGATAACTATAAAAATTAAAAAAATAAGCATACTGCCGCGCTTATCTAAAACTCATCAATTGTATACTTTATCTTATAAGGTATCCACTTGATCTAACATTCAAATGAAGGTTTTGTCAAGCCCAGCAGTTTACTTATAGATATATGTAACGTTTTAGGCCATAAGGAAGGTAAACAATAGTCAGTAGGCGTTGTTTTCTAATGTGGTTTATTTTATCGGCAGCTTTCGAGATTTCCGGGCCCTATCTGATAATATTGTGTAACTGAAATAATTATCTATTTGTGATTAAGTATATTATTTTTCGTTTTTTTTCTTCAGTTTATAAAATTAAAAATATTTATTACTACAGGAAAATAAATTTGCGTGTTTGCAAATTTGAGACAACTATTGAGTTGCAGATTATTTTCTTAAGACAGGGATTCACTAGGGTATCTACACATGTCTCAGATATTTAACCCCTAGTTATTCCCTAACTTACAACCAAATTGTTCATTGAGTTGTCAAAGTTGTCGTCAAAGCCAATTTCGTTTATTAAACATTTTAAAAACTAAAAATTTGAGCTTATTTCAAACCTTGAATAGTATTTTATACAATCCTGATATTATGTGCAGCTGTTATTTTTCATTATAAAGAAGCTCGTTGACGTCTTGTTCTTTGATGTTGTCCTCTTGACCGGGACGAGACGTGATTGGTCAAATTCATTATAGTTTGACTAAAGTGTTTCGTAATGAAGTAATTTATAGTCTCGTCGAGAGCCCATAGTGAAAAGTATGCGATTATGCGTTAGTGTAGGGACCGTGCGCGTTGGAGGGTCTGCCATCTTGTGGCCTGAATCGTAACCATAAACATGTACATTTACACGTCACGTGTTTTCTTGTGCATAGTAAGTGCTGCCATCTTGTGGGCTACATCGGAACAATAAACATCACATTTACGCCTCGCGCCAAAAATCTGACGGCTCCTGTGCTGCCTCCTACAGTTCATGCACGCTCCCTATCCTCCTAAGGCCCAGCCATAGAAATGAAAAATCCTAAATTTGCCACTAGAATTTGAACCTATAGTGCAGGGAATACAGTTGATTTTATTTTGTTTGAAATTTGAATGAAACAAAGCCAATGCAACTCTGTTCCAATTGAATATGATTTAAATTTCATCGAACTGAATAAGTCCTATAGATAGGACCTTGGGCCTTACGAGGTTAAAGGGAGCCTTAATTCAAATTAAGACGACGAGTAGAAAAAAATGTTTAGTTAACTTTGCACCAAGTTGAATAGAACAAAGCGAGGAATGTAAATATAACAGTCATATTTTCATAGAAATTTGACAATTGTCACATTAGTCAAGATTTATGCTTGGCATGCAGGATTATCTTAGTCCTTTGAATGCTTTATGTCATAAACGCAAACATCACTCAAACTCCAAGGTATAGTCACGTCTGAAAATATTGATACGGATAAAGTGCCAAAAATTGTATACACTACCCTGATATATGGGCCATAAAGTCGTGTATACATATTTTTGGCACTTCGATCGTGTCGATGTTTTCAGACTTGACTGTACAAAGAGTGGGGAAGTAGGTTATCTTCATACAAACGCACCGCGCGCGGCTTGTATGTGTGCGCCATAGTATCTATATCTATGTGTCGCCGCACGCACACTCAAACAAAATCTCGACCCGTTTCTCAGTGCGCCAGTTGGGGCTTTTGTATGAGGTGTGCGTGCGGCGACGTCAGCATCAAAAGTAGCGGATCAAACAACGCTTCATAAGTATCTACCATTCTGTAACGGTTTAACAAAAAGTGATGTCTTTAATATAGAACAACTAAGACTGAAAAAGATATACTTTTTAACGCGAATTTTAGAAATTTATCTATATTTGGAAAAGTTATACGGAATATCAGATACTTTTAGCGCGTTGTTTCATCCGGTACTTTTGATGCTGACTGTAGGTACTATGCCAAGGTCCCCGGCGCAAGGGAGCTAATGTAAACCTTACTTGAAAGCGTGAAATTTACTTTAATAGCGTCTGCCATAACACCTGTAGTTGTCCTTGGCGCTGTGGGCACGATTAGTAATGACGACTTAGGTGTTCTTGGCGTTCCATGGGTTAGTCAGACTCCTATACCTGTCCATATTTTTGCATAGCAAATGAATTTCAAGAAAACTCCAGATGTTTTTAACATATTTATTTGAATAAAATTATTATAATTTTCTACACAACTATTGCACTAACATTGCAATGGATATGTTTGAGTGAATAAAACAAATTCTGCAAAGTCGAAATCAGACATATCGGAGCGACCAAGGTGATCAAAAGTATCTGATGATCTCTAACACATTGGTAACAGAGGCGTGTTCAGGTATTTGTGAGCATTGTGGCCGCTCCGATATATCTGATCGCGTCTGTAGGTACATTATAAGCTGTTACAAGTGCAATATTTAATGTGAACAGAGTAATACATTGGATAACAGAGTAAATCGCCTATTACTGGCCACCTTATACTAAAAAGATTCACACAATCAAAGTAAATTTTCAGAATTAATGCTATTTGGTTAATATATTAATGAGAATTGGTGAATAAATAGATAGAATTCTTATTTTAGCCATTTCAGTATTGTGTCCAGTTATTGGAAGCTGGCCATTAATAGGCAATTTATCTTGTAATTAATAATTAATATTTAGGACTTGTATTATTTACATCCACATAAATTGACTTCCTACTTGTAGCAAAATACAAAAATAATGATTTTACGTAGCTCTTACCTTCTATCTATCATACAAGCTCTTTCTTTACAAAACGATAGTTCGAGCGAGTTAGTCTAAACGAACAGAGGGCCTACCGCGAACCACTTTCGACGTGTTGCCTCTGTGTCACACTTGTAAATTCTTACGCAAGTGTGACACGAAGGCATCACGTCAAACGTGGTTCGCGGTAAGCCCTCAGATTAGGTTGAAGTGCCCAATCGCCCAACGGCAATGAATTTAAAGTAAATCTATAGGTACAGTCGCCATCAGATATATCTGTACGGCCAAGGTGTTCACAAATATCTGATTACTAACGCCTTGACAATAAGAGGCGTGTTCAGATATTTGTGAGCGATGATCGGAGCTGATGGCGACTGTACAACTTTGACATTTAGAGAGCACGTGGCGATGCTGGCGATAGTTTCCAAATAGGATCTTTTCACATCGAATTATCGGGCTTTTAGCAGTATTTTTTTAAATATATTATAGGCAGTTTCACAGCCTACTTTCAGTGTAACCCTATATACATACCTACATATATTATATGCCTACCATAAAAATGTTCAGTTTCCATAGGAATATAGTACTAAAATCACCAAATATGTATTGTGCCTAACCAGTTACATACAATTGTTTAGGTATAAATACATATCATTCAGTTTAATGTTCACTATCCGCTTGATAATTTAAAGGTAAATGAAAATGTATCTATTTGTATAAATTAAGGACAGTACATGTGAAATGTTGCACCAAGAACTGTTGTTTCAACGTTAGATGATAGCATCTTAGGACCTATAATTACCACATTGCTGCCAACGACCCGCTAGGCGGGTTCTCAGTTCGTAGATGATTTTCGGTACATACGTTTTTATCTACGCTCGCTAGGGCGTAGCTCGCGCTGGAAGTGCATGTGTTAATTATCGGTCAATAATATAGAGCCAGGTCAAGTTAAGTTGGTAGCGATTTTGACAATCTAGAACTAGATCGTGCAAGTGTTATTTTAAACGTCAAACTTCTATGAGATTATAACGTTTACTTAACACTTGCACAGGCTGGGCTATCAAAATCGCTGCCAACTTATCTTGGTCTGACTCTAAAGACTAACAATGACTCTGAACTTAATTTTTGGTTTTGTTTAAATATAAGATAAGAAGAAACTTGGTGCGTTGTTTTAATAAATAGTACAGTCAGCATCAAAAGTAGCGGATGAAACAACGCGCCAAAAGTATCTGATATTCCGTATAACTTTTCCAAATGTAGTTAATTTTCTAAAATTCGCATTCAAAAATATATCTTTTACAGTCTTATAGTGAGATTTTTCTAACATCACATATTTGACACATGACAGCACCCATATAATGTAAATGTGTATGATCCATTCACATAATTAAAAACAAAACCACGCAATTATAATATGTCTTTCGTTACCACTTAAACTACACTCACTTTTTTGAATGTAATTATGCTTATAGTTATTTTTTTCGCATCGTATATCTGAAGTATTTAACAATAATAAATCACTGCACAAACGTTTACGTCCTAAGGGTCTTTTTTTTTAAAACCAGCGTTGTGGTCAAATCATTTTTTTCGATTCGGGTAATATATTCGTAAGTTAAAGATAATCGATAAAATCGATATATTTATAACCTACAGAAAATACAAACATAAGGTTATTATAACTAAGAAATCATTAACTTAAACAAATACTTTTAAAAATCCATTATAATAATAGATCTTTACCGTACGATTTGCAAAAAATATGTCGATTTCTGAGCGGATCAAATTTGACGTCAAAATCATTCGTTTGTCAAATGCGCAGTCTGTCGAAGTTTCTCCGCCTTACTGTGCGCATATTCCGTTTCTTTTCGTATTTTTCGATTCTTCTCTTTCACATCTGGTTACCTTGGCTCGTATTTTTGGACTTTGACTTTGCTTGTATTTGAATTTAGATGACTTTGGATCTAAAAATGCCTGATTTTGCTAATACTAAGTAGTCACTAGCAGTATAATTTGCATGTATGACTGCTGTGCAGGTTCCTAATATTGATTTTTTATATAGGTAATCGATTCGATCTCACAAATCGTAACTGTAATCGATACGATTGCTGGATTTGACATTTTATGTTGTCTTAGCCACATCACTTCAAACATCAAATGTCATGTGTCAAATATGTGATGTTAGAAAAATCTCACTATAGTTGTTCTATATTAAAGACATCACTTTTTGTTAAGCTATTACAGAATTATTTGATCCGCTACTTTTGATGCTGACTGTACCTCATTAACTAGGAAGAAATAGTTGTTTTTGGCACTGCTAGATTAGCAATGAAAACATCAATTTTAATAGAATAGTAAAAATATAAAAAAAAAGGAAATATTAATGCAAGGTGCCGATAACAAATAGTCGATTTCTGGTCTAAAATAGTTTGAATCAACACCTTACTTGGAAATATGTAAATTAAGATAAAACAATTAAATAAAACCAGGATTCAAATAATTAAAATGACAATCAAGTAAATATACTCGTATTTACAACATGCTTATTTTTTTTGAAGTAACGTATTTTAATTTATTTCACGTATTACAGATTATTAAAAAAAATACAATTAAAATAATTCAAATTATGCTTATTGACTAATACTTAACACTTCACAGGAATAAGACATGCAAAAACTTAATACAAACAATAATTGACATTCAGATAGTTAACTTTGGCATTATTTAATTCATATTTAAATATGTATATTGTTCTAGTAAACTTATAAAATTAACCATTTGAACTAAATACACATTAGTAATCTACGGACACGTGTTCATTAATTATTATCAGACATCGTTTTCAATTAAAATACAAATAATTTAAATTCTATTTTATATCTAATGTGTGCTGAGATACCACAAAATTAAATCTCTCTTGGTTTCGTTAGAGTAATATTGAATGGTATCTAAACGTGTTCAATAATAATTGAGATCTAGTAGAACATAGCCTGGGAGAGCTTTTAAAATCCAGAACTTATAGAATAAATTATATATTCATTGATAGGAGACGTTAATGAGATTAATATAGGTATTCTATTATTGATTTTTACAAGCCATTGCAACCAGAAGCTATGTTTAGTAAAACATGTTAGACATGCAGGTAACATGATTATATTTTCTAATTTAGGTACAGCTTCTCAGTGTCAGCAAACCACAGGGTTTGCTTCTTATAATCACATGGGTTTTGGGGTCATGATCGCTGTTAAAATTGTATTAAAATGGTGAGCAAGGTTTCCCATGGGACAGATATGGAAATTGTGAAAAACCCCTGGGCCCATTCCAACAGCGTCGCCAGGGGGGTCACAGGGGGCAGCTGCCCCTCCCAGAGAAAAAAAATTGTAACTAAATGTAAGCATATGCCCCTTCCCTTCCTCTCCATCGGACGGCGGATGGTGACGTCCTTAGCCCTTTCCATTCGTCTATTTCGAGCCCTCAAAGGTGTCCATTAGATGATTCCGCGATTTTGTGGTTAGTCCCATGGGGAAACTTATTTAGTAAGTATGTCTATCTTCACTAATTTTTGACGTTCAGGATCATGATCCTAAAATCAGAATCAGAGTATTTATTCGACGCAGACATATTTTCAGAGGACCCAGTAAAAACTACACTTGATAGACATAACTTAGCACCTCAAGCGCTGTCTTTCGTCAGCATTTTATCCAACTTTAGCTGCTCCAGCTGCAGCTGCCTCCTAATGGACCCCAGCTGCGTGAGAATACTCACACTCTTACCCTCCTCATTTGGCAAACTCTTCAAGATGTTCTTCTGAACTACAGGCACTTTCCACTTATCGTCTACAACTTGCATCGCTTCGCTTAAGTCCGTGTTTTTCTGCACACTCTTCACGTTGACCGGCGAATGCCTTAACACTGGTATAGGATTATCGTTTTCCTTAGGCGCGTATTTCGGACGGTCGTGGACTAGCGCTTCTACTACTACCTTACCTTTACTTAACCTACTATCATCTTTATCACTGTTTTTATCTGTTAACCTAGAGTCCCTGTCATACCTACCGAGGTATTTGGAAGCGAGGCATTCGGAGCTAGCTGTGTCCAGGCGAGAGCTGAGCATTTCTTTGGATGGGTTGAGGTTTTTTCGTAGATAGCTATCGACATCGTAGTTTGGTGAGAAGATAGAGTTGTCCGGGATGTTGGTTGAGAAGTGTTTTTTCTCCTTGGCCTTGTGGACCGAGGGGCAGTAGAAGGGTATCTTGGAGGGTAGTTTGGAAGGCAGGCCGTCGCTGTGGGAGGTGTGCGTGTGTGTGCGGGCGCGGAATAGAGTTTGTTGCTCTAAATCTATTTCTTTTTGTAGCGCCGTTCGCTTCTTTTCGTAGTCTGTTGCGTTTTCTTTCATCTGAAAGAAAACGCAAAAAAAAACATGTTATGTCGCAAGACCCAGGGCATCAGTTATTGTGCTTTTTTGGAACTTTCTTTTATTTCTATAAAAGTTGAAAATTCGTATTTAATTTATACTTTATTACTACAAGCAGGTAATTAGAATAAAAAACGAGGTTATGAATGTTATGATACAGATTGATTTAGCAAAGCTGGCACGAATAAATTGAACTTAATGAATAAAATGCATAGCACGGGATTATTTCAGTTTTCCTCCGAACTTTTATAAGAACGGTTTATGCGACGACCAATGCAACGGCCGGTTAGTCTGGTGGTGTGCTACGTAAACATAGACACCGACATGGGAAGAAACCGGTCTTTATTGTTCTAAACCGGTTACTTTAACAAGAACTATTCTCATAATAACTGGTTTAAAAATAACTGTTTTTCAAGCGAAACCGAAATTAAAAGGTTTCACGCCAAGTACATGATAACGGTTTGGAAATTTAACTGGTTTCCGAGCCTTAGACACACACGAAGCGATTTATTTGCCCAAGTTTAGACATGCGGAAGTATACTATAACGTAAAAAGTCCGCATTTTGTTTATTCCTTATCCTGAACCAAGCACCTCCTCCGCCTCCAATTTCGCAATTGCTATTTAGGGGTAGGACAGACAAAACCACGTGAATAGTGGGGTGCTCCGATTCGGTTTTGGGTTACCTTGAGATTTTAGTGACCTTGAGGATGGTGGTGTGGTATAAAAGTTAATATAAATTGATACAACAGCAAAGCATGCTGACCCCTAGACAACCATTACGTTTACGTTGACACTGTTGAGTGCACTAACTATTGCCTTTGGTAATTTGCATAAAGTTTCACGTTTGCAAAATGACGACGCCATTTGTAAAATGCCAAATCTTACAATTTGACTGTGACATATGTCTTCTGCAAATGAACCTGCCGGTACCTGGACCTGCTGCGCGGCGTGCCGGCCGAGCTCCAGCTCGTGCGCGCCGCGCAGCACGCGGAGCTGCTCCTCCAGCCGCCGCATCTCCGCCGCCTCCAGCAGCCTGCGACACAGTACCTGGACCTGCTGCGCGGCGTGCCGGCCGAGCTCCAGCTCGTGCGCGCCGCGCAGCACGCGGAGCTGCTCCTCCAGCCGCCGCATCTCCGCCGCCTCCAGCAGCCTGCGACACAGTACCTGGACCTGCTGCGCGGCGTGCCGGCCGAGCTCCAGCTCGTGCGCGCCGCGCAGCACGCGGAGCTGCTCCTCCAGCCGCCGCATCTCCGCCGCCTCCAGCAGCCTGCGACACAGTACCTGGACCTGCTGCGCGGCGTGCCGGCCGAGCTCCAGCTCGTGCGCGCCGCGCAGCACGCGGAGCTGCTCCTCCAGCCGCCGCATCTCCGCCGCCTCCAGCAGCCTGCGACACAGTACCTGGACCTGCTGCGCGGCGTGCCGGCCGAGCTCCAGCTCGTGCGCGCCGCGCAGCACGCGGAGCTGCTCCTCCAGCCGCCGCATCTCCGCCGCCTCCAGCAGCCTGCGACACAGTACCTGGACCTGCTGCGCGGCGTGCCGGCCGAGCTCCAGCTCGTGCGCGCCGCGCAGCACGCGGAGCTGCTCCTCCAGCCGCCGCATCTCCGCCGCCTCCAGCAGCCTGCGACACAGTACCTGGACCTGCTGCGCGGCGTGCCGGCCGAGCTCCAGCTC
Source organism: Cydia pomonella (assembly GCF_033807575.1). Lineage (NCBI taxonomy): Eukaryota > Metazoa > Arthropoda > Insecta > Lepidoptera > Tortricidae > Cydia > Cydia pomonella. The sequence continues at coordinate 27,601,649 of NC_084705.1, read as the reverse complement.
GTGCGCGCCGCGCAGCACGCGGAGCTGCTCCTCCAGCCGCCGCATCTCCGCCGCCTCCAGCAGCCTGCGACACAGTACCTGGACCTGCTGCGCGGCGTGCCGGCCGAGCTCCAGCTCGTGCGCGCCGCGCAGCACGCGGAGCTGCTCCTCCAGCCGCCGCATCTCCGCCGCCTCCAGCAGCCTGCGACACAGTACCTGGACCTGCTGCGCGGCGTGCCGGCCGAGCTCCAGCTCGTGCGCGCCGCGCAGCACGCGGAGCTGCTCCTCCAGCCGCCGCATCTCCGCCGCCTCCAGCAGCCTGCGACACAGTACCTGGACCTGCTGCGCGGCGTGCCGGCCGAGCTCCAGCTCGTGCGCGCCGCGCAGCACGCGGAGCTGCTCCTCCAGCCGCCGCATCTCCGCCGCCTCCAGCAGCCTGCGACACAGTACCTGGACCTGCTGCGCGGCGTGCCGGCCGAGCTCCAGCTCGTGCGCGCCGCGCAGCACGCGGAGCTGCTCCTCCAGCCGCCGCATCTCCGCCGCCTCCAGCAGCCTGCGACACAGTACCTGGACCTGCTGCGCGGCGTGCCGGCCGAGCTCCAGCTCGTGCGCGCCGCGCAGCACGCGGAGCTGCTCCTCCAGCCGCCGCATCTCCGCCGCCTCCAGCAGCCTGCGACACAGTACCTGGACCTGCTGCGCGGCGTGCCGGCCGAGCTCCAGCTCGTGCGCGCCGCGCAGCACGCGGAGCTGCTCCTCCAGCCGCCGCATCTCCGCCGCCTCCAGCAGCCTGCGACACAGTACCTGGACCTGCTGCGCGGCGTGCCGGCCGAGCTCCAGCTCGTGCGCGCCGCGCAGCACGCGGAGCTGCTCCTCCAGCCGCCGCATCTCCGCCGCCTCCAGCAGCCTGCGACACAGTACCTGGACCTGCTGCGCGGCGTGCCGGCCGAGCTCCAGCTCGTGCGCGCCGCGCAGCACGCGGAGCTGCTCCTCCAGCCGCCGCATCTCCGCCGCCTCCAGCAGCCTGCGACACAGTACCTGGACCTGCTGCGCGGCGTGCCGGCCGAGCTCCAGCTCGTGCGCGCCGCGCAGCACGCGGAGCTGCTCCTCCAGCCGCCGCATCTCCGCCGCCTCCAGCAGCCTGCGACACAGTACCTGGACCTGCTGCGCGGCGTGCCGGCCGAGCTCCAGCTCGTGCGCGCCGCGCAGCACGCGGAGCTGCTCCTCCAGCCGCCGCATCTCCGCCGCCTCCAGCAGCCTGCGACACAGTACCTGGACCTGCTGCGCGGCGTGCCGGCCGAGCTCCAGCTCGTGCGCGCCGCGCAGCACGCGGAGCTGCTCCTCCAGCCGCCGCATCTCCGCCGCCTCCAGCAGCCTGCGACACAAGTTCCAAGTTAACGTCTGTTAAGGCTATTTCACAGGCACTTGTCTCCGATTCAGTACACATTATATAAGAAATGAGGAGACGGGAATATTACTATTGAAGGTGATTTTTTACATTTTTACAAAATCAACCTAATACTTAGTTAGAATTGCCTAAAGGACCATGGGCAACTTTGTATGGATCCTGGTCCAAAAACCAACAGAGACGAGAGTTAGGTCATTAGATAGGCATTTCTACGTACTTCATTTCATTCTATTGGCACCAAGCGGAATTCCATTGCAGAACTATGATATTGGTATTTTAGTCAAATTTTCGTCACCCTTATTACCTAGGCAATAGAGTCTAAGTAAGTAAATGAATTGCTGCAGGACAAATGTTCCTCTGCCCGCCAGAGAAGCGCGGCAAATGGTTACTTAATTGAACTTTACTATCTAAGTAATAAGGGTGACAAGATTTTGACTAAAATACCAATATCTCAGTTCTACAATGAAATTCCGCTTGGTGTCCGTGGAACGAAACATAGTAGATAAAAAGATCAATTAAATTAAATAACGCTCAACTCTGTTGGTTTTTGGACCAATTTGACGCACACTCCTTTGATGAAGGACGTTAATGGATGGATTTTACGTATATTTTTTATGAAACGGTACGAGAATGTGTAGGCAAGAAGGTGTAGGTCGGTATTTTGCAAAAAGATTGACGAATAGTGTAGACGTCGGTAAGACAACTGGAGACCAATGCATAAATCCTGATGATTTTTTTTTACACTAAAACTTACTTTTCTCTCGCCTTCCTCTCCTCCCGAATACGCTGCTGCTCAAGTATCTGGTTCTTGAGCTCTTGCTGATAGTACTGACGTTTAGCCGCGGCTTCCTGAAACGTAAACAGTACGCAAGGTGAAAAAAAAAATACAATTTGCTACATGCATGACATAGTACATTACAATAAAAGTTCGAAGGAAATTCGCAACAAGTGGCGATAAATTGAAACATGACCAAAGGAAGTGTTTTAAATCGACCCGAGTTGCGAATTAATTATTCGCGCGTGTCACAGTCACGCCTGAAAATATCGACTAGATCGAAGTGCCAAAAATATGTATACACGACTTTATGGCCCATATATTAGGGTAGTGCATACAGATTTTTGGCATTTAATCCGTATCGATATTTTCAGACGTGACCGTATAATGTTTTACAGTTACTTACATTTTTTTTAACGAGCCTATAGTGTTCCACTGCTGGGCAAAGGCCTCCTCCCTAGACTTCCAATTTTCCCGATTAACTGCAGCATCCGTCCAGTTGCTGAGAAATGCGTCCAGGTCGTCCCGCCATCGCCATCTCTTCTTAAGCCGATTCACAGTACATCCATATGTACTGTGAGTCGGCCTAAGAGGCCCCTTAAATTTTCGAGATATCTTGGCGCGTCAAGTGCTAATTACCGTACTAGTGCGGTAAAGTAGGACCATATGTACTGTAGTAGTACATTACGAGATAAGTGCGAAAATTAGGAAATTAGCAACGAGGGGCGATAAATTAAAACACAACCGAAGGGAGTCATATATTAGTTGAGTCGGGATCCCAAACTTAATGAAAATTATAAGATTTAAGTTTGGTATACGAAGTCTTAATTCGATCATTACAGTCAACGAGTAGAAAGATTGATTAGTACAGTCAGACCGCGGAGCGTGGCGTACCTTCTCGGCCACGGCGTTCCGCTGCTGCACGGCGTCCGCGTCGAAGAACGACGGCTTGTAGCGCGCCGCGCCCGCGCCCCGCTCGGCCCGGCCCGGCTCTGCAACGCGTACACACAGGCGTCCACAACTTATAAACCGACATGTCTTAGAGAAACCGGGTAACATATTAAAAATAATACTAGTTTATGTGACTGCTACATAATGAAAGGCATAATGGGTTTCAGAAACCATCGAAGTCAGAATAAATTTAAAAGTGGAAAATTTACTGTCTTGGGTGAGACTTGAACTCACGGCCTCTGGATCGATACTCCATCCAGAGGTCGATCCAGAGGTTGTGACTTCAAGTCTCGCCCAAGACAGTAATTTTTCCACTTTTAAATTTATTCTAAGCTTAATAGCATCGTTCCCAGACGTTTCTGCTTGTTAAAAATTAATTCAACGAAGTCAGTTTCTTAAAAGGACCACACGATGTAGAGTTACATACACTATTTTATCTACACACACATTATAAACTTTCTATGATATATTCACGAACCCAAATTATTGCCAACGTTGGGCCATCCTTGCTCTCTTGGCGGAACTCACAGATATGTGGCGGCGTCGCCGAAATATCTTATTCCCTCATTTTAAACGAAACTTTTAGTTAATAGTTACTTTAAAAACAACAAAACAAATCCATTTTATACTTAAAACTAATTAAAAGATTAACTGCACGTCAAATGGCGGTAAATGAAAACTTTTTCACTCATGTCACGCATTCGTCTTTTTTTAATTCAGAGACAAACTAGAGCCGGGGGCCTATTTTCGTATCTATGAAAAGTGGAGGTAAGTAATAGAATCTCCTTAGGCAGAACTGTTGCAAAAGTGTCCAGCTGTCAGCTATAAATAATAGTTCCAAATCTCTCTGGACACTTTTGCAACAGTTCTACCATAAGAGATGCCACCCCTCTTAATTCCACACTCCATAGTTCGATACAAACTACCACGCAAGATTTGTCAAAAAGGTATCTAGACTGATTATAGAATAGAGGTTATGATATGTGTGTAGATAAAATCCTTTTATTTCTTGCAAACTAAGACTATACATTTTCACATAACTAAAATACTAATTCCAAAATGATTATCACTTACACATTTTCATCAAGTGAATACCGTGGAACATATTAAACAGAAACGAAGATCGGTATAAGTTGTTCCTAAGAGAACCAAAGAAACAATATAGAGGCGTGGCAGATTTCCGATTCCAAAAAGTTTTTGACAAAAACAATATTTTTGGTACAAGCTTTTATCGCTGACTGTACCTTTCTTCCCCCAGACATCTAATACTCAGACCAGAGACAATTCTAAAAATCTCAAACTATTTGTGTTGTTTTATTGGCTATCTCCTGTTTGCATCATCAGATCAGCTCAATAGTACCATAATATTGCATTGTCACCAGATTTACATATGAATGCAAATTTTCAGCTTTATTAGAAACCGGGAAGTGGGTCTAATTTATCTTGGAAGATTTGACTGGTACAAATATATATAGTTACATTATAAGTTAAATAAAAGCTTGTAAAAAGATGATGAAAACGGATTTTGTTTTTTGATATTCACATTTTCTACCTAGCTTTCAATCAGTCTGGTTCACGGTGCATCACCAATATGGCGTATATTGAAAATAATATGACCACTTACGCCTTAGAGCTCGATTCTGATTTCTTGTTCTGAAATTCTTGGATCAGAAATGTCTCAAAAGACAGCTGACAGAACAAATCCTCAACAGTATCAGAACAAGAAATTAACATTAGAATCGGTGATTGCGGTACTAAATGCAAAGCCGTTGGTAAGATAAGCCTCAATAGCACAAACACGTTGCTCTGCTGGTCAGCGATCCATTGTTACTTGTTACTAATCAATCCGCAACACTCACGAAACTTAAAAATAACTCAAAGTCTACCTCGCACTACGCGTTCGAAAATAATTTCAAATCCGAAATCTGCCGCGGGACAACCTGTTCAAGGTATCTTTCCGTAAAAAGTGTCCTGAAAAAGGTGAAAGCCACTCACGCTCCAGGTCGGGCAGGCTGCGCCGCTCGGGCGCCACCGTGCGCGGCGACAGCTCGCGCTCCGCCTGCGTCAGCGGACAGGTCGACGGCGACGACAGCTGCCAGCAAACCACTCATCATAACAACTATTCATATGTTTACTGGTACAATACAACCTAGTACAATATACATTGCCACTGCCAAGTTATTACAGACGAACTCTACAGAATTTTATCGGCAATTTGTAAAATAAAATGATGTTTTGACTCTTGTTGCATGGTTAGTGCGTATTGTCGCGACTGGAGCGCCACCTTAAATATGTCATGTCTCGCTTTATATATAAAGATGCATGACTTATGTCAAGATATGCTAGGCATATTGACGTCTTTGCGATTGAATAAACAATCAAGATGCTGTATAAGGAATATTTTTAAGGAATCTAAAGTACAATCGGGGACATTCGCGGTGAACCACCTTAAAGGGCGAAAATCTTTTAAACGTCTTGCATGCGGTGAGGCGATAACACAAAAGTGACGACCAATAGTATGGCACTTAAAAAAAGTGGGCATAGAAAAAAAAAAGGTTAGCTCAGGTAGGTTAATATGTCGTCCATTGTCTTTGTAATGGCCGGCATTTGCAAACTAAGATACGGAATTCTACATGCATCCTAATTGGTTATCTTTATGGGGAGGCGAATTTTATCCTAATCAACAACAACTAATAAACTGTCTTTACTACCTATTGTTTGTCTCATTACCTGCTTTTACCCTTTTAAATATTAAGATAAAGAAAATGCATCGTAATTGGTTATCTCTATGGGAAGCGGAGGCAAAAGTTTTCTGAACTGGTTCACCGCGAATGTCCCCGATTGTACCTAAGGATAGCATAGTTATAATGCTGTCCCGCCAATGATTCCAGCGATCAACTTAGAGCATTTAACCAACCGGAGTCGCTTTTAAAAGTTTACCCCTCTGTCGAAAACCTCGGCCAATGGTTATATATATTGTATGGACTGAGATTTATCTGACAGGGCAATTTGTACGTTAAGGGGTCCACAGATTACCAGTTCGCCGGACGATACCAATGTTATTCGCAAAAGTTGACAATCGCGAATAATTTGTCGTACCCCTCCCCCGCAAATATGGGCAGAAGATGTTTTGTTCAGAAAATTGCATACAAGGCGTCTCCGGTTAGTTAAATGCTCTAAGGCAGTCAATGCCAATGTACCAGCGGGACAGCAATATATGCGCGTGCAATAGAGACAAGAAATGGTGGGTCAATGTACAAAATTATTCGTACTTAGCGTCCTTACTTTATGAACTTACCCTGTAGAATTCAGCGTCGTCCGTCTGTACGGCCACCGAGAGAGGTCTGCCGGCGGTGTTGGTCTGCACACCGGTGTCTACTTTACTGAAAATGTGAAAACATTAAATTAATATTTCGAGACAATCGGCAATGCAATAAAGGTGTGCATACATTTTGGGAGCCATAGGTGATAATTTTTTCCTTGGATTGCCAATCCACTCGATGTAGAAGGAACCCGCCATCAATTACCATGGCACTGCCAGCAAGGCTTGGTGGATTAGACACCGATGAAAAGGCGTTTTCGGATTTTTAACATGATCATACCAAAAATAGCGGCCATTTTTTACAAATTTTACTTTATATAAATTCATATCAAGGTACCCTTCGGATCCTCAGATATCAATTTTCATCATGATTATAACAAAATCTCCGTTGGACGTACTGACGTACCGTTTTCGATCTACAAGTGAAGAACTGAAAAAGAGCAAAAAATTATGCACACCTCCCGGGATTGCGCAAACTCTGATTATACACGTATTTAAGATCAAAAGAAGGTATTCCGAGTAAAACTATAAGCTAGGAATTAATTCTTCGAAAAAATCTAATTTGGTGGGCCTATCAGCTGAACATTTCAAATTTCAAGGTCCTGCCTTCAAAGCTTGCGTTACCTTTGACTATCTAAGTATTATAAGGAAACTGTTAGTTATCTATACATATAATATTTAATTCATGACTAACCTAGTAAAAGTCTGCGTAGCACTAAACACAGTATTGACAAACGCTCGGGGCCGCTCCGGACTGACTCTGTCCCGCTCTAGTCGTTCTATCTCCCTCTCTCGTTCGCGTTCTTCTCTCTCCCTCTCCCGTTGCTCGCGCTCTCTTCTCTCTCGCTCGGCTTGTTCCTTTTCTTCTTGTTTTTTCTTCGCTTGCTGGAAATCAAAAGGTAATTTTAGATCCATGCGTATATTGTAAGACCATGTACAAAGGCTGCATCAAACTGGAATACAAAATGCGTGTCGAAGAGAAAACGAAAAAATAACCATTTGAATATTATGACAGCCAGAATTACGATACAAGTGTGAAAAGTAGGAAATTCGTAACGAGTGGGGAGAAATTAAATCACGAACGAAGGGAGTGTTTTAAATCAACACGAGTTACGAATTACGTTTTCGCAAGTTTATTGTACAACGTTCTACAGTACATATGGCCCTTTAAATTTTTGACATACGCATGTATAGTGCTATTTACCGCACTAGAGCCATATAAAATTAGAGCATATGTACTGTAAAGACAATTAAGACCTTTTGTCATGGCTGCCTAAAACCAAAGCTAATCATCATCCGTTTTAGGGAGATAGTATATAGAACTCGTTTCATACATGTCCAAGACTTTGTATTTATATGTAATTCTAATTTCACCTGATCAAGATTTGCACTGGTGCCTAATCCCCTTTGGCCCAGGAATACATCGCCTCACGTTTCCCCATCCAAATTTTGTAGGCGACCATAAATAAGAGTCATCACACCTGACAGAGATATTCCCTTTACTACTGTAGCTTCCTAAGGGTGTTCCTTCTGTTCCGTCCTGTGTAAGAGTGTTTATACCCCCCCCCCCCCCCCCCCCCCATGTCCAGGAATACCTCGCCCAAAGCTCTGCTCACCAGACAGTTTAATATGCGACCATAATACAAGAGGTACCTACTTCTCCTGATCAAAATAATACTTACATCGCCCGAACTCTCCAAAATGTTTGTAGGAAACCATAATACAACATGCACCTCACCTGATCGAGATATTCCCTATACTGCTGCTGCCGCAGCTTCCTAAGGGTGTTCCTTCTTCGTTCATACTCCCCGAGTCCCAGTAACGCGTCGCCGGACGGCCTCTCGCCCCGTATGAGGGGGTTGTTGGGGGAGTATTCGCCCGCTTTTAGCATTACGGGGAGGCCCAGGTAACGCTGGAACAAGATACGACTTTTGTTACTTCTATGACAGCAGTATTTAGCTAAAACAAGGATATAAAAAAATGCAACCAAATTAATTTGCAAATCGATACCACAATGCACAATGCTTAGAAATAAAGGAAGAGAAAAACTTATATTGTCTCGACCAAGACAGTGAGTTTTTCCACTTTGCCTTTTTTTTTTAGCATGGAAACCACATTGTTCAGCCGATCATGTTAGGTAGGTATACTTACTAGAGTTCCTTAAGGACCCAACCAACAAGTAAGAAAAAAGCAAAACCTTCGTTTTTATTTGCAAGTTGGTGTGCTGTAATAATTAATTCGATGATAAGAACAGAAGAGAGAGATGGCCGGAGACCGTGTAAGGATGCCAATGACTACGATTACTCTGCCAAGAGCATGCCACGAATAAATTGTCAGTTGACAAACAAAGTAGGTACTTCATTCCGGACAGAGACTTATTCTAAGTCCACGTTGCATTGAGGTTGAACATGTGGTCTGCATAACCCACTGGCTACTCGTGCGCGATGGCTCGTGTTTGAGCAGTAATTGCTAATGAAATTCCTGAAGCAGCGAGGCGCAGCAAGACTGACGGCTCTATTAGTTGTCGCTTGTTACCGTTCATTCATAATTACTAATTAGGGGCTAACATGCTTTTAGTTTTAAAAAGCGGCCACACAACGTAAGACATTAAACGCAATATACTTATACACCTACGCTGCATCAAGTTCCGGTGTGGTCGTAGTAGCGTGTTGTTAATTGATATCTATCCAAAATTACCACTATAGATGCCATTGCAACAATACGAGTATCACTACTGGAGTTTGGCTATTATATAAAACACAGTAGACCAGTTTCTGAGCTTGCATTAAGAGGCTGTCAATACCTAATGCGCGCACACTGTCTATTTGTATCGGAGTAAATGAGATAGCACTGTCGCATGTTACTGGGCCTGGGCAAGGGAATACAAAGAAATTATTTAAATAAAAAAGTGGATGATTAGTGTAATATTTTACTCGTTAGCGGTTTAGATATAAATGTTTTGAAATTGTGATTTTAATTGCAGACCCATAAATCAAAGCAATAAAGACATATGTAGAACCGTTTAATTGTGATTTTAAGACCAATCTTTGCAATTATTTTCTATCGAGCCGATTTCGTTCAATCATGTATCGAGTACAACCACGGTCTTTGAAATATAATTAATATGAACATATATTTTTCTTACTTGACTAAAACAAATAGTCTTTCTTAAAAAACTGTTTAAGTAACATCAATTTCAAGGACATTGGGTGTTGACAGCCCCTTAAGGTAAGCGTCCTAGTGCAGTTCTACATCAACCAATTTTTCGTGTTATGGCTCCATCAAGGTGTTGATGATCATGCCAGTGTCGGATAAGATAAGACACCTAGCAAGTATATGAATCTTATTACGGTCATAGCCAGTGTTCGGTGCAGTTCTACATGCGAATGCCCAAAATATGACACCGCTGTCACCTATATTGTCAATCAGTCAAGTTTAAAGGCTCATAAATATATCCAAGCAAGAGAAGGTATAGTCAGTACAAACATTTTGTAGAATTATTTATTACGGTGTTTGAATGTAAACAAGGTGATTTGACGTCAGTGGCACTCAAAAGAATAATTAGTATTGATATAATCGATAAACGGCTGTCTGCTGTACATTGTAGAAAGGTATTTTTAAAGAACATCCATTCTAAGCGCTGCGCTGCGCGTTGTCACTTGTCTCTATGAAACGGTTTCCCATGATTTTGGCGTAATCATCAGATCATCTTATTGAGAACTACGTCCTGCATTTCGATACGTAATCTCAATTCAAGAAACGTTCTGCCTCAGCAGCTTACTAACCAGTTTAAAGTTTGTCATTGAAGGCAAGGCAAGCAGGGACGTATTAGCGTAAAACGCCTGTACTCACGCTCCTGACCTGATTGTCCATAGTTGCCGTCAGAGGCGGATTTTGGGCGATAATCAACGGCCTGGCAGTTTCAGGAGCAGCAGCATGAGCAGTGAGTGTTATCCTTCTGATAACCGGTGTCCATGCAATACAAATCTCAATTAAAATTTAATTATTTTTCAATTTACCGAAATTTTAATACGCAGTTCTCCGAAGCATATAAAGGGTAATTAGCGATATACAGGACGTTGAATGAAGTACTACTCTTAAAAAAGGGTACAATCGCGATTTTAAAGATGTTTGCTTGTATTAGAACCCTTCAGGTGATCGCCGACATACGCGCGTGTGAAATCGCGCGCGACTCCGTAATTGATCAATTAGCCGTCGGGACTAGCGTGCTGCGAATATTGACGGACAGTTTACATTCGCACGCTTTACCTAATATGTAGGTTTATATAACAATATATGCATATTTAATTATAAACGTTTTTAACATAGAAGCAGAATTGCTGCTAGATCATCCTTTCTTTATTCATCGCTGCGATCCCACCCTGCAGAGTGAAGGCTAATGATTGCATTGTCACCCAACTTAGTGGCTCTGTCAGCTGTAAACCTCGAGTAAATCTTAGAAAGTGTAAAAGTGAAAAATACTTAGTTCGTTGAGTCGTCAACACAGTGAACTCACAATACGCTATTGGCGCTTAAGAACTTTACTAATGTCCGTATTTTGAAAAAATTGCAACTTGATCGATTAAAAATATATTATTTAATCATAGAATGTGGTCACAAAATTTCACGAGAATCGGTTAATAATTGCAACCTGTAGAGTAGAACATCCGGACATATGAATGCAAAATGCCAGAGTTAACACAGAGACCTTCGCTAACGCTTCGGTCAATATATAAGTACGAGCAGTGTCAAGTTTCAGCTCAAATGAATAAGGGGAAGTGGGTCTAGAGCGAAATGCGCTTCTAATAGCAAATCAATAACAGATATTTAAAGCTTCTCTAACCATTCCAGAAGGTACATCGGAAGTTTTAAATAAAATTCACTTATAGGTGACCACTACATTAGGTAAATAGATTTCAACCTCGCCCCGTCTTATACTGGGAAAATCAACATTTCTTTTCAAAACATGACGACCGCCGTGGAACTTTGTTTTTCGTACAACATAACTCCTTTATCCGATAGCGTCAACTCGCATAGTTTCAGACATCGAGTCGCCTGCAGCGACTGCTTTTTTTTTTATAATACGTCGGTGGCAAACAAGCATACTGCGCGCGTACTGCTGCACGCTGATAGTAAAAGTGTTCAAATGTAGACAAAGTAGTAAATGAAATAGGTAGGTAATTTGAATTTAAAGTGCCAGGCCTACTTTTTAGTTGCAGGCGTCCATAGGCTATAGAGACTGCTTAACATTAAGCGGGCCGTATGCTTATTTGAATTATTTGCCACCGACGTAGTAGGAGAAAAAAGGTTATTTGCAAACTTAATATTCTTTCGTCATGTTCTCTCAGTCAGAAACTATGCGGGTTGTAATATTTTAGGCGATACAAGATATATATGTGACTGTACTCATTACTTTGAGCAACTTTTGTTGACAATAGCGACCCTGAAATGGCAAAAAAAGATCATAGCTACTAAGTTGAATTTCGACAATATTATGTTTTTTTTTTTGTGATTTCAGAGTTACTGCTATAGTAAAAGTTGATCGGGGCAATTGAAATTGAAATACGTCACTAATAGGTACGTTTTGCAATAGACAAATATGAAACTAAAGGTGGCCTATTACTATCACATATACTTTTTAGAAGTATATTTCCATAGACAATGAGTGGCCGAAAAACATGGACTTTCCTTTTAAATTTACTTATTAAAAAATATACTACTTTTTATGAAATGAAAATGTTGGACGTGAGTCTGAAAATATCGATACGAAAAAAGTGCCATAAATATGTATACGCGACTTTATTGCCCATATATTAAGGTTGTGTATAAATATTTTTGGCACATTTTTCGTACCGATATTTTCAGACGTGACTGTATAAAATATGCGTAAATCGTCCTTAACCCACGCCGACGTTTTCAAAGTTTAATAAATAAATTTAAAGAAGGAAAGTAACCCCCTTATTCATAAACGTGTACTAAAGTTACGATGCCGCCAATCATCGTTTGTCCCTTTCCATCATACCAATACGTCGGAAAGGGACAAACGATGATTAGTACACGTTTATGAATAAGCGAGTAAATGTTTTCCGGCCAAACATTTCATATGGAAATATAGTTTAAAAAAATATTTGTGATAGGCCATCTTTTTGTTTCATATTTGTCTATTGCAAGACTTATCATGTATTTTTTTTCGAACTTGACGTCCATAGGGTTACAATCGCGTAAGTACATATTTTATACCTACCTATCACCTGAAAAAATACACCTAGTACCTACCTAAAGATATTTAGCTATAAGTTCGGTGGGCCACAATCCTCTAAACCGCCCTAACTTAGCCCTGACCCCATTCTCCGATGGGATCGGCTCGGCTCGGATGGCTCCAGTCATCGTCGACTGCCACCGCGACCATTGCACGCTACGCCCTGTTGCGCAAAAGGGTTAGTCCGTCTACGCTAAGTTTGCACTGACTTGACAGTGACAATGTATTTTTTTTATACTAAGTCGGTGGCAAACAAGGATAGGCCCGCCGGATGGTAATTAAACAGCATTAGCAGCTTGTGCAGTATGGCAGCATTAGGAGCCCGACGTGCACTAAAAAAATACCCCAACTTATTGAGTAATTAAAAAAATTACTTCTGCCATCTTTCGACACTTAGTTGACAAAAAGTGACGCCATCTGATAGATCAAAGGCTAAAGGTATAGCGGCATCGTTTCGAGCTATGGCGCCACAACCTTTGACCTATGCCCGCCAAGATGGCGCCAGTGTTTGATATTTAACAAACACATATAAGTGAATTCTTTCACTGAAATGATCAAAGTCAAATGGCGTTCTAAAAGTTTTAATAACGTTATGTCTAAAGATAGCTGTAAACTTTCTTTGGCAATCCACGTCTATTTCAATTCTCTTTGCTATTAAACAAGCATTCCTTTCATCTCTTGGCGTGTAGACAACGCGTAGACGGTCTGTAATTATTGTAATAATTAATAGTATGCGCTTATCAAAACGTACTTATAACATTTCAATCGTGCGATGTTAAAAAGTGGCGTTTACTTTATTAACTTGGTGTGTAACTATCCATCGTACAGCTTAAAGACCGGGCTTTAGTTTCCAACTCAAAACTGTCGAACTACGATTCTGAAAACAGCTTATTATTATTTACTTCGCACAGTTTTCAGCGATTACAAGTTCCAAGGCCCCACTAAGTTGGTATCAGGCCTGTACAGTGTACACCCAACTGTAAGTGAGCTCTGCACGCCATGACTTTTGCAACGGGGTAGGGCTAAGAGCTAGGCTAGAGTCAATATTTCAATATTAGGACAGAAATTCTAACTTATTGGATCAAACTAGCTATTCTAGGATTAAAATTTGGTAGGTAGGTTGTACTTAGTTGATCAAAATACCATTGAATAAAATGTGATATTAATAAGTTACTAATTTGAAACTCGGCCAAACAAGGCCGGCTAAGGAGTGGAACTCACTTTCTGCTAATGTATACCCAGCCCACTATAACTTGGACCTTTTCAAATAAAGAGTGAACAGACAATTCCTAGGTAAGCTTGCTCCATCCTAGACCACATCGGCACTTATCAGCAGGTGAGATTGTGGTCAAATATTATCCAATAAAAAAGACATGATATGTACAATACTGCATTTCAAGAGAAAGAAGAAAATAAGGACAATAAGATTTAATAGTAGGTACATAGGTACTTTAAAAAGTTGAAATAGTACAGTTTCGGGTAATGTGAACAAACTATTTAGCCCGTTTGGCGGATATGGGGTCATTCGTTATTTGACGGTTGAGAAACGGGTCCATGAAAGTTCATACTGTGTATTTGCGAATACATACTTGTGTTTGAGATGCGCTCATCACCCGCTACCCGCTGGTCACCTGGATAGGATATCCGATATGTGAGCCTCAAAAATTATGACAAGGTGGACGCCCTAACAGAAAAGGCCTAGTGGTAAGTCTAAAGAATAGGTGATTGGACTGTGTGGAAGAAGGTCTTAGGAGGATGAGGAAGTACATTAACTGGAGGAAGGTTGCCAAGGATCGCGACAACTGGAGTCAGATAGTGGAGGAGGCCGAGACCCACAAAGGGTTGTAGCACCATCGGAAGTACGAGTAAGTAAGTTTGCGAATGGCGAATACTTAATGTTCCGCTTCATCTTCAGAACGGTCTGGCTGATTTGGTTGTATTTATCGGTAAAGAATAAGGATTAAGTGAGTCATCGATATTTCTTAGATATATTTTATTTTAACTCGCTAGACTAGGAGCTTTCGGTCCGAAATTTGACCGGGGTTTGTACTCTTTATTACGCTTAGTTATTTGTTAAGGTAGCGTACGTTCTCATCGCTTTCAGTACCCCGCCTCACACTTCATATAGATGCGTCTTTAACCATAGATGGCGTCCGTCAGGCATTGAACGAAACAGCAGCGCAGCTCGCTTTGTGGTTCAAGACAAACGGCCTATCATTGAACCTAAAAAAGACTCACTACATTCACTTTAATTGAGCGGGCCGCTCTATGACACGGCTCCCTGTTCAGATCAATGGAACATCGTTTGACCAAACCACCACCACAACCTTTCGAGGGTTTCGAAATTGACTCTGGTTTGAAATGGGATAGGCACGTCGACAAGTTATGTAGCAGAATAGCTAGTGCCTCCTTCGCTCTAAGCCGAGTTGCTAGGACAGTGACTCCAGAGGTCGCCCGTACGTGTTACTTTGCTACCGTACACTCTCTGATGCAATATGGGGCAGAACTCTGAGGTCGCTGTGCTGAGTGGGGAAGGGTCTTTCGCCTACAAAAATGTGCTATTAGAATCCTTGCACGAGTACCAATTGATACACCGGCTAAAGACCTTTTTAAAGAATTAGGCATTCTTACGTTATCTGCTATTGTAATTAAGCAGATAGCAGTTTATGTGCGTGAAAATATTCACACCTATAAAACAAATGGCATGATACATCGACGCAATACTCGATATGCACATAAGCTTGTTGCTATCAGCCACAAGCTTGCCAAGTCCTCGAAACTGACTTATGTGACGGGCCCCACAGTATATAACCATCTACCAAAAAATATAACTGAGGCCCCAAGCGTAAGCACGTAAGCAGCTTTAAACATCGCCTAAAAAGTTGACTTATTAAGCGCCCATTCTACAATTATGACGAGTTCATAATGACCAATAAATAATTATATGATTTGCTTTGATTACTCTGTATTGAAAGTATTGTCATTTTTTATTATTAGTGACAATGTAAATTAGCTTTACAAATAAATGAATATTAATACTTAGGGCGGTTTCAGACTAGCGTATTTTTCTACGCGTATATGGTCGTTTCGGCGTTACGAGCTTACAAGCACGTAACATTTCTCTACATTTGGTTTTTACGCGCTTACACGGGCGTTACTATTCCCTACGCGTATTACGGTCGTATAAAACGCTACTCTGAAACCGCGGATCTATAGATAATATCATGCAAGCTCCTATACTATACGTTTAGGGTGGAAAAAGGGATGGTTACGCAGTAATTTATTAAGTCGACTCATTTCGGTCAAGGGCGTACATGCCATATTTCACATAGGTTATAAACACGCATGAATTATGGCCGTAATGGAGAAATTTCCTGAAGGGAACCACTTAATACTGCTATTGGCGTAAGAGGCTATGTGGTGAAATTTTATAATTTCCGGGATGAAAAAAGGCCCATATATATGTAATAGTAGGTAATTGCTTATATATATATACGATAATGGTTGTAGTATGGTGACCCAAAAGAAGCCTTCACTCACGTTGACTTCGAATGCATACCGATTGGACGAATATGTAGGTACTAGTAACTCTAGTAAGTATTTTAAATCTAAAACAACGTATGTTTCCGTATGACTTATGTGTATTAGTAGAGTTATTTTCATTTGTATGAATAAAAGGATAGATATATCACAAGCTATTTAAAAATAACAACCCTACAATCAAAAGATTTGAGATTTCAAATGGATGATTTTAACGTAAACAGATTTTGAACGAGAAATTCCTAGTACTAATCCCCCTTTCTTTACTAAGCATATTTAGACACTAAAATAAAATATCGTATTAAGGTGTACGTATTGGTTTGAATTAAGCCTAAAGACAAAACAACCCTTCACCGATTTATAAAATTTTTAGCCTTTTATGATAGCGATAGATGATAGACCTACTAAGCTCCCCATTTTGTAGATCTATTTTTTTTAAACACACATAGTTTTAGAGTCAGACCAAGATAAGTTGGCAGCGATTTTGATAGCCCAGCTTGTGCAATTACTATTTTAAACGTCAAACTTCTATGAAATTATGACGTTTACTTAACACTTGCACAGGCTGGGTTATTAAAATCGTTGCCAACTTAGCTTGGTCTGACTCCAGGTGTGTTGCTGTCAGAGCCACAACACAAATATACCTATCATGGGAATACAGACGTGACGTGTAAGTATATTTTAATATATTTTTACCTAACCTCGGCCGCACCCATCATGTCATGAGTTATTCCATTTGCCTAGGTACTATTAAGGTACGGTGCCGTACCTAACGCTGGCGAATCGAGCGCTATAGCTAACCAGTTTATAAGTTATGCGGTCCATAGATGTAACAAAACTGTATTTACGCAAATTAAGCAATAGGAATGCAGCTATCTGTTAGAAAGAGACACTTGCGTTTATGTAAGTATAACATTTCATGACGAAGGTGTAGTAGAGATGAAACAAGCCAAATTTTTAGATTTATAATTGCATTTCATTCTACTCGTAACTTCAATTTTATGTCAGTTGTATGTATGTATGTAAACACTTTAGTGTATACAGAATGTTGGCAATGTACAAAGGAGTTGTTGTCCTAAGAACTTTATAGGTATAATAGCTCGGTAAGTGATGTGAATTGACGCCCTGAAAACAGCTGAAAACAATGGCGGGCGAGGCCGGGCGCGGCGATAACAGAACATTAGACAAATTAATTCTCTTATCTATGGCTATAATATAGTACAGCGAAAACTTATAGCTCGGCTACGTTTACTGAAGTTTAGCAGCTAACATTTTTTTTGCACATACATTATTTATTCCAGAAGGCCTAGCAATTAGCACTTTGGAAATATTCATAGGTCTGATTTTTTCAAATATCAGATAAAGTTATCTGTTAAATAAATATGACACTCTCTTTTTATTCTTGCATGTGAAAGAAAGGGAGCGTGCTATATATATCTGACAGGTAGTTTTCTCTGATATCTGAAAATTAGACCTAAGACAGTTATAATAGGTATTTATAATTTTTATTCGACTTCAAAACTAGGTTTTTAAAATAAATTCCTTAGTTAGCCACCTTATCTAAATTATCTTTTTATGAAATTAAAATTTCAGAGAAAATTTTTTTTGGGTCTGAGAATATTGGTTGGGTGAAATGGGTCGTTTTACTCGTTTTACTAAGCGTAATTAAGTAATTATTATTAAGAACTAAATCGTTCTAAAATAGACAGATCGTTTCACACCTATAAATACAATGAATTTCTACGGGGTAAACTAATTTGTATCTTTAAGTATCTCTAACTAAAAATAGACTAAAATTAGTCCTCAAAATAAATAAAGCTATGAAGTACACAAACTAAAATTATGTAAAAATTAAATGTCTACAAATAAAAGATTGCCCCAAATCTGTGACGACCAAGAGGACGTACCAAGAAGGCTGGAGGAATGCCGCTGAACGGCAGGAATTTATTAATTTATTAATTATCGGATTATAATTATGTATAAGATATAAGGAGATATACGATTTCATTATAGATATTTGATAAAAGATCACGCACCAGACACAATTATGTACGACGGGACAGGACATATCATATTTTACGCAAACTTTGGCTGGCGACTGTGCTCGGGCTGTAGCTTTGGTGAAAATGCAATGAAAATGGAAAAATAAATACACACCAGGCTCGGACAAGCTAACTCAGACCTAGTGTAAGCAACATGTCTGCATGCAGTGTTGGCCGAAACGTCCATGCAATTGACCATTACAAAGTGAACCGTAAACTGTAACCGTCCGTTACGGTTCAATTTGTAATGGTTACTGGTCAATTTCAATTAACGTTCGGCCAACACTGTCTGCATGCTATGGACAGAATCGACTTGCAATGTTTCGACAGCGACATTTTCACACGTTCTGCTGACGTTGGCGACAAATCCAACTCGCAGTGCATGTGATGAGTAAACCAATATAAAAACAATATAGCGAATAGTTTTTTTCAATGGTTCAGTGACGACAGAATCCGATGCTGCTACGAACATAGGAGATCTTCCTTACCGTCTTTATTAATAACGATTTGGACAGATGCTTTAGAAAATGTTAAACCTAACATGTTAAAATACTTAGTAGAGCATTACACTATTTGTTATCTGAGTTATCATATTATATTAAACATCTTATCTGTCACATACCTAATATTGATTTTGGAAACCATGCACTGATTTACAGTAAGGTACAAAGAATAAATGAATCCCACAAAAAATGTAATTAAGTAAAATAAGCCACGTTCAATTACTTAGTCAGGTCATAAGTTCTGAAACAAAGTTTTTGACTGGTAAAAAGTAAAACAAAGCTTTTAATAATAAAATATAGTTATTATTTGAAAGTTTGTTTTGTGCTTATCAAAACGTAATATTATTTTAAATTTAGGTCGCGGTTTTATTTACAATTTATTTACTTTAGGATTATCGTTGGACGCGAATACGCGGATTGTGAAAAATACTTCAAATGAGTAAAAATAAGTGTCACATTAAT
This sequence comes from Cydia pomonella, assembly GCF_033807575.1. NCBI lineage: Eukaryota > Metazoa > Arthropoda > Insecta > Lepidoptera > Tortricidae > Cydia > Cydia pomonella. Next base: position 27,582,411 of record NC_084705.1, on the reverse strand, counting down.
AAAATAGTTACCATCGTTTATTTGTTTGTATGAAACTACTTTATTTCTTCGATAAGTCTGTACGAGCATTTTCTCGGACAAGTCTTTACTTTAGATAATATCCTTCAAACTAAGGCTACTTTTCAGTAACACGCTTAGATTTGAATCCCATACAACAAGTAGATTTGGTAAAACGTGCACAGTAGCAATAAATAAGAGATAAAATACTCCGCTTTTGCGTTATGCAAAATTCAAGCATGTTAAAGAGAAAAATAAATAAATAGTGATCAAAACCACCTTAAACAAGTAGAGTATTTTTTGACGTATATTTTTATGACTTTTTCCAAGTATTACCTAGAATTATTCAAAACTTTCTCACTGCACCCACATTCGAGAATTTCTGTTTTGCCCAATGGTTGACTGGTAAAGAATGCCTTAAGGCATTAAGTCCGCCATTTATACTAATTTTTATTGTGCAATAAATTCTAAATAAATAAATAAATAATAAATTATATTGTAGCTTTTAAACGATATGCAAAAATGTGGTGCTTTTATCTTTATACGAATAACCTGTCAAGGCGCCTTTATGGCAAGCGACAATGTGGGATATTTTGCCGGCCGCGGTCACAAATAATAATGAATCTGTACCCATAACTTATTTATCAATAAAAACATTTGTGACAGAACTTATGACCTGACTAAGTGTCAGTACAGCCAGAAGTATTAGTTATGGATGTGATAAATAGAGGTTCAACGGGTTCAACATTTAAAATATGTTATTATTTGTGTAGTTACTATTATTTTATTTCATTTTTAGTCTTTTTTTGTTTCAATGTTGTCCATTAAGTAAACGATTAGATTGTAATTACAGATAACTTACCTCTTTAAGCAAATAAACATCAATTTAAACCACTCACGGAAATTAAAAACAAAACATTTGTGTCAAACATTTAGAATTTCCGATTCGATTCCAAATTCAAATCACACGCGAACTTATCCGTCACATATTAACGCCTTATCGCGTTAACATGAGAGTCTAATATCGTGTAAATAAAAAGTAAAAGTAAATTGATGTTTGTCTGACCAGTCAAACTATACAATCACTTATTACCGAACTTATTACGTTAAAATTAGAGTCTAATATAGCATGATTGGAGTAAACGTAAGTTGGGTATGTCTGATCGGCCAGTTAGCTCCGTTTCGGTCCAAAACGAGCTCCTGACGCGGCGGCTACATTGTTTCTGGCTGTATTGTTCGAGGTGCACAGCGAAACCACAAACTAACAGAAGGTCTGCTGCGCAGACATTATTTTTGTTTCAGTTAATGACCCCCAGTTTTAGGTACCAAACTCATGTCTCAGTGCAAATTAAGTCACGCGCGACAGACACTAACCTTCTCTTTCTAATTAGTGCTGTGCAAAAGAAATGGGGAATGCCACGCCCACAGTTATATCTTGACAGCAGCACTGGTTATCATGATTGGGTGATAAAGACAAAACGGAACACATTTGGAAGCACCTAGGTGTACACTCCTTTATTCATAAAACTTAGCAAACCTTTTTAAAATCTTGTCCTTTTCTAACAAACACAAACCACAAATGTCGAAATGCGATTATCAGGGGCTTGTTAAACTTGCCAAGCGTTTATTAATAACCCCACTAATCAGTTAGAACTATAGAACTGACCGTCAGTTTGTCATGGACTGGTTAAACTTTTTTGCGATAATATGCCATAATGGGCTATTTTTCTAACAAGTCAATTAGCTACCCTTTATGAAACGCCAATAAGATTTTATCCTATGTAATCAAAGAAACGTATCGCCTGACATCACAGTAGGTACATAAATATGCATAACCCGACCAGAAATATATGATATTGTCAATTCTCATGTATAGGTGACAGTTCAGTTCAGTATGAAAAATTTAGTTCCAAGTTCCAATGTAATTCCGCAATATGGCGCGTGATCATATATTACTGATGGTCAGGCTTTATATTCTGATGATTCCGGCTTCTTTCTACCTAAACTATATCTAAAGTAGGCCATCTAGACCCGTTTAGCCTAATTTCTGACGTTATTTAAAATCAGGCCTGCTGTAAGGTGCGCACAGTGTGTGCCGAGGTCACTTCGCATTGATGCGCGCTGGGTAGGTATAAGATCCGCGCGAATGCGAACGTTAATTTTGATGTGTGTGGGTGACAGGGTCTTGTATGACTTGTATGACGTCACTACTATAATATTGGCACTAAGCCTTACATGCTTTAAGTATAGTCGACTGTTTATTTATATCTTGATATTAACCGCTTTCAGGCAGGCAATGCCTGGCATTGTATTAGACTATGTTTAAGGAGTTTAGACTAGTTAGACTATGAGCACCTTTAAGAAGACCAAGTTTTCAGCGTTGTCTCAATTAAATGATCGAGAAAGCTCAACACTATCATAAATATATACTTTTTGTATTCAAAACTTGCCATGAGTATGGCAAAATCGTTGACTAAGTATTTCTTGCATATATTATTTTTATGATAATCGCCCGACAAGTATATAATGCATGTACGCACAAATTTGTATACGAAAATCGTATATAACTGTCAGACAAGTTCCATTACACGGTGAGAGGTTTACATTTCGCTTGTTCCCCTTCATCCCCTTCGAGGATCTTGGAAGGGGTATTTCGTACCAAAGCCGTATTGCTACCTAAACCCTTTCATTTGGCTTTTTAAGCGCTTTTTAATACGGGTAAGCAGTTCTCTTTTCGAATGAAATCTGATAACCGAAGCGCTAATCTCTTGAAGGGGTATCCATTATAAAGCTTAAGCCATTTACATCTTTCTATTCCTAATATTGCATAAACGACTAAGCCATTTAAAGATTTTTTTACTGAGAAGGGGTGGAGGGGTCCCTGTCGTAAACTGACTTACACCAATGTCACCAATGAACAACTGCAAGATGCCGTATATCAAACTATCTCGAAGGGTATTTAATTGTATGCCTTTTCCGGAATTGTATTCCTTTTCAAGATCTTAGTCGATGAGTGCATATTTCAGATCAATGTATACAGCCTCCAGGCTTGGAAGCGAAGCAGATTGGCGCATCATTTTGGCATCAGTCCAACCTTCCCAAAGTCAAACCTTTGAACCGGGCCCAAGGACTGCAAGCTATTAGGAAGATAAATGACGCGTTAAACCTTGGCTGATGGCGCCTTTTCAGACAAGTTTGGATAAAAGCAATAAAAGTAATACGAGTATTAAGTTTATGAAACTATTTTTAGGATTCCGTGCGTGTCGCAAAGGCAAAAAAAGACCGTTAAAGAACTATTCTTCCGTCTGTCGATGTTGGTCTGTTCGTCAATACTCTTTTTAGAGGTGAAGTTATCAACTTGAAATTATTATCAAATTCCCAGTTGGCTAGTTCTTGACGTTATAATTTTGTTAAACATGCATAAGTAAACGCAATCCAAAACATGTACCGTACCGATGTCCGCTTTATGAACAATTTAGACTTATAGGCGTAAAAATATGCAAAATAGTTTCTTTCAAATATTGAAACGACATAATAGGTATTTATTTATTTCATGGGAAATGTGTCAAATGTGATATTAATATAGTATAGTCTATATATTGAAAAAAAAAATGTTAATTATTAGCAAGCGAACGAAAAAAGTAACTTATCTTAAAACAAAGTAGTAGGACATGTACATGTACATTATGCATTAGTATTATGGCCCAAAGAATCTGGAATTTCCTGGATTCAACGGGTATTAGTAATGAAGTTTAAAGGGCCGTCACAATAGATCACTGCTTGGTCGACGTGGCACTCAAAGACCCACGATAGCCATAATAATAATAATAGGTACATTATGAGCGAGAGACCAATCTCACTGCGTCTAGTAACAAACAGCGTGCAAACAATCTAGACATTATTGTTATATTTTAAACCTAAGCGCGTGGGCGACGAGATAGATATACCTCATTTATATCGCTTAGTGATTCGACATTGGCAATGATATCACTGAACGGATTAAGAATACACAAGTTTATATCGTCAGCAAACGTACTTAAGTAAATATAGGTAGTTGTACAGTAATAAAGCTGCAGAGCGCCCACCCCCCAACAAATTTCTGTGCAGGGGGGGGGGGTCCGACATTATTTATTTATTTATGTTAAGAAGAACCAACAGCTTTAAATAAATAAAATAAATAAATATTATAGGACATTCTTACACAAATTGACTAAGTCCCACAGTAAGCTCAATAAGGCTTGTGTTGAGGGTACTTAGACAACGATATATATAATATATAAATATTTATAAATACTTAAATACATAGAAAACATCCATGACTCAGGAACAAATATCCATGCTCATCACACGAATAAATGCCCTTACCAGGATTTGAACCCGGGACCATCAGCTTCGTAGGCAGGGTCACTACCCACTGGGCCAAACCGGTCGTCTTTAAACTTACAATATAACAGGAACAAGAATATTATTCCGATTTTGGTCGCTTTTGTGATATTTGACAGGCAATCTTGTCGGCAAATCACTTATGCAATGTATACCCAGCATATCCATCGATGGCGATAGCTCATTAATTTAAGTACGTAATCAATAAGTGTTCTAGTTGTAAATACAACCCCTGACGAATTGTGAAAACTCATTGTCAATACAATGATAATTTTCTTTTGAAAAGAGGCCGTTACGGAAGTACTTTAAAGTCAATCAATCATTCCATCAAACCCCATTCAAGTATTCAATTTCATCGCGCACTATCGCGATCGCAACATGCTATTGGGGTATTTGTTCCAAGTTAACTGCAATAGCGTAGAATCGTTGTATATTCACGATACGTTTCGTAGTAAATTGCCCTTTACTACGAAATGTATAGCAACTGGTCTTCTCTGCCTAGTATTATTATTATTTTTAAACTTGATTGTATTATAAGCAGCAAACGTTACAAAACAAATGGGTATAGATCACGTTATGTTAACAACTTACCAGAAACGCGTTAAGGTGGATGGATAGTGTGTAGGTAGGTACCTAATTTGTGAGACAGAATAAGATGTTTATTTATGATTCTGAAGTTACTGAAAGAGGGTAATGGCACAGCGTTCGTTCGCTATAATCTGGAGCTGACCATCTGGGCAAATAGCAACCTTACAGAATATTACATGCATAACACACAACACACTGCTACTTTAATTGTATGTAGGCGTTTTGACTTTGAAATTAACTCAAGGTTCTTCACTCCCATCCCAACATAGTGTCAGTATCCTCGAGATCAGGCGTTCTGGAAACTTTCGTAGATCTCACGAAATTAGACTAATCTAACAAACCATTGTTAAGCGACACCTAAATTCAAATGCTACACCAATCACTATCTAACTGCTCAATCTGCGCGAATTTTTCCTTTCCCTACAAATTGCACCAACAATACACTTACCAATAATATACCTTATTTCTTTGCGATACGGCCCATCAATGACCAGTGAATTGTGTCGACGATGTAATGATGCGATCGCGTGCGCAGCGCAGGAAGCGTAATCGCGATCTTTTGTCCGTTGCAATACAATCATGTTTACATAAACAATCAAAATGATGGCATACATCTATTTGGCGAGTGCAGAATAGATTTAGTGCTAGCTCGGCTGCCAACATCCATTTTCAACAACTATGTAGGAGGTGTGCTGTGCTGACTGATATACCTATCAGTGCAGATCCTGGGCAGGAAGATCGGGTAGATCGGGTAGGCGACCCACCTAAAGACGAACCAGAAATTGGAATAGAACAGCTAAAGCTACACTTACAGATGTGCGTTTCTGAAAACTTGGAAATATTCAGAAATTTCGAAATCAAAGGAAACTTTCATTTTAGGAATATAAATTTTCGATTCCTATACTAGAAATTTGAAAAGATTCCGATTTTCCTACACCAGTATCTACACTGATAATTATACCATAAAGAAGGCTTCATTAAAAAAGACTACTCCAGCAGGCGTATTATGGATTGCTTAATCCACGTGATAAAATAAGTGTCACTTTTTAACACCACGCAATCGAAAGAGACAGGGACTGTCATCACGCTGTTACGTAGACAAATACGACTGTCATATCCGTACAGAACATATAATCGCTGTGGCCGATGAGCCTACGCACGACTGATTTTGCCACCAGTCAGCGCACCTATCTTAACAGCTTAGATAGGTACTGGCATTCCGGCGGCCTAACCAATACTAGGAAATCCCTTTCGATGCCACGCGATCAATTTAAAAATATTGGAATTTATGTCGTATTAATACTAAAAGTTTAAATGTCCCTAGGTATAAATTTAAATCCTCTGCCATTCCATCCAGGTGTACGGGACGAGTATAGAGGCCTGAAATCGGTCAGAAGGATCTTGCAAATTGACTCACCCGTATATATCTATCTAGGTCGGGCGGAATTTCTTCAGTCTCTCTCTCTCCCTCCTTCTTGTCCTGCTCATTCTGCTCTACTCTTTCTTCCCTCACTTTTCCGCCTGGCTTTGGTGCGGCATTTTCTTTATTGTTGCTCTCCTGTAGACAGTAAAAAAAAGTTTATATAAGGGTTTTAAAAAAAAGATCTTCGGAGATTCAGAGAAGTTTTCGATTCGTCGGGATTTTTATGTATAACCTATTCCCTCAGACTTTTTTTTTATAGTATATCACATTGTCATCAGGTCAGGATCTGAGAATAGGGTCCTGGAGAAATCGAGAAAATTCTTCCAATTAAAGTAGGTACCTCGTGCATCTCCTCTCGGGTGTGACACTGCTGATAGTGCTGGTAAAAATATTTTATGAAGTCGGTTCTTTTTTTTAGGTTCGGTTTATTTGTTGGTATATTTTCGGTGAGTTACCTACGACTACGACCCAAATATAACCCATCACCTGAGCATGTCAACAGCAAAAACAGACCAACGAACTATTAATGTCTAATCGATACGTCTTGGCATTTACGGGGTTAAGAAACAGGGAACGAATATATCAGCCGACTCAGCCGTGCCTGCTCAATATTTCAGTGCTAAGGAGGGTTGGAAATGTGAACATTGTTCAAACTAGTAACTTTGTTGGGCTTATTAGTTATGATTATGATAATTACAAGTATTATTGAATCCAAGTGGTGATGTGCAACTTTCAAATCAGGAGTCGCAGCACTCGTAGTCGCGTCTTTCAAAGCGTTTGTTCGAATACTTAAAGGCAAATTTTGATTACATGGTTTTTGGGTGAACCTGGGTCAATAAGTTCACGTAACTTAGTAAATGACCTAGTTGTTTTTCGGGCATTTGACAAAACACGGTCTTAAAACCAACGATTCCGAGTTTTACCTCTGGTCTAAGTAAAAAAATATAGCGTAACTCCCACTGCAACATCAAAACATTTGGAACAATGGATCCGATTTGGACTCATTTGGATTTTCGTCTTCAGCAGCCGTCAGACCGGTGGCGAGAAAACGACTAGTATTAATTATCTTCTTACGTAAGAACTGTTACGCATAGATATAAATCCCGACTAAATAAAATAGATTTATGGCTGGCGGTTGACGCTGCTAGCGACTTTAGCGAAAACCTTTTCTAAGATAAGAAAATAGGTACTCGCCGCTCAACGCTCCTCGGCTTCTCGCTAATCGACACCAGTGGGACAGCTGCCCGGCGAGTTTATGTGAGGACAGGGGTTGGCAAACAAGAAAAAACTCTTATTTATTTGGTCTGGTTAAAAATGATCAAGTGAACAAAGAAACTAGACCTAGGATAGCTTTAATGCTCACAATTACACTTAGACAGCCGTCGCATGTCGCCACGGTTTACTCACCCCTGACTGCACTTGACAATGTATTAAGACATTTTCAATTTAGATGAACTTTTGTGTTTTCCTGTCCTTTCAGTGTAATCTTTATATTATATTTCATCACACTTGCTCCCGAGGGAAATAGAGCTTCTTTTCTTTAAATTGTATCACTAATTCATACGAAATTACGAACCAAGTAGGTATAAAAACTTTTACTTTTAAACTACTGACGTTTATAATTATGTAAAAAAATATTTAGCTTGATTAATGTAATAGCCTTTTAAAATATTTTTACAGTTGATATATGGTTGATATGGCGGATGGCCAAGGGGAGGGGGAGGGGCATATATTCAATTACATATTTTCTTCTCTAGGGGGAAGCAGCTGACTCTCCCTTGCCACCCCCTGGCGACGCCCATGTTTAAAATCTGATTTTAATGATAATTAGTTAAAAAATATTTCTTTTTTGTTTATGAAGTCTTTTTTACTGCAAAGGGTGCCCAAGGAAAACGTACTTTCGAGATTGGAAAATTTCAAGCAAAAGTGCAAAATACATAAATTCAGGGCTTCGGCCGCCGAAGGTCCGCTGCGTTGCCCTTTTGGCTGCGCGCTTAGGTACGAGGCCATCGCTCTGGTAGGATGTCGCTGGCGCGAGCCTTCGATCTCAGTGATCGGGCTCCGTGACAGGCTCGATTTTAAGGAGCTAAATTACTTTTGTGTCACGTAACTTTTTTTAAACGGCTCCGGTACTGCGTCACCTTCAGCACCTTAGCCCTTGTGTATGAAAGCATGCATGCACTCGTGCTCACCTCCACAGCTTCAGCTTTTTGATCGCTTTCGGCGACCAGCGTAAGCTCTACGCCTCTGGATTAGCAATTGCTCTCTAGGGGTAGGACACACAAGCCCACGTGCAAAGTGGGGTGCCCTAATTAAGTGTTTTGTCTTTTTCTATATGATGAAGTCATTTTTTTTTTTTTTTTTATCTTTATTAAATAAAGGGGTTTTATCATGTTTGATGATGTCACCCCCATTGTTACAAATCAAAATCACAATTTTACCGTCGCTTAATTCCTAAATTGACAAGTTTGTACAAATCTTTAGCTTTTTTAGACAAAGGGTGTGCTAAAATATCGTTACATGTACCCACATTGAATATATTGATTTTATGCTTAATTATAAAAGCTTGCCTGTCAGCTTCGTTTCGGATACATTCCATCATAATGTGAGTAGCATCTTCTCTTGTCCCACATTCCGTACAGTTTTGTGAATGACTCTTGCGCATCAAAAAAGCAAAGCAGTTAAGTGGAATGTGTCCAGATCGAAGTCTGAGGGCTGTTACAATGTCTAACCTACCCATACCAGATCCTCTAAACCATGGCACTTGACACAGATTAGGTTGAATTGTTCTGTACCATATACCTTTGTTCAGAGACCTCTCATCGAAATGCTCCTTCCATAAATCTCGGCATTTAGAACGTACTATGTTTAGACAATCAGTATGGTATGGTAAACAATTACATACTATTCCTTCGGTTACAGCTTCCCTAGCAAATCTATCAGCAGATTCGTTCCCAGTTAGACCTACATGAGATGGCACCCATTGCAAATGTATCTTGATACTTGACTCCGACAACTCATTTAAAGTTTTAAGAATAGTATAGGCTATCGGTGCTCCTCGAAAGTTCGAGGTGCATCGAGCCAAATGTTGTAATGCACTTCTAGAATCCGTACATATAACAAAAATTCCGGTCTTAAATGATTTAACATATGCAATCGCCTCTGCCAAAGCTATCAATTCGATGTACATAATAGAAATATTTTCATTTATTTGAAGCTTTACACAACTATTTGATTGTGGGTCAAATATCGCAGCACCTGCACCATTTGCACATTTAGATCCATCTGTATAGAGAAAATAGGAATTAGGGTATTTTTTTCTTAAAAATAATTGACAATCTTCCTTTAAGGTATGAATGTCTAGCCTCTTTTTTGATATTTGCACACCTTCAATATACGGAGAGATTACATTGGAAAGATCCACGCTGCTGACCCAGGTATCCAGAGTAAAGAGTTCAAGTTGACTTGAGGTATGAATTTGGGTATTTTCTAACAATTCGTGCGCTTGAATTAATAAGGGTTTTTTCTTACGCCTCCAATATAGATTTCCCATTGAAATAAATAGTTGTTCTATTTTTTCTATTGCAATGTTATTCTCATAGGATTTCGTTTTGAGCCAAAATTTATTTGCTAAATAAAATCTGCGTATATCTAGTGGCGGAAGACTAAGTTCGGATTCCATTACGTGAATTGTCGAGCTTTTAATAAAGCCTCCTATTGTGCGCATGCATCGATTTTGTAACCGGTCTAACTTTATTAAAGTACTTTTGTGCCCATTTCCGTACAAAAAACTAGCATAGTCTAGCCTACTGCGTATGGTTGCAATATACAGTCTTCTTAAGTTATCAGGATGGACACCCCATCCTGGCCCAGCTAAAATCTTGAAAGCATTTAATAATTTTAAACTTTTTTCTATAATTTCATTTATATGTTTATTCCACTTTAAATTTTTTTCTAACCATAGACCTAAATATTTAATTTTATCTACTACTTCTAACGGTTTGTTGTTAATTTTAAGAATAACTGTATTTCGTGAGTAACCCCGTCTAAAAATGCAGATTTTACTTTTAGTTACGGATATGTCTAAGCCCATATGACACAACAATTGGCCAAAAGTATCTAAGACTGTTTGCAACTCGTGAACGCCATCACCACCTACCTACGTACCTACGTACCTACGTATTCTTGCAAATAAACGCTTCTATTCTATTCTATTCTATTCTATCTTTTAATGTTCGACATGCCGTATATAAAACAAAATCATCCGCGTATTGTAAAATATTAGTATTATTGTTTAATGATTTCACATTTTTGCATATATTCATCGTCGCAATATTAAATAACAAAGGTGAGAATGGGTCACCTTGGGCTAAGCCGATCCCGGTTGTTCTAGAAATTGTACAAATATCATCCGTTTTAATTGTAAGTATCCTCTTTTTTAAAAAATTCCAGATGTACCGACAAATTTTGGCGCCTATACCTATCTGATCCATTAAACTTAATAAACTTTTTAAATCTATGTGATTATACGCGTTATCAATATCTATGAAACACGCTAAGGTGGGGTAATTGTTCGACATACCTACTTGAATATCGGAGACCAATGATGCCAGACTATCCACTGTTGATCTACACTTTCGGAAACCGGTTGTACAAGGCGATAGGCAATTATTTTTTTCAATAAACCATTCAACTCGCTTGAGTAAAATATTGTGATACACCTTGCATAGACAAGATATCATTGAAATCGGCCGTAGCGCATCCGCAGATTGTGGGTTGCGGCCCGGTTTAGGTATCGGAACGATGCTGATTACCCGCCATTGCAAAGGAACGAACCCCGACATAAGAAATTGATTATATAACGATAATAAAATCACCTTACCGTTATCTGGGAGATTACTAAGCATTGAGTAGGATATATTGTCACAGCCAGGTGTCGTATCTTTACTGATGAAGTCATAAAATATAATATGTGTAAATTTTTAATTTATGTTATTTCAAGTGGAAACACACAGTGTATTACCATAGAGAAATAAGAAGTAATAGAGTGCTCACTCCATTCCATACATCAGTTTTGTTACCAAAATGATTATTATATACAAACAAAAAGTCTAATGCTCAACGATTTTCCACTAATATTATAACCAGAGTAACCGGAACTCTATTTTCAACTCCTACACTTACTCTGGTTATAATATTAGCTGAAAATCGTTGAGCATTAGACTTTTTGTTTGCCGCGATATCTATTGTCGAGTAGCAGTACTGAGAGTTCCGCTACTTGATGCTAGATGTCGACTGCGAATATAATAATAATTTTGGTACCAAAACTGATGTATGTAAGTAAAATTGAGAACACCTATGTTAAAAAAAAAAAATTACTTGCTGTTTTGCTTTCATATATACCACTAACATAACTATAACATGAATTAACCTACCTTTAATAAGCTTCCAGTATTAAAGGGAAATTACTAATGAAAACTAGCAGCTGACTAATTTATACAAATAGTTTACCAAGAATAACACAATTATTATAAAACACTATGCTAAACAATCAAGCACACCATTATAGATTCACCACTTTCTAAGTTCACTTATTTACAAAAAGTTCCTCCAAGCACTCTAATTTACATAAAAAACACTAAATTACAGTGATTTAAGAAATTAGCCGGCGAATGCAGCAACGTCGATGCGGCACCGGCTCTTACTGGCTGGAAAATCGATAGTGCGATATGCTAGACGAAACAAACAACAGGTGGTTAATGGTTACTGTTTGGCGCTAACTTTATAAAATATATTCTCACTCACGTCTGGTCGCACCGTCAGCCCCAGCCGCGACTTTTCACTCTCTATCTCACGCCTTTTCACTGCAATTAGCCTTTCTAAATCCGAAGTAGATAGCATTGTGTCGCTTAACGCGAAAGTCCCAAGTTTCACATGCAAATGTGGGCTATTAATCAATAACAATAAAGATCACATACTGTTTATTTAGGTGTATAAGCCGATAGATGATCTTCAGCTTCACGAGTTTTAGGAGTATTATAAAATAATAAATGATAACGATAACAATAAAGTCGTTACACAGACTGCATGTTTAAAAATATTGACAGTTTTGACATTTAATAGAAAAATTGATGCGGTTCGTCATAGTTTCGTAACGATTTATGTTAAAACACGCTTAATTAAAGACGCCTTGATCAGATTTTTAACGCGAGTTTTAAATGAGAACATTTAAACATTTTTTTTTATAACAAAGAGAATGTACTTGCAACCGTTTTTAAAATCTTTTGAAATATTTCGACCTTGAAAATGCTACGATTGTCAATGTGACAATGACAGTGACACTGACAATTTTTTATAGGTTAGCCGCTTTAAACTGTTCAATTAATTAATTTTAATATTTGTAACGCTAACGTGTATATCTTAAAACACCTAACGGTTAAAATTACATAACAGCTTATCTAGTAACATACTCGTAAACTAATCAACGCTTCGGCATGCGTAGTGAGGTCGGTTAACCTAAGTGTTCAAGTGTTTTGAATAGTTTAAATTAAAGTTTAATATCTCCGTTTACAATGGATGCAGATTATGATAACAAAATCGCAGAGCTCAAGAGTAAGATAAAGAGCTATCCAGACTTCCCTAAAAAGGGTATCTTATTCTGGTTAGTATTGTATTAAGTTAAAAGGGAATATGCATTTTACTGTTTACCTTTATGTGTTAGATTATTAACAATATTTTAATAGAACTTAAAAGTGACATAACATGTAGCCTTACAAGTACTCAAGTTCCATAGATTTGTAACAATACTTTCAAAAGGTGATATTTTGAACTTGTCTATTCATTTGACAGTATTCAAATTTCAAAATAACTTTTTCCAGGGACATATTCTCAGCCATATCCGATGGTGCCACATGCAGGCTACTCCAGGGCCTGCTAGCAGACACAGTACGCAACAAGTTTCCAGGCATCGAGGCAGTAGTGGGGCTGGAGTCTCGGGGCTTCCTGTTTGCGTTCTCCCTGGCTGCGGAGCTTGGGGTGGGGTGTCTGCCTGTGCGGAAGAAGGGCAAGCTACCAGGGGATGTAGTGTCTTATAAATATGATTTGGAGTATGGGTCGGTGAGTATCATTTTGGGGTACATGAAGGTTATTTCCTTTTGCTTTCTTCTTTCCATTAATAAGAACAGAGACACTCAATATAGGTCAACCATAAGTTACCTAAGGTAGCAAAATGGATTACACCTGAAAGCCAAAAATGTTGTTGCAAGAATTGAGAATTTATTACAGCTAACATGATTTAAAAAAAATCCATTCCTCTGACAACTTAATTTGGATTAATTTGCGTAAAGTTATTTAATCCTTGAAGTGGTAAGCCGTCAACTATTGAAATAGAATCAAAATTCCAACAACTCAAAAACGACATATGCCACAAGTTAAAGCAGTGTTAATATTACAAGAAAATTTCTGTTTCTACTCTTTTGGTCAGTGAATAAGACTAACAAACTATTTAAACTATGAATCGAACAAAATTCATAGTTTGTTAACTATTTTACAATAATCAAAATTATAAATACTCAAAATTATTTCTACACCCAAAACCTGAGGTATGATAATAAGAAACCACAAATATAGGCTGTGTATGAAAGAAAAAATTTAATTAATTTATTTCCAATGGATTCACACATTATTTAAATTCAAAATTTGTATTCCAGGACATTCTGGAGATCCAGAAAGGCTCTGTTAGTCCTGGCCTCAAGTGCCTCATCGTAGACGACCTCATTGCCACCGGCGGCTCCCTGTCCGCTGCTGTGAGCCTTCTCAAGACCACAGGTGCTGATGTTGCCGGCTGCTTAGCAGTTCTGGAGTTGGTGTCGCTAAATGGCCGCCAAAACATTCCACAAGGTATTCCTGTGCATTCTTTGATCCAGTATGATTAACATTTAATAAGGGAGCATTTAAACCGTTTATAAGATCAGCTAGATAGGCTTAAGTGTAGCTATCAGGATTTTTATTACGTATATACATATATATTATGTTGTTCTAATTGTATATCATACCAACTATTTCATAAGGGTTTTGAATTGAACAGGCTCATTAAGAAAAGTACAAAAGCATTTGAAATATTTTTAAAATATACAATTGTCTTATAACTTAATAGAGATAAGATTTCCCGATAATATAGCTGTGTTGTTATACTACTACTACTACTATTGTAGGCTATTTTATAAATATATAGGTACACACTGCAGTGTTGTACGACTTTTCTTCCAACTTGGCACGCCACACTGCTGTGTGTCTCTATCCAAAATTAAATGTACTCATGTTAAAATGCTATGTTATGGATGCTTATTTAAAATGAGCAAAATATTAAGTACAACATAATTATATTTGGTTATTAGTATTATAGTAGTTGTATAGATTAGAAGATCACCTATGCCACAATAAACAGGGTTAAAATAATGACCATCTAATCGCAGGCCATCTTAATTAGACAGTTAAAATTTTCAGTGAATATTTTTGCTCTTGCTAAAACAAATAGTAAACAATATCAATAGGGAATATAACGCGAAACTCTGCGTAGGGGACCACTACCACAATCCAAAGAGCATATAATTACTACGTTTTACCACAATCCATCAATCTGAGGGTCTACCGTGAAAGAAAATCGAAATTTGGTTATCTAACCTCTCTATCACTCTTGCCTATTTGAGCGATGAAGAGGCGGATAGTTAAATTTCGATTTTCGCATTTCCCGGTAGGCCCTTTGTAAACAAACCGCCTTGATGCATCAATGACATATTATAGTATCTGTAAAAACTTGTCAAAAAACAGTTTAAGGCACAGTATGTCTAAGTTACTCTATGGTTTATGAAAAGTAATACTCCCTATTATTAAAAGAACTACCTGATACAAAAAATCTGTTTGATCTTTTTGTGTTCCAAATGATCAGAAAACAAAAAACTACTAACAATACATACCTAAATCAAAATAACTCATCTCATGTTAAATGTTGTCGATGGTACAGGACCCTTTGTGTGCTAGTAACTAGTAAGTATCATTGAACCCAATTGTGATTTAAAATCTCATCATTCCTGTTGCTATCTAATTATTTAAGTACCTACATATTGTACCTACAAGGAAGACGATTTATTAAATAAAATATTTGCATTGTTTTAAGTCATTGTTTTATTATAATTCTATTAAAGCTAATAACACAGTACAATAATTAAAATACATCCAAAAACATGGAAAACATTGTTTGATTGATGCTAAATAAGTCAATATTTAGATCAGTCAATAGTGCAAAAAATAATTAAAGGTTGAACACGCCAAAACGTGGGCATACATATGTACTTATATTTTTTTTATTTACGACTATACAAACTATTTAGTAATATATTTATAAACTAAATAGTATGATCAACAAAAAATATTATGACAGCATGTCACTTCGTACATTCGTTTTCACGATGGAGAGCCCTGAACTTCAGCAGCGTGAAATGATTTTGCTCAAACACACAGAAAATCCCCTTCTAAGCTACAGAGCACTAGCAAAGTTATTGAAATATCCACAATCCACTGTTTGTTCTGTTTTAAAAAAGTTCCGGGAACGGTTTACTGTAGAACGGAAGTCAGGTACTGGCGGAAAGCAAGACGTAAGACACAAAAAAAAGAAGCCAGGGTTTTACAGCTTTTTAACACAAATCCGAAGATTTCGTCACGGGATGTCGCTAAAAAGGTACAAATGTCACAATCTTATGTACAAAAAGTAAAGAAAAGAGCTGGGTTAAGGTCGTACAAGGCTCAAGCTGCACCTGATCGCAACGCTATACAGAATTTGACGGCCAAACGAAGGGCAAGAAAGTTATACGATAATTTCTTAACAAAATTTAAATGCATCGTGTTAGACGACGAAACGTACATAAAAGCTGACTTTAAACAAATACCAGGCCAGGAGTTTTATACTAGTACGAGTCGAAAAAATGCTCCTGAGGACTGTAAGTTAAAAAAGAGGTCCAAGTTTCCGAAAAAGTACTTGCTTTGGCAAGCTATTTGCAGCTGCGGTAAAAAAAGTCGATCATTTATCACTACAGGCACTGTAAACAGCGAAATTTACAAAAAAGAATGTTTGGAGAAGCGACTTTTACCCTTTCTAAGAAAACATATTTCGCAACCATTGTTTTGGCCTGATCTTGCAAGCTGCCACTATGCCAAAGCTGTGTTAGACTGGTACAAACAGAATGGTGTTGCTGTGGTACCAAAACACTGCAATCCTCCTAATTGCCCTGAACTCAGGCCTATCGAGGAATATTGGTCCATAATGAAAGGGATATTAAAAAAGAAGGGCGGGCAAATCAATTCCGTGGCTGATTTGCAAAAAACATGGACTTGGGCTGGTAAAAAGTACCCCGACAATGCCGTGCAAACCTTGATGAGCCGCATTCGACGCAAAGTGAGAGCAATGGCGTATTCAAAGCATAATTAAAACACATTTGTATGTTTATAAATGTACGATAGTAGTGTAAGCCAATGTAATAATTTTTTTTTTTAAATGTACTTGATTATGTTTTTATTGACTATTTAATATGCCCACGTTTTGGCGTGTTCAACCTTTATTTTTCAATCTTATCGCAAATTAACTAACTTCATACATACTTTGCTTGGTTTATTGGAAAAGATCGAAGCATTTTAAGCAAATATAATATAATATAATTAGACTATAAACTAAAATTTTAATGAATAAATAAGGTCGAGTTGTAAATGCAAATGTAAAAATGTAATATATTCTGAATACTAACATATAATGGTAAATTTGAAAGTCTAACTAGAAATAGCCATTTCTAGTTAGACTTTCAAAGTTACCCTTTAACAATAAACAAAATGCGTTATAATAATAATTTATATATAGTATATGTAATAAATTGTTCGGTGTGTCATGGATAAGATGAATATCATGGCCGTGTGACTGAAGCCTTAATAACATTGGCCTACACCAACGTAATAATCACAGGTTACTAAAAACAAACAGATTGAAATATTTAAAACTGGTCACTTACGTAATTAAGGTCGAATATCAAATACTTATTTCGATCCGTTTATATTTTAAATATTTCAATAAGTCACAAAACATCTCAATTTTTAATGTTGCTCCTCAACTTGGAAACCAATCTTTGGCTCTTTAACTTCTTCCGGAATTTCCACCTCCTGTTTATTAGGCACGGCTAGGATAGGGTGTTCGGTTTGATGTTGCTGCTGGCTAGGCTTGCCAGTTGTAGGGACAGTCACTTGCTGATGCGGTTCCTGCTGGCCTGTAGTCCTGCCAGTAGGAGGGACAGTTTCTTGCTGTTGCTGTTGGCCTGTGGGGTTGCCAGTTGTAGAGACAGTAACTTGCTGATGCTGCTCGCTTGTAGGCTTGCCAGTTGTAGAGACAGTTACTTGCTGATGCTGTTCATTCTGGTCCGTAGGTTTTCCAGTAGTAGGGACAGTTACTTGCTCATACTGCTGGTCTGTAGGCTTGTCAGTAGTGCTTGTAGAGACAGCTTGAGCATGCTTCTGCTCAGGATACTTAACAGATTCTTGGACATCACGATTGCCCCTCTCAATTGTCTTGGTTGTCTCTTCGTCAGCAAAAACTTCAACCAGAAAATCGTATCCTCTGAGAATGTTAGGGCTCTTAAGAGAAATAGTGACGTTCTCGTGTCCGATTCCGCCGCTGGCAATGCTCGCTACGCCGTCCTTGCCGTCCCGGAGATCAGTCACGTTGATCCCAGTTATAAGGTCGCTGGTATTGACGAAGATTTCTATTCCAGGCCTTACTGCAGACTTCCAATCACCTGCATAGTGCCCTTGGAAGACTGGTTTATGGCTTGCGGTGCCATTGTAACCTTCGTGGAGGTCGTTGGCGCTAGCGAGCGCCACAACCGCGAGTACAGCTAACACTTTGGAATACATTCTGGATGTTGGGAATGAACTGACGCTGATCCAATTTACATGAGCCTTTTATACAGCGTTTAAGGAAAATTTGAGGCATGATGTCACTTGTTTCTTTGTCTGTGACGATGGTCATCTTAGTCATAACGCTCCATCAGGAAAATACCCCGCGTACAGTCGGTGACAGAAGTGTGAATAATGTTGTTTCATTTGTTGTTATTCGTTGCACTCTGATTGAGTCATGTATGTGTTTATCTTAAGAATTTTACTACTGAGTTGAGCTGGAGAATATTCATACATATGGAATTCGACAATTTACTAAAATGTTCATTAAATTCTATCGACAAAGAAAGCCCATAGTGGATTTACTTTCCGCAGAAATAATTTTTCCACGGTAAAAGTAATGTTTAATTAACACACGAAATTCGCTTTTCTCCATTTTCCAACAACTTTTCGATCGTATTTGACATATGCCTCAACAACTTTATTATTGCCCCGCCTTTAAAAAAAAAGCTGCCAGCTACCAAGGAGTTCAGAATTGTAATTAAAAAGTTTATATGTTAAAATGATTTTTGTTTTTCATAAAGTCACTGACTTCTTAAACCGCCCTCGTAAGCGCGTACCCACGCTGTAAAAGTGAAGATTTCAAGAAGATACCTACATCCTTTTTTAGGGTTCCGAAGTCAACTAGGAACCCTTATAGTTTCGCCATGTCCGTCTGTCTGTCTGTCTGTTTGTCTGTCCGAGGCTTTGCTCCGTGGTCGTTAGTGCTCGAAAGCTGAAATTCGGCATGGATATATAAATCAATAAAGCCGACAAAGTTGTACAATAAAATCTAAAAATTAATTTTTTTTTAGGGTACCTCCCCTACACGTAAAGTGGGGGTGAATTTTTTTTTTGCTTCAACCCTACAGTGTGGGGTATCGTTGGAAAGGTCTTTCAAAACTAATAGGGGTCTTCAACAAACATTTTTTGATAAAGTGTATATATTCGGAGATAATCGCTCCGAAAGAAAAAAAATATGTGTCCCCCCCCCCTCTAACTTTTGAACCATAGGTCCAAAAAATATGAAAAAAATCGTGGAAGTAGAGCTTAAGAAAGACATTAAATGAAAACTATAGCGGACATGATCAGTTTAACTGTTTTTGAGTTATCGCAAAAAGTTTCCCCTTCATAATAAAAAGACTTACTTTTAATTAGGTACTGATTATGCAAATTTGCCTATTTCTTTAACTCGCGTGAAAGGTACCGTTTCATCCCTTGCTTAACAATTTACTATACTTTAAGCTCCAGTTTAACTTATTGTGACGGAAGAGTAACTACGGTACCCTACACTGAGCGTGGCCCGACATGCTCTTGGCCGGTTTTTCTTAGTCTTCATTTGCTGGCTTGTCCATTACTAATAAATTTACCTACATCATTGAATGAAATTGGATGTTGGAGTGTGTGATATTTTTGGCGGTTTATCAAATGGCAAAGTCTAGTTTAAGTACAGACATATCGTGCGCACATAGACACTAAAACGAATTCCATACTAACTATGGCAGTATCTAGTAGGTAGGTTTCTTAATATAGCCAGGTAGGTAGCACAACTAGTACCGACATTCTAAATAGTTGTAACCAATTAACCATGCTGTAACAATGAGCGTTCATATCTCACGAGTGAATCAGTAAACAACCAGTTGTAAAGTTTCCTAGTCTAGTTATTTGTTAGTAGGTAAATGGAATCAATTGGAAATACCACTCCACTTTGGACAAATATAGCTCAGTTAACCCCTTTTTAGGGTTTCATAGTCAACTAAGGAAGTTTTGCCATGTCCGTCTGTCTTTCTGTTCGTCGTTCGTTTCTGTTAGTGCTAGAAAGTTGCAATTTGGCATGGATATATAAATTAATCACGCGGACAAAGTAGTCAATAAAATCTAGATTTTTTTAGAGTACATCCCGTAGGTACACGTAAAGTGGATATGACATTGTTTTTGCTTCAACCCTAAGGTGTGGGGTGTCGTTGAATATTAAGTAGGTCTTTTAAAACGAAGGAGGTCTCCAACAATCTTTTTTTTTCAATCGCTCCGAAAGAAAAACAAGGTGTCTCTAACTTTTGAATCATGATACCAGTAGAGCAAAGACATTCAATGAAAACTATAGCGAAAATGATCATTTAAACCGTGTTTGAGTTAAGTATCGCAAAATATCTTCCCTTCTTAGTATAAAATCGTACAAAGCGGTGCGAAAGTATAGGTATAGGTACTCCCTTTTGCTTGTTATACATTTACATGATTATATTATGTTTTATACTTAGAAAAAAGATCCAACTCGACGCATGGATACCTACAGGTCAATGTGTATAGACGCACATCACGCACAGACCATTTCTTTGTAATATATTTTTCAGATATTCCCTCGGTCGTCATAATTATGAATCACATAATTTTTGTTGTAAATACCGACATATGCCTCATTTACAATGACTAAAATTACGCAGAACATATGTATTTGTTAATTAGAGGAAAAAAGTTCGTTTGCCTGAACATTGTTTTCAAATACACATTTTGCATAGTTAGATAAACTTTTTGTTTAAGTAGGCAGTCGGCATGAAACTCGACATATCCAATGGAAATTTAAAAAAATCCTTGTTTGGGGTTTACTTCATATCTTCATAGTAAAAAAAAAACCAGCCTGTAGATTAGTATTATAAACTCACCTCTCATAAGACTATCGATGGGTCACGACCTTATTGCCCATATTTTACGGTAGTATATGCATATCTGATAAGCATATGCATTTCTTAGATATAGGTATGCGGTCTTGGTCTGTACTTGACGCCGAATGTTCATTACCTAAGACGTGGTCTCATTGAGCTGAGAAAGTACGAAATACAATTCGACATACATTTACTAGTAGCTGGCCCGGATTTAGAGACCTAGGGGGGGGGCTTAATATGGCTCTTGGAATTCCAGGGGGGGAGGGGGCCTAAACTTATCACAGTCCCTTTCTCCAGTTCAAAACGTTGCCAGGTTGTCTGGGCCCCTAGGCCCGGGCCTTGTGGGCGCCTAGGTGGAAATCCGGCCCTGCAGTATTTTTGGGGAAGTAACCTGTAACTCGTCCTTTATCTTAAACAAAGATGGTTGAAGCACCACCGCTAGGAAGTTCATATACGCCGATGACAAGTATCTCAACACAAAAACTTTGACAACCTGGAACTTACACTATCCAGTGACTTGGCACGGTTGGCAGACTACTTCAGAATTTGGCGATTGACTCCTAGCACTAGTAAAACAGAGGTCTGCTGCTTCCATCTGCACAACCTATTAGCCAAGCGTGAACTTAGGGTGTCCCTGAAGGGATCGTTGGTTAGACACAATTTCTCCCCCAAGTATCTCGGAGTCACCCTTGACCGCTCCATGATGTTCAAACAACACCTCTTCAACACCGCTCGCAAACTCCTGAGTCGCAACAACATCGTGCAAAAACTAAGTGGCACCTCTTGGGGAGCAAGTGCCGAAGTGTTGCGAACATCAGCGCTATCTCTGGTGTTTTCAACAGCCGAATACTGTGCGTGGCTGGGCAGTGCTCATACCTCTAAAGTAGATGTCGAACTGAACAAAGCCATGAGAGTCTTATCCGGGACGCTCCAATCTATTCCTTGCCACTGGCTCCCTGTGCTGTCACGGATTGCCCCGCCAGAATTCAGGAGGAAGGACGCCTTGCTTCGGGAAATGTCCAAGATCCAAAACAACCCTAACCTACCATGTTTCGCAGAGTTTTTAGAGCCAAACAAGCAACGCCTCAAATCTAGAAATCCCTCGTGTAGTATCCCCAAACACCTAACAGATACTCAATTTAATCTAAAACGCGAGTGGGCAAAATCGTGGTATTTGTCAATGGCGGAAAAACTAGGCTCTGATATTACGCCTGGCTCCAGAATAATGGGTTCGGACCTCCCTAGAAGAGACTGGTGTAGACTTAAAAGACTTCGTACTGGTTACGGTCGATGCGCCTACTACAAACACCGCTGTGGGTGGGTGGATTCTCCGGCCTGCAGCTGCGGTGCGGAAGCCCAAACCATCCAGCACATAATTCAAGACTGCCCTATAACGCGTTATGTCGCCGGTCCTCCCGAAGACCTGATCACCCTGAGCGACGAAGCCATGAAGTGGCTGACTGGTCTATGTGTAGACATTTAATTAATTATATTGTCTCAATTTTTACGATATGTATGCCATACGATTAAATAAAAATTTAACAAAGACTTGGTTTTGGGATTAAGTACACAAGCGGACTTCTCCTTTGGGATGCAAATGTGGATGTTAGCTTATGTTGTAGTTGGGAATTGTTTTTTTATAGCTATTTGTACCTATTATGGTTCGTAGCTTCTTAGGTATCTATAATCACGTAGTTAGTACTAACTCTTTATTGTACAAAAACACACAGTAAAGTAACTTCAAATTAGGAAAATGTAAGTACTTAGATACAAAAGCGAACTTATTACCTTTGAAGGATAAGTTCGTCTTTATTATACCTTGCCTAGCGCTTAGTATAATACATTTTTATATTTTATAAAAACCTATGTTTGACAAAATCTTTGTGTTATGACTGTTCCACCCAACTGTACCTACACGTTTTGATCATATTACTACGTGGTCTACGTGACTCGTATAAACACGTTATCTGCATTCAAATTAGATAATATCCACGTGTACTTCCATTTTTTATCTCATTCATCACTGTTATAGCGATGGAGACGAAATTAGAAGCGATTTAAGGAAACTAACTTTACAAACTTATATGTGCGGGTGGCGAAATGTAATGGGCATGCAATCGCTATTAAGCATTGCATTAGAATGCGCGATTACAGCGAAACTATGGCCCGCATAAGTAACTTTGTGTCACGGGAAGCTGCAATTTTACCAAGTTATGAATGTCGGTGGTGAAATCAATAACTAACATCACCTTCATACATGTTCTTTAGCAAACAGCGCTTTTTGATGGTCGCACAGGTTTTTCATAACTTTGTTATCCTATAAAAATGCGTTAGCGAATGATCCAGATCCTGATAGGAAACTCGATTTTTACATCCGGTATGGTACATGTGAGGTTGTATTGTGGCCATGATAATGATGTCAGGTTACTCAGGTTAAAGACATTTAAAGAGTTATCACACTGATACGAACACGCCGCTTCGGTGTATGAGCGTGATCGAGCGATAAGGGAATTCGCATCCAATGTGAAGACCGTCTTAAAAGCTTAGCGCGTCTAAGGATTTTAAAATTTTGGGTAAATGTCCAGGGTGTCGCTTTTACAGAATGTACGGCTGAAATGAAGGCCGATGATCAGGCCCAGATTTAGAGACCTAGAGCCCATAGGCACTTGGTATGGCTCTTGGAATTTCCGTGCTTTACCCGTGTTACTTATTACCGTTAGTCTTACTACCGTTGTAACACGGGTAATGTTTTTTCACCGTTGTTACAACTAGCCGCTCTGGTAGTAACACTAGTAACAAGGGAAAATTACTTACTCGTAGTGCTAGAAGTGTTATGAAAATGGATATTTTACAAATCGTCTATTGTTAACTAGGACGCCGGAGGACAGAAACGCCTGTGTCTTTGGTGGATGTAATTCTCCTATTGTCGCTGCGTCGGATGCGGTTTAGAATCGATGTGACCCGCTTTCGCCTGATCGCATAAAAGTAGTCGGTACGCGCCTCGGCAAACATTCCTGACGCGCTACAGAACCGTGGCAATACGGAAGGTGGAGGTTAAGGAACGAAATCTCCATGTACCAAAAAGTGTCATCAAAAAACTTTAAATAGGTGGCGCTACAATACCTAGAGTACTTGAACAAAAAAATCAAATCATAGACAGCGCAATTCACTCCGTCAATAACGCCTAGGTTCTTAGCTACTCTAGCGCTACTCTGGAGAGATTTGGAACTATTATTTATAGCTGACAGCTGGACACTTTTGCAACAGTTCTACCATAAGAGATGCCACTCCTCTTAATTCCACACTCCATACGTGGCAACCTCAACAGGACTGGAGGCATCATTGTACTGGATACGAAGAGCATTATAGGCTTTCAGCGTGTAGTTGACCCACAGGCTACCCGTGTAAAATACTTGACTGAACGCTTTAAAAAGGGTGATTTTAACTTGTTTTGAACAACGGGCAAACCTACGAGTCAACATATTACTTCTGACCGCTAATGCTCTTCTTTCCCTCTCCAAATCGAGATCGTCCTTGAGGTCCTCCGTCACATAGTGCCCGAGGTATTTGTTATAAAATGACACACGGCAAAGACTAATTGTGCACACCTCGATCTCTTTTTGTGTACTGGCTAGTCAGTCAAAACACGCACTGTGCTATGCCCAGTTGAGCATGTGCTTTGGCAGAGAGTAAATAATGCGAACATGCCGACTCTCTTCTCTTCTCGGTGTTGCTCGAAGATTCTGACCTAATTCTTAGTCACGACTTGGGATTAAAAAAAAAAATCTGCACATGACAGATTTGTACCCACGATTTTTGACTACCTTGTATTTCACAAATAAAAATTAAGCATTCATGATAAGAAAACCCTGAAAATTAAACAAAAACTGATTAATGATTTCCCAATGAGCATTTAATTTGTAATTTTTTACCTATTTACACTAAGGTGATTTTATAAAAGCAGAAATTATAATGTTTGTTACTAATAAAATGGTTACAAAAATAAACATATCTAAGACAATGACAGTTAAAAACTTAGCGAAAGCTCGTTTTGCATGTAAGTACGAATATTTGTATACAATTTATAAAAAGTTGTACGTTTAAACTTCTGTTCCTAAAATAATATCAATATTCCGATCACAAAAAATATAAGACTAGGTCTGCTAAATATCAAATAAATACTGTTCATTCGATTAGATTAATAAATCTGACCGCGGCCGGCAAAACGTCCCACTTTGTCGCTTGCCAAAAGGACGCCATGACAGGTTATTCGTATAAAGAAAAATACAAGCAAATCTTCGTCCATATGGCAAGCGACAAAGTGGGACGGTTAGCCGGCCGCGGTCACAAATTATAAGGGGACAAGATTAATCAAATCTTATTAAAGTAAATAATTATAACTTTATTCATAGACGCGTTACAAGCCTCAGTTAGCTAATTGTTAATAATTGTCTATGTTTTTATAAGAAAGGGATAAAACATAAATTAACTAACTGAGGCTCGTACTCGTAGTTTTATGAATAAGGGGGTTCGTCTACACAATTTCACACATTTCATTACAAATTTCAAATATCGAACGCCATAACCCATCTTAACAAGTAAGGAACTCAAAACAAATATGGAACGCCATCCGAATCCCAACATTTAATTATGTAGGTAATACATACAAAAGAAGCTTTAGCTCAGTTTTTCACTTAAGGCCTGTGCACACCGGATGCGTGTACGACATAGACTTGCATGTGCACGTACGCGTTGTACAATACAGATCCTTATGAGAGACGGTGTGTTCTAGCCTTTATACTGGTCGTTGGCCGTGACATTCAGTCACGTACACGACACGATGACAGGACTCTTGCTTAGTTGGGCTTTTTCTCCGGAACGGCGCAATAGTCCGGTTTGGAGCAGGGACACTTCTCTCGCATCTTCAGGCCGCCCGCCATCTGTCTTAGGAATGGGTGCTGCATATCGCTGTAGAACGGCCTGGAGAAAACAGTCGCGTAAGCTGTGTTTTTGTTACTCAGAAACTAAAGTGGCAGTTCGATTCGGGAATCTACTACTGGGCTGATTGGCCAATTGAACACTCATTATAGTGTTTACATAACAAAGGATCTTTCCGGACTTCGCCGTTTTAAAGAATCGCGGTTCGACATTACTACTGCTACCCGGGGGCCTAGCCAGGCAATCGTTTATTATAGAGGATACTAAAATGAACTTAAATAATGACGTCTCGTCTCGCCTCGTCGCATCTGTGATCCCATACCACAGAATAATTAATAGTACCACCGTACAGGCCGCGTAGCCAACACGCAAATCGCTTACGCTCCGTAGCGATCGAAACGCAATTGTCACTGTCGCACTAATATGGAAGAGTGATAGAGAGACACAAAGCGTTTCGTTGTCGAAGCGATAGCGATTGTCATTTTGGCCAGGCCAGCAGAAAAGAAACTTCCTACAAAACCAAATTTTGACAGCGATTCAGGGACGAATCATGCTGTGTCTCATGTATGCTACTATCCCTTTCGGCTATTTAGTGTTGTCAAAATTCAAGTCATCTAATGTGTGGTCGTACACGCAAAGGGACGTCAAGTTGTGCCAACCCTAATAATTGCTCAAAGCAATGCTGATTACTGAGCCGAACGGAGCCGTGAATGCCCGAAAGGATCAGTTTCGCGTCCCTACATACATTTTTACTTTACGATTAGCGTTTGTCGATAAATGATTATTTTAATCACGCCCTCTGGTAGGCGCGAATGCGAGGGTGCGTCAATTACGAAAACATATAGATATCTATCGATACTGTAGATAGGGTCTAGCGTCAAGCCATGGAAAGGCTTCATTGTTGATTGAATAGGCTGACGGGAGTCAGTATCCTCCTAACAGCATCACTTAACTGACCATCGATGAACCTTATGGCTTTGCAATAAGTACAAGTAAGACACATACCACCTCAATCTATTAGACAGAGCACATGAGACATCGAGGTCACCACACACAAGCGCTCACGTTCAAACTTTGTATGGGATCGACACTGGTTATTTCAGTTATGCCTACAATTACGACGTACCCGTGTAAATTAAAAATATTAACAATAATTTAGCTTTTGGCTTGTAACTGGGCTATACAATGGTATAAAATTCAACTCGGTTGTCCTGCTCAAATGGTATCATATTACAAGTAAAACTGCACCTATGTGTGTTGACCTCGTGCTCTTTGTAAACGGTTCATAAATAATATGGTGTCTGTAAGTACGAATAATTAGTTAACACGATGGCACTGACCTGCACAGCATGCGGCTGATCTCCTCGTTGTACTCCTCGGTCGCACGCTGGCATTTCTTTCTCTGTTCTTGCTCCTCTTGTATTGCTCGCTCCTGAAAGTCATAGAGAAGCATCAGACACGTGTAGGTATTCTATATATACTAGGTATAGAACCGCTATAATTCGAACTTCGACACCTCGATAGGTAAGACGAAATCCTTGTTCACGTGAAACGAAGTTAAAGCCCAAAACCTAAAATATTTTAACTCTTACGTCGAATCAACCAGCGATTATTATCTTGACAGTACCTAGGTACCTAATCCAGTTTATCAAACCTCGTTAAAACGAATAGGAAATTTAAGTCGAAACCTCGAACTCCCTTCAAACAAAAAATCGTTGACAGGATTTTTTGGCGTTTTCTGTGCTATCCATGTTTCACTGTACACCTAGTTGAAAGTATAGCTGTTTGATGGAAAGTAAGACTGAGTAGATAACCAACTTACTTTGCGTCAAACAGCAACCAAAACCCTCCCTTACTTTGCTGTGTGTTTGTCTTTGATAAAAGTTACATAAGTTAGATAGAAGTTTACCTTGAGAAGTTTATTATACTCGATCTGCTTCAACAGATTTTCTTGATGCTTTTTCCTCTGCTGAGCATCTGTAAGGTCCTTGTGTGCTGCAAGTTGTGACAGCTGGTTGAACAGCTGGCGGTGGTACTCGTCTTGTTCCTGGAGTTTCTTTTGCAGCTCCTCTCGTGCTTGCTTACGGTCGTGGATCTGGTCTATCATGGCTTTGCGGACGTCCTGTGGGACAAAATAACGATATTAGGGTGTGCGATTAACCTTTTCAACGCTTTCTCCCTCGCATCAAAATGTGGCATACACGCCAATATGTTAACTATTGAGAAACGAATTTAAACCTTATCTGTCAACAGTAAAATTGCTTTGACAGCGTCTGCCATGACCTCTTTAGTGGTCGTTGGCGTGGTAGGCACGACAGCACACGACCACTTTAGTGGCTCTTGGCGTTCAAAAGGTTAAACGTCAGGTGAAATTTAAATTGGTTTTCGATACTACCTAGGGTCCTAGCAGGCTGCAAAAAGTGCTCTCTATTTAATAGACCCTAAGTATTAAGTATTTCGACAAAAGCAATTAAAATGAAAAAATTACCTACCTATATAAGTATGAATTTCAAAATCTACCACCAACAAATTTTAAAGTGGATAAATTACTTCCTTGGGTGAGACTTGAACTCACGGCCTCTGGATCGATACTCAAGACCTCATCCATGGCCAGCAAATTTTCCCAACATATGGGTCTAGGGGATCGTAGCGATATCGTGTTAATAGCACCGTTCACAGGTGTTTCTATTTTATATAAATTAATTTACCACCAACAAGTCAACAGAGCCGTAACGTTGGTTATCTAAAAGCAGACTGACCTGTTTTGTCCTCTGCAAGTAGCTTTAGATATTTTACATATGGTTTCTCTCCATCTCGCGTATAATTTCGTCATTGGTAAACTCGATCATACTATGGTTTCACTTGTTGTAAGATGCTTACTTTTATTAGGTATCCTAAAGTCTGGTACCATCTGCATTCTCGAGTGGCCTTCTGAGATGCGGATTCCCTTCCGCATCTCAATAATTTTTTGGTTGCTCGGTTTCTCTCGTTTAGCTAGAATATTATTGTAAAGACTCACTCTGTTAGTCTTCTGCGACCAGCTGAGGTACTGGCAGCGCTTCTCGTCGACCACCTTCTGGTACCGCGCCGCCTCCTCGCGTATAAAGTCGTCGTTGGCTGACTCGGAGGCGCGCATGTTGTCACGTAACTCGATCATCTTGCGGTTGCATTCGTCTAATTCACGCTGAGGGAAATAAATACAATTTATATGGGTTTATACTGTGGTTAAAAGTAGCTAGTTCCTAATATTGTATTCTGTTTTTTGTGGTTTTACTATTATATTGATATTATTGGTAGGAAGTTTTCCTCTCAATGTAGCAGCAGTTTTAGCTGCGTAGTCGCATCTGATCTATTAAAGTTGTTATCTAGCAACTTCAGGTATTTAACAGGAGGCTCCCACATAAGGAAGACCGACGATCAGTCAGAAACCTCTGGTTCAGCAGTAGAGTCAACAGATAGACGACCTTCGGCTAGTATGGTAATACGCAGGTTGTGTTGTTACCTCCTTGCGTCTCCTAAGTTCCTCTTCAGCCTTGATTTGCGCCAATCCCTGTTCGCCCAGGGACGCCCAGGCGTCTTCTATGACTTGGTGTTCTTGGGCTTGTTTCTCCAAGTTTTGTTTTCGCTCTTCGATGGCTAGTGCTCGATCGTGGCCAGTCTTATGACGAGCTTCTGCACGACGGCGTTCCGCTGAAATCGAGAATAATTCCGACATAGCACGACTTGTTAGCTCAAAAAAAAAAGGTAGACTGACAGACTGAAACTTGATTAAGGGAGGTAGCCAGTCAAATCCACTCCCTGGCCAAACCTTATCAAAATCAGCTTTATTAATGTCCCATTATAGTTGAAAGCAACAAAAACTCCCAGGCGTACCTTCCTCTTCGTCCTTAATAGCCTTGTCCCACAGCCCCCTAAAGTACAGGGTCTCCTGCTTGAGCCTCTCCTTCTCCTGTTGCTGTTTGATTTTATTCTGTTCTATCTGATACATGGAGTACTGGTGACACTCCATGTCACGGCGCGTGCGCTGTATGGCGTCGTATTCCATGCGAGCTGCCTGTAAACCATACATAAAGTCGTATATTGTACATAATACCTAACTACGCAGGAAATGACCATGTAAACCCTGCTTATTGTGTGGTAACTACATGCAGATTATCAAGCAAATAGTCTACTTACTGCAAAACCTACGGCACCGCATGAGACCTTACCTATCGATTTTCTTGATGCTATAATAGCATCGACCATCAACCATCGAACATTTGTTTATTCTCCAAGAGATTACTTCGACTGACTAAATTTCCTGGGCGTGTTATTTTTTGGCCTTCGGGTTTTCCACTTGAGCAAATATATTAGGCCCTTCCTTATTGTTTTAGGCTTGTACAGTCAAGTGTATATAATATGGGTGCATATAACTTACTCAAAAATAAGTCACATAGTTCTTAATTCGACGATATAAGAGCTATGGGACATATTTATGATAGGATATGTTGTGTGCACGGAATATTATAATGAGGTAATTACTATTACCTTATTAC
Organism: Cydia pomonella; assembly: GCF_033807575.1. NCBI lineage: Eukaryota > Metazoa > Arthropoda > Insecta > Lepidoptera > Tortricidae > Cydia > Cydia pomonella. The sequence continues at coordinate 27,551,917 of NC_084705.1, read as the reverse complement.
TATTTCTGTGGTTGTGTGCACTCATATTTTTACACTTGACTACCATAAAATAATGTTAACACTGAGAATGTGCTAACCAAAGCATCGGACTCCTTCATCGCGACTTGGTACCACATCTTGTCCAGCTCCTTCTCGGCCTCGCGCCGCGCCGCCTTTTCCCTCATCTGGTACAGCTGGATGTCCTGGGCTTCCATTGCTCGGAGTTTTACTAGGCAGGGCATCACATGGACACATTTCGATCTAGATAACATTTTGAGGATATGTACGTTATTACAGTCAGCTGCAGATCGAGATACCTCACTCCCCCTGAATACGAATTTGTATGCGAGAGGGCCAGGCCACAGACTTGATCGCAATTTACCTATAGATTTTAACAAATCTGTCTTGAATACCAGCGGTTTTCGTTTTAGTCTATATGTACAGTACAGCGAGCTGCGAAATTGCGTGGGAAAATTATGAATGAATTCACTTTTGCACCTGATGGTACGAGTACATTTTAATCTAAACGATCGCCCCGCCCCGCTGTCTACCAGTGTCCAGTTTGCGGCGTCAGACGTATCTACAGCTGATTGTATTAATGTCCTTTAAAATACGTAGGTTCCGGGGCCAGTGGAGTGTCATAACTTACAGAGGTGTATCCTTGAACTTCTCCGAATGTTCCTTCTTCCGTTTCGCGATGAGATACGCCAAGCGCTCCTTCTTCGCCTGCCACACCGCTTCTCTTCCCGCTTGCACTTGCGCTACGAACTTGCGGATGTTTTCTTCCTCTTCTCGGGTGTACAGCTCTTTTAGACTTGATGGTCATGGAAGATAGTTATACAACTAATGAAGCTAGTTGTAGTAAGTGACCCCAAATACAAAATGAATTAGGTACTACTGGACCCAAAGATCGGTCTGCACTTTTCCCTTCTTAATATAGTCAGAGAAAAAATGCTATGAAAACGTTAATAGTTTCGAAATAACAGTTACTAAACTCTTAACAATAAAATGATAAGGTTTGGGTTTGGTTACCTTTGTCTTTTCTTTGCTAGGTCAGCTTCGTAGGACTCCATGCATAACTCAACTCGGCGAGCCACATTGTTAAGCAGAGATCTAATAAAACATATGAATTAAGTGGTAAGGTAGGTACGAGTAAGTCTTACTCGGTGTTCACGTCATAAAGTTAATAGGAAGGTAATAAAAAATAGAACAAGATATGATGAACATTACATGGAGCTGTACGTTTTTGTGAAAACTAGATTGCTGTATACCTGACAATCTAAAAACTCGTGTACGACATTTTTCGCAGACGTACCGTTAATAGAACCCTAACGGGTAATAAAATTAGTAAAAATTTAAAATGACACCTCAAAGTTACACCGCTTATTTTGATCGGAAACCTCATCGGGACCTTGAAAACAATGTTTCAATAGAAAAAATTGTGTAATTCAAAATTATCTGCTTTGAAAGACGAAGTGCGCTATTTATTTTTCGATTCTGCTGCCTTTTCTACTGACAAATTGGTTAACGAGACTTAAAAAATTGCTTGTAACACCATTCGCTGGCGTTCGGTTTCACTTGCTAAGGAGATAGAGCTAGAAATAGACTTGCTTGCGATCACAGCTGATGAAGAAATCGCTATACTGCTGGTCTTTGAGCTCCTTAAGCTTGTTCTCCTTGCCCTTCCGTTGCTCTTCCTCCTCAGCTCTCAGCTTCCGCACGAACTTCACATATCTGAACGTCGAGTCTAGCACGCGGGACGTCTGGATATAATTGCAAGACCAGTTACAATAAGTCAAGATAAAAGGGCACATTTACATCATTCACAGAGGAGGACGTGATATACACCGTTGTATATGTATACCGTTGTTTTTCTGATAAGGCCTTTACGAGCGTGTGCACTTGCCTAGGGGCCTGTGTATTTACATATTGATAAGTGTTTAGTACGAGTTTATACATTTGCTACTAAACGTACGTACTATCTCGGACACCGCACTGTCTTTAATTTTTTGGTTGGGTTAAATATAATTCCGGTGTTACAACAACGCTATACTTAATATACAACATTAAAAACCTTTTTTTCAAACAAAACACATTTTTGAAAATTAACTATGGCATTTAGGTTCCTTAAACGTTCTTACCCATACCCCGAAGTTAACGGAATGAAAAAACAATGCGAAGAATTTTCTCTATATACGGATATATTTACCTACCTATTTTTTTTGGTCCGGATACAAAAATGGCATTTCTATTGGGCGATTGTGTATGCTTAAAATTATAAAAGTGCTTAACCGCTGGTACCTGAGCGGTAGTTACACTAGGTACAGTCAGCGTCAAATACTTTGTACCAGTCAAAGTGGCCAATTAGTTCGGTACACCATACTAAATATATGGTGTACCGAACTATTTGGATACTTTGGTTGCTACAAAGTATTTGACGCTGACTGTACCTACCTAAAAGGTTTCCAAACGAGAGGATCTAATACTGGTTCGTACCTAATGAGCCTATGTTAATTTTCTGATGACAATATATGAAAGGGTGTACAATTTTGAAAACATGAATAAACCCCTTAGTTTGTTATACTATCCCATTTAACTCATAACTCATAACATCTTTATTGCTCATATATTACATTGAATACAGACCCTGTAAGGGCACAGCAATTTATTCTTATACTATAAGTACTTATACTTAAAACTAATATTATTAATTACATTACATTGCACAGCGATGTAGGTAAAAATAAACCTAAAAAAAAAAAAAAAAAAAACTAGCATTCTATTTTGTCGGAAAGGTATCTTCAAAAAACTCCTTCAAAGAATAATAACTTTTATCTAATAAATAATTATTTAAGGCGGTTTCAAATGATTTAGGTTTTGCTATTGATTTTATTGCTTGTGGAATTTTGTTATATATTTTAGTGCACATCATGTGAGGTCCTGAATGATATAATGTTAGGTTGGATGTGGGTAGCGCGAGGTTGTTATTGTTTCGGAGGTTTAGCGGTTTTGTGTGTCGTTCTTTGGCTTGTAAGAAAAGATGGCTATGGGCTTTTACAAATTTACATATTTCTAATATATATAAGCACGTTAGTGTTAAGATGCCTAGCTCCTTGAAATAGGTTCGACAGCTGTGCATTTGTTTTATATTTATTATTATTCTGATACACTTTTTTTGTACAGTGAACAGACTGTTTACAATCGTGCTATTTCCCCAAAGCAATATGCCATAGCGGAACAAGGTGTGAGCATAAGCATGGTAGGCTGTTAAAGCAGTTGTTATATTCGTAGTCTTTTTTAATTCATGCAGTGCATACGTAAATCAGGATAATCTACTAATTAATTGTTGTATGTGGTCCTTCCAATTTATATGTGAGTCTATATTTAATCCTAGCAATGAAAACGTATTTACAGATTCTAACTTATTATTTTTAAATGAAATATCTATTGTTAAGGGTTTTTTTTTTGATAAGGCCTGAACTGCATTAGTTTGGTTTTGTTGTAGTTTATTTGGAGATTATGGTCAGTTAGCCAAGATTCTAATTTAGAAAGGGTAATATTAAGGTAAAATTTACAGTTACTAACGCTTGAGCACGGAAACACAACGGATATATCATCAGCAAACAAAACGCTTGGTGAATCTATAATTTTTGGTAGATCATTTATATAAATTTATAGGTAGATCATCAAAAAGTTGTAAAATCAATTTAACAAACATGTAACCTACACCATCCGAGCGATTTCTTAGACTCTTAGAGCAGGAGTGGCCAACTTGATTAGACCCAAGATCTCCTGGTTACTAACGAAACCCTGTGCGATCTACCAATTACATACTTCTTGAAACCTTAAATGAAACTGGTCTACGTATTTATATTTCTTGACCGCCACCCTTGTCTTAGAGGGTTGGAGCTACATATGTGCCTATGTGAATAAGGTACCAGTGGCGGGGCAACACCAAAATTTTATGTGGGCAAGGTACATTTAGCGAGGCCCTCTGGTAGCGCAAGAAATAACGAACATTTTTACGTTGTGTCCGAGATATACTTATTTGAGGCGCGAGGCCTCGGACCGCGAGGCCCCTCGGACCGCGATGCCGTAGGCGGTGGCCAACGCCTAGCGCCGCCTCTGATAGGTACCATGTATTAACTTACAGTAAATTCTTGTAAAACTTACGTAATAACAGTCAGGCACGCCGCGGGGCCCAGGCCCATCCAGTGGGACTTTTTCTCGCCGTGGCTCCATAATAAATTAACTAGGTATTTTCTTGTGTCTCGTATCTATACTACAAATTGACATAAGACATCAATAATGACTTATGTGACTTAGGTAACTGTCATTTAGTAATGCATAATAACAGCCAGTATGTGTAACAACCAAAGAGAATTTGAAATAGAGGTGTGTTGTCAAAGAAAACTTTTTAGCGACGTAAATTTACTGCCATCTTTCGACACATAATTAAAACTTTTAGAACGCCATTTGACTTTGATCCTTACTACCTAAAGTTTATGGCGCCATCGCTCGAAACGATGCTGCTTTATACCTTTGGCCTTTGATCTATTATTTGGCGCTACTTTTTGATATTTAACAAATTATGGCAGTAGATTTACGTCGCTACAAAGTTTTCTTTGACAATACACCTCTATTTTTAATAGTACAACTAACCTATTTTGGTGGGTCTTTTTGTAAGTTGGCATTCTGCTGTCTGCTTCCGTTTCAGTTTTGCTAGATCAGGTATGTATTTACCTGCTCCAACTACGGATTAATTTCGTATAAGTACATATTCAAGGGACCTCTTCATGTTTGGAAGTCGATCAAAATGCAATATAATAACACGAAAGTGGAAGACCGCTCAAAAACGCTTCGCCACACAAACGTAGTCCCCATTTTCCTCTATGGATATTAACTTTATGGAAAATATTTTAACAGCTATGCTTGTTTGTTTTTAGGGTTCCGTAGCCAAATGGCAAAAAACGGAACCCTTATTTTTTAGATTATTCATTATAAGAGTTAGGGGCTTTTGTTTTTAGCTTCTAACTCATATAATAATTAAAATAAGTGAAACTAAGCGGCATACGGCATAGCTCCCAACAAACATTATACCGTCAGTTACAGGCTTCTTTAAAACTTTAATCTTTTGAACGGCGTTATAATAATCTCAGTTATAGCTTGGAACGTTATAGAGGAGTTAAGAAATAAATTCCACTCCAACAGTGGTTCTAGAGCTACAATGGATGATGTTATGCAGAATTGAGAGTAATAATAGTGTTAATTACAGCTACTGGAGTCAAGCTTTATAGCTTTAACCTGTTTGTAACACTTAAATCTTTACAACAGCGCCCGCTGACACTTACTGATGTTTATTGTTACTTAATGGTTACTGTGAAGTATCTTATATATCTTTAGGTGTTGTGATAACTTTAAGCTGCAGGCATGGGTTGCATAAAAGAGTTAGTCAAGTGTGTCGTAACACCAGATACTAAAAGCGTTGCATAACTCTCTTATGAAGTTTCAAGCTTTAACGTAAGTTTTGCTTATGCTAATTGTGTTAGCCGAGTACCTTTTTGAAGGCTAAAGACTGCACAATACTCTCGACTAAAGATGCTGTATCTCAAAAAGTGTAAATGATGCGTTAAGGGAGAGCTAAAGCTGTAATAGCAAGTTCGCCATTGTTTTAGTAAAGTAACCTAAAAATGTACTTGTTTGATCAATATTTATGTACAAAATACTCCATTAATAATTTTTATTTTATCATTCTATCGATGCCACGTAACTTTACTTGCCAATGGCCGACAAAAAGAACAAGTTGCTGATAAAACTTTAAGGCGTCTATTTTATTAAGCATAAGTTTTACTTTAAATCTTTAATTAATCCGGAGCGCGTTAAAATTAAGATGGAAAACATGGTATACACTTACCGTAAAATCGCAGGCGCAGCACTTTTTCACTTTTCACACGATAAAACTTCTTCTTCCTAATAAAAACTTGCGAGCAGATCGCCATTAAATGTTGCTGTGATAAGTTTTATTTTCTTTGTATCATTTATTTTATAAGTTTGATCGTTTTGGATTTCTTTGAAGCTAATACATAAAAACAGTACAAAAAGAGTTCTCAAAAAGCGGTCACATATTTAATTGAGAATGTTTTAGATATCTAGTACGCGTTAAATCGTTAACCCACTCTCTCTTATAGGTTTAACAAGTTTAAAATTCTTAACTGAGGGTTGTCTCACAGCTATTGTGTTAGCTAATGATTCTATGAGAACGTAGAACCGGCTAAAGTAATAGCTGAGGGTGAATTAACTCCCTTCTAAGTACTTCTAACCCTTAAGTAACACTGTTGTATAGGCTTCCTGACACCTTTACCTGTAAAAAGTGGGGCCTGATTCGTGGTTATAAGGGTGGTATAGAGTCCTCTACCAACCTACTACAGGTATTCTTAACACTCTTAATTCTCAAATGAGAGCATTATAACAGTGATATGTAGGCTATTTTGACGCTGTCATGTTAGTTGGGCTATGATTAATATACATCAAATTGTGTAAAAATAGTTTTCTATCATGTCACTAGGTATTTAGGGAGGGAAATGAGGACTGTGTTACATTTGTATGGAGAAGTGATCGTCCACTATCCTCTGAATAACTAATAATATTATGTCATACATCTAGCTCTAAAATCTAATTGACATCTCATTTATTAAAATCGGTCCAGTAGTTTCGAAGTTACGGTGGAACACCTTTAAAACTAACTCCCTGTTGGCTTTACCGTACGCACGGTCACGATTGAAAATATCGATACGAAAAAAGTGCATAAAATATGTATACACGACTTTATTGCCCATATATTAAGGTAGTGTATACATATTTTTGGCACAATTTTCGTATAGATATTTTCAGACGTGACTGTACATTTATATTTTACTACTAAAAGTAGGCAAACAAAATTTATGACAATTTATTAAGGGCTTGTTTCACAATGTTCAAGTATCGAATAGCTAACTGCCAGACAAATTTTCATGCAAAACTTAGCACTTTACTAGTTAATTTTATTTGAAGATCGTGAAACGCCAACGATGACTTTATTCGTCAGATAAATGGCAAGTAGCTTATTGACTTATTCAGGACACTAATTGGACCTTGTGAAACAGGCCCTAAGTAAATTAAACATTATTTAAAGACTCATTTCTTTAATCAACTTTTTATAAAATAACAATTGAGATCAGAAACTATTCGACTTTGAGATGAAAATCAACATAAAACTTAAGGAACTAAAGATGTCTTATTACTAAAATACTGATTAGAGTCAGACCAAACTAAGTTGGCAGCGATTTTGTTAGCCCAGATGGTGCAAGTGTTATAAACGTCATAATTTCATAGAAGTTTGACGTTTAAAATAACACTCGCTGTCTCGGCTATCAAAATCGCTTGTATCTTTACTTGGTCTGACTTTAGTACCGAGCGGTCACTAACTGATACGGTGAACGTAAAAATTACCACATGTACGTGGCCATCATAGATTTTACCCTTTTGCAATAATAAAATTTACGAACGATCATGACAACTATGATTAATCTAACCTAGTGAAATCAGGGGACCTACCGCCAACATCGAAAACTGTTATCTGCCTCTCTATCGCTCTTGCGTATTCGAGTGACAGACGCAGATAAAGACATAAAGACATTTCCAATTTCGATTTCCACAGTTTTCTGCTTTCTGTTACTTTTTGAGGTTGAACTACTAAACTTTTTTGTGGAAACTGGCATGTAGAAATATTAGTCAGACCAAGAACTTCACTTCACAATTATAATACTTGTCTTGGTCTGACTCTAGGCTCTTGGAATGGATCTAGACTCCACACCACATCCACCTAATTTAAACTTTCTCTGGAGGGAAGGAAATCAACTGTGGCCCGCATCCCACGCGGACATAGTCGCGGACCCAATAATTATGTTATTAGGTAGCCAGTTGGGTAACAAGCCGGCAGTATTTTTTTTAATGATTTGGCTTTTAATACTGAATTAAAAATGAAACATGCGTATAAAGAATATTTTGCGGTCAACTCTTCAAATAACAACTTAGTCATAGCCGCAACAGTACTGGGGAAAATCAATTAGAAAATATAACAGTCATACTAAAATTTGTTGTGGGTAATCCATAGTGGCTTTCCTTCTTTTGTAACAATGCCATATATGGCGATTTTAAATAAAACAGACTTGTATATGTGAATACTGATTAGCTGCATACGAGATTTTTTTAACATTTGTATTATTCTTATATATTTTTTCGCATAAATATAATGAGTATAACACAGAGTCTGCAGAAAGTCGGTTCTCCATACAAACGTAGTTTCGCTCTCATTTTAAAACGACTAGCTAGTTTGCTCTGAAACTTTGTACTTACAATATGATAAGGTATATCTAGTCCTGTAATTAGTTTATGCGAAGTTTATTAAAAAAATACAGCGTATTTAAGTTTTTAATACAAAACTTGTTTTTGCTCTATTTTGTTTGTTTTATAAGCTGGCACATGTCATTGTATGTGCAAAGTTTCATTACAATACAACGCGTAGTTTTAAAATGAGAACGAAACTCCGTTTGTATGGGAAGGTGACCGACTCCTAAATTAAGCAAGAAAAAGAATGGTTTCTACTCATTTTAAAATGAGTTAATGTTATGCTAACATTGAAAACTAAAATAGTAAACATTTTTAGGTTAATACAACAATACAAAAAAAAGCAAGTTACGGCCAAATTAACCACACAGTATCTTCGGCTCGATTTAAATCAAAAGTTTTCCTAACTCAAAACATACACAGTTATAAAACTAATCAACAAAGTGCATATAAAAGTAATTGAAAAAAATCTCCAAATCAAACAAAATATAGACCTATAAAAATCAACACGATTGATAATCTGCCTTACCTTACCTTATTTTACCTTAACTTAAAGACACCTATATGAAAACTATAAGTAGGTGACTTTATTCTAAAGTAAGTATCACAAAACTGTAATGATGTAAAATAAAGAGCTAAAAGTTTGTAAAAGAGTACAACTTTATATACCTATTCAAGGCATAATATATATATGCTTTTGGGTACTTATTTTACTGATAAACGTGCCTATTTTATGTGTATGTCTTGAACATTTGTTTAACATATTTAAGGCACATATAACTCTTGAACAAAGTAAAAATACTAGTCAACATTATTTGAATTCAACTCACTTGCACATTTGTCTCTTACGATAAGGACGAAATTTGCTCGTATCTTTATACGAATTACCTGTCAGAGCGTCCTTATGGCAAGCGACAATGTAGTACCTTTTTCTTGAGGATGACGATAAACTACCTATTTATCGAAAACCACATGAAGTTTCGTAACAAAATTTAACATCGTTTTATTACACAACTTAAATACAAAATAAAACCTACCATGCTAATCACATGCCTTGTTTTGTATCAAAAAAACATTCAAAGTTTAAATAAAGATGTTAAGATATCTTAACTAACAATATTATATGTATATTATTCAACTCTATCTGTCCAGACACCAACTTCAAGTTGGCACTCATGTGAAGTCATATGTTAGGTATCAGGTCTAAATTGGTCCGATCTAGTTGTATGCTAGGTAGGATAGTATCTCCCAAAATCAAACATAGTTTTTTTTAATATAATTAAAGAGAATTTGAAATAGAGATGGATTGTCAGAAAACTTTGTAACCACAGTAAATTTACTGCCATTTTTCGACCCATGATTAAAACTTTTACAACGCCAATTGACTTTGATCCTTATTCTTTTACTGTTATGTGTGAGATTTTGTTAAATATCAAAAAGTGGCGCCATCTAATAGATCAAAGACCAAAGGTATGGCCGCATCGTTTCGCGCGATGGCGCCACAACCTTCAGCCGATGCCCGGAAAGATGGCGCCACTTTTTAATATTGAACTAATTTAACACATATCAATGAAATAATAAGGATCAAAGTCAAATGGCGTTCTAAAAGTTTATCATCGAAACTACATGGGGCGTAAAAAATTTCTTTGATAATCCACCTCTATTTCATATTTTCTTTGATATAATTTAAAAAACAAATGAAAACCAACAATGAAAACACTAGGTACAAATTCTACCAAAAAAGAACCATATCGTTTAACATGTATGTTAAGATATCTTGACAAAAAGAATGATATGTACATCATTTAACTCTAACTGTCCAAACACCACCTTGGTCGGAGATTGCAAGACTAATTCTCCGTTCATCAACTTCAGGTTGGCACTGTTAGGGATCAAGTCCAGGCTCGCCAGATCCAGCTGCAAGCCGGGCTGGGAGTCGTACGGCAAGCTGGGCGGCAGCTCCTGGAGGTCGCCGATCCAGGTGTGGGGCTCGCCGGTCACCTTGTTGAACACGGTTATGCTGCCGGTGGTGAGCTCTGGCTCTGTGGTGAGGGTCTTGAAAACAATACAGTATGAAATAAAACTTGTAAAGCTAAGGAAGAGGGCGCTGCAATAGTTCCTGTCCCGGTTCCATGTGAAATTCAATCATTACAAATTTAGACCAATTTCTTGTTTTTGTAATATGAATTGATTGGTAATTGGAATGGTTAAGAAGATATACCATAGACTACAGACCAAAGCAACTGATATCAATATAATCTGTGAATTTTTAAGCCTTTGATAAAAATAACCCAGGTGAGCATAAATTTAGTGATGTTTCACTCTCGCTTCTCTTGTCTATGTTCCTATGCAGACAACTCACCGCCAACGTGGCCAGGAAGCACCCCGGCGGCTCGTACTTGACGCTGAGCACGTACAGCGCGGACTCGTGCTCTATGACCCGAGACTTCCACAGCTGCTGGTGCACGCTGCCCAGCGAGTACGTGATGTTCCACTCCCGCTTCTCTTGCTTGTCGATGTCATTGGAATGCTCCTGTAAGCGATACAGAATTAAATTATAGTCTTTGAAAAAAAAGATGTTATGGCTACGTAAAGAATTCTCAGCAACGAAACTGATATTGGTGTACTTTTTAGGCCAGGTAATGTATACAAAATTAAATCACAGGAAGAGAAAACTCCAAGGAAGGAGAAAGAGAAATAATAACATTAATTCTTACCTTTCTTATGTGGTATTCGAGTATGATTTTGGGTCCAGCCCAGTTGCACAGAACACACTGCATTCTGACGTCCATACCCATACGCTCCATGTAGTCCTTGATAAAATAACCGTTATTAGGTATGTAAATATAAATATAATGTTAAATAATGCAAAAGTCGGCTGAGTCGGCTCGCTCTGTAGTCCAATTTATGTAGTAAAAAGTATTATTTGATATTACCAGTTACTTTTTATTGAAGGAAAACATCGCGAGGAAACGTAATTTAACTTCTGTGAAGGAATTAAAAGAAAGTGTTAAGTTCCCTGATTCAAGTAAGGATCGTGTGTGGACTGTACAATCCAATAGTAACCAAGGGATTACAGGCAGAGGCACCCAGTTCTGACGAAATATTTTGGCAAATAGTTCGGGTCACAAATAGGTGCTTTCACTCGAGTTAAACACATTCTTTTCATTTAAAATATCAGGAAAGTAGAATACACGTCTTTTACATAACATGACTAACTACAAAGTCGTACCTAGTATATATATCTTGAGGTTATTAGGTAGTTACTCACTCCGTCTTGGCTGATGAGCTCCAAGGCATCTTCGACCATGTCAGAAATGGTGACGTTGGCGCCTAGATCCTGAGATTGAATTGTTCCAATGGACGAACTCGATTTGTTCGGGTCTGTAAAACATTGTTGTTGTTGAAGATGTCACAAACATAAATACTCGTACGCTTCTAGGGCAGAGACCGGCTGCGTGTGCGTAGACGAGCATGTGCGCGTGCGCTAAAATGTTGGAGCCGTACACGCACACGTCACGCAAGCGGTGTGCCGTTTTTCATAAGAATCTGTATATTACAACGCGCACGTGTACGTCTACGCACACGCATACGGTGTGCACAGGCCTTAAAGCGATGGAGGGCGGGAACGCGGGTGGTTCAGTGAAATGATTTGCGAAGAGCGAATCGTGGGTTTGAATTCTATTATCTTCTTTTAAGTTTATTCTGAGCACCTGTTTTCTGAATCTGTGATAATAATTATGTGTGATTTAAATACATTAATCAGTTATAGTCTGTCAAACAACTTTGTCAGTAGACAAAGGCGATGACCGATAACCCTTTGCGCCTAAATTTTTTTTAGTTTGCCGCTCTTATCTAACTTTACTTTTTTACTAACCTTCGTAGCACCGAAAGTCGTAATCTTGCTCGGCGAATCTCAGGCAGTCGTTCATTTGCGAGTTATCGATGTTGCCGTGGTATTGGTCCCGTTCGTACGCCACATTCATGTTAGCTATATTACAAATAGCAACATTTTTAACTGTCCATCGGTGGACCTTATGCCTTTTGTAATAAGGTCAGCCGATGGACAGTTAACTAGGGAATGCTAACCGGTTAACCGGTTAACCGGTTACCCGGTAATTTGACCAATATTACAGTCGGTAAAATACCGGTAATTTCCAGCCGTAACCGGGAATTTACCGAACGTTGTATAGGCAAATAAAAATGTAACAACCTGTTGAATTAGCCCATCTATGTCTTCGTACTTACAAAAAAAAAAAACAATTACTACGGTTTACGATTACGAAGAGACACTTAAAATACTTACTTTTCTGCATCTTATGATCTCGTCGGTGTAGGAACTAGGAAGCAATGTTTTGTGACAAATGAGTGGTCGCTAATCCCTCGCCCTTTCCCGTCTCGCCACCCCTACCCGATCCGCCTTACTATGTTCAGTGTCCTTTGTTTTAGTCTGTAGTGTCAGACAAGTGTGGAATGCGAAAGAACATTTTCTACCGCTGGTTACTTGTGTTCAAGATATCGTTCACGAATGTCTAAGCAACGTTCTATATTTTATATATAATTAACAGAATGATCTGATGATGACATGTTCCGGATTCCAACTCCTATCTTAAGAGCCCGGTAACGATTTTAGAGCAAAAATTTTAAATTGAAAGATTTAGTCGTTGGAATTGTACACCTTTTGTTACGTAATATCTAAATAACAAGTATTGGTTTCTATTAGCACGTTTTTTCATCTTGCCTTTTAATAATGAGGTCGCAAGCGTGCGTCCCCGGTAATAGGTGACGAGAAGGGATAGTTTTTAAAAATCATATAAATTATGGTAGTAAATTATACAAAATGATGTATAAGAACAGTTTCAGCAAATGTTGTAGATTGTTTAAGTATCAAAATTACGTTGAAATTAAGTCAATTTTCAGAGAAATTGTCACTTGTTTTGAAGTAATTTCTGGAGAAAATTGATTTCGTCTAACTTTCATTTACACTACTTCAAATTTATAGTAACAAAAATGTAGTTTATTAAAGTTGAAGTACAGGATATGTGTAATACAAAATTACCATTTTTAGCAGTCCAAACTTAACGAAATTTACAAATAAGATCGACAATATCACTGCTTTTCGCGCGTTTACCTAAACGTCCATCAGAAAAAAAATCATTAATAATTAAGTGAGTCTGTTTAAAAAAAAAATTATAATGAAAGATAACAAGACGTGCTAATAGAAACCAGTACTTGTTATTTTTAATAGTTAACAAAAGGTGTACAATTTCATGCGCTTAATCTATCAATTTGACATTTTTGCGACTAAAATCGATAACGGCCTCTTAAAGTGCAATTTTAAAGTAACTAGTATTAAAATGATATGAAACTAATCTTGCTGTTAATTTTTTTTTTCTTATATTTACTAGATTTTAATGAATGTTGATTACGGTTTTAGTTACTTTAATAACAATATTATATTGATAGATGTGTAAATGCAACCGTGTATGACATTTAAATGACGACTGTCACTTTTTTGTTACCCTTTGATTACTGCGATTTTTAAAGAATTTAAAAAGTTTAATGTTGCTTATTTAATGTACAAGTTCATTTCGCTTTGAAATGATACATGTTTGATTTTTTAATTAATATGATTAGTAAATATATCTTGTTTAATGTTTAAAGTTTATTTTCATTATTTTGTTTTGTCGATGTTTCTATAACGTGCTGTTGATTACTTTTAAAGGTTACTGACGAAAATAAGGACGCAATCAATAATAATGCAAAATCAATGTTTTTTATATCATAAACGTATAACCGGTAATTTACCGGTTAACCGGTTAGTGGGACCTCACGTCGGTAAATTACCGGTAATGAAAAACGCCCGGTTATTGCATTCCCTACAGTTAACCTTTTCAACACCGTGTCAAATACAAAAGCTGTCACTCGGACGCCATGTCACCGAAGTGTCAAAACTGAAATGCATATGCACGTAGGTCTTTGATGCTCTGTGGTCTGTGACGGATTAATCCGTCTTCGGCGTTTGACCTACGATGCGGATATATCCGTCATTGGCGTCAAAAAGGTTAACAGTGTGGGCGATGGTGCAATAAATTTCTTTGACGATTCAGATTTATTCATGCAAGTCATACCAAGCCAGGTTGGCTACGATTTTGATAGCAGAGATTTTGAGTCCAAGACAAAATCTTAAATATAATTTAATCAATTTGTATGTGAAATATCCGCAAAGCAGGCTTCGTCAGGTGAGGTGAGGTTTAATATCAGATTCAAGTAATATTTTTGTAACATCGTAAGGATATAGTATCTAATGTATCGTACCTACGTCTATAGAAATCAAGTTAGTTTATTATTTAAAGATAAAAGATTACATAGCGAACAAGAAACAATGTAACTCGAGAAAAAATATTCTTAGGAATTTGATGTTCAAAAAAAAAAAGCAGGTATGACAATAGGCACAAATATGTTTATGGATAAAGCGATAAATTCAAACGAAACAAGATTTAAACATGAATTGGTTGGTTTAGGAACGAAATGGGTAACTAGTTCAGGCCAAAGCAGTGATAGATTAGTTGACTTTAACCTGTGATGGCCAGGTAATATATTTTAGAATAATAGCATCACATAGCGACATACTTTGTAGTTAGTCGGGTCATAAGTTCTGTCACACCGGTTTTCAATTTCAATATAGTTCTTTATTGCAGATATATAATAAAATTACATTAAAATAATGTATACCGTTAAAATAGCAATAAATAGCACTTAAAAATGATTAAAATATTAAAATTAAAATCTCATACAAATAAAAAGGTAATGACCTTGATAAGATGCCTAAATAACGCAGTCACAAAAACAAATACTCTCGCGCTAGACTCTAGCGCTCGTCATTTTTGACTGCCATCCAACGAATAGGTTTGGTAAAACACGTACAGTTACAATTTTGGCAGTCCAATACACATGAATTTAAGAAAGATGAAAGATCCAGCTTTTGTTTTATGTAGGTTTCAACCACGTAAAAAGAAAAATAAATAAATGGGGATCAAAATCACCTTGAACAGATCGCGTATTTTTATCAAGTTTTTTTATAACATTTTTCCGAATATAACATAGAATTATGCAAAACTGAGCATTAAGTAAGCTGTCGAGCTTTTTTACCTTTCTTACCAGACAGAACTTATGACCTGACCTAAATACATTTTCTATAGCGTTCTTTAGCACTTTTAAGAGCATAGTAACAGTAAAAAGAGAACAGTAAGAAATAAAAACTCAAGCAGTCCATTATCACCGAGTTAAATTTGGTACCTTCCCGACGTAAAACGAGGTTTAACACTTAACCCTTTGAACGCCACGCTATTATATTGAACATGGAGTCGTAATCCTTATTGGAATGCATGAAGATTACTATTAAACTGTAGGGGAGTGTGGGGGAATAGGGAACGGCGGGTAATTAGAAACAGTGAGATAATATCTCTTATATATTATATAGTACTTCTAATTGCACAATAAAATCTTGAACATGTTTAACACAAACATAAAGAGGCCTTCATGTGCCTACGTGACTTAAGTGAGTCACAATAAGTTGAACTATTTTTATTAAATCCTTTTTTTTACATTGCAAATTGGTATGTATGACTTGAGGTTAAAAAAGAAAATTGAAAAGTTATACTAGATTGAAAATCTTCAGTGTTTCCATTTCCCCCGCAGACTGTTTAAAATTACTCCATACGATTTGGGGTAAATTGGAACGGCAATGTTTAAAATTAAGTATGATAACGTTTATTTAATATTATGATTTTATTACAATCTAATAACCTCCTCCTCTCCTACTCTGGTGTTGCAGGTGTCCATGGGCGGCGATAATCGCTTGCCATCAGGTGATCCGCCTGCTCGTTTGCCTCCTCTACCATAAAAAAACTAAACTAACGGTTAGCGTTAATTGCTTCGGTCTGTGACATTTTTATATCTTTTTAGAGCGTATGAAGTTAAGTGTACTGATTCCCCCACTCTCCTCTAAACGTGCACGTCTTTTGCCGTCTTTGGCGGTTAAAGGGTTAGTTAAAGCGCATAGTGCAGTCGTATTTTATATAGCTGAAGTTGACTGATGCAATGAAAAATAGAATCAGCAAAATTTGATCTTTATAAAATGTTTAACAGTGAAAGAGATGGAGTTGTATTTCGGCTTCACATTTGATCAGGCTTTATTGAAGTCGGTTTCTAGGTTTTCATATTCTTAGGGCTTACGTTGCTACCAAAGCCTACGCAACTCCAATAGCAACATACGCTATGTAGAAGCAATAAAAGCCTGTACGGTCACGTCATAAAATATCGGTACGAAAATAGTGCCAAAAATATGTATACACGACTTTATTGCCCTTAAATTAAGGTAGTGTATCCATATTTTCGACACTTTTTTCGTATCGATATTTTTAGACATAACTGTACCTACAATCCTTTTTTGATGAATCCCACTGTCTGTGATCCTTCGAGAAGAGCTAATTACTCCAGCTTATAAATATACGAGTGTAGGTTTACAAGACCAAATAGAGATTTTGTTATCTGCCTCTCTATTGCACCAATATGGGTACGATAGAGAGGCATATAACAAAATTTCGAATTTCGTTATTTGCGGTAGGCTCAGTGCAACATAAGCGTTACTTACATGCCATTTGTGGTTCCGTGTATGTCGTCGCAGGCCTCTGAGGTGCCCTGCAAGCCGACATGCAAGCAGACAAGCGAACACAACCCATAGCACACAGGGAATAGGGTGGAAAATTGCGTAACATTTTGAACGCCATACAAGTAATAGGTGTCATGCCAATCTCAAGGGCCTGTATTAAATTCGTATTTAGTTGAAATGTTTGCTACGTAACAAAAGTTATTTGTTTTACAAGGGGGCTAAATTGTTACTATCGTACTAAAATTGATACCCGAGCAAGTGAAAGATTCTAAAACTGAACCACGAGTGTAGCGAGTAGTTCAGTTTTGGAATCTTGAGCGTTGCGAAGGTTTCAAGGCACGAGGGTGAAATAAATTAGGGTTAGCAAAATTTTTCACCACTACAACGCAAGGAAAATACTAACTGTATAATATCAAACAAAATCAACCCAAATCAATTCAAAATGAATGTTATTAAATATTTATCATTCAAAATCATCATTTAAAAAGTCAATTCTACAGCCAATATAAGAAAACAACTAAAATTTACATTTGATTACTTTGCCACACAAGTGGATAAAATGCACCTTTCTCATCAGTTTTAGAACAATCAAGATGGCATTTACCAGCTGGTGTGGTGAAAGTTTTTTTTATCAGTGTTGAAGGCGTCCAAAATGTTCAAAATTCAGCATGTAGGGTTAAAAGTGCAATTATAATTAGTATGGAAGAAAAAGAGCCCTTGGAAGCTTAATATTGCAGTTTAAAAATGTATATCAATAGGGACATTTCATTGGTGCAACTAAGCGGTAACCAGTAGTAACACAAAATATTAAATAACAACAAATATGATAAAAATAAACATAGAGGAAGAAGAAAATTAATACCAGCTTAATTCTGTTCGGTAACGTATGCAGTTTCAACATAGTTCAGGTATATATAGAGAACAAAAAGCCTCGCGAGGCAATTGCTGCGCAAAGCAGCTCTGTCTATGCAGATATGCCTCGCACGAGGCGTTGTGGCCGCGCCTTCGTGTTTCCGTGTCGATTATTAATTTACTCCTCCCCGAGAGCGTACCTCGTCCACGTTCGACGTGGTGCCTCCCTATCACACTTACGTACGAATTTACAAGTGTTACAGAGACGCAACACGTCGAACGTGGTTCGCGGTAGGCCCTCTATTAGCATGTCAGTTACTCCAAGGAGACGGCATGTGCAACTGTGATGAACTGTGTTTAAATAATGGAAACTCACAAAAACAAATATAGTAGGCGCTCGGTAATCCGACACCCGATTTTTTCCTATTTGCCGGATTGTTAGAACTGCTGGATTAGTGCGTATGTATGGGAAATAAGCACGAAAACAAACGCGTGGTACTACCGAATGATGCAACCGATGTCCGGCTCAATAAACTGTCGGATTATAGAGCAGATTACAAGACTACCGAGCACCTACTATATACATGGTAATAACCCCGATTTTAATAGTAGTTATAATGCAAATGACCATGTTAGCTATACTTACGCGGTGGCCACTGTGGGTGTGGAGTACACACATGTGGTGTTGGTGGTGGTCGCCAGCTGCAGAAGTGGCTGGTTGGTTAAAAAGTGGCTCTTGAAGTTGTACACCGTTTCCAGAAGACTTGTGTTGCGTTTGGCGTATTGGGGGTAGTTCAGTACTGTAAATAGAATAAAATTCTTATACTAATGAGATAATATTTCATAACATTTTGGAAAACATGGTAGTCTGAAAAGTGCAAAACAAGGCAACAGGCGCGTCCACACAGAGCGAGTAGCCACACGAGGAAATTTCCTCGCGCGGCCGCGTGCTCGTGTAACTTATGCCTCAGCACGTCAGCCACATAACGTCATGTCGGATGTTGTTGCCTTGGAACAGCTCGGATGCCGCGCGAGGCAAGTACCATAAACTCAACAGGAAGAACTCACTCCGCTCGGACTCCTCGCTGACCTGCACGTACACCGGCTGCGTAACATCATGCCGGATGTTGTTGCTTTGGAACAGGCTGGATGCCTCGCGAGGCAACTACCTTAAACTCAACAAGAAGTACTCACTCCGCTCGGACTCCTCGCTGACCTGCACATACAGCGGCTGCGTGACGTCATGCCGGATGTGGTTGCTTCGGAACTGGCCGAATGCCTCGTTGATGCGAGGCAGCTCACATCTGTGAAAGATTAGGGATACAGTAAAATCCCTAGCGAATAGGGTTGTTGACATTTGTTGGATTTTATAACTAAATCTAGTTAAATATAATGAGCAATTTATCACAATAAATGGGACACTTATAGCAACAATATACATAAACGTAATATTTAACTGAAAAAATCGCAATTTCCTTGTTTTCCATGCATCGAAATGGCTTCTAAGCAACAGTGACGTTTCATCGTGACGTCACCATGTATTGCCATTTTGTTAGGAGTGTTTCGTCAGTAAAGTGCGATTGTCAGACTTTGACTATCATTTGTGACTTTTGTATTTCTTTAAGGCAAGGTCCCATACAGACATTTGATCCTCAAACCAAACCTGATCGACCAAAAGTGAGCGAGTAGTTTACCATTATCGCTAGGTCGTTGTATGTTTCTGGTCATGCTTTTGCCGCTGCGCAAGTTATGGCATGTGACAGATATACACGGTGTAACATGAGGAACTTGAAAGATTTTAACCACGCATTTCTAAGGCCAAAAGAAGGAAAAAATGTTGTATGAATTTAAGTAAGCTTTTTGTGAATTTCAATAAATATATATAATTTTGTTTGTTCATATAAAGAAAATGTTTTTAGTAAAACTGGCATTAAAATAAATTTTTCTTTTTTTTTAAAAACCTAGTTTTTGCAAAGTATTACTTGTCATTTTTTGACTGCTATCAATAAGGTTGTTTAGAACAATAAAGGTTCTAAACAAAAAATGTGACTATGCCACAAGGCGTTTTGCACTAAATCAGCTGGCGACGCTCTTGATCATGCCGATGCTCTGGGATGATAAGATGACTGACCTAGTATTTAAAGTGCTCCGCCGCTCTCTGACTTGCTCTGCGCGTATCTTCTTGTGGTAGTATACAGAGCTTGTAGTCTCCGGGGTCACTTCTGTGATGTTTGCCACATCTTGCACTCCTACAAATAAATATAGAAAATACTTATAGTCCAACACAGCTAAGAAGTCATTATGAATTGACCCTTATATACTCCGTGGGCCAATGAAACTCGACAAAAGAGCAAAACATCTTACGATTATATGAGTTTCGGCCAAATGAGCAATTTTTTTTCGAAAAATATTCCTTTTTTGCGTTTTCTGCACACAAGTTCTTTATTTTTACTACATACAGATAAAAATCGCGAATTTACTTTAAATTACACTAAGGCTATCATTTAAACGGTAGGTCTTAGCTTTATAAATTTAATGGTCAATTCATAACTGTCAATATTGACTTTTTAGCTGCGTTACTGCCTATATACACGGAGTAACATGAGGAAACCGCAAGTTTAAATTAAACCAGTCAACTGAAAGCATTGTTCGAAAAAGCTGTACATCTCTGAAGTGTGTTTTACACTCTGTATGTTTAGGTATTTAAATAAAAGTAAACAAACAATTTGTACATTTTCGTTACATGTAATGTACAATTCCTTTGATCATTATTTGATCATGTAATGTTTTCATCTACCCTCAACTGGCTTACGGAGCTATTTAAGGGTAGATTTTGTTTAAAGATACAATGTATAGGTTCTAGACAAAATTGAAGGTAAGATAAGTTACCACTGGTGTTAGGGTAGTTGAGGCTGGTAGCTTGTTCTACGTTCCCGTTGATGATATCCTGCAGCGTCAGCTCGATGTTGCGTTTCAAGCTGTTGTTACTTCGCGTGCTAAAACAATACAATAAAATGATCCTTTAATAGTTTAGCCTTTTCGACGCTGTGTCAAACACAAAAGCTGTCATTCAGACGCCATTTCACCGAAGTTTCGTAACTGAAAGTTTAATAATGCATGTTTTGATTAAAATAATTATGTCAATTAATCTTAAATTTTGTATAAAACAATTTGCATGGCTTTTTAAAGTCTAAATGTGTATGGCTCAAATAAAAATAATGTACCACCTTTTTGTACCACATTTAATGGCAAATAAATATATTTCTATTTCTATTTCTGAAATTGAATTTTATACATATGCACGGAGGTCTATGTTAATCTGTGGTCTGTGACACATTAATCCGTCGTTGGCGGTTCGGTGCGGATATATCCGTCGTTGGTGTCGAAATGGTTAATACTGGCCCATTGGCACACCGAGTTTCTTGTCTCGGTATCTTCTTGGGTCAGAGATGTAGGACTAGAACCAATGGTAAGGTAAACGTCGTAGTGCGCGATATACTAATGTTCAACAAATTTGTTTTAAACGGATGTTACTGCCGTCATGCGTGATGTATGTAGCATAATAGTTTTCAAAAGCTACTTTCGGCACTTCTTCGTAGCAATGGCTGTGTAATGTTTACCTCCATCTTCTCAATTGCGTCTGACAGTGACGTCACGTAGAAAATCAATAGGCGCTTCTCCTGGTGTAGAGCCCCACTCTCCCTAGTAAGACTGTTACCGGGTATAGTTGGTGTCGGCGCCCTGCGGCTTGTGTATGAAGGCGGTGAGCGCGGCCATCTTGCCCTCGCTGTTGCGGACCCCCACTCCCCGCACGGGCACCAGCTCCTTGCCGATGGGGAAGATGCCGCTCAGCAGCCTCTGACGCTTTACGAGGATTTGTGATGAGCCCTGGAGAATAATGGACACGTGAATTTAGAATTGATATTTGTGTTTATACTGTCTTCAAAATAAGTATTTGAAAAAAAAAATGGCACAGGCTCAAACTTCTTTGGCGAAAAGCAAGTTGTAAATGACATATTGTATACACAAATCTCTGCAATACCAACATCTAGACCATCTAGATATAATACCTCTCTTTTTTGCTATAAGCAAATTGTAAAAAAAAACACTTACCATTTGTGTAACCGGCACAATCTGTCTCTCCTTATTGGACAGTATGTTGGGTTTGTACTTCTTAATGACCCGCACGTTCATCTGGGTGGCTTGGTCCACCATGTCGCCGTGGCGTTGGTTGACTTCGACGAACTTGTTCATGAAGGGCTTGAGTTTGACGTTGCAGCTGCGGAGGACGCGGTCGCTCGCGGGGTGTGAGGTGCTGTAAGTATAGGTATGGCGAATAAGTTGGTACTTGAAATACCTATTTCCTATAGTTCTAAAAACACTACAAGTTGTTTAAGAAACAGTATAAATCAAAAGAGTATAAGGCTTTTAGTAGAGTTTGGTTACCTAAAAACGGGTTTATTTGACGGGCGACGAAACGGCCGGCTGGTCTGGTGGTGTGCCACGTAAACCTAGACACAGACAGGAAGAAACCGGTTTATATTGCTCTAAACCGGTTAATTTGACAAAAACTGTACTCACAAAAACCGGGTAAGATGTAACGGTTTTACGAGCGAAACCGAAATTAAAAGGTTTTGCGCCAAGTACTCGTACATGAAAACGGTTTGGAAATTTAACCGGTTTCCGAGCCTTGACCGCATCATCTGATGCCACAGCTCCGTGCACCGCAGCATAGACGGCCGGCGTTTCGTGTCGCTTATGGCGGAAGATTTATCCACTGCTACTTGTTTACCTGGCTATGTCTGAAGTTACCTGACTGTGTCATATTATGCTGGAGCTCCGAGCACCGCAGCATGAACGGCGTACGCATCATGCAGTGGCGGGGCAAGACCAAATTTTATGTGGGCAAGGTACTTTTAGCGAGGCCCTCTGGTGCCGCGAGAAATAACGAACATTTTTATGGTGTGTCCGAGATATAGGTACTTATTTGAGGGGCGAGGCCTCTCGGGCCGCGAGGCCATAGGCGGTGGCCCACGTCGCCCACGCCTAACGCCGCCTCTGGTTTCATGTCGCCTATGAGAGGAGACGCTGGTTTACTGCTACCTGGAATTATCTGAATAAATCCAGGATTATCTGACTAATCTGTTCGGCCGCATTATCTGATGCCGTAGCTTCGTGCACCGGAACATGAACAGTTGGAGTATCCTATCGATCGTGGTAGGAGACACTGATTTCCTGCTACCTGGAGTTACCTGACACTAGATATAATTACCTATTTATGCTGTTCTGCGACCGCATCATCTGATGCCTCAGCTCTGAACACCGCAGCATGCACGGTGGGCGTTTCGGTGTGTCACTTATTGCGGGAGACACTGACCCGCTGCTTGATGATTCCACCTGGAATTCAAAAGCTACGTAAATATTACATACAAATTCATAGACGAAGCTATTCAAAAATACATCTAGGTTGTCAAATGCTAACATTGGAGAGCCTAGTCAAAAAGAATAAGCGGGTCCACACAGAGCGAGCATACGCGCGAGGCAATTTCCTTGCGCACAAAACGGCCAGTGTAGACGTGCGTCGGCCGAGGCAGAGCGCACGTTTTCCTCGGGCGAGCGCGACCTTGGCCGAGCCGCTCTCGCGAGTGGCCGAGTGTCGGTTTTTCGGCATGCTATGCTCAAAGGCCTGTCGTTTGCCGCGCGCTGGTTCGGACGTGTTTGTTTGGTGCGCGTGGTTATTTTGTTCCGTACATCAAATTGGAAAAAAATAATAAATACCAATTTTGCAAATTAAAATCCTTTTACGTAGGTAGCAAATACATGATATGGGATGCTAGATACTTGATATCTTTCTTCAATTTGTGTTTAGCCATTTAAGTTTTACGTGTAATTGTGAACATAACAAGTCGCATCACCCCTTTTTTAAATACATTTTTTAACCTCAAGAGAGCCGATTTGTTGCATCCAAAATATCCTGCAACTTGTTCGTTTCCTTTTTTTTCTTTTGAATTGATTTGAAAAGCAAAGTAAAACATACACGAGCCACGGCAGTGAATATGTATAACAGCATTTTGAACAGCTGACTGAGAGACGCCATCTTGCCATCAAATTGGCTCGGCTGAGGCAAAAGTTACACGAGCACGCGGCCGCGTGAGGCCCGTTGTGTGCCGCGCGAGGAAATTTCCTCGCGAGGCTGCTCGCTCTGTGTAGACCCGCCTAATTGAGTATAGAGGCGTATTGTCAAATTAAATTTACTGATCTTTCGACACAGGACTAAAACTCTGTGGGTCAAATGTCATTCTAAGAGGTTTTGTTTAGAAATATGTATTTTCATATGTGTTAAATATCAAATGGTGTCGCCATCTACTTAATATAGGCCAAAGGTATATCGCCATTTATTCAAACAGGCAATGTTATTTTTTTATTTATCTTATACAGAATTTTATATACCTATATCTTCGGTCCAGTTACCACAAAACCTAGAACACTATACAGTGCCATCTACCTATAGCCAATGTTTCTATGTTTGATACCTTCAAGTTTCATAACTGGCGCTGTCTGCTATGATGATAAGGCACGCAACTGTGTATAGATGGAGATAGAAAATATTTTCTAGTTTAAGTAGAAAAAAAGACAACAAACCAATAAGATAGCTTTTTAGAAATGTCAGGCTAAGTGGGTTTCAATTTAAGTTTATTAAATTTAAGAGAAAGTAAGAACAATTTTAATTGTATTGAGATTCTTGAGACAGTATTTTTATAAATTCAATCTATTAGTATTTGAATTGCTGATATTTTAATTTATTTATGTTAAAAGACAATACTCGTACTGAGGCAAAGAGAATTTGAATTTTCAAATTCACTTTCGTTACTGAGTTAACAAAAGTGGCAAGGTATGCCAATAAATAAAAGCGGCCAAGTGCGAGTCGGACTCGCGCATGTAGGGTTCCGTACCATTTATGACGTATTAAAAAAAATCTACTTACTAGATCTCGTTCAACATTTTACCACTTAGGACACTCATTTTACCACTTTGGAAGTGTCTCTCGCGCAAACTATTCAGTTTAGAAAAAAAATGATATTAGAAACCTCAATATCATTTTTGAAGACCTATCCGTAGATACCCCACACGTATGGGTTTGATAAAAAAAATTTTATTTTTATTTTATGACTTATTAAAAAAACTACTTACTAGATCTCGTTCAAACCAATTTTCGTTGGAAGTTTGCATGGTAATGTATATGATATTTTTTTAGATTTTTCATTCTGTTATTTTAGAAGTTACACACATTTTTTCACTTTGGAAGTGTCTCTCGCGCAAACTATTCAGTTTAGAAAAAAAATATATTAGAAACCTAAATATCATTTTTGAAGACCTATCCCTAGATACCCCACACGTATGGGTTTGATGAAAAAATTTTTTTTTT
Source organism: Cydia pomonella (assembly GCF_033807575.1). NCBI lineage: Eukaryota > Metazoa > Arthropoda > Insecta > Lepidoptera > Tortricidae > Cydia > Cydia pomonella. The sequence continues at coordinate 27,526,601 of NC_084705.1, read as the reverse complement.
TTAATTTTTATGACGTATTAAAAAAAAACTACTTACTAGATCTCGTTCGAACCAATTTTCGGTGGAAGTTTGCATGGCAATGTATATCATATATTTTTTTAGATTTTCATTCTGTTATTTTAGAAGTTACGGGGGGGGGGGGGGGGGGGGGGGGGGGGGGGGGGGGGGGGGGGGGACACAACACTTTTTACCACTTTGGAAGTGTCTCTCGCGCAAACTATTCAGTTTAGAAAAAAAATGATATTAGAAACCTCAATATCATTTTTAAAGACCTGTCCATAGATACCCCACACGTATGGGTTTGATGAAAAAAGATTTTTTGAGTTTCAGTTCTAAGTATGGGGAACCCCCAAAATTTATTGTTTTTTTTCTATTTTTGTGTAAACATCATAATGCGGCTCATAGGATACATCTACTTACCAAGTTTGAACAGTATAGCTTTTATAGTTTCGGAAAAAAAGTGGCTGTGACAGAATCGGACAGACAGATGGACATGACGAATCTATAAGGGTTCCGTTTTTTGCTATTTGGCCACGGAACCCTAAAAAGGGCATATAATATACATCAGTTATGTTACACCAAACTATACATTCTGTCAAGCATAGAAACATACATAAATGTCTATGATACAAATATCTTAATAGAATCTATAAATAACTAATAAGCCTGACAACTTATTTGATTTTCCATGCCTTCTTTTTGTAAGAATTTTTTTTAACAACCAAATGAGTTGCCAGCCTAAAAAAAAATATTACAGATATTACAGCCTGCTTGCTCCTCTTCTTGACTTGTGTGAGGTGTTTCCGCTCCAGCTTCACTCTGCGAATGATCCGCTGCACCTCTGATTCTGGGGAACACTTCTTGGCATTTATCATTTCCACTAAATACACTTTCTGAAAATAGATACAAACAATTTTTCATAAATAACAATGTAAATTGAATAATAAAAGGATGAATTCTATTTATTTGCATTTTTAATAAGTATATATATGTAACTTTTGGCAGAAATCAAGAATGTATAGTTTTATTAGTTAAATATAATTATGGTGGGTAGTAGGAACCCATGTATTCAGTTCATAGTAAATTCTGTTGAAAGTTACAGATAAATAATAACATAATAATTATCATCCATATGAAAACATTTTTTTTCTACAAGACATTTATTATCTTTTCTATGACTGAATGTAAAATAAATAAAGTACGCGGCTGGATAGGATAGGATAGTAAAGAGACAAACTAAAGATAGCCAATAAATTAATAGTACTTATTGATAAGTCTTTGGTTACATTGATAGCTGTTAGTAATACACCAGGTTTTGATTAGTAACTTACTTTTCACTGTTCAGAGAGAAAATTAAATGGAAAGATAGATTTTTCACACACAGTAAAGAAGAGAATAATAAAAATACTCACTTTCACGTTGGACGGCAGTTTCATGGATTTAGCAAGTTTCTGCAAATACCTGTACGAGCAAAGTTTCAACTGGCTCGTAGAATAGTTCGATTTATCCTCCATCATCAGCCTAAATCCTGGAAGAAAAGTTTCGGGAGATTTCTCAGCAACTTGCCGGCGCAAAGCACGTGCGTGTAACCATTCAACGTAGATGGTGTAATTGTGCTTTACTTACCGCTAAAATACCCTACTTAATAAAAGTAAGCCAAACTTTTGTGATATAACCCTACGATGTGTGAAAACATTTCATATTAATCATATTTTTAAACTTCGGCCCTCAAAGAAAAATAAGTTTGCTAACTTTTTTTTGACAAGTGATACGTCGGAACTATTCGAGCAAATTTTAAAATCATTCAAATATTTGATTTTTTGAATGGAAAATGAATATGAATGTAGGTTGAGTATGAATGTAGGCAGAATGGAGTAATAAAAACAAACTTAACTTTTATTCATTATTTATTTACATTTAGAAATAAGAATTCATTTATTTTATTTTTATATAAACATAAAAATCCCAGGATACATGAGGGTGCGGTACACATTGAGCAATAGGGTCAGGGCTGCCAGTACATAAATCTTGATTATACAGTCCAACGTCAAAAATTATACGAAATCCGATTGCATTATACGAAAACGATTATAATATGCATTTTTATTATTACTTACTTCAAAAACCGACTTGTATTTAGTAAAGTAATAACTAAAATCTCTTAATAAGTAACGCCAAAACACAGCCCAAAAAGTAAAATAAAACCTCTCAATATTAACAAACACTCATCATATGAAACACCAAAACCCATCAAATGGTCAGAACCTAAAGGGAAAAACCGCTCAAACCGTCACCGTATCGTATTATCAAGTTGGCAATCCGTGAAATCCGTCTCTGTTAATCCCGTGTTGAAATAAAAATACGAAATAACCATACGTGTTTTTTCGTATCCAATTATACCGAATGACTACCTGTACAGAATAGATACGATAAACAGTCCAATTACTTATACGAAATTCGCATCGAATTATACGATCTGGCAGCCCTAAATAGGGTATTTGACTACTAGTCAAATCAGGGCTGTAACCGCGAAAATCGAAGTTCGCCAATTGCCGGCATTTTTCTTTGTCAATCTAATTACGTCTTAGTGAAAGTAAAAGAGAAAGATCTCAACAATTTGCGAATTTAGGTTTTCGCGGTAGGCCCCCTGTTCCCTACTTATGACAAGGCAGTATCCTCTACGCGATGCCCCAGCATAGGCCAGCCCTAGGGACGCATTTATGCGTTAGACGGAGCAAGTGATATTGCTATCTCATTCCACCGCATAGCTGCGTCCCTTAGACTGGCCTACGCTGGGCCATCGTGTAGAGGAGCCCTTAAAGATATAGCCTGTCCAGATGGACGAAAATAAAAACCAAAGAGCATATAATCACTACGTTTTAAGAGACGGGACTTCCATACTAGCGAGTGGAATCCCTTTGTTTCGCAAATCATTACCAAAATGTACGACAAAGAACTGTCAAAGAACCATAGTACCAACATAAGCAATTTAAATAGCGTAGTACGCTACACGCTTGCGTTTCTTATCGATATCGATAAAATGGGGAGGGTTGAAATATAAACTCTTGTCTACAAATTTTGTACTCGACATCAAGTTAGGATCGAGTCCACATTTAAGTTGTATGTTATATAGTGGATAGTTCTATGAGTGGACTAATACGTGGTCGAGCTTAATGTGGACTCGATTTTTTTTTAGAACCCCTTGTTGTTCTTCACCACTAGGAAGGATCAAAGTAGCACTTTTTTTCCCTACTAGGAGGGATCACTTTTTTCCTCTTTTTGCATACTTCTTAGGTTAAATTATTTAATTTAATTACCATTAATTAAATTTATTTATTTATTTGTACCATAATAATTTCCTCATAGGTGATGTGAAAAGCAGTATATAAATTTATCACGTGGTAGCAAAAATATTTCCATCTTAGGGTGGTATTCCACCTATCCAATTTCTTGGTTCAATGTCATTGCGTCTCACTCTGTCATTAATCAAAATGTGAGACGCAACACACATTGGACAAAGAAATTGCATAGGTGGAATACCACCCATAGGCGTTAACACTTGAATCCCTCACTACCCTAGGATTCTATTTTAGAATACCTCGTTACACTCAGATTGTAATTATAAAATCCTTCACTATTTTTTTTCTTAATTTTTTTTTATTAAAAGCACTATTTTCAAAATGATCTGCAGATACATGTTTCAATAAATGTAACTTTTCTATGGGAAGATGTATCAGGTCTTCGTTCCCAACAAATTTAACCCATTGCCTGCATCTGAAAACATACAGCCTTGGTTATGTACAGTTTATATTCCAAGTGTTTGCTAATGAGATGATCAACTGATTATTTAGCGCTAATATGCATCTATAAATCAAATCAAATATGTTAAATAATGACCATTAATGCATAGATGATAGATAATTTTCCACTGAAAATCTTCGACGAATTAATTTTGTGTCATATGGCATGCAAGTTCTCAGGAATATTCACATATTTTATTTTATTACTTACACTGATATACAAATAAACATACAATTATCGATAGTTTTAGTACATCCCTAGGTCACAACTAAAAATAATATAAAATATCAAATTTTCGATGTGTTTAAAGCATGCTGCACCAAAATAAGGTCAAAAGTATCTAAAGCAATACGTACCGGTCTTTATCCAAGAGAAATTTCGCCATAAAATCCCTTTTTTCGTGATTTTCTCGAGTGGCTCGCTTGCCACATATTTCACACTTAGTAAACCGTTTTCTCGGCGGCATTGTAACAAACTCGTTCTTTACTCTGATCACGGTTCACTATTTTTGATATTTTCACTAAATAATAAAGAAATTGCACGAAATACCCGAACAAAACATTGAAGCCTTCATAACAAACAAAACAATTAGGCTGACAGTTGACTTGATGTAAACTTGACAGAATAAATAGCACTGACGTTTTATTTTTCTTCGTTGGCAAAGATTTGCGAAACAAGTTCCATACAAAACTTATTTTGTTCCTAGTTGCGTCAGCCTGATAAAAACCAGCAGGCCTGTCAAACGCTTTATATAAAAATATGGAAGGTAAGGAATGAAATCTCCACACGCAGAACTGTTGCAAGTGTCACGCTGTCAGCTATAAATAACAGTTCCAAAACTCTCCAGAGTAGCGCTAGAGTAGCTAAGAAGGGTTTTGGTGCATGGAGATTTCATTACTTATCTTCCATATATGAAACACTAGCAAATGACGCCACGGTCAAGTAACCTAGTCTTTATTGTTCTAATTATGAATTATAAAATATAAATAGTGTGTAAAAATAACTGCTATCTACGTTTCTTTCTTAATGTTGTGTGGTGCTTCATTTCGTGCATTGTGTGAAATACTTTATTTTAACTACATTCAAATACCCTATTGATCGGAAACAGAAAGTTTACTTCTCTCTTCAATCTAACTTCAAGAAATAACATTATGGCGCGAAATTAAAAAAAATAATTTGTTTTGTTTTATAATATATTTTATGGTATTCGTGCACTATGTAAATAATGTATGTGTGTGTAATGATTGTTTGTATTTCTCTATGTAAGTGAATTGTAATATTCTCTTGGAGAAATAAATTCTTAAACCATAAACCATATATATATTCGAAATACCATGAGAAAACTGACCCGTCGCGCCTACATTTCTCATTTTCCTCGATAGACATTTTATCTATTCCATTTATTTTATATTGAAGGTAGGGTCTTGATTTTTTCAGATTCCATAATTCTTCTGAATGGGTGAACAGGATTCGTGCTGCAGGAAAAAGAAAAATTGTAAAAGATTTTTTTTTGTTTTGGCGATTCTCGGACTATATCTGATTGTTAAGGTTTGTGGGTACTCTCACGTCTCACCTCGTTCTTTTTGGGTCTGTATCGACGCGCTCCATCGCCTGCTTGAACATAGCTGCTTTCTTAGTAAAAGGTTGTAGCTTTCTTGTTTCTTGAATTGACTCTGTTAACTGCAACGAATATCGATTAATAATTGGTTAATACCTACTTTGTGGCAAGTACCTACAGTACACAGTGAAATAAAACAATATCTACGTGCCTTGACTTTCTGTGTGTCCCTTATTTGTGTGGATAGGTTTTGTCGATATTCTAGCTGCCGTTTCAGCTCCTGTGAAACAGAAATGAAATATAAATTGCTAGTCTAGAATATAGCAAACATAAATTCAGAAATTGAACACGCTTGGATATGAATAGAATACTCCTAGACCGAGGACTGATGGACGCAAGCGGCGCGTGGCAAATCAAGGCCGCTCTATATTTAGTGTTTTGGAGGGTACGTTAAGAAGTTTATCACAGTTTTTTCTGTGACACAGGTAGGGAATGCAAAAACCGGAGGTTTTTCAAAACCAGTTTTTTTTTTTCGGTTTTACCAAAAAAAAAACCGAAACCGGTTAAAACCGGTTTCGGTTTTTAGAATCAACAATTCTTAAATTCATCGCCATGGAATAAAGAAAAGATTGCTTCACGTGTAAAAACGAATGCTAGTATAGTATATACACGATTTTATCACGTAATTAAAGACAGAATATCTGACTATTTTATTGTATTGTATGGGAATTGTCAAATGACTTAATGTTATTTGTAACTAGGAATAGGAACAAACCAATTTTATTAAATTATTTTTTTGGTTTGTTGGTTAGACACCGATGGGATAGGTCATTTTTTCTTTAATATATGACAATATCAATTTATAATTTAATGTTATTTGTCTTAAATCAAATGGCCCAATCCGAAATCTTGCTCTAAGTTTTTCGCTATCTTCTAGTATATTAGAAACTGAATGTGTTAGCTTAAACTGGGCAAACACAGGTAAATAGTCAAGTAATTCCATTTAGGGTTTGAACTACCCTTTCCTATTAGTGCGAGAGACAAAAAAGTTGTCGGTATCACCGAACCAACAAAAGACTCTAAGCTGCCATTGATATAATTGATTACGTGGAATTTTTCTACAGCGCATCGTATAATAAAATTATAAGTAAGACCTTTAACCTTTAAGAAACATGGAAAGTCTACTGCCAATCTCTTTTTCTGAATCCAGACGCGCACAACTTCTCGACTCCAGAACCTGGTGAACTGGACCTAGAGCCGGATATCCTGAAAGAGGAAGTTGCAGCCGCTATAAAACACCTTAAATCTGGAAAAGCGCTGGGAAATGATAACATTCCGATTGAGATTGTCAAATGTAGCGGAGAATATGGCACAGAACTTTTCCATAAAGTATCCAACAACATATGGAAAGCGTGCACTTGGCTTCAAGAATGGACCCATTCGATCTTTGTTCCTTTTCACAAAAAGGGCTCTACAAAAAAGTGCAGTAACTATCGTTTGATCGCTTTAATCAATCATTCCAGTAAAATTTTACTGCATATCTTAAATGAGAGACTGAAGGCATATATCAGCAAAGAAATCGCACCAGAACAAGCTGGGTTTGTAAGAGGTAAAGGAACTAGAGAGCAGATTCTCATACTGCGTCAAATAGTGGAGAAAGCTAGAGAATTCAACCGACCAACATACATATGTTTTGTTGACTTTCAGAAGGCATTTGATTCTGTTAAATGGCCGCAGCTATGGGAAATTCTCTTAAGAATGGGCGCTCGAAAACATCTCGTTTACTTATTAAGAGTGCTCTATGATAACAACTCCGCGTCAGTAAAAGTGGACAATACAATGTCAAAGCCACTTCACCCTTCGGCTGGGGTTCGTTAAGGGTGTATACTATCACCCTTGCTATTTAACATATATACTGAGCACATCATGAGGATAGCGCTTGAAGGTTGGACGGATGGTCCAATAGGCGGGAAAAATATTTCCAATCTGCGTTATGCTGACGACACCACACTCCTAGCAACGAGCGAACATCTTATAGCAGCACTATTGCGTCGCGTTGAAAGTTGAAACAGTCAGTCTCGAATTCGGTTTGAAGATCAACCGACTGAAAACCAAGATGATGGTCGTGAACCGTAACAACGTGAATAAACCAAAAGCGATTGGAAACTGTGAAGTTGTGTCATCATATATATACTTTGGGGTCATTGGTTTCAGACAGCGGAGGCTCCGAAGATGAAATCAAGCGACGCATCGCCATTACAAGGTCTGCAATGGAGAAGCTCTCTAAGATCTGGAGAGACCGCAACATCACAAAGGCAACGAAGTCTCGTCTAGTAAGATCTCTCATTTTCCCAGTGTTGCTATACGGTGCTGAAACGTGGACAGTAAGAGAAAGTGAACGGAAACGCATTGATGCTTTAGAAATGTGGTGCTGGAGAAGGATGCTGCGGATATCGTGGACTCAGCGTCGCACTAATATATCAATTCTCCAGGAGCTCAAAGTTACACAAAGACTTTCGGCAATCGTTCACTCTCGCATCCTTAGCTACTACGGTCACGTTACGCGCAGGGAAGACGACGCGATGGAGAGGCTGGTTGTTCTGGGCAGAGTGGATGGCACAAGACCCAGATTGCGGCCTTCAATGCGATGGACCGACCAAGTGAAAGCTCTCACCGGGTCACCTCTGAATCTGTGCGCGCGGCAGGCAACAAATAGAGAAGCATGGTGGGAAACAGCGAAAAAAGCCGTACAACGACCGCAATGACCACGACTACTCTGACAAGAGTATACGACTAAGAAGAAGAAGACCTTTTATACCCATTTTTATTAAAAAGTACTACTATACAATTCGTACACCAGCACGGATGTCCTGCCACTGCCAGTAGTTTAAATTATTTCAATCTTTCGTATTTTTGTATTTTGTACCGTAAAAATTCATTTAACGTTACAAATGATCAAACTAACACAACACCACATTATTTGATTTGATGTCGATTCAACTGGTTTAGGACCGATTTATACCCTTTTAATGAATAAAACATGCAAATATGCATGCATGTTAGGTAAATAAAAAAACCGAATAAAACCGAAACCGGTTTTTTCAAATTCTAAAAACCCGGTTTTGGATTTCCGTCAAAAAACCGGTTTTAACCGGTTTTTTCGGTTTCGGTTAAAACAGGTTTGCATTCCCTAGACACAGGTAATTTTAAGATGAGTTATTGGCCTTAAAGACAATTTTAGCAAAACCAAGTTGCTAAAAAACCTTCCCATTTTTCCTCTAAAATAAAAATCGGATTTTTTGTTATAATAAAGTACTTACCTGGTTGGCACTATCCAATTTCTTCTGTAAATCTCTCACTGCCTCGTTTCTCACGGCTTGCATTTTGATGTACCTCTCTTGTCGTTCTCTCTCTAACTCGTGGTTCCTCTCTGCTATGTGTACCCTGTATTCTTCGGTAAGTTTCTAGGAAATAGACACATGTTCAAGTAAGTAATTTAAGAGATTATATCCTCAGAGCCTACGGCAAACATCGAAGAATCGGAAAACGTTATCTGCATCTCTATTGCTCTTGCATATTCTAGCGATAGAGAGGCAGATATAGAAATTTAGTTTCATGGTCAGAAACCTTCTGAAATTCTGAGTTCCTAATAGTACCTAAGTATAATATAGTGTTAGGCTCCTGCTGTTCGATTGGCTGATCTACTCATTACAAATCTGTGTGACTTTTTTATGCTTTATCGCAGCTAGTTGGACAACTTTAAGAACGAGAGGTGTACGAGTACAACTTTGGAACTACGACATCTACAGGGCCCCACTCACCTTGCAACAAGCCTAAGGAATGTAACGAAGTTCGTATGCGATTTATTGCAAGGTCTGTGAAGCCCATACTTACTTATAATATAAATATATGCGAACTCTTATGGCCGTATCTACGTAATCTATTGGGCCTAAAAAGGGTTATTTTTTTAATACCACGTTGTTGGCAAACAAGCATTAAATATGATGATAAGTAGTCACTGTAGCCTATGAACGCCTCCACGGGTGTTACATGTGCGTTTCCGAAAGGTCTCACTACATCATCCATATTATGGTATCTCTAAGGGTCTCTTGACATAGGGCCGGTGGTTTTAGATAAGGTACCTGTTTTTGCGCCCGTTTTTTTTTCTTCCGCTTGTCTCATTCCCTCATCTGTGTTATTATCTTTCTCTCTCATCCATTGGTTGACGACGTTATCCCTGTCCTGCTCTAACGCCTGCGCCATCCTCCTCTCGCGGTTGTGATTGGCTATGAACTGCTGCTTTTCTATTTGAAGTTGCGTCTAGAAATAAAGTGAAAGGCTTTGACTTAACACTCCCAGGGGTCTTAATTTTCCATCCATATACCTAATGATCTAGAAGTTTTCAAATTTGAAAAAAACAAAATGAAAAATATTTTTTTGGTTTAAAAATAAATAATAAATAAATAAATATTATATGACATTATTACACAATTACATAATTGGTTTACAATTTACATTTGAATAATAATAAGGTACATTAGAACCTCTTTTAAGTATAACATATAGTTGTGGTAGAATACCCCGCTCTTCCATAATTTGAAAGGGCCCAAACAAAATAAATAAATAAATAATTTATAATATGTTATTGTGTGTGCGTGCGTGCGTGCGTGCGTGCGTGCGTGCGTGCGTGCGTGCGTGCGTGCGTGCGTGCGTGCGTGTGTGTGTGTGTGTGTGTGTTGTATGGGCGATCGATGCTTCATGCGGGCGACTGACAAACCGAACGACCGGTTTGGCCTAGTGGGTAAAGACCGTAGTGACCCTGCCTATGAAGCCTATGGTCCCGGAGTCGAATCCCGGTCCGGTAAGGGGGACCGCGAAAACCGAAATTCGCAAATTGCGGGGATCTTTCTCTTTTACTCATAGTAAGACGTCATAAGAGTGACAGAGAAAAATGCCCGCAATTGACGAATTTCGATTTTCCAGATAGCCGCCAAGGCCATTTATTTATATGATGAACAGAGATATTTGTTCCTGATGCATGGATGTTTTCTATGTATATAAGTATATATTTATCTATATATTCGTATGTATATTATCGCCCCCTAATACCGATACAAGCTTTGCTTAGTCTAGGGGTTAGGTCGATCTGATGTGATCATTGATATTTACCAGTTGCTTTTCGGTGAAGGATAACATCGCGAGGAAACCAGACTAATCCCAATAAGCCCTAGTTTACCCTCTGGGTTGGAACGTCCGATGGTGACAGCTTTCGTAAAAACTAGTGCCTACGCCAATTCTCGGGATTAGTTACCCAGCGGACCCCAGGCTCCCATGAACCGTGGCAAAATGCTGGGACAACGCGAGGAAAAAGAAGTTTTGTAGGTATGTATATTAGCTGGCTTGTCAGAGCAGCATAGAGCTAAGATGGTCGGCTCTTTATCATTTGTCAACATATGTCACGTTCTAACAAGTACGGAAGTGCGAAAGTGACGGGCATTGTGACAAGCAATAAAAATGGAACCATGCTGCCACTGCAAGTCGCTTATCCTAAAGTCACTATTAAGTTTCATACGTATTTGTACCTATAAATAAGTACGATATCTACATTCCGTTCTTATTTATGTTTACGTATAACTTTACCCTGCTCCGCGGCTGAAGATAAATTTATTACCATTGAACCCTGAAAAAAGTTTATAATGAAACGTGATATAATACCATCTGATCCCTCTTTCTCCGCGTCTCCCGCTCGATTTCCTGGAGAGCCCTCCTTATGGTATTATCGTCCATTTGCCTCGCCCGCGACTTCTCTGAAGCGAGCCCATGTAACTTCATTTCATGGCCCTCTATGAAGTTAATTCTATTTTTCATCTGTTTTTCTTTCTTGCGTTTTAAAGCTGAAACACGTTTGAAGTTTTGAAAGGAAATTGAGGTGGATTAGCTTATGTAAGGTTGTTTTAAAGGCGTTCTTGATTCTCTTTGAAAATATAAATCTATTACATATCTTTATCGTAGGTATGTTTATCCTATTGTCCCTATTAGACGGAGAGATGCTGCCCAAAACATACCTAAGTTGACATGGAGCTCCATATGATTTAATGATCCGGGCACATTAAACAAAGTTCATCGGTTGAGATCAGAATGGCAGGCCAGCAAAGGGCTTCTAAAATCACTAGGTATTGAAGGTTTGCGTAAGCACTTTATAGATTTCTAGGTTTGTTGTGATGTTACTTAATTTGGTAGTCATTATCTCGAGTACCAGGCGGGGCGTTTTAGTTATTGTTGTCAAAGCCAGATATCTAAAGAATACATCCATCGCCTTAAATTTTTGTTACCGCAATATTGCGCGTCGTTCGAATGTTCACACTTAAGGCGACCAACACACTGATGGATGTCCTTCTGCTCGTACACTGGAGCGGCGTATGGATCCGCAGCCAATGTGAAATCAAATAGCCTTACCAACCAACCCAATAAAAAAAAGGCGGCAAATTTAAAAAATATAGGTACATAGATCGATCCTTTTCCTACTAACAAAGTCGGTTTGCCAGAGGATATATATATAATAGTGATAAAATCACAAGGTGAATAAGTGAATTTACCTTCGTAATGGTCCTGTTCCATCTTCTTCCTCATTCGTTCGAGTCTCCTGTTCTCTCGCTCCCTCTCCTCGCTCAGCATCTCCCGTCTCTTTCTGCTGGCGCTGGCGATCTGCTCATCGTAGGCTAGCCGGCGTTCGCGCATCTCTTGTTGCCTTCTGTTCTCTTGGTATTTTTCATACTGTTCCTAAAAAAATTGGAAACAACCCTATTACTTATTTATTCATTGTTTAAATATTTATTGTTCAAAAGATAACCTTAAACCAAACAAGAAGGACTTGGTGTCACAGTGCACTCTCCAGCACCTGATTTTCTCCAAGGATCATTCGACATACGCGATCAGCTCGGACAATGAGAAAACTCTCTCTCACGCTGCTGCACGCTAGGTGTCCATTCAGGCCGCGTAGCCAACGTTACAATCGTTCACACTCCTTAGCGTATCATAGCTATCTTTCTCTATCACTCTTCCATATTAGTGCGACTGTGACAGTTGCGTTTCGTTCGCCACGGAGCGTGAACGATATGCACGTTGTGCAGGTTCGGTTAGATAATTTTTCTGTCGTTTCGGTTTTTGGAAAATGTTTAAAATGGCGGAAATGGTCTATGGCACTTAACCAAGATCTACTGTGAATTCGCTGCGATAATAACTCAACAAAGTATTTTTACTTTTCACATTTGATCTAGGTAAAAATACCTTTCTTCTGACGTCATCTAATAACACCTGATGCCACATTCTATCAATATTAGCTTGTTCCATCTCCATGTGTAGTTTCTCCTCCATCTGCGCCTTCTGTACCGCTCTGAGATTGTATTCGTCGACTTTCGTACATTGCATTCCTCTGGCACTAAAACAACAGTATATCTAGAAATAAATACATCGATTACAGAAGATTAAAATAGAAAGTACAATAACATAGCGGATGAAACAATGCGGCAAAATTATCTGCAATGCAACCCTGGATAACTTTTCCAAATCGAGTTAATGTCTAGTTCGTTCAAAAGTATCTGTGTAGTCTAATTGTACTACATTATAGATAGTAAAGCTGTTACAGAATGGCTATGGAATACTTTTGACGGGTAGTTTGATCAGCTACTTTGAATGCTGACTGTACCTAGCCACGTATTTGATATTCACAGGGCCCGTACATTTCATGCCGTTGACGTAAAAATGAAGTAATTTCACCCTACAAATTTTATATTGATGTAAACCAAGATGATTTCTATTCATAATTATAAAACTAATAGGGGACTTAACCACGTAAACTTACGTTTATTATATGGCCTAACGTTTGTTTTTGTTATGGTTTGACGCACCATAGCGGAAAGGATCAAGGAACATAATCGCGGCTGTTAAAAAACGTGAAATAAATAAGTCTGCGGTAGCCGAACATTTGCTACAGTCGGGACCAAACCACTGGATTGAGCTCCACAATCCCAAAGTCCTCTCAACGGAACTACAGCAAGAAGGTACATGAAACAATTGAAATCAGAAAACACAGAAATTTCAATCAAAATGAGGGACAGGGAATTTCGTCTTCGTGGAATCCAGTGATTAGCAAATGTGAGGGTGAAAAAACATTCCAACACATACCATCGGATGTCGTGAGTGTTGTGTGTAGGCAAAGTGACAACCCTTGCGTACTACAAGTGAATAATCAAGATCAAGTGCGGGTAGTTCGCAAAACCCGCGCAGCAAGATGTTGATACAATTCCTCGCCAGTCTGCCCGTGACCACGAACGTAACGTCACGTTCGAAACGTCAGGCCATATAATAAACGTAAGTTTACGCGATTAGGTCCCGTATTAGTTTTAAAACTACAAATTTTGAAAGCTAAAATATTGACGCGTAAAAATACTGCTAAAAATCAAAAATATGTATCATTTAATAAACTAACAATCTATTATTTTGTTGCGTGACAATAAGATGAAAGTTAGTTAGACGTTTCTGTACTCATTGTCAAGTATCTATATCAGTTAACTAAAGAGATTGACAAATGATTAATTATTGCGAAAAAACTAATTGGAATCATACTCTTTGTAGCGTGACGTTATTTTTCCGTCAACGGCATGAAATGTATGAGCCCTCATATTCATATCATAGGGGAGGCTAGGTCATCAGAAAATTTTCCGCTATTCAGACTTATTGTTTACCTCTACTTCTGATGTTGTTTTCTCTCTGTATTGTTTTTATTGAGGTGTGCAAGTATTTATATTGTATTGTAATTTTTTGAGTCATTAAACTTACATTTTCTCCCTCTCCAAAGCCTTCAAGCATTCTCTTATCTTTTCTCTCTCAATCTCTTCCTCATACTTCCTCAGTTTACTTAGCCTCTCCTCACAATACCCACATTCTTGCAGTGCCTGTTTTTCTTCCAGTTCTCTTCTTAATGTTTCTTCTTCTTCCTCTAGAAGATGCTTGAGTTTGTGTTGTCTATGTCAGAGGTTAATTTCTTCTGTGTCTAATAGAGCTTGTACTTTTTCGCTTGTCCTGTTTATTATTGCTCTGAAAAACAGTAGAATTTTGTGGAGTATACACAGAGAACAAAGGGAATATTAGCTGAGAGAAAACTAGTACAAATACTAAGATAATTTTACGGTTTCGGTCACGTATTTTAGGGTTCCGTACCCAAAGGGTAAAACGGGACCCTATTACTAAGACTCCGCTGTCCGTCCGTCTGTCTGTCTGTTACCGTGTGCGGTATCTCATGAACCCACATTGCTATGGGTTTAGTTGGACAGTTGAAATTTTCACAGATGATGTATTTCTGTTGCCGCTATAACAACAAATACTAAAAAGCGAATAAAATATATATTTAGGTGGGCTCCTAAACCATACAACAAACGTGATTTTTTTGCCGTTTTTTGCGTAATGGTCAGGAACCCTTCATGCGCGATTCCCACTTGCACTTGGTCGGTTTTTTGTCACTCGCGCGACATGTTTCGGAAGGAATATGTGAGTGAAACCGTAAAATTATCTCAATGTTAGTATGTTTCACAACAGTTTAAATTCGATTAGTACTAATACCTACTATTCTGAGCACCGACAAATTAATAAAGGTACGGAGATGCGTTGAGCATAATACTCAACGCATGTTAGTTGGAACTTACTTGTGCAAATGAACCTTATCATAGTCGACGATGTCTCCCAGTGTCTTTATGTCTTCCACGTTGATTGTGGGCTCAGCTGCAAGCCTTCGCCTTTGCTATAAAAATGTGATGAAAGTTAGGTACAGTCGCCATCAGATATATCGGAGCGTCCGAGGTACTCACAAATATCTGAACGCACCTCTATTTTTAGAATGCGTGTTCAGATATTATTGAGCACCTCGACAGCTCCGATATATCTTATGGTGACTGTACTTCAAATAACGCGATGGTTTTCAAATTTAAAATTATTATTCACTATGTACTTATACCGAATGTAGTTCTAAAATTATTGGCGATTTTTATAATAAGCAGTTTTAAATTATTTTACAGTACATATTGGTCCTACTTTATAGCACTAGTGCGAGAATTAGCATATTACGTTACTGTGTCGAACATTTAAAGGGCCATTAGTACTGTAAAACGTTATGTACCTACATATGTACTGTAAATTACGATAGGTAAAAGTGAGAAAAATAGGAAATTCGAAACGAGTGGCGATAAATTAAAACACGACCGAAGGGAGTGTTTTAAATCGACACGAGTGTGTATCGTAATGTACTATTATCAAATAAAATCGGTAGATGTGCCGCCGTCAATTTGGAACAGCTAGGTGACATTGTAGGATAAGTGCCCTTAGTGTATCAACATAAATATAAAACGGGTCTAGGATACGGCTCAGACACATTTTTAAAACGTATATAATGTGATTCTTGTCATATAAAATAATACAATTTCATTCGGCCCACTGAGCCTTAAGGTCTTGAAGTAAGGAACAAACGCCGCGGCTTGCATCAGTTGCATCATAAAAATCTAAACCCATATTCTTTGACAAGCATTTGACAAGCATTTGACAAGCAACGTATACATCTTACATGTTTGCCTAGGTTGCTAAGCATGTGAACGCATCATAACATATTGCTAGACACAACGTGTTACCGCTATTTAGCACATGTTCTAGATCACATACCTATGCACTTTTCCTGGACAATAAAAACTTGATGAATAAAAGAGGAAGATCCAATACACCAAGTACACGTCCTCGAAGTGCCATCTCCATGCTCATTACTTTTTTTTTCGAATTACAAACTTGCAGAATAAAACATTATCAAGTAAGGTCAGTGTACAAGCAAAAGGTCAATTAATCACGTACCTTCCAAAACCGAAAAGGATGTCCGAAATAAACCGATTGCTTGGTGATGTCAGCCATAATTGATATCTGGCGATAGAGCGATCCACCCGAGTACTGAGTAATTAGGAACTGTCATCGATCCAACTGTTGCTTGGCGGCCGTTGGCTGGGGGATACGTTTTTTGGAGTACATTAGTAAAAAAATAAGTAAAGCCCCTTTTGTAGACATATTTTTTATTTTTATTTTTTTATTTAAATATGAAACAAACGGTCATACAAAAAATATTATTACGCTTTCTTCTCTTAATCTAGACCTATAGTTTCCATTTATAGACATATTACTGATAGGTATGAGTATGCTAGACATAGACATAGCTCCTCATGCTCCAGCAGGCTTTCTCATACATACATTCTCTAGTAATTGTAAGACGGTGCATATTTTGTTCTTTCATAGCGATTATTTCCGAAGATATTTCCTATATCATGAAATAGTTTTAGAAAACCGCTATTCATTTTGAAACACCTATTTAATGACACCCTAAAGCCATAAGTGTTAAAAAAAGACACCCTAAAGAAAAAACATATCCACTTCAAGTCTAGGTACTTTTTTATATATCTATACCATATTTATAAGGCGCAGGTTCGCCCACACATGGAATACTGTTCTTCTATGGGGAGGGACACTCGAGTACCAGCTTCTTCCTCTGGACCGCTACCAACGAAGAGCGACTCGAATTGTCGACTGCTAGCGTATTTCGGATCGGCTTGACTCCTTGGGGCTGCGTAGAGATGTGGCCTCGCTCTGCATTTTCTATCGCATGTATAACAGGGAGTGCTCCGAGGAATTGCTTTTTTTCGCCATCACCCTACGTGACGGCATTTCTATCTTCACCATTTAGATGGTTCGCAGTCCTCAACTGTGCGTTTCTCAAGAAAAATTGCACAGCTAAATTATGGAATGGACTGTCGCCTGCGGTATTTCCGGACCGATACGACCTTCAAACCTTCAAGAAAATAGCGTACTCCCATCTTAAAGGCCGGCAACGTACTCTTAACCCAACCCTTAAAAAAACTTAAGCCAAGGTCTCCATTTACAAGCACTATAACAGTGTAAGTGAGTAGTGTTCTACTTCTACCCTACGGTAGACAATTTTGCTAACCCTAATTTTCAATGAAATGCAACATTGATAGCGCGGTATGCTAATACACACAGACAGAGATGAGGAAAACAAATGAACCAAGCGAGCGCGTAGTAAACAAAGCGCTATTAACTAGTGTCGTACTTAATAGTAAAAGGAAATAAAGTTAAGGGAGGCTATAATCGATATTGATACTGTCAATCTATCGTAATTGTACGTCTGTATGGGGTTCGCGTGCTTTGCAGCAACGCACACAATGCAGTAGGTCAGCTTATTACGAGTACAATACTGTTCGCAAACCAAACTGACGACCGGGTTCGTAAAACTTCTCATTCACACTTGCGTAGTCGTAGCGAGTGAAAGAGATGGTAATATGATCTCGGTCGTCATTTTGGTTTGCGGATAGTATAAGACAGAGAATTCGGTACCTAAAAAATTTAATGCGAGGAAGTGCAGTGACTGTCATCCGATTCTTGGCCAAGGAATTTTTAAAATATTTTGCTGTTAACTGAGATCATATTTGTTCGTCGCCGTGAATTTCTATGACCATGAGGTTAATATGAAACCAATCTCCAAAAACTAAAGTTATGACTTTAGCGTACCATGAATACAGTACCCCTAGTGTAAATATTTTCGACAGCGAAACGTGACGTAAGGTGCGTTCGGGTAATCCCGGACATCGGGTATGATCGTATTATTTGATTGTACCCTTATTTTGTGGACTTTTTTAAATGCTGGCAACCCCACGTGATGCGCCATTTTATTCTGCTCCCCTCTTCAGTCCGCACTGGTCGCTCCGACCGACGAGTCGCGTGTTATGTGCCGCGAAGTAAAATGCTAGAAGAAATCGTGTGTCCGAAAATACACTCCGCTAGTGTTTTGGCATTATTTGGTAAGTAGTTGCGTTTATTGTTTCTTTTACATAGTACATATTAGTTTTATTAAATTTGTGATATATCTGTATAATTGAAATTGGGCTACGGCTACTGTAGGCTGAGATCCGGTCTTACCCGAGGTAGTGAAAGATCGGATGAAAATTATTTGATCTGAAACTGTCAGGTATTCCCAAACTTTGAATCTACACGGATTATAAGGAAGCTCAATTATGATGTTGATTATTGTGTTATAGTCTGATTATGGAGTCAGGATCAGGATAGTGGAACTTCTCAATGGTTTTCGTATACCTTTTGAGTGTGGGCTTGGAATTTTATTGCTTTTTGTTCTTAAGCTTAAAAATGTATATTTTTATATAAAGAAGAGATTTAGTTCCAAATTATAAGAATAGATGGCGCTGTCATTATATTTATTATGTCATTCTCCTAGCTTGATCTTTACAGCTAGTTATTTTGATGATTGATGTTAATAAGAGAGAAGATTTATTAATACGTGTAGGTACATACTTAGTGCAATTTCAAGTTGTTTCTATTTGTCAATCCAAGCTTATCCTGCACTCAAGGTATAAATTATGGTTCGGTTACGCTTGGTTTATTGTTGACAAAATGGTATATTTTACCTAATTATTTCGATTTAGAATGTTTATTATTATAAATAAGTTAAACTCCAATCGTGTTCAATTATTTCGACTGAAATTAAACTAGTAAACTTAAAGAAGCCAAAAAAACTGCGTGTACCAAATAAGATTGATCTCTAAGTAAGATATTAGGTATATCTAATTCAAGTAATTAGAATTAGAGGTACACACATTTTGAGTTTTCTGACATTTGTATTAAAAGTATATAATGAATGTTGAGTAAAACTCGAGACTGATTTACAATGGTTGTATTTATTTTAGTTTTAGTAAAAAACACTTTCCTGATTTTCTTAGCGCTTGTAGATACGGCTATTGACCCAACACTTGTAGGTCGTTGACCCCACGATAAAAAGTTTGAGATCCACAATTTCTGTGTTTTTGGGTGGTTCGGGTAAGATCGGACGGAAAAAGTCGAAAAAAAATATAATAGCTCCGGAAACTTTTGTTTCCTATACTTTTGTACAAATCTACTATATATGTTTGTCAGCGGATAAAGTCGGATTATTCTCTATAATGAACTCTCTACTAGCAGTAATAGAATCGATTTTACAGACCCGTCCGTTCTTACACCACCACGTAAAAATTCACAGAGGCCGAAAAATTTTTTTTTTCATTTTTAAACACTCATTATACATTTACCTGCACGTGTAGGGATTTAATAAAATTACACGCAGTAGATTAGTTCTTTCTCTTTATTTTGATATATGAATCAGGCTCGTAGCGTATACACAAGCTGAGAAAATAAAATTCTATCAGCATCAACAAAAAACACCTAAAATTGTCCGAAACTTACCCGAACGCACCTTACGCGTTTGCGTTAAGTGTCATTTTGTATGAGATTTTTGACTTTCCAAAACGTCCCACTTGGCGCGCTGTTCAAAAACCCATACAAAATGAGACTTAACGCAAACGCGTACGTTACGTTTCGCTATCGACAAAATTTACACTAGGGGTACTGAGCAATACCTAATTTACTATAGTTTTGAAAGCACAAATTTTGAACATAAAACCTTCTAAGCTAAGTAAGACACGTTTTCGGTACATTATATTATTTTCAGGTAATTACTCAGCACTTAAGTTTTAAGTGGCATGTTTTTTGCTGTAAATTGCTATATAAACTTTTTATTGGTATCCGTTGCCATGGTTACGTTCCCCTGGGCAACTCAAAACCCTGAATTTATAGTATTTATCCACCATCCATGCATTTTTGTGGTAGTTATAAGCAGCCCTCATAATACACGAAATACACTAAGCATATTTGTAGAACTTGATAGATAGATAAATCAATGCTTTATTCATACCTACAACATACATGGCATTGACATCAGAATAATACGAGTACGACATTTTTAGGGTTCCGTAGCCAAATGGCAAAAATCGGAACCCTTATAGATTCGTCATGTCCGTCTGTCTGTCCGATTCTGTCACAGCCACTTTTTTCCGAAACTATAAAAGCTATACTGTTCAAACTTGGTAAGTAGATGTATTCTATGAACCGCATTATGATGTTTACACAAAAATAGAAAAAAAAACAATAAATTTTGGGGGTTCCCCATACTTAGAACTGAAACTCAAAAAATCTTTTTTCATCAAACCCATACGTGTGGGGTATCTATGGATAGGTCTTTAAAAATGATATTGAGGTTTCTAATATCATTTTTTTCTAAACTGAATAGTTTGCGCGAGAGACACTTCCAAAGTGGTAAAAAGTGTGTCCCTCCCCCGTAACTTCTAAAACAACAGAATGAAAAATCTAAAAAAAATATATGATATACATTGCCATGCAAACTTCCACCGAAAATTGGTTCGAACGAGATCTAGTAAGTAGTTTTTTTAATACGTCATAAAAATTAAAAAAAAAATTTTTTTTTCATCAAACCCATACGTGTGGGGTATCTAGGGATAGGTCTTAAAAATGATATTTAGGTTTCTAATATAATTTTTTTCTAAACTGAATAGTTTGCGCGAGAGACACTTCCAAAGTGAAAAAAACTTCTAAATTAACAGAATGAAAAATCTAAAAAAAATATATGACATACATTACCATGCAAACTTCCACCGAAAATTGGTTTGAACCAGATCTAGTAAGTAGTTTTTTTTAATACGTCATAAATGGTACGGAACCCTTCATGGGCGAGTCCGACTCGCACTTGGCCGCTTTTTTCTTACTAACTGTGCCACTGATATCCCCTGGATAACGGGAGAGAATAACAACGAAAAATTAGTTGATCCACTCTAAATTTTCACATTTTTATTGATAAGCCGCCAGTACAGTACGGTCACGTCTGAAAATATCGATACGAACAAAGTGCCAAAAATATGTATACACTACCCTAATATATGGGCCATAAGGTCGTGTATACATATTTTTGGCACTTAGTTTATGTCAATGTTTTCAGACGTGATTGTACGTGTGCTACGCCGTACGCCGTAGTACGCATAGGTATTGCAAATATTTCGTACACGTGGACTCGTAAGTGCATAGTTAAGAGTCACATGAACCCGCCATAAGGCTTGTGTTATAGATACTAGACAAAGATATATGTAATATATAGTTATATATAAACACATATACCTACTTAGAAGACACACAAATTAATGCCCTTACCAGGATTGGAACCCGGGACCTCCTGCTTCGTAGGCAGGGTCACTTACCGACTAGGCCTAGAAGACTGTTTTTGAATGTAAAACTTCTACTCGTTCTAATTTATTTGTATTACAATTTCGATTCGATTGTATGGCGGCGGTAGGAGCGTCTGACTCTTAACACATTGAGTGCCGGGAACCCGTTCGGCGAGCGCTCTGTTCGTAGTAGGTTTCCTCTACAAAGCGGGAAAACGCGTAGAATCGACTACGCGTGTAGCGCTACGAAAACGTTGACAGTGGATGCGTTAAGTGAGATGTTACCAATTACCAAATTCAATGAACTTGAGACCAATTTGTAAAGTTCTAGTTAAAACCTGCTGTATTTTGCTCCATTTCATAGTTCTACACTACACTATGCGAGTTCACTGACCCTCATTACACTGAGTGCGCAGGCGACAGATTTACGGCGATATTACATCTCAACCCCTAGCTTCTACATATTGCACTCTATCCTCCATACAATAAGGATGAACTTGAAGGCATTTCTATTGTAGGTATATCATCAGTGCCTCCAGGGAAATAGGGATCAATTCGGGGGTAGATATGCCTTTTATTGCATCGAATTCGAAGGTATTCATAATAAGTAATGTTGATAATCGATGTATATTTAGTATGAAATAATTCTTGATCTAAACGCCTTTTACCCTATTTTACCAATATGTTACCTAATTTATATACCTCTGCAGCGATAAGGCCGCCTGTTGTTTACCTCTGTCTTCATGTATTATATGTGTTTCCATGTACATTTTTTCAGAGGTTGTGCAATAAAGAGGATTTGTATTGTATTGTTAATAAATTTTATGTTATGTAGGTTATTTTTGGCATATGAACGTAGAAGAAAACCTAGATGTTCATCTTGCATAAGAAAATGTTATAGGTAATTTTTTAAATTGCTATTTGATATGAAAGTAGGATTTAGTTTCTCTGGGATATCTTTTTGTCTATCCCTTTTTTCCTGGAGTCACTGCTTGGCATAACGACAATATTAACGCGTCTCAGCTCATGGCTATGCTAAAACCAACCATATTTAGACTATAATAAGGGCGTAGATAGACGCATTTGCACGTAATGAGGATATCATTTGGTTCATTTACTTAGTGGCGATGAAGATTGTTGGGGTAGGGCAGAATGTTTGACGGGATGGGATTCTATTATGGCGTGTTAGGTAATTACTGGGGGTTGCACAACAACCACACATTACATCAGCATTCATTAGTTATTATTTGTGATGACGAAACGTTGAAAAACTTGAACCTACGGTTTTATTCGTACACTACTTGTTTTTGGAACTCACCTCAGTAGGAAAAGTGGGCGTTATCCAATCATGAAGTGGGTATGCACTTTTGCAGGTTATTATTACCTACCTAACCTACCTAGATAGAGCGGCTTGGACAGCAATGGTGAAGAGTGTCCACAGTCGTCACGTCCATCAGCCATGAGGATACGACAAGGAAGAAGAAGAAGACCTAACCTACTAAAAAGTTATTTGAAAAGATTATATTTTAACACTTTTTTCATCACACTTGCTCGAAAAATTTTCATGCAGGTGTAATGAAGGACAAAGGCCTATATTGTTCCTGCGGGAGTTATGGTTTGCGAACAAAAGAGCTATTACTTAGAGTTAACTTATAATTTTTTTTAATCGTATCACTAATTCATAAAAACCAAGTAGGTAAAAAATAGTTTTACTTTTAAAATACTGACTTTTATTGTTTATCCCTTCAAGTGGCGGCCCACCACTTACGCGACTTGATGCGAAAGCCAGTAAACTGTCGCCCGTGTGACAGTATAAATAATGAACCCTTAAAAATCTGTTACTGATTCGTTTATTCGATGACACGCAGCGCATTTCACTCGCACCAATACATACAAGTAAGACACGATTGATGTCAAAGTAATATCAATTTTTAGGTTCGAATCAGTCTTCATAGAAATGTATTAAAGAACACCTCCACGGCGCGCGATTAGTAAACGCTCGAGCGGGTTACGGAGGTCATAAGTATACTGACATTGCAATAGCTAGCCGAGAACGAGCTTGTCTAGTTTATTCCGAACCAGTGTCTTGAAAGTTTGAGGATTGAAACAAATATGGGCATTTCTCAGAGGTGGCGTTTTTACGTGTCCGGGGGCATAAACACGTGAGTTTGTTGCCTATAAAATCTGAATTAAATCATGCAAATCCATCAGCATCTGATACACCTGGACAACTGGTAAAACATTCCATGTAGTATATATATTATAAGAAAATAAATGTTAAGTGCTAAAATTGACGAACAGTGGGTATGTCCCGCACCCAGATTTGTTGAAACAAAAAATCATAACTTAGGACTGGAATTTTGTTTTAATTTTTAAAGTTGGTTCACGTATTCTACATAAGCCTATCATTTATATTATTAGACTCAAAATAATTTACGCATTAATATTACAAAATAAACCCAATTATTCGACTTGTCCCGCGGCAACACGTGATTTCACTGGAATTTATAAACCTTGTCGGCATTTCACAAAGGAATATACCAGGAACGCCACGCCGCGTGCGCAGGTAGCTTCAGTCGCGCCACGTTTACCGGCGAGAGCGGACGTCGGCTCCCGGTCTGCAAGCGGATTTCGTAAAGGTTTGTTCGGCATTCGGTGGGTTTGGTTACGTGATTTTTTGAATTCGGTGAAGCCATTAATTGTTTAAATGCTTATGCTTTTTTCAGTTAAATAGTGCGTAAGCCATCCTCAGAGGTATGTGATTTGGACATTAGAAACTCTTTTACATACTATGATTATGTTTTCTGTAATTATTTAAAAGCGATTAAAATTGAATTCAGTGGGCGTGATTACCGTGGATTCGGTGGGTTTTTTGACCACCGAAATCAAAAAATAGTCCACCGTTGTCAATCTTTACTATATTTATTGGTTTTTATTTACATTACAATCTGCAATCTTATATGAACATGCATACAAAAAGCAGTTACTTTAATAGTATAAGTGTAAAGGAAAATTACAGCTTCTGGAAAGATATACCTGACTTGGAAAACCTGATAACTCCATCTTTAGCACACAATGACATTTCACTTCCTGCATTTGATTATGATAATGTCATTGAATCAGACGATGATTTAAATATATTTGATTAATAGCAGATCTCAATAACTCATTGATCTCAAATATGTTGATTTATTTTTAAGAAATATTTTTATTTGTATATGTTAAGTGTTAGTAGACGGGAAATGTCGCCTTTTGTTAATTTTTATGTAGGTAAAACTAAAATGTTAACGTCTCTTAAAAAATAATTAAAATCTTAATGAAAAAAGACTGTCAAAGAAACTGATAATTTCCTACCATTTATTATTTTAATTTAAAAATAGTCAATGACAAAAGAGTATTTTGTTTATGATAAATTTTGAATTTAATGAGTATTGTGATATTTGTGATGTGTCTGCACATTGTCAGAGAAACCCACTGAATATTATGTTAATAGAGATATAGACATTACATAGTTAAAATTAAGTTCGAGCAGGTTATTACGCAGTTTTTTCTTTTCAATTTTATGTTAAAGGTTAAAGCATAACTGTTATTTTCTTCCTAAGATTTTATTTAATTTTGTTGTTGATTCTCAAGTGTTTGCTTGCGAGCAGGCCAATTTAGCCTTGCTTTTTAAAGATCTAATTAGTTTATTTTTTGAGATTTAAACTTTAATTTGTTATTGATTTTAACTGCTTATTTAAAATAATGATTCTTTTACCGTTCTATCTTGATTTTGCTTTGACTTTTAGTTTTTGAAGCCATTTACTTTTATAATCATAAATCCATAGTTTGTAGCAGAGCATAACTTTGTTTTATGATGAATCACAATAATAACATAATTATATCTTCATTATGATGTCTTTAAATTGATAACAAAACTATTTTAGTGCTAAAATAATATTGTTTTATTACAATCTTGGTAAGTTTTGAATTCAGTGGCACCCTTTTTATTAAAATTGATTTCGGTGAGTGTGTTTGATTTCAGTGTTTTGAAAAACTCAAATATCTCGCGTACCTTTACGTCTATAAGGAGGCCTTCACTACCAATATTTTTTAAACATAAGCCTAATTGTTAATTTTAACATCACATGTCTATAAAGTAAAAAAAAATAATCGGCACCGAAGTCAGGCACCGAACGTCACCTCTGAGAAATGCCCATATGGGATATACCTACGTGTAGGACTTTCCGTTAGATCTGTTTGAGGGAAAAATCTGTCAATGTAGGAGCGTTTTTAACTGTCCGATCCGATATCGGATATCGGATTGGAGTAATATGTATTGTACATTAGCCCAAATTACATCCAAAATCGGATCGGACAATTTGAAAGCGCTCTTACATTGACAGATTTTTCCCCACTGACCGTCGTGACCAGCTGGAGTTGGGCCGC
The DNA here is from genome assembly GCF_033807575.1 of Cydia pomonella. Taxonomy (NCBI): domain Eukaryota; kingdom Metazoa; phylum Arthropoda; class Insecta; order Lepidoptera; family Tortricidae; genus Cydia; species Cydia pomonella. Next base: position 27,500,654 of record NC_084705.1, on the reverse strand, counting down.
GTCAGAGCGAATTTTCAATGTGCCTATACATTATGTATGGCTGAAGCAATGGCGTCCGTCTGGAGCCGGCCGCGTCCCCATGGAGCCGACCGGCTAGTGGCCGTACAAAAGTGAAATACGCGTCGACTCGGCCCGTTCGGTGGGAATCGTACATAAAGGTCCGTAGACTCATCTCTACCTAATAACCGCGATACAGTCTGGTAAAGTGGCAGATGTGTCTAGCGGATACATCTGCCACTTTTACCAGACAGAATTGATGGACAAATCCGTAGTATCTGTACATATGTAATACGAATATCTCTAGTAAATGAGTTGAGGCATCAAATCGCTTGTACTTGGTGAGAGATTGGAATCAAACCATCAGAGAAAATGACCACATCGGTCCGCCCATAAGGAGGAGTTGAGGAAAGTTCGTATCGTGTCAAGGTACGGACCTCCATCTATTGTTCATGGGTCGGCACGCACTTGGACGTATTTAACAATTTTTTATTCACAATAATAGCATCTAAACTATCATCTGACAAAGTTTGTACCCTCTGCTACGGACTCTATAAAAAAAGAAGACATTGAAAATTTTGTTATTTGAAAAATGTGAGCGTGGAACACCTAAAGACAAAAAACTTTTGGGTAAGCTAGGAGGCCTAAAAGGCATATTCTGAGTAAGTCAAAAGTCACATTTCTTCAACCACTTTTGTCACTGACGTATCATATCTATGTATATCAAAACCTATTATTACAATCAGAATACGCAGAATAATCTATACTCGTATTCTGCCACCATATTCCGCACCTCGGTCGGTAAAAACGGAATTCTTATAGGATTATTACATGATCACTAAATTCTCGTAGAGGTAAACTGTATGCAAAATCTGAATGACCCTCTTTAACGTTCATATGTAACTAGCCAAGTACTTAAACATGTAAGGCACAAGTAATACGTGTTGACTTACTCACGAACATAACAGATTCTCTTTGCCGGGCTGGCATTTTGCCGACAAATGTAAGTAGTACTCAGTTTACCTAGCAACCTATCTAGAATAACATATTTGATGAAAGTAGAGCATTATGTTTTAGCATATTTTATTAACGTACTTAATTATTCTTTATTGTTAGCTGTAAGTAAATATTTTTATAAAGTCTTTGGTTTCGTATTGAAACAAATCTCTTAATACTATTAGGTACTTAAGGAAATATACTAGGTAAAATTGCAGTTCTATTAGTGTTAGGTAACTTGTGAACTTAACAGCGCCATCTATCTGATACCTTATATATTTAATCGAACCCTAGATGGCTTATCAATAATCGATACCCTTCCAATAAAGGTATAAAAGTAGTTCTCTATACAGTCAATAGTAATTGATTTAGGCTAGTGAATTTAGATGTACTTATTTAAACATAAAACTATTATAATAAAAAATTGTCATTAAACGAATATTTGTCATAAAAGCCTGTCACAGAATTCTGTTTTTATTATTTTCACGTCAGCAGCTGGAACAATGGTAATTTGCTGCTTTAAAACAGTGAGCAAAATATCATTTTGCTCACTGAGTGAGACAAAATAACATTGAAGTGACCTTTATATTGAAATGTCATTTCAACGTGCGGGACCTAATACAAGTTCGAATTCGTATTCGTATTTGGATTCTATTATCTTTGTCCCTTTCACGTCATTTGCAAAAAGAAAGAGACAAAAAAAGTGCATACTTAATTCAACGGTATATTGACGGTTTATAATAGACCCCCGAAATAAGTCAGACCGCATCGTTCCAAAACACCCTACGAGTCTTCATTCGTAATAATTAATTAAAGAAATAAAAGTTTAAAATTTAATAAAAACACCATATTTTACGTATTTTATTATACAATCAAAACAATGAATTTATACAAATTTACGCAATTGTTACGCAGTAAATAATTCTACTTAACTACTTTTAACGATCTCTACTATAGGTAGTTGACAAATAGTAGTATCCGCAATTCGGACCGTATCTTACAAAGTTTTTTTTACAAAAAAAAAGTTTGCGGCTGAACTGTCAATTGATGTTCATTAATTCAATATTTTCGTATTATTTTATTGAAATTTCATTCGTTTTGTTTTATTGTGGTAATTAAAGTTAATTGTTAGAATACCTTCAGAAAAGCATGAGTGAAATAGTGATGAAGACGGATTGCATTTTTTCAGGTTTTTTGATGGCTGACTGACGTGAAAAATTTTGCGTACTACACGAGATCAAAGTTATTTACATCTCGTGCGCTTTTGAGTGCCTTGCATGCACTCGTGACTCTATTATAGAATCTTTCGCTTGCACGGGACTCAAAACAAGCACTCGAAGAAATATCAAACTGTGCTCACTTGTTGTACAAATAACTATGTCCATTTTTGTTCTTGATAGTATATTTCGAATAAATATTTTGATTTGAAAATTCAGAAACCTGTTAAGGGTTAGATATAAAGGTCAAACACAACCCTGTATTCACGTCTTTCCTGTAGACATACCTAAAAATTAAGGGCTATAAAGGTTAATTTTCTCATTCAACCCTTATCCTCATAAATATGTACTCCTTTTAATAAGTATGATAAAATCATTACCTACATGCCCACAAGCTGTTAACTATTATTCACAGGAGAGTAAACTTATATGATCATCAGAAAAAGAGTACCTTTTCATGTAGATAAGGGTTAAAAAAGAAAATAAATCTTGAGAGCCCGTAACTTTTGGGTATGTCTATATGAAAGAAGTGAACACTGGTTTGTATTTGACCCATAAGTAGTGCAAATGCATCACTTCCCTAAGTACAATCCAAACATGCTTATACTAAATCCTAGTATTTCTTCAGAGATCTTAGTATTATAATTGAACCTGTAGCATAAGTATAGTAATCAGCACTCTACCTGCTAGGGGCACTGTGCAACACAAAGGGCATTTGCCTTTGTCCACAGTGCTCCAAACTTAATCAGGTTGCGGGCTATTGTCCGCCAAGAGCTTCCGGGATGGAGGTGGCTATACATATACAATACATACATGCATTGCAATGTCGTAAGATTCACCACACTAGCTCGAAAAGGCTCTTTCTTCAAAACCTGATGAGAAAGTTGCATTTTATTCACGAGAGTAGTGATGCAAATATGGAGTAGTTTCCTCATGTTGGCTGAAATTGATTTTAAGTGACGATTGTGAATGATAAATATTTAATAGTGTTCTTTTTTATACGAGTAGTTTTACAGAGAGTTTCCTCGCGTGGGTGTTGTGTTTTACTTGGCAGCGTTTGTTTAAACCTCGTGCCTATAAACCCTTCTCATTTGCTACCCTTGTGGTTCAATTTTGGAAACTTTCGCTTGCTCGGGTATCAATATCAATATAAGCACCTTAAACAACAGTTTTGCCCCCTTGTAAAAAAAAATACTATTTTATAGGGCTGAAATAAAAAAGTTATCTACTAAACTAGGTAATGTAAAACCCTGAAAGTGGTCGACTTTATCTTGATAATAGTAGTGAATGGTTTTAATATAAAATTTAAATATATTGTGCACATTTTTCTTTCGTAAAATTCGAAGCCTTTACCTATGTAGGTACTTATAATTCTACCTCTATCATAAAAAAACGCAGACTTTTTCATAGTTATTATACTATTTTTCTAATTCGATGGGTAGGTATACCGACAGAAGTCATCTCAGTAAATATCTATAAATTTGCTAGATTAGGCGTTTTTCGGTTATAAATTATAGATAACGCTTGTCAAGTTATCACCCTACACATTGAATTAGAAATATACTATAGGTAATGCTTTCACTACCTACAGCACTTTCACTTTTCATATATTAACTGCTGCGACTTCGATACAATAACATTAAAAAAATGTACTAAATGCACAATGAATGTACCGAAGTAGTTTGATGCAGGTAGTGCAAGCTTAAAATATTTGAGCAAGTAAACATCCAGATGGGGTGTTTTGGCGGCGCGCCAACCGACCTCTGTTGTGTTCTACATGTATTATGCAATTTATATCTAGTGTTGTAAGTTGAGTCGCGGGGAATAAAGCAAACCTTCTGTGATGTGTTCCTGTTGTCGTGCTATATCAAGGGGCTCATCGAAAAGTTGTCCACTTATCACGAACTCGGGTAGCTAATTCCAGCTCTTTCACGCCGAGGCAAGATGACAATGCTCTATAAATTAGTTTCATATTAGTTTAATACTTGTTATACAGAGTGGCACAGTTGTTGTTTAACTCGTGCTAATATTGATAACCGAGCAAACGAAAGATACTAATATTGAGTCACGAGCGTAGCGAGCGAAACACAAAATTATTCACCACACTAACGCGAGGAAAATACTTACTGTAATACGTTACAAATCAAATCCAAATGAACGCTATTAATAGAGCAAGATCCCAGAGCCGCCAGACCTTACTTATTTTCTCATGAATAAAAATTAAGGGATATTATAGTGTTAGTATGTACTTTTACCCCCTTATTCATAAACGTGTACTAAAGTCACGTTGCCGCTGATCATCGTTTGTCCCTTTCCATCATACCAATACGTCGGAAAGGGACAAACGATGATCAGCGGATGAATAAGGGGGTTAATGTCTGCGTACTTGCTATATTGGCCCGATGGCAATTTGTCCAGTACAAGGTGCTAAAGTTAGGTAAAAATATTACTAACTTTTTAGAAAATATTGTTATAAATTTATAATCAACATTGCCAGACCATTTCCGCCAGCGGTACCAGAGGCTTTAAAGCTGTTAAAAATATTGTATTTTTACTTACATTCTCACTCTTGATTTTTATATATGATACTCAGGGAACTATTAAAAACCATTTCACCTGTTTCACAATGTCCAAGTTAAGTCCTTGTTGGCTATGATCAAACTTGTGAGTTTAAGTCTTGTTTTACGTGGATAGTGTAAAGATCACTCACACAAGCAAACTTGAACCAAAATCTTCTAAATTTTCAAATCGATTTTTTAATAATATTGTGTGATAACTGGTTATTATTTTTAATTTCGCGCAGACAAACGAATATGTTCTACTTAAATATCAAGATTCAAAGTGCAGAAAATAAACGTATTAAGAGAATAACTGTCATAAAAATTGTATGAAATTAGCATAAGGAACTTAATTCCTTGATGGCAGATACAGAATGGCAGGAGCGTTGCTTCATGCACTACTAACCTGCCGTATGCGGCCTGTCAAATTTGATCATTGAAAAAGTGACCTTGACATTTAAAACAATAAATTTCCAGGCACGGATCCTTATCATACACAGACAAGAGGCTAATGATGCTGATTGTACCTAGGTTCTTTTCAAAGCTAAAATAGGTAAAGTGCGATAACATACAGCAGACGAGACCACATAAATATTGTTACTTACCGGCTCTAGCTAAAACCACATGTGCTTCTATAAATTCAGTTTTATGTTCATAATGAAAAAGTTTCCTACGTGAGATTTATGCGCAAGTACATAAATGAGCAAGTGAATTAGTGAAACATGGTCCGCGTTTTATATTTTTTAATTTCCAGTTACCTACCGCCATTTTTATTGAACTAGAGTGGGGAGTGGAACCAGACCAGAGAAGTGTGGTAAAGCTTAAGCTTTAAAAATTAATTTTGATCTCTCCAGTGAAATCGATACTTTAAACTTTAGTTTTTGCGCGACAAACGGTTTTTATTCATTCGCAATTCTTCCTTATTGTAATAATCCTAAAGTCAATACCTACCTATTCATACTATCTTATTCCTTTAAAAGAGCAATTTTTGTATATTTATATATTTCGGGGATCTGGAAAACGGCTCTAACGATTTTGATGAAATTTGGTATATAGCGGTTTCGGAGGCGGAAAATCGATCTAGCTAGGTCTAATCTCTGAGAAAACGGGTCTTTTTTGAGTTTTTATATGTGTCAGATAGGTATTTATAGTATAGTATGATTGGGCGCTTGCGATTTATTTTATTTTATTATTAAGGTATAAAACCTAATCTAGAACAAACTAACTTTTAAATACAATGTACAGTTGGCATCAAATAGACGGTGACGGTCAAAGTGTTAAATATAATAATATATACAGACTTGTAGAAAAAAACATCCTTAACTTTACGGTTTTACCACATATCCCTTCAAGTGTTGTCGGCCTACCACTCATCGGGTCGATGCGAAAATGAGCAACCTGTCGGCCACCAGAGAGTGGTAAGTGAGATGTTGCCGTATTTAGTGGCAAAATTGAGCAAGGATAACATACATGAAGAATAACAATAACGCTTGGTATAAAATTTGTTGGTAAGAACCGTTGACCTAACCTTAGAAGTTTAAGCTTTACTGAGAAAATTAAATAGCAATTACCTTCAACCATAAAATTGTTTTTTAGTGGTAGTCATTTTTTATTTGGAAACTGGAAAACTGTCACTGTTGCTGGGTTTGATTAGGAGTGTCGAAATGCATAAACATGGCAATCATATTATTCATAATTGTTCTATTCGAATAGAGAATTTATTGTTGATTCTAGCGATACATACTTGACGACCGGTTTGGCCTAGTGGGTAGTGACCCTGCCTACGAAGCTGATGGTCCCGGGTTCAAATCCTGGTAAGGGCATTTATTCGTGTGATGAGCATGGATATTTGTTCCTGAGTCATGGGTGTTTTCAATGTATTTAAGTATTTATAAATATTTATATATTATATATATCGTTGTCTAAGTACCCTCAATACAAGCCTTATTGAGCTTACTGTGGGACTTAGTCAATTTGTGTAATAATGTCCTATAATATTTATTATTATTATTATTTATTTATTATACTTCAATACCCTTTTATACGTATAGGTAGATAAGCTTAAATATTAAATAGTTGAATTTGTAATATTCTCTGAATCCACGCTGACCACCCAACGGGGCCCTGCCACTTGACTACTTTTCACGTTTTTCACATCCGCCAATTGAAGGGCTAATTGGCAACTTTTGCCATCACTATTTATTTGATGCTGACTGTACAGAATATTTCAGAGTTATTTTGAAAACAAGACTATAGTAACATTTAATCATTGTTATATATCCCATTTTTTTTATGCTACTAATGCTACAAATAAATAAAGGATTAAAATTTTATCGATCCAAAACGTGCACAAAAAAAACCGTATTTCATTTCGTACATACCTCCTCTGGGTATTAACTTTGCTTAAAATTCTACACGAATAAATAGAGCGGAATAAAATTCAGACAAAACTGTATTTCTTTTATTCTTTTTCTTTTTAAGGCCCCGTTCTAAACAGTTCCTTGTAAAGCCCCGGACCGGGGATATTCCATTCCACTTGAATACACCGTTCAAATAGGTTTACACTGGTGCTCCTTACATTGTATAATTTATTCTTTTTAGCGAACTGTTCTAGAAATGGAAACATTATTTTACTATAACAGTGTACATAATGGATATATACAGTGGTATTACTATAACTAGCTTAAATCTAAAATAGGCCCTTGAGGCGTTGTACCAAGGATGCTGGCGGCATTTCCTCGTTGTATCGCAATGATGATACGTTGACGAAGCCGCCAGCAGCTCTTCGGTCACAAGTTACGTCAACCAGGCGCTTCGCGAGTTCTGCATATATATAAGTACGTTCGGTTTATGTAATCGTCTGCTCTTGTACACTTCGCAGCAGAAAAAGCTTAATCGTGTGAGGTGGTGAAAATGATCTGCATACGGTCTTACCACCTTTGAAATTAATTTGTGCTCAGATAATTTTGAAGACCTTGTCCGTTTAACAAGTTCTGCACCTATGACTTGCTATGATATAAGTAGTAAGTACTTGGGGATAATCTATTCTGGCAACCTTTTCTAAAATTATTTCCTAAGAATAAAAATAATTAGAATATACGTAATATGCAGAACTGTTCGCAAGGTTCTCGACTATCGGCCTAATTCGAACTTTAAGATATGTCAAATATTGGGTCAGTGACGTTTTTGTTTGAAGAAAAAGTGACATATCCGATCCATATCGTATCGTAAATATAGTCTTGCGTTCGATATTCACAACTCAGTTAAAAGCCTTTAAAGCTAGTTAATGCTAAGTTTTAAATTTAATTTTTACTGTCTTATTTATTTCAGTTGTATTTATTACTGGTAGATTTCAATTTTATTGAACATATGGAAAATTATTTATGGGTAAAACATTTTCATTTCAATAAGTTTAGTGGACACAAATGTGTAGGTCAAGATAAAAAACAAGACGAGTCGGACTCGCCACCGATGGTTCAGTACAAATTTAACTTATTTTATATTTTATAATTTTTTTACAAATTTATAGTTTTCAGATTCTTCGCTGTACTTGTAGTATAAGACGATATTACTTGCCAAATGTCATAGTTCTAATCTAATAATAATCTAGGTCAACGGGAAGTATATATAAATTTTGATTTCCTTGAGGGTCAAAATAGACCTACATTTACGTAAACTTAGAAGTTTGATTTTTTCACAGCTTCAGGGGACTGAATGTGTATATGGTTTTAATTTCAACTCGACGCCTCCACGCGTTCCCAAGATAAAGGGTCTTGACAGACAGACGGACCATAAAGTGATCTTATAATGGTTCCGATTTCCTTTTGAGGTACGGAACCCTAAAAACGAATTAAGTACCTTTCTTTTAGTTGGGATGAAATGTTTACTTAATAAGGCAACTGAACAAAATAAGCATCATATTTTAAACCCGAGTGTCCCAAATAGCTCTGAGCTTTACTTATGTAATGAAATTCTTACTTTACGGGTTTCACTCTGACTCAACGCTCAGACTCGGAAAATGAGGCTTCTGAATGATACTTAGATGTTCGCTTTCTGACATCTTTCCACTTTCATAAGGGGAAATGTTTTATGAATTTTAAAATAGCGTTGTTATGAGAATTACTGTTCTTACTCGAATACGGTAAAGCAAAAAGGATGTTAAAACCCGACCAGAAATATATGATTATTGTCAAGAGGGCGCTGTTAATCTCATGTATACCTATGGTGATAGTTCAGTTTAATAAGTGTGAAAAATTTAGTTCCAATGAAATGCAATATGGCGCGTGATATATAATTTGGTCAGGCTGTAACAGTATTTGGTAGTAGATGCATTTAGTCAAACATGCATTTTTGTGGTAGTTATGTCCTTTCTACAGCACGAACAGTGTAAGCGTAAGGTCCCGTCCCGTATGTTTCTGTTCTGTGTTCCGCTGTAGCATCGAAACTATTGTGTGGACTTTAATTAATGACGATTTATCTTTATGATGAGGACATATGCCGTATATTTTACCAACTTCCAAGAAGAAAGTTCTATAAAAAAATAGTTCAAGTTCCTGTTCAATATTTTATTGCTTTATTTTATCATAATGAAATAAGAAGAGACTACTAAAAGTACGGCATTGCAAACCTGATGGTGTGTAGAATTTTTCAGACATCTTTTTGCATTTTTTCCAGTAAGATTTTTCTGTTCTATACGGCACGATCCAGATTCGAATCCATGACTTTAGACTACGACAGACTTAATGAAAGGTACAGAATGTCTCACCATCAATTAATAACGTCATTAGCGTATGTGAACCCAGAAGCAGAGGTATAAGTAGGGCGCCCATCCTCGTGAGAGTATTTAGACACAGACAACAGGTGGTCTCATCTATTACCATAAACAATGGAGTAACAAGACTATTGAGCACAATACCTAGGTGTAATTTTGACAGCTGAATACTGTAACTTGCTCGTAACTTGATTGTCAAGTTGAGGTTTCAATATCTAATAGCAGTAAACGTATAGCGCTGTGCGGTGTTTTGCCCGGAGATTTTTGAGTGGTTAGTCGCTTACTTTTATAATGCAGCGAGTAAAGATGATTCTTCAGGCCAAGTTAGATTTCGTAAACCATCATCTAAAGCAGAGACGCTTCCCATATAGATTTTCGTACATTAACTCGCCTCTTGCTATCTCTATTGCACGCGCTTAATTATATTCCTGTCAAGCTTGCACAGTGACATTGACAAGCGGCATCATGGGCGGGACATCAATATAATACGCGTGCAATAGAAATAGAAACGGGCGGGTCAATATACGAAAATCCGTATAGAAAGAGTATAGAGCGTCTCAGCTTTAGGTTTAACTGTTCAAAACACGCGTCTACAACGTTATGCACCAATTTGCAGATCTTACTATTTCTTTGTATAAGTTATTACAAAAGGGAACTCTTTCAGTTTAAAGTTCATGATTTTCAAAATAACAGAATAATCTAATCCAATACAATAAAAGTTGGACAGTAGCCAAAGCCAAGGCTCTGAACCGACCGAGGTTCTTTTATTGTAGCTACAACTGTCGCTTATTGGCGATGGAATGGCAACCCTGGCCATGGAATGGCAACCCTGGCCATGTAAACACACAGTAAAAGTGCTCATAATGAATTTTATAATTAAAATTGATAAATACGTACGTGTGAGATCGTGGTGCATACACAAGTTAAGTTAACGCCTCGCGATTGAAGCCACGCTATTTTGAACTGCACAGTGACATTTTTTGGCATCTTAGAACAACGGTAAGATCACCTTTTTAGCCGTTTTACATTTAAAATCATTGATGTAAACAAATTATCCCGTTAATTATAACGGTACAAATAACACCACGCACAGCTGATTGGATGAAGTTCTGACAACTGACAGCTTGACGTAACGCACGGCACAGATAAAGAAGTGTGTTGCCAGGACAAAAAGGTGCGTTCAGAAATAACTTCGCGATCCCTACAGAAGAATTTAAATAACTTTCGAGGAGACATTTATTTAAACTATAATTAAAATTAAAAATAAATCCTCATAAAACAACATACAATCATAATGGCGTCTAAAAGGCCTATTAAAGCGACTACAAGTGGCCCAAATAGGACAAATTTTGTAACCTGTTACAAGTGTAAATCTACTGTAGACCCAAAAACTACCATTGTGTGTTCAAGCTGCAAGAAACGGTATGAATATGACTGCGCAGGCGTTTCAGAAAAACTGCACCGCTTAAGAACACTTGAATCCCGGAAACAGTGGAAATGTAGAATATGTATCGAAAAGACAGCTCCGAAGAATGACGTGAATACTAATGACACTTCTCCCTTACCTAGGACCTGTGTCAAAAATCGAGACCAGGTATATGCACAATCACCGGCCCCTAAAGTTACCCAAAGTAAAAATGAAGTAAGAGAACCAACATTGACCCCTCAAACACCTGGGAGTCAAGATAGAGTACATGAGCACCAAGAATCCCCTAATGGTAGGGAAAAGACAGCTCTGAAGAATGACGTGAATACTAGTGACTCTTCTCCCTTACCTGTGACCCGTGTCAAAAATCTGGACCAGGTATATGCACAATCACCGGCCTCTAAAGTTACCCAAAGTAAAAATGAAGTTAGAGAACCAACATTGACCCCTCAAGCACCTGGGAGTCAAGATAGAGTACATGAGCACCAAGAATCCCCTAATGGTAGGGACATCAACAACAAAACATTAAATGATGTGAATTCTAGCCTTTCTCCAAAGGATGGCTATATTAATAACGACGAAGTAGTGAATACCAATGACTCCAACCTGCTTATAGAGAATAATAACAATACTACCAATATACCGCATGAATTCGATTGTTGCTTACCCTCAGAGGATAGAAACATGTCACACGGATTGGTCTGTAAGTCGCCCGTAGAGAATACTAACACTTACAGGGAGTCACCAGAGGTAACTCCAATAGCGGCATCATCACCACCGCCAGAAAAGTTCAACATAGACGAACCTTGCGAAAATGACGATATACAATCAACATCATCCGATGCACCTAATGGCTCGTGGATTTTGGATTCTCATAACACCACTGAAAGCAAGTTACTAGACTTTTCGACCGAATCTTTATCCACAACCAGTAAGTTATGCAAGAGCGTGGATGGCCTAACTCGGGAGTCATGCCCTTGCCCTAAAACTCATGAACTTTACGAGAAATTATCTACGCTCGAAATTGCACTTGCGAGTACAGAAAGTGAACTCGAGAATAAAATCATCGAAAATAATGAGCTTCAAAGGAAAGTCAACCAATTAACTAGGGAAACTAAAGTACTACAATCATTATGCTATTCCACAACAGTAGCAACTAAAACAGGTCCTAAGAAAAAACAGAGACACTCCTTTTTAGTCAATGCTTCGTCAACGCCATCCTCGCCTCCCGTCGGTTTTGATGCTGAAAAAAGAACCGATTGTAATAAACACCTATTTAGGCTGCAACTTAAAATAAATGACCTAGAAAACCTGATGAAAAATGTGGAAAGCGAGATCATAAGTATTGCTAATCATATAGAAAACTTGACAAAAAAAGGTCATCAATCTCGAGATATTGCTTTTAATAACTATGTAAACGGGCCCGCAATGCCCCAATCCAACATCTCCACACACAGACACACAACACCTAACATTTGCCAGGCTAAGAAGAACAAAGTTTTGTTCTTCAGCGATAACAATAGAAATAAAATTCTTCAAATACTAAAAAGACAAGATAACCTTCAGAACTTTAATTATTGCCATCACATTCTGCCAGGCAGTGGATTACAGAACTTGTTAAAGGCTGTGAGCGGCCCGGCAAAAGAGCTTACAAAAAATGACTATTGTGTTATTCTGATAGGGGAACGAGATTTTTGCAACACACAAGACTACAGAAAGCTAGTAATACACACAAGAAATGTTTTGCAAGAACTGAGAAATACAAACTTTATTATTGCATGTCCGACATATATTTGTGGCGCTTTGTTATTTAATGCCAGAATTGATACCTTTAATACGCTATTACATCAGGATATCTTTGATCACGGTTACTCTACTTTCTTTGATTCTAACATAAACCTAACTCTCGAAATGTTTTCCGCATTGAATGGTAAACTTAAAAACGTAGGTATGAGAAACATCATAGAAAATTTGGTAAAATTCGTTCCTGTAGTTGATGACGTTAAAACAGATCGGTTTTTTCGTGAATAATGTAGATTGGGGTCTTGTTAAACATAAGTCAAGTCTGAATGGTGGAGCACTTGAAAGTTCGGTAAATGCTACGTGTAATTACATAAGTTTGTACCACCAGAACCTCTGCGGCATTAGTAACAAAAAAATGAGCTTGAAATGTATCTGCAGGGCCTGGACATCCCGCATGATTTTGTTTGCATTACCGAGCATTTCTTAAATAAAGTGAATGCTCCCTTATTTAACCTAAATAGCCACACTTTAATGAGCTATAATACAAGACCTAATAAAAAAAGAGGTGGTAGTTTAATTATTGGTCAAAGTAATAGGGTTGTCGAAGATCTGCAAATTTGTAAAAAACTGTATAAATGTGAGAGTTTTGAAATATGTGGAGTTAAGGATATGTCAACTAATGTTTATATATGTTGTTGTTACAGAAATCCGAACGATAAAAATATTGATATGTTTATGGATCATCTGGAAAAGTTTTTAGAGCACTTTTTCAACAAGAAATGTTTTTTAATGGGGGATTTTAATATAAACATTCTTAGTGATACTAAAAAGGCTAGTGATTTTCTCTCTCTCATCAAGAGGTACAACTTTAGGCATCTTATTGACATTCCTACCTATTTACGAGATTCATATTCTTCGTGTTTAGACAATATACTGACCAATCTCCCAGAAGATAACGTGGTTCAGGTAGAGGTGGATCACAATGGTTTAGCTGACGGGCATGCCGGAATTTCATGTCGCGTAAAGATGGAGCGTATAGACAGTGCGCCAAAGGAGCACGTATTGTACGCGGAAAGACGGAGTCTGTCTAAGAATAATAAGATAACGTTTAGCAGTAAACTAAGGGAATATGACTGGAGCTCATTGAGTGTCGATCAGTTCATTCATTGTTTTAACACGGTCTTCACCTCTGCCTTTGAGAAACATAAAATCAAAATTAACCTTAATAAGGAGAACAAAACAAACTGGATAACTAAAGGCCTCAAGGTATCAAGCAAGATGAAGAGATTTCTTCTGAGTGGAAACGTAAATAACACTGATGCGTCTATAATCGACTATAGGAAAAGGTATATTAATATATATAGAAAAGTAATTAACACAGCTAAAAGAAATTCCATTTCACACCATCTGAAAAAAGGTGCCAATGTCTCCAAATCAATATGGACGGTAGTAAATAGGCACAGAAATAAGTTATCTGCTAGTCGTCGCCAAAAGCTGTTGTTAAAAGTTAATAATAAAGTCATAAGCGATCCGCATGACGTGGTAGAAACCTTCTCACGAGCATTTGACCAAGGAATTACTGGAAACGACCAGCACATCGACACCGACTCAGCTATAAATCTATTACGTAACAATAACAAGAGAATGGACAACGAAATCGTTTTTTGCATCACAAATGCAAACGAAATAACTAAAATAGTGAAAAATATGAAAACTAAGAAGTCGGTGGGCTATGATGATATTCCTATATCTGTAATCAAGGAAAATTTAGAAATGCTTGCGTTGCCTCTCGCGTCGTTTTTCAATAAGTGTATCACACAAGGGGTCTTTCCAGACCAATTTAAGACTGCTAGGATTATCCCAATCCATAAAAAGGGGCCCAAGACGGACCCAAAAAATTATCGACCAGTATCCGTGCTGCCAACCTTGTCAAAAATTTACGAGAAAATTATTCAAAGTAGGCTCATGGCACACTTGCACGCATATGGAATCTTGAGTGATACACAATATGCTTATCAAAAATCCAGAGGTACATCCCAAGCTATTGATACTTTAATAGATGTTATCGTGAATAGACTAAACGAAAAGCTTAAGGTGGCGGCTATATTTTTGGACTTAAGCTCCGCATTCGATATGGTTGACCATAGTATCCTTATACAAAAACTGGATTTTTATGGCGTTAGGGGCAATACTTTAAATTTAATAATATCTTACTTTAAAGACAGAACTCAGTTTGTTGAAATATCTGATGTTGAAGGCAACTGTGAGAACGTCATTAGGTCCAAGCCCGTTAAGATAACGAGAGGCGTGCCTCAGGGTTCTATTTTGGGCCCTGTTTTATTCGTTATTTATACAAATGACCTGATACAATTTGTCACAAAAGAAATACCGGATATCAACTTGGTAGTTTTTGCGGACGACACTAATGCCATTGTAAACTCTAGTTCGCTGGAAAATCTAAATAATAAAGCAAATCGAGCGCTAGAATTATTTCATCAGTGGTTCAGTTGCAACAGATTGAAGGTGAATCCAGGTAAGACAAGTGCAATGCTCCTTAGGTCTACTGTTAGGCAAAAGGACATGCTGGATCTGACATTTTGTGGTAACAACATCGAAAATGTTACTAGTGTTAAGTTCCTTGGTATCCACATTGACGATCTACTTACTTGGAAAAATGAACTTGCAAGTATAGAAGCTTCCATCAGCTCGGCTTGCTATGTTCTGCGTAGTTTGCGGGACGTAGTTAATCGTAAACATCTAAAGATGGTTTATCACGCATTGGTTGAATCAAAGCTTCGTTATAGTGTAAAATTTTGGGGAAATAGCTATGACTATAATATGTATAAAGCCTTTGTAATTCAAAAGCGGGCGATAAGGACCATAGTCCGAATTTCACAACCTGAGCCATGCAAAGAGCATTTCAAAAAGATGGGAATACTAACTGTTCCGTGTTTGTACATCCTGTTGCTCCTTACTGACCTGGTTAAAAGTCTAGGCGAATATGAGACTACTGAAGATAGACGAGTGCGGGAGAATACAAGACGGAAATACCTACATTGTAAATTGCAGCCGAACTTAAAAGTAGTACGTCATTGCGCACACTACCAGGGTGTACAACTGTACAACAAACTTCCTGGTGAGTGGAAGAACATTACTAGCCTTAATATTTTTAAAAGCAGATTAAGAGCGCTGTTGTTGCGGGAGTGCTTTTATTCCATTGATGAATTTATTAAATATTTTACTGATAGTTGTCATTTTTAAATAGTTCAATAATAATTATTTCGTATTGATGTTTTGATATTTTGTAATTCATCTTTTATTATAGCTTATAGAATTGACGCATGTTAGATTAAGTATTAGATATAGTCAATATTCAGACACAATTGTAATATTGTTAATGAATAAATAATAATAATAATAATATTCCATAAGGTCAGCTAAAATTACAGTTTAAATACCTAGAAAGTTTAAATAACAATAATGTTTTTTTAATAACAATATGCCTTGGATATCGTCAGGTGACAAGCAAAATTATCTAATTACAAAACAATAATAAAACAAAAATCAATAGTAGTAATATGGTTCATTATGGCTATGAACTTGTGGTAGTAATTAGTGAGTTCTGCTTGTCACCTGACGATATATGAGTCATATGACATTTACGATACTTTTTAATGCTATAGATTTTTTTAAAGATCCTTAAACTTTTCGCAGAAATGTTACTCCATTGCGCAGACCGTTCGCGGAAAGGAATCTCAGAGACTTTTCTGAGAGAATATGTGCCGACAGTAAACGATGTGGTGGTAGAAAGCAGCCGTCATCGCCATTATATACAGTAAGTATACTTACTTTGCTCTTTGCAGTAAGCAGTGGTACGATATTAGTGTACAAGCTCCTGTATTGCTAACTGTCAAAGAAACAGTGGTTTCTCTTGCACTCAATGGGATCAAACCTGTCAATTCCACCTCAAAGCTAAATTACATTATTTTTTTTCGGAAAGGTAAATAAATATGTATCTTCTTCTATTGAGTTTCCGTATACAGACCCTTTGGTTGTTCACTCTAGATAGTTTCCGGAGGCGGGTCCCTTGTGTAATTTTAATGGGAGCACGGGTTTAAAGGTCGTAAAATAGAGGTCTAATCGCACACACGCTTTACATGGCTTTAATATTTAGTGGCACTCCGGCCTCTAAGGCAATTGAGGCGGTTCGTTTCGGGAATTTCAAGGCCTCGTTCCATATATTTTCACGTAATTTCACATTGTATTTTGACAGTTGTAAAATGGCCGCTATATGTTTCACGAATTCAGCCATTTACTTCGATGTGAAAATACGTATTACCAAATAAAAAACAGTTCATTGGAGGTAACCGGAGCATGTTATAAAAGTGGCCAACCTACAACCTCATTTTGGAATTAACCCAAAGGACCTTTAAGTTGCTTGAAGGTACTCGAAGTGTGACGTTTTTAGGGTTCCGTAGCCAAAATGGCAAAGACGGTACCCTTATTGTTTCGTCACGTCCGTCGGTCCGTTCTTCTCTTTTTGCGTTCGTCTGTTTATATGTCACAGCCATTCAGTGGCGGATTTACCAGCAGGCTGAGTAGGCTCGAGCCTAGGGCGGCAGATTTTGGGGGCGGCAAATTTGGGGAACGATTTTTTTTTTACCTCATAGAAATCAAAAAGATTTTTCTATGACGGTTTTCTGATGTCTTACAGATAGAAGTCTGCAACAAATTTTGTCGATGACTTTTCTCTCTCACTTGTCATTGCACATTCCGAGAGTAGCAAACTTCCATATTCTAGAGTAAAACAGCTAGTTCGCCGCCCCTCAAGCAGTAATCGGCCTCTCGCCTCTGCGCCCTTTGCCCACACTTCTTATAAGTGAAAAGAGCGCAATTGTAAAAAATATGCCCCTCTTCCCACTAACAACCCATACATGCCACATATCTTCGCAAAACATTTTCGTACAGCCAGATTCTACATCATTAGAGAGCCTATCTTCGTTTCTGCGAAAGCAGAGTTTGCAGAACGTTTATCCGAACTTGGACATAGCCCTTCGTATGGCCTTGTGTACACCAGCGACGAATTGTTCTGGTGAGAGAAGCTTTACTTGTCTCAAAAGGGTAAAAAATTATCTGAGATCGACCTTGAACCAAGAAAAATTAAACGCTTTAGCTCTTTTGTGCATAGAGTCGGAATTAATGAACAAGATTACTTACGACGACATCATCGATGATTTTGCCAACAAAAAATCGCGCAAAAGGCATTGTAACGAACTTCTATTTCGTCGGAAGTAATCTTGGTCATTGATTCCGACTTGACGGAGTCGATTATTTTTAACTGTTTGAAAGCGCAATAAAGATTATTTATTAACGTTTACCAAATGTTCATTATTGTGTAAATAGCATACGCTTTTTTTTAATATTTGGCGTGAGCCGCTGCCGCGTCTCTTGATACATTACCCCGCCCATACATGATTGAGCTTCGATTAGCTCAAAAATATACCGAAAAATTATTTTACGTGCAATTTCAACGAAATTGTTGCATTGTAAAAATAATGTATGATATGACAATTGTTGAGGCAAGGGCGGCAAAAACTATTCAGCCTATACCTTGAAAATTTGTAAATCCGCCACTGCAGCCATTTTACTCAAAAACTATAGTCTATATGTAAGTACCTATACCTACATTTTAATGAAATTTAGAAGATAGGTAGGTGTATTTCGTGAGCCGCTACTTAGTTTAGAAGTTAATACAAAATATTTTAGGGAAGTAAGTAACAGTGAAAATAAAATTGTTGAGTCATTTTAATTATCTAGGAAAGTCTATGAAAAATAATCGTTTTGATAGTCCAACAAAATGTGCTCCTCTCTCATTTTTGAAACGGACGACAAAAAAAATAGATTGACCTTATGCTTTCAATGAGTTTTTTTATCAAAACCTTAAGAGGACGTAATAAGTGCTGTGGATGTATAGGTACATCCTTTTTCTTGTATGGCTTTTTCATATCATAATTAAGAAGGTAAGGAATCCCACCGTACTCCCATTGTACATTTCAATTATCTACGCCAAGAGCGCACCCAAAAATATATCAACTGCTTCTCAGTTTTTATTCAAACTCTACAGATACCTGTATTTTCGTATGTGTGTTTAATTTTGCTGTTGTATGTAGAAAACTGAACGCACAGAAGCGGACTTAACCCTTTTCTTACGGGGTATTACATACCGTCAGTACACCTCAATAGTCACCCGTAAAGGTAAAGGGTTAACGCGATATGGCATTACCTTCCGCCAAAACTCAAGGGCGAACCAACGAAATATTAGTAGACCACTATGCCTACAATAATTTCTTTTTTAGGGTTCCGTACCCAAAGGGTAGAACGGGACCCTATTACTAAGACTCCGCTGTCGATTCCGATTCACACTTGGCCGGTTTTTTTAATACCAGGCCGCGTAGCCAACGTTACAATCGTTAACGCTCCGTAGCGTAGCGTAGTCATCTCTCTCTATCACTCTTTCATATTAGTGCGACTGTGACAGTTGCGTTTCGTTCGCTACGGAGCGTGAACGATATGCACGTTGGCTACGCGGGCAGTTTCTACTTGTAAATATAGTGGTCATCGACATGAGCATTCAGTTTGAAATCAATATAATTGTAACTGTCGTTAGAAGGGTCAAAGTTAACAAGTGGTTTATCAAATAGGTGGATATGTCATTGCCCTTCAAAGCCTGAAATACCCGAAATAAACTTGACCGCGTAGGCGTACGGAAAAGCTAATAAAGTGTCGTTCATAAGGATGTCCACTTAAGGATGTGAACTAAGTAGGTAATATAGACTTGTCAAATAGGACAAAATTACTTTAGTTTATTTTTAATATAATACGTGTACATATATGGTGTTTGGTTTCACTTATTCTTAGAAAAAGGTGAGTTACTGATAGTTGCAGAAATTTGAACGTAGACTAGTAAATTATTAATGTTCAAAAAAAAAATAACGACTTACATTTATACTGTACTTAATATTTCATAAAAAGAACATAAAGACATTATTGTCATTGACGAGAGTAAACGTTAAACGTCGCTGGCGCGGATCAAAACGTCAGTTACTCAAATTACCGTTGTTACACATCCACGGTAACTTAAAAAGGTTTTCTTCGCCTCCAATTTGAGCTGGCATCAATTTTCTACCCTCATCAAGAGGGAACAATGGGGAATGACCTTAAGGTGGTGGCCAGGGCGCATGCGTACGCCACCCCAGCCAAAACTGTCATGGCCGCTCAGTCCGCGTATCGACGCCGCGACGTTGAGCGTTTCCGAAACTTCTTTGCCACAACCGTTTCCGAAAAAAAAATTGACACCATAGACTACATTGTGCCAGTGTTTTGGTGACAAGTTGTCTAGTGCTGTGCATTTTGAATTTGGAATTGCGGGTGTTTTTTGGGGGAACGACATTAGCAGCCAACTGTAAGTAACACTATGTTATTGAGAGAATATACTCTTTATAGTTTTAGATGAGAGAGAACGTTTTATTATCTACTAATAAATACAATTATGGTTACCCTTGACAGTGTTTGATACTAAGAAAATATATTGATAATATCGATTGAAAAAAGTTTTTTTCGAGGGCGTCTCAAAATGTTAATAATTTATTGATTAAGGGTCTTTTATTTTACTTAAGGCGTTTTCTTCGCTTCTCTTAATTGGCGGGCGAGCAATGAATGGTGCTATTAAATTTAATATAGCTATTTTCCGTAATATTTTGGACAGGTAAGTATTGTAACTTACACATACATTTCAAAAAAGTAAGATATTTGAGTTTTGATATAAAAATAATTGAACAAAGTTGGCATGATTTTAGATTTTTTATAAGCTGTAAATATCAAAACGTGCAGGTTAGTACCTACTATGAGTGCCACATGCATTTAAATCAAAGAAATCATGCATGATGTTTTTTAAATTTAAGGTTTTATTTTTCTAGTAGAGCATATACTAGCGACTCTGTATGTGTGTTTTTGTGCTTCGTTGAGTCATTGTCATAGAGAACTCATAATAGTCTTAAGTCCCATAGACCCTACCGGCGCTTAAGTCTTTTAAGTCACCTCCGCCATTTTGAATCTTTTTCCAAGAAATAAAACGATAGAAAAATGATTTCTAACTACTTTGATAGTGCCCGCTCACAAATTTTCATGAGAATCGGTTGAGAAATACGACCTGTAGAGGAGAACATCCGGAGAGAAAGCATTTTTGCCCGGGCTGAAACGGAGACCTCTGCTAACGCTCGGTCAGTTATAACTCTGCTTCTAACGCTACTGGCTTGATTTTCGCACTTACTTTTTTAACCTTTTGGACACCAATGACGGATATATCCGCACTGAATGTCCAACACCAATGACGATTAATCCGTCATTGACCACAGAGCAACATAGACCTACGAGCATATGCATAAAGTTCAATTTCAGTTTTGACACTTTGTCACATAGCTCTGGCGTTTGACACGGCGTCAAAAAGGATTTACGTTTTGTATAAGTATTAATTTTGTAATTTTAAGGCACGCCCAGCTTTGTATTCTGTTACTAAACTTATGCTAATATTTTGTGCCATTGGACGTACTAATCGCAGTTAAAATCGGTTAGGTCACGATTCTCGGCCGAGGCGTAATTCATACTAAGCCCGTTATTTTGTTTTATGGCGTTGGTTAAGGATAGCATGTCAGCGGGTGCCATTAAAACAAACATAAAAGGAAAAATATTTTTTTCCTACATTTAATAGAGTATGACTGTTTTGAAAGATTTCTATGCCTACCTCTTGCGTCGAATCTTGATCCCTATGTTCTCCCAATTTCCATTTGATATATTCATTGAATAGGCTTTAAAAAAAGAATTGAAAAGAGATATATGGATATACCATTTTTTTATTACCTTAATGTTACGTTTCTAAATAAATTAATGAACTGCCATAGTGATCATCATTCGACGCGACAGATATTGGTAAAAATGAATCAAATTTTTATTTGTAGGTAATGTTTAATTTGTCATAATTATTAATTAAACGTATAAAGCCTAGGTAAAAATACTTTACTTGATTTTTTGCCTGTCATAAAATAACACTAGACCCTACTCATAGTGTTGTGTTCCTGCGGGTGAGTAATGTTGCCAGAGCTCAACGAGGGTGCTGAGTGTTGGGGTCTGGAGTTGCAGAAGTTCATAGGCTACGGTGACTGCTTTCCATCAGGCAGGCCGTATGCTTGTTTGCCACCGATGTAATATAAAAAAGATCACAAATATGTTACTATTTGCCTATAAATGTTTGTCTCTTGATTTGAATCATCATCTTCCTCGCGTTGTCCCGGCCTTTTGCCACGGCTCATGGGAGCCTGGGGTCCGCTTGACAACTAATCCCCAGAATTGGCGTAGACACTTGTTTTATGAAAGCGACTGCCATCTGACCTTCCAACCCAGAGGGTAAACTAGGCCTTATCCGATTAGTGCGGTTTCCTCACGATATTTTCCTTCACCGAAAAGCGGCTGGTAAATATCAAACGATATTTCGTACATAAGTTCCGAAAAACTCATTGGTCCGAGCCGGGGTTTGAACCCGCGACCTCCGGATTGAAAGTCACACGCGGTTCTTGATTTCAGGCATAATGGTACATGTCATATTTACGATGTATAAATACTAGTGGCTATCAAATACTTATTTTCACTACAAAATGTGCCTACGATTTACCTGTGGCGCCCAACGTGGGCCAGCTACCTAAAACACCTGATTATTCATATTATTTTTATAAAGAAAGTAATACTCCCAAATCGTGTTTGTAAGTACATATTGTTTTATATGAGCGAACACAAGACAAATGAAACTTGCTCTTATGACGATATACTCGTATAAGTATAGATACTTTAAACAATATACTATTTGCTGATTTTTTTTTATTATTATTTTTTATTATAACATTAAAATATAAAATATGTGTACCACAAAACAAAATATTCGCCAAACTGCGAGACAGTTTGTTGGCGATGAGCTCGCTCGTTATACGTTATTGGGATTTAGTATTCTTGGGTTCTCCGACCATTATAGTTTTTGGCTGCAGGTTGATACAATTTTACTTTTTTAGATGAGCGAGTCACACGTTTATTCTTTTTCTGTACTTTAAAATCATCTGTATAATACGTATTGATAACATTTAAGTATGTGACTTTGCAATGCACTGGGAGAATTCTACAATATGAGAACAGTGAGTCATACTGATGTTTATACCTATTCCTTGTGTTTCGCCCAACTAAATATTTAATTAACCTAATTTGGAGTTGTTTTATTTGATGTAAATGTGTTTTGAAGGTACGTCCATAGTAACTGAGTCCATAACTTAACAATGCGTCCGCCAGGGCATGATAGACAATATACAGGGTGCGCTTGTTGACTATTCTGCTTAAATGATAAAATTGCCCCAATATAGCTCGCAATCTATTACATACGAGTACCTGATTGATAGGCAATTTCCAGTTAAAATGTGTATCAATTAATAATCCTAAGTATCTAAAACTGTCAACTATTTCAATTTTACTACATGTACAATTATTTTTATTCCAATGAAGACATTCATACGTGTGTCCTATAATACTAATATCATTCGACGTTATTTGATTTGCTTTTTTATTATACAGTGAAAATATTCTCATAAATTTAGTTTTGTTAATATTCAATATTATTCCATTATCGTGCGCCCACTTGGTAATGTTCTCAAAATCGTCCTGCACCTTTTTCATATATGTTATATACTATAAATAGTATGAATATAATTTTATAGGTTTATGTTTGGATCCGCAAATTAGTTCAAAGCATAGGTGGCCCAAAAATACATCGACAAAGAATATTCTTTCTTATCGCCACTTTTTTTACAAAATGTCATTCAATAGTAAAAGTACAATCATTTAAATAAAACAAAACGTATTATCTTCAAAATATTCTCCTTTAGTTTATTTAATATTATCAATAATATGCCACATTAAAAAAAAGTCAACATATTTTGGGCCACCATGTATTATTTCCCAAAAAAATGGGATGGTATCAAAACACAGCCCACAAAGCCGATGCAATTGCTTGCCTTTCCGTCGGGCCATTCCTGAAATTTATTCATTGGTTCGTGGTAACCTGGGCTCGCTGAGCTGGGGCCTTATTCGACTGACTTTTGAGATTAAATTGGAATCTAATTGGTTTCGGCGTCCTGGTTTAGTTTTACGAGTTTCTTGAATGCGATCTAGTATTTTCACTTTAATTATTTCTTATTTTAATCTTAAATACTGAAAAAAATATCCTACCTGTGAGGGTGTAGTGTAAAAATAAACTTTTGATTTTCTTAACTTTGTGATATATACAGGAAAGGCGGGAACGAGTTAAGGCGCCGTAACTTCAGGTTCTTCTCTCACTCTCACTGAGTGTAAGCGCGTGAGGCGTGAGCGAGACGGCTGTGCGTGCCCGGGATCGCCGATATCATTGTTTTGAATTGTCCCTTTTAGTTAATTTTATCAGAAAAAAGTAATCGATGAGTTCAATCAAAAATATATTTTTAGCTTTTTTGCAAAAACTGTTACAAATCTTTAATGGTGCGTTTTTTACCCACATATATTTGTGATTTTTATATCTATCGAGCCTAAGTTATTTAACCAGGTTTCGAATCGATGAAGTTACTGAAGAAATATTGCAATTAGTATTTTTGGCAACCGTATTAAGAAGATCTAAAAAAACCGGACAAGTGCGAGTCGGACTCGCCGACCATGGGTTCCGTACGGGTATTTATGTTATTTATTTTTTTACAAATTTATTTTTTTCAGATTTTTCCTGTACTCGTAGTCTAAGACAATATTAATTGCCAAATGTCATAGTTCTAGGTCAACGGGAAGTACCCCATAAATTTTGTATTCCTTGAGAGTGTCGAAATATAAATCTTAAAAACAGTAACTCTACTGGACCAGATAATTTAACTACTAGATTCTTAAAAGATAATATTCATCTACTTTGTTTGCCATTATCCGTAATATTTAATAGTTGTATAGAAAAAGGTATTTTTCCTGACCTATTAAAAAAAGCTAAAGTAATAACCATACATAAAAAAGGAAGTCGCTCGGAACTTAATAATTATAGACCAATATCTCTGTTATCAGTCATCTCCAAAATACTAGAGAAATGCTTAGCCGAGAGATTAGAAAGACACCTGGCAAAACACAACATGTTAACTACGCAGCAATACGGTTTTAGAAAGGGAAAAAATACTTCAAATGCTGTTATCAACTTAGTAACGGAAGTAATGTCTAATCTTAATAATGGTTATAAATGTGGCGGAGTATTCTGTGATCTGACAAAAGCGTTCGACTGTGTCGATCATAGGATACTTCTCGACAAACTAGAATATTACGGAGTTCGTGGCTCTGCACTGAGTCTCTTTGAGTCATATTTAACTAATCGCATTCAATATGTGGAAATATCGTATGGAGATTCTGAAAGCATAGCTCGTTCTGAAGAAGCTGTAGTAAAATACGGGGTCCCTCAGGGCTCTGTTCTTGGCCCATTATTATTTCTAATTTTCATAAACGATTTACCTCAATCGCTAACCTATGGAACACCTTATCTATACGCTGATGATACCAGTATAATTTTGAATGCGACCACCACCCATGAGTTTAATGCAATGATCAGAAAATGCTGGGAACAAATAGAAAATTGGTTTAGTAACAATGGCCTTAAAATCAATCACGAGAAAAGTTATTACACTATATTTCGACGTAGCCCTCAAAGTATCGACTTCGACTGTGATGTACCAATACAGAAGGCCGAATGTATTAAATTCCTAGGGGTGGAACTCGATCCTTATCTGAGATGGACCAACCAGATAGAATCCGTATGCAAAAGGTTGGCTAGTGCATGCTACTCTTTAAAAAGTCTTTCTAAAATAGCTGACGTAACTATACTAAAAACTGTGTACTTTTCCTACTTCGAGAGTATTATCAGATATTGTATAGAAGTATGGGGTAACGGAACGAACATAAACTCTATACTACTTTTGCAAAAAAAGGCGCTACGAATTATTACTGGATCTAAAAACATACCAGTTACTCATCGTAATATGTTTATAAATCACAAAATCTTTACCGTTACTGCATTGTATTTATATCGAATATGTGTGTATATCTATGTCAATCAAAATAACTATAGGAAAGCTGAAGAAACTCATAATTTTAATCTCCGAAATAAATCGAAATTTGTTCAGACTAAATCTAACTTTATCCACTTCAATAACAGCCTTAACAATATCGCAATCAAAATTTTTAATAAATTAAGTACCGACATAAAACAATGCAGTAATCTAAAAACCTTTGACATAAAAGTAAGAGATTATTTTATAAATAGACCATTCTACACTATTGACGAATATTTTGCCAACGCACTTGATTAAACTGTTCTATGGATACATTGTAAGGTTCACTTTTTATTATAATAATATTTGACATTCATATACCACAAGATTGATGTAATATATTGTAAATAATTGTATATACCCGTATAACTGTATTTGCATGTACATGTACTTATCGCAAATAAATAATCTGAATCTGAATCTGAATCTGAATATTTTTGCACCATAATCGACCGTATCTTTATTTTACGTTAACTGAGAAGTTTAATTTTTTCTTAGCATCAAGGGACTGTAGACCTGAATATATGGTTTTAAATTCAACTTGATAACTTTACACTTTGGCGAGATAAAGGGTCTTGACAGGTAGACGCACGGACGAACAACAAAGTGATCCTATAAGATCCTTTTTTTTGAGGTACGGAACCCTAAAAACGCCACAATTTTTCAAAATCTCTGCTGGTTGCCCGCTGCACCTGAAGCATACAATAAAATGGATATAACGCGACAGTTCACCTTCAAAATCACCCCAACCACTTTAGTATGTGGGCAAAGCAATTGTTGCAGTCGTTCGATTGATCTATATCTTTGATGTTTCAGATTACGTTTACCTATAACAGAACGCCCACCACTTCCCTTCCTTTTGTATTCCCACATATACAAAGAATAGAGACACGTAATAATGGTTGTATTATCCGTTAGAATCGACAACAAATCACACAATCTTCGACGCCCTTTTTCACCCACTTATGGATAAATTCCGTGATGTAAAGTTATACTTAAATATTTTTTGGACGAAAAATATACAAACATTATACCTAATAGTATTCAATCTTCACGTTTATTCGTTCATACGAGTATCAGTTTCAACCAAGGCATACTCAGATATATTCGATACGGACATAGAGGCATATTCGATACATATTAAGACGTAAAAAAAATCAAATTGATCTATTTCGTTTATTTAGCACCTGTATACCTACGTGAAAGATGGACTGGTAGTAGAATCAGTCATATGGTACTGCACAGTCCTCCGGAAACTTAAGATTCTGGCCAAGTGCGTGTCGGGTCACGAAGAATGGAGGGTCCCGTACGTTCATACAATCTCTCTGCTTTGCCTTTAGGTTGACTGGTAGAGAATGCCTCATGGTATTAAGTCCGCGTTTTGTACTGTAAAGTTTTCTTTTGCCCAATAAAGGTTAAATAAATAAATAGGTACAATATGAAAACGTCATACGAAATCAAGGCGTTCTTTCACGGCACATGGACGGAACATTTAATAAAAAGAGAAGTTTAAAAATCTCATTAATGGCCCAATCGATCATGTTTAAAACAATTTTCATCATTTCAAAAAACTTTCGGGTTGTGTTTCCCATTTTTTTGGACTTTCGAAATATTCACATAATCCAAAAACTTTTGTAGAAACCTTAAAGTTGTTTTTAGCTATCGAATGATGTGCCACACGTAGATTTTTACTGTTTTTTTACACTTTTAGTTACCTGTATGGAGTGTCCTCCTTAAAAATACTTTTTTAAATGTTCAATTCTAAACTAAGTAGCGGCTTATAAAATACAAAATATAGTTTTCGAGAGACAGCGGACGGATGGACGTATGAACGCACCGACGGACGGACGGTAAGATGGACATGACGGAACTATAAAGATGCCATTTTGGCTGCGGAACCCTAAAAAAGATAAATGAAGTTTTCAAACCACAGTACACTCTGCTAAATATTACCTGGTACGCACTGTACATTATGAAGTAGATACTTACATGTCGCTAAAGTACAGTATGCTAAAGAAGACAATGAAGAACACTCATTTTATGTTTTCTGTTAAAACTCTAGTCGAGGGATTTCTAAGTAATTACTGTAAGAAAATGCACTTCTTTATTTTAGTGTAATTAGTTGCTTTTAACCTGATTAAAGATAACGTCAAGCAAGACATTTTTTAATTAAGCCATGTTATATAAAGTTTTTTTTTATTTACTTATTCAACGAATTTTAATAGCTACCATCCTTCCAATATCTTTCACAATAAGCTCTTCAGAGCCAATTAAAGGAAGTCAAGTATAAAAGGGGCTACATGCATGCAATTATTTCGTAATCTTTGTTCAATAAACAGGGTCAAATACATAATTATTATCGAAATGTGAACACCGAAATTTTTTGGAACATTTTTTGTAAATATATTCGAGCTTAAGAAAGTAATATTTTAACAGTTTTTTACATGTTATGAGTTATGACGAGAAAAAAAAATGTATGACAACTACATATTTTAACGCATTATTTAACGCGTAAATAACGAATAACCTGTCATAATTCATTTGTACATTTTGGCGCAGTTTTCACTCGCATAGCGCGTGTTACATATACCACATATATACTTTTGCAATTGGGAAATTTCTGAGGTAGAATTCCTATAGATACCATATTTATTAGAATCTCACGGGAAGTTGAATCGATTGCCATCTTTCAAAAAATGAATGCATGTTCACGCGCTTATTTGCGTGAACTTGTTTCTTGAACTTTTGCATATAATGGAAACGATTTATAATAAATTAACAATATTGATATATTGACATGTATCGTATTGTTTTTCTGATGACTGCATGATGATTAATATGTTCGAATTATACATTTGAAAGGTAGAATCCGCTCCGGTTCGTAATTTCTTTTAGCGGCGCTAATGCAAAAAGGTTGGATCGTAACAATGCATGGAGCTAATTACAATGCTTATTTTAGAAATACCTATTTTTATTTTATGTCCTTTTTTTATTGTTTCACGGCTAATTGCTGCGTCTCGTAAAGAAAAACCCTCCGTACATACCTTTATACCTACAGTCATTCTTTCACATCTCCCATATTGCTGAAGACATAAATTCAGGGATCAGAATTCCAATAACTCCCCTCCATAGTTTATTCAGCGCCTTGTGAACATTCCCACAAGAGGGGCATTTCATCTGCGCTTTTATATAAAGAAAAGAAATGACGCGCGGGAAAACTGCTCTGTGGTTGTACTTTAATGGGGCTCTGGGAGACGGGAGTTTTAAAACCATGAAGGTAAACATTCTACAATGTAAAAATGTTACATAAATGTTACTGACGATTTTTTTCCAATTAATGGAGACCCTGTATAAAGTTGTAGTAATCAGAGCAAGTTAATTAAGATAATAAACGATTTTTTGTTACAGTTTCGTTTTATTTCTTCAAGTGACATAAAAGAAGAAATATTATGATAGTATTTTATACAATTGTGATATATTAGACAACGAAGCTTGCTTGCTTGCCTTAAATGTTCATCCATGTTTTAACTGAAGATAACCGTTAAAGAAAACACTCCTACCTTAAGTAAGATATAAAACTTTAGAATGCAGTGAAATGCTCATAATTCACAGCCAGCGGATAAAAACTGGATCCATGTTAGTTCCCGGGTGAAGTTCCGGGTAGTTCTTTATTTTTAAAAGACTTAAGAGTTAGTGCATCCCGTAATGGTCTTAAATAAACCATGGCTGGTAAAAAGAGCCGAATTAGTCTAATAGGTACAGATCTACAGACTAAAAAGTACGACTATGGTATATACATTTTAAAAGTAGTACGTATTTTTTTTTTATACCACGACGGTGGCAAACAAGCATACGGCCCGCCTGATGGTAAGCAGTCACCGTAGCCTATGGACGCCCGCAACACCAGAGGCATTACATGCGCGTTGCCGACCCTTTAAAAACCTGTACACTCCTTTTTTGAAGAACCCCATACTGTAGCCCCTCGGGAAAACCTCGGCAGGAAGCTCATTCCACAGCCGAAGCGTTCGCGGGAGGAAATTCCTCTTAAACCGCACAGTACGCGACCATTTAGGTTCTAGGGTGTGAGGATGAACACCCTGCCGACGGCGAGCGGTGCGGTGATAGAAAGCGGCCGTTGGCATCATGTCAAACAATTCTTCAGAGCACAGCCCATTGTACAAGCGGAATTCCGGTTTTCATTACGTATAGACCCTAAATGAACAGGCTTTCGATTTTTTTTTACCTTTTCCGACGCCGTGTCAAGCACAAAACCTGTCACTCGGACGCCACGTCACCGAAGTGTCAAAACTGAAATTGAACTTTATGCATACACTTAGGTCTATGTTGCTCTGTGGCCTGTGACGGATTAATCCGTCTTCGGTGTTGGATCTTCTGTGCAGATATATCCGTCGTTGGCGTCAATAAGCGGTGTGTTTTTTAAATGATTCAGTTTTGTGTCAATAATTTGTTTTTATTCCAAGCATCGCGCTTACCGGTATGATATCACAATGGGGTTGAAGTATTTTGCAAATGGCGCCAGCATAGGTTTTACCAATGAGTGTCAGTCCTAAAAAAGTGTCAAAGTCTTGTTTTTTTTTTTTTGGAATTTTATGGCCTGGATGCTTTTTAAAAGCCAAATATCATAGTATAGTTTCTATTTTCCTCCGTGAGCTTCTACGGATTATCGTCTTATCTATTGTTTAAAAACCGCAAAGGCGCGTGCCACTATGAAAAAATGGTCAAGCCGCATAGGTAGCGTTTATTGAATTACTACTCTATTGAGCACGGAATAAGATTCATTATGAACTAATACAGAATTCTAACAGAATAGCTGTCTGATCTCTATTGGTGCGTCTAAGGTAGGCGACTAAACGCTCTCAAACCAGCTTAACTTGTGACACTGCGATCCGAAACAAAGATACGTATTCGAAGACCTCGCTTGCACTGGTAATGCGAGCGCACGGCTAGCTAGCGCCAAGGAAGCAATGTTATGTTTCTCGAGGAGCAGGTAAAAAACAGGGCCGGATTTTCACACAAATATATTTGGGTGGTTTTACGTTCTTTAATTTAAAGAGATAAAACATAACACTATTTAAATAGTAGGTACACATCTAACAGAATGGGTTTGTGTAATTACAATAATAACGAGATATACTCATTTTTATAATCAACTGTTTAAACAGTTGTTTGCTAATTTTAAACTTTAAACAGGCTAATTTTAAATAAACAATAAAACAATGGTAAAATAGTAATAAATATGTATATCCATTTAAGAATCCCGTACTACTAATGTTAAAATAGACCTATATGTTATAATTATGTACACTAAAATAAAGATATTATTTACAATAGAGTACACATTTAGTAAAACATTTATACAAATTTATATTATGAGTCAACAAAAAAATAAGTAACATATACATAATAGTGTATGCATAAAATAAATAAATATAACACAAAATATGCATATCGTTTAGAGTCAAATCACGCTAAGTCTTTCAAGCAAACCATACAAACAGTGTCAGTTTGTTAGAAGTCTGAAGAGTTAGCGTTATTTCGTAAAATATATTTGTGTGAAAATCCGGCCCTGTTTTTTACCTGCTCCTCGAGAAACATAACATTGCTTCCTTGGCGCTAGCTAGCCGTGCGCTCGCATTACCAGTGCAAGCGAGGTCTTCGAATACGTATCTTTGTTTCGGATCGCAGTGTCACAAGTTAAGCTGGTTTGAGAGCGTTTAGTCGCCTACCTTAGACGCACCAATAGAGATCAGACAGCTATTCTGTTAGAATTCTGTATTAGTTCATAATGAATCTTATTCCGTGCTCAATAGAGTAGTAATTCAATAAACGCTACCTATGCGGCTTGACCATTTTTTCATAGTGGCACGTGCCTTTGCGGTTTTTAAACAATAGATAAGACGATAATCCGTAGAAGCTCACGGAGGAAAATAGAAACTATACCAAACTAATAGACACGTAAAACCTATGCAGGCGCCACGCAGACGCCATCTATACAAACCTACGACAGTTGCTAATCCCATTGTCAAAGCAGCAATACATTGCCGCTCGAATTTTTAGGATAATTAATAACTAAGGGTACACTTTTTCAACAGTGTTATAAATCGCTAGATCTTTTTTTATTAAATCTGTGGTAATATCAAAAATACACGCTGTATATCATCAGCGTAAACAGGTATCATGGCCATATGGCCAAAGCTATTTTGTCATCTATCGATATTGATAAAAACCTGTAGCGTGCTGACACGAGTGCCTAAGGTGCGAGAAAATACGAATGTTTTGTGTGACTTGTTTTTCGACAGTATAAAAAGTTAACGGTAAAAGGACGTCATACATAAATATTTAAGAGTTGTCTTTTATAACACGGCTTAGAGCCTGTCATCTCTTTCTCAGTCTAAATAAATAAAACAGTACTTAAAAAGTACGCGTAGCAAATAATTCTTCAGCATAAAACATGGGATTGATACAATGCTTGGGATTACGTATTCATTCCAGTCCATTAAATATTCTTGCAAAGGATTTTATGAAATCGACTAAAAGCGATGTTGGATAAATATGTACCTACTTAGCGATTATGATACGATATTCCCATACACAGAGCAACTAAACTATGTATATGAAAAAATTCGAATTGATTTGGTTGCCTATTGTCTCCCACCTCCCACTACCTAAACTTTGCGCGTTGTTCGATATTAGTTGAACGCTTTGTAGGTACTTTGTCGATGTTATCCTTTATTTCGTATACAAAAGGGCTCTATAGCTGTAGTTCGAGCCCGCAAGTTCCCTGAACTCTCGCGATTGCAACAAAGCATAGTTTCATTAAACTTGTATTAAAAACATAGTTTGTCGAGCGAATTTCATCTAGGAACGTCTGGGAAAAATAATGCAAGCGTTTAGGGTTTGGAATGAACATTGAAGTATGAAATTTTCTCACAAACGGAATTCGTTTATGAGTCAAGTAATCCTCAGCGTGCGACTCAAAATAAAATGTTTCATGCGCGTGCGTGTGTGCAAATTGGTATTACATTGGGTTTAGTTGGGTTTAAGGCACATAATCCTCTAAATAGTTTTTATGCCTAATAGGGAAGGTCACTCGTTGCGTTAGCTACTTTAATACTTTACTCTTCTTCTAGGACAAGTGACAGTCTTCTTCTTCCTCACGTTGTCCCGGCATCTTGCCACGGCTCATGGGAGCCTGGGGTCAGCTTGACAACTAATCCCAAGATTTGGCGTAGGCACTAGTTTTTACGAAAGCGACTGCCATCTGACCTTCCAACCCAGAGGGTAAACTAGGCCTTGTTGGGATTAGTCCGGTTTCCTCACGATGTTTTCCTTCACCGAAAAGCGACTGGTATATTTATAGTCGTCCGAAATAAATGATTTTTTATTTATAAATATCAAATGATATTTCGTACATAAGTTCCGAAAAACTCATTGGTACGAGCCGGGGTTTGAACCCGCGTCCTCCGGATTGCAAGTCTCTTACCGCTAGGCCACCAGCGCTTTTTACTTAAATTTCAATAAATAACGGCAAAATAATTCAAATTCAGACGCAACTTAATAAAACTGGTAATCAAATGATATTTCGTACATAAGTTCCGAAAAAGTCATTGGTGCTCGGCCCCGGCCTCTTAAAAAAAACCCCGGCTCGTGGGTTTGAACCCGCGACCTCCGGATTGCAAGTCGCACCCTCTTACCGCTACGCCACCAGCGTTTCCTAGGACAAGTGACAGTGGATGTCTTTATTATTGTCGTTGTCGCTGTTGTCACGTTTGTCGCAGTAGACAAGGCAGGTCTCGTGAGGTCGATGCGGAAGCGACAGACGGCCACAAATGGGACACATAAATGACGTGCCCGCGTTGTGAGCGGAAGAGCGCGGTGTGACCTATTTTATACGAAAATATTGGCTGATAGAATTAGGACCTTTACACGGCAGGTTAACATAATCACCAGCGGTGTCTTAACCTCTAGACGGCGAGACCTATAAAAAGGTGCCCATTCTATTTTATTTTGAATCTTTAATTTGACAAATCTGAATTACATTTGTCTTGGCAAGTTATGATTACTGGGCAGCTAGGGGTTAAGAGTCTTTCTCATTTTAGCGCTTTGCGGGTTACGTCTTAAAGCAGTCCGGATACCACTTTTTGGCGACATGATCCCAAGATTTAGAGCAGTTGGTTTTTGCAAAAGCGACATCAATCTAACCTTTCAACCCAGAACGAAATAGAGGCCAAATTGAAATCAGTCCGCCTTCCTCATGTCGTGAGACTAGTTAGGTATTAGCTCAGAGTTAGAAAGAGGAACTTGTTCTCTTAGAAAATAACTCGTCTCTTTAAAAGCTTCAATAACATATTTTACCAAATTTGAGTAACGTACAGGGGTGGGAAGTATGCACCCAAATAATCAGTTTAAAGAAACCTTAGATAAACCAGCGCGTAATTGGGGGAGCTTCTTCATTTTAGTTAAAACGACTTTAGTGTATAGATTTAATTTTGGAGTCACAATGACTGGGTAATATTTTATTATTAATGAGGTTTTCGATGTAGGTAATAGTTGGTTTATGTGACTATTACATAACGAAAAGCATTAAATACGAGCGTTTGTGCCATATACTAATCTACGGTTATACATATACACTGTATTTTTCACATATTATTAGTTCTCTATGAAGACTGTGTTCAGTAATTGCATGTTACGACATTGTTGCTCCCTTGCGGTTTTTAGGCGATGATTCCGAAATATCTTGATTACTCATACGAAAGTGGTTTTACGGATAGTTTAAAATTAACAAAACATACTAATAAAAAATAAATTTAACTTAAAATCGTTTTTTTTTATTCAGAGACAAACTAGAGTGGGCCCCGACTGCCATATCGTTCGATATCAAGTAAATAACATGCGAGATATATCAAACTTATTTAAAATTAGGGTCAGCAACGCACATGTAACTCCTCTGGAGTTGCAGGCGTACATAGGCTACGGAGACTGCTTACCATCAGGCGGGCGTGCTTGCTTGTCACCGACGTAGTATATTAAAAAAAAAGTATGTATCACCTCTAGAGTTGCAGACTGCTTACCATGAGGCGGGCCGTATTGCCACCGTCGTGGTATAAAACAAATGACCCTTCATTTCGAATCAAACGTCATCTCGGTTTTTTTTAGTTTTTTCGGTCACCCAGACATTTTTAAGTAACCTACTTTAACGCGACATGTCATGTGGTATATTTAAAATCCAAATCCTCAAGATTGAAACCAATGGTGCGTAATCCGATAAGAATCCAAGCCATAAGAAATCCGAGCAACACGAGGGCTAATGGTTGTTTTACCCCTGTTCGTACCGAATAAGTTTTCGTATCGATTTTATAATCATACCGACTCTGAAACAGTACCTATCCGCTCAAAATGCTGGCAACATGAGCTTGTTCTGAGGGTTATTTGTGACCATGACTGGCTATCCCGTGAGTTTTTGATATGATTTACCTGTGAAAATACAAACAAACGCGTTCTCGTATACCAGGTATATTATATTCTGGAAATATGTTGGTCATGTTTTTATGATTTTATGCTATTCGTACCGAATAAGTTTTCGTATCGATTTTATAGCTATGTCAACTCTGAAACAGTACCTATCCGCTCGAAATGCTGGTAACATGAGCTCGTTCTGAGGGTTATTTGTGACCATGACTGGCTATCCCGTGAGTTTTTGATATGATTTACCTGTGAAAATACAAACAAACGCGTTCTCGTATACCAGGTATATTATATTCTGGAAATATGTTGGTCATGTTTTTATGATTTTATGCTATTCGTACCGAATAAGTTTTCGTATCGATTTTATAGCTATGTCAACTCTGAAACAGTACCTATCCGCTCGAAATGCTGGCAACATGAGCTTGTTCTGAGGGTTATTTGTGACCATGACTGGCTATCCCGTGAGTTTTTGATAAGATTTACCTGTGAAAATACAAACAAACGCGTTCTCGTATACCAGGTATATTATATTCTGGAAATATGTTGGTCATGTTTTTATGATTTTATGCTATTCGTACCGAATAAGTTTTCGTATCGATTTTATAGCTATGTCAACTCTGAAACAGTACCTATCCCCTCGAAATGCTGGTAACATGAGCTCGTTCTGAGGGTTATTTGTGGCCATGACTGGCTAGAAATCCCGTGAGTTTTTGATATGATTTACCTGTACAATAGAAACACACGTGTTCTCGTATACTAGGTATATTATATTTCGGAAATATATCGTCATGATTTTATGCTAATCGTACCGAATAAGTTTATGTATCGATTTTATATTTATACTTAAATAGTACCTATCCGCCCGAAATCATGGTAACATAAGATCGTTCTGGGGGTTATTTGTGGCCATGACTGGCTAGAAATCCCGTGAGTTTTTGATATGATTCACCTGTACAATAGAAACACACGTGTTCTCGTATACTAGGTATATTATATTTCGAAAATATATGGTCATGTTTTTATGATTTTATGCTAATTGTACTGAATAAGTTTACGTATCGATTTTATAATTATACTGACTCTGAAATAGTACTTATCCGCTCGAAATCATGGTAACATGAGCTCGTTCTGAGGGTTATTTGTGGCCATGATTGGCTAGAAATCCCGTGAGTTTTTGATATGATTTACCTGTTCCGAGAATAGGAAAACACGCTTACTTGTATATTATATTCGGATAGTATGTTGGTCACGTTTTTATCATTTTATTCTGAGGTAAAGAATTCGCCACGTTTTGATATGTATGCAAGTGAGACTGGTAAATCTGTCTTATGGTATGTTTTACCGGTTTTTTGCGCTTTCTCGTCTTAAGGAAAAACTCTCAACTCTACCTCTACTCTCTACCCTACTCGTCTAATTAGTCGCATTTTATCGTTTGTTACTGTGGATAAGATTTCTCTACATTTTGACATTTAAGCAAGAGTGGCTCAAAAAACTAACAAGTCTGCGATCATAATGTTTAGTAAGTACTTA
Source organism: Cydia pomonella (assembly GCF_033807575.1). Lineage (NCBI taxonomy): Eukaryota > Metazoa > Arthropoda > Insecta > Lepidoptera > Tortricidae > Cydia > Cydia pomonella. The sequence goes on along the minus strand of NC_084705.1, from coordinate 27,463,734 downwards.
ATGAGGCGAGTGAGTCAGGTATGGGGATTGGGGATATAGCACGGATTTTCCTTTGACTTTTCTACTTAATTAAGCAATCACAAACTAAAAAAAGTTAAAAGTGTATTAAATAAATATAAATCTCAAAAAAATTTATGTTTATTTGTTTAAACTTTCACACATAATATATATAACAATTTACATATAGTGGACTTAATGTCATATGGCATTCTCTACCAGTCACCCATAGGGCCAAACAGGGACACATATTAAATCGGACAAAAACAATTAAACAGCGGCGGTATCATGGTCGCCTTTTTATCACTTGTCATGTCATGCATCACATTCGCACTTACATATGTGTTAGAACGTGACAGCATGCATGGTCGATGGTCGGTGTTTTATCATCTGTCATCAGACTGCTGACCACCGACCATCTTAGCCCTACAGACTGATATACATATAATATTCTTAGATACTATTAGTGAGTAATGACACTGATAACGTTAACTAAGTCGTACGTTGAACGTGGTACCGGAAGCACGAGTAAGCACGCCATAGCGGAAGTGCTCCACGGCCCCGGTAATTGCCACATGTGACACAATTTGCGCGAACACGACGATTCCCCTTGAAACATTACCCCGTAATTTAATTTAGGGACTTAATTGGAAATGAAAATTGATTAGTAATATATAACCAGGTCACAGCAATTAGGTCAAGGTTTTCCTACGGAACTTAAACTATTGACAACTTTTGTTTTTAAATTTATTTCAATGAAATAAATAAATATATATGATGGGACAATCTAACACTAATCTAACATTAATAATAAATAAGTAGGAATGTTGCAATTAGACTAACACTTAGTTTATAGGTTTCCTACTTTAAGTAATACTCACAAGATATGGATTTTGTAAAGTCTGAATTAAATAAATTAAATTAAATTAATCGACCTAGCCTCATAGTGAGCTCAAAAAGGTTTGTGTTATGGGTACTAAACGACGAAATATATAATAAATACTTAAATAGATAGAAAATACTTAGGAACAAAACCTGTGATAAACATATAAATAAATGCCCTACTTACCAGGATTCGGACCCGAGACCTCCTGCTTCGGAGGCAGAGAGGCAATTATAATATCATTTTGATATTATTCAAAATCCAATACATGGTATGACGTGTATTTCGAGATGATGTTGGTGTTGGCATATAATGTAGTATTTTTAACAACGCAACAGTGTACTTAAGTTAAATGACAGTCGGTAGCAACTACATTTAAAATTTTAAATGGGTCAACTATCTACTCTCTATTCCAGGGGCTCCCGAAGTTTACTGAGCTGCGACCCGCCGGAACAATTTCACCATTTGGCATATATATGCTTATATATTCGCTCACGACCCACCACTGGCTCGCGACCCAAACTTTGGGAAATGTTGCAGCCTATTCAGAAAACATCTGAAAGAAATCTAAGAACTTTGAGAACTATGCGTAACTTTTTGTCGATCTATACTTGATAGCTTATAAATGTAGTAATAATCCTTTCCCCACTGTGTCAGGCTCGCTTTACAATTTAATAATTGACGACAGCTTAATTGTCGTCGTTACTTTATATGGCCTTAATGAGAAGTGACAACCCTAGGGATATCTCGGAAGATGTTGTTACTGGTTTCAGCTTGATTTAGAGAGCTTTTAGTCTATCTTATTATAAGCGCATATACATAATCATAATTTGTAACTTGTTTACGTGTTAGTGCTTAGATGATACATGAAAACACCGTGTAAAGCAAAGCAAGTAAACGCTTATCTACACTTTTTTTTATTAAAATTTGTTTGTCCCTATTCGCTGCAAAAGAGACAGGAAACTGAAAAGAGAGACATTAAATATTAAAAATCAGACGCATTTACAAATTAAATTATTATGAGTAAGGCAGGTAAGCTGAAAGCACTCTACCTAATAAACTAATAACCGTGCAAAGTCAGAGACCTATGCTTGCTAGCAAACGTTGTAATAACATTCCTATTTGCTGTACTTTTCGCCACTGTGTCTCGTCTCGCAATTACAATTTAATAGTTGACGACAGCTTAATAGCCGTCATTAGTTTATATGGTCTCAATAAAGAGACAACCCTAGCGATATCTCGAGATATATTGTTACGACTTGCGAGTACTATCTTGAGTTAGATGGAGGGCTGTGTGCAGCGCCTGTTTCCAGTGTGCGCACATTTACTAGCTAAGGAAGCGGGCAGGGCTTCTCTTTGAATACTAAAAGTTTGTGCGCACACTATTATAGTTCATAAGGGTATTTCTGAAAAAATGATCTATAATAAGACAGTTAAAGTTATTCTGTTCTCAAAGCTTACGGACACTGGAGCCTTTGTGACCAGGCAAAATGAATTGAACATGAAGTGAAAGTGAAAATGTTTGTTTTTAAATATAGGCATACTTATTTACAATTTACAATCTACTTATGAATATCAAAACCTACGAATGCCTACCAGTTCGTAAACCGAAAAAAAATACTACTTTTTTGGCCCCTTCTATCGAAATCCGTTTTCTGTATAAATAAATAGAGCACATAGAGATGACACACGTGACGTTGTTTAATACAACTCACCCCAAAGTAAAATACTCGTTATCGTATGATAATTAAATACCTACAACGCAACCCGATTGAATGAAACCCTCATTCCGTTGCGGTTTACCGTTTTTAAACTAATTAATAATGACAAGGCAAACATCGCGCGCCCATATCGGCGATTACTGCTGCGATAAAGTGGCCAAGGGTGTCTCTTCATTTAACGTGAAAACAATTTTACTAATGTTAATATGTAAACGTATTAGAACCTTGTGGGAGAAAACACCTACAAGGGAGTGTCTAAGTTTAAATATCTCGGATGCACTGTCACTGATACCCATACGAGAGAGGACGTAATTAATATCCGTATTCAAAACACCTTACGCTGCATGTAGTGCTGCACTCCATAAGGTGTTGGTGTCCAAGTTGCTTAGTAGACAGACTTAGCTACGGATCTATAAAACCTTGATCCCCCCCATACTGATGTATGGATGTGAGACATGGACACTAACACTCAAAGAGGAGAACAGCCTTCTAGTGACAAAAAGTAAAATGTTAAGGAAGATTCTGGGACCTATTAAAAGAGACGATGGCAGTTGGAGGATTCGGAAAAATGTCGAAATCGAAGAACTCATAGCCGAACACAATATAATAGGTGAAACCAAAGCACATCGTCTCTGTTGGCTGGGCCACCTCGAAAGAATGGGTGAATATCGTGCTGCAAAGAAGGCATATTTGGGTCGCCAGACTGGACGCCGTCCTGTAGGTCAGTCTAAGTATCGGTGGGCGTATAAAGTGGAGGTAGATCTCCGTGAGCTCGGCGTCAGTGAAAACTGGTGTGAAGCCGCGCAGGACCGGGTAAAATGGCGTGCTCTTGTGTTGGAGGTCAAGACTCGTTTTGGGTCATTGCGCCAAATAAGTACCTTATAATATTTAAAATATAAGGACCGAAGACACGGAACTTGACTCAAACTAAATGCTGTTAAGCGAATGACATGCATCTCGCTCACACTGACATATTAGTGTGAGCGAGATGTATAGAAAGAAAGTTACGCAGACGTTGGCGAATATGTCAGATTGACACTGATAGGATCGAACACACCGCACTTGACTCAAGCTTAATTCTGTTAGGCCAATAACATGTCTTATTATTATGTTGAAATTTTGTCAGACATTTTGCTGCGTTATTAAGCATCGGCACCGACCGTTGTGGTCGATTCTGTCGTTATGCAGACTTCTGCATTTGCCCACTTGGGCAGGACAACTATTTGGTTTCACAAACACAACTTTGTAATCTTAAATAGTCCATAATTATTCCATTTATTTCCTCGTGCTGTTTTTCGTGTTTAAACTTACCTATTAATAATGTGACAAGGCAAACATCACGCGCCCATATCGGCGATAAATGCCGCGATAGTGTCCGAGGGTGTCCCGTCATTTAACGCCCAAACAGTTTTACTAATGTAAATATGTAGCGTATGGTACCTACTTAATAACAATACCTAGAATACGTAATAATTTAAGGCGTGAACACACCGAGTTTGACTCAAGCTGAATGCTATTAGGCCAATGACATGTAAAATATCTTGCAATTTATTCATACTCGTTTTGCTGCGTTTTTAAGCAGCGGTGTGGTCAATTCCTTATGTAGGTATATATAAAAACTTCAGTCGTCACGCAGAGGTGGATAGGACAATAATTTGATTCACAAAAACTTCGGTCATCGTAAACAATTATTTTTTGGAGAAATCGCGAAACGTAAATCGGTTGACGTAACTGGTGACCGAAGAGCTGGCGGCTTCCTCGCACAACGTATCAGTATTGCGATACAACGAGGAAATGCCGCCAGCATCCTTGGTACAATGCCTCAAGGGCCTATTTTAGATATAAGCTAGTTATAGTAATCATCTGTATATATCCATTATGTATATTGTTATTGTCAATAAATAGATTTATTTTTATTCTTGAATAATCATTCAATTGATTCCATCCTGCGGTTTATCATTTTTAAACTAGTTAATTATGTGAAAAGGCGAATATCACGCGTCCATATCGGCGATAGATGCCGTGCTGGAGTAGCCGAGGATGTCCCTTTATTTAACGACCAGACAATTTCAATGTGAATATGTAAAGTACCTGCTAAGAATATTATGATTATATGAATTGTACAATCACTGTCGCTAATAAATTAATGAGATGGACAACAATTTGTTTTACACACGTTACGTCTTGCTATGAAGAAATACATATTTGCGTATAGATAAGCCAGATGAGTTTCTATAGAGGACCCGAGTATTTAAAAATAACGTATAGACATATAAATAAATGAAAAGCAGAAAAATTTACTGATTCGAGCGAGACTCGGATCGAACTCGCAACTCATAGTGGATGTGCTACAACGGAAAAAACCGCATACATATCTACATCGACGATTTTTGGTACACTGGTACTTTAGACCAAAACATTTAATTTTTCCACTAGATCCTAAAAATACACCCCCCCCCTAATGGGGGGGGGGGGAGTAATGACGTCATGAAATATTTGTATGGGTATTGAATTTTTTGTTCAAAACCTATCGTGTGGGGTATCAAATGAAATAGCATTATGAGATAATTCTAGAAATAAATATACTACACTCTTACCTTTTAGCCACCTGTTTTCCATATGTATGCGGCAAAGTAGCTTTTTTTCCGTTGTAGCACACTAACAATGTACAAGCAGCGAACTTAATGCTAAATCTTACTCAATGCCAGTCAACCATAGAACCAAACAGAGAAACAGTGTGTGTTAGCACGAGATACCCGTGAAAATATCTCGCATGCGAGATGGACTACCCGTCGTTTTCTAACTCTATTAATTAGAAGGGGACCTGTAGTCTATTTCACATAAAAACATATCGATTGACACCCTAATTCTTCAAAATCTGTAATCGGTTAAAAAGCGTCAGCAACAAATACCTATCCAATATAGTCCACAAATCTAGGTTTGGAAAACTAGGTTTTACAGTAAAATCTAGTTTCATTCCGCATCAAAACATTTAAAAAAGTGAATTCCCAATTGTCGACCCTCAACAACCAGCAATTTCCATCTAGTGACAGCGCTGACGCGCCTTGATTGGCTGAGCTGTCCCCGTGCGGTGAGCGCTGGCTGCCCGTTGGCTAGACCTGTCGTCACTCGACGCTGATTGGTTGATTTAAGAGCCTCGTTACGTTCGATGCATGGTTTGAATGTAATTTGATAATGGGGTTTCATTAGCTAATGGTAGTCGTTATGGGTGACTCAGGATTGTAAATTTGAATTGACGTCTATGGCTTTTAGTAACGCAAACGGCAGGCAAGCTTCTGGGAGTACTTGGATCCTTTAGCGTAGAAATAGGGTAAAATCATAAAAGTCACCTTTCATTTACACAACACAACTTACATAACATTTATATAATTTATTTTCATGTCCAACCTTTGAGCACTTTTGTTTTGATATACTAAACCACTACATATAGGCGTCACGTTCTCGCAGAGATTGTACGTTAAACTTTTGCAATTATAATATTCGAATTAAAGTTTAAGTCGCATTCTGCAATTTTATATTTTTGACAGCATGTATGAGGTAGTGTTCAACGTCGAAGACTGCCTGACGCCACGGTAATGAAATGCATTCTCTGAGGGTGCCCGCTCGAATCGCTCGATGCTGACGCCGACTCCCATACCTACATTGGTTGTGGTGGCCGGCGTCAGCGTGCAAGTTCAGAGCTTGCGTTTTGTGATTGAGGATACTTAAATTTTGGCACTTAAATGCACATACAATCTGTTTTGAAGCGTCGTCGTTTCTAGTATTTCAGTGATGTTAACATTGGAGGTGCTCGAGCTCAAATTTTCATCTCTGATCTGTGCGATTTCAGCGCCTGTCCAATTGCACCCCATTGAATGCGTTTATCTTGCAAGAGTGGATTGGTCGCAAACAATGCCGTGTTGCTATTGGCTGAACGAGCGTAGGTAATGCGAGTTCTTAGGCCAAGCATTACAATGATCTCTAGACCAGTGACTAGTAACTATACCTTTCGCGTCGAATGATGGTCACTATGTTTTTACCGAATTTTTATTACTTAAATGTTACATTTTTAAATAAATGTAGGTATGTGCTAACTTCCAAAAAATGTCTAGAAATATTTTACGTGACGACTACTCCATATAGAAATAGAAGTCGAATTGGTCGCCATGGTCGAAATCGGCCGGAAGGTTTAATTCAATTCAAATGCAATCAATAATAACCGGCCAAGAGCATGTCGGGCCACGCTCAGTGTAGGGTTCCGTAGTTACTCTTCCGTCACAATAAGCTAAACTGGAGCTTAAAGTATAGTAAATTGTTAACCAAGGGATGAAACGGTACCTTTCACCCGAAGTTAAACAAATAGGCAAATTTGCATAATCAGTACCTAATTAAAGTAAGTCTTTTTACTATGAAGGGAAAACTTTTTGCGATAACTCAAAAACAGCTAAACTGATCATGTCCGCTATAGTTTTCATTTAATGTCTTTTTTAAGCTCTACTTCCACGATTTTTTTCATATTTTTTGGACCTATGGTTCAAAAGTTAGGGGGGGGGGGACACATTTTTTTTTTCTTTCGGAGCCATTATCTCCGAATATATTCACTTTATCAAAAAATGTTTATTGAAAACCCCTATTAGTTTTGAAAGACCTTTCCAACGATACCCCACACTCTAGGGTTGAAGCGAAAAAATAATTTCACCCCCACTTTACGTGTAGGGGAGGTACCCTAAAAAAAAAATTTAGATTTTATTGTTCGACTTTGTCGGCTTTATTGATTTATATATCCAAGCCAAATTTCAGCTTTCTAGCACTAACGACCACGGAGCAAAGCCTCGGACAGACAGACAGACAGACGGACATGGCGAAACTATAAGGGTTCCGTTTTATGCCATTTGGCTACGGAACCCTAAAAATGAACTGTCATGTCTATTATGCTTATGATTTTATATAAAAAAAATTGTATTTTTAAACTGTTTACTAACAAATGGATTTTTAATTAATCTGAAATAAATAATATTCATTCATTTCTACTGACTGTCATTCTACGCGAGGGATATAATTCCAGATACTAAAATGTATTTTCGATTGGCCAATTTACTTACCCTTTTTTTTAACAATTTATGGCCTGGATGTGAGTCATTTAAGCCAAATTTACTGACAAATCATCATACATGGTTTTGTATTTACTAATTTTGAGCTAAATATAATTTTATTATCTGGGAAATAAAAATAACAAATATGACCAGGTTCCATTACCGGTTAATTAATTAAAATAAAATAAATGTTTTTATCGTCATAAATGTGTTAAAAAAATATTTCAGACCATCGGTATCCATAGCTGTGTTATTTATTTTTCTTACAAGCCCAAAGGTTAGCGAACAAAAAGAAAATAAAATGAATAAATGTAAAAAAAACACAAAGACATAAAACTACCTACATACAAATACTTTTGGGCCCTATACTCACATCAACCCAATATTTTATTAGCGGGCAGTGTAAAATATTTTATCTTCAATATCGGCCTCATTGTTTCTATGACTAAATTTAGCTTATAGTTTTGACTTTCTCTCGCTGACCCACTTACGAGTATAATGAACATCCTGCATACTGAATGGATTTTCTGAACTTTTACCTTGTCCATGCTAAGACTGCTAGGTAAGCGATTGGAGTTACACTCAATGGGTTGATTGCATATTGTGATATACGGAGATACCGTACTCAAGCAAAGCTTGGCAAACGCCTTTCGATTCTCAACTCTCCCCAATAAGACACAAAGTTGATTTTCACATGAGCTTGATAAAACAGGATCTTTAGTTCTAATGAGCCTTTGAAACGGAAATCGAAACATTTGAACGGTGATAAGACGTGAGTTTGAATATTAAGAGGTATTTTACGTTTGAAATGTAATTGGGTTTGGCGTAATTTTGGGTAAACTTGATTTTTAACCGACTTGATTTTAAGAAATAAGAGTCACACGAAGTCGCCTCCATACAATAGAACTGATGACGCTCTCATTTTTAAGAAGACTCACTAAAATACCGAATTAGTTTACAAAAGTTTATTTACTTGAGTTTTCTATAACTAAAACAGAACAAATCTTTTATTCAACAGCTTTTTCTTTTTCTCTGAGTCGTCACTCTAATGTCATTGTCACTTGTCAATTGTCATAAAACCACGTCAAAGCTATCTGCCACTTGTCACTTGTCAACATTGAAAAAACTAAATGATCGTTCTAAAATCCTTAACATATAAATTATGAAATAACGTGAATTTTGACATGAACATACAAGTAACGTACACATATCTAAGTCTGGTACTAGGTAGCGTTTCTAGGAAGTGCAATAGGCACAAAGAAATTAGACCGAGTATGACGATTAGATCTGTCATTCTGGTGAGTCAAATGGGCCCCTCAGGACGTGCGTTCAAAGAATGGTGTTAGCCGGTCGACGTATTTTACAGATGGCGCCAGCAAAGCTTGCCCTATCAATCCCTAGAGTTGTGACATTTTTTTTTTTTGTTTTTTGGAATGTTATGGCCTGTATGTGACATAAGCGCCGACCGCCATAAGGTCCCTTTTGATATGGATAGTCAGATTGGCGCGAGCGAGACGCACGATAACTAATAGAAATAGGCCTGTCATTCGCTGTTTCGTTGGAAGGTACTGAATCTGGATGAATGATACTGAATTTGAATTTAAATGCACAGGACAGTATTTTCCAAGCATAACGAGTTTATTTGTGGGCTGTTAATTGCTGATTAACCGAATTGATATTTTAAGTCCCCGAATATTCATGAGTTGTTGATTTTGCCCGCCATGTTTGATTTTAATTTGGGCTGTAATGTTTGAATGCTTTTTGTAGGCAACATGTAGCGAAGATACGTATGTATCTCATGACAACAATTATTTATCCCCATTTCCATTTTTAATTGCAGCAGTTCAATGACCAATTCGACCTGGGGGGCTAGCCAAGAAGACAATCGTTCATCGACTAACGCCAAGAAAATGTATAGGGATGACAGATGTTACGACAAGTCACGTGACATTTGCCGTACACTATTTAAAATACGATTGGCGTTTTCTCATCTTCATCGCGTTGTCCCGGCATTTTTTCCACGGCTCATGGGAGCCTGGGGTCCGCTTGGCTATTAATCTCAAGAATTGGCGTAGGCACTAGTTTTTACGAAAGTGATTGCCATCTGACCTACTAACCCAGAGGGTAAACTAGGCCTTATTGGGATTAATCCGGTTTCCTCACGATGTTTTCCTTCACCGAAAAGCGAACGGTAAGTATTAAATGATATGTCGTACATAACTTCCGAAATACTCATCGGTTCGAGCCAGGGTTTGAACCCGCGACCTCCAGATTGCAAGTCACACGCTCTTACCGCTAGGCCACCAGCGCTTAATTTAGATCGGCGTTCTCTATCAACGATTAAATCCTTGAAAGCAGTTTAGTTAATACTTTTTTTTATACTGTGGCAAACAAGCATACGGACTGCCTGATGGTAAGCAGTCTCCGTAGCCTATGTACGCCTGCAACTCCAGAGGACTTACATGCGCGTTGCCGACCCTAACAACCCAACCTCCCCTCGTTGAGCTATGGAAACCTTACTTACCGGCAGGAATACAACACTATGAGTTCGGAATGTTACCTCTCTTGACACCTAAATGTCCTAAATATTAGAACCAAAATATCTTTGTACCTATACATTTCATAATCAGACCTCTACTTGGTAACTTTTTTCTAATGAACAAAAAACATTTCAGAATTCAGCTTGAAATTTAACCAACTTTACGTGTGTGTAGTATGCTTGAAATTTCTATATTAGATTAAATACGTCTTTTTTCAAATAAAAGAACAATTTTTGAAATCGCTTCACATGATAGAGAATTATCGTCGAAAAACCAACATACGTGCATTACATCGCGCAAATTAATTTGCCGATAGATGGCACTGTACACAATTATAGTTACACGAGATAATTCAAAGTTTGTACGGAACCCTCGGTGCGCGAGTAAAACAAACTCGCACTTGATCGGTTTTTTATATTTATTCATTTGGCGTTTGTCGATGTACGATTGGCACATGGCTAGGCTGTACAGATACAATGGATGCCCTTTTATCATATAGAATAGAATAGAATAGAATAAAATAATTTTTATTCGTAGACACAAACAAGACACATTAAATTACATGATATAACAAAAACAACGGAAGTATAAAGTGCCACGAAATGGCCTCATCTCAGCATGTTGCTGGTGGCTTCCAGCGCTGATCTTCCGATGAGACCATCAAGTGAGAAAAATCACGAAAGGTAACAGACAAGAAGGAAAAAGACATAAAATAATATAGAGTGAACAATTGAAAAAAAAGATTATTTTTATAATATATCAAGCATCGTAAACATCTATCCGGTCCAACCATACCTTGGCAGAACATTACAGCTGCATACGCAACAAGCGCCAACGGTAGCTACACGAACTAAAATGCAATGACAGACCAGACCAATATCGAGCGTCCATTATATCAATTTACAAGATTTTTATATTATGAAAACAGCATCAGAGGAAGACGAATACTAACATAATAATACTCAAACAAGTATGGCATAACAGGAGGATATATTGTTTCAAGCTAAATAATGGGATAAAGTCACGACTCCCTTAGGCTCTATTGGTGTCTATATATTTAGTCACGAACATCTAGATGTAGATTTGGATTTCCTTGACCGTCGTAGATAATTAATTGTAATTTATTGAGAAATATAGAATTCAGAAAAATCTGAAAGGGGTCTTAATTTGAGATACAGAGGAACAAGTACTGGAAAGTTTCAAAAAGTTAGAAAATTGCTCAGGAATTTCAGGAACATTCTTAGTAAATTAAGGAAACTTCCATTTTTAAAACGGAATTTTATTTCCAGTACAAAACTATGTGAAGTTTCCGAAATTTTTCAATGTTGGCATTTTGAAATTTTGGAGACTGCAACAGTACATGTGTAATTTCCGATATGTCTGAAGAAACCATAGAGTCGGGATTACTTGCCAAGCTGGAGCGTGGCGCCGCGCCAAATTAGGTGCACGCGGCGGGTGAACCCTTTGTGGGAGGGTTCAGTGTAGATCTAATACTTAGCTCATTCAACATGTGGATATACAGGGATTCTCCCATCAAGGGGATTTAAATGCAGGGCTCGATTCTACTTGCTACACTGAGATACTTTTATCATGGGACTAACTCGGAAATCGCGAAAAACGTGAAAAAATGGCTTTTTCATACATTTTGGCTGATAAGATGTCGATGTTCTCTATGGGGAAGCCTAAATTTTTTTCGAGAGTTCAGCTCCATTTAGCGAGTAGAATGGAGCCCTGCATTTAAAGCCCCTTGGTAGGAGACATATTGTACAGAATCTATATCTAAAAAGAGCGTAAGTGAACAATGTGTAAAACGATTATAACAAAGAAATAATGACAATAATGCATAAAAAAGTATTAATAATTCACATCTCTGCAATGCATGGTCAGGTGAAGTTGGTGCTGGGAATGGCTGCTCCGTCGTCAAACCCCAACAGTTTCGCTGCAGGTTTGAATTTGTGACGTGTGCCTCGTATGCACATACTGGTGGCTCGAATTATAGCTATGCATAACCTCTTATCTACCTAACCTAGAATCTATATCTTCGTCCACGCTAGTTTACGTGTCAATCATCTGATTATGTATAAGTGCACCTTTTCGCAATGTGTGTGTAGGTACACTCTGTACAATCAGCATCAATATTAGCCAGCGAAACAATGCGCTAAAAGTATCTGCGACCCTGGAGGTGGCAGCATGATTCTATTTTTATCGCCTATCGCTATGCCCGTCACTTTCGCACGTACATTCGCATTAGAACATGACAGACATGATGACAGGCGATAATAATGCAACCGTGCTACCAGCCTAGATCACTTTTCTAAACGGAGATAAATATTTTACAGTTCGCGTTCAACTAATTGTTTTAAAAAGAGAGATATATCTTTTTCATCACACTTGCTCGAAAAAGATCTTATTTCATGCATGTGTGCTGAAGGACAAAGGCCTATTTTATTCCCGCGGGAGTTATGGATTGTGAAAAAAAAAAGCTATAACTAGGGAATTATAGTTTTTTTCTTGAATTATGTCACTTATTCATACAAACCAAGTAGCATAAATGAATTTTACTTTTAAAATACTGACGTTTATAATTTAATATTTTTGTTTATGTTTAAAATTATTTAATTTGATTAATTTAACAGCCGTTTAATTTTTTTTACATAATTTTCAATCGTAGTTGAATGCCGAATAGGTCGGTGCCTTCGTTGCCTCACCTGCCAAGAAATTACAAAATGGCGGACGAATATTGGATATCACCGTATTTAAGAATTATTTTGCTTAAAATTTAGTTTTTTCTTCGCAAGTGTGATGAAAAACATTGTGTGTAACTCCGGGGGTAAGAATATTGCAAAATCGGGTCTTTAATTCCCTCGTATCCAAAATTTCACTTAATACTTTTGACAACTAGTCTGATCCGCTACTTTTAATACTGACTTGTTGACTGTACCAAATAAATTAAAATCAATTTGCATAATTGAATTTTCATCAGAGAATTAATTATTTACAATTAAAATCGATTTAATAATAGAATTTTCATCAGAGAATTGATTAATTACAATTAAAATCGATTTAATAATATAATTTTCATTAGAGAATTAATTAATTACAATTAAAATCGATTTTCATAATTGAATTTTCATTGGAGAATAAAATTAATTACTTATACGTTCGTGTCACGGCGATAACGCCCAGATTTATCAAATCTAACCTCGTGTCTTCGTGAATGACACGATCTCTACAATATAACTAGCTGCACAGTGTGATCACTGATCAACAGTCTTACGGAGGGCGGTTTTGTAACTGACTGGCAAATCTTACATGTTTGAATTTAGAACCAGAGGGCCTACCGCGAACCACTTTCGACGTATTGCCTCTCTGCCGCACTTGTAAATTCGTATGTAAGACTGACGGGGTGCATGGATATGATCTGTCAGCTAAGTCAGCTACAGTAACATTTCTGCTTGCGCCATTACATGTACCAGCAAAATGCACGCGCCAATGATAACGGCTTCCAGGTTTTATACACAAACTAACATCCGGACCTTTCTCGTATCACGCAAACTCACAATTGTTTTAATTGATGTAATACTTTGCTCTGATCCGTGATTTTAGACAAAGAAAGCTTCTAACTATAGTTGAAAACATTTACCAAAATGACTGTCCATAATATCAAGCCTATTATTAATGTCTTCGTTTCTAGAGACAAGACTACAATATTTGTATAATAATTAGTGTGAGAATTACAACAAATCATAACTCCGTTACCTACATACATGTATGTTGGGTAGTCCATCAGTTATATTATTCATAAACAAATACCCGGTTCCCGAGAGAAGGGACAACTGCTATATAGTAAAGACTATTACATTTCACTTTACTAAACTCATATCTATTGGTCTAAGGAATACATAGTAAATAGGGTTAAAAAACTATCACATTTATTTCAGTACGAATATTAAGATACTTGCGCCTAAGATGGCCCATCGTTATAGTTATTTTTAATTTTTAATATGTACGTACAGTTTTTTTCTATGGCACTAAGCGATCATGAACGCAAAATTTGAACGAATTAGGGTCAGAACAAGCTAAGTTGGCAGCGATTTTGATAGCCCAGACGGTGCAAGTCAAACTTCTATGAAATTATGACGTTTACTTAACACTTGCCTAGGGATTGCAAACCGGATTGATTTTCAATCCGGCCGGATCCGGCCGGATTTTGGCCATGACCCGGCCGGGTCCGGCCGGACCGGATCCGGTTTGGTATAGGGATATCAAAATTAATTAAATGACATATTTTTCTAGTTTTTTGCATAATACGTATTCCTAAATCTATAATTTGAAGTTAATAAATAACTTCTTAACAATAAAATAACCCTTAGTAGTAAAAAGTGTGACCTTGTCAATATCACTTAAAAACCCAAATATGAAATCGGTCATTTATTATATATAACCATTCACAAGTGCTCAAATTTTCGTTTACAATTATAAATTTGATCAGTTTCCAAAGCCCGGTAATGGGATGTGGGGTGGGAATTGGAACTCCTTGAAATGACAAGTTTTTGTAACTGTTCATTGATTGAATTCTTTGTAACGTTGACATCCATTCTAGTATGAAAATAAGATATTTTACTATTAACCAAAATGATATTAAATTTTCCCTCATTTTTTGCCCAAGAAAGTAGTAGTCTGTATGATTTAAAAAAAATACCTTTTTTTTATTTACAGAAAAGTATATTGGTCAAATTATAGGGAATGGAACACGACACGACGATCTCATGCGAAAAATAATAGAGTGTAGGATTGAAATCCATCGCGAAAAGGGACTCCTTAAGAAAAGTACATGGATCAAATAAAGAATTGGCTGGACGTAGAGTATTAAGGAAATTGCATAAGATTAGATGAAATTATAAATACAAAAGATTCTCTCTCAAATTTGAATAGAAAATAAACAATATTTTATCATATGTATATATATATATATATATAAAATCGAAGTAAACTAAAGATTATCAATGTTATCATTTCATTTCATACATTCATGACCGACCGGTTTGGCCTAGTGGGTAGTGACCCTGCCTACGAAGCTGATGGTCCCGGGTTCAAATCCTGGTAAGGGCATTTATTCGTGTGATGAGCATGGATATTTGTTCCTGAGTCATGGGTGTTTTCTATGTATTTAAGTATTTATAAATATGTATATATTATATATATCGTTGTCTAAGTACCCTCAACACAAGCCTTATTGAGCTTACTGTGGGACTTGGTCAATTTGTATAATAATGTCCTATATTTTATTGATTATTTATTTTTATTATTTATTCATTTTCAATACAAACTTACAATCTTATATTCATTCACACGTGACACATATTGATTAGCCCAGCTCTAGTCGGTTGAGTACCGCCGACTTAATCCTGCTCATTTGTTTACTTTTAATCTCCTAACACAACATTATGACACTCTTTTCTTCTCTTTAGCAAAAATTACAAATGCCTTCCATGGCATCTCCATCGTTTAATTTTTCCTTCTATTACAGTATTTATGTAATCGTCGTATCGTGCCACCAACATGAAAGGCAACTTCTGTTCCCAGTCATCGTCATAATAAATATATTTTTATTTAACTAAATTTAAACTTTTTCATTCGTTTTATGCTCTGTTCAAGTTCATACCTCTCATCCGTCGCCTTTTCCTCATCTAAACCGCACAGTGCGTGCTGTATTTAGGCGTTTTTTTTATTTGACCGGATCCGGTCCGGATCCGGTGATTTTTACCGGATCCGGTAGCTCCTGAAAAGTGCCGGATCCGGCCGGATTACCGGATCCGCCGGACCGGATTGCAATCCCTACACTTGCCCCGTCTGGGCTATCAAAGTCGATGTCAACTTAGCTTGGTCTGACTTTACCTACACACGTATAAAGGATGAAATTTTGAAATGTGATCTTAGGCACCAGTACAGTCAGCCAAGAAAGAGGTTTACCACTTTTCGACTCTATTTGTCAAGTAATAGAGTCGAAAAGTGGTAAACCACTGTCTTGGCTGACTGTACTTGAATGAGTAGTAGTTATTCCGACGAATCGAGGAGGTCCTCAATCCTATTTTTAAGTCGGTTAGAAACTCATTAAATGGTTTGACTGTTGTTGAAGTTTGCTAAATATAAATTAAAAAAGTAATTGTATTAAAATTTCATTTATGCAAAAAAAAACTATTGGATTTTATATTTATTTTTTTATTAAATTAAAATAGAAATTTTTTTTACTAATGAGTAAGCAATACGCAACAAAAAAATTATAATGACTTTTAAAAAATGGACAAGACTTTTGGTCATAATTAAACTGTAATAATAGCTATTGCAATGACAAGTCTTATTTCTGCACATGCTACACCAAGGCTAAAGAATAGCAGCGTGATAAAAATCAATATAAATCCCAACATACATAGCCACTACAAATATCACCCCAAAATGTGTTGAACAAGTACTTGAATTGAAGGGCTGAAATATCCGCGTCGGTGCGTCTTTCATCCCTCGCGAGCCGTCCCCTGCGGACGGATTGTAGGGATGCGAGTAGGGTCGGTTAAGGTTAAGACTGGAGTCCTTTATTGGAAACTTACGCCATCCACGGTTGGCCACTAGCTCGGGGTTAACCGGTTAAACCCAGAGTTACCAGAACAATGTAACCCTGTGTTAACGATTAACTCCGAGTTAGTTAAATAAACAATTAAAATAAAATAAAATTCATTTATTTCGGAAAATAAGAAATCCCTATAACACATAATATACAACTTAACTAAATAACATTAATTAAAATTAAAACCCTGCTATTCCTGCTAACCCTGGATGGTGCAAGTGACCATAGTCTTCTAAAAAAAATCTGTTTATTTTAATTCAAGGGTAGAAGGTATGTAATTTAAACCTCTGTTACAATCTCTAAGTTTGGAAATTATCTTATCTCAGCTAGGCCTTAATTATATATTATATTCTTTTAGACGTGCTTACATATTATTTTAATATTCGTTTTTATTAATCAGTACTGTTATATATGTTTCCTGTTTAAAAACTCGACTCAGCTCTTCAGACTGTAATAATTAAGAAATAACTTGACTTCTTTTTAACATATTAACCGAGTCCCTTTTAAGTACTTGAGTCCTTTTCAGAGAACTTTCAATTTTTGTTTCAGAAAATTCCAAACATTGGCTTCACATAAAATTCATAAGTTAGGTACTTACGCAAACCATACAATAACGTCTATTTTCTAACTGTTAATCTAGATAAAAACCACAAAAGTTGAGTATTTACTTATGAAAATACTTGTCTTTACAAACGACTTGACTAAAAGAAAGAAAGCAGGGTCATGTAAAAAAAAGTCACGTAAGTCCAGGTTTTCAAATATACATTCAAAAGACTCAAGTTCCTAGTAGGAACTTTCTACCAACACTAGATGAGAGCCTGCCTGTTGTAAAATTACAATGAGATTGTTAGTGTTGTGATGTTTTCATAAGTAACAAGCTTGGAAGTGTTTCCCATCATCGTCATCATTTAAGACGATTGCTCTTGTCGGTGGAGGAGACACCAGCAGCGGTATCATGGTCGCAAATTTAATCACTTGTCGTCGCACTTACATACTTGTTAGAACGTGACAGGCACGGCAACAAATGATAAAGAGCCGACCATCTTAACCCCACAGCTTTCGCGGTCGGCGGCCAAGTTCTTTAGGTTTAGGTAGGTAGGTAAGACAAGACATTTCTCTCTCTAGCTCTAAATATCTCTCCTAACCTGATAAATAAAAAATTAAATAAACTGTAAAAAAAAAGACTTCAAAAGGATAGAATAAATCACACTATCGACCCATATGCCGACCCTGGTGCGGTTCGATAGGAAAGAAAGAAAGCTGTCATTCATTAGTTGTTTGGGGGTATTATTGACCGGTTGTAACATTTGGCTTGGCGACGATTAAAAACATATCAGCTGCTGGCACTGCTGGCCCATATATAAGGAAGAAGGATTGGGGATTTTATTTTATTCACCTACCATCGCTTTAACAACAATATTATTACTTATTTACTTACTTCACTGGCTGAGTGACCCAAACAAGGTCTTGGCCTCTGACACAAGAGAGCGCCACTCTGCCCTGTCCTGCGCCACTTCACGCCAGTTGGGTATTCCGGGGGCGGACAGGTCTTTTAGGGCTTCGTCACTCCAGCGGAATCTGGGACTCCCAGACGGACGTTTTCCACCCGGGTGGGGTTATACGCTCTTCACACAGCCTCCTCCTCTCCCATCCTCTTCAGGTGACCAAGCCAGCGGAGTCGTGTGGCTTTGATCTTGCCAATTATATTAGGCACCGCAACCAGCTCCTATAGCTCCCTTTTCTTATTACGCCTCCAAGTTCCATCTTCATATCTGATAGGCCCCAGAATCTTCTGCCAGATTTTCCTCTCCGCCACAGTTTGCTCTCTTCTTTCTGCGCCAGAGTCCAAGCTTCACACCCATAAATCAAATTTGACCTAATTACAGTAATTACAGTCTTGTAGGCAGGAATCTTGGTTGGTCTACTGATCAGCTTGGACACTAAAACTCGATGGACATTATAATAAATAAATAAAAAACATTTATATACAATTGTATTCCATGGCTGAAAGATGTCTCTTCACTAGTGCGTCAGGCACATACCTGCCTCTTTGTTTAAAAACCAGCCCCGGAACACTATCCCATTCGTACATTTGTGTAGGTAAAAGCTTGCGAAGATTTCCAAACTCTACGGATCGCCTTAAGGGTTTTCGATTACATCAAGTCAAAATAAACCTTATGGTGATGAAACTAAAGCTTAGTTTTGCTTGTCACTTGAGCATTCTAAAGATATTCGTTTTAGAGGGTTTGTAATATTTGGTTGGACTCGGTTTATTTCGTAGCATTTCTCTAACGTATACGTGCCTCGTAGACGTGCTACGCCGTGTATAGCTCGCTACAAAAGCTGTACCGATCGAATTTCTGAAACACAAAAGTATTCCGAAGATTTAAACTATACTATCGGCCCGATTCGAATTATAAGATACGTCAAATATTAGGTCTAGATACGATATGGATCGAATATGTCAGTGTCAAAAGTGACACGTCAAACAAAACCGACAATTTTGACAATGGCTTAATCGATCCATATCGTATCTAGACCTAATATTTGACGTATCTTCGAGTTCGAATCGAACCGTATGTACGCTTTTAAACTGAACCTTATGGCTGAAAACTGTGACAGTCCATACTTAACGCAGGAACAAATATCCTTGTTCATCATACAATTTAATGCCTTTAACGCGGGATTCGAACCCAGGATCAGCAACTCTATAGGGAGCTATTCTTTCTACTGTATCATCGGCCGTAAAAGTGCATGGCGACTGTATCAATGAATTCATTCATAATTTCTCCATGAAATTTCGCAGCTCACTGTACATTATTTATTGGAATACTACCTTTTAAAAGAAGAAAGTAGACGAAAAACACCGTAAATATGTTAGGTAAAATTTGGCTAAGGTGAAAAAATAGAGAAATGAACATAGAAAGTAAAGATTCCTTAGAAAAAAATGATGATATTTCGGCACGTATCTGCCATGCCTCTTAAGACTGTTACATTTACCCGTTACTCTTAAACGTGTTTTTTGTTTAGAGAAAGCTAAGGCGGTATTCATATTGGATAAGATTTTCTTTAGGTATATTTATCTACCTTAAGTAAATTAAGTTTTAATAATAGTTGATTATATAATTTCCTTGATATGTTTTCGTGCGAGCTGTGCCCAACTAGCAAAAACACGCTTAGAATAGTCTCAAGACTACAATTTTTTCGCTCTTATATTGATCTTATATCATCGTATAAGCCCGGATTTGGGCACAAATTATAAGCGTATTTATTTTGATATCGTTCTAATATCAGTCTAATTGAATGCTGCTTGCATTTACAGTAATCTTTCCAAAACTTATTTAAGCTACCTTAGGCTAATATCGCTTTTACGTAAGTATCTTGTAAGCCTACATAGGCTTATATTGGTCCAACGTTAGAATCTTATGAGCCTAAATAAGCTTATTTAGATTTTTTGTAAGGTCACACAGAGAGTTGAAACATTCTATTTGTGAAGTATAAGTGTACGAGTGAAAATAAATGCAGCAGCGTGACATAAATATGTTAGTGTAAGTATTTATCTAACTGTTTATGAATTATGTTTAAATATAATAACGTGCTCGTTATCATCGTGTGTGTTTATGTTTTACGGTATGTAATCACGTGGGAAAATATTATTTACTGTAAAGTAGACCCTGTTTTCCACTTCAAACTTCATGCGCCTGATCAAATATGGTATTTGTATCCGTTTATAATTATTTTATTTCTTTATTTGTACTGGTAGTCAGCCATAGCTGTAGGTGTATTTTTAAAGCGCACTATTAGACTATTATAAGATTATTTACACTAAATTCTGCATTCAGAATACAAATGATATGGCCATGTTGAATTAATTAGGGTTCCTTGGTTTACTTACTAAAACCCTAAATACATTTGTTTATCCTTACTAGATCACTTGACACATACTAATAAACTAAATGTTTTTTTTATTTAAGTGACAAGATTGGTGATGCAAAATGGTTGTATTTATGGATATAGACCATTACTTGATGAAGAAAGACTTCCGCATGTTAAAACAATTAACATGGCCTTGGGAAGAAACACAATATACAAGTCTTGTTATTAAGCTACTATGCCAATACATTCCAGGAGACAACTCATTAATTTGCACAATCTCTTTGTTTGTGTTAAGCAGTGTCCTTGCGTCCTTTGGTAGAACATTATTTAGTCTTCTGTTTAAAATAATTAGCAATCCATTTACTGCTGCATGAGGGATATTAAATTTTAACGCCCATTTTTGTAATTCACTTTTTAAGGCAAAATCTTTCTCATAATCTGTTTCGTCATCGGTCGAAGATTCTTTTTCACTAAAATCATTAATTTCACATACTGAAACATTGTCCTCAACCTCTACATCTTTCATGCAAGCAGAACCTACAGAACCCTCACTAATATTTTCACCAACACTACCTTGTCTTGGCAGGAGCTGTATATGTATTTGATTTACTTATGATTTTTTTGTACTTCTGAATTTTCTGCCGATAACCATCACTTCTCGAACGTTTTTTCCAGTTGTCGTAATCCATACCTATTTAAAATTACACTCTTACTTTAAATTACAAAAAAAAATAATTAAATAATTAAATATCATACTTACAAGTGTTCCCAAAATCGATTTAAGATCAAAGGATCTTATATTGATCTTGTCTTTTGTGATATAAGTATCTTTATCCTATATCACTCTAATATCTTACTAAAGTGCTGCTGTTGATCTTATTATGCTTGTTTATAGCTTTAATTAAGATCAGAAAAGTACGTACTTACAGTGTTCTTTTGCTATGTTGACATTAGTCAAGTTCAATGAGACTTCGTAAATGTTATTGTAGGACCAAGAGGCTTATAATAGTATAATACTATGTTGATATTAGTCTTACATTCTTACAATAGCATATATAAAGTCTAATATAAAATCAAATGAACTTAGAGAAAGGGGATATAAGACCAGGCACTCTCAAGTTCAATAAGACTTCGTAAATGTTATTGTAGGACCAAGAGGCTTATAATAGTATTATACTATGTTGATATTAGTCTTACATTCTTACAATAGCATTTATAAAGTCTAATATAAAATCAAATGAACTTAGAGAAAGGGGATATAAGACTAGGTACTCTCAAGTTCAATGAGACTTCGTAAATGTTATTGTAGGACCAAGAGGCTTATAATAGTATTATACTATGTTGATATTAGTCTTACATTCTTACAATAGCATTTATAAAGTCTAATATAAAATCAAATGTACTTAGAGAAAGGGGATATAAGACCAGGCACTCTCAAGTTCAATGAGACTTCGTAAATGTTCTTGTAAGAGCAAGAGGTTTATAATAGTATTATAAAATGCTCTTATATACATATATAAGACTAGGTAATAAGACTGACCTTACTAAAGCCGGTACTAGCTTGTCTAAGACTAATATAAGAGTGATGATATGTTCCAAAACAATAATAAGAGCTCTATAAGCTCATCAGTTTTATAAAGTGCGCAACCTGAGACTCTTTTGCTAGTTGGGTGGTCACCTATATAAGTGTCTAAGCATCTGTTAATGTTCTACTTCCTAATGTAAATAATTGTGTAGATGTATTATCCGTTGGTGGGTAATTCCACGAGACTGTAACGTCACTTACCAATCCTTTCGTGTATTCCTACATTAATTAAGCAAATTTAAGTATCCAGATATCTACCTGCAGTAGGCCTACGCCAGACGTACAGACACTTAAACTTGCTTAATTAATGTAAGATTACACGAAAGAATTGGTAACTGACGTTACAGTCTCGTGGCATTACCTGGTGATCTTTAAAAAAAAGATACGCACGCCGCTCCAGTGTGAGAGCGGATATGGCTATATATCCACATCAGTGTGATAACCGCGTGATTCAGAGTTGCCACGCTAAATTCCGACCACGGAGCGATGTTCGCGTAGTAAATTCTTGTGGTGACCTCTAATTAAACTAGAGCTCGAGCTTTGTACGTTTCATTCTTCAATTAATACATTGCATGTTTGTACAGACGGTTTAATGAAAATATTAAGTTTGTTGGATATATTTGGAAACTCAATGCTGTTGTTGGTCCTAGCGGGCACCCTAGAGATGCATAAGGCCACTACAATATCCTTCCACGCCTTTTTATCTTGAGCAAGCGTCTTGGCTTTGGCGTCTTGATCTTGGAAACTAACATTTTAGGCAAAATTGTTGTTTGACACGAACTGTTTCAAAAACAATATCTGTCTACCTACTTATTACACCCAAATGTTACTAAGTACAATACTAATATGAAATAATTAAATTATGGAGAGTTTAGGCTCTCCCTATGTTGTCATTTGTTGATAATTATTCTTTTTATTTTCTAAGTCTGGGTACGATAACAAAGATTTTTTGAAGCGCATAAATAGTAAATTGTTAACCAAGGGATGAAAGGCACTCATTTCTGTCGAGGTAGTTTGCCAATAGTCTAGAGGCTGAAATAATGCATTTCACCCGCGTTATACACTCTAATTTTCATTTCGAATACGAGGAAAGTAAAATACATGTGTTTTTTAAAACATGACTAAGTCTAAACTTTTGTATTCTTTCTTGATAGTACTTTCAATTCACAATTTAGGTCAAAGTATCGTTATTTATTATTTATGGAATGGGGAGTTTAATATTAGAATGGAAATTTTACAACAGATCCATTAAAAAGCAAAAACAAAGTTGTTGTAAAAAAGTGAAAAAAAAACTGCACACCTCACAGAACAACAACGACCAATTTCAGAGCAGGAGAAATGAAAAAGTATTTGTAAAACTTTAAACGTTTAATTTGCATGCTGAATCAAATGGATTTATTTGAGTAAGCATGTCTTACGTGGATGCCTTATATATAGAAACAAGTGAATACCTTTTCTCATATGTTAACATTACAAAAGCAGAAACAAATCGCTATCTGCATCCAAACAAGGTTTATTTATATAATTTTAGAAACCCCAAAGTTAACGTAGAGTGCTCCATATTTGTACACTTCATTGTATCGCTATTTGTAGCAAGTCCCGCGGGACATCCGTCAACATTGCGTCATGATTCAATATCGACGCCAACGTCCCTAACAAGCCATCTGACACCACAAATAGAGCGAAATACACTGAAAAGGAATGGAAATGGGAATTTTGGGAATAGATCTATACAAAGTGTTAACAAAAATCTTAGCTCGCTTAGTTTAGGTACTGTTATGCATAATTCAAACGGTTTTTTAGGGAGGGAGTGAATACCTTTCCTAAGCTGTCAATGTCAGTAAAGGAGAAACAATTCTTAAGAAATCGAACGAGAAATGGGAATTAGTTAAGAAATAAGTATAAAGTGAACTTGATTATATAATGCTATCCGTGCGGTTGTTATCTAACTTTAGCCATTAATGTATATCAGCTGAAATCCCCTTAATATTAGTACAAAAATTAAACAACAACGAAGCCGAGCTCCAACAACCTAAATAAAACCTTGAAACCTAATAAATAAACCTTGCCAAAGCAACAGTTCTGTCCTCATCCACTGCTTACTTACGATCTTGACCATATCCTCAGTTCTCGTTGATAGTACCTTCTTATTTTTATTTATACCTCTTCATCATTAAATATCATGGACATTACCAGGGACAAAGAGTGCCACCGTATATGTATATATGTAGCTACGTTATATAGCAATGTCTTGTACCCCAACCAATGCCACTTGGAAACTCTGAGATGATATCGACCTTGGTTCTCTTGAAGGCAAGTTCAATCCACTGTCTACTCTACTACATTAAATAATGCCTTCCTATGAGGGCCAGTATATTAGAACATAATAATGTATATCAATTTCTTGGTATGCACACTATATTTGTGACATCACAAGCTGTCAAAAACAATGAGAAGCCGTCAGGAACCCGGTAGACATTATTTTTCCAACTAAGAGTGATATATCGTTCGTTTCCACTGACAATTTGCGGCACAATTCAGGAAGCGCCCAGTTTAAAGCTTTTCCGAATGGCGAGTGATCCGTCACTGCCCGCCATTTTGACCGCGCATTCCCAATGCTCTTGCGTAACTTGCGATAGTGATCTTGAAAACGTAGATCACATACTACACGGTTTGCAACCAGGATTTGCTCCAAGGTCACCCAGAGCTATAATACAATTTGGTTGCCACAACCACCTACCGGATCGGAAAAATAACTGCCAAAATCAGAAACTTCGTTGCCAATCGTGTGGCTGGCTGGCTGGCTTAGCGGTTTTAAGGCTTAACCAGCAATTGTGATTAAAACGGCTACCACGAGTAGGCATTTGACATACGTTAGCGACTGCATGAACTCGATCGCATTCCCTCTCTGTAGCACCAATTCATCAGTGCGAGCGAGATGGGCTGCGATCGAGCTTACGCAGTCGCTATCGTTTACTGAAAAATGTCAACTTGTTATGACTACTTGTAAATCTTAGTCCTAACGAACTTGGTGTCCGTTTTACGTGTTGCATTGGAAGAAGATTGTCTAAACTCTAAGGAACAAATACCTATTATATAAGTTTGTACCTACACATGTAAAACCAAAATGGTGACCAAAAGCGGCAGTCTGCACAATTTCATTTAATGCACTATTTATTTTTACTACCTACTTATTTTTATTTCAATTTATAGGTTTCTTTAGAAATATAATACAAATAACTTTGTTTTGCTTGAAATATGGACCAAAGATGGTCAGTTAATAATAAATAGCACATATTTCACCAACATCTGGAATGCAAAAAATATCATAACTTACAACTAAAACAAAGTTTTTTGAACAATCATAGGCAAGGCCTATATTATATGTAATATTATACGTATTATCTACCTCAGTCAAAAGATGACATTACTCAATGGAATATAAAGCTTTTTGTACAAGCCATGCTTTTAGTTTTCCTTTAAACATATTTAAAGGGAACTGTATCCCCGCATTCTATGTGATTTATCTTTTATTGCTTGATTTTTCTTCACTAACCCATTTGAATTTAACAATGTGTAACAAAACTGTTAATTTAGTTTATATTATACTGGTTTGGCTAATCGTTTATCTCGCCTACCTTCAGCTAGCGTTAGGATTACATCTCTGGCCAAATAAATCCCACAGCAGACAGTTTCATTGCCGGCTCTAGTACGGGGTCATACTGAAATACGTCCCGATTGCAGCCGGGTAAAACTATTCTCACTAAAACATTGGGCAATCTACGCGGTACCATTGTGCTGGGTTCCATTGTTCAATCATGTTGAAATGTATGTTTATGAAAGTTATGCCTTGAGCTCTAAACTCGCACAATTTTATATTAAATTGTAATTGAGTAGAGTGGGGCTATTCCCGAAAATATATCTACGGAGCTATGGGGCTTTTTGGAACGATGGGAATAAACAACCGAACATTGTTGCGTTTTGTAATTAAATTGCTGCTGCTTCACTTGCCTGTTTCTCATTGCCACCGACGCAGGATAAAAAAATTAATAGAACTTTGCAAGGCCTAAGGGCCAACACATACCCACGATACGTATACGTTGGCCCCGCGATCAAACGCCGTAACGTTGCTCGACGCCGCAACGTGAGAGGACGTCGTATCGTGGGTATGTATGTTGGCCCCGCGATACAACGCCGTAATGTTGCACGACGCCGCAACGTGAGACGACGTCGTATCGTGGGTATGTGTTGGCCCTAAGGCCTTACTGCGCGAGGGCAAATATCGTACACTGAAGCACGCTTAAGACGTTTGCATTGACTCCCTGAAATTATCTATGTTCTTCTTATGTTTTGTTCTAAATTAATCATAATTTATATATTTTTTAGTTTTTCATTTTTTTTCTTTGTTTTATTACTTTGAATTAACAATCATCGTCTTTTTTTCAGGTACCATCAGCTGTCAAGGTACATTCTAGTCATCACTAGATTTGTAAGTTGAATAGATGTAAAAATAAAAGCCACCTTACAAATGTACAAGTCGCCGTTAACTTGAAATATGACATTATGGACTTCGGTAGCATGCAATTATTACAAAATATTTTATATGTACCTAAGGAGGTAACGTAGCGTAACGGAGGTGGCTTTGCCGGCGTGGAATTCTATCGGTACGTTTCATTTTCTGTTCCATACGCCGGAATGTGAATTTCCAAACAAAGAAACCTAAATATGTCCGAAATCAATATTTATCAAGTAGGTATATTTTTTTTCGTAAAAATATAACAGGCAGAAAAATAGGGCATGATAAGTACGTAGTAGTTTAAGCATTTATAATTTGAGGCTCGATTTTGAAGTTTAATCTCGTTAAAATGTCCATACGATGTTTGAAGAGGGCAAGAAAGGAAAACCGATATATTTTACGATACGCTATCTGCAATTAGCTTTCCCGTTATCGCCATTAAATTGTTATTTTATTCCGAAATCTGGTACGTTCACTCCGTCCCTTTTTAATTCGCCTATAAGACAATAAGCGACAGAGACGGAGATTGTCTTGAATCTAAATAGGAAATGCCCGGCGTTTTCCTTAACTAAAATTACGATCAACAAAAACAAGGTACGGGTTGATTAAGTCGGAGAGTTAATACAAAAATACGCCTCGTGACTTTCGAATTTCGAACGCCATGACTGGCGAGTTCAATTTTCAATCTGCTTTGTCCGGATGGAGGCAATTTGGCCCTTGACACGTGGCTTTGTTGTTTCGAAGAATTTTCATCTACTCGTAGGTATGTTATATTAGAGACAATACTCGTACGGGAATGGACACTGCTGAAGGAATATTAGCCTGGATCCTTAATCCTGGCATGCACTATGTTCGCGGGTAATCTTTTTAGATGTTGAATTCCATCCATGCAATATCAAAATGTGCATGTATCCTATTTTAAAAATACCTACATGATCATTCTCTCAATAAAAAGTAGGTAAAGTACACTAATACTCTAACACAGCCATTTTGTCGGTAAAAAGGCGGCAAATTTAAAAAATGTAGGCGCGAAGGGTCGAATTTCCATAGGATATTTGAATTTTGCGCCTTTTTCTACTGACAAGTTGGGTGTGATTAAGTATATACGGTGTTTTTTTTAGTCCATTAATTTCAAGAGTGCATTTCTAAGCTTAAATTAAGTAACTTTTAAATTAATCAATGAACTAATTTTATCTGATAAGGCCCCTAAGAATGAGTACACTTGCCTTAGGGTCTGTTTACATATTGATTAGTGTTTAGTATGAGTTTATGCATTAGGGTACTAAAAAGTACTATCTCGCACGATCGATATTCGAAATGTCATTGATAAGTCATAGTTTTCACTTGTTTGGTGGATTTAAATATAATGTCCGTGTTACAACAACGCTATTACCTTACCTACGTTCCTAACATAGCCATGCCCGAAGTTAACGGAGTTTAAAAAAACACCATGTATCATATTTTTTCATACATTTTTTTATTCCGAAAAAGCTTGATAATTATTTTTTACAACTAAAAACTGTTATATACAAATAAGGAAAACAGCATTTTCACATTACAAAGTTAAAATCTGACTGAAACATATCATATTTCATGCATAATTACATGAAACCTCGTCCCAAAACTACAGACAAAACCACTACACAATTACCATATTCCACATAATAATAATAAATATGTTTTGCAGCAGAATTTGTACCATGTTTTCGTGTGAAATACTGCCTCGAATATGCTTATTTGTGTTAAGGGAATATGTTTCACGGAGGTTCTACGAAGATAGACTGTTTTAGATGGAAGAATAGTGTTGGACGGCACATAAAATGTAAATGAGTGTTTTGGCGAGGGCGCTGGTATAAAGTTTAAGAACGGAGCTTTGTTTCATTTAATTGTTCTGGGTGGTGCAGTGGATTTAGAACCCTAAAAACTAGTTGTACAGTCAAAGAATTTAATTTCCTACCCATTTCGTACCTTGTCACAGTGACAATAGTATGAGGTCTCTAGCGAGTTTCATGTTGTTTGTCACTGTGACAAGGTACGAAATGGGTAGGAAATTAAATTCCTTGACCGTACAAAGGGCGATACATCCTTAAATACCGACCGCCATTAAAATATTCTTACAGTCTTCTTAATATAGGCACTGTATCTAGTATCAAAATTTTAAAGAAGGATTATTGTCAAGTAAATAATGTACATAAAACAGTATAGTAGCGATTTTTATTTGGCACCTAACAAAAGTTGTATTACTTTAGGAAAATAAAGTCATAATAATAAGTCTATTAAAGAATAAAAATTCAATTCACGATCTATTATTACATTATCAGAGCAGCAGAACATACAATTTCCTGCATATTTTCAATATATTATGCCTTTCAAAACCTGCCTTCGCCATCGGTTGATAAACCATTCATAAAACGCTGCAAATGTTTTTCTAACATAATAAAATTTGAAGCGACATTGTCATAACATGGGACAATAGACAATTTTTTCAGGCTATTGACTCGTGTATCGAAAAAAAAACTTTTACGGACACAATGAAACGAGTTTCGTGGGACCAATATTTACGATTCGGATCAATTACAATTGAACAGATTATATGGGTGGGCGGAGTTGTTAGCGGTGACAACAATGTAACTTTATTCGTGAAACGTGACGACCGGTTTGGCCTAGTGGGTAGTGACCCTGCCTATGAAGCCGATGGTCCTGGGTTCGGGTATTTATTTGTTTGGTGAACACAGATATTTGTTCCTGAGTCATTGGTGTTTTCTATGTATATAAGTATGTATTTGTCTATAGGTACAAGTATGTAGCCTAGTACCCATAAAGCTTTTCTTAGTTTGAGGCTGTATTGATCTGATGTGTAAGATGTGCCCTAATATATTTATTTAATTATTTATTAGTCTTTAATCACAATGTCAAAATATTATATGTATGAGGAAGATGGCGCTGCTATTAATATACCCAATGGAACAAAAAAATCTCTACCACTTGGGCATTTATTTCCCTAAATGGTAAATATTACGTAATCTATTTTATTTTATAAGATATAGATGCAGAACAGAAATGTCAACCAGTGGTATAAAGTGTACGTTAAGACATATTTGCACATTTATTGTGCAAAACACCTCGGAAAATTCCACCTTCGACTTGATGATAATGACGGCGTCCATTTCCCCGAACATTCCAGCAAACCACTATTATGTGTACACTAGTTACGTAGACTAGGTCAACAGTGACTCATCGCGTAAAGGGTGAGCCCGCATCGCGAATTTGGGGCGCAAACACTAACATTCATCAAGGAAGGGCATATCTTACGCCGAACCGTACGTCATTTAGGGCTTTACAATTGTGTGTGAGCAAACTTTGTGTGTGTTGTGTACACATATGTGGAATGAACCGATCATTAAGGAAACAAATATTGCTTACTACAATTACAAAACATAGCACGGTCGAAGAGTTTTAAAGGGGGACTTAATGGCTTGAGGTATGTCCACTATAAATCGTGTCATTCATAAAAACGCGTGCCTTGACTCGTATTGTCATCATAAAAAAGAATAGATTTTTTTACAGACAATTTTTTTAAGGACTTTTAAGAACGGCATTAGAAATTAAAAAATCTGCTATTAGTCCAGTAAAGATACGGTCTTGATAAAC
This sequence comes from Cydia pomonella, assembly GCF_033807575.1. NCBI lineage: Eukaryota > Metazoa > Arthropoda > Insecta > Lepidoptera > Tortricidae > Cydia > Cydia pomonella. The sequence goes on along the minus strand of NC_084705.1, from coordinate 27,433,250 downwards.
TAGAAAATAAATATAGAAAGTAAATTAAGACACTCTATCAAAGATAAATCCGTTTTTGACGCTAAAGTTCTTGTTAAGAAATGGCTAGCCAGTACCTATGACGAAACCGAGAAAATTGTACAAATGAGAAATTAGTTGTTTCCTATAGCTTATAGATCTGTGTAGGTTTATATTTTAGCCCTAGCTAACCTAACATTTGGCAACCGGTTATACACTGTTTCTTCAGCTTCAAAAATTCGAGATTTGAAAAGTTGCTCAGCTAGGAATTGCTCTTAAAACTACCTACAGTTATTGGTCCCCGCGATACAGGCATGCCTAGTGCGGGTACCAAAGTTAATCTTTTAGGAATTGTAAACTTTTAGTGTTAATATTTTTTCATTTTTTTTTTCAAATAAATAATGAGAATTTCAGTCAAAAGATTATGGTGGTATTCATAAACGTCTGTCAAGTCGAACAAGCCTTTGATAATTGTTTGTCTCTATCTGCCATTTTGATATTTGCGTTTGCTAGAAAGGGACCAAACTGAACAAAGGTTAAGTAAGTAAGTAAGTAAATATTCTTTATTGCACCACAAAGAAGACAAATTAAAAAAAAACAGATTTACAATGTAAAGAAAGGTAGCAACAGGCGGTCTTATCGCTAACTAAGTTGTATCAATTAGAGGCAGTCTATAACGCGTTATTAACCGAAGACAATAATGTTAACTTATGCTTGATAATGGCACATATTAATTTATTTTGTCTTAATTTATTATGAGAATAATTATATCATTATAGCATCTTGGGCTCAAGGCTGAACTACTCATATTAAGCAGAATTCCATCAAGAATTTGGTAATGGCATTAAATAACAAACAGGCTAACCCCAACAGTTCCAGAGAAATTACTAAATAGTGCAAAGTAATTTCAACTTCAACTCTAAACCTTTAAGGCATGTTATCGATTGTAGCGATACCTAACCTCGATCAAACACATTAGTACCTAAGAGCTACAAATCACATCCTAAAACATAGTTACTTTAAACTCTATTCAAATAGACTTAAAGTTGAATATCGTTTGTTGGATACAGCTGCATAACAGGATATGAACAGTCGCTGCTGGCGTCATATCCGGGGCCGAGACTACTTCCGGCGCCACGAAGAACCGGAAATGGGTCATGTTCCAAGATTTATGCGATTTGTATTATTTTTAGCTAAAGCTGAAAGTATTTTTGTGTGGTCTGTTTTTGGTGTCAGTAGCCAGGATATAGTACAGTCACGTCTGAATATCGGTACGAAAAATGTGCCGAAAGTATGTATACACTACCTTAATATATGGGTAATAAAGTCGTGTATACATATTTATGGCACTTTTTCAGACGTGACCGTACATTCTGTATTGAGGGTGGTAAACAAGAATTAACACGTGTGGCACGTGGCCGTGTTTTATCACACTTGTTAGAAAAATACTAAATTTTAAGCGAGATAATTATTTAGTTAGGCATCGAAGGCACAGAACCATGTGGCATTCAGCCACGATTGAAAATTGTGTAAAAGTATTTCAAACAGCTTTTAAATTAATCATATAAATATTTTTAAACATACACAAAAAATAATAGTTTGAAAGTATATATTTTAAAATCAAAACTGTTTTATACCTCCTTGCATAAAAAATGAGTACTTAGATGATATAAAATAACATTATGCCCATGGGAATAATGAAATTTAAAAAAAGTCTATTACGCTCGTGGGCATAATATAACTCATTCCATTTCAGTATGCTGCCATACAATAATACCTTTTACGAGCAAGTGTGATGAAAATAAATATGTACAACTAAGAGCGTAGCGGAAAGACTTTTAAATCCCCAGGTTGCGGGTTCAAACCCCGGCTCGTACAAACTACAAATGAGTTTTTCGAAGTACGATATATCATTTAATATTTACCAGTTGCTTTTCGGTGGAACAAAACGTGAGGAAACTGGACTAATCTCAATAAGGCCCAGTTTACCCTCTAGGTTGGAAGGTAGGTTGGCAGTCGCTTTCGTTAAAACTAGTGCTTGCGTCCTGGGATTAGCTGCAAAGCGTACCCCAGGCTCCCATGAGCTGTGGCGAAAAGCGACAACGCGAGGTACATGATGATCAGGATAAAAGTAGAACTCTTATGATGGCGGTGATGGCGTGGATAATACACGATAAAGCATTGGTAAATTTTTTACATCACGCGACGGAGATCAAAAATGTATATAACTTCGTACCCTCTATCTTCTTTGACGGAGACGAACGATCTGCGTGCTCCCTTTGCTCTGTTCGCGCGGCGTACATTTTGGCTTTGAAAATCTTATGCAAGCCTTTTTAGGGATCCATAATCAACAATGGGCCCTGATAGTTTCGCCCATCGACAGAGTTTTGTTTGTCAGTCTGTCTATCTATTCTTTTGACCGCGTTTGCTCAGTGACCAGTGCCAGAATTTTTTTATTTGTTAAAAGGTAGTTATACACTATATATTACATTTGCTGACAAAATAGGTAAAAGATCTAGAAACACTTTTTAATGAGGTAGGTGAACACAAAAGAAATATGCAAAAATCCAACACTCCAAGCAGGTAAGCATATTCAGGCAAAATTCATAAAAAGCGCAATTTCAAGCGCTCATTTGTCTCAATAACGTACACCTGTTTTAATTAAAATGCTAATTATTTACTACCAACAAAAGAAAACATTACTCGTAATATCGGGAGGCACGGGGAAGCAATGCATATTTCACCCTCATTATTTCCAAATTAAAAGAATATTTTCGACAATATTTGCAAGTTAAAGGAACATTGTTTTAATACGGTTTTTATCTGACGTCGAGTATCGCAGTGGAACAATAGAAGAGTTTTTCAAAGGAAAATTATTAATATGGTAATTAAAATGCGAAAACATCTGTATGTTTTTTACTGTTTGCTTCGGTTGAATTGAAACCGACTACAGCAATGCCGGTTATATATTTTAGCTGTAAACGAGTGGTAAGGGTGGGAAAGTTTTGTTGAATTATTTTTGTGTATCTCGCCGTAGCAATGAAACTGCTCAGCTGATTTATTTAATGAGGTGTCCGTTGATTCATTCTTAAGAGGGAAGAATAGCTTTGCGATCCTAGCGAAATAACGGTTTTTTTCTATGAAATTCTATTTCGGGAGAAAATGTTTTCTACTAATTAATTCTTAACAAATCACTTTGATGTCGATCGTTTCAGCATATTTTTTTCTATGATACAGGAGGCAAATGAGCAGACGGATCACCTGATGGTAAGCGATTACCGCCTCATGGACACCTGCAACATCAGAAGGGTTGTCATCATATATTCTAGGTTTATAGGTTTAGCTTTTTTATTAACAATAAAAAATATATTGCAAATTTTGAAAAAAAAGGGGAAATCTTTATAGGTTTATACCTAGTTTTTTATTCTGTTAATAACATACTAAAAATAATGGAAATTGGAAAATATTTAGAAGTGGAAAAACGTTTTCTTTTTTTTATATGGCGATCACGTGGTATACTTCCCTCTTAAGTATATGAATAATAGATCAGTTTGAAGGTTTCATAATTATACGTTATAAAAATAAATATATAAACTGAAAGAAGTGGCAAATAGAAGGGACTGGAATCATTAAATATATCCTCACTAATATTAATTTTACTCTTTATATGTCTGTACGGTAAAAAATCATGAGTTAGGCCTTGGTTGTGCTGTATATTTAGAGCAGGAAAGGTCGTTCTAAAAATGCAAAAATATGACTAAAAATTCGCTCAGGATCCTTACTATACAGACAATACGTACATTTAAAATATAATGCTGTCCCACCACGCCTGATAGACGTAAAATCTATGAAAAACTCTTCACAATATAAAAAACATAGCTAGACGTTTTCACTATGTCAATCTAGATAGCTGTTGGCTACTGCTGCCAGTTAACAAATTTGAATTCAGACACTTTGTCAGCTTGTAACAACGCTATAACAGAAGCGCAAATATTTAAATACAAAAATCTCAGCAAATATGTCACAAGAGATAATTTATCTTCAGCGAATAAGGCAAGAGGCGCAACATAAATCTGCGACTTGAAGTTGCGGCGTATTCGAATCCGGCCAGGTCGATTCTAATTTAACAATTTGTTATAATTTTGAACTGGTTTTAACACGACATTGACAATGATCTTGATGATTCCGCCCGGCAAAACGTTCCACATTATCGATTGCCGTAAGGACGCCTTGTCAGGTTATTCGTATAAAGATACAAGTAAATCTCGTCCTTATGACAAGCGACAAAGCGGGACGTTTCGTTGCCGCGGTCACATATCTTCTTACCTAAGTCAATTTTGTGTTTATCCAGGGACTGGAATAAAGACTCAGGCCATCCGTCTTGCCTAATTAGGTACGAACAACTGGAACTTCTGATTAACTCCGAGATTTACGGTCTGTTGTGCCCTTGCTTGGCTGTGATTTGTGGAATATTTTGTACATGTACAAATATGTCGTTCGTGATATCCGGGAGAAGGAAAATGTGTTGTTATATAAAAATAAAAACCAATTAAAATTAAAATAATTTGAGAACAAACGATTAATAAAAAGATAAAGCAATAACATGTTTTAACTTTTTCATTGCTGATAAATCGAAAAATTTCACACACACGACAACATAATTAACATATGCGAGGAATCCTTACAAGGGGGTACTTAGGGTGGGTACAAACAAACGTATTTGGTTCAAATATTTGCATGTAACCCGCGCGTGCAAATATTTAAACCAAATATATTATCAGGCAAACATTTAAGAAAAAACGAGTAATGATGAGCGAGTTAATTCTTTCCTTCTTAGAAAAATTACTCGTCAGTATTGTTATCAGCAAATTCTATACATTTACTTATTTATTAAATTTTTTGACTACAGAATAAACACGAGCAATGAAAGCTAGTGGCTGTTTTCACCCAAAAATGTGCTACTATATGTAATAGTACTAAGACCATAAGGAACGAGAAATAAAAGTATTTTCTTTCTTCTCGAGTGAGTCACGCGCCGTAATCGTTTCAATCAGAACACCATAAGCCCTTAGGCAAACGTGTGACCAAACTTCTTTCCCCGACTACCAGTTTGCTCTGGCCTTGTAATTGCCATGGATTTATTTGGGCGAGTCAGGCAAACCAGTATAACAGTGGCCGCAAAATATGTAATAGTGTTTTATAGTAGTTTATGTGACTGCTACATAATGAAAGGCATTAAAATACGAGTGTGAGTTTAAGAAACGAACGAAATACGAAAGTAACCCTGTCTGTCTGCATGTTGCCTCTTCATGCATAAACCGCTGAACCAAGATGAAATTTCGTATGGAGATAGTTTGAGGCCTGTGGAAGTTAGTTTTTAGGGTTCCGTACCCAAAGAGTAAAACGGGACCCTATTACTAACACTCCGATGTCCGTCCATCCGTTCGTCCTTCTGTCACCAGGCCGTATCTCATGAACCGTGATAGATAGACAGTTGAAATTTTCACAGATTGTGTATTTCTGTTGCCGCTATAACAACAAGCTAGCTTGGTGTCAAGCTAGCTTTTGGATACCTTGATGCTGGTCTTCCGTCGAAAACATTCCAAAAATGGAAATAGCTATAAAAATAAAATAAATGTCTAATTGAAGTGTTTACATAGATTGGTTTCAGAAGGGCGAGCGATAGATTAGCAAAGAAACGGGAACTAAATGCCCTGCGCAGAATGGCGCCGCGTGCGACCAATCGAGGCGGGGTCATCTTGAACCCTTTTAGGGGACTGATTACGCACAGGACTCTAGTACGGTCGAAGGGGCGAAAATATTGTATTTTCTTTGTATTGTCCAAGGCTTTGTTACACGTACGCTTGTTATACGAGGGGTGTCTGAAATTCTAAACCTGGTATTTCGAGGTAATATATGAGTTTATGATACTGGCCGCTAGAAAGGTCATTTAAAAACAAATTATAAAAAAAAAACATGTAACATTTTTATTATTCTGTTTCGAGATATTCAACGGAAAAGTACATCATGTGTGAATTACCAAGGAATATTACAAAAATTAAGCACCGTGCTGTAATTAAGTTCGTAACAAAAAGTAACAAATCACCGCAGTGTATTTTTGAGGAAATGGATATTATTTACGGTGCTTCTGGGCCTTCTTATGCCTAGTTCAAAAAGTGGAGCCGCTTATTTAAACTCGGACGGGAATCGATCGAAGACGACCCCCGCTCAGGGCGGCCAATATCGGTAGTGACCGGAGAAAACTTAGCAAAATTCAAAAAGCTGGTATTAGAAGATAGAAGAATTAAGGTTTGGCAAATAGCTGACGTCTTAGGTATTAGTAAAGAAAGAGTCGGAGAAATTTTACATGAACATTTGTACATGAGTAAAGTCAGTGCTCGTTAACAAAATATTGAGGTATACTACTAGAGTCGGCATCTGTAACAAAATATTTCCGCAAGTGCGAGCACTTCATTGCGTTTAGTATGTCTCTGACTACTGGTGAGATGCCACGCATGTAACGAAAATTAAAAATGCCTATCTGCGTTATGAAAATGTCTTCTAATATTATTGAGAAACATAATAAAAGCAATATAATAACAATGCACTGCAAAAAAACGCTTGTTTTAAGCTCATTTAGTTTATTTTGAAACGTCACTTCAAACGCTTGCGGTTGCGCATTGATTACATTTCGCAGATGTAACACCTGGGTACTAATGATTACCTAAGTACCTTATTCTTTGCAAAATATATACTCAATAATGAATTACTTTTTATTTCGTTTTTTTTTGTAGTGTTTTGCTTATATTTAAAGAGTATATTATGCTATAAGCGCGATTTGATCGAAATCGCTACGAGAATGAGAATCAAATAGAAAGAGTTTTATGACTATTTTGATACATTTTAATATCGTCAGTGTCACATATGTAAAACAATTTCAATACAATTGTAAGGAAATAAATACATTTCATCCAGGTTCTTTACAGTGCGTATCTAGGCAGAAAATGAACAGTTGTCATAACAGTTTTGCCTCTGGCTAGCATGCTAATTGTTTAGCTTAGTGACATACGTCAAACGCCAAAAATGGCGGACACAATTTGTTCCCGATAGCCTGTCTTGTGCATCTATGTAAGTGACCGAAAATGCTGACGGCCTTCGATAAAGACGTCGTGTTGAAACTTCAAGAGCGTTTTTAAAATTGTACGAAGATGATTTAGATGAAGTTTGTTCCCGAATAGTAACTGTTCATGAAACATTGATCAGACAGTATGATCTGGAGTGTAAGTTTGAATCGATGCAGTGGATTGAAAAGGTTGAAAGGCCGCCGAAGAAATTTAAAGTGCAAAAGTCGGCCTCTATGTTAATGGCTACGGTGTTTTGGGACTGTGATGGATGATGATTTATTTAGAAAAAGGCTTTACGATAAACGGAACTTGTTATGCGAATCTAATAAGACAAGTGCGACAAGCCATAGTTGAGAAAAAGCGGGGTAAACTAAGGAAATGCATTAGGTTTTTGCAAGACAACGCACCCGGTCACACCGCTTATGTTGCGAGGCGTGCTCTGAAGGAAGTTGGTTTTGACAAAATTGACCACCCATCCTACAGCCCAGATCTAGATCTGCGAGCGATAATTTTCTATTCAATAATTTAAAGAAAGAGTTGAGGGGAAAGCGATTTAGAAGTGACGAAGTGATGATATTTTTTTAATGGCCTAAAAGCAATGTATAAAAAAATGTACAAAATGCATTGAGTTAGAAGGAGATTATATTGAAAAATAAACATAAGTTCATTTAATTGTAATTTTTTTTTTCTATCTTAGGCTTAGAACTTTTCAGACGCCTCTCGTATGGTTTTCATCTCAAATAGACAGATCAGAAGGCATATTCGATTTTTTGTAACAATTTATTTAATTACAGAACTAACCAATTTCAATGAATTTAAACGATATTATACCGGTAAATTTTATAATGCACAAATTTATTATATTAAAAATAAACACAAATAGGTGGAAAAACAATTAAAAACTTAAATTAAAAACTTATAAATAAAAAATTTGTCCCAGATCGAGACCGCTTGGCAGGGTGCCCAGAAGGCTGGCTGCATTGCCCCTCTGGATAGCGATGCTTATCCGCTGGGCGAAGTACAGGCCAGCCCTCTGATCACCCGAAGCCTCTATAAGGCGTTTTGCTAACTCCTTATAGAGGCGGCGCGCGCTAGGCCCCCACGGCCCTAGGGTTTCAACCCCAAACGCCGCAAATATGTAACTACTGCCGAGGTTGACATACTTGCGACGCTTGAGGCTTTCGGCTGAGGATGCGGCCGCACCAGCGTCAACTTTGGTGCCTGGAATATGGGACGGTGCCAGAGTATCTACGCATGTAGCATCCCAGACAAGGGGCCGTCCCATACTCCAAGGCACCAACGTCATTCCATCAGGCCTCTTACCATCATCCCTGACCAGGCCGTTGGGCTCGAGGACCGCCGGCACCTTGGCACTAACAAAGGCCCTACGAATGACGTCATTGATGCTGGCGTGCCGAGGTATCCTCCCAGCACTTCGGCTGCAAGAGAGGCCGTGGTGGCCTAGGTTGTCTACCATGACGCCGCATTGGCATCGGTGAGGCATGTTTGTTGATGCTCCTATTCTAAGGCAAGTGGCCAACCGGAAAGTTGAGTTGTCCAGCAAAGTTCCTATTGTTGGTGATGGAAGTGCCTGCAACCACAGACCCGACTCCCACTCCGCTGTCGCAATGAGACGAGCTCGATCTGTTGGACTTAGTGCCGTCTCTAGGAGGCTGTTCCTTGTTAGACGACAGAGAGGCTCGTCCCACTGCCTTTGCGAGCATGGGTTGACAGGTGGGTCTGTGTTGGGGCATGTTAGTGACCATACGTTCTTGGCCTCGGAACAGTGCGCAGCCTCCAGGACCCCAAGAGAAGGGGCTAAAATTTTCCCGATAAGGTTTTGAGCACCGTGTACCGAAGCCAAGAAAGCTGGTAGCGCCACGCTGGAAATTTTGCGGATGCCCAGGCCACCCAACCTAACGGGCAGGCTAGCCTGGGTCCAAGTTCTTTCCCCAAAAGATATGTTGAAGACGGTGGTGAGAGTTTCTAAAATTAAATTGTCCAAATTTGAAATCAAAGTGGGGTGTTTCCAAAAATGTGATCCGCGAAGTATGTATGTAAATTTTGGAACAAAAAGACAATGTTTCATTATACAATAAGCCGAATGTATGTTAATTTTAGTCAAACGATGTGAAGATGCCTTGAAATTTTGAATTTTTGTATTTATAAAATTTCCAAAAGATTGGTCTAAGATGGGACAGCCAAGAAGATGAAGCGTTTCTTTTGTAATAATTTTGATTCCGGGGGCAAGTTGGTTAAATTGTTCCAATGTGCGTTCTTTGTTTGGGCAGGACTCTTTTACAAAGAGTTCGCATTTCGAGAAGTTGAGGGATAGGCCGATAGCTATGAATTCAGTTCTTAATTTTTCTAAATCATTTAGAACTGAAATCGCTTCACCGCCAAGGGTCCCATCGTCTAGATACCAAATATTTAATTTTGAATTTAGATTCTTGATTATGGGTTGAATAGCGAGGCTGAAAATTGCTGGACCGAGGGGGTCGCCTTGTTGACAACCTACGGAAGATGCCAAAAGGTTAGATTGGTATAATAATTTTGAAGGAGAACTGTAACACTGCCAAAGAAAGTTAAAGGTAGCCGGAATTTTTTCTTTTATTTGAGTCAACAAGGCACCCCTGTCTACTGAATTAAAAGCATTGGAGACATCCACCTTCAGAAGAACCTCTCCTGCTTGGTGCTCGATGTACGTTCGCACGGCATGGACAGCGGCTTCGCAGCCGCTTTTGGAACCAAAACCGAGCTGCACAGGCTGTAATTCCGAACTAACTTGGTAGAAATCATAATTGTTGCGTAATTCACAAAAAATAACTAAAATTATAGACTTACATAAAACCTACTATTTCGAATCAACAAGAAACTTGTTCGAGTATGAATTCTACGAAAACCAACACAACGGCCCTGTAATTTAGAAACAACAAGAATTTTAAAACACGAAACAAGCCCTACAAATTACAAACAAGTCCTGAGTTCAACAAGATTATAAACGCAGGTCGTAAAACTGCCTTGAAAGTCTTATGGCACATGCAAAACTCACTGGATACTGTTAGCAGTAAATTAACTTCAAGAACTTTCCGATCTTTTTTGAATTTTATTCGTGTTAGGGCACGTTCTCATTAGGTGTATCCCGGGTTCAGAAATCCTTTTATTTATCAAACCGTTTTCGTTAATTCACTCGAGAACGAAAAGGAATACGTTTCTGTTTGCGGTTACCGGTTAAAGAACTGTTCCATTGATATACGAGTTTATGCAAAATTCGTTCGTTTTTCGTCTTTGTGGAATGAAGCTAACCGATTAAATTGAAAGTTTGAAGGAAGGCAGAACGAGTAAGTTGCCATCTCTTTCACATATGAAACCGAGTTTAACTGAGAGTTTGAATTTAACCGGTATTATATGGTTAGCTGTGAACCGTAAAATTTCGGTCCCTCGTCTTACCGTTAAGAAGAGAGGAGTTTTTTTAGTTAGCATTCCGACAATTTACTGAATTTTGAAAGAACGAAATAATATACATACCTAATGATTTGGAACGACACCTCAAACAGAACACGGAGGCCAATTGAAAGTTACATTGTGACATAAAAATGATATTTAAATGATGACAGTCGCGCGTGCATTTCGCTTGTAATTTGTTTAGATATCATTTTGATGTCATTAATCAAGTTTGGATTGGCCTCCGTGTTCTGTTTAAAGTGTACGTTATGTGTGTATAGGTACATTCACCTCAAATCTCCTACGGTCAAATTGACAACTTCCTCCATTTTTAAGTCGGTTAAAATACAACTCAATCAACTTGCGCAATTTGAAGTGTTTTGAAGTTAAGTTACTGCTATGTGCGCTCTGTGTCCTTGGTGCTTTTGGGACTTGTGATAATCCCTGAAACTTACTGCTCGCTCGCGATACCGAAGGCTTCTGGGAAATCTTGTATGCTCAATGTAAGTCACGGACTTTAATTGTTTTTAGGGTTTACTTTACATTGGATCTTTTATCCCGTTATTATTGACAACCAAATTATATATTATAGCTTGTATCCTACTTGCTTTTGCTTGAAAACTGGTATTGCAGATGTGGGTGTGAAGGCCGCCAAGCTCAAATGGGATTGGGCGGGACACATCTGTAGGATGCACCGGGACAGATGGGCCAAAATAGCGACCGAATGGGCACCACAGATCACCCGAGGCAGAGGCAGGCCGAAAACGAGATGGCGAGACGACCTGGACTCATTTTGTGGCGACTGGCGGGAGCATGCACAAAGCCATGACGAGTGGCGGAAGAGAGGGGAGGCCTTTGCCCAGCAGTGGGACACAATATAGGCTAATAAAAAAATACTTGAATCATAAATGGCTCAATAATTAAAGTCCGTGACGCTTACTGTTAATTTTATTAATCTGTTAAATGTAAAATGTTAATTAACTAACTAGGGGTAAATTTAGACAAGGGAGATAGTGTCCGACATTAGGAATGCTGTTGATAGCACTGTAGGTGGGTCAAAATGATTTTTATTGTCTTGTTTCTTGTATGACGAAGTGTAGTTTTTTGTATGAGATGAAATTATTTTTTTAATTTGTTCTCATGTAAACTACAGCTACAGCTAGAAAGACTTGCAACAGCACTCGACTTTTATTTATTTATTTGATAGTAGACACAAATACAAACGTGACACAGTGTTCAGAAACAAGACGCGAAAAGAATTTTGACCCAGGTACTTTTTATAGTCTATGAATCTTGCACTATAAATTGTTCAGCGGTTAAAGCGGGAAGAGGTAATAGACATTACTTTCGTCTTTTTAATATTAGTACTATTAGCAGGGACACAGATCATAATATGATGCAGGGTTCAGTATCAGGGAAACCAACTCAAACTTACTTTTTGATTTTCGGACATCAAAATGATGTCATTTAGTCCTACTTGTCCGTATATGTCTAGGCGTGAGTGAGACGCACGGGAAAATAATATCATTTAGATATTATTTTGATGCCAAAATGTAAGTTTGAATCGGCCCATGTTCACAGATCTTTATACTTTCTTATACCTACTTAACCAGGCTGGCCTCTTGCCGTTACATCAATATACAAAAATGCGTATTTTCACAACTGTCTTGAGGCTTCGAAATTGGTTAAAGCGGGGTCTGTTCAAATTGATTCAGAAAGTTTGTTTGAAATATTAAGGAAATTCCAAAGGAATCCCTAGGCGTAGGGGCGCAGTTTCCCTTGAAACTGGGGCGTTTTAAGACGTGGGTCTGTGCGGTGATAAATAAAATAAATAGTGTTTACGTAATATGCTGGGGGTTGGCAAAATGTATCGTAGTAGGTATCTACTAAAAGTTCTGTTAGTTTAATTAAGAGGGAAAGTGCGAGAACGTCCGTACAAAAAGAGAAAACGTTTTTCCATTTCTAAATATCTTCCATTCTCCATGATTTTTAGTATGTTCACACAATGAAAAACTAGGTATATAAGTTACCCTGTTTTTTCAAAATTTGCAAAACAATTTTTTTTTTTCAAAAAGCAAAACCTAGAATATATTGTGCTGAAGCGATCGACATCAAAATCAAAGTGATTTGTTAACATTTATTTAGTGGACACCGTTTTTTCCCGAAATGGATTTTCATAGAGAAATTACCGTTAATTCGTTTCATTCGATAACCTATATATTTCCCGCAAACATTGTAGTGAAGTGAAGAATAATGTGCCGGCCCCAAAAAAAGGAATTATGTCGTTGGCCTAAATTTAAGAATTCTTACTTATACTGTGATCATGACTGTGTGTTTATGAACTGTACCGTAAAAAAAATCCACTTTTAAACACTATTTTACGTAAATTGCATAGACTCATACCAGGGGTTTCAGTCCCCTAGAAGTAATACCTACTACATATGAGGAGTGTATTTTCAAAAGGGCTCATTTTTGTATGGTTTTCATAGAGAATAAAGTCCTTTTGAAAAATACTCCTCATATAATAATAACGGGCTTGTGCACAAATCACGCGAGGTTTTTTTCGGCTACTTTTTTGACCCCCCCCTCCCCCTGGGTGATATTTGGTGAGGTTTTTGACTAACCCCCGCTCCCCCACATAACCTTACGTGTATTTTTATTTTATCTTTTCATTCGACCTAATTTTAAGATATATAGTATTGTATAGAGAAAATCTTGTTTATTTTCGTTATTTTGAAGAGCCAAGTGAAGATTTATGTTTAACGAAACCGAGAAAAAGTATGTAGTAGATATTTTTTCTTACTTTCGTTCACTATAGAAAAATACACGTGAGGTCTTCTTATACTCCCCCCTCCCCCAACGTGATCTGTCGTGATTTTTTCGTGACCCCCCTCCCCCCCTATCGAACCTCGCATGATTTGTGCACAAGCCCAACGGAACGGAGAATAAAGACAATAAAGTGCTCATTCTATACATAAATAGATGAAAACTCATTTAAAATAAGTTTTAAACGAGCTTTGCGAAAACTATTATTGCGAAAACGATTAGTACGTTTCACTATACCTCCCATAAAACTTTTTATTTTTAAGTATAGAATAGGTAGAAATATTTATTGCGAAACCATGGTACATATATTCGTTACATTCAAGAGTGTGACAGCACATGGCACCCTGTTAGGGCATTACAAATAAATCTTACATCTAGGTAGTTTTTGAACATTAGTGTTTGTACATAACATGTAATGTTCCTAATTAAATATAAACAATATTCTAACCTTATTTCTACTAAGAATGAAATAGTCGAACCTAACTTAATATTTAGGTACACAAGGGGTTAATTATATAAGTAGGGATATATAATATACAATGAAGGACAACCATTAAACGAAATGTGTGACGATGTATGGAGAGATCACTCTAAGTTGTACTTTTATTTCTCAATAGTACGGTAAACAATTGAATGAACTTTCTAATATCACTTACGTTTGTTCTGCGTAGAGGAGCAGTGCCGATTTCTATAAAAGTTCTAAAGTCTAAGTTCTATAAAAGTTGATTTATATGGAAGGTTTGCAAAATTCTGTATTAGACAAAATAAATTATGGAAAATCTTGTGATATGACGGCCATGGCTCACGTTTTGCTACGATGTAAATAACGTACGTCGAATATAACGTGTTGTATGGGTACAATGTAGGTATCTGTCTACGTCTAAGGAAGAACAAAAGTGTATCTCACCTCACCTTGAGACGGAAGCATAATAACCCCTCACAATATGTCAGACTGGCTAGAGCCGTGACAAATCACCCCTACGCCGAACTCACAATATAACTAGAGTCTGTACGGAAAGAGAAGAGTCGTGTCATATAAGGGAACCAATACATTTTACCACTCTTCTCTTTTCCCACAGACTCTACTTGAGGCAGTTTATTTTTCTACATTATTCCCGTCAATTTTATTTGCATATTTATAGTGTGTTTTTCTACTTGTGTGACGAGCTACATTTTTCCCCAAAAAGAGGAACATTTAACTTTTTAAGACCCCGATCAATTTTCGCGCTTTTGAATTTGGAACTTTCTCTCGTTTTTTTTTACTTATAAGTACAAAATTCGAATTTTATTTGTAGAGGAGTTACGAGACTATAGGAAAAAAGTTTTTCAAGCGTTATATTTACTGTAAGGATATTTCGGTTCCAAAGGTAGTATTTCTGGCCACGTAAACACAATCTCATGGTAAAAATCGAGATAGGTACTGTGTGTAATATTTATACTGCGGGAAGCTCTATGACTGAAGGCCCACCCTTCAGGGGTGAACGCACTGTCAGTCCATCGTGGGCACAGTTAACTAACCATGTTTGAACCTTATTGCGACGAGATAAGGATTAAAATGGTCAGATAAATGTGTTGCTGTGAACACAATAGCCTATCTTAAGCGCATAGAATCAATTATGGCGATGTCAACAGCTCTTGTGTATAGTAGGTGTCGAGTATGTCCATCTTTCATTCGGAGAAATTACTGAGATTTGCAAGTCATCTAATTTGTATTAGTTATTTATTCTTCGCGTTTTGTTGCGCGATCGGGCAAGTTTAATATTTCAGTTTAGATTTTATATCGGCCGAATTATATATTTATGTAAGCAATC
Organism: Cydia pomonella; assembly: GCF_033807575.1. Lineage (NCBI taxonomy): Eukaryota > Metazoa > Arthropoda > Insecta > Lepidoptera > Tortricidae > Cydia > Cydia pomonella. Next base: position 27,418,048 of record NC_084705.1, on the reverse strand, counting down.
TTGTATTTAGCCATTTACCAGCAGTGTCGTTAGTTAAAGTTTGGTAGTACTAGAGGAATAATCGTTATTTCTTAACGCCATTCTAAAAATAGAAATATATAAAGATTTTCACGATACTTTTCGTTCATATTTATCATTTCGATAAATTTTTATTTGTTGCCTTGGCTATCTAATAATAAATACTCGCTATACGAGCTTTAGTGGCGCCCAACGTGGGGCCTTAAATATATGAGCTTCCTTTCAACAGTGAATATTTTACCTACGTATAATATAGATAAACCATTTTAAACTAAAGACCCCAAAACACTCATGTCTAAAGTTATATTACAGACGAACACACATTAAATTCAAACACAAAATTCGATAGCTTTTATTATATAGGTTGTAACAAAAATAGTAAGGACCCGTCTAAGGGCATATTCCCTATCGTGTACTCACTAGGAAAAAGTAGAAGAAAAAATTCTTGACGCGATAAATTTTTGTCCTTTTTATGGAGGGTTAGCCGACTGCCCCAGAAAAAAAAATGTCATTAAAAAAAATCTTCTATATATGCTTCACTTTACGTTGTACATCTGCTGTTACCTATCCGTGTTTCGTAGCTCGTATAAGTGTTTATATTTACTAACTTACTTTTGCTTAGGCTTTCTAGAGAGGGGCAGGTAGATAAACAATAATTTATCTCCAATATTGTCCTTCCTTGGCATTGCGTAGACAGTGTTACAGGATACCCCACAAATTACCACAGCCTTTCCATTTCCACAAAGCCATTATATAAATAGGTAACAAGAATAAGCTGATGTTGCCGACCTTCTGCAAAGGGCAGACTCCCTTTTTTTAAATAATAAAGTAGGCGCCCTAGTAATGAATGGGGGCAATTACGACTGGCAATTAGACGACGGGTGTACCTGACACTGTTGACATCTAACGTCTAGGGTAAAGGAGCCAGTAGTGGATACGAAGCCAATAAGAAACAGACGCTTCAGTTTATTTTTCAAAAATCAATTAAAAAATGAAGTAAGAATAGTAAGTGTCCAACAAATGTGCGTATTATGATATCCACACACTTAGACATGAGTATAAACAGTATACACCAGAACGAAAGGCAAAGAAGGAGACCCATCAATGTTTAGGTCATACCGAGTAACTTTTACTATGGGACCAACGCCGAAATCGCGAAAAAAAAATATTGACTCTCCGATAGGAAACTTCAACTTCAGACCAGCAAAATGTATGGAACAGCCAAAAAATTTCGCGATTTCAGGGTTTGCCCCATAGTAAAAGTTGCTTAGTATGACCTAAACATTAATGGTTCTCTTTTTTAGGGTTCCGTAGCCAAATGGCATAAAACGGAACCCTTATAGTTTCGCCATGTCCGTCTGTCTGTCTGTCTGTCTGTCTGTCTGTCTGTCTGTCTGTCTGTCTGTCTGTCCGAGGCTTTGCTCCGTGGTCGTTAGTGATAAAAAGCTGAAATTTGGCATGGATATATAAATCAATAAGGCCGACAAAGTCGTACAATAAAATCTAAAAATTTAATTTTTTTTAGGGTACCTCCCCTACACGTAAAGTGGGGGTGAATTTTTTTTTTCGCTTCAACCCTAGAGTGTGGGGTATCGTTGGAAAGGTCTTTCAAAACTAATAGGGGTTTTTAAGAAACATTTTTTGATAAAGTGAATATATTCGGAGATAATCGCTCCGAAAGAAAAAAAAAATGTGTCCCCCCCCTCTAACTTTTGAACCATAGGTCCAAAAAATATGAAAAAAATCGTGGAAGTAGAGCTTAAGAAAGACATTAAAGGAAAACTATAGCGGGCATGATCAGTTTAGCTGTTTTTGAGTTATCGCAAAAAGCTTTCCCTTCATAGTAAAAATACTTACTTTAATTAGGTACTGATTATGCAAATTTGCCTATTTGTTTAGCTCGGGTGAAAGGTACCGTTTCATCCCTTGGTTAACAATTTACTATACTTTAAGCTCCAGTTTAGCTTATTGTGACGGAAGAGTAACTACTTCCGTAGCGTGCGCTTCTTCCCTACACTGAGCGTGGCCCGACATGCTCTTGGCCGGTTATTTTTTGCCTTTCGTTCTGTTGCATACTGTATTTGATGATATCTGCGAACCAATCTGATAGCAGTGCGTGGCGTTCTTATTATTAATTTGTGTAAGTGCGTCTCGTGAATAGCTAAGATAGTAGCATCAGAATTTGATCTAGATACTCACTGCCACAATTAGGTAAGGTACATCTGGTACATGTCCACCGAGGTTCACGTAATCGAGGAAGACCGCAGACTTGCGTTACGAGGAGGAGACACCGTTATCCTAAAAGGACTTAAGTACTTAGGATGCTGTTAAGCAATAATGTGTCAAGCCACATTCCTTTTGCATTAAGATGTCAACCCAAAAGAAATGACGCTTAAAGTTGATCTTTTTGTAAAATGAATATGGACTGACACATTTTTGCTAAACAGCATGTTTTTATTGCTTGTATTCTTATACCGTGTTATGAATTCGAATCAAAACTACGGTAGGTACTGATTTTGATAGTGCTTCATTATTAACATTATTCTAGGTCGTTAGTTCAAATATGTAATTCATGTTAGCTTGAAATCGTATAATGAAATACCTATTCTCATTCTTCCGACCCGCTCCTCCGTGTATAAAACAACCATATACTCGTAACAACTATTGGAGAAGTAAATCAATATTTACAGTATTCTCGCACAATAAATTCCAAATTTAAACTGGCTTGCCCGTGGCGGCTTTCGCTGTTAAAGGGACACATTTTCTCCAAAAGAGAGCAACATTCTCGGCAAATAAAGTCTTTAGATTGTTAATTCAAAAATTGAGTCAAACATTACCGTATAGTGACGTCGACACACAATTTACGACAAAAAAATTGCGATTTATGGCAAAAGGGGCGTCTATATATTACGTTAGGGGTTTTTGAGGATTATTTGAAATTTTGTATTGTGAATATAAATGCGTTTGATTTATTAAACAAAACGCAATCAAAAACACAAGGGAAATGGAGGCAAAAGGAAATTCCATCATCAACATTTGCTGCCTTTAAGTGTACACCACGGACTAGTTGAGAAAATTAAATCTTATGCGATTATTCGCGGGTTTACCTAACTTACTTTACTTTGACTTACGACGGTATAAATTCGATCAACATGACCCTTGTAATATGTAACCCCTAAGATCCCTGAACATGCCACCTACGCTTTGTATCGCGACAGGTTTATAATGCCGCATTAGGGTGCTTGACAGATGACCGACGGGTGAATTGATGTACAGAATTCCATCCACTATCCGACGCGGGAGTCACTACAATGGGATTTTTTATGAACACGGGAAAAGATGAAGAAAATTCCAATAAATTATTAAGATCTTTTCCTACCATTCTTGAAGAATCATTCAAGGAAGTCTTGAAAAATCTTATGCAGTGGTAGCTATTGGCGTTCCTATAGGTAGATTTTTACCTCACTCATTTTTGATGCTCACCCTTATTGTGCTTGACGAATGGCCGACAGGTGATGTATGGGTTGTAATTCACTATCCGACGCTGCGGGAGTGGATACAGAATTCTTTTCTTAAGACGGGTATTATACCTACTCGTAAGGTACATAGATTTAGGTACAAAGGGGAAAAAAAATCGTAAGAGATTTTGGTTGTAAAAAATTTGATTCCGTTACCATCTTTACATTTAATGTAAACTTTAAAAAAAAACTCTTTAGACTTCAAAGGAAATTCATCTGCATGAGATGACCACATTTTCTTACATGAATGATTTACTGTGTGGATTGGATCTAAAACTTTAGAAACACCGCATCAGTTAATAATAAATACACTATTTAATTGAAAGTAGGTATTTCTTACTTTTAAAATTGCAGACCAGAATTCGAACCCACGCCTGTAGGATTGCAACTTTTGGTTACCGCCACCGCATTATTCGCTAGACAATATTTATATCTCCGGTAAAGCTTCACAACTTATCTTGGAACGTGTCACGTGTAAATGTAACATTTATGTCAACTGTCTTTTATACCGCGTGTGGACCACGCTTTCCCAACACTTTTTTCTTTGTCATTTATTCAGCGAGCGTCAGACTAAATCTCAACAAACATCAGACAGCCAAAGCCGCGGTATAATCCTATCATCTAATAACGCTCGCAACTTAACAAGTGTAGTCACCAACGTGGCTCGGACGTGGGCCGACTAAATAACGTGAATCATACGAAAAATAACCTAAAGACTAAGTAAATAGAATTCTATTTAGTCTTGAAGCAATTTACTGATAGCTACACGGACTAAAGCAATACCCATTGGGAAACCAACCTAAATCCTTAGGACGTAGATCACTATTTAGTTTAGCCGCAATTGCGAATAAACTCTTCTTTACACGGAGTAAGGCTTGGTTCTTTTATAATAAAATCCAATTTAGTATTAGCCTAGCTAGTTGCGGTGACATATGGGATAAGCAAAAATGGACTGTATGTCACCTATGTTACTTAATGTTTTAGTTTGCTTTACTGTGTATGATACATATTCATTTATGTATTTTTATGCATTTTATCGTGAACAGTCTACGAGTAGTATCATATACGTGGACATCTTAAATTATGGCCAAGAGAAGTGTTTCGTTATTTTAAACCTACTGATAAAAAATCAGCTCTGAAAATATACAGGTAGACTTAAAAATAGACAGACAGATAGAGGAACAACGGTTACAGTGACAGAGTCCCGTGGGCATGCTTTGATAGACCCTTGTAAACCCTAAAATAAAATTCGATGTTTGCTGGAAGGGAAAGTTTGGAATAGTGAATTCTCCTAAACATTGACTAAAACATTGCTAGTGCGATCTCGCGTTGCTGTAGACCCTAATTTTGGAAGCTTTTGTGTTAATTTTTTTTTGTTAAATCTAGTTATTATACACCAATAAAAAAAATGATAATGGGCAAATGGGATTAGTTACATATAAAATAAATGAGCTTGTAAATTAGCATCCGTAAACGTTATCCGTTGCTAATGTTTTTATTTAGTACTACTCTCAATCCTTTTCAACATAGTACATGCATGCAGATATTGTAGATACGAGTAGCATTTCTTAGCAAGACTTTAAAGAGATCAACAGCGTTTAAACATCCCGTTTAGTTACATGCTGAGTATTACAAATCAATTTACCTCATAGTCGAATATTCAATCTGCCTATAACTCTCTGTAGTAAAGCTATCGTTAGCAACTACATCACGGGAAGAATTGTCTTCACTCAACTAAGTTGGCTCAACAGGAAGTTCTCGCATGTTCGAATAATACGAGGTTCGATATGTCGATTGTGTGAATCGAACAACCTCGCCGGGTCGGGCGAGTTGGCAACTTGACAAGCCGCTACCAAGGGTTTAATTGCTGGAATGATTCTCTCAACGCTGCAAACTTGGATTTTGTTCTCATGTTGATTGACAACCATCAACGCACCATTTAACTAGTAGACACAATACAAAAGCATATTGACTTTCAGATATGTATAACATGAGTATTATTGTGCATTTATCTAGCAATTCTAGCTGAATTTTATAATACTTAATTCCTCATTTTCGATAATTTCGAAAAGTGAATAAACTCCCAGGAGCTTTTGATTCTTACAGAGGTAACTTTTCTGTCTACTTGCTTGTCTTACTTCCTCTTTCAAATCTTTCGACTATTCGTAGTAGCAGTTTAGAGTGAGCCAAGTTCCTTTGGCTCGGTTGATTCGGGCGCTACTCAAATTTGCCTTCGGCATAACTTTGATCGAACCTATAACCGACTTCGTGTGTGCAGGCAATTCTGTTACACACATGGGTACCAACGGAGTATGCGTTTAACCTGCTGTTAAATTTGGAACGTACAATCATACATCGCCTAATTATATTTACTTCGCACTAACAATACTTCGCACGAGCGTATTTCGCACTCCAGGAGTAAACCCTATATATAGGTATCTGTATCTTTCACTTTTCTATGTTATTTAAAAACCTTTTACGTTTTGAACACATGTAAAAACAAAATTTTATCGGGTCTATAGCAAATCCTGACTAGCGTTACCGGCGTTAGTGTCGAAACGTCGGAAATAAAGGCAACTAAATAGATTCGCGATAGACCGGATAAAATTGTTTTAACACTTATGCTTTGTTGAACAAAGTTCTCCTAACCGAAATAAGTATCCTTTCGTTTTAAAGATAAAGGTGTTTTTGTTTATTTAAGGTATTTTGGAAAAACAATAGCAAACAACAATTCGATCGTTAAGAGTGACGGTGCATAAATGTACAAGACTACAAGTATTTACCCACTAGCGCAGTACAAGATTAAACTTAGCAAAACATGAAGATGAATCTCAAGATCGTAGCAAGAAGAAACCATGCTATCCCTATAATTTGCAGACGCGACACTTTAAAATCAAAGCGAAGACATCCACTCCAGACCGCAGCCAGCCAAAGACTGAGCCTTTTTGCCAACGACACACACACACATACACACACATTCGTATATCAAAGGAGCCACTTACGCCCCTGCCAATCCAGAAAATCCTGTTAAAATCCAGACTAATGTCCTGCACTGCAAAGTAGGCGTTAATAGTAAGGAAATAAAGTTTTTATTTCTTTGAAGAAAGGATTGGCTGCATTTGTCAGTCGAGTGTACTTCAGACGAGTTCGAGTTGTCTCGTTACTTGGCTGTTTTTTAGCTCGTAATCGTCTTTGACTAAGTATCTATGCTGGATTCCGGTTATTACATGTGACACCTTTATTTGTTGTTTGCCTACACTGTTTAAGAAAAACCTAGTTTTTAAACTTTTCCTGCTTGAAAAAGACACACATATACATACACACAAACGCACACATTTTGATGACTATACACACTAATTAAGTACCCGTGACTCCGCCCGATTGGGATTCAGTCTGTCTCATTTACCCTCTCTCTCAATGGCCCATCATCCCTAACGAAATCGATTCAGTGGTTAAGTGAAAAGTTGTTATAATAATTACTGTCTGCAGTATAGCAATGACTGCTTCGGTGCAATAATACGCAAAATAACTACCTCCCTGATGAGTCGCGTGCGTGACAGTTCCAACAGCCTCTTGCGCCTAGTGTTAGAGTTGCCTGCTTGCGCCTTCTGGAAACACTGGGACGATGTATTATAGGTTTAACTAACATAGGATTAAAGCAATGTACACTAACACTGTGGACATGGTCTGAAATTAATTGAATTAAATTGACTAACTTCCATTGCGTTGATTAGTCATCAGTTGTCCTTCCATTATATGTATACAACACGATCGATTGTCATCCGACCTGACTTATAAATGATTGCGAAATAACGGGCCAATTGAACATACTTGGTACATAATATATATAAAGTCTGTCAAGCAAAGTCTGTCAGTAGCAATGTAAAGCAAACTGAAGTATGGCAACACTCACAGAGCAGTATTGCGCTAAGAAAAGCAGCAATGTACATCGAACCGAAACATTTTTTTTCCGCTGAGCGCGCTCTTCGTACGTCAACTAAAACTGCCGCTCGCGGTTTATTGAAGCATTTGGAAATTGTTATTATTATGAGAGGGACAATTTAAACTGGAGTAAAAACGATGTCAATCAATATGATAAACGAGATCAAAAAATACCTATTTGCAAACGGACTATGCTGGAGAAAATAATGTTTGAATCAAGTCATTGCTTCCGCAGGTAGCTGGATTTTAATATATTATCAGATTTCTCGGTTGGAATTCAATATTAAAGATATATCACGATAAAATGCAATACAAATGCTCCTTTATGCAACCTTCAAAAGCTAATTAGACATATTTAGGTAGGTACAATCGAAAAATATATCAATAGATTGAATTAAAATAAAGGTTTGTATGCTTAGTAAAAGGTGGACGCAAAAGGCGAGCGCTCGCATTCTTAACCTTTGGTATGCTTAGCAGCAGATCTGCTACATATATATTCAACTTAAACATGAAGATGTCATAGCTAAATAAATGTAAAGGTTAAGGCATTTGCACTTGAGTACTTTTTACCAAACGATCTGTTAGTAGGTACCTATACTACTGAATTTAACTAGAATAAAACAATCCATTGTTTTATATAGGTAAATATTAAAACCTAGGTAAGTAACCCCTGAGCCATCACTGGCAGCGGTAGCCCTGGTAGGGCATCACTGTAACTATTCTTGTCACAATTGCAGGGCTTATTAAATATCAAATATCTGGACTATTTACATCATTTTGATATGGTTTTATTCTGTTTTAGCTAACTTAGAAGACAAATAGGGAGCAAAGAGAACATGAGCACCACGGTAGAAAGCTGTTTTTAACATCAGTTCAGAAACTGAAGAAGCCCAAAGAAAATAATTATGCCACTTGTTAATTGTAAATTAGTGTATTTCTCTTGAACAATGTCACATTCACATACCAGTGTAATTTTGAAATGGTTTTACAATATATTTATATAAATATACAGATTAAAAATAAATAAAACACAACTGCAGATATTTTGGTGTTCATTTAATTTCAAGGCAATTAAGATACGGGTCACTTTAGCTTACTTACACTTAATTCAGGCCATTCATTGAAATAATATCATTAAGTTACCAATGTTACTGGTCCACTCCAAGCATCAGAATACTTTGTACCTAGTCACTTATTGCATCTTAAGCATAAAACAGATCTGTTTGAAAATTTGTAATTTCAAGTTTAAAGTTTCCATTCCAAGTTTCAAAATGTATTCTTATAGTAGTAGTTACACATAAAACTTAGTCTAAAGCAATTTGCCTAATTTATAGTACAGAGATATTCCAATATCTCTGAGACCACTCTTACATGCTAGCTTGGTAAGGTTTTGCTCACACTACTGTTTTTATACAGGTATATGTATTGGCTAGATCATATTTTATATGTAGATATTTAAAAAAGTCATTTAGATATCAGGAGAATGCTGTTAAGAAATTTTATTAACTTTCACATTAGTCTATTCAAGACTTGTCAGGAACTGACACAATTTCAGGTACTCAAAATATTAATCAAAGATACCTTGACAATGGAAACTTAACAACTTCCACTCATGTGAGTAATATGGAGTTATATTGTTTCTGGATAAAAGAAGGTATGATTTAAATGTTAAAATATTTTTCTAAAATTATGCACACTGAATAAATTATTTTAATTTATTGAACAAACAGGTAAAGCAACTTAAAACTTCTTTTAAATAGGTACATACCAACTTCAGAAAGTATAAACTAGGATTTTCCATAGGTATACATGTGCAATAGCTGAGTGCATGAAACAAATCAGCCTAAATAATATATTTTCGTGATGATTAACAAACGGACAACTTTTACAATAATAATCTAAACTATTGTCCCAATTTTTTTAGTTTTTTTAATTAACAAGTTTATTTTTCGTCTTGTTTGCGTTGTACATGTACACGTATGTACGTAAACCGCCGTAGGTAAGTTTTGTATGAAGAGAAACTTTTACGAACGCCTTATATTGGGCGAGTTTTAATCCTGCAACAAACATATGGAAGTATTAGGTTGATGTTGCGAAAGAAAGTAGGTATAATCAAGGTTCTTAAACGTCTTAAGATTGTTTAAAAAAGTTACCTTTGAAAATATTTGAGGACTTCGTCTGTTGATATTGGGAACAATCGAATCAGTTGCGGTTTCGAGGTCACAATTCGTGGTCTTATTGGATATATTTAGGCATACGTTTTATCTTTATTTAAGCCTTTTAACCCTGAAACAGAAAAAACTGCACATTATCTTAAAAATTCTCCGGGATCTTGAAGTAATTATCATAACCTCAAAATTTTCTAATGGTTAAGATCAACGAGCATGATTTTACTTACATTGTAGGCATCTTGACTTTGCTTATGGTCATGCACAATATTATTTAATATATTGATATTTATTTTAATGCTGGGAGCAGAAATTTCTCTTGAATTAGCACCGATTCGGAATGTAAACAAACAAGATGGACGATCCACATTCTACAGATAAAACACAGATTACACGCGATTTTGGAATTATTCGAACACAGTGTTGCTAGCCCGCGATTTTTCAAATTTGCCGCGTTTTTCTACTGACAAGATTTGCTTGACCAACTATATATATATATACAGTGTGGAAAGATAAGTCGGGCCCTGGAGCGAAACTAGCCTAAATCCTTAAGCTGGCTCATTTTACTTAAAGAAGACATTCCTTTATTTTTAAAAAGAAACTAAACTGCATTCAAAGATTTTCTAAAACTCGCTTGCCTCGCCCGGGACTCGAACCAACTAAAATTTAAAATAAACAAACACTCCCTATTTTATTATACTAATCGATAGTATTATTATTCAGGATAAAATGAATAATAATGAATGAATGATAAATGTTGTGTACATATGTAGGTATATATTGCTATTATTTCTATGTGTGTAAGTGTATAAATATAATATTTTTATTTTGTTTTGAATAACTTGATTTTTGTTTCATATTCCCTCTCGTTGTGTACAATCTGCACTAACTACAAGTTTCTGTTTGACCCAATGGTTGACTGGTAGAGAATGCCTTAAGGCATTAAGTTCGCCATTTGTACAATTTTAAATCATGCAATAAAGTTAAAATAAATAAATAAAACTCAGCTTGCAAATCTAGAACTGTGCGCATAAATAACTCGATATTTGATTGTACTACAAATTCTACGAGCATTTGTGTAATATGCACACTCTGAAACTCTCGATAATCGATTGAAGCCATTTCGAACTCATTCATATTATATACGACGGCCTGTGAGATATTTCTACTGTTACTAAAATAAGATCAAACTAAATTTAGCTCGTGTCATTCACAAAGACGCGTACCTTGAATCCTATTGTCATGTTATTAAAGGTTACATTTGAGAAATCTATGCATCATCGTGGATGACACATACTATAATAGTTTTACTTACCTGGAAACTTTTTTCACAGGCTAAGATATACATATAACGTCGACCCTAAGAGACTGCTCTCGTTGGTATCGCCCTAGGGAACGTGCAAATGTAGGGGGCAGCATAGCTGGGAGCCTTCTGTTTATTGGCGGGAAGTGTAAATGTCAAGTTTAAGCTTCAAATGTAGCCCACAAGATGGCAGAACCTACAATGCAGAAAACGTATGGTACAGGACAGCACTTACTTTGGCGTTAAGTGTTAATGTACAGTTTATGTTTCCGATTCAGGCCATAAGATCACGGTATAAGGAAGGTGTATTTTTGGACCAGTAGTCCAACTTCGAACATTTTGTAATTCTCGTTCGAAATTCAAAATCTCGGCCATAGGGCTGTACCAAGGCATTTCTTTTATTTTTTAATTCCTTGATTATTTTCATCTCGGTACAAACATAGAATACAGCGCTACCTGCCGAGTCTAAAACAAAAAATAATTCATAAAATATGTCTTTAGTAATAAAAATAAAAATATCGTATCTAATATTTGCCCGTCGGCGACGGTCCGCCCCTTAGCAAACATTCTTAAACATGCTTAAATCTGTCGCGTCGTCACTTATTTTTTCCCGATTTCCGCACATTTTTTTTTGTTCGAAGTTGGACTACACGTTATAAATCGGTGTACACTGATAAGATGGTATAAGAATCTCCAACGCGCACGGCCCCTATCGCGTTGTGTAGATCTCAATCATTATGTGTGGTCAAGTTGGTAGTCAAGTGCGCGCAGAGATTTAAAAGTTTAGTCAGTCGTACCCTTATCTTTTCCCATTCCTTTAAGTTGAAGTGTAACAGAAGCCAGCCCTCGAATTTAGTTCTCAAAGTACCGTAAACTCAGGAATTTTATTATCAGAGAGAAATTCCTGAAGTAGTAAATCCCCAGTTTTACAGTTCCCAGTCACGTAACGATGGGTTATTTCAACACTTTCCTGATTGCATTTTCCAATCCGCTGATAGTAGCACTATATCTGGGTGCATCGGCCAAATATTGGGTAATGTTTTTACATCTGAGTTATTGGGTTTATTTAGAAATCGAATTATATATCCTACGTCGTATGTGTGTGCAAAAGACAAAAATTAAGCAGATCAGAGGGCCTAGCCAAGATGCCAATCTTTTGCGCCGTAGCGAATATTAGCGTGGGTATATAGGTAGGTAATTGTTTCGTTCTCGAGAATGTTCCCCATTTTGTATGGAGAATGTTCTCGCGCGAGAACATTCCCCATAGTAAACGGAGAACGTTCTTGAGTACGGCACAACTATAAGCGTGGGCGTGATGGCGCTATCAGACGTCATAAGATTGTGGTGACAATGCAATATAATAATAGTTCGATCAATTCGTCAGTATTACCAACAGACGAAAAGCCTAAATATAAACTGTAATCATTTAATCAAATAATAGAGTTTCATTGGGCTTAAGTTCCCTGGATTCGTCTTACAGATAGTTGACGACTACGCTAAGTTAGCAAAACTTTTTTTTTTACCAAAACTTTTTTTGATACGTATAATAATTAGAGAAGCAAACTTTATGAAGGGATTGGATAATCATTAACATAATTTGATTTTGATTTACATTAATCAAGTTGAGATTTTAATCGTTCAAATGCAGACTCTAGTTTTACAAGCGCTTGCCATGCTACATATTTATACCGCCTGCATAAGTTAGTATCATTAACTCGGTCTAGTGCTACTTACAAAATCAAGTGCGTGCTAAGCTAGGCCCTAACTGGCCATGCATAATTTAGTGCCGGTTTACCATAATCATAGTCGAACGCCAATTTGTACAATGGGTGAATTTTATATCAATTACGTAGGGGCTACCAGGCCAATATCGCTGTTTTACGTCGCTATAGCATGCTATATCGTTTAAGCATCCTTAAACGTTGTATAAACAATATATTAGCTTGGTAATTGTTCTTTAATTATGTCTACTGATATATCAAAAAACATATCGTATCACAAGTAAATAATTTTATCTACACACATATCATTAACCCACTATGATGCCTTCAAAATCCGTAAATAATGGCCAACATTACGATAAACTGTTTTGTTACAACAAATTTGTTATCTGTGATAATGGTGTAATTGCTTCATAACTACATCAAAATCGATTTGGTTAACACATACGAATTTGGAACAGCTCTGAAAAAAAGCAATTCGATTTTACCTCTATTCTAATATCAGTCAAGATGCCTTTTTGTTCGAAATGAAATGTCAATTGCATACAATTTTGACAAATCTCGCATGTTAGTTTGTATCGAATGATACGGAAATAGGCCCCCGACTCTAGCTTGTCTCTGAATTAAAAATAAACTACGGATATTTCATTTACCGCCATTTGACGTACAGTTACTTTTTAATTAGTTTAAAGTATAAAATGAATTTGTTTTGTTGTTTTTTAAAATAAGTATAGCAAAAGTTTCGTGTAAAATGAGCGATAAAAATATTTCGGTGACGCCACCACTCGCGAGTTCCGCCAAGAGAGCAACGATGCCCCAACGTTGGCTGTAATTTGGGTTAGTGAATATATCATAGAAAGTCTATAATATGTGTGTAGATGAAATAGTGTATGTAACTGTACATAATTAGGCATTAAAAGACTCGTGTGATCCTTTTAAAAAACTCACTTCGTTCGTTTCTTAAACCCACACTCGTGTATTTTAATGCCATTTATTATGTACCAGTTACATAAACTACTATTTCAGTGAACCCTTCTCTCGAGTTAAAATTCGTATAAACTCCAAATATGCCATGCTTACACACGAAGCCGTAACCAACAGTGAATAATTCTGTACGTTTTAATTCGGTCTGCCGATTTTCCAATTATATAAATAGTTTTTGTGAAATCGATACTATTCAACTTCGTGCGTTGCCCCGGCGCGCGGGTGTCTGCGCGGGCAATGAGGGGCAGACGCCGCGCCGCTTGACCATCGGACGGGAAACCTGTGTCACTCGACGCGACGCACGCGCAATTATTCTCTATGAATTGACCGTACTATTTTAACTTTTGAGACTTTTGAGTGATAGGACACTGTTCATTTAAGTTTATCGTGAGTGAGGGAGTATTAAGAGCGAACGGACGCAATAATATGCTTGCTAGTTCAAATTCAAGTTGTAAATGTGAAGAACGAGGACCGAGGGATCGAGGGAGTTGGATCGCGCGAGGTCATTCAGATAGGGGAGGGCCGTAAACGTCGCGTTGCAATCGATACTACCTATACCATAATACCTTAAGAAACACTTTGTTGCAAAACCCTCTGGAAACGACATTTTGATTCAGAAATTGTTTTTTTTTTTTTATTGACGTTGTTTTATTTATCATAAAGACGATCCTTATTGGGAGATTCTTTTTTTTATATTGTTGTCTGTTGACGATTCTTATTGGGAGAGATTTATATGACATTGTAATGACTGTTCCCATTATAGATTAATTTACTTTTAATTCATTGTTTTTATTTTTATTGTTCTTGTATTTCGTAAGTTTTGACATTGTAAATTTATATTTTGGATTTGTTAGTATTTACCTACTTACTAATAATCTAATTGTATTGACAATCCGTATTGGAGCTATAATTTCATTTCATTAGTATTGTTTTTATTTTATTTTTGACGATCATGATAGAAATTCTCATTATTTTTGACATCAATGCAAACTTATTATGTAATTATCTTTCATTAAATAAATCATGTAATCTAATCTAATATTAAAAATAGAGGAAGGTAGAAAATATCACTGTCTCGGGCTCGGGCGAGACTTAACTCGCGACTCCAGGATACCAGAGGGGCGAAAATACTTCTCCAACTAGAGAACAATTCAAATTATTTTATTAAATATGTATATAGATTGGCCACCACATCTATAGCAGGTGATTGTTGCAGCGTCGGGTAAAATCAGGTGTTGCGGGGAGGTTTATTGCAACGTCTGCGATGACTGAAGAGTCCAATACCAGAGCGGCATCTTCTGCCACAGCAATCACAAACATGACGAGAGTCCAAGGGAGGAGGTCTAGCAGCGCGGAGTCTTTTCTGCCTAAGGTTCTCTAACCAGTCCTTGTCATGCTTGTCTACACCCGCTTTGAGATCTCGAAGCTACTCTGGCCTCATTTCAGCCTGAGATTCCCAATTGTAAGGTTGAATATCGAAGCAGATCAAGTCCCTCTTGCAGCAGTCCTTGAATCTAAGCTTAGGGCGTCCAACCGGCCTCCTAGCGTATGCGATTTGGCCCAACAAGACTTGACGTGGGAGTCTGGAAGGGTCCGTTCTATGTACATGGCCATAGAATATTTAATATTTATATATAAAATATTTAGATATTAATATTAAATATTTAGATATTGCATTTTAAGTAGTAACTATGTACTATATATAAATGCGCCTATAGCTTTTGAAAGATTGCATATTCTCGAAAAGTTATCTGAACGATTATCGCTCTAGTTTCGTATATTCTGAAGTGAGTACAACGTTGTTAGTATCAATTAAAATGACATTCATTCCGTGGATGTTCATTAAGGAATGGTTCCCAATGGTGTCGTTAACAAAGCTGTCGTCCTAAGTTGGTATGTTTTAGATTGTATAATACAACACAAATACCCTTGATTGCACACCTGAATACAAATACAATGCAACACAAAGACGGCTGGCCAGTATTTCGCTAAACGTATAAGCATTGCCATTCAACGTGGTAATGCGGCCAGCCCAGCTTTCTGGGCACACTTCCCGTCGGTAGCGAGCTTGAGGACATTTTCTATTTAAGTATAAGACTCTTTATATCAATGAAAGTAGATACATAAATGCAGGTGGGTATGCAATATTCATACAGTTATTTAGTGATGTATTTGCGAGCGATAATATACCAAAACATCTTACGATATATTTTACGTACCATTTGTCAGTCCACACGCGAAGCTATAGGTATTTATATTTTGATATCTTACGATATCTTATAGTAAGGCATCTTAAGATACCTTGCGATATATATCTCGGTATGTTACGATATGTTTTGGTATATTTCGTCTCTCTCAGAATGTAGGTGCTAGACAGACAGCGTTATATATTTTTGTATCGTTGGCGTGTCTAGTGCTTCGGTTTAAAGAAATTTATTTTTCTCATAAGAATATTTACAATTCACTTACATGAGAAATTAACACTTATTTAACTATGATATGGTGAGCGTATGCATGCTTATGTTTAGATTTACAAAAATCGCCTTAAATTATCTACACTATATTATTTTACAGTACTAGAAAATTATCCATTTATAAATAACAGTATACAAAAAAAAAAAAAAAAAGTTGGTAGGTACGTGTTCGATGGGTAGACTTTAAAAAATAATCACACGGAAGATGAGTGTTTACGCACCGCACTATTCACGACATTGTTGCACTGCAAAAGATAGATAACGCTGTACACAGATTAAGGTTGGATGGATGTGGCTTAAAGCTTGTTGCGTGTCTCGGAGCGTACTTGGTCAGTTACGTAAGATTTAAGTAGTTTTTTAAATAGTGGCATTGATTTTGCATCTTTTATGCTTAAAGGAAGAGTATTATATAAATTTGCACCTTCATAGAGGACCGTTTTTTTTTCCGTAACTCGTACGTGGTGGCCGAAGTACTAAGTTATTGCAATTCCTTAATTTAATTTTCTGTATGTCTCGTTTCTTTTTAAATGATATTTGGACATGCAGGTCTTTTTGTATTATTTTACGTATTAGTATACAGGTATTGTATTTATAACTTTGATGTATATTCATTATTTTTGTCTTTTTGTATAATGTTGTAGAAGGTGTAAGGTAATCGAGATTAAACAGGACCTTTATTAGTTTATTTTGTGCTCGTTGAATAGCGTCCAAGTGTAAGGCAGCGGCAGAGCCCCATATTTCGATGAGGTAATCTATATGTGGTTTTACAAGAGTGTTGTAAATGGTATAACGAACTCGCATCGGAAGGCAGCGGGCTATACTTCGCAATGCGCCAGTGAGGGAATTTATTTTAGATTTAATTTTGTCAATATGTGTTTGCCATGTTAGTTGTTTGTCTAATATAAGGCCGAGGTATTTTTCTTGCTCTACTCTGTTGATAGGTTGATTGTTGATTTTCAAGGAATCTACTAAATGAAGTTTTTTATTTTTTGGTGCAAATATTATGTAATTCGTTTTTGTAACATTTATAGTTAATATGTTGCTTTGAAACCACTTGTTTAGTATAATTAAGTCTGTTTGAGCGTCACCCATAAGGTCCTGAATTGAATTTCCAAAGTAGAAGAGGCTAGTATCATCCGCATATAGAGTTGGGTCACCCCTTAGCCCGATCTCGTGTATGTTATTTATGTAAACGAGAAAAAGTAATGGACCGAGTATCGAGCCTTGTGGTACCCCATATGTGACAGGGAGAGGTTTACTGTCCTCGTTACCTAGTCTAACTATTTGCTTTCTGTTTGAAAGATAAGACTTGAACATTTTAAACGCTGTACCAGTGACCCCCATATGGTTTAGTTTGTTCAAAAGTATTTCGTGGCTGACGGTATCGAAGGCCTTTTTTAAATCAATAAAGACTCCTAGGACTACTTTTTTAGTATCAATGGCTACTTTGATTTGAGTGCAGGTCTACAGTTGCAGTAAGTGTGTTTGATTGTTGCCGAAAACCATATTGTTTGTTGTAGAGAAAGTTAATTGATTGCAAATATTTCTCAAAGCGATCTTTAATTATTTTTTCCAATACCTTCGATATAACCGGAAGCACTGAAATGGGGCGATAATTACCCGGATCCGACTTTTTACCGTTTTTATATATGGGAGTAACTTTTGCAAGCTTAAGGCTATCAGGAAAATTACCGTATTTTAAACATCTATTAAAACAGTCAGCTAGTTCTTGCACTATTACTTTCTGAATACATTTTAGTGATTTTGTAGTGATTCCGTCCAAACCTGAACTCGTATTAGCACTTAAGTTATTGATTATCCTTGTTATTTCTTCGACTGTACATGGAGAAAACTTGGAAAGAACATTTATATCTTTTGCGCTTGGCGATGGGGAACAGTGGCACGGTGGGTTATTGGTAATCTCACTTGCTAGAATGGTCCCTATATTTGAAAAATACTCATTAAAACAGTCACTTATGTCACTAAGATTCGTCACGCTGCCAGCTTCAGTTTGTAGCATTTTCGGAGCTTGTGCTTCTTTCTGTTTATTTTTAGACAGTGAATTTATCAAATTCCACATTTTGGTCGGATTTATTTTGCAGGCATCAAAAGATTTGTGGTAGTAGTAGCTTTTTTCTTTTTGGATGACCCGAGTAACTTCATTCCTTTTTTTAATGAATTCATCTCTCTTTTCTTTAACATTTGGATTATTTTTGTGTTCTTGCCAGAGTATGTTTCGCTGATTAATTATATCCAGTATGTCCTTGCTTATCCAGTCCTGTCGCGGAGGATTGAGTATTTTGGTTTTAGTTACCTTGCTGCTATTAATGCAAGTTAATATTCGATCTTCTAACAACGAATATTCATGGTCTATGTTTGTATGTATCTTATTATTTATTGTTTTATATAGATGATGCTTAGCTTTGCTATAAGATTTTGTCGGTATCTTATATACTATCACTCCGTCTGTGATGGACTTAACACTCTTAACACATTCACTGCCAACTTGGTAAGGCACCCGCTAGGCCTGGGTGCCTTACCAACGTGACAATCGCTTGCGCTACGACAAAGAAACGCTCTGTGTCTCTATCACTCTTCCATATTAGTGCGACAGTGACAGGTGCGTTTCGTTCGCTACGGAGCGTAACCGATTGGCATGTTGGCTATACACCCCGTTCTCTGTACGTAGGCGCTTTTCGCTACAAATGGGAAAATACGTGTAAGCGTAGCCTTATAGTGCGTAGCTTGCGCTAGTAGCGAATATGTAGCACCTCTTTAATACTACTTTTTTTTAAACAAAATGGTCATAAAATTTAACTACGTACATAAATATTAAGTCCTGAATAACTCCATCGCGTGCTGTTAATGGTTCAAATTGGTCTAGACGAAGTATTTTAAAGTAGATTTGTCAACATAGTCTAAGTCCGATAGCAATCAGTGTAATGGTCATGTTTCGTGTTGGATAAATTATTTTAGTTGATATCATGTTATGTAGCCTGTAAGTATATTATGCATATATGATACATCTGAAGCAGTGAATTTACGGCGTGGGCGTATTTTGAATCCTGAACGAATTGAGTCTTGAGCGTAGCGAGGGATTCTAACATAAAATCCTGAGCGTAGAGAGGCATTCAAGTGTTAACGCCCAAGATGGTAATAAATTTTGCTACCATGTGACACTGCTTTTCACATCACCTCTATGAGGAAATTACATATACCTATTAGGTTTGAATACATTATTTAAGCATTACTACTTATAGGCATATTGACATTATGGAAAATATTTCACATAATTTTATGTAAGTATATTAACCATTACTACGTCCCAAGGTTTTACTTTTTCCGATTTATTTATTACTTACTGTAAAAATTAGGAGCATAAAACAGATTCCATAGAAATCTTTAAATGCTCCTAATTCGTATTTCGCACGCTTCCTCCACGACACTCAGTTATCAGGACACGTTGTCGTGCATTTCCGCTACATACCAGGAAATCCATGTTATCGGCTACGACCGTAGCTCAGCGGTAAATGTGTTAACGGTAACCCATTCAAAGTTAATACGACCATCCCGATTCGAACTGTAACATATGTCAAATATTAGGTCTAGATACGATATGGATCGGAAAAGTGTCAAAAGTGACGTTTCTACAAACAAGGAGTAATTTTTACTAGAGTCAGACCAAGATAAGTTAGCAATGATTTTGATCGACCAGTCAGTGCAAGGGTTAAGTAAACGTCATAATTTCATAAAAGTATGATGTTGCACTATCTGGGCTGCCAAAATCGCTGCCAACTTATCTTGGTCTGACTCTACATACCGCAAAATCCATGTTATTGGCTACGACGTAGCGCTACGATCGTAGCGTAGCGGTTAAAGAGCTAATTTCACGACCGGTTTGGCCTAGTGGGTAATGACCCTGCCTACGAAGCCGATGGTCCCGGGTTCAAATCCTGGTAAGGGCATTTATTCGTGTGATGAGCATGGATATTTGTTCCTAAGTCATGGGTGTTTTCTATCGGCCCGATTCGAAGAATGATTAAGACAGTTTAAGGTCTTGGAAAAATCTTTAAAAGATCGATAACTAAACGACATGTCAATATTGATGTCGTTTATTTCGATTCCGCTGTGATCCCAATAAGATCTATCTACGATATTTCTAACGTCAAAGTGACATTGGTTTCCCAAGTCGAGCTGCTTCTGTCAATTATACGACATGCAAACGATATCTAAATGAGAACTTATCTAATCCAGTACTTATCGTTATCGTATCTCATTCTTGGAATAGGGCCGTATGTATGTACGCGTCAAAAGTTAAATTTGATCCACTTCCCGACTTCCAATGAAGCTAAAAATTTGCATACCTACATATGTAAGTCGGGTGACAATGCAATATTATGGTACCATCGAGCTGATCTGATGATGGAGACGGGGTGGCCATAGAA
This sequence comes from Cydia pomonella, assembly GCF_033807575.1. Lineage (NCBI taxonomy): Eukaryota > Metazoa > Arthropoda > Insecta > Lepidoptera > Tortricidae > Cydia > Cydia pomonella. Next base: position 27,397,475 of record NC_084705.1, on the reverse strand, counting down.
ACTCTGTGATAAAACAACGCAACCTAATTGAGTCTCGATGAGTATTAGTGGCCTGTGGAAAGAAAAGCACAGACAGCGATAAAAGCTTGTACTAAAAATGAAATTTTTACTAAAAACTTATCATGTATTAACACATTCACTGCCAGCGACCCGCTAGGCAGGTTCTCTGTTCGTAGTCCCTTTTCGCTACAAAGCGGAAAAGTCGTGGTATCGGCTACGCTCGTAGCGCGTAGCTGGCGCTGGCAGTGTATGTGTTAAGTATGCAGGTAGCATCTACTGGATTGTCCAATATTTATTTGAATTAATATATTTTAAATTACATTGTGTAAGCAAGCAAAACGTAAAAAAAATTTGCTACAAAAAGATCTTATTTCATGCAGGTGTACTGTAGGACAACGGCCTATATTGTTCCCACGGGAGTTATGCATTGTGAAAAAAAAAGTTATAATTAAGTATTTTTGTTCATGTTTAAAAATATTTAATTTGATTAAATTGATAGCTGTTTGAATTTTTATTATGATACAGGAGGCAAACGAAAAGACCGATCAGCTGATGGTAAGCGATTAACGGCCGGCGATTTATACAATTCTCAATTGTGGCTGAACGTCGAATAGGTCTGTGCCCTCGATGCTAACCTGTCAAAGAATTACAATATGGCGGACGAATATTTGAAATGTCACCGTATTTAAGAATTATTTCACTTAAAAATTCGTTTTTTCTTCGCAAGTATGATGAAATACATTGTTTGTAACTCCGGGGATAAGAATATTGTTACTTGACTCTAAAGAGTTAAAATTCACTCCAGCCTGCGGCTGTCGTGGTTCGTGAATATTATATAGACTCTTATACAATATTTGACTTACCCCCCTCGTTGCCCAATAATACTATAACCCGACGACGGTTGGTCTGTTAAAAATGTAGCAGTCTGCCTTTTTTTTAAACGGATCTATTGACACCTCAGTCACCAAACACATGGCTGAGTAGTTTTTACGCTACGGACGCTACGGTGGAACACACGACACAAACGTATCCAAACACATACCTTGACTTAAAATCTCCCGCAACAAATGATGCGTTTCGACACACACCGCGACTAATATTCTGCCCAGCCGTAATATCCATTGGGATCAGTTTGAATTTAGAATTTATTGCGCGAGAATACGACGATAAACAAATAAATGCGTTTTCCTATGGCTGTTATACGCGTTGGAGCAGAGTATAAAATTGATTTTATCACCACTTGCTGCGAGATCTGTTTACGAGAATGTATGGCAGCGTCGTCTATTAATTAAGAGCTATATTATATAACACGTTTTGAAGTGTTGGTGCCTGGATTAAATACATATTTACCAGTCGCTTTCCGGTGAAAGAAAACATCGTGAGGAAATCGGACTAATCCCAATAAGGCCTACTTTGCCCTCGGGGTAGGAAGCTCAGATGGCAATGACTTTCGTAAAAACTAGTGCCTACGCCAATTCTTGGAATTAGTTACCAAAGCGGACTCCAGGCTGTCATGAACCGTGGCAATAAGCGGGCACAAACGCTACGAAGAAAAATATTCTATAGCACTTTCTGTGAAACCCTCTACATCCTCTACTGACATTACCCAACGTCGCAATGGGAAATAACTCCCATTATCCACAAAACACTGCAAATAATCATAATCACGTATATATTTATGCACCTTATCCCACAGTAATAAGGTGACTATTGTACACATGTTTATATCTGTCTGTACACACACCCTACGACGATCCATCACTCGTGTTTGATTTGTCACGTCACCTGTTTACCGAGCACATGTTTGGCTGCGGTCGCCAAATGGATTATATGAGGAACGTTAGCGGAATGCTGTTTTGTCAGCGTAGACATTTCTTTATACAAGCTTTCTAACATTTTTACTTTTGCATACACAAAGATTTAAATCAGATCTGCCTACAGTGCACAAGATTGCCTGTCAAATATCAAAAGTACAACCAAAATCGGAATGTTGTAATTTATCTTTTAATTTATTATTTGAAGAAACAAACAAGTTACAGTCTAGAAGTTAATACAAAACCCATCGTAGGCAAAACCTTGAGGTGTGTGTGTCGATGAGGAGTTAAAAAAAAAAACATAATAATATTAACATCTATAAAAAAATTCATAGGATTCTTAGTACATGTAGCTTCTGTCGTTACATTTATTAGATATAGAATTCAGAAATACACGCCAAGGACCACTTGCACCAAACCACTAATCCAGTTAACCGGTTAAACCTGGAATTACCAGGGTTACCAGTACAATTTGACATTGGGTTAACGGTTTAACCAGTACTGGTAACCATGGTAACTCTAGATTAGCCGGTTAACCCCGGGTTAGTTGGATGGTGCAAGTGGCGCTAAGAGGTTATTCCAAGATATAACACATACATTGCCAGTGACCCGCTAGTTGACCCTCTGGTCGTCTATGTCTCTACGTAGGCGTTTTTCGCTACAAACGTATGTCTACGGTTTTGTCATGTTATCGGCTACGCTCGTAGGCCTCGTAGCGCGTAGCTCGCGCTGGCACTGAATCTGGGGGCCTACCGCGAACCACGTTTGACGTGTTGCCTCTGTGTCACACTTACGTACGAATTTACAAGTGCAACAGAGAAACAACACGCCGAACGTGGTTCGGGGCAGGCCCTCTAGTTAAAGCCTATCGTATTCCGGAATGCAGCTCTTCGTATTCCAGTCCGCATACCTTACGTTTTGGTACAGTCAGTAATACCGTTAGATTAGCACCTTTGCATACAAACTTCTAACAAGGCAGGGGGGGGGGACCTTTTCTCTGCAGATGACGGTTTTTCGTTTGCACTCATGATTTATTTTTATCGACTTCAGAATAATGACCTATCGATATTCATAGCTTTATTTAGTATATTACTATAAAAGACATGAATGATCTTTGGTGAACTTATCTAAGTTATTTACCCTCTTGGTTCTGTATCTGGCAAAATCAACTATTTGTTTAGGTTTCAAAAGGATGAGGAATTAAAAAAGAAATGGATTCAGCGTGTAATTCGTCAGGCGAAATTGGTATTGAAGTCATAGCCAGATATGCTCAAAACTAATTCAATAAAAAAGAAAATAATTCAATGTGGAGTATTGAATTATTTTCTAGCAAATGAAAATATTGAGTGGAGGCGGCGAAAGCTGGAGTTTTACCAACATTACACTTTGGTAATATTTGAACATATATATGTGATGGCTTCCCTTTTGCACACTTCAATTATCTTTAAAGGTACGAGACATTATAGACCTGTGTGACACAAAGGTCTAGAATGTCTCTTTCATTATTCAATATTTATTTATTTATTACATTCCATAGTACTTGCAAAAAACAGCAATCACAATGGTTGTTACGCGTGGTTAGCTGGTGAGGAAGCGAGTGCCACCTAGTTCAGCTAACAAACCACGTCACTGATATCAACATATTGGTACGAACTAGTAGGTACTATTCCAAAAAATCAATCTTAAATACATGTAAAAAAATATCCATATCCGTGTTCATCACATCACACAAATATATTCCGTTACCACGATTCGAAACTAAAACCTCGAGCTTTGTAGGTAGGACGAGCTAAAAGACCTAAAGGTAGCAGGCAAGTGTGAATTAGAGCTTATTTGAGTTATTTGTACGAAAATGGTTAACATTACGTTAAATAAGTCCGCTGAAACCATTTTGCATTCGATTGCAACGCCATTGTAGTCCTTTATGTATCTACTTACCTACTGATTACAATGTATTCAAAGCGAAATACCGTTAACATTCTCATTCCAACTGCACCATGCTGCTTTCAATCGTATTTGAAGTGCAGGAGGGTCCATATTACGTCAGATGCAGCGTCGAGCACTCGTTTGTTTTAATTGAATCGCGCGCGGACCGTACGGGATGTGAATGACCCTTTATGAAACCCGCTAATTACCCTGGATTTTGCAGTTAAAAAACAACAGAGAAAACTACATGACTGGTCTTTGGCGGCCTCTAATTGTAATTTATAGACTGAGCGTTATCGAAGGTCTCCGCTTTAGCTTGGGCAAAAATGCTTTCGTATGTTCGAAAGTTCTCCTCTACAGGTCGCAAGTCTCAACCTTGTGGAAATCTTGTGGAATTTAGTGAGCAGATTCAAGGGGTGTATTCCCATCTGTGCCCGGCGGGGACAGATGGGAATAGGCGGTACGTGCAGATCATTCCCATCTGTGCCCGCCTCTTGTATGGCGGTGGTCACGTGGGGCGGGCACAAATGGGAATACACCGTTCAAGGTTTTTTTTTTTTCGATTCAGTTTTTTGAAATTTTTCAAAATTGCGAAGTAAACTCAATAAAAGTATGAATGAGTTACTGTTAAATTTCAGGATGTAAAAGGTCCTCACGATCAGAAATAATAATGATACTAATAAGATTTGAAATTGTAAAGGCTCTCCAAGCATCCAAATAAAATATCCTAAAATCTATTCTGGCTCAATCGAACCGACACGAGGGCGATAGGTCAACGACATCGTAGCGATACGGTTTCGCCGTCGAATACGCTTAGGACCCTCGACGAGACGTATCTCGGTCGACAACAATAATTTAATGTCCACCGCTCCAGCTCTAGCCAGACACAAAACGTCATGAATCTGTAGAAAATGCAGCGCTTTCAGCGATATAAATGGATCTCAATTTAATTTTCTATTCTATTTTATACTGCCTATTGAGCGAGCTATATTTGTATCTTTTCTTACTAATAAATGTGAGTTTCTCTGGCGAATGTGGGAGAATTCGATCGCGCAAAAGCGATCACGGCAAATAAGCATACGGCTCGTCGGATGGTAAGCGGTCATCGTAGCCTATAGACGCTTGCAACTTCAGGAATGTTACATCCTTTAAATACCGGTACATTCCTTTTCTTGGAAGAATCCCATACAGTAAGTCCCTAGAGAAAACCTCGGCCGGGCCTCGGAGCGCCTGCGGGTGGAAATTCCTTTTAAACCGCACAGTGCGCGACATTTAGGTTCTAGGATGTATGGATGAACACCCTGCCGACGGCGAGCCGTGTGGTGATAGAAACTTAAGAAAATGTTAATTGGGTTAGCGTGCTACACAATAAGTGAATTTATGTTAAGGACCACTGATATCTCCAACTAAATGATGTAATCTCAAACTATGTATTAATTATATTACTAAAATTAAGATATGAAAAAGTGCCATTATAACTTACCAAATCTGCTAACAGCTACTAATAATAATATTTTGTGATACTTATTTATATACTACTGTGTGACATGTAAAATTATTATTATTTATAATTTCGCAGCTGTACATTGACAAGAAAGATTGTAACACATAAGTTGGTAGATAATAACTCGGGAAGAGACATCGACCCCAGGACTTTTAAACCCAGAATTCATTCTACGGGAGTGGAAAGATAGTTTAGAACATGGGGGAATACCGGTCAGTTTAAAGACTTCTACGCACACGAAGAGGCCAGTACCCCTAGTGTAAATATTTTCGACAGCGAAACGTGACGTACGCGTTTGCGTTAAGTGTCATTTTGTATGAGATTTTTGACTTTCCAAAACGTCCCGCTTGGCGCGCTGTTCAAAAACCCATACAAAATGAGACTTAACGCAAACGCGTACGTCACGTTTCAAAATCGAATTTATTTACACTAGGGGTACAGACATATGAAGCTAAATTTATAATTCTAATCGGGTTGTCGAAAACTATATAATTCAATATTTGTTTGGAAAAAAAACGTTCACTACTTGTTCGTCAGACCAAAACAGGACCGGGGACACTAAAACAAATATGATCATAAAATTTCAGCCGTTGCGCTTTCGAAATGTCCTCAAGTTAGTAGACAACCTTCTTTGTCCCACATCGCCAAAATTTATTACCGAAGAATGCCCGCAATTGTCGGAGTTCCGTCATTTTTCCCCGGGAATTTACGGCGTCTGGCTTCTACGGGATCGCACCGAGATAGTAGAGCAGGTTTATTGATGCCTGAGAAGCCTTCAACCAATACCCAATCATTGAATAAACTTGGGGATAAAGTGTAGACATCGCTAGATAAGATTCAATCTAGTACTGCGTGTACAGATTGTACTCTGTGAACTATTTGGTATGGAGTTAAAGCCACAATTCAACTTGTGTATACTGTGAAGGTTTGGAACCTTCAAAGTTTTTTTGTAAATAACTGGCCTCAGTTATAATTATACACAGATTTGAATTCAGAATTATCGCCCTGCTAAATGAATAAAGATCTGCGGACGGGCATTCCGAAGGTGGCAACCATCTAGAGTACCTAGTTGATTTATAATCTTGTAAAAAGAACAAACATATGATATCAAAAATCTACGTCTACGTTTATATTCCCCACCACAGATAGACCGTATCCCTCGATACAATACACACAACACATAGCACGTTACTTATAGATAACTTAGCTCCCTTTCCCGACATATTCAGATATTAAGAAAGGTAGACAGATACTTATTGATTACTCATTGTAATTATGGATCGCATGTAACTTAAATAAAATAATTTATTTATTTATTATTAAGGAGTTCATTTCTCGAACTACTTAAACTACTGCCCCGTCACCATATAACCAATAGTGTGGAATTTAGAGCTCATGATCCATACTTTATTAAATATGCTGCTCTAAGCTAGCTAACCAAACATAACTGGAAAATATCTCTTAAAGGGATAAGTTCGCCTTTGTACACATTTATTGTATTCTCTCTATGTCATGTACTTACTTGTTTTGTGCAATAAAGTGTTTTACCAGTAAGTACTACATACTAAATTCAGTAGTATTATATTTATTCACATAATAACCACTAATATTTAAGGTGAAATTGTATCCAAATCATCAAGATTTATAAAACGCAGTGCTTATAACCAGGCTATTCCAAGTTTTCGCATAATGGGCTGAAATCAACCTAGTTCTCATTTGCAAAAGATCCTAACTACACCATTTCTGGAATATTATACGCCTTTTAACTTAAAAAATGAGCTGTGGATTATTCCTATTGCACACAGTGCTGGCGAGTGTTCATCTCAACCATCCCAAATATGCAAGACCTCGAGAACTTTAAAAACAAAGCACAACTGAAGCTCAAACATAACTGGTCTGAAAAGCGATATTCTGAAGATTCTATGGAAAGAACAGCCTTGTCGCGGCAAAGAATGGCACAATTAGTGAGTCGTAATTAGCTGGTGCCTGGAGAAAATGGAACCGTGTCTTACGCTATTAAGCTACTCCTGAGCAACATTTTACTATTACGGAACTTGCAAAGATAGTAAGGATTTTTAAATACAGAAGACTGTATGGGGACTTTAATGGTGTTATTCATAAACGTGTGACGAATTTAAGAAGATGTATAGATCGTGTCATCCACAATGACGCGCAGATTTGTAAATCTAACCTTTAATAACATGACATTGCGTGTCAAGGCACGCGTCATCGTGAATGAGATCGTCATCGTCTATATTTCTTAAAAATACAAACAAACCATTATCAATAATAGTTTGTTTGTATTTTTTAATTCCTCATGCTCTGATAGAGAGGCCTTTTTGTTCTTAAAAGTGTGCAGAAAGTGATCCGTTCCTGCACTGGAGCATTTAATTTCCAAATACGATTTTTCGTTTCATTAGGCGGGTCCACACAGAGCGAGCATTGGCGCGAGGCAATTTCCTCGCACACAAAACGGTCAGTGTAGACGTGCCTCGGTCGAGGAGTACGCTCGGGCGAGGAAAACGCGCGCGCCGCCTCTGCCGAGGCAAGGCTACACTGGCCGTTTTGTGCGTGAGGATATTGCCTCGTGCGAATGCTCGCTCTGTATGGACCCGCCTAATTTCTTACGAGAGGCAATTGAAATTTGGTTTTAAAAGGCTTTGTTATACAATTTCAATTCTGATATTGAACTCCCCATTCCATAAATAAGAACAATCATCAAGAAATGCCACAAAAAATTAAACTGAGTATTTTTTTTAAATAAAAACACACATACGGTGTGTTATGTTTCCGTTACTTTAGTGTATTCGAAATGAGTAAGTAGCGTAACTTGAGTGAGAGGCATCTCTTGGTTAAGCAATCTACTATATAAAAAAAAACGATTATCGCTTAAGCTTGTATTTTTAAGAAATAAACAACCTTTTGAACCGATTGCTTTGATACATTTTATCAATAAGAGGCTTAAATCTGTCAACGTCACGCACTTTTAATTAATTAGATTGATTTAGTATAAATTAGAATTAAGGCCTTGGCTGCCGTTTAGGCGGATTAAGGTTTAGGTCAATAGCCCTTAACTTTAGGTAGGTCGGTACGGGTGAATGTGTGAATTCACATTGATTAGTGTTTCACAAACCTAGTCCCCATTTTCCTTTGTGAATATTAACATTATGGAAAATATTTTTACATAATTTGAAGTATAGTAATAGGTATGTACAAATTAGAACGATAAACAGATTCCATACAATTTTTAAAATGCTCCGATCTCTTATAATAATTAAAAATTAAGGGGCATAGCTGTGGTTGGTATACAACAAATTGTGTCAAAATATTTTCAATAATATTCATATCCAGAGAGGAAAATGAGGACTAGGTTTGTATGAAAACGCGATTTTGCGCGGGTCCTACACTTTCGTCTTAATGTGAGTTCATACATTGGCTACCTGCGTTTAGTGAATACTCAATAAATACGAGGGCTGATCCAAAAGTTGTTAGTTGCTCCGGCTCTACTCATGCGATAAAAATAATATTTATACTATTGTGAGGGATATTTCAATGCTACTTATGGCCATAATTTTTTTTTAATTAATGCATATAGTTTTTTATTATATATTTTTAACTGAAAGCTGTTTTGTATGGAGTTACGGATTGCTTATTAGAAAAGACGGCAATTTTGGGCACAATTAAATGAATTTCGTATTGAAATCTTTGAAAATCGAACTTAAATTTACCCGGGTCTAATTATTATCTTCCTTCTGCTATTTCCAATGTATAAATCTATAAATAATCTTATATGCATATATTTTTTTTAAATATCAGAATTTTTTACTTTTAATGAAAGGACTCATTGTTGACACCTATGAAATTATAATAATATTTACTCAATCAAAACAATTTATACGTAAAAGAACGGCCGAGATTCGTCATTAATAGCACCTAAAAAAATTTTTTTTTACAAAAACTGTCTATAAAATTACAGCATATATGGAGTCTCAATTACTGATTTTCATGACTGATGGTTGACCGACGCCTCGAAGTAAAAATAAAATAAAAACAAAAATAAGCTTTTTCAAAAAATGTATATTACACCACTTTAATAAGCACTGAAAAATCCCTCACAATAGTATAAATAAATTTTTAATGGCATGAGTAGAGCCGGAGCAACTAACAACTTTCGGATTAGCCCTCGTACTAATAGACCTCGGGCCAGGGGTTTATTTCGTCAGTCATCGCCTCCCGGCTGATACTTTATCAGATGATAGTTTAGATGCTGTTCTAAATTTAAAAAATCCTCAGCCGCTTGTATCGCGGTGGAAAGACCTACCTAATTACTGTGTGTGTCTGTGTGTGAGTAATTATATAATCTATGGATGAGAGTAAGTATCACCATGTACCCTAAAGTAAAAACGCTAAGCACGACAAATTTCGTACATTCACCAACCTGTTTCTATCTTTATCGCACGCGCGTAATAATATTGCTGTCCCCGTTTCGCGCCCATGATGCCGGTGGTCAATGACACTGTGCGAGCGGGAAAGCAATATAATTATGCGCGTGCGATAGGGATAGAAACAGGTGACTCAATGAATGAAATTCTTCGTGATTAGAGTCCTTACTTTAACCCATAACACCAATGGGATCGAGTTTTCTAGAGGGATTTCGACTAAACTTAAACTTACTTAAGTAAACAATAAAAACTATTATTATGTTATTTCTTTTAATATCACAAAATTAATAGCACATTTTAGTACTAACCCGCGGTTAACGCGGTTAATAAAATAATATTATTTATAACGAAATACGCCGTCGACGTAGGCGCGAAGTCACATGACAAAATAATCCAAACATGAAAAAAAAAACATAATGCTTATTTAATTTAGTTAAGTTAGCGAATAATCGGTTTTGTATAAAAAAATCGAAACATAAATCAAAGAAATCATGCTTTTTGCAAAATTTAAAAAGATTTTGTGACTGCTCCAAGGAAAACCGAACTTAACCTAGAATAGAGTTACTTATACAATATAAATTCGTTTTGGACGGACACAACATGGGTACACAACCCGATAAAGTTAAGCGAGAAAAATCTTTACGTAATAATAAATAATAATGTGAGAATTAAACAATTATTAAGTGTATTTCAGTCTAGTAAAAGATGACCGAGCTAGAGGCACACATTGAGCAACAGAAATTAACTAAAGACAGGTTTGACACCTCATACCTCTCGCATAGAATGGTGGTCACTTTGACCTTTAATTTTTATGTGAAGTAGCTGTTAAGCCCAACCAAGGCTCAGAAACCGGTTAAATTTCCAAACCGTTCTTGGCGCAAACCTTTTAATTTCGGTTTCGTTCGTAAAACCGTTATTTTCAAACCGGATTTTAGGGGAACATTTCCATAAAGTTCTCGTCCGATTAACCGGTATAGCACAATAAATACCGGTTTCTTCCTATGGGGGTGTCTTTGTTTACGCGGCACACCACCAGGCCCTTCGGCCGTCTCGTCGCTCGTCAAACCGGTTTATTTAGGTTACAATAAAGTTCTTAAAACGTTCGCGTTTTCATGAAGGTTCGGAGCAAAGATGTGGTCTCGCTCTTCATTTTCTATCGCATGTATAACGGGAAGTGCTCAGAGGAATTGTTCGGATTAATCCCTGCCGCTTCATTTCGCCATCGCCCTACGCGACAACATTTCCATCCTTACCACTTAGACGGTTGGCAGTCCTAACTGTGCGTTTCTCCAGAAACTTCCTGCCTCGCATAGCTAAACTGTGGAATGAACTGTCGCCTGCGGTATTTCCGGACCGATACGACCTTCAAACCTTCAAGAAAAGAGCTTACTCCCATCTTAAATCCGGAAATGCACTTGCAACCCTTCTGGTGTTGCGGGTGTCCATGGGCGGCAGTAATCGTTTACTATCAGGTGATCCGTCTGCTCGTTTGCCTCCTATATCATAAAAAAAAGAAAAAACCAAAATAATCCGGTATTTACCGCTATTTTAAAACCGGTTCCGAGACTTGAGCCCAACCAAAAAAAAAATGACGGAACTGTCATAGGAGCCATCATTTGACGCAAGAGGTATAGTCGTAGCTGTCACCACCAGCAAGCCTTTAGCATGCTTTTCTACGCCTCACCTTCATAAGGGATAGAACGTGTAAAGAATAATATCTGAAACAAAAACAAATAATGTACAATACAATCAGTAAAACGTACATAAAGTAAGTTCGGGTTTTTAAGATAATGTAAACCAAAAACCACGTCACTCAGTCATTGATCAGGCCAATGATAGAACATTTTTTATCTGTGGATTTATATCATCAAATATACCGAGTCACGTAGTATTTTATTGGAATTCTTGTGAAACCAAAAATCTGTAACAAATAGCCTATTGGAACGTAATATCAAAGTTTAAATGAACGGCACATTCATTGGTTCGATCCCATTCGACCAGTTGTAAACATCGACATTCATTTGGTCGACATTTTTTAAATTATGCCCTGTTATAGGGCATGTATATTTTTTTGGGAGAAATGCAGAAAGTGATTCTAGACAGTATATCTGTTGGCGACCGATCATAAGATCAGGCAAATCGTAATGTTTCTATGTAATGTTTTTACGGTAGTCCCAATAAACCAATAGATACGTAGGATAGGTTCGTTAGGTTGCTTCAGATGCCCGAAGGGCAAACTGTCCAGGAATATCGTCGACTCAGGGAACGAGAAAAACATTTTCCCCTTTTTACGATATGCCTAGGAATTTCACTATCTGCCTGATCTTACGACCGGCCGCCGACATATCAATGACGAAAAGTAGCGAATAAAATCGCGTCATATTAGGCGAATATTTTCTCATGCAACTTTTATCTCCGCCTATGAATATGCGTATATAATATATAGGTACTTGCAGTTACCGCAAAACTAAGTGGCGAGTATTTGCACGACCTTACGGAGTGGGACTCGCAACAGTAGTGCTGGGGTCAATTTCTCGAACCGTATTAGACTAATATTATTAGTCCACGAACTGTCAAATCGTATGGGTTGCCATGGCAACACACTAATAATATTAGACTAATACCGTTTAAGAAATGGGCCCCGTGTAGTATCACGCATAAGTAGTGCAGGTAGTCTCACGCATAAGGTACGACACCTGACTTTATTGGCCGGCTCGCCTCTTGGTGCGACACCACAACAGCCTCAACTGACCATAGGAGGGCCTAGTGTCTTTGCAAAAGGTTGGTTATGGCGTAAACTAAAACATACCTTCAGCCGAAACCGAAACGTTTAGAACATCCTGTCTTGTCACATTTCTTAAGAAAACCCCCGTGAACACATCCTGAAAAAAGAAAATTCTGTGTCTAAGTCTATAGCAAAAAGTACGTAAATTAAAAACACTAAAAATTACATTTTTGTAAGGACTTTTAGGGCGTTCGGGTTAACGAAAAATACTATGCACACTAACTGGCGTGAACGCGTGCGACCAATTTTACCTACTGCCCGCCACGTGCACGCTTAATTTAATTTAATAATGACGGTAGAACCGTAAGAATATCATGACGTTTTTTTAAATAACACAAAACCTATTTCAATAACTGTAGTTATGCATTTGCTACGATTTGGCTTATAAAATAAAATTAAATATAAATATCTCACCAAAATTGTATACACATCAGTCGCTTCCAATCCATAGTCCGCCGGCTTGAAAGAAACATATTGATTATCTCCTCCTAAATTGACGAGTGCGAAAGAGTAAGTAGAATATATGTCTCCTTTCATAGGTAGGTGGCGCTTCACCCATAATGTAACTTTCTCTCGAATCTGAAATCATCAAGAGGAATGAGGCTGGCGACTGTCAAAAGATTTTTTATAGATGGCGCCAGCATATTGTTCTAGAGAAAAAACAAGTATTTGACACTATTCGTAGCATTGACAAGTAAAACCTATGCTGGCGCCATCTGTAAAATAATTCGAGCAGCCAACCTCATTAAAAACTTATCCCTCAACTTGGTGTAAGTATTCCGACAAAGCTTCATGCGCCAAATAAGTTCGCCTTCAAAAAATCATTACGTGCTTTCTTTGCTAGCAGAATGAAAGATTCTTGGTGTATTTATTTATTAGCTTCATATGTATCGTCTTTTTTATATGTATACATAGTACATTTGTATATTATATTTGTATGTATATGTTACTTTATGTATTTTTGTTTGATTTGTTTTGCTGTTGTAATTGTAGCACCGCTCACAATCTCTCTGCTTAGCCTTAAGGTTGACTGGTAGAGAATGTCTCGTGGCATTAAGACCGCCTTTTGTACTATAAGATTGTTTTTCTTTTGTGCAATAAAGATTAAATAAATAAAGCTTAAGTAAAAATACATTCATATTCATGGAACTATATTTTTATAACTAGCCCCTGCCCACGATCTTTTCCGCAAAGAAAAGGCTCATTTTCTTAAACCAAATTATTTTACAGGGGTCACGTAATCGCATACTTATACGGAAATACATGATACGGATTTAAAAACTCCGTGTAGTGGGTTAAAACCTTAATGCACATGCTGTTAACCTAAATGCAGGTACTTAGGTACGTTATATAGAGATTATGAAGTACTAATACGAAGCGATCGGAAAAGGGGAAGTAATATAGGATAAATGATAAGTTTTTATTAATTGTATCAGTCGATGCGGTGTTGTTTTAAGGATCATATGTATACAGTGTGTCCCTTGCCATTGGACAAAGCCGAAATGTACACGTGCATTAGGGTATTTAGAACCAGTGTACAAAGTATGATAACAACGGGTGTAGCCGTTTCGAAGAAATTAACAAATTACCATTTTTTTATTTTGGAGCAGCCTGTATGTGTAGTAGTAGCTCCTAAGGTAATATCCTCAAAGAATAGTAAGAAACCTTCTTCGACCTTTATGATTATCTTTTTTTTTTATGACACTAATAAGCTTTTGACTTTTGAAAAATGTCATCATTATCAAATATTTCGAACAAATTGTCAAAAACACTGCCAAAGATTAACACAGTGTGTTACTTTTTGTTGTCGATTATTGCAAATAACTTTTGTTCGAAAATTTTATTTTTTTATCTTTTGTTCTAATTAAAAAAATATTAACGTCACAGCATTCTTGAGAAGTAACCCTACGTGGGATATCAGGGTTTGTCCAATGGCTAAGGTCACCCTGTATATGGGACCCATTACATTGAAACAATACAAATATCAGAAACTACAGTGAAAATCTGACAATCGTACTGTTTGCATGAAACTCCTGTTACTAAACGATACTTGACCGTGCCCGAGTCATGTAAATCAATAAAAAAAAAAACTAAGAATGAAAAACAAGAAAATCGCTATTTTGACGGCTTAATGATGCGTTGCCATTGCCAAGTTTTGCTGATTGTACGTAAAAAGCAGCCGCCATCTTCCCCCTACCGTAGGGTGCTGCCAGCAGGTCTATGTTCCGAAGTATTTATTTCTCGTAAGGCGTGATGTTCCTCGTATCTCAATAATCACCTAAAGGCAGTAACCATCTTTCCCCTATGGGCAGTGGCTATCAGGTCCATGTTCTGCAGCAGCTGTTTCTCGTAGGGCGTGCATGAAACTCCTGTTACTAAACAATACTTGATCGTGCCCGATAATCACCTTAAAGGCTGTAGCCATTTTTCCCCTAGGGTCCTGGGCTATGGCCAGCAGGTCCATGTTCTGCAGCAGCTGTTTCTCAAATGGCGTGATGTTCCTCATGTCGCAGCTGAGCAGGAGGGGCGCGGACCACATAGCCCACAAGCCCATTTGGATGCGGCTCTGGCTATCGGTTAGACCTTTGTTTCCTAGGATTATCTGGAAAAAAAAACATTAACAATTTTTTTTGTACCTACGTATTCTTGTAAATAAACGCTTCTATTCTATTCTATTCGTACGAGTACCAATGGCTTGAATAAAAAGTGAATCTCTATCGAACAGCTGTCTATATATTCCTAATTCCTGATACTCTCCCTTTAAAACATTTTGCGGTCTTGATAGTAAATAGCTAAGGATTTAAGTATGCCTTGCCTTAAATTCCTATTGACAGACAGACATCAAAGTGTATAGAGACACTTCGTAATAAAAATACGTACTCCCTGCCACAAAAAATTATATAGTGATGGTTCCACTAATAAAATTTAGCTAGGTACTCTGCATGTACAAAGGGATTTACAAAAATCAAACATGTTTTTATGAAATTGATGTTAAGTCATACAACATTTTTTATTTCTTTTAGCCTCGGGAACGCATGGTTAAAATCCTTCGGAATCTTCGTAGGCACCTTGTATACATTTCACATATTGTTTTTTCGTTAGCAGACATCTCTGCTTAATACAAAATTAATTAACGATTCTATTTAAAATAATTATCTAAACAATCCATTATGCACGAAAGTAACACTTTGCTTACTATGTCTGGATCGTTCCACTGGCCCGGCTTATGGAACTGCCTGTACAGCTTGTTGTTCTTCTCGTAGTAGTCTGTGTCCATACGACGTTGCCGAAGTTGATGAAGATGTCGTGGAAGTTGCACCTCATGTTTCAATGCTGCGCGATAGGCGCGTAGCAAAATTGAGAGCGCGGGATTTGACGATGAACTCTTTGCCCGCCTAATACTTACCATGTCAGGATCGTTCCACTTGCCCGGCTTATGGAACTGCCTGTACAGCTTGTTGTTCTTCTCGTAGTTGTCTATGATCCATACGACGTTGCCGAAGTTGATGAAGATGTCGTGAAAGTTGCGCCACATGTTGCAATGCTGCGCGATAGGCGACTAGCAAAACTGAGAGCGCGGGATTTGACGATTAACCCTTTGCCCGCCTATTACTTACCATGTCAGGATCGTTCCACTGGCCCGGCTTATGGAACTGCCTGTACAGCTTGTTGTTTTTCTCGTAGTTGTCTATGATCCATACGACGTTGCCGAAGTTGATGAAGATGTCGTGGAAGTTGCGCCACATGTTGCAATGCCGTGCGATAGGGGCGTAGCTGAACTGGAAACCCGGAAAGTGTTATTTTTTTATGAAGCTGTAAGCCACATAATAAATCATAGTACTGTGTAATCATTACGTGACAGCGGAAGGTGACGATTATTGTCCAGCCCTAACGTGTGATGTCTCTCTTAAGCTGCGAAAATTTTAAAATAAGCCAAAATTGAGGTGCACAAAAACCATTGCCATTTTTGCCATTGCTACCATTTTTTTAATTCCAGGAAAACAGCGACGTCTTTTTTTTTATACTTCTTCGGTGGCAAACAAGCATACGGCCCGCCTGATGGTTAGCAGTCTCCGTAGCCTATGTACGCCTTAGACTCCAGAGGAGTTACATGCGCGTTGCCGACCCTAACACCCCTCCCTCCCCTCGTTGAGCTCTGGCAACCTTACTCACCGGCAGGAACACAACACTATGAGTAGGGTCTAGTGTTATTTGGCTACGGTTTTCTGTAAGGTGGAGGTACTTCCCCAGTTGGGCTCTGCTCTAGATCTGGAATGACATCCGCTGTGCTGTGCCCTACCACACAAAGCGAACAGACATTCACAATGCCCATACCTGTCTTGTGGACGTAGTTTAAGGATGTACCCCCGGGTACATCCTTAAACCAACGAGTCAAAGACTTCAGGACAAGAATTCAGGACGTCAAACAAGTGACTGAAACTTAACTTGCATTTGCAATGACCATGATTGGATCCTTATGCCATAAAGTCAGTTAACACTGTTTTCAATAGTAGCTAAGATTTTACTACAAAAAATAAAATACATAATAATAATACGTTCTATTCCTACTTACCTCACTCTTATGAATATACTCCTTATAATAAGGCCAACTGCAGGAGAACACCATGGGTCTTCCAGTCTTATTCAAATAGTGACCAAGCTTTATGTATGCTGTAAACAAAAGACTTAAAAATAATAAATGTGTACATTTGGTCTTAAATCACATCACAACATGACGCGGTTATTTGCGGAAAGTGACAATCGTTAACTACAAAAATAAAAAATGCATGGAAATGATCATGTAGCTTTTCGTTAGTATCTGTACCTTCGTTAACGCCTTATGTCATCAAAACAAACATCACTCACGCGCCAAGCTCCCGGGCGCAAGCGAGCTATCGTAAACCTTAATTGCCATAACACCTATAGTTGTCCTTGGCGCTGGCTGTGGGCACAACAAGTAACGACGACTTCTCGATCGTCACCTTTGCTATGACCCAAGATATAATACTATAACGCCTTAAGCACGATGCCACTGAACAGTGCACACAGACTAACCACTCTGTGACAGCGGAGCTCGCAATAAGTAGGTAAATAATTACATAATTTATAATATAATTATGAAATGTAATCTGTATAATTAAATTACCAGTATCAAGATACTTGTCTTCCACAAAGCAGCCGTCAACTTTGAGGTAGTCCACGTCCCACTCCGCGAACTGCTGGGCGTCGTTATCGAAGTGTCCGCGAGAGCCTGGGTAGTGCATGCACGTGTCGGTGCCCACGTTTGTGTACATGCCGAATTTCAAACCCAGCTTGTGGATCTGGTGAGGTAGGGTTTGTTATAGGGATGTCATAAGCAAGGGGTAGCAATGTAAATTAGTAGTTTCTTATCTCATCAATTCCATAGAGTAGGAGATAAAATATGTATTTGCAGTTACTTTTATACTATAGGTAGTCACTGCCCCCCTGTCCTCCCTTGGCGACGCCCATGCAACCCATTACTAATATTCTCTAGAGACTACTATATAAAGTGACTTGTTATTATTGCATTGGAGTGTACCCAATCAATATGTTATGATTTTTTTAAGTGATAGCAATCTATATGGTAATAATACTCCTGTTTTCACCTGACATGTCTAAAATCAGCAAACACTTTATGAAGATAAACAGTCTAAAATTAAAGTATCTAATGGTATACATTGTGTAGCCAGAGACAATACCACAAAGTGTGTGTGACATCTCACTTAAATCAAAGTACTATATCAAAAACTCACATAGTCTGCTAAGAACTTCATACCCCTCGGGAATCTTTTTCTATCCGGCACCAGACGGTCATCGCTGTCCCGCAGCTTCTCCGACCAGCAGTCATCAATCACAACATACTCATACCCGGCCTCCAGGTAGCCGTCATTGAATAATGTATCCGCCACGGACATTATGAGTTGTTCACTAGAAATTAATGTACACTTTTTTGTTCCTCATAGTTTCTTGCGATTAATACCTGTAGATTGTGTAATTCACGAAGACACGAGTCTTGACTTTTATTGTCATGTTATTAAAGGTTAGATTAGACAAATCTGCATGTCATTGTGGATGACACAAACTATAGTATGTAAATTTATTGGAAATTAATACTTATTTTATATTCCAAATTCTAAAATGACAGATTAATTGCCCCAATTTATAGACATTTGTCATTTTAGTACAAAATTGGTACAATAGCACTTAGCAGGATGATTGGGTAGTTAATTGACCAATCGAACATATTAAAGTATTCCATTTAATGTTTTTAAAATGTAAGTTCAGTACAGAAGTATTTGATGGCCTGTCATGCGGATGTGTGGTTTGTATAAGAACTTTTTTAGCATTTAAAAGCTGATGATTATTTTTCTATGCATATTTTTGACCATAATATGGTCAAAATACATGTCATATGTATCATGAAAGAGTATCACTTAACCTGCAAATCTTCAGGAAATTCCTTCAAGAAACTTATTATTATTCAATGATCAATTGATCAGGCAGGCAGTTATGACAACTGATACAGCCTGTATAAAATAGGTAATCATCTTAACATTCATCATGAAAGAGTTATAATATGCTTGTCTAATTTATTTTTAAACTGGTTCACATTTTGCACTGAAATCACATCATCTGGGAGTTTATTCCAAGCCCTCACTACTTGGTTGCTCAGAAAGTGTTTATGTGGGTTACTGTGAGATCTATGCCTTTTTAGTTTTAAGTGATAACCTCTCAGATGGGTATTGTTGTTACGCTTGAACATCTCTTGAAAATGGCTGAGGTCATTGTGTTTCCTACAATATTTTATGTTCATTAATCAGTTAACAGGTTTCAAAACAAACATTACTACAACTGCAATGCATGCAAACAATCAATATGCACGAAAAGATAGTTCATGTACAAACACTGTAACAAAATCATTATTAAGATACTGTACAAGAACACTTTTTTATGCAACCAAGCTGGTTTAATATTTTTCTTATCAGATAATAAGCATTACTTGCTTTGTAAGGCTTTGATAATCACGTTTATGTGTGGTTAATTTCATTAATTCTGCATATTCTATCAGACAGATACATGATAAAATCTTAATTAAAAACAAAATAACAACATTACATCTCAGTACATTCTTTAAATACTTTGCAGCACCATACCACGTAGACATTGTTTGTAAACAATAAATACCGGTGGAACTCACTTGAGACATTTATCGGGGTTTTTAACACAGTCGTCGGCGCACTGGTAGTACCCCCACGACATCCAGCCCATGGGAGGTGTCCGGGCTACGCCGTTATTCAGTAACAACACGAAATCTAAGCACATAGCGAAAATAAACACGAAAATCTGAATTCCTACACCCATTCTGGTTCCGTAAAATTTACTCGAGTTTGTCCATTGAATATTAGTTTATATTAATCGAAAATTTTTAAATTTAACTAACCGTATCCGAATTAACACATTTTCGCAACGAAATATTGTTTAACTGAAACACGCAAAAAAGTGAAAAACTACCCATATAAAAATGAGTGACACTGACATTTATGACTCGAGGGAGTCGTATTTTCGCGTATAATTTCTCTCAATAAATGAACATTTAAGAGTTGAGTTGATAACGTTCCATACCGTAACGTCATCGCAAGTTGGAATTTGGAATCTGAAAGTACCCAAGTCAGCGCTTTTCAAACTTTCACGAAAACAATCGGTAAAACTACACCCTAACATTTTTTTGGGCAAAATCTAGCAGTAAAATCTTTCCGTAAAGGCTATTAGGCCCCGTTGTCACATCAAACGCAAGCCGTCACGTACGGTCGAACTATCGGTACATATGAAATAAAAAGTAAGTGTAGTCGAGCTAGACGATTTAAGTAAAGGGTCGGACGGACCTTGCCTGCGTGTTATAGCGTTCGTTGTGACCCTGTATTGGAAAAACTCGAAAGGTTAAGAAAATAAACCTTGTGACTAGCATAAAAGCAAAAGGGCGGGATTTCATTCGGTTCGGTACAAGCATTACCTACATAAAATAAATATTTTACTACTACTTAGGAGATTCTTTTGAAGGAAAACACATCTATAAATTTTCACAAGTAAAAATTGATTTACAAAGTGGGCATAAGTATAGTCTGGCAAACAACTTGTCAGTCAGTAAAGAACCAGGAAAACTATACTCATCCCTTTCTTTTGCATGCTACTAGGTATATCTTAAACATATCGGTTTGTACTCTTTTGTACGTTAACATTGTAATCCCAATAGGTACTTAATAGGTAAATAGCAGATTGTTGAGCACAGATTTTTGAGCTTTAAAAGCCGTTACTATATTTCAATACATATTATAATGTAGCCGTAACGCGGCGCTCGGACGGAAAATTTTGGATCTTCAGTAAATAGAGACGGAAGTAATACTGTCTTTTATAGTTATCTAGTTCATTAGTGTCAAAGCGACAGTGATCATACTCCGCTAATGGGAAATCCGGACCACTCATTAGCGCTTGAAACTAGAATCTACCCTTTATCGCTATTCGCTAACTCACTCACTTTTATCATTAAAATTGTCCATCTCGCTTCTAAATTGTGACAAAGAAAGGAGTATCATAATGGAATCTGGGGGTTACAAGTCAATTTCAATAGAATTGTAGGATTATTTTATTTCTCGTATATTTTCCAATGTTTGTAAGTACTAAAGTGTTTTATTCTTACTTTTTTATGAGATCGTTGAACTATTGATCAATTGAATCACAAAGGTGGATTCTGAACCTTTTCTGGAAAATAACGTAATTATTGTGTAATCCAATCATTCGATTTCGTTCCTCTTCTGTTAAGAGTAGTACCTACGGTAAAAAAAAACTCGCAGTCAACCTTTTTACTACAAAAGTAACCGTATGGCGCCCCCTTTTATTTTTGTCGACTTTTTTTCGTCCGATTTTGCTAAAATTTTGTGGTAGAGTTGGTTGGTGAGTACTTACTTAGTCAAAAAAATCGTTAAGTAGATTGTGGATTTAGTTAGTTTGGTCCAAGTTAATGCTATAATTATGCTAATACTTAATTTAACACATATTTTGTACGCGTTTTCTCAATCTGACACAAATTCCAAATCCGATACATGGAAACTGTCTGATTAAGAAAATGCGTACAAATAATTTTAAATTGAGTAACAGAACAATATAGCAATAAAATAACTTGGGCCAAAATGACCAAATCCACAATCATCTTAACAATTTTTTAACTGCACACCAACCCTGCTAGATTTGGTTAACGCATAACTTAATCTATCACGCTCGAGTGACTACAAAAATTCCCTCTTAGACTCTCCTAATTGTAATAGTTTTAGCTCAAACAAATACTGGGTAAAGTTAGAACAAGCTAAGTTGGCAGTGATTTTGAGTATTGTTAAATACCTATTGCATGCCTTCGCTGGTAGAACATGAGATACTTTTTTAATGTTATCACCTCATGTAATTTAACTGTTCTTCCAAAAAATTATATTGATTGATTGATTGATTGATAGGCCAGACAGTGCAAGTGCTATTTAAACGTCATAATTTCAAAGAAGTTTGACGTTTAAAATATTACTTGCACAGTCTGACTTAGCTTGGTCTAACTCTAAACGCTTCTCTTTCGGATATAAATTATGAATGAGAATATTATTTCAGTGTATGTCTATTGCAGATATCAACGGAGATGGACGGTGATGGCATGTAGCGCGATGCGGTGGCCGCTTGTGCTGGCGCTGCTGGCGGCGGCGCACGCGTTGCCCACGCAGGACCCTGTGTTGTTCGAGGCCGCGTTCCAAGGTAATGTAGACCTTAGCGTGTGGTATTAAGGGCGGGGATCCCATGTAGCGCGTTACGGTGGCCGTTCGGGCTGGCACTGCTGGCAGCGGCACACGCGTTGCCCACGAAGGGCCCTGTGCCGTTCAAGTACTTCGAGGCCGCTTTCCAAGATAATGTGGAAGTTGGCTCGTTGTGATAAATGCGGGGATGCCTTGTATGTACCTTTCGCCATAGGATGGTTTGATTGAGCTGGCAGCTGGTTAGTAGCATATGTGGAGCATTCCACCGTTACCTAATAGGCATTTGCACTCATTTTTTTACTTTGCAAGTTTGGTACTCTTTTGGTTTGTCTTTTTATCGTGTATTAGTGTCATCTTAATGCTGATTGTGTTCTTAAAAACTTTATAACCTACTTTTACAATACGTTCCTAAGTTGACAAAGAAATTCGGCATTAAGGCAAACGTTACGTAAGCGGCTCGTACTCATAATTATGCTAATACTTAGAGCTATAATTAGGCATAAACTATGGATTTTTCTAGCTTTTTTTAACATCTAGTTTTTTTTTTGAAAGATTAGATGAAAAACTTATCGTTTTCATGGATGCTCTATGCACAAATATGGACGTAATAAAATAACGTGAACTTAGTTGCCTGCTTATAATAACAGCGAGGACGGCATATAACACAATGTGATGGAAGCGCTGCTGGCGCTCCTGTCCACGTAGGACCTCCTGTTGTTTGTGACCCCGTTTTAAAACAACTTGGACCTTAGCTTGTTGCTCTAAGGACAGATATGGCTTGAATGCCTCGCTATTCGGTGGTTCGTGCTGCCACAGACCAGACCCCATGCTGTTAGAAGTCACTTTTCAAGGAAGCGTAGACCTTAACTCGCTGTTCTAAGGGTGGTGATAGCATGTAATTAGAGCCTGCTATTTTTACCCTATTCCTGGAATACACCATATTCCCGGATAACGAATGAGCCATGACCGGATGCGAATGACCAAAATCAGATCATCATCATAGTGATATCCCTAGGTAAAAGCATATCTATGTGAGTGGAAAAACAGGTCTTACTCACCTCACCGCTGCTGAATTCTCCTTGGATATCCTTAACCATACAGAACGTGATCAATACTAAATAATGTGGCTATGAAAAACTATTTTCTTGCAAAATTATGACGTCGATATGTGATTTATTCTAGTCTATCACAAATATTTATGTTACTACTCAAAAAACCTTTCAGTAACACGTAAGTAATAACTAAAAACATAAAATCTAACGCACCTTGCCGAACAGACACTAAAGTATCATAAAAAACTAATTTGTAAGATAAATATTACCTTCTTCATCCTATCATGAACAAAATGTGATTGCCTTGCTTCCAAGCGCGCTCCATATCCCATAATGTAGTTTAAACTCTTATTCAATAAGGTGCTACGCTACTGTTCAAGTGTTTGACACAAGTCGTAGTAGAAATAAAACAGTAGGCCTACATTAAATTGACAATGATGCTTCTATATAGATAATAGATTTCGCTGTTTATGTTGTTTACAACACAACACAACACTGGAAACTAATCTCAAAAAAAAAAAGATCTCTGCTTGCTCCCCATTCCCTAAGTCTTACATTCCATGTCATGGCTCACGATGCGTTCGTTTACTCTATCTACCACACTGTACGTGCCAATGTCACTTAATCAACATCAAAATGAACAAGTCACCGTATGTATACGCACCAACTAAGATAAAATTAATGTGCATGATCTGTAATTGGCATACTTCTCCCAATTCACTATGCTAAAGTGTCGTACATCAAACTAAGAACATCATCGACTTAGCGTTGCAGAAGGTAAGCCAGGCACTTAACTCGGCTCCAGAGCCAGAAGTCCCTACTTTACAGACTTCCCCCCTACCCCCATATGGGTTGGGGGCGATCTAGGGACGGGCACCTGGTGAGGCGAAATGCCCAAGATACTGAGTGCGCGGTGCCCTTAACTTTTTGTAACTGTGCTTTGTATGCAGCGTTATATATGTATGTATTGTAATTTACATTCAACAATTTGCCTAACTTTATAAACCTTTAAAATAATTCTTATGGCTACTTGTACCATCCCACTAACTCGGGGTTAACCAGTTAAACCTGGTGTTACCATGGTTACCTGTACAATTTCACTCTGGGTTAACGGTTTAACCGGTTAACCCCGGCTTAGTGGGATGGTGCAAGTGGCGCTTAGTATCGCTGATTCAAGTACTTATTATATTCAATTTCAAACATAATCTTTTGATAAAAGGCATCCTAGAAAAGTATTTTTCACAGCTTGGCTACGGTAACTACCCCCCTCCTCCTTGTCACAAAATGTCACATTTTCTTGACTCGTCCCCTCCTCTAAACTATTGACGTAATTGATGGATGTCCCCTTTATGAAGATAAAAACAGGTTTTGTATATATCTACATTTTTTACACTCTCGATGAAGAAACATGCATGTTCACGCCTGGCGCTGTACCAATGATGCCAAAATCTTAGCGAAAGCTAATGGAAATAACCCAAATCAGTCAAACTTATCAAAACCTCATTCAATTATTCACCCACATACTAAAAACGTATGTGGGTGAATAATTGAATGAAGCATACACTCAAAAAACTCTTTCGGTCGCCATATCGCGTTCGGGAAGGGTTTTAAAAGGCGTAGAGAAAAAGCCGCAAATTGTCGGCCCGTCCCTAGCCGCTCCATTGGCGAGGTTTGCTTATTGGTTCATTGCTTGCGCCAGTGTTCGCCACAAGTATGCTTTGCGCTTGGCTGGAACTCATTTTTATCGGTCAATCGGTGGCTTTTTTTTATTCTTGGTTGATATGTATTTGTGGAGAATGCCTACTAACTTTAGCGATTTATAAGTGAAATCAGTTGTGTCTGGTGCATTAAATATTAGCTCCTACCGTCACAATTTTAATCATTTTAATGTACCTATATTTTTATAATAATTCATTGCAATTTAAATTTTTAACAGGTATCTATAATAGGTATCCTGAGGGTCATAAGTGAGAAGAAGGACTGCCCCATTCTGGGACACTGGGTGCGAACGCATGCGCAAGTACCGGGTGTTCCAGAGGGTGGCAGATATATATTTAAACTAAAATTATTATTATTGTTATTTATTATTTATTTGGTCTGTACACACTAACATAGTTTAAGTGTTATGTAATTATTATTAATACTATATAGATTTCGTCTGAAATAAACAATTTTTTTTATAAAGTTTGGGAACCGCTGGTGCTCATCTCATTATAGTTCGTGTCATCCATGATGACGCGCAGATTTGTCAAATCTAACCTTTAATAACATGATATTATGCGTCAAGGCATGCGTCTTGTACCATGTGTTTGCTTTTTTAAATGCCATTGATTGAGTTAAGAGGGAAGAATAGCTTTGCGATCCTAGCGAAATAACGGTACTTTTTCTATGAAATTTCATACCGGGAGAAAACGTTTTTCACTATCTAAATTTTAACAAATCACTTTGATTTTGATCGCTTCAGTATAATATATTCTAGGTTTAATAGGTTATGCTTAAAAAAAATGTGTTGCAAAAATTGAAAAAAAAAAACGAAAACATATAAACATAGTTTTTCATTGTGTCAGTAACATACTAAAAAATCATGGAGAATGGAAAATATTTAGAAGTGGAAAAACGTATACTATTTTCGTATTTACGTTCACGTGGTATTCTCCCCTATTAAGTTTTGTTTTATATTTGGATCCACCGGATTTGCGTTTCAGAAATGTCATTTAATAAAAATATAAAAACAAAAACCTTTTTCATAAGCAACTGAAATTTGGATTTAAATGGATTTGTTATACAATTTCCATTCCAATATTTAATTCCCGATTCCATAAATAACGATATTATTACCTAAATGGTTCATTGAAAGTACCCTCAAAAATTATACTTAATAATAATAATAATAATAATAATAAATAAAAAAAAAAAAAAAAAAAAACCGCTGACACTGACGCACGCGTCAATGGAAAAAATCACTATTTTATTTAACTTTTTAGTATTTTTATCGCCGTTTTTACTTTTGGAAACAGTTTTTGTGTATTTTTACCCTTTTGAAATTACATATACCTAACATCCAACATGTGTTCCCAAGATCATAGTGCTAAATACACGGATTACGTAAACTGTCAAACGGCGATGTGAATATTCAAAATAGTGACAATGATAACAAGATCGCGTACGAAAGCGGCACAACAAAGCGCACGACCACCACCCCCGCCCGCGTCGTCCAGCTCCTCGCATTCGTCGTCAGGCGACGAATACGCTACTGCGCCTGACGCGAACAGCAGCGAGTCGAGCAGTGACGAGCGCGGGCCGTCGCCCTCGCCACCACCACCACCAGCGCGACGAGGAAGGCGACCGCTGCCGGCACGCTTGGGGCCTGCGGGACATCCTGCCCCGCCCAAGGTTCCCGCTGCCGGTGGTGCAGTGCGCCGCATGAAATGGACTCCATCTATAAACGAGAACGTCATGCGAGCGTACTATGGGGCTACAGAGGGGGGAACAAAACTATCCGCGTATCGTTCAAGAATACTGCCTCTGTTTCAGGCTCTTGAACCCACCATCATCGTGTCGGAGCAGCGATTATCGGATCAGGTGCGCGTCATTCAACGGCTAAAGCGGTTGGATGACGCGACACTTGATCGGCTTCGCCAGGAGGCTCTCTCTGCTCGCACGGCCTCCACCTCGGTGCGGAATCTGCCTGCCACGTCGCCGGATCCGGTGCCCGCACCCGACCTGGCACCGGGGGCACCGCCGGCTGATTTCAGTACCGACGAGGGGGACGTTGCGAGTCAGAGCGTGAGTATACCTGTTAATGAGCAACTGAGGAGGACTTTGGAAGAGGCGATTACGCAGTATCGCGCCACAACCAATTCTAGGCCACGATTACCACGTTTGCCTATGAATAGACGCAATCTAGCGCTAGTGGGAGCCCTAAACGCTTTACTAGAGCCATACATACGGACTAGTAAAGATTTAGATGATACGCACTCGATCATGTACTGCGGAGCCATCGCGGCGTGCCGTGTTGCTCGAGTCAAGTTAATAAAATAATAAATCCGGACGCTGAACGTGCACCTAGGACCGTCGGAGGTGTCCCTGCATGGCAAGCGCGGATCGAGCGTCGTATCAGCTCGTTTAGGACTCTCATTGCAAAGCTGATCTGCTTCAGGGAGGGCAACAATCGCCCTCGAGTAATGCGCTTTGTGAACCAGGCGTTCGCGGGGACGAATATCAGGCCCCGCGAATACATGGCCAATGTCACGGAGCGCATCGACTTTCTAAAGCAGAAAGTCTATGCATGGGCAAACCGTATTCGCCGCTACAGAGAGCGTGTGGATCGATTCCAGCAGAATCGTCTTTTTCAGAGTGACCAAAGGAAGGTGTACCGGAAGTGGGAGGAAACCAACCCTCGTGCGTCCGACACGCAGCCGCCGGATGCTACTGCCATGACTGACTTCTGGCGTAGCATCTGGTCGGTGCCTGTCGAACACACCGAGGGGAGTTGGATGAGTGTTGTCGAGCGTGAGTGCGAGTCCATCGAACCTATGGGGGCAGTCACCATCAGCCCCGATGACGTAAGTTGTGCCATCCGCACGGCCCAGAATTGGAAAAGCCCTGGGCCGGATGGATTGCACAACTTCTGGCTAAAATGGTTTCGATGCTCGCACTCGCGCTTGGCAGCACAATTTCAACAAGCCCTCGAGCTTGGTTCTCTCCCACCTTCCTTAACAACTGGTGTCACCTTCCTGCTCTATAAGTCCGGTAGTACCACGGAAGCGAAGAACTACAGACCCATCACGTGCTTGCCTACACTTTACAAGCTCCTTACATCCATTTTGAGATCAAAAATCAACGCGCATATTGTCGCTAATAACATTTTGGCCACTGCTCAAAATGGATGTAGGGTTGGGTCCCGTGGTACTAAAGAGCTCCTCCTCATAGACATGACTATTTGCCAACAAATCCGACGGAACAGGGGGGCCTTTTCCGCCGCTTGGATTGACTATAAGAAGGCCTATGATTCGGTGCCTCACTCATGGCTGGGGAGGGTCTTAGAGCTGTATAAAGTTAATACAGCTTTGAGAGCCTTTCTAAGCGCGTGTATGAGGCAGTGGACCACAGTCCTTCGTCAACCAGGAGGCGAGGATGACCGCCCTGGCCCGCAGGATTTTATAAGGATTGAGCGAGGAATATTCCAGGGTGATAGTCTGAGTCCTCTGTGGTTCTGCCTAGCTCTGAATCCCCTCAGCACCCTGCTGAAGGATTTGGGACTAGGTTGCCGGCTTCGGAGAGAGGGTGAAGTAATTTCTCACCTTCTTTACATGGATGACCTCAAATTATTTGCACCAAATAGCCAAGATTTGTTGGAGCTACTGAAAACCACCGAAGTCTTCAGTAGTGCCATCAACATGGAGTTTGGTGTCGATAAATGTGCGGTTATGCATGTACAGCGGGGGAAGGTTGTAAATTCAACAAATTTACAACTTTCTGAGACAATGTCTTTCAGATCTATCTCTGAATCAGAAACCTACAAATACCTTGGTATGTCACAGTCGTTGGGTATTGAGGACGAGGGTATTAGACAGTCGGTGAAGGAGCGCTTTTTCAGTCGGCTCACAAAAGTCCTTAACAGTCTTTTGTCAGGAGGCAACAAAGTGCGCGCCTTCAACGCCTGGGTAATGCCCCTACTCACATACTCCTTTGGCATACTAAGGTGGACTCAGACCGAGCTGGACGCCCTGGATCGGAGGGTCCGACTACAGCTCACCACATACCGTATGCTACACCCACGCTCGTCTGTTATGAGATTGTACATCCCACGGAAGTGTGGAGGTCGAGGCTTCCTAAACGCCAAAGATCTCCACAACCGCGAGGTGTGCAATCTCAGGAATTATTTCCTTAACAACGAGTGTGGGATGCATCGTGACGTGGTGGCAGTAGACAGGAACCTTACGCCGCTCTCCTTGGCAAACGAGAACTGGCGCAAACCTGTGGTACTAAGTACTGCGGATCGCAAGGCGGCATGGGAGAGTAAGGTGCTACACGGGCGGTTCTACAAGGCCCTCACGGGACCTGACGTGGACCTGCTCGCGTCGGTGAACTGGTTACGATTCGGGGACCTCTTCGGAGAAACCGAGGGTTTTGTCTGTGCAATTGCGGACGAAGTTATGATGACGAACAACTATCGGAAATATATCCTGAAGGACGGTACGGTCGACATTTGTCGGGCATGCCGCCGTCCCGGAGAGTCACTCAGGCATATCATTTCCGGTTGTTCTCATCTTGCTAACGGCGAGTACTTACACAGACATAATCTCGTAGCCAGAATTATTCACCAGCAGCTTGCTCTTCTATACCGCCTTGTGGACCGCGAAGTACCGTACTACAAGTACTCACCTGCGCCAGTTCTCGAAAATAGTCGTGCCACGCTCTATTGGGATCGATCTATTATCACTGACAGGACTATTGTAGCCAATAAGCCTGACATCGTGATAATAGATCGATCGCAACGCCGGGCCGTGCTCGTCGATATCACCATCCCCCATGATGAGAATCTCGTGAAAGCCGAGAAGGACAAGTCCAGCAAATACCTAGACTTGGCTCATGAGATAACCGCCATGTGGGATGTTGATTCGACGATCATTGTCCCAATAGTCGTTTCAGCGAACGGTCTCATAGCGAAGAGTCTCGACCAACACCTTGAGAGACTCTCGCTAGGTGGTTGGATCAAGGGTCAGATGCAGAAGGCGGTGATCTTGGACACGGCGCGGATAGTGCGGCGGTTCCTCTCTCTGCAGCCCTGACCACCGGCAGCTTGGGCCCTGCCCCGCTGCTGGCGGCACACTAGGTTAAGTTTTTTGCAATGTGTTTATATGTGTTTTATATAGTATTTTTTGATGTATTTTTATATTTTACTTTTATATCCATATTGTAAAAAACGTAACCTAAGAAGGAAGAGAAATAAAGGATGATAATAATAAAATACTTTATTGTGCACTACAAAGAAACATACATGTTACAAACAAAAAAAAAAAGGACATAAGTAAGTAGGTAACAACAGGCGGACTTATCGCTAAAAAGCGATCTCTTCCAGACAACCTTCAGATAGCGATTCAGTGGCTAGAAATAAAGTTATTGGTAGGGAATGCAATAACCGGGCGTTTTTCATTACCGGTAATTTACCGACGCGAGGTCCGACTAACCGGTTAACCGGTAAATTACCGGTTATACGTTTATGAAATAAAAAACATTGATTTTGCATTATTATTGATTGTGTCCTTATTTTCGTCAGTAACCTTTAAAAGTAATCAACAGCACGTTATAGAAACATCGACAAAACAAAATAATGAAAATAAACTATAAACATTAAACAAGATATATTTACTAATCATATTAAATAAAAAATCAAACATGTATCATTTCAAAGCGAAATGATCTTGTACATTAAATAAGCAACATTAAACTTTTTTAATTCTTTAAAAATCGCAGTAATCAAAGGGTAACAAAAAAGTGACAGTCGTCATTTAAATGTCATACACGTTTGCATTTACACATCTATCAATATAATATTGTTATTAAAGTAACTAAAACCGTAATCAACATTCATTAAAATCTAGTAAATATAAGAAAAAAAAATATTTAACAGCAAGATTAGTTTCATATCATTTTAACACTAGTTATTTTAAAATTGCACTTTAATAGGCCGTTATCGATTTTAGTCGCAAAAATGTCAAATTGATAGATTAAGCGCATGAAATTGTACACCTTTTGTTAACTATTAAAAATAACAAGTACTAGTTTCTATTAGCACGTCTTGTTATCTTTCATTATATTTTTTTTTTAAACAGACTCACTTAATTAGTAATGATTTTTTTTCTGATGGACGTTTAGGTAAACGCGCGAAAAGCAGTGATTTTGTCGATCTTATTTGTAAATTTCGTTAAGTTTGGACTGCTAAAAATGGTAATTTTGTATTACACATATCCTGTACTTCAACTTTAATAAAATACATTTTTGTTACTATAAATTTTAAGTAGTGTAAATGAAAGTTAGACGAAATCAATTTTCTCCAGAAATTACTTCAAAACAAGTGAGCATTTCTCTAAAAATTGACTTAATTTCAACGTAATTTTGATACTTAAACAATCTACAACATTTGCTGAAACTGTTCTTATACATCATTTTGTATAATTTACTACCATAATTTATATGAATTTTTAAAAACTATCCCTTCTCGTCACTTATTACCGGGGACGCACGCTTGCGACCTCATTATTAAAAGGCAAGATGAAAAAACGTGCTAATAGAAACCAATACTTGTTATTTAGATATTACGTAACAAAAGGTGTCCAATTACAACGACTAAATCTTTCAATTTAAATTTTTTGCTCTAAAATCGTTACCGGGCTCTTAAGATAGGAGTTGGAATCAGGAACATGTCATCATCAGATCATTCTGTTAATTATATATAAAATATAGAACGTTGCTTAGACATTCGTGAACGATATCTTGAACATAAGTAACCAGCGGTAGAAAATGTTCTTTCGCATTCCACACTTGTCTGACACTACAGACTAAAACAAAGGACACTGAACATAGTAAGGCGGATCGGGTAGGTGTGGCGAGAAGGGAAAGGGCGAGGGATTAGCGACCACTCATTTGTCACAAAACATTGCTTCCTAGTTCCTACTCCGACGAGATCATAAGATGCAGAAAAGTAAGTATTTTAAGTGTCTCTTCGTAATCGTAAACCGTAGTAATTGTTTTTTTTTGTAAGTACGAAGACACAGATGGGCTAATTCAACAGGTTGTTACATTTTTATTTGCCTATACAACGTTCGGTAAATTCCCGGTTACGGCTGGAAATTACCGGTATTTTACCGACTGTAATATTGGTCAAATTACCGGGTAACCGGTTAACCGGTTAACCGGTTAGCATTCCCTAGTTATTGGGCAGTGCAAAACCACATAAGTGTAAAGTTTATAAAATAAGTAAATAGAAACTACAAACAATGAGAAATAAACTACATAAACTACATATATTATATAGGCAACAATAATACACTACATATACCTACACAAAATACATAAATACATAATGAGTAATCAAGCAAGAGAAAAATAATGACCAGGTAAGAAAAAGATATGAGTGTAAGGAGCATGACTAAGAGAGAGATAAATAGTGTTCTTTTAGACGTGTTTTAAAAATGGGTAGGGATTGAGCACGTCTTATGTCAATGGGCAAAGCATTCCACATCCTTACAGACTGGAAAGTAAAGGATTTGAGGTAGAATTTAGTAGACGAACGAGGAGGAGCAAGAAGGAGATTCTGAGAACACCTGACAGACGTAAGAAAACTAAACCGCTTTTTAAGGTATTCAGGAGTATTGGGAATAAATAGAGTGCTATAGAGTAGAGACAGAATATGAGTATTACGTCGGAAACGGATCGGTAACCACCTGAGCTGTGACCGGAATGTGGAGACATGATCAAATTTCCGTAGCCCAAAAATGAAGCGAATGCACACATTTTGAAGCCGTCCGACCTTATTCAATTGCTCTTCGGAAAGATCGAGATAAGAGATGTCGGCATAGTCTAAAATAGGAAGAAGAAGCGATTGAGCCAACGCAGTTTTAGTTGAAAGTGGTAGAAAGTTGCGGAGACGCCTAAGAGATCCCACAGCGGCAAAAATTTTACGACCAACTTCATTAAGTTGCGGACCCCAAGAAAGAGTACGATCCATAATCACGCCCAAATTCTTTACTTGGGACGAGTACGGGATATGAACCCCATCGAATAATATAGGGGGCAGACTCTCAAAGTTCACCTTAGCTATGTTCTTAGGGCTACCAATAATAATAGTTTGGGTCTTCGTAGGATTAACTCTAATTCCATAGCAAGAACTCCAGTATAAAATGCGTTCTAAATCAGAATTGGTGGTAAGGATCAGAGAAGGTAGATCGGCAATTGGGCACTGAGAATAAATTTGGAGATCGTCGGCATACAAATGATAAGAAGAAAGGAGGTTAAGAGAAATGGAATTAATAAAAATAGAAAAGAGAAGGGGAGACAACACGCCACCCTGCGGGACGCCAGCTAGCGTGTTGCACCACGTTGAACGAACGTCATCTATTTTAATACGTTGCCGACGACCTTCCAAGTAACTGCGAAACCACCCACACGCCGCAGGAGATATATTGAGAGTACTTAGCACCCCTAATAGTATATCGAAGTCTACAGTATTAAATGCGTTGGTGAAATCAAGCAATGTCAGTATCGTTAGCTTCCCGTTATCCATTCCTGAACGGATGTCGTCAGTAATTTTAACTAGAGCGGAGACCGTACTGCAACCAGATCTGAAACCAGACTGAAATGGATTAAGGAGAGAGTTTCTATTTAAAAACGAAGTAAGTTGATAGTGCACTAGACGCTCTA
The DNA here is from genome assembly GCF_033807575.1 of Cydia pomonella. Classification (NCBI taxonomy): domain Eukaryota; kingdom Metazoa; phylum Arthropoda; class Insecta; order Lepidoptera; family Tortricidae; genus Cydia; species Cydia pomonella. The sequence continues at coordinate 27,363,718 of NC_084705.1, read as the reverse complement.
AGACTTTGGAAAGAAATGGCAAGATAGAAATAGGCCTAAAGTCAGGGAAAGAAGACGGATTAGATTTTTTAGGAATGGGAATTACATCAGCATCTTTCCAAATGTTAGGGAAAGAAGAAGAAGAAATGGAAGAGTTAAAGATGCTGGTAATTATAGGGACAAGAAGGTCAAGAAGCGGAATGATCATGTTACGGCCCACACAGTCGACACCAACGGCATTCGAGGAGATGTTCCGGATATTCTTCTCGACATCGCTATCAGTGACCGGCGTAAAAGAAAAGGGAGGAAATCCTGGTGTTGGAGAAGAAGAAAGACGAGTAAGAGTTTCAGCCTTAACTGGACCGCTAAAGAGAGCAGGCGAAGAAAAGTGCAAATTTAGGAGGTCGATATCAAAATCATTAGGAACTGAAGTACTGCTAGATTTACCAACTCCATAGGACTTGAGAAATTTCCAGATTTTAGCTGGCTCACCCTTTACCACTGACTCATGAATATGGTGCCGCTGTGCGTCACGGCACACCGTACTACAGCGATTACGTAAACCGTGGTATTTGGCTTTGTTCCTGTCCGTGGGTTTCAATTTAAACTTACACTTAGCTAAATTCTTCTTTGCGATTAAAGCCCTAATTTCATCGGACAGCCAGGGAGCTGGCAGATGTTTAATTTTTACAGGTCGAATTGGAGCATGAGTATCGTAAAGTTGAATGAGGAGGGAATTAAAAATCGCCACTTTGTCATCTACAGAGCTAGCATCAGCGATCACGCCCCAATCAATTTCACAGGCATCTTCACGAAGCTTAACGGTATCAAGCCGACTAAAATTGCGCTGGAGGACAATTTTTGGTTTGGGTTTTGGGGGACGAATTTTGTAGGAAAGGAAAAGTAGGTCGTGATAAGAAAAGGCTAAAGCAGAGTGTTGACTGTACTTCGCAACAAGAGAAGGAGACGAGACAAGAGTAAGGTCAAGAAGTGAAGAAGTACAGTTTGGAAAGTGGTGTGTGGCATTGGACGGTAAAATAGCAAGGTTACAAGCTTCCACGAGAGATTTCAATGACCTTGAACGGAAATCATTTTTTAAAAGACAAGTGTTAAAATCTCCCATGATAACATGATGATCATAAGACGGAATGAGATCTTCGAGTACCTTTTCAAAAGAAGAGAAATAATCAACATGTAGAGAGGGTGAGTAAAAAACTCCAAGAAGGATTTTAGCGTGAGAAATATTTAATTCGATGAAAAGGAATTCAGCGGCGTTTATGCAAGAGGTTGAGGCGGTGATGATAGAATACGGAATATGAGACCGAAGGTAGATGGCAACGCCACCACCACCTTTACCAATGCGATCATTACGAATTAAATGAAATCCCGGCAAAGAATAGGAGGTTGAAGGCAAACAAGGTTTAAACCAGGATTCCGAGACAAGGATAGCATGAATTCCGGAGAGATCGAAGGTAGTTAAAAAGTCGTTATAATGACCGGGAATGCTTTGCGCATTAATATGTATGATATTCAAATTTTTAGGGACATCTGTTAATTGGTTATTAAGAACGTCTCGGAGAGGGGGTGGGAGACTATAAAAACTACTATCGTCATTATCTGATGAGAAAGATGTAAAGTGGTCCGAAGATAAATCGCTTTCGCTTACCGATGTCATAAAATATAATATAAAAAATACCTAAATTATAAGGAAGATAAAATTATAAATATGTACTATACACTAAAATAAATAAATTATAGCTGGCACAAACCAATGAGGTTACGCCAGACCCGCTATCCACCAGCAGTTCACGCACTTAAAATAACAAGAAATACAAAATTAAAAGGAAAACATTACAGATAAGACAGATTAAAACTTAAGTAGCATTAAGACAGTGGAAACATAGCTTAGCAATTAGTAAATTTACACAACGTGAAACGGACCGCGAGAACAGAACGGTAACTTAGAGAAAAAAAATAAAAAAAAATATTAGACAGCTGTCAATGTCAAGTCGCTCCGCTAACGCCAGGAACCACAAACTCATAATATACAAATAAACGAATGACCCTCATTAAAAATAACAATACGTGAACAAAACAATAATTACTAAGTGGGTAGAAAAACAATTGATGGCGAGAGATAATCCTACCGAAACAAGAGGTTAAACTGTTAGCACTTACTTAATCATGTTTAAAAAAAAACAGGTGTATTTTAACTTCCTTTCCTCGTATTCGAATTGAAAAGTAGTGTTTAATTTGGGTGAACAATCCAAAGAGCATATAATCATTACGTGAACAATCTACTATTTACACAAACTTTCGTCAAACCTAAACGTCACTTTTGACATTGACATAACCAATCCAATCCATATCGTATCTTTATCTTGACGTACTTATCTTAAAGTTCGAATCGGGCCATTAGACCTTTTACGTTACGTGTCAAACACCTGAAGGTTGGCCACCTCCGAAAGAAATGGCAATTAATTTGCAGTAAGATGGCGCCACGTGACAGAGTAATAGAAACGCAGACATGTTGACAGATCGTATATCTCATCGCGATTACCTCGTCAACTGTCAACCGTGACAGTAATAAAGCGATAGTTTGTACACTTGATTACTCGTGTCTATCTACACGCTAATAGAACTGGTATAACTGTTGCATTTTTTCTTATATGGTGGTGGGATCCCTCTGATAATTTGTGATAATTCTTAAGAAAGATCACAAAAATGCACAAAGTTCAGATTATAGGTATAATATATAGGCGCGCGTGATGCGAACTCATCAACCAATCGCCTTGCGGCGTTGCCGTTGCACTGCACGATTGGCTCGAATTTGTGAGTGACACCACTGAACTAGCACCATTCTTAGTGCCTGTAAGGCCCGTCCTTAGATATATCTCAATGGGTCAGATGGATTAGTGAGAATTAGACAACACGTAGCTCAGTACAAATAATTTTGTTGGTCGAAAAGAGCCGACGTAGCTCTATTTGACGTTTATAGGCGCATTGTAATATGCCTACTTGGAAAATAAATTATCTTTATCTTATCTTAAAATGTGTCATAGTACGTCGGCCAAAAAAGTTTGAGAACCCAGCGTAAAATTTTATAGAAAGAAAGGTCAAAATTATTTTCGTTGTCTTTTTTTTGTTCCCAAAGAATGTGACAGAGTGTTGAGCTTTTTGTATGGGGTAACATTTAGTTTTTAATTTTCCTCAAGTGATCTACAGTTATGTATCATCCAATATCATTAACTTTTTTGTATTTTGATAAAAGACAATAATATAAGGCAGTGTCTTACCTGAGCGAATAATTCGCGAATGCGAAGCGGCGCGGCGCGGCGCGGGTGAATTCAATCCTTTGATACCTATGGAAGTGTCCTACGTGGGCGATCTCCGAATGCCGTTGGGCCGCCGCGCCGCGCCGCGCCGCGTCGCGTCGCATTCGCGAGTCATCGCCCACGTAAGCCGCGCTGTAAGTCTGACAGAGTGGTCAGAAACAAGACAATGTAAAAAAAAATGACCCATAAAAAAACGTTAAGTATACCATCAAGTGGGGTAACTGGGGACAGGAGGGATAGCGTTAAACAAACGAAATATTCCACAATTATATGAACTTGGCCAGGCAGTGTACTTTTTACAATCTCTGAATCAGGATTTACCAGTCTTTGGTCCAATTTTTCAACTATTAGCTATTACCTCAAAAGCCACATAGCACAGCACCAGGTACCTAATATTTATTTATTTAACCTTCATTGTATGTACAATACATAAAATACAAATGGCGGTCTTAGTGCCATAGAAACTCTGTGATAAAACAACGCAATAGAGTTTAGGGTCATTAGAATAGTTCTGACTCTGAAATAAAAGTACAGTCGGCGATAAAAGTGTGTGTATGTTTTTTACAAACCTTATTTTATTATTACTAGTGGCTCTGTGAGCTGATAGACCCCGCGAGCATAGCCTCAAACTGATTAGATGCATTGGCTACGCCACCGACAAAAAAATCTATATAATTATCAAAACTGCTCACAAAATTTCACGAGAATCCGTTGAAAATTGAGACCTGTACAGGAGAACATCCGGACATACGAAAGTATTTTTGTCCAAGCTGAAATGGAGACCTTCGCTAATGCTTGGTCAATTATTTTTTTAGGGTTCCGTACCTTAAAAGGAAAAAGCGGAAACCTTATCATAATCACTTTATTGTCCATCCGTCCGGTCGCCTGTCTGTTTATCTGTCTGTCAAGACCCTTTATCTCGGGAACGCGTGGAGGTATCAAGTTGAAATTATAACCATAATACTCAGTACCCCTAGTGTAAATATTTTCGACAGCGAAACGTGACGTACGCGTTTGCGTTAAGTGTCATTTTGTATGAGATTTTTGACTTTCCAAAACGTCCCGCTTGGCGCGCTGTTCAAAAACCCATACAAAATGAGACTAAACGCAAACGCGTACGTCACGTTTCAAAATCGAATTTATTTACACTAGGGGTACTGATCTAAAGTCCCTTGAAGCAGTGAAAAAATTAAACTTCCAAGTTAACGTAAAAAGATACGACACTATCTAGGGCATCAAAAATTATTTGGCAAGTAATTTTATCGTCTTATATTACAAGTATACAGAAAAACCTGAAAACGATTAAAAAAAGTTAAATCGGTACTGAGCCCTCAGTGGGCGAGTCCGAGTCGCTCCCTAGATGTCCGTTTATAATTTGTTTTTATTCTTTGTGAAAGATATAGCAGATAAATGTACGGCATATTGATACCGTAACGCGCCACACGGGGCTACCCACCCGTGAGAATGCGGGCCAGCGAGCGCGTTGATTCTATTAGGAGCTGGCGCTGGCGCGAGCCGAGCGCTTTTAACGGCTATTACAATCAAATGCTATAAGCGGGTCGAAAAGATGTGACATTTTACATGATCATATAATATAATATTAATGTAGCTGTAAACATCGCGTGTAGATCAAAACCGAATGTGTCTTTTCGCCATTTTGAAAAAAAAAAACTGAATACTGAACCGTCTGCAAAAATATCGAACCTGATCATATAATTTTACGGAGATCGGTTGAGAAATGTGACCTGTAGAACTTCTAGAAGAGAACAGCTGGGCCGGACAGACGTGCTACATATTTTGACTATTAAGGTGTAGAATTCAATTCAATTCAATTTATTTATTTATAAAATAATAATTTTACACGTCACAACATTCAAATTACAATCTGATAACTCTTTGACAGTGTGAGCTTTATGGTTTCGTCTTGATAACATTTTTACATGAAAATGGTTTTGGTGGTTCACTTCTTTTTTTAAGTTGCTTATGACAATCTTCGATCCCCTAATTTAAAGGGTTTTTTTATATACCACGTGGATGGCAAACAAGCATACGGCCCACCTATTGGTAAGCAGTCACCGTAGACTATGGACAGCTGCAACACCAGATATTACATGCGCGTTGTCGACGCCGTGGGGGTGACAACGCGCATGTAATATCTGAAGATATCCCGAGAATCTTGATTATCTGGGATAATCCAAACCCAAGTTATGAGGTCAAGCTCAATACCCCTTTTTTGCATCAGAGGTTACAAAGTCATCAACTAACACAAAAAGAGGTCAGTGGTACCAGGTAAAACTGTTATAGGATGTGAAACCATCGACGCTCGTGAATGTTTTTATGTGCCTTTGAAGTTCGCCCCAGTGAACGCAACATGCAAGCCGTGATGCAATTTGTTTCATCCCGTTTCGACCCGCTACCTCTGATTAAAGTGATTCAAATACAGAACCGATGACATACAGCTGGTAAATAACACTGCATTTCAATATGGACTAAGAGCTAGATCTGGAAAAAAGTAGGTACATGATAATGAAAGCATCGAAACTTGAAAGGCTTTCAGGCCAAATTACTGGCCTACCAGTCTGCATCTAAACGCCTGGAAGAGCTTCTGATCCATGTAAGGCATAAAGGGCAACCTTCCACTGACACAAAAGCGCAAAAATGTCGATATAATTATGTATCCTGCCTACCTTAACCAAAGACGCCCAAACTTGGTCATTAACAGAAGCCCAAAAGTCCCTACTTCAAGATTTGCTAGCGACCAATGGAGCATAGCATACTCGGAGTCCGTAGAACCGTGGTAGAACCGATCGCATGGAAGAAGCTCCAATATTTATATCGCAGATGTGGGTGTCAAGGCCGCCAAGCTCAATTGGGATTACGTGGGACACGTCTGTCGGATGCATCCGGAGATACCGTGAGCCAAAATAGTAATCGAATGGGCACCATAGATCACCCGAGGCAGACGGAGGCCAAAAAGAAGATGGCGAGACGACCTGGGTGCGTAGCCAATATATACGAAACGCAACTAGCACTGTCGCACTCTGAGGTCACACTAGTAGTGATAGCGAAACACAAATCGTATCGTTGTCGTAGCGCAAGCGATTGACACTCTGGACTCATTTTGTGTCGACTGGCAGAAGCATACACAAAGCCGTGACTAGAGCGAGAAGTCAGGGGTGCCCTATGCCCAGCCGCGGGACACAATTATATTCATATTATATACCATTTTCCAGGGCTAGCTTTCCGTCCAACACTAAGCTCCATTCCTACGCAGTAAATAAATAAAAAGGCACGTTCTCATTGATCTCAACTTACGTAAGCGACTCGCCCTAACTACACGCTGAACAATTTATCTGCCACCACACCTTACCGCGTGTCAACTCAACGACACTCTAAATTCACCTTTATCCCTAACGTACTAAAGTCTGCCCGTAATTCTTGAACAGTACTGAACTTGACGCCGTTACAAAGTTGTTTCTTCAACATTTTCAGCTCTTTTGAGATAATGACATACGTTGAAAAAGGAAAAGTGGTACAGAAGATGTTACGTTATTTTTTATTGTTCGCTTTTATTCATTTAAATGGTTTTGCTGTACCTACACAATTGAATACTTGAACGAAAGAATGTATTGAACCTCGATTGATTTTGATAGCAATTCAATTAGATTCAGGGACACAACATCGGTGCCCGGTGTAAAGAAAGGTTTGCCGGAATATCTTCTAGAACCCATCGTAGCCACTTAAAACCCCCATTGTATTAGTTCAAAGCTTGGAATTTACAAGAGCTACCAGATTATATTCATCTCTGACAATATTCGAGATATTGTCCAAATTAAATAATATCGTTGGATGAAGTGGTTCAAGTGGCCGAATGTTGTAATTTATTAATTTAGCTTATTATTAAAAGGATACACTTCAGCCGCTTCTCCATACAAACGTAGTCCCCATTTTCCTCTATAGATATTGACATTACGGAATATGATTTTACGTATTTGATGTATATCAACCATAGCTATGCCCCTATGTTTGATATTTTCGATTTTTTTTGTGTAAAAATTAGGAGCGAAAAACAGATAGCATACAATTTTTAAATTTGACAAATACTGCACGTCATCGTGGTTGACACCAACTATAGCTGTATGTATGTATGTCACTTTATTGCACATAAACAAAAAAAAATGTTATGTACAAAGGCGAATCTATCCCTAAAAGGGATCTCTTCCAGCTAAGCTTTGAGAAAATGCGAATGAATGAAACACTAACAGGAAAGGCTCAAACACTAGCTGTGTTTGATATACAGTATATTGCGTCAAAATATTTTTTAATAATGTCCCTTTCTAAAACTGACAAAAAAATCAAACGAAGGGGCATAGCTCTCGTACATCAAATTGTGTCAAAATATTTTCATTAATGTTAATATCCAGGGAGGAAAATGATGATGACGTTTGTATGAAAAAGCGATTTCGGAGCTGCCGTGGCCTATCCTTTTAATGCCTGGAATGCCTTTACATCCTGGGAGTACAGGGGCCTACTGATTAACAGTTCGCCGGACAGTATATCGGCCTGTCAATTAGGACAAAAAGTCGCTAGTTCCGAACAACTGATAGGCCGATACCGACCGACGGACTGTTAATCAGTTAATAATGGGGCCCCCCATTAGTCTTGTTAGAATCATTAATTGTGTTTTATCTATGCTTGACAATTTAACATAGACCACCTCAACTACTAGACGGAGCACATCGACAATCGGGGTCACAACTTATTACGGAATTAGATGCTCGATCGCTCCATTAAATTGCGCCCGCATTTACGTCCGGTACCTACTCGTGTTATTTAAATATTTACGTTAATTAAAAAAGTTACAAACCCCCAACGCTATATGCCAAAAAATCCATTTTATGTTAAAAGTGCCTTACATAATTTTGGAAAAGAGCTCATACTCTTCAAACTGCTGGATCGCGATCTGCGAAATTTCAAATCAATAGCTTAAGTACCTAGTTTTCGAGATATTTAGCAATGTGACAGGCGAACAGACGGACAGAGTCACACAATAAGGCTTCCTTTTGTACCTTTTTAGTTCAGAACCCTAAAAACCGCATCGAAATCGGTCCATTGTCGGAGAGCTACGATGCCACAGAGAGACAGACAAATATATTACGTTTTGCGTTGGAGGTTTAAAAAATAAGCTTAGTCGTGTACGGGTTCACCTGGGGGTATTTTAAACTATAAAAACTGCATCCTAGCCTAGTCGATAGTGACCCTGCTTAAACTCCAAGTTCAAATTCTGGTAAGGGCATATATTTGTGTGCCTGATGATGTGTGGTGATCTTGTGCTTTTTTGGAAACGCTTCATAATGCGGTGCCTGTGTAGTCTGTGATGCTTAATTACGAGTATAAATGTTTGTTCTAGGCCGGTGCGGCGCGGGCAGCCCGTGCGAGCAGCTCTGCCGCGAGCTCCACGACGGCACGTTCGAGTGCGGCTGCGCGCCCGGCTTCGTGCTCCACGTGGACGGCTACGGCTGCCTCGGTGAGTTATACTCAGCCTCGGTACTAGAGAGAGTGACGCCAGGTCCGAGTACGGCTTCCTGCTGCCCATGAACAGGTACGGCTGCCTCTGTGAGTAGTACTCACACTCGGTGCGAAAGAGAGCGATGGCACATTCGAGTACAGTTGGCTTCGTGTTGCCCGTGAACAGCTACGGCTGCCTCGGTGAGTTGTACTCAGCCTTGGTGCTAGAGAGAGTGACGGCACGTTCGAAGACGGCTTTGTGCTGCCCGTGAACAGCTACGACTGCCTCTGTGAGATGTACTCGGCCATATATAACTTTTTCTTCCAGTAGGATCGAAAGAGCTCCTGATCTTCAAAGTAAAAATTCCAATTATTCGTCTTTAATACAACAACGCGTTTCGTGCAATGCTACGGCTACCGTGGCGATGTAGTGCGTCTGGTATGTTCACCGAGAACAGAGTAGATCACTTTTACGCTATAATGCGTAAAAGGCATTGGTCGTTTGTCGGGAGAGTGAGCGAATCGGCGAACAGCATTGTTAAGACTGTGCACGAAACATGCTATTGTAGGAGTAAGGTTTCACTAACGCCTTTTTAACCTTAGCTTAGTTTAGTGTAAAAGGTATATATTAATTAATAATAATTGTAACTATAACTATAATTTTTAAATTGGTATGTAATGGGTTTATACCTTAATAAATAGCATTTTTATTTATTTATTCCCTAATCTAAATTAACTGATCAAAAACTACATTTTTTATCATTTTGTTTCTATTTCAGAGTTGAACTCAACAAAACCTTCAGAAACCTCATTAGACACTGAAGAAGATGTCCTCTACCAAAAAGATGTGTCATTCTCTGCCGAGCTAGAAGTTGCCCCGTCCATTACAAATAGAGTAAAGCCTACACTAAGACCTATTGATAGAACAACGCAGCCTGTAGAAGATACGAGAAGAAGTAATAAGTATACAGCAGAAAGGTCAAAAGAAGTTGATGGATTAAAAAGCTTGATTGAAGATGGGGTTAGTAGGAATGATTTGACGATCATTGCTGATGAGAATATTAAGAATGGGTTGTTGGAGGCGAGTCAGAGTGTGACGACGCAAGGGCCGAGTTTGGAGCAAAAAGTGAGTGACTTATTTATAGAATTAGTAAATTATACATATATCCCTTTGTGAAATTCACTGAAGAATATCAGACATTCATCATTACTTGACCTTCTTTATTGACCTGATCGCCTAGAACTTTTATGTTAAAGAATACGCATATTGTCAAAAGAACCCTTTCCATAATAGAAAACTCTACGTGCAATTATAGAAGTTTCAACATTTCGGTACTTTTCTGTATCTGTGATGACATTTTTATGACAGGTTCCGGACGCAACCGTGGCGCCTCCATGGACGGCGGCGGTGGAAAACTGCAACTGTGCTCCCTGTGATGGAGCGCGCTGCTCCTGCCCGCTATCGCCAACGAAGTGCAAACAAGGTTGGTATTTAATGTTAACACAACATGAACATCAATGTAAGAATTACATTTGACATGGTTGAAGCCGGAGTGGCGGATGCGCGATCACTTTGAGATGCGCCCCGACAAACGTGTTCGTCCGATTTCCGGCTGCTAAGTAATATGAGTGAAGTAGACGTTAGCCTAAATAATATGGTTTGCTAATGTCATCATTATTTTCCTCGCGTTTGTCCAAGTTTTTCGCCACGGCTTATGGGAGCTAGGAGCCTGGGATTCACTTGGCAACTAATCCCAAGAATTATGATTATGTTTTACTATGTATCGATAAAATAACTATCTCAAATATCGCTTCCCAAATAGATTTCCTCATAACTTCATTTAGGCGAACCGTAACCATGGCATATTCCCGTTTAAAAAATATTAATTTGAAACGTTGGTTTGAAAACTATCAAGTCTTAGTTCTGCAAAATTTTCGCTGAAATAGCAGTACACCCATAAACATACTCGGCTAGGTTTTTGTCTTCAATATTTTGTCTCAAGTTGTGTTTACAATGTTCTTGAGAAATCTTGTGAAGCCTGTTAAGGAATGCGAAGCCTCGAGTGCTTCTTTAGAAAACTGTTCGTACCTACTTTCCCTTACGACAAATGACCTGGGTCTGTATAAGTACCTAATGGATTGATCATATCAATATTAGAAGAAAATCTGACCAACTGAAAGTACTTGGATTTGAATTTTAGACGTCTGTAACTCAAAAGAGAAAGAATTGCCTACCTTCACTTTGATCTTATTTATTTTGTAAATTGTATGATTTAAGAGTAAAAACAAAATATTTAGAACTGTCACAATAATCCTTCTTCCTCGCATTGTCCCGGGATTTTGCCACGGCTCAAGGGAGCCTGGGGTCCGCTTGACTATTGATCCCAAGATTTGGATTTGTGATTTGATTTCACAATAATAATAATCGTTTATCGACTGCAAAGGTAATATAAAAGGTAAAGATAATACCTATGGATATAACCTTAGCGTGAAATTATTGAAAAAAACTACCAGTACCCACAGAATTTATAACTACTATAGACGCTGTTTTATTGAATTCCGTTCACTTCGGGGTATGACTAACAAGGAAAGGTACCCAAAGGTAGCCCGAGCCCTCTCGCGCATGAGAGGAGGCCTGTGCCTAGCTGTGGGACGTATATAGGCTATCAATTATTATTATTATATATATGTTATAGAGTAGTCTAAAATAATAGACACGTATTTTTTTTAGCTGCCCAAACTCAACCTATTGGGAGAAATAAAATTGTCCTCCAAAGTACTAAAAAATTACTAAATGTTCTGACTCCTATAGAAAGTGATGCTCAAGCAACTTGCTAGTTAATGGCTTGACTTATTGTCCTATGTCCCCTAGATAGGGCAGAGGGCGTCCACAGTGCGCCGCCATCTGGATCGGTCTTGAGCTTCGTGCTTGAGTTCGCTCCAAGTCTTCCCAATAGCCTTCGCCTCTGCAATTATAGTCCGGCGCCAGGTCTGCTTTGGACGGCAACGTTTCCTTTTTCCTTGGGGATTCCAGTCTAGGGCTTGCCTCGGTATGTGTTTAGGATCCCTTCGGAGTGTATGCCCAATCCAACTCCATTTCCGGCGCTTGATCTGCTGGTCGATCGGGGTTTCATTGCAGCATCTCCAGAGGCTGGCATTAGAGATTTTCTCGGGCCAGTATACACCGAGAATGCGGCGGAGGCAGCGGTTAACACAGACTTGTAGCTGGCGCGAGATGTCTTTTGTAACCTTCCACGTCTCGCATCCATATAGCAATACGGTTTTTACGTTTGATCGGAATATTCTGAGCTTGACTCTCCGAGTCAGTTTACTTGATTGCCATACGGGTCGGAGCCGTGCGAAGGTTGCTCTTACTTTGGTTATTCTCGAAGCGATGTCTTCTTCGGTCCCTTCAGTTTCTGACACGACGCTCCCGAGGTAAGTAAATTTGTGGACTTGCTCCACAGCCTCTGTGCCAATAAGGAGCGGCACGGTACTTGCCGCCCTGCACCTCATCTCCTAGGTCTTCCGGATGTTAACTTTGAGTCCCGTCTTCATTGCCTCACTTCGAAGGTCGTCCAGCTTAGCTTGCATATCAGCGCGTGTGTGGCTCAGCAGGCATAGGTCATCGGCATAGTCCAGATCTTCTAAGACGTTGGAGAGTCCCCACTCTATGCCGCGGCGCTTATTGTCGATCGTGTGATGCATGATGCCATCGAGAACAACAAGAAAGAGGAGAGGAGAAAGAAGACACCCTTGTCGCACACCCGCATTCACTGGAATATCCTCCGAGACGAGGCCATTGTGCGTCACTCTACAAGAGTAATTCTTGTAGATAGCCTTAATGAGGTTGGTGATTTTCTCGGGGACCCCAATTTCACGTAAACGGTTCCAGATACAAGCCCACTTTAGCGTATCAAAGGCATTTTCGAAGTCTACAAACGTTAGGTACATTTCCCTCTGCCATTCAGTAGCCTGTTCCAAAATGATACGCAGTGTGTTGACTTGATCCGTGCATGATCTGTGGGGTCGGAATCCAGCTTGCTCTTTGCGTATGAGAGGTTCAACGGCCTTCGACAACCTATCCAAAATGATCTTGCAGAGCACCTTGGATGGGATCGAAAGCAAAGTAATGCCTCTCCAGTTGCTACAGTTGCTGAGGTCTCCCTTTTTTGGCACGGTGATGAGAAGTCTCTTGTTCCAGTCGTCCGGTAACTCTTCAGCAAGCCAAATGCTATTCAAGAGTGGTGTTAAGGCATTCACGGCGGTCGGCAGGTCAAATTTTAGCATCTCCGCTGTGATGAGGTCGACTCCTGGGGCTTTGCCGTTTTTGAGCGATTTGATGGCATTCGCTACTTCTTGTTCTGTAGGTGGAGACACGTCAATATCTAGTCTCAGCAAGGGCGAGTTATCTGCGGGTGCGCTTTCAGTGCTGGGGTCGTTGGGGACACGGAAGATATCCTGAAAATGCTCACGCCAGCGTTCTAGCTGTCCCTCGGATGTCACAATCAGTTGGCCTTCTTTGTCTTTTAGAGGTTTCTTTTTACGCTTCTGATTTCCGGCCAAGACTCTTGTTGCCTTGTACATCTCCCTGAGATTACCGAAGTCTGCAGCCCGTTGGGCGGTATCGGCAACACCATCTGTCCAAACTCGCCTATCATACCGGGTACTACGGTAGATGCGCCTACGGATCAGACGGTATTGCAGCCTCAGGTCTTCTAGTAATGTCGCGTCGCTGGTCACCAGAGATTTAAGATGAAGTTCCCTTCTTTCTTCGATGAGGTCCCAAGTCTTTTGTGACATCCAGTCTTCTCGTTTGTGTGTTTTTAGTCCAAGAATGACGGAGCTGGTTTCTGTGTAGACCATTTTAATGCGATTCCACTCCGTGTTGACTGAGGTAGAGTCCGCATCGAGTACCGAGAAACGATTTTGTAGCTCCAATTTGAAAGCGTCTCCTGTTTCTAGGTTCCGCAGTTTTTTGACGTCAAATTGTTTGCCTACTTTGGTAGTATTGTCGGTGCGTCGAGCTACAGCTACTTTGAGCCGCACTTCGGCCACCAACAGGTGGTGATCACTGTCAATATCCGCCCCTCGACGGTTACGGACATCGAGCAGAGATGAGCGCCATTTTGCGCTAATGGCAAGGTGGTCAATTTGATTCTTGGTGACTCCATCGGGTGAATTCCACGTGTATTTGTGGTGTTCTCCATGAATAAAAAGCGTCCCTCCGATGGTAAGATCGTTGTCCAGGCAGAACTCCAAGAAACTTTCTCCATTTTCGTTGCGAACTCCCAGCCCGTGTCTGCCCATGTGTCTTTGATAATCATCGTTGTTTGTCCCGACTTTGGCGTTCAGGTCTCCCATGACGATAACTATGTCTTGTTTTCGGATGTTCTTCAGAGTAGAGTTGAGCGCACTATAGAAATCGTCTTTCTTGTCTTCTGATGCCAAGTTCGTAGGCGCATAGCATTGAACGATAGATATCTTGCGGGCTCTTGTGTTAAAACGGGCTGTGATGATTAGTTCTGAGATCGGTTTCCAGTCTAGGAGGCTCTTCTTCGCTGCATCGGTGAGGAGAAATCCCACACCATTTTCGCGTACGTCTTCTTCATCTTCTTTCCCGGAGTAAAGTAGTGTCAGACCTCTAGACGTTCTCAGTTCCCCGAATCCGTTCCTACGTACTTCGCTGAGTCCGAGTATTTGCAGTTTGTACCTTAGCATTTCTGCTTCTGCTTGGGCTAGTCGGCTATCGTCGCTCAGTGTTCGCACATTCCAGCAAGCAATTCGTGTCCGTGTTTTCATGCCAAAGGTCGTCGTGTTTTGATCGGTCCGGTTTTGCACTGTTTCGGTTTCTTTAATCAGTGAGTTTCGGGTAAGCGAGAGATTAGCCCACTGTACCCTAGCCCAATGGTGGGGCTGCCACCTTGGAGCCGTTGGGCATGCTCGGTTTTGTTTCGGGTATCCTCCCTAGTGAGTTGGTTCTGCTTTGAGGCGCAGAAGATTCGCCTTTCGCCCTGTACAGCCTTAATGGCTGGTTTGAGTATATGTTTGAGAGCAGGAAAAAATAATGAGCACGTGTTTTGTTATATCGACTGAAACTATTTTTTCCTAAGAAAACACCCTTCTTTATGTGTATCTTTAGCGATAAGATATTATAAAACTTCGAACGTCGATTTTTTTAGGAAAAAATGACTATAACATATATAAATATAAATCAAATCGGAACCGGACAGTTGGGTGCCTTTCCTTGTAAGTACATTTACCAAACCTAAACTAATTAAATGCTACACGGGCATTATATTTAACTCAACCAAACAATTGAAGACTATGACATTAGTAGCAAATGTATAAACTCATACTAAAAACTAAACAATGTGTAAACTGGCCTAAGCTCACGCTCACGCTCGTAGAGGCGTGATCTGATAAAAATAAATTATTGATTATCTAAATTGAAGTTAATTAGAATACAGGTGTCTCTGAGATAGGAACAAAATTTAAGCTCAGGAATACACCCTTGAAATTAATGGTGTTAAAAAAAACGATGAGGTTAATTTTTAGTAAAATTATTCACTCACTCGTTCAATGTAACTTTCAAAACAGTTCTACTACAAGTGAGATGGACGAAGAATGCCTGAAGCTTTATTTAGACATAACCGCGAGCATTTACGTAACTTGCCCTAACGGATAAATGTATCCGTGCAACAATGTTCCCGATTCGATTTTATTAGACCGGAAGTACAGGCCGCCATTACGGGAGCCACTTCCGAGGGACCGGAAGGTGCGGATAACTTGCTTCTGACATTTGCTATTGAGTCGGGCTGCCTCAGATATATCAGCGTTTGGGAATTATGTTTAAAAATAAACTGTTGTCCCGGTTTTATTAAGTTGCGTCTGAATTTGAATTATTTTGCCGTTGTTTATTGAAATGTAAGAAACTTTTTTTAAGTAAAATATATTTCAAACAAAAATATTAATAGTTGACAATAATTGTAAAAAAAAAACACCTATCGATAGTGATTCTTGAAGAAGGTTGAGGTGTTTAATTTATTAACTCGTGCGAAGCCGGGCGGGTCGCTACGTCGCTAGTTATGTATATGATCTGTCAGTGTAAAAAGTGAATCAATCGAAATAATCAGAATTCGCCTCCAGATTTAGAACGAGCACTGGATATTAACATTATGGAAAATGTTTGAACATATTTTGATGTTTATTAATTTTATTATATATATGTATGTATATTATAACCGCAGCTATGCCCCCATGTTTGACTTTTTTTGTTTTTTTTTTATTTGTGTAAAAATGAGGAGCGAAAAATAAATTTTGTCCAAATTCTTAAATTATAAATAGGTACAATTATTTAAATAAAACAAAAAAAAGTATTATCTTCAAAATATTCTACACAAATTTTTGTTAACATTATCAACAATGTGCCGCAGTAAATATTTTTGTCAATTAAATTTTCTGTTATTTTTTTAACGGCAAAGATATGTTGTTGTCAGTCGGGAGAAACTGCAGCAGTCGGGCGTTCTCGGCTCCGTTCGGCTCAATGTTGCTACAAGCAATTATTAGGGTTGGCAAAATTTGACGTTCCTTTCCGTGCACAACCACAGATAAGGTAATGACTTGAATTTTGACAACCCTAAATAGCCGAAAGGGATAGTGCCATACATTAGAGAGGGACAACATTCTTCGTCCCTGAATCGCTGTCAAACTTCGGTTTTGTAGGAAGTTTCCTTTCTGTACGGTAGAGTCAGACGAAGATAAGGTAGCAACGATTTTGATAGCCCAGCCTGTGCAAGTGTTAAGTAAACGTCATAATTTCATAGAAGTTTGACGTTTAAAATAACACTTTCACTGGGATTCCAAAATCGCTGCCAACTTATCTTGGTCCGACTCTAGTATTATTATTTATTCAGTAGTAATGGTAATGCGTGGTAGGGCAGTCTTTCTGTCTGTCACTCGCGTAGATATTCAATCATATTTAAAAAGTGATTTGATTTTATTTTGCACCCTGTAATGCATTTTTTTATGATCCATCTTGGCTTCGTGTCGTGTTTATAGGAAGGCAAGTACGTGATACTAAAGATTATATCTTAATGATATATTTCTTTATTTCGAAAATTCCTAAGGAGGAATGTAATATTATGCAAATCGAAAATGCAAGTCACCCCAACACCCAACTCTGGCATACGGCGAATTATAAACTTCTCTCGATCTGAGATACGCGATAAAATGATTGCTGTGGTTCTCAAAGTTTGGTTTGCTAAAACCGATTACAGGCGAAACTTTTATTTTCCAGGCCCAAACTAGTTACGTCAGGAGAAATTATATTACGGAGCTAGATATATTTACATTTCTTTGAACCGACTACTGTCAAATGGAATTATCCAATATACTTAATACAAAATTATTGGTACCTATAAAACCTAAAGCAAGCATACTTTAGACTTATATCAAGCGTGCCACCGTGAGGGGCAGAACAAACAATGCAATACCACGAAATGAAAATCACGTTTTAACATTCCAGAAAACATACAAAAAATAACTTCGTAATTTAATAATAACTCGACTGAGTTCATTGTTCCCCACTAAGCTTTGGTGTACGTGTACCATTTTAACGTGACACTTAGGGCTTTTTAGAAATAAGCAGAAATTAAAAGTGAGACTATAAAGACAAGTAAAAACTATGCTTTTTAACTCTTCTCTTTTTCGCGTAAATAACTGTCATTTTGAAATTGTATTTTATTATAGCTAAACCGCAAATTTAAGTTATTAAATATATCTTAAATTATGAATATTGTATTTTTATTTTGACGTGTAAAAATCTGTACTTTTTTACCAATAAAAATCTGGTATCTGAATCAGCTTCTCCTATAAAACCAAATAGATTGAGTAGTAACTTGGCCAAAAGATTTATCATTTAAGTATCTGAGATATACAAACAGACCTTATCTTCTTATCTTCTAATTTCCGGGGGCCCTTGCGGATACACTTAGACTCATAGGGATCTTTTGTAGTGTAGTTGCCCCCTAAGGAGAGACCCATTAGCTACTCAAGAGCCTTTTTGACCATTTCCATGTGCCGGATGATGGAGCTTATGGGTAGCCTTTTGAATTCCTTTGGTCCCAGATAGCCTGCTCCAAAGTCCTTCATTCTTTGTCTGGCGAGGGCGTGACATTCACACATTAGGTGTGTTACTGTCTCTTCCTCTTCACCACACATTCGACAATCGGTGTTGTCGGATTGTCCCATCCTGGCCAAAACCCCTTTGATCCCATAATGGCCCGTAAACACCCCTGTTATAATTTGGAGTTGTCTCCTGCTAAGTTTCCATAGCTTTTTGCTCCAACCGGAGTCTACTCCTTGTTTGAAGAGCTTTGAGTGCTTTAGACCCGTCAGACTGTCCCATTCTTTTTGGTGTCTGGTCTTAGTGTACGATATACAAACAGACCTTAGTCAGAACTTGCCTTGATATAGTTATATATCAAGGCAAGTTTGAGAGCCGCAGCTATAGGGTAGTGCCCTAATCGACACCTAAAGAATGTGGGGCAGTTATCGGCCCCCGATCAGAAGGGCAGGTGAGTAATTCAGAGAATGACCCCACGGCCCGCCATCCGTCGAGGGGATACTTGAGGCATCAACATAACTATCGGACCTTTGAGCTATACCTCAATATACCTTCCTTTACTCGGACACGGTGCGCGAAGAAAGAATGGCGAATAGGATGCAATGTAATAAGTAGTAAAACGAATATTTGAACTCCTTGGAACAGGGTATCCGTTTTGGTATTACAGCACATTGCATTCTCCATATCTCGACACACCGTAGGACAACTTAACAAACAAAAGAAAACCAAATTCAAAAAGGATAAAATAAAATATTATCCTACGTATATGCATGACCAACTAATATGTTTGAAGTATCGAATACAGAACCTCTTCCTTCTTGGAATTAAAGATGGTTAATGAAGGTATAAAGCTTAGCAAATAAATAAAATATCGTTTATGCCAGGCTTTAGCCCATAATACAATGAGACAAACAAATAGTACAACATAATAAGTAATAAGCATGATCTGTAAATAGTCAACTTTGAAAAGGAGTAAAATAAAGCCCCGAACCTAGGTGATGCAATAAGATACTTGATACGCCTTGCTCAATTTTTTAAAACAGAAGGCGTTCCAATGGGTCGCAAGTACGAGTCTTGGCCTAGGGGCTGATTTTTTAATTTTTTCCTTTAATTTGAAAATTTATTGCATTGCGTGCAGACGTATTAGTCGATTCAAAAATGATTTACTACTTGTTCTATGGCAGTGTTGTCTTCCTTGCGATGTTCAATTGTTCAAGCCTTAACTAAATAGAAGCAACAAGCACGAGAAGCAGCGTCACGGCGCAGTACAGCGACATTGGTACAGTAACTTGTATTTAGTCGCGAGTCCTGTATCGTAAGAGCCTTTTCACGTTGTTTATCCAATATCGGATCCGTTGCCAATCGGATCCAATATCGCCATCCGGCGATGATCGTTGAAGAAAAGCAGCTGCTAGAGAGAGCCTGGTGGCATCAATTTCTTCTTTTTTGGTTCAAGGTATTTTTTTTAAATAATAAACATTTAAACAATGAAAAAGCAAATATTAATTTTTTTTACTCATTTCACGGTTTAAGTACACACATGTGTTGTTAGTCACTCGCGCTACATGAATTACGTTTATTGTACAGTACGCGAAGCACGGCCGTCGTGAACGCTGCTCGCACAGTTAGTGCTTAAGAAAGGAGACCTAGGCTATCCGAAACATGTCGCGCGCACTGACCTATCACACATAGACAGTTAGTCCTATAAGGCTAATCTGCCAAAAGTGAAGCCGAAACTCGATCGATGTGTGCGTGCGACGCTCGTGTCTTACGCTCAGCGACACACACACATATATACAAAAACGGGTTGCCAGAGTTCATTTATTCCCCTTAAAGTAGATGGATTTTAACCACATCCTTATACTTGGCTATCAATCATTTGGGAGTGTGTATGTAGATATTAAATTTGTAGCAAAAGCTTTCAAGGTTTCTTTTAAGGACTTTGCACTTCTGTACTTTGTGAAATAATGTTTAAATAAAAAAACGTTTATTTTTTTATTTTACAAATGTGCACAGATAATAGCTGGTAGAATTGACTTTGGAATAATGATTTTAAATGATAAATATTTAATGACGATCATTTGGATTTGATTTGGTTTGATTTTATTTAACTAATATTTTCTTCGGGTTAGTGTGGTGAAAAGTTTTGTGTTTCACTTGGGGCAAAATTTGTTTAACTCTCGTAACTTGAAACCCTCGCAACGCTCAAGATTCCATTTTTCGACATTTTGGATCTTTATTTAGCTCGAGTAGCAATATTAGCACGAGCGGTTAAACAACAACTTTTCCACTTGTAAAACAAATAACTATTTATCGTCAGTACTAGTAATTGTACCTGCAGGCCTAGCCAAGGTGGCAATCGCTATTGCTTCGAACAACGAAACGCTTTGTGTCTCTCTATCAGTCTTCCATATAAGTGCGACAGTGACAGTTGCGTTTCGTTTTTACAGACCTTAACTGTAACACCTGTGTTCCACAAATAAAATTTACTTTACTTGCTCATCAAAATGGCGAGAGCATATTCGACTATGTTTAGTCGGTTTCCATATTGCATCGTTCCTAATTAATCTAATTTTTTCCGTCCATCTCGCAGACAGAAGCGGATCAGTCGGAAATCTAAAACGAATATCACACAAAATAAAAATATGAATTTAAACTGTAATTTTATAAAAGACAAAACATAATTTGAAATAAAAGAATGAAAAACTAAAAAAGAATATTTTCTATAGTCATACAAGGAACTTAAAGTAAGCATATTAATTTTATCAATGTAATCGTCATGCCTCATTTGGAGGAAAAAAGATTCATATCACCTGGCAACATTTATAAGTAATGGCGGCTGACGAAAATTTGGATTTTTGTATTTACAATTACGTAAAAATATCACATTAAACTGGATAACGCATGAAATGTTATATCAGGCGGTATGTTTTTATTCACTGATGTGTTGTGACACCAATTCACCGCACAAACAACCATCTTTCTTGTATTTTTTAATTTATAACCAGGAGGTGTACACAAACCAACTCGACCTTGAGTACTGCGAGGGCCGTTCGGATACGATGACACGAGGGCGACATAATGTCGTACTCGAAATGGCTTCACTAGGGATGTACAGACTAGGCATCTAGGTTAGTTATAAATCTATGGTCGCGCGAGTGACTAAAAACACGCGAGTGTAAACCGTAAAATTAGTTTAATTTAGTATGTCTCACGACAGTTTCAATTCGATTAAATTTTTACTTCTTTGTGGTCGTATGGACGTACAAAGTCGGATTTCGACGTTAGTCGCGCGGATTACAGGACTTGACAGGCACATTTAATTTTGATGCTTAGCCTGTCAACTCACCTTCATGTCAGAAGCCATTTCTCACAAGATTTGCGATGTCATGAGCTATCAAATAACAACGTGTAACTACCCCCCAAACGATATATCTTCTGGCTTCAATTAATTTAGGTATAGTGTTTCGCTCCGCATAAATTTCCAACGCCCCTTATTTTCGTACGATTGGGGCGGGTGCGTGACAATACAGGAAGCCATAAGCGTCTCAAGTGACGCGTGATGTACAATCAACATCTTGAAACCATTTATTGCTCATGACATATATACTGTGTCATGCATATGCGTACAGTTTCCCTCCTTTAGCAGGAAAATGATGCTACGGAATACGGCGTAGCAACCGTAGCACTCCTGCGCTACGAAAGTGTAAAATTACGAGTATTGAAAACAGGAGACCGGTTCGATCTTTCACGATTTATACACATTATTTACTTTAACACGGGACTTAAACGTCAGAGGTAAATTTTAAATATTAGAGGTAGTTACACGAGATTAAATCCCGGGTTAAAGTAAATAACAAGAAACCGATTCTGATTTAATATTTTGTTAAGTTTTTCATTATTTCGCAAGCATACTATAAAATAATCGATTATATTATGGATAGGGATGTTTGGCAATGATAACGTCCTGCATTAACAATCTAGTGCATCAAAGTTTTATAAAAAGGTACCTACTCCGTGTTATTTTATGAGATATATTTTTTAAATTCCATATTAGTTTAAATTGTTTTTTTTTTAATGCATGTTAGTTATAAGATGTAATGTTTTGAAAAGATATGTCCCGCCGAGTTTCTTGAGGGTCCCATATTGGGATACCCTCCTACAATTTAGGGGGGATTTAAATCTTCTTGGTTCAGAGGACTTAGAGCCGGTATAGCTTTATTTGACGTTCATCAGCACATTGTAATTATGCCTACTTGAAAAATAAACTATCTTTCTTGTTTTGATATGACCTTGCTCAAGCTTTTCAATCTCGTACCTTACTAAGGCAACTCAGCAAGCTTCGTTACCTAAACATGGTACTCGATTGCAAAACTTATATAATATAACGATTGTATAAAATACTATTTTCGCACAAATGCCGCCAAAAGTTGAAGAACACATTTATCGAAAAGTAAGCTACACGTTTTAAAACAAGATTACCGATGTAAAGTAGATTGCCTCCCAGCAGATATATCTTCAGGGCTCGATTAATTTACGCAAAGTGTTTCGATTCACGCCGCGTAACTTTTTCAGCACCCTCGCATTCACACCCTCGGGGCGGGAGCGTGACAGAGCAGGAAGCCATAAGCGTCTCAAGTGACGCGTGATGTACAGTCAGCATTTTAGGGTACAGGCTGCCATGAAAGTATGCATGAAAATAGACTGGTACATACTATAGATTAGAGATTTGTTTTTGAAAGTTACGTATAAATGAGTTGGCTCAGTTGGCCACCAGATGGCACCAGTATAAACAAAAACAGATGACATCACTGTCAAACTCCTTCATAAAATGTGTGAATGTGTGACAGAATTTAACATTTTAATCGTGACGATATTGCTGTAACGACAGCAGCTCAATTTATCAGAGAAAATAACTCCGCCCGTTTCCGGCTCAGCCGATTTTTTTTCCTCAGATTTTGGTGGATTCATATAATAACACAATAGGGGTGTTACATACAATGTAAGCGCAATTTCACAGTTTTTCCGAAAAAATATTTCTCTGAATTACCTTATGGTATTTTCATTAATCAACTGATAGATAATTGACAACATTTCAATTTTCAGACCCTATAATTTTATTGGTTCTCTACATTTTAAGTGAAATGAGGAATACGCTAATAGTTTTTTTTTTTATTATTATACATTTTTTAAATGTGTACTTATTTTAAAATGGCGTAACTCTAGTTCTACTCTAGAAGCTAGGTCTTATATCGGTAGAAAAAAAAACATGACTTAATTAATCTGACGTTGTCTGTCATTGTCAATGTTTTAAACTAGTCCGTTGTTGTTTGAATACAATTTTGATAAAATATCAGATTTCTACGACGATTTGGATATTATAACGGATACTGATACATGAATAAGCTTTCATACGGATACGACGGATCGACGGATAAACACTAACAAATGTAATGTAATTAAATGTTTATACCGATATCTTCGACGAATCATTTTTGTTATTTTTGCAGTAGGTAAGGGACGAAACAGTATTTGATATACTTTGGAGGAGTATATACCTCATCGATCCATACGGCTTTGTCCATTTTAAAAACGATTTGTGGATAGTAACTTAATTATGTAAATAAATTTCTCTTTGTTTTGAAATCCAATCATTTAACTGACAATGTCAAATCCAATATTATGACAGGTATTTTTTTTTCGTGATGAATGACAATGGCATTACACCTATTGTGTCGTAGAATTGGTAAAATCACAACATATTTTTATTCTTTTGTATTTTTTGTAATGTAATAAGCCATATTATATTTATATTAATATATTGCAGTGTTCAGGAAGCAAAATATTTTCGAACCGTTAGTAAATTTTCAGGTTTTATAAAAATGACATGTTGTGAATTATATACATTTTTAGGGACAAGCTTTAATAAATATTGTATTTTATTCCGCCCAGAATGAGAAGCTTTTCAAACCAGCCAAATTTTATCAATATTAAAACCGATTTCTAATTTACCTTTTCTCAAAGCTGAATCTGCGTATAGGCCATCTATGTACAGTGTGAATGTTCTTCACCATAAGAAAGTGCTTTACTCTGCCGACAGTACATTCATGGCACAAGCCTCCTTACCATAATGAAGATCCCTCCCCAATCGTCCCACTTAACGTCCTGGATTGTGTTATCGCCATCAAAGGGCGTGTCATTCGATTTGGCGCTAAGTGCACTTTAATGCAATATTAAATCTGAAAATATAATATACAATTGTCACCCTTTGGATTTCAGTTGAGATAACTGAATTTGGGAATGGCAGGCGAGACTGGTTCAATTTTAACTCAATCCGACACAATTGAGTCTTTTAGTCCGTCAAAATGATGTGCCTGTCTCTTTCGAACAATCGTAGAATGGCTTCTTAAAAGGCGATACACACGGGATACGTAATACGAAGGAAATTGTAAAATAAATAGTTTGATGAAATGATAGTTTAGGAAAAAATATGTTCAAAGTATTACTATGTAATAATATTGTAAAGTGTGCATTGGACCAAATGGCGGGAAAAAGGTGAGGCTTTTGCACAGCAGTGGGACACTCATCATTTATAGGGCAACGGTCACAAAAAGACCATCCTGTAACATATTTTTTTTGTCTTGCCCGTTAAAGGGTAATAAGATATAGGGTAATAAAATATATATTATGTTTAAATTAACTTTATAATCGGTAGATTTTCGTCTTTTTTTTTTGGATTAAGTTACAAATTATCAATCGAGAAATAAGTATTTCTTTCTACATATTTGTATTTCTATATACAAGTTTCACCAACGGAATTGCAAATGAAGCTCACGAGGCTTAGTGATACATCTCCATTAACTATTCTAGAAGCTTTCGCCTGAAATAATTAGTCATAAAAAATGTTGTTGTCTCGTGGTCCATTGTTTTTAAATTATTTCCTATTGGTCATGATGAATGGCAGTCTAGTTGGATCGAAATATAGCAACTTCAAAATGTATTTCAACACAATTTTTCGTTACAGACACAAAGATTACAACCCCGCGCTTCTCTGGCCACTCGTGGGTGGCGCTGCGCGCGCTCCGCGGCGCGTACAAGCGCGTGCGGTTGCGGCTGCGCGTGCGGCCCGAGCGTGCGCGCGGCGTGCTGCTGATCACGGGCGAGCACGACGACCTGTCGGGGGACTACCTCGCGCTGCTGCTGCGAAACGGGCATGTCGAGCTCAGGTAAGTTCAAACAAGTACTTCGTTGAACAGGAAAAATAAGCATTTTCAAGGGTTGAAAAATGGTCATATTGCGCTAAGGGTTTCTAAAATTCAAGGGTCAAACTCCTACAAAATTATGATATAATAACTCTTGCACAGTCTGCTATCAAAATCGCTGCAGAGTTAGCTTGGTTTGACTCTAGGTGCTATGTAGGTCACTTTCCTTAAAAGTCTCGCGAAATGAACGTTTAAAAAAAAAAGTTGTCCACATGTGTTTTTGTGTCGACAAATATAGGTACGGCACCTGTAAATTGGGTACCAGTGTTTTTTTTTGTAATTGACATTCTGTTGAAGTTCATAATTTACTGTACATAGATCGCAAATAACCCACAAATTAACATCACCCATTTGGCCAAAGGTAATTGAAATTTCCTTAACTTCGTTCGCCCGTTTATCCTGCTAGCGCAGATACATACAGTGTGTATTTTTGATATTACCGCAAACTTAAACTTGGCGTTGGTTTTAGTGCTATATTCAGATTTTATTTTTAACTACCAGAGCGTAATGCTGTATTTCGTATATCATAGTCACTTGTGACTGTTGCACAGTCGCGTCATTGAATGCGACGTGTTGAGTTAAAACAAAGTAGTGATACATTGCTTGCTGAATTATTTTATATGGAAAAATAAAAGTCGTCTGTTTGTTATAAAACCCATGAAAGTGTGTTCATTAAAGCCTAAACTAACTACCCTGTGGTTATGCGGTATCAAAAATACAGGCTGGTAACGGACAAATACGTTTAGATATCAGAATATACGTTCGAATTGGCCTCTTGTAGTCCTGCATGCTTACACATCGAACAACGTATACCTATTGCACGTTTAGCAACAAACTCGTGAGTTACCTTTGTTAAATTGCACCTAACTCCATGGCCGACTTCTCGCTACGTCTCGAATAACTCAGTTATATTCGTTTAGCGGTCTGCAGTGAACCAGATCCAATTATGGCCGCAAATGGTCTGTAAAACGGTGCTGGAAATATTCACGCAATTTTCAAACCTGGAGCTGGCGAGAGAAACTTCGCTAAATTGGAATTAGGTTAGCCGATAGTTTCGAATTGTTTTTAAAGTTATGTTTGTCCTAGAGCAGTGATAATTTGTAGTGTTCTGGGGTAGAAAATTATTTTCGTTGTCTTGTTTCTATTCTGAGCACTCTGTCACGCGTGTATCTATGTCTTCTATCGAATAAATTAAAAAGTCGAGTGCTATTTTATTTTTGTCTAGCTTTATGTTTTATATGAGAAAAATTAAAAACAAAATTTTCACTTATTAGAGTTTTCCCAATGAGATCTTGATTTGAATTGCGTAGATTAAGGTGACTGTGGGCAAGACCGGCATACTTTATTTATTTTTTACATTGGAGTATTCTAGCTCCGTTAATTATTCACTTACGTGACCGCTTGTAATCACATACGATGAAGAATTTCATAATTATAATAATTAAGCTATAGTGACAGATCATTTTAATCATTAATTAAGCAAAAACAATAGTATTTTTAAAAATTCGGCGAGTAGACGGACTTCCCGTGTAGTTTAAGGTAAGTCCGTCTAGTAACGTTATCAGCCATACTATGGGTGCTTATGTGTTCGTATTAGAATCCTTACAAAGAATGAAACCAGACAATGAAAAGTGTACTCTAAACTTGTTAATATAGGGTTTAGATTCGAAATAAACACAATTTTTCTTATTAAAAGGTAAGTCATATACTACGTAAATGGGGTGGTAAACCTTTTTTGGAAAATAATTATACGTACTTATTTTTTTTCTTCTCAAATAAAATACCAATAGTCATTTTAAATTTACTCGTTGTTTTAAATTTACGGAGATCAAAGAGGGTTACATAAATAAGCTCATAGTAGTAGCAAGTTTAAATCAAATAGTGATTGGCAAATCAAACTCCATAACACAAGTAGGTACCCTACATACGTAAATTTTCAGGATAAGTAAGGCGAAGAACCCACGTCACATAGCGGCGTGGCACACGCGGTACAGCGTTGGCGTGGCGCGTAACCTTGTATCACGGTGTAGGCAAATCGCCTAAATCACGATAAATACAATAAATGTTCCGAAATAAAAAATACGTATGGACTCATATGGCTGCAGTGATTTTAATCTTCAAAACTATCAAGAAAATATGACTGTACAACCGTATTCTAAAATTCAAGAGGAGTAAAAAGGGTAATAATATGTGTCATAGGTATAATAATATAACATATGAAGGCGATGGTCATGGGTTCGAATACCGGTAGGGGCATTTGCTTGTATAACCTACACAGATATTTGTTCCTTCAGTCATGTTTGTTTTTTATATATTTATCTATATGAGTTTCTATATGTCGTCGCCTAGCATCAATAGTAAAAGCTAAGCTATGATTAGCTTGCGGCCAATATTTATTCATTTATTTACTTAATAGGTATTTTCTTATTTGTATTTTCGGTTACATAGTGCTGAGGATAAAGAACACATTTCTTTACTAGTTTCGAGATTAAAATTGTTAATAAATACAAAACACAAACATCATGCGCAATGTCGTAAAGATGCGTATCTGTAGTAACCTTATAAAATCGTAATAAATAATATTGAAGCCATTTAACAGTTGGTAACCTCTGATTCAAGGAAAGTCCGGCATATGACGGACTTGCCTTGTGCATAGTAGACGGACTTTCCAACTTAGCAAAATTTTAATGTGATGAATGATGGAACGTATAATTACAAAACTAAGCCAATATCTTATAATTTAAACACATAATAAAGATTGCCGGGTCTTATATTACTTACGTAGTCGAGTTCTCGTGCAAAATCTTGTCACAAACTATTTTTAACAATTTTATTTGCAAAGACTGTCGCACTATCACTTTGAGTTCCATACACGTAATGACTTGTTTACGCGGATTGCTCTGAAGTTCGTTGTCACAGCGCCATCTGTTTTAGAGTGAGGGAACTAGCGCGAAAAACTGACTTATAAACTCGACGCCAAAGCGGCAAACGCTTTCTAATTCAAGAGTTATAATGTGTTGACGGACTTGCCTTGTAGACGGTCTTGCCCACAGTGACCTTATATGAATATTTGTGCCAAATAAGTTATTACCATTATTCATAATTAAATAATTGCGGAGATAAGTTACAGATTTTTTATCGACCGGAGGTATGTGAACTTAAAGAAATCTATAAGGAGTTACCCAATGAATTCGTTTTCTTTTCACTTTAATAACGTCTAAAATTACAGTTTATTATGACGTTTACTTAACTAAACACGAAAGTAGTTGCCGACATTGTATGTTACAATAATTTGCATACAATAATTAACATTGAAGTTACAATAAGAAACTACTACTACTACTTGAATAATAAACTATCTAGAAGATAGAGAGAACTACTAGAAGAAAGAACAGAAGTTTTCGTAGTGATTAAGTAATTACGCTAATTACGAGTACTTACGAGTCTGGCGTGATGACCCAAAATGAGTCTTAGCCTCCAACACAACAGCACGCCATTGTACCCGGTCCTGCGCCGGCTTCGCGCCAGTTTTTTACTGACGCCGAGCTCACGCAGATCTACCTCCACTCTATCCGGCCACCGATAGGTACTTAGGATGATCTACAGGACGAAGAGACGAAGAGGTGAAGCAGAAGTTTTACATACAAAATTTCTACTCGCACTATTTTCTTTGTATTTATAACAATTTTTAGCAACGAAAATTAGTATAAATAATATCAGCCATATTCATGCCAAGTTTCATGTCATTTTTTTCAAGCTCTGAAAGAGGTTCATTGTTGTTATAACAAGTGTGCAGAAAGTGATACGTTTCTGCACTAGAGCATTTTACTTTCCAAGTACTTTTTTTCATTGTTTTACGATAAGAAATTGAAATTTGGTTTTAAATTGATTTATTATACCATTTCCATTCTGATATTTAACTCCCCATTCCATAAATAACGACACTTTAATCTAAATCGTTAATTAAAATAATTAATGGTTATTATTGGTTGGTTAAGTACCCTCAAGTACAAAAAATATCTTTAATCATGTTTTTAAAGAAACACATGTATTTTACTTTCCTCGTATTCGAAATGAGAAGTAGGGTTAACCACTTAGGTGAAAGGCATCATTTCATTTGTTGGTTAACAAAGGACTAAAGCATGTCATTTTAAAAAGAGAGCGTTACCCGATTATACTTGGAGGAATTAGCAACATGTTAAATTAATTGTTAAATCCTCCAAGCGATTATATTATATGACACTGGCATTTTAGCGGTGGGTTTATGTGACTTTTAAAATTTAGTACCTACATAATACTTATAATTTTCGTTGACAAGACATATTTGCAAAGTTTCTAGCAATATTTTAATTAACTATCTGAAGGCCAGAAATTAGCCGTTAAATCCAAAGCCCGACCAGCAACAGACTAATTAATAGTTGCCGAGCCAGGCTTTGTTCCGATAATAACTATCGATTTTATATCAAAGTACTCATTGCAGGCTCTGGCCGAAGGGATATTAGCTGTAAGCTAAGCTCCGAGAAGATTAAAGAACGGGACCCTGTTTTTATTTCAGCAAAGTGCTGTTTGATTTACAAGCCAAATCGAGTTTTTGTTATTCGATCTGATTCCGATATGATACTGATCTGTCAATGTCAAAAGTGATATTTCTTCAACCAAAAACTCGAATTAGCCCATTAGTTACGTGGAATTCCGTACCCATTTCGTGTCGTCATAAAATAAAACACCATGAACCAACAAAATAATCGCGAATCCACATAGCTAGAGTTAGTTTCAATATAATATAATCCTTGTTTCCCTGGATTGGATAAACATATGTAAAGTGTCTAAACTCTAGGATAAGAATAACCAGAAAAAAATTCCTTGCCAGGAAAAAATAACTTAGCTAAGAGCCAGGTGTACCAACCACAACTTACGAACTGTTTTGAATGATTCACGGTTAGTTTCAATAGACTTAAATCGACCGAGGAACCGTGATTACCTTTGATTACCAGTGGTAACGTTGAAAGCGAACGCAGCCGACGCGTACGAATAAGGGTAGACCGAGCGCGGTCTACACAACTTTGACACCCACCCGCGATCCCCAGTTACCCGTGAACAACGGCCCGATTCGAAGAATGATTAAGCACGTTTCAGATCTTTAAAAGATCGATAACTAAACGACATGTCAAAATTGACGTTTATTTCGATTCCGCTGTAATCCCAATAAAATCTATCTACGATGTTTCTAACGTCAAAGTGACATCGGTTGCCCGAATCGAGCTGCTTCTGTCAATTATACGCCATACAAATCGATATCTAAATGAGAACTTATCTAAACCAGAACTTATCGTTATCGTATTTCAGTCTTCGAATCGATTGAATCCCTAAGATGCATGTAAGTAACTGCGTCGAAATATCGGGAGCTCAAAAACTATCTTAAAGGTTATCACAGTTCATATCCCGGTCGATTTAAGTCTAATTTACGAACTGATCAACGTCACTCACATTTAATATAAAACCATAACAGCATTTACGCTACCTTTAATATTTTTTACCTTAAAATGTAAAGCCACAGCAGGCTGATCCGAAATCGATAGCTATCCGAACAAAGCCGTGCTGGCTGTAACTGTTAATTAGTGCACGAGGGATTATCAAATACTCCAGCTTTTACAGTAAATCATTTGTTTTGTTTGTGGGATTTTGATTTGCGGATTCAGATTTTTTTGTATTGTTATTTTACCCTTGTTCTGTCGCACGTTTGTTTTCCTAACTGTCGCTGCTCGAACAGAATAGCGTAACAAGTAAACCGTAGGAAAAAAATTAAGCCGACAAAATACAGCAACGTGTAGACCTAACCCCTTAAGGCTGTATATTAGCAACAGTAATGTACTTGCAGTGACCATCCGAACGTCACCTTGAATCGTGATCATGCGTAACTGTCTGACTTTCAGTGGGTCATAAACGATTACTTATAGATCGTGTGACGACGAGTGCCTTGACTCCTAATGTCATGTTATTAAAGGTTAGATTTGACAAATCTGCGCGTCATCGTGGATGACACGAACTATTTGTTGTTTGCACACTTTTAAGTGTTTCTTCTTTTTCTCGTTTTCACAGCACCCTTTCGCTTTATTTATAGCTACTAAAAACTCCTTCTAAAGTGATGTCGTTTTTGTTTTATTTTTTGCAACTCTCTCAACATACTGTCCGTGGACCTTACATCTTTACAATACAGCTTGTTGTTGTTGTCCTAAAGTGCTCCAGAGGTGCAAAGGGCCTTCATAAGCTCGCGCCACGCCTTCCTATCTTCAGCTCGCCTTCTGGCCTCGCTCCAGCTCAACCCGACCGCTCATAGCTCTCTTAGGACGGACCGTTGCCAAGAGTGTACAGGGCGCCCGGAGCCACGGTTTCCCCTCTTCGAATAGTATGTCCTATCCATCTCCATTTCCGTGTCGCGATTTCTTCGTCAATGGATGTTTGTCGGCATATACTCTATAGGTTACACAATACAGCTTACCCTCGAATTATTAGATACCAGTGCCGCCGCAATGTTACTACGTTAACGTACTGATATAACACCACTATGCCCCTTAATTAGTCCGCTGCAGTATCACAGTTCATTTCGGCTTTGAGCAATTAAATGATTGATTTTGTCGGGATTTGCCGGGATTTTGTGTGCGCTGTGCGTGGACTAATGGTGACTTTGCTTTGACGGATTTAGGCTAAATAAATCTGACAGGATTAGTTAATACGACCAAAATAAAGGTACTATATTTATACTAGTGCTTGATGCAGCGAAAGCACAACGTCTCTAACGCGTTGCATTTTTGCCATCCAATTTGCTGCATAAAATGATAATTTCTTGTGTCAAAAAGTAAACACTTGTACTTGAATTTTTATACCATTATTATGTACCTATGTACAGTCAAATGCAGAGAGAGGTGACAATCAGTCTATGCAGGGGTCACCTCTCTCTGCCTCTGACTGTACCTAAGTCATAATCATCATACTCGTACACGCGTTATGTTCCTCTAGATGATCCAAAGTTGACTAGAATGTTAGTTAATACTAAAAGTTGACTAAAATGTATAGTCAGAATCGATTCAATATAAATTTATCATCATTTTTCAACAAATTAATGTAGATTTATAGACTTTTTGAAAGACTATTATTTTAACGCCAGGCTTGGGTCCCTCATTAACTTCAACATAAATATTAAAAAATATCTTTGACATTGATAAATTGCTCGTTGTAAAATATTATTCCCAGCCGACTTTTAAAAATAAATATCGATTATGTCTGGTCTATACTCGTGTACATACCTACAAAGAAATAGTTTTATGAAGGTCGTTCGAAAGTCGTAGATATTGTGACACGCGTAGCAGCGTTATAACACAACACATAAAACATAAAATTTATAACACTTGAACTTTAGCGAATCTCTGAATTGTATAAGAAATTCTTAGTATTACAACGAATACAAATATCGATCTGTATTGGCAGATTGGCACTGTCTTGTACCCACAAAAATATCTGCGAATTATCTCTGATAACAATGAGTACTTACTAAAACGAGTAAAACGCCAACTACGAGACGGACGCCATGGAAAACCATAAAACATTATTGTGCTGGGAAGAATTTTATTAAAGGTACACTGAGGTGAAGGTATTATATAACCACATAAGTTTTGAGTATAACGCAATATTTAATAGGTCCACCTATCTATTATACTTACTTTACTCTTTCGGTCCACCCACCATCCTGACAGATTGGCAGACGAACTTTTTTTTAAATAGCTAATTTAATACTATATTAAAGATTCACTAAGTTACACAGATTAGGTTGAGGAGTAACAAGACTCATCTCCTCATGAGGTACAACATGTCTCATAGTTCGTTAAAATTCTTGAGGTCCACCCGCCATCTTGCCGCTCACGAAGAATCCTGATAGAATGTACTTATGGTTTTGTAAATGCTGTCGTCCAGGTTCGACTGCGGCAGCGGCGCCGGCGTTCTTCGGTCCCCAGAACCAGTCCGCCTCGGCCACTGGAACGTCATCTCCGTGTACCGCCATCGCTGGGACGCTTGGCTGCGGCTGAATAACGGCAAGCGAGTGCGCGGTCGGTCTAAGGTAAGGTATACTTAGTGATATTGATACTTTTTTTTAATACCACGTCGGTGGCTAACAAGAAACGGCCCACTTAATGGTACGTGGTCACCGTAGTCTATGGACGCTTTCAACCTGGAGTTGCTGATCCTTTAAAAACACTCCTTTTTTGAAAAACCCCAAACTATAGGCTCTCGAGTCAATCTCGGCAGGGAACTCATTCTACAGCCAGAGTGTCCGCGTAAGGAAATCCCTCTGAATCCGCACAGTTCTACGTCTAAGTTCTTCATTAACCATCTGACAAAAATCATTTTTATGGATTACTTTCATGGATTTCAAATAATGAATAGAATCAGTCGTTACTTTGCGGAAATCCATACTAATTAAAACAAAAAATATTACTTTGCTAATAGTAATGTTTTTTGTTTTTATTAGTGTATGTCAGTAACGTATTTCAGTCAAAAGTAATTCGGGCGGTAATTCAATAAATGGCGAAAAGCGGAAGTATTCCATTTTTAGGGTTCCGTACCGCGAAAGGAAAAAACGGAACCCTTATAGGATCACTTTGTTGTCCGTCCGTCCGTCTATGTCTGGCTGTCTGTCAAAACCCTTTTTCTCAGGAACACGTGGAGGTACTAAGCTGGAATTTATATCAAATACTCAGGTCTACTGTCCCTTGAAGCTGTGAAAAAAATTAAAATTCTAAGCCAACGCAATCAAAAGATACAGCCGTTTATGCCGCAAATTTTCGACACTCGCAAGGGAATCAAAACCTACAGGGTACTTCCCGTGAACTAAGAATCTTGAAATTTGGTACGAAGCAACGTCTTATAGCACAGATAAAGGAAAAATTGCGAAACCATACATTTTTAGTTACATCATATAATAAAAATATCTTTAATAATTGATATGCCTCGATTGCCGTGATGGGTGAACTTTTACTTATAGATTTCTACGGAACCCTCGGTACGCGAGTCCGACTCGCACTCGGCCGGTTTTTTTTCCGCAGCCAATTCACTTGACCTGGGCAAATCTAATATAAGCGCATCAAAAGAGAAACACATTGGTCATCACATTGTTTCAGAATAAAAATGTATCTATGCCCACATTCTATACGGTACATTCTCCTAACAAACACTTTATGAGAACAAAAGTTACAAGAAAAATACAATAATATAGCTACAAAGTAACTAATTTGGAGCGTCTTCCGAGTATATTCCGAAATGAGGACTCTAAGAACGGTGGGGGAAGTTATAGAAGCAAATACAGTTACGTCCTTTTGTATGAAATACAGTAAAGTTTTCCTTTGAGGAATTTTCAGCTCGTAAGCGATTTATTGCGGGGTACTTTATAGGCAGTGTTGTTGGAGCCAAATAAAAATTCAATCAGCTCCATAAATGGTAGGTAGTGAAAAACTATTAAGTGGTGTTTCCCCCTTTTACTTAGAATACTTAGATATAATGCTATAGAATCTATAAAGCGGCCTATGTTTGGGAATTTACAAACTATTTAAAAAAATGAAATTTAGAGTTATTTCTACTATGAATTACGAGCAATTAACCAAATCCTGGTGATTTGGTTAATTGATATGATAATAAGAATGTAAAAAAATAACATGTGCTGTAATCGACACACAAGCATACAATGCACACAACGTCTAGAGAAATATTAAAGACTAAACACTTCCACTTATTTATTTACAGGACATATGATGCTACTTTACCGCACTAGTGCTGTAATTAGCACATTACTTAACTATGTCGAAAATTTAAAGGCCCATTGCGTAAAACATTGTACGATACATGTGCGAATAGGTAATTCGCAACTCGTGTCGATTTAAAAATTTATCACCACTCGTTTCGAATTTCTTTTTTTTGCACTTGTATCGTAATGTACTATTACAGTGTTCATATGGTGCTACTTTACCGTACTAGTGCGGTAATGAGAACTTTACGTCCCTATCTCGTAGTTGCCCGTGGTATGAAAAGTACAGCCAGCGACAAAAGCTTGTACCAAAAATGAAAATTTTGCCAGCAACTTATTATCATCGCTGTAGATAGTTCATGCGTCTTTATATTACATACTCAAATACTTAACAAATTAATAATTTGGAAATCCACGCTAATAAATGACTAAATGAGATCATTCCAGCCATACTATTCGTAACGACTATAGACTTATGGAGTGTGGAATTAAGAGGAGTGACATCTCTTATGGTAGAACTGTTGCAAAAGTGTCCAGCTGTTAGCTATAAATAATAGTTCCAAATCTCTCCAGAGTAGCGCTAGAGTAGCTAAGAACCTAGGCGCTATTGACGGAGTGAAGTGCGCTGTCTATGATTAGATTTTTTTGTTCAAGTATTCTAGGTATTGAGCGCCACCTATTTAAGGTTTTTTGATGACACTTTTTGGTACATGGAGATTTATTTCCTTACCTCCACCTTCCGTAGTAACGACGGGCAGACAAACAGGTAATAGGGTCATTAAAAGCTTTCAGCACAAACAAAACTGCAGCCTCGCTTCCCGGCCTCATTTCTCATTCACCTCGATTAAATTCAACAGCACATTTCGGGTGTTATTCGAGTGTTTTAAAACAATGAGGTAATTCTTTATGTTCCGGCCAGGAAACGTCGGATTTAAGGCTTTTGCATAATTTAATGAGTTTTTGTTATTTACCGTGCCGATGTGATGGACAGGTTATGTGGCGATATTGCATGTTACGTGCAGTGCATGCACTGGAGTATTTCTTTCGTTTTAGTGAAATGTAAGCCGCTGTAAAATTTAAACCTAATATTTGACATGTCTTAAAGTTCGATTCGGGCCGAAAATCATGATCATAATAAAGCAATGACAGAACATTACACAAAGTACCTTTGTCCCAAAAGAAATGACTGTTTGTTGACTTCGACCTCGGATCAGGCATTAAACTTGCATTTACTTAAGTCCATTGTCAAACCCATTTATTTGAACTAAATTGTACCGAAATTACATCAGGCCTCCCTTTAGGAACTTAATATCTGCTCACTTTGGGCCATACTATCGCAATAACTAAGACGCCAACGGCCCGATTCGAAGTTTAAGATACGTCAGATATTAGGTCTAAATACGATATGGATTGGATATGTCAGTGTCAAAAGTGACCTGAAGAAACGTCACTTTTGACAGTGACATATCCGATCCATATAAATCATAAATCATTTATCATAATAAATCAAAATTCATTTATTTTCGTGGTAAAATTTAAATTACAAACAGGAGTATGTATGTATATTACAAAAAAAAAACATATCGACATTGTTTACCACGAAATGGGCTCGCCTCACTATATTGCTGACCAGAAGGTCAGCGCTGATCTTCCGGCGACACCATTTGTGGGCCACGATCGCAACTGTACGGCACGGCCTCGTAAAACTAAACGCATCCACTTGCGACAGCTACTAGCGCCATCTACGTGTATGACATAATGACAGATAATCAAAAACGCCATAAGTACCGTACAAGGTATTAAATAACAATCGAAAAATTACATCACTGTAAAACAAATGAAATTACCGTGAAATATCGTATCTAGACCTAATATTTGACGTATCTTAAAGTTCGAATAGGGCCGTTAGTCAGAAAATAAAGTTATCTAGAAGTTCAGACGCTAACTTTGCACTGATTTTGACATAACAAAGTGTGTGTGTTTTTTTACCACGAATGCTAATGCGGTATTACGCGGCGGCGTACGAGCGGGACTTCACTACTATACTCTTCTTCCTCGCGTTGTCCCGGCATTGCCACGGCTCATGGGAGCCCGGGGTCAGCTTGACAACTAATCCCAAGATTTGACACAGGCACTAGTTTTTACGAAAGTGACTGCCATCTGACCTTCCAACCCAGAGGGTAAACTAGGCCTTGTTGGGATTAGTCCGGTTTCCTCACGATATTTTCCTTCGCGGGACATCACTATACACGTGCATACATCCGTCTCGTTCACTCATCGGCATCAGTAGGTACCTATAATGATAATAACCGCCTAAGCTACTTGATAAGCACTGAAAATTCCAGATATTTTGGAAGTAATCAAATTTATCAGAGGAAACATAAAGTGATCGGTTGTTCTAAGCTAAAATGCCGAATTTATATCGAGTTTCAGAGTAATATAAGCCTTTTGGGTTATGACGGCATTCAGTTCGGCCAGTGGTTCTCAAATTTTCTTGCCAATTGGTCTCTATTTCTTTATGCTGTCTACTTTACTTGTATAACAAGATTTGCAACAGTACAAGCATTTGTAGTAGTACCTATAAGCACTTATGGCATTATTCAAATCTAACAAGCCGTTGATAATCGTTTTGTTGGAAAGGCACAAGATTTAACAGAGGGTTGCAAGAGGTTGCTAAGTTTTATGAATAAAGGCGCAAATCTATAATATAATTAGAATTACCCATCGTAAAACTACAAAGTAAGATAAAATGTTAAACATTTTAAAGGACTAACCCCAGAAATCAGACTGTTAAAAAAGCAAAATTTCGAATAATTATACTTATAGGTGGCGCATTTAAACCATATCGTACTTATCCGTTAGGTACTTAGACGATTTTGGCGGTTTTCTGTCCAGGGTTACACGTAATACGTAAACGATCTTTCATAATCGGGTTTTGAGCCATCAGAGAGTGCTGATATATTTTTCGACAGGATTTTAAAATGTTAAATAATGAACATCCAACAAAGCCTTTTTATAGATGAGATGGGCACCCTGGGGAACGCGAAGTACACTTTGAGAACAGCAGACTCTGGCGGTGTTATAAGTAATAGCAATTTGCGGGGGTATTGTTCTTTAATAATTAATTTGAAGGGTGTCGTAACCGAGATCCGATATATTTTCCACGTCTATTCAACAGTAAGCAATTTAATCATTTAGCTTTATATATATCGACGAACATAATTATAGCATTTTCACGTTGGCCGATCTGATATAGTATAAATTATCTCAGATTATTTTTTGGCTTCAACCCCTAAGCTGTTATAGTATATTGTGTATAAACGGTAAATGAGAATTTACGAACAATGTTAACTAAGCCCGAAGCCGAAGGCCAGGGCTTAATTAACACGAGTTCGTAATTCTTGTACCGCCCGTGGCACACACAGGGACCGGACCCGCTTACCCTAACCCGTTCAATAACCCGGGTTATTGTAAAGCTGTGTTCCAAAAACCGCTTCATTTCGGTAAGCTTTTGATTGGCTTACCGGTTAAGAAACTAATCCTTTTATTTGAATTAATTCAGGTTAGCGCTTACCGATATTAAAAACCCGGGAAAGGGTTATCGCTTCAAGCGCTGATTAAATACGAACAAGCTGTTTTAGCTTTTACGTAAATTGCATATGGTCTATTAACGTAGCGCCCGATGCGAAACACGGCGGTTCCTTTCCCTACGTGCGCGTGCGAGTGCGCGGCGCGGCGCGGCGGCAGTCGGTATTTGTCAAAGGCTTTGTAATTTGCCGACCTAATATTGCTAATTCAAACAAAAGTGTACGTTAAGTCAAGTAGCGCACAACGTAGATTTCAAAACACATGATAAGGTTTAAGGCAAATTACCTAATATGGTAAGGCGTTGCATTGATTTTGGTATATTTTTGTTTAGTACCTATTACTCCTATTATTGTCACTTTCTTTATCGTTTGCTGTCTGTGCACATCTCCTTTGTCAGTGGAACTCATCAATGGCTTCTAATAATTTTATCGAGTTAGGGCTCATTTTAAAGGTCTTGACGAGTTCTTTACGATACACATGGTGGAGAGGGTCTGATGGTGGAATCGGAAGGTGTCGATGGAACTCATAGATAACTACTAGTAATGCTATCGAGCTTGGGCTCATTTTAAATGTCTTGACGAGTTCTTTATGATACACATAGTGGCGAGGGTCTGATGGTGGAATCGGAAGGTGTCGATGGAACTCATCGATAACTACTAGTAATGCTATCGAGTTTGGGCTCATTTTAAAGGTCTAGACGAGTTCTTTACGATACACATGGTGGCGAGGGTCTGATGGTGGAATCGGAAGGTGTCAGTGGAACTCATCGATAACTACTAGTAATGCTATCGAGTTTTGGCTCATTTTAAATGTCTTGAAGAGTTCTTTACGATATACATGGTGGCGAGGGTCTGATGGTGGAATCGGAAGGTGTTGATGGAACTCATCGATAATTAATAGTAATGCTATCGAGTTTGGGCTCATTTTAAATATCTTGACGAGTTTTTTTACGATACACATGGTGGCGAGGGTCTGATGGTGGAATCGGAAGGTGTCAGTGGAACTCATCGATAACTACTAGTAATGCTATCGAGTTTTGGCTCATTTTAAATGTCTTGAAGAGTTCTTTACGATATACATGGTGGCGAGGGTCTGATGGTGGAATCGGAAGGTGTTGATGGAACTCATCGATAACTACTAGTAATGCTATCGAGTTTGGGCTCATTTTAAATGTCTTGAAGAGTTCTTTACGATACACATGGTGGCGAGGGTCTGATGGTGGAATCGGAAGGTGTCAGTGGAACTCATCGATAACTACTAGTAATGCTATCGAGTTTTGGCTCATTTTAAATGTCTTGAAGAGTTCTTTACGATATACATGGTGGCGAGGGTCTGATGGTGGAATCGGAAGGTGTTGATGGAACTTATCGATAACTACTAGTAATGCTATCGAGTTTTGGCTCATTTTAAATGTCTTGAAGAGTTCTTTACGATATACATGGTGGCGAGGGTCTGATGGTGGAATCGGAAGGTGTTGATGGAACTCATCGATAACTACTAGTAATGCTATCGAGTTTGGGCTCATTTTAAATGTCTTGAAGAGTTCTTTACGATACACATGGTGGCGAGGGTCTGATGGTGGAATCGGAAGGTGTCAGTGGAACTCATCGATAACTACTAGTAATGCTATCGAGTTTTGGCTCATTTTAAATGTCTTGAAGAGTTCTTTACGATATACATGGTGGCGAGGGTCTGATGGTGGAATCGGAAGGTGTTGATGGAACTCATCGATAATTAATAGTAATGCTATCGAGTTTGGGCTCATTTTAAATATCTTGACGAGTTTTTTACGATACACATGGTGGCGAGGGTCTGATGGTGGAATCGGAAGGTGTCAGTGGAACTCATCGATAACTACTAGTAATGCTATCGAGTTTTGGCTCATTTTAAATGTCTTGAAGAGTTCTTTACGATATACATGGTGGCGAGGGTCTGATGGTGGAATCGGAAGGTGTTGATGGAACTCATCGATAACTACTAGTAATGCTATCGAGTTTGGGCTCATTTTAAATGTCTTGAAGAGTTCTTTACGATACACATGGTGGCGAGGGTCTGATGGTGGAATCGGAAGGTGTCAGTGGAACTCATCGATAACTACTAGTAATGCTATCGAGTTTTGGCTCATTTTAAATGTCTTGAAGAGTTCTTTACGATATACATGGTGGCGAGGGTCTGATGGTGGAATCGGAAGGTGTTGATGGAACTTATCGATAACTACTAGTAATGCTATCGAGTTTGGGCTCATTTCAAATGTCTTGAAGAGTTCTTTACGATACATATGGTGACGAGGGTCTGATGGTGGAATCGGAACTATCGGAAGATGTCAGCGGAACTCATAGATGGCTCACAATAATGCTATCGAATTAGGGCTCATTTTAAATGGCTTGATGAGTTCTTTACGATAATCATGGTGGCGAGGGTCTGATGGTGAAATCGGAAGTTGTCAATGGAACTCATCGATGACTTCCCATAATGCTATCAAGTTTAGGCTTATTTTAAATGTCTTGACGAGTTCTTTACGATACACGTGGTTGAGGTTCATCATTTTTGAACACATTCCCTAAAACCTATAAAACGACATCCATGACGATTTTATGACATAGTACATGGTCACCATCTTGGACTCCATCCATGACGACTTTTATGACAAATTACATGGCCGCCATCTTGGATTCCAAA
Organism: Cydia pomonella; assembly: GCF_033807575.1. Taxonomy (NCBI): domain Eukaryota; kingdom Metazoa; phylum Arthropoda; class Insecta; order Lepidoptera; family Tortricidae; genus Cydia; species Cydia pomonella. Next base: position 27,322,447 of record NC_084705.1, on the reverse strand, counting down.
ACAGTCATGATTTTCGAAATCTACACTCCCTAAAACCTATATAACGACACCCATGACGATTTTTATGACATTGTACATGTTCACCATCTTGGACTCCAAAATGGTCATCTTTTTCAAAATCTGCACTCCCTAAAACGTATAAAACGACATCCATGACGATTTTTATGACAAATTGCATGGCCGCCATCTTGGATTCCATAATAGCCATGATTTTCGAAATCCGCACTCCCTAAAACCTATAAAACGACATCCATGAAGACTTTTATGACAAATTGCATGGCCGCCATCTTGGACTCCAAAATGGTCATCATTTTCGAAATCCGCACTCCCTAAAACGTATAAAACGACATCCATGACGACTTTTATGACATAGTACATGGTCACCATCTTGGATTCCAAAACAGTCATGATTTTCGAAATCCGCACTCCCTAAAACCTATAAAACGACATCCATGACGATTTTTATGACATAGTACATGATCACCATCTTGGACTCTAAAATGGTCATCTTTTTCGAAATCTGCACTCCCTAAAACGTATAAAACGACATCCATGACGACTTTTATGACAAATTGCATGGCCGCCATCTTGGATTCCAAAATAGCCATGATTTTCGAAATCCGCACTCCCTAAAACCTATAAAACGACATCCATGTAGACTTTTATGACAAATTGCATAGCCGCCATTAGGGAATGCAAACCGGTTTTAACCGAAACCGAAAAAACCGGTTAAAACCGGTTTTTTGACGGAAACCCAAAACCGAGTTTTTAGAATTTGAAAAAACCGGTTTCGGTTTTATTCGGTTTTATTCGGTTTTTTTTTATTTACCTAAGTTACATGTTTTATTCATTATAAGGGTATAAATCGGTCCTAAACCGGTTGAATCGACATCAAATCAAATAATGTGGTGTTGTGTTAGTTTGATCATTTGTAACGCTACATGAATTTTTACGGTACAAAATACAAAAATACGAAAGATTTAAATATTATAAAGTACTGGCAGTGGCAGGACATCCGTGCTGGTGTACGAATTGTATAGTAGAACTTTTTAATAAAAATGGGTATAAAAGGTCTTACTTATAATTTCATCATGCGATGCGCTGTAGAAAAATTCCACGTAATCAATTATATCAATGGCAGCTTTAGTCTTTTGTTGTTTCGGTGATAACGACTTACCGACCAAAGAATAAAGTTTAATTGAGATTAATAGTACAAATACTAATTAAAGTTGATTATGGAGTAAAAACAAAGCTTGTTTCATTTATTTCCTACTTTATAAATCCATAATAACTTAGCAAAACGCCTCAAGTCTACTGCAGTGTTCATTGATCTCACATCTGCCTACGACACAGTATGGAGGCATGGATTGATTCACAAGATGCTAACAGTGATCCCGAGTAGAGAAGTGGTGGACCTTATCTCCAACATGCTGTCTGAGAGGGCCTTCGAGGTTTTTCTGGGTAGTAAAAGAAGCCGAAAGCGCAAGCTCAATAATGGCCTTCCACAAGGCTCGGTCTTGGCACCAATACTTTTCAACCTGTATATATCTGATCTCTCGCACTCGGATTCCACCAAATTTATATACGCCGACGATATTGCACTCGTGACTCAAAGCGTAGATTTTGACTCTGGAGTTCAAACTTTGACATCGGATCTAACAGCCCTTACCGCATATTTCAGTGCGTGGAGACTTATCCCAAGCATTAGCAAGACTGAGGTAGCCTGCTTTCACCTAAACAATCAGCTAGCCAACTATCAACCAGGTGTCTACATGAATGGCGATGCTCTAAGGTACAATCCCTGCCCGAAATATCTTGGAGTAACTCTGGATAGGTCACTGACCTATAAGACTCACCTAACAAAACTCTCGCAGAAGATCGCTACTAGGAACAATCTCCTACAGAAACTTTGCGGTACTAGCTGGGGAGCTTCAGCTGATTGCCTACGCATCACAGCCATCGCGCTCGTCTACTCGGCGGCGGAATATTGTGCTCCAGTGTGGCTTGAAAGCGCACATACCCACAAAGTAGACATAAAACTAAACGAGACTATGCGCTGCATCTCTGGTACTATCAGATCTACACCCGTCCACTGGTTACCGTTACTATGCCACATTGCCCCGCCTCACCTTCGACGGCTCCAGGCACTGAAGAGGGAAACCCAGAAATAACTAAGAACCCTGCTCTGCCAGCTTACAATGAGTTTTGCCATCCACCCCCCCCAGCGACTAAAATCCCGGAATCCACCCTGCGCTACAGCCCAGAACTTAAAGAATTTCAGCATCTCAGATAGGTGGAAGGTGGAGTGGTCTGCTGACACGGCCGGGAAATTCACCCTTATAACCGACCCGACACAAAAATTAAAAGGGTTCGATCTCCCTCGCAAACTTTGGTTTCGCCTGAACAGATTGAGGACTGGGCATGGCTGTTGCAACTCTCTTACCTACAAATGGGGCTGGAATGTTTCTCCACTCTGCGAGTGCGGTGAAGAAGAGCAGACAACTGAACATATCATCCGGCGCTGCCCCCTTCACTCTTATTCTGAACCAGCTGAAGATTTGGTCTCCGTCACTCCTGACCTGATTACCTGGCTTGACAACCTCAAGGCCATACTTTGATTGTCCTTCAGCTGTGCATGCCATACGATTAATAATAATAACTAGCATTCGTTTTTACACGTGAAGCAATCTTTTTTTTATTCCATGGCGATGAATTTAAGATTTGTTGATTCTAAAAACCGTTTTTTTTTTGTAAAACCGAAGAAAAAACCGGTTTTGAAAAACCTCCGGTTTTTGCATTCCCTAGCCGCCATCTTGGACTCCAAAATGGTCATCATTTTTGAAATCCGCACTCCCTAAAACGTATAAAACGACATCCATGACGACTTTTATGACAAATTGCATGGCCGCCATCTTGGATTCCAAAACAGTCATGATTTTCGAAATCCGCACTCCCTAAAACCTATAAAACGACATCCATGACGATTTTTATGACATAGTACATGATCACCATCTTGGACTCCAAAATGGTCATCTTTTTCGAAATCTGCACTCCCTAAAACGTATAAAACGACATCCATGACGACTTTTATGACAAATTGCATGGCCGCCATCTTGGACTCCAAAATGGTCATCATTTTCGAAATCCGCACTCCCTAAAACGTATAAGGCGACATCCATGACGACTTTTATGACAAATTGCATGGCCGCCATCTTGGATTCCAAAATAGTCATGATTTTCGAAATCCGCACTCCCTAAAACCTATAAAACGACATCCATGACGATTTTTATGACATAGTACATGGTCACCATCTTGGACTCCAAAATGGTCATCTTTTTCGAAATCTGCCCTCCCATAAACCTAAAAGCCGATTTACATGACGACTTTTATGACTTACTGCATAGCCGCCATCTTGGATTCCAAAATCGTCATCATTTTCGAAATCGGAACTCCCTAAAACCTAAAATGATGATTTTTATGACAAAGTGTGTGGCCGCCATCTTACTAAAACCTGTTATAAACCGGATACAAATAAGCATCTATATAGTAAGTCAACATTAACGAAAAGTACTTTTACCTCGGTAGTTACAATATACCTATCGAATCAATTACGTAATGCCCATCTCTGCCGCGGTGCCGCAGCGGTGGGGGAAAGGCGCGGGAGAGGGGTAAGGCTTACCCTAAACCGAAAGGTTACCGGTTAGTACACGCAAAACACAAACCGAATCAGCTCCTGTAAGCGGTAACCACTTGTTACGATTAGGTTAATCTGAATAATACGGGTTATCATTATTGTTGGGTAACCGGTTGAACGGGTTACCCAAACGATTAGCTTATCATATGAAGGGGTTACCCATTTGAACGGGTAAGGCAAATGAACGGGTTTTCCGGTCCCTGGGCACACACAATGTTTCACATCACACTTATGAATAAAAATAATTCTTAAATACGGTGACATTTTTAACATTCGTCCGCCATATTGTCATTTTTGACAAGTTATGCATCGAAGGCACAGATTCATTCAGCATAAAGCCACGATTGAAAATATTAAATTATTCAAATTTAATATTTTTAAACATATTACATAAACATATTATTAAATTATAAACGTCAATATTTTAAAAGTAAAACTCTATTCTATCTACTTGGTTCGTATGAATTAGTGACATATTTAAAAGATATGTCCATGGGCATAATTAAATGTATAAACATCTATTACCGCCCGTGGGCATAATATAGCTCATTCCATATCAGTATGCTGACATACAATAACACCATTTATGAGCAAGTGTCACGAAAAAAAAGGAATTACTTGTTTTGTGCACCGCGGTGGCTACCTAATTTCTTATTATTCAGATAGATCAAGCAAGTTTAAAAGGCAATTTTAGCGTTCTACTTATATGTATGTATAGTCCAAATTCAAGTAAAAACATTCGAAGATAACACGTTAGGGTAATGTAGTGACAGGTAAGAACATTCTGAAATAACAGATAGCGGTTACATACATTTGAGCCATATAGGTATACTCGTATATATATATATATATATATATATATATATATATAATAATAAAATATAGAACGCAAAATTGCCTTTTAAACTTGCTTGATTCTTCTCACTATGAGAAATTAGGTAGCCACCGCGGTGCACAAAAGAAACAACGCCTTTTGTTTAACAGCTTAGGGTTTGGGCCAAAAAATCAATAACTGAATGTATAAAAAATATATAACGGGACGTTTTACTTTTCGCTTCAGTGTTTACTGTGTGTCCGGCATCCGATATCAGATCAGGCAATGTAAAACGCTGTTATTCTTAAATTATGTGTGTGTTTTATGATTGGTAAAATTCTTGCAGTGAAAATCTACTATTTTCAAAACATATAGAACCTGCATAAAAGTTATGTCAATTTATGAAATACATTTTATTTATCTTAATCGGCTACATCTTTTCAATTCAACTAAGTTCTCGCTAGTAAAATTATAATTAAAAGTAACTGTTGTTGCACTCGACAACGAGTTGTGATTTGTAACTAAATTGTTTTATTTACTACGCTACCAAATAACAAACCGTATCAGCAAAAATGCCTCCTTGAATATATGTATTAGGTACCTACATAGTTTCTTACTTTAAAGATTGCTAGAGCGTGTTCAATGTATACACGAACACACACAAACTAAAATATCATTAAAAAATATATATATATATATTTATTCAATCAAGAGTAATTTACAGTTAACATATAGTGTTTAGTACCTCTTTTTAAGTAAATCTTTACCTGTGTTAAGAGGTACGGAACTCTTAGTTTAAAACCGGCCAAGAGCATGTCGGGCCATGCTCAGTGTAGGGTTCCGTAGTTACTCTTCCGTCACAATAAGCTAAACAGGAGCTTAAAGTATAGTAAATTGTTAACCAAGGGATGAAACGGTACCTTTCACGCGAGTTAAACAAATGGCAAATTTGCATAATCAGTACCTAATTAAAGTCTTTTTACTATGAAGGGGAAACTTTTTGCGATAACTCAAAAACAGCTAAACTGATCATGTCCGCTATAATTTCGTTTAAAGTCTTTCTTAAGCTCTACTTCCACGATTTTTTTCATATTTTTTGGACCTATGGTTCAAAAGTTAGAGGGGGGGGGACACATTTTTTTTTTCTTTCGGAGCAATTATCTCCGAATATATTCACTTTATCAAAAAATGTTTGTTGAAGACCCCTATTAGTTTTGAAAGCCCTTTCCAACGATACCCCACACTGTAGGGTTGAAGCAGAAAAAAAATTTCACCCCCACTTTACGTGTAGGGGAGGTACCCTCAAAAAAATTAATTTTTTAGATTATATTGTACGACTTTGTCGGCTTTATTGATTGATATATCCATGCCGAATTTCAGCTTTCTAGCACTAACGACCACGGAGCAAAGCCTCGGACAGACAGACAGACAGACAGACAGACGGACATGGCGAAACTATAAGGGTTCCTAGTTGACTACGGAACCCTAAAAAGGGAACCCTAAAACCAGCATTTAAAAAAGTTATTAAGCTTAAATTGAGTTCGTCAGTTAAAAGTGAAAAGTTTGCGGTTAGGATTATCCACAAATAGTAAATTCGTTAGGGCTCTAATACTGTTGGATCGCTAAAGTTTCAAATTCATGAACTTTTGAGGTTTTACGAATCATATTTTGTTTGGTCAACTATTTCAGTATACAAAGTTAAAATTATTTATTAAGCAGAAGAATCTTTCGGATAATACCGGCGGTTTAAATAATTTACCGAATATTAAAGATTAGATTATAAATATTATAATATTACGGTTAGATGTGATAACATGTAATATATATGTATAAAACATTTCATTATTAGGGTACCTATAGATTATGAGTTTGAATAATTCCTGCAAATTTTCTACTTATATATTTCTACTCTATAGTTATCTGAAGGAGATAAGTTTGCTTTTACCATTCCTATCTATGACGTGTTGTATAATGTCGTGTACAATATAGTTCGTGTCATCCACGATGACGCGCAGAATTGTCAAATCTAACCTTTAATAACATGACATTACGAGTCAAGGCTCGCGTCGTCGTGAATAACACGATCTATAAAGTGCCTACTAGTTACTACTATTACTATTGCTACCACACTTTACTCAGAACAAAACATAATACCCACATGTGGACTATAAACATAAAAGTCTGACCAGGAATATATGAAACCGCGCCATATTGCGGAATTTCATTGGAACTAAATTTTTCATACTAAACTTAACTGTCACCCTATACATGAAAATAACAGAGCCCTCTTGACAATGATCACATATTTCTGGTCGGTCTTTACCCACATGTGCATGGGTTTACAGAGTTCAGATTATGGACTCAGGAATGACATTGTCTAATTTAATTTGATCATAATCGATAAAAACCTTTATCATGACCCAGACGAAATTAATTAGAAAGAATATCCATTTCGGTTTTAATGAAAAGTAAACGGCAGGTGCGATATTACCCGAGGACTCTGGAGGATTATACGAATTTTGAAAATATGACATTGGTTGGATACTTTTTGCACCAAAATTTTAATGCGTATGAGATATATTCAAGTTTTACGTAATATTCCCTATTGCGAGCATCTTTCTCTGTTACTCCAATTAAGATGTTATTAGAGTGACAGAGAAAGATGCCCGCAATTTACGAACTTCGGTGTTCGCGTTAGGCGCAATCGATGGCGGTAGTGACGTATGGACCTCATGATTCTGACGTATGGTCGCCGACCTTGGAGAGCATATGAAGAAGAAGATGGTGGTCGGCATCAGCGTCGAGAGTATGCGTTTCGTAGCCAAGGCTTTAAGATCCTCTAAATATCTTTGGCTACCAATTTTTCCACTCTGAAAGTGACACCTTTATATATTTGGTGGTCTTACTCTGGTTTATCAGATTTAGTACGGGAGAACTCAAAAAAATTTTAACGGGGTTCAAACTGTCAAGAACTCATCCGGAATTCAGCAACTCGGCAGCTTACCGCGTTTAACTTCGGCGTCTGTTCCCGTCATTTGACGGGGGGTTTTTCACCCTGACTAAAATCAATGACACGGACGGGTTAACTTTATCGCGGGTAACTTTGAGCCAAATTGCTTATCTAAAAGTGATGAGATCAGATAGTTTTGACAGCTAAAGCGTATTTTGTTTGTAAGCGTAAGATTCATCGATAAGTCTAAGAAAAAATCATATCTGGGAATTTTCACTCAAAAAGTGTACCATTTACTTTTTAGAAAAAACCATGAACAACATCACGAGGACTATCGATTTAAAGGGGATAAAGTGCCTTAGAAAAAATTACCGTTTTGTATGGACTCATTAACTGTTACAAAACTGACACACAAAATTTGTATTAAAAACTGGGGACGTGACAGTCAGTCGCGTCAGGTCACGTAACCGTCAGATTAAAAATTCGTATTCGTATTCGTGACGTGCAAATTGAATCTCATCGAAGCCTGGTTACTTTTGAAAAATCGTATCACATTCAAGTGTGACATTTTATTTTCTTCATAATCAAAGTGCTGTCATAACGGTTAATTAAAGAGGTTTAATCTTTGTTAATGGTGTTGTATTGTATCTTTGTGTTGTTGGGTGTCCATGATTTTGATTTCACTACCAAAAAGTGAAATAACAGAAAAGAAGCGCGATTGTTTTACTTAATATGATGGTGAACGATTCATTAACATTTACTGATTGCGTAGGCTGTAGTCCTGCTCACGTCTCATGGATTACTCTGTATGTGTTATATATTAACACTAAAATTCGCATTTCAAAATATCTTCCACACTCAAATTTATTTACGCAGGTATAATAGAGATTAATATTCAAGTTTTCACTTCTGCCGGCACTCCCGGAGTGCAACCCGTTGTTTTTGAAGTGAAAACTTATTTAGCGGCGCTGTGCACTTTTTGTGATGGGGGAAAAAATGTTAAACTCGCGTCAGGGACCGTCGATTGCAAATTCGTAAGACGGACACGTCACATCATGGTGACGTGCAAATTGAATCTCATCGAAACCTGGTTACTTTTTTGTTTAAATCAATAGTCCTCGTGATTCTGAGTCCAAAAGTTATTACTTACTTATTAGTCTCTTTAAAAAAAAGCAAATGGTAGGTACTATTTTTTCTGATAACCTCTATCTACTTACTCCTATTTTTTTTTTCAATCTATAGGCGGGACGAAAATTAAACATGATCACGATACGTGCAAATAATTGCATATAAGTATGTGGTACGTTAAAAATATTCATAATTTCCTTAATTTGAAGCAAATATTGGAGCAAAGTAGGATATTACGGTATATTTAAATAAACTGTTGAGAAGGGTAAGTCCTGGGGGGTCAAAGGTTTAAGGGCTATAAAAGCCATAAAGATGTGTTAATTTAACGCGAAGCCTTAAACATGAGTAATGAGGCTGGTCAGGTTGGACTTGCTTTTAATCGACATTAATTTATTACTTATGTAGCAGTAGTAAACTCTTCATTGTACAAAAATACATATTAATATGTACAAAGGCGAACTTATCCCTTGGAGATTATCTCCATATCGGATGTAGTTTTTAGAAAAGAACCTGTGATGGATTCATAATTGTGAAAGTTATTCTAAAATTATGTTTGGTTTATTAAAAAATGGTGGTATTTGGTCAAGCTGGTACACTGTACACTCAACAACATACGAATACAGTGTGTATTTTTGATATAACCTCAAACTTAAACTAGACGTAGGTTTTATAGGTAGTGCTATAAAACGATTTTGAAAGATTTTTTAGTGTAGTCTTCACTCCCAGTACCCCTAGTGTAAATTTAGTCGATAGCGAAACGTGACGTTCGCGTTTGCGTTAAGTCTCATTTTGTATGGGTTTTTGAACAGCGCGCCAAGTGGGACGTTTTGGAAAGTCAAAAATCTCATACAAAATGACACTTAACGCAAACGCGTACGTCACGTTTCGCTGTCGAAAATATTTACACTAGGGGTACAGAGCATGATTAATTCTTGATGTTTTTTCGAGCGGCAATGTATTTCGTACATCATGATCACTTGTGACCGTTGTGACGTCGCGTCATTAATGAGACGTTTTGAGTTAAAACAAAGTAGTGATACATTGTTTGCTGAATTATTTTGTATGAAAAAATAAAAGTCGTCCATTTTTTATAACACCTATGAAAGTGTGTTGATTAGAGCCTAAACTAACTGCCCTTTTATTATGTGGTCGTATCAAAAATACACGCTGTATATGTAGAGCAAGTTTTTAAAAGTTTTAAGTTGTTGATCAAGCATTTTAAAACAATGAGTCTATTTTTTTTTCAAAAAGGAAAAAAAAATATGCTGTCATTTATTTTACAAATATCGTTTTTATCATTTTTAAAATAAACGACTTATATTTATTTTTTATTGACTTTTAAATTTTACTTCTTTATTGGAACTTTAATTGAAACATTAATTGTGATCTTTATTTCTTTTAACTAAGAACGGCCATAAAACCACTAAAGCTATCCCCATTGTAATCCACCAAATTGTTCCTCATTACACGTATCACACGCACATATACCGTGAGTATCCAACGCGCCTCTAAATAGCGTCTGAGGGGCCGTAAGCGCTGAAGGGTTAACGGCTATAAAAAGCCGTAAAGGTTCAGGCTTAATTAAGCTTATGTGGGTTGAGACGTTGTATGAATACGTATATATATGTTATTTTAATGATCCCTGCTTTAGCGTTGAAAGGTATTGTCTCGTAGATGTCTTGACACGTAGCAATCGAAACGAGATGATACCACAATATAAATAATTGTACTAACGTATAAAATATATCGAGAGAATTGTTCTTAACGGAATGCCGATAATAATCAGTAACACTGAATATTTTTTAAATAATATAATTAATTTTTTTATAGCATCAGAATACCTATACTTATAGACATTATTAGTTACTCTGTAGCAACAAAAATTTGCTAAAAACGTGTTCAACTATTTCCACTGCTCCGAATGATTTGATGCTAACTGATCAACATTCAAAATGTAAAAAATCGAAGATACTGTAATCTTGAGATAACCGACCCTTAATCGACAAAAATATCAAAGCTATCATAAAAAGTCTTGCTTTCTTTCCTATCTCTTTTCTCTCATTTGTCTAAATGTATACTTTATTCAGCAGATATCAAAGTTCCATTTTCATTGGAAGGTGCTATTTCGGAGGCGATCATTGGTGCCTCATTTGCACAGTCCGACTCAAAGGGTTGTGGAAAATGAGCTAGCATTTGAAGATTTTGAAGGGTACAAGTTGGAACTGGGAGCGGAAAGTGATGAACCGACTATGATTAAAAACTATTTCATCACACTTGCTCGAAAAAGATCTTAATTCATGCAGGTGTGCTGAAGGACAAAGGCTTATTTTGTTCCCGTGGGAGTTAGGGATTTTGTAAAAATAGGTATAACTCCCTGGGGAGTTATAGCTTTTTCTTTAATTATGTCGCTTATTCATACAAACCAAGTAGCATAAATGAGTTTTACTTTTAAAATACTGACGTTAATAATTTAATATTTTTGTTTATGTTTAAAATTATTTAAGTAATTTGATTAATTTAACAGCCGTTTAAAATATTTTTACATAATTTTCAATCGTGGCTGAATGCCGAAAAGGTCTGTGCCTTCGATGCCTCACCTGCCAAAAAATTACTATGGTGGACGAATGTTTGATATGTCACCCTATTTAAGAATAATTTTTCCTAAAATTTAGTTTATTTTTCGCAAGTGTGATGAAAAACATTGTGTGTAACTCCGGGGGTAAGAATATTGCAAACTCGGGTCTTTAATTCCCTCCAGTCTGCGGCTGTCGGTTTTCACTTACTTAATTTCACTTACCCCCCCCCCCCCTCGTTGCACAATGTACTATTTCATCAGTTTCATCACTTTTCATGACATACGAGAGTGTTCTCTCGTAGCAAAGTACAAGAGAACACTCACACTGTTGTTAGTTTTAGCAGAGGCTGACATCCTCCATACAATACAATGCCGCGTGTCTCGCGTGAGGGACGATCATTGTTCTCTCATCATCTTTGAAACGCAAACGCAGATAACTATTGCATAAGGCGTCTAACGAAGTAGCTTTTTACTCAGTTTAACAATGATTAGTTACCGTGATCCACAGTCTGAACTGAATCGCTTCTTTTCCAGTAACTAGTACAGTCAGAAAAACCAATAGCTTAGCACCCCTACTGTATATAAGTTTGTATGTAGAGATTCTAAGCTAATAACTTTGTTGACTGTACACGGAAGTAACCCAGTAACCAGTCAAAATAGTCCCGCCGCCGGTCCGATGGTCCCCGCCATTTTAGAAGAGATTTCCCAATGGCCGAACTTAAATTACTATGTTAAAGTTATCATATTAAACATACGTTCCTATTTTCAATAGACCAGTTCAATTGACATGGCCGTACTACAATCTCACCCAATCGGTTGTCGCGGTGAACTTGCATGTGCAACACGTCTTAGTATGCATAACTCGACTTGCGAACTGAATAGAGATATTAGTTTGTTTCCATTCTACGTGGAGTTCATGTGACAAGTAAGTGATGTATGTATGTATGGGAATAAGGTTATAATTTAAACTATTGTATCCAATTTCCGAACTTATGGCCACCTGAATTATGAATTCAGATTCTGAAATTGTAATGTTGCGCGTCCAGCTAAATATGACTCAAAAGTTGTCGGCTAACCTGCGCCGGTGGGTCGTGAGTGCGTATCCATTGCCATAAGCATCATTGTCCGATGACGCCCAATGACGGCCGATGAAATAAATCCAACACAAAACCCGGACTTGTTGGGATTTCTCGCTAGTGCCCGTCTAATGTACAGCGCAAACGTAGTGTTATTAAAAAGTAAGTCTCTAATAAAAATCTATATATTGTATATTGCATAGCAAGATCGTCAACGAGCGATGTCGGTTGTTTTAGATGCAGATAATCACCCGAGACTATCGTTCGGCCAGTTTGAACCCAAAATCAGATCTATATTTATATATTTATTCAAAACTGCATATTATTATTAGATAAGTCAGATTTCTAGCAACACAAATTTAGCCTGCGATAAATTAGATTTCCAAGTTCAGATCAAATATTATGTTCTGCCAAAGTAAATCCGATTTCATATCTTCTTTCATCCTCGGCTTAATTTACCCACTCAAAGTTTCGCGTTATTTGTTTACTTTAATATTTTGTGAGTATTTTATTTTTTGCAAGACGTTTCATCTTAATTTTTCCTGAGAGGTAAACGAATTTTTCAAATCTTGCTAGATTGATTTCGATCTATGGAGCTGTACCTCAGGATATAGGTTGTATTTCGTTGACATCGTAAGTTGTGTTCGACCTACTTTATACTATACTAAATCTTGTACTCTGAGCCCATGTTGGAAGCAAGTGGGGCCCCCAAACAGTATATTAGACCACGTTTTCATACTATAAATTAGTCAATTCACATCCATTAGTTTATTACTTTGTGTATTAGACGGTCGATGCTCGAGTTGTAATTGAGACAATTACAAAGTTCCCAAAATTGCGAAATTTTCCACATATAAAAGGGGTTTTGACATAATTTAGTATGAGGACCACAATTTATCATTTTAATAAAATCTTAATTCTCATAGAACTTTTCAGAAGAACGTTTCTCCAAGAAACAAGGGTTGCATAACTTGCATATTGTGACACGCTACAGATTTTTGAGGACGTTAGAAGCACAAGTAGATATTTCTAGGTGATTTTCTACAAGTACATCAGCCGACGAGGCACATCAACGAATTTCCGCAAACGTTTTGCCGTAGACATAGACAATTGGATTTTTCTTCCACTAGAACGGATCCCGTGACAAAGCTCGTTCCTACGTCGCTATTTGTTTTAGGACAGACGTCTATATTGGAGGCGTACCTGGCTTTATTTATATAAATACATTCTAGTTCTTTTTGAGTTCACTCGTCTAAATAAAATGAATATTGGGGTAATGGTTAAAACGTTGTTGATTTAGTAAGTATTGATATAAACCGACTTTAAGCAAATATATAGACATTCTTACACAAATTGACTAAACCCCACAGTAAGCTCAATAGGCTTGTGTTGTGGGTATTCGGACAACGATAAATATAATATATAAATATTTAAAAACATACAACACACCCATAGCTCAAGAACAAATATCTGGGCTCACCACACAAATAAATGCCCTTACCGGGATTCGAACCCAGGACCATCGGCTTCATAGGCAGGGTCACCCACTAGGCCAGACCGGTCGTCACAAATACATAACCAAAACACAAGTTTTTTTTCCATTGTATGGAGTTGAGTTACTTAGATACTTTATGTAATATTTAAATATGTACATAAATATTATGTAAGTATGTATGTATGGTGTGTTTATTAAATTGCTTTATTTTCATCGTAGTGTAGATTGCGCAAAAACCGCGGCACATACCGTTACTAACAAATAGCTTTTTGTTAAATTTAGTTTCAACAACCCAGCGGGGCACTTTTAATGGCTACTATTATTTACTGAAAATGTATGCACACGGCTTTTCGTGGTAGGAACAGCCTACGAAGTTACCAGCAAATTAGGAGCGTGGCGTGCCGCCGCCACATCTATCACGTCTATCGCAGTTTATTTTATCTTCCCTAGACTTATGTTCCCATCGTCCACCAAATTCATTGCGCAGTAAAACCAGAATAAGTGTAAATTACAGGAGACATGCTCCAAATCTGAGTCATCAGCCAATTTTGGATTGGAGCTATTCGAACGACTGTCTTGGACGATCGTTTGCATACATCGGACGTTCTACTCTGTAGCGAAAATGAAGGATTCAAATATCAGGGCCTAGCCCTGAGTATATTCCTATTGATATTTACTTTTTTGCTTTTAGATTGAGGTTTATTGATAAACAGTTGTCATCTTATTTAGCTCTTGCGTTAATAGAAAACGCCAATCAAAACTGAAATAATCTACTTAAATATCTGTTTTATGGAAATAGTCAACTGATTTTTCGTACCTGTCTGTCATCCCGATACCTACATTAAATTTGTTCTTTTCGTTTAGCGCCTGTTGATGTATGATTTTCATTTTGGCTAGGCCCCCTGGTGAGTATACTGACAACAAACTTAGATTCAACACATTCATAATCGTCGGTTGGTCGCGCATTTTCATTCGGGTGAATACATTCGACAGCCGACGTAGTCCTAACATACTTTTTTCGTAAATGGATTCAGAGTATGCGACTCACATGTATGTGTGTGTTGTCGGAGGTCACCCTTATACTGGTTTGTGTTAGCTTAGTAAGCAAGTCGAACAGCCACGGTAGTTTATGACCTGTGCTGGCATGCCGAATGAACTACCTCGCGTTCGATGTACAGACAGAATTAGTAGAAATATATTGCTCATTATGCATGCTGGCATGGTACTGTGAAGGTTAATTTACCTCTTATGTTTACTAACAGAGGAGGTCGTATAGCTATACGACTTTGACTTTTACTTAACACTTGTGGTGGACGTACGAGTACCTACATTGTGGACGACAATATTAAGATAAAGATATATTTTATTATTCAAATAGGCATATTACAATGCGCTTATGAACGTCAAATAAATTTACACCGGCTCTAACCCTACACGTCTGACCCGAGAAGATTTAAATCCCCTCTCAATTGGTGAATCCCAATAAGGACCGGCAAGAAACTCGGCGGGACACATCTTTTCAAAACATTACATCTTATTATTAACTTGCATTATATAAGAAAAAAAAATACATTTTAGATGCAATTACATACAGTAGCTACTTTTCTTTATAGAAATTTGATAAAAAAAATTTTATGTCATATCAAATCATACAAATAAATAGCTCTTTGAGAAAACATATCGAATTCTTACAAATGGAAAAGAAAAATAAAATTAATAAAGAAATGAGAATAAGTATACATTATATAAATCTGACAGATTGCTATACCTACAAAAAAATTTGATGTGCTTTCTTACCTGAGCTGTGTCACCTATACAATGACTTTACATATACACATAATGCAATGATTTTAATTGCTACTTGTTTTTACAGTTTCTGGTTTGGACCATGCATGTTTGTCTGTCAAGTAGTCCTCCACTCTGTAACAAGCCTTCAAGATCAATGACTTTCTAAAGTAATTCTTAAGAGCTGGCAAGGGTAATCTTAACGCATCGTCAGGTAACTTGTTATAAAAATGAATACATTGACTTTTGTACTTTACGGACACGAAACTTTCGGATAGAATTTAATTTTTATTTCTAGTGTTATAGTTATGGACATAAGAATTCTTAGTGAAGGAGTCTAGATTCTTAACAACATAAATAATACTTTCATAGATGTATTGGGAAGCTACAGTTAAAATATTAATTTCTTTGAAAAGTTCTCTTAATGATTCACGTGCTCTTAAGTTATATATAGAAGGAATGGCTCTCTTTTGTAAGACAAATATAGTCTGTATGTCAGCTGCTTTAACCCAAATTAGAATACCATATGACATTACGCTATCAAAATAACTATAATAAACAAGGCGTGCTGTCTCAACATTGGTCAATTGCCTGATTCTCCTAACGGCGTAAGTGGCCGAACCTAATTTGTTTGGTAGCGTTCTTATGTGAGGACTCCTTTGTAAATTTTTGTCAAATATTAAACCAAGAAACAGTGCTTTATCTACCATCTCTAAGCATTCATTATTCAAAAGTATCTTAGTCTCGACTAGTTTAACATTCGGCAAAGAAAATCGAATACATTTGGTTTTCTTAGCATTAAGAAGCAAATTGTTATTAGTAAACCAGTTAAGTACATCAACGAGTGTGCTATTAATTACACTGTAATTGGTAGATTTCCGATCAACTTTAAAAAGTAGTGATGTATCATCAGCAAAAAAAACTATTTCACATAGGTTTTCTACTATACATGGCAAATCATTTATATAAACCAAAAACAGGAATGAACCCAAAATAGAACCTTGTGGCACTCCTAATTGGATTACAGTTCCGCTAGACTGGGTTTTGTTTACAACAACTGTTTGTGTTCTATTGCTAAGATAGGAAGACATCAAGTTTAGGGCATTTTCTGATAGACCATAGTGTTTTAATTTCATAATGAGCATTTCATGCTCCACATTATAAAATGCGTTAGAGAGATCACAAAATATTCCAATTGCATCACAATATTTTTTCCCAAATATTATAAATATGTTTAATGAGTACCGAAGCAGCATCGGTCGTGGAACGGCCCTTTGTGAAACCAAACTGATTGCTTGTAAGTAATCTATGTCTGTTGAAGTGACCCAGAAAATCATTTAACATTAACTTTTCAAAAACTTTACTTAGTACAGGGAGTATTGATATTGGACGGAAATTAGTCATATCATTCGAATCACCCGATTTATAAAGAGGTATGTCTTTACTATATTTCATAAGATCTGGAAAGACACCTGAAATTGAAATATTATAAATTACGGCTAAGTAAGGCGCTATTACGTTTATGACATGTCTAAAATGACTCTAACTGATGTTCTTCATAAGTCTTCCGTTTTCTTTAAATTGAGTGACTTTAGCGTTTTAACAATATTTGCTGAATTTACTTGGCTTAATTAAAAAATAATATTACATTTCTTAACATTAGCGCAAAGTAGTGAATGAGCTCGAGACGAAGATGATTGTAGGCATTTCGTGGTATTAATAGCTATTTTAGAAAAATTATCTTTGAATGCTGTGACAACATCGTTGTTAGACATGATAAGTTGTTTATCCGAGACAATATTGACTTGAAAATCGCGTGATTTACATTTACCAAATTCCCTATTTATAACATTTCATGTCGTCTTCACAAGGATTGCTGTTAGACAACCGAAAATGACATCAGGGTCATAGTCACCTTATTTGTAATAAAAACATGCGATTTAGGGCTTATGTATATAAATTAAGAAAGCCTAGTTAAAGTAGCTTAATTAAAGTAATGCTTCGAATACATAAAAAATAATAACAATAATATATTATTTTTGTAGTCTACACGGAGCCATCTGAAAATTCCGCGCTCTGAAGTCGCGCATATCTTTTACCTTCAGCCAAAGTAGGCTTCAGGCATCAATTTTTGCATAATGGCCCCAGCTCTGGGCAACATTTGAAGAAGCCATCCTAACGCGCGGCAATTACGCTAACTTTGCCGATAATACCCCTCCGTGGAATGTTCATTTAGATTGCTTTAGTTTGATCTTTTTATTTGATGCCACTTTCTGTTGAAATTACAAATTTAGAAGCCAATATAGGCATTATTAGATCAGTCTAAGTAAAGGTCATTCGTCATCTATTATCAATATTAAGATTAGATTAGATTAAGAAGAAGTAGTTATATCAATATCAGTGTGTCGCATTTGCTCATTTATGTGAGTTATTAGACATGATGGACAGTAGGTCATTTAAAATAATCCATTAAAGAGCCACCAATATCCGTGCTCATCACACAAATAAATGGCCTTATTTGAACCCAGGACCATCGACTTCATAGGCAGGGTCACTACCCACTAGGCCAGACAGGTCGTCAAAATCTATCTTGAATTACAAGCCCTTAAAGCAAGATTTTCTTAGGGGGAAGCCCTAAGTTGAGATCTTAGGGGGAACTGATACAGACTAAATCTCATGCAGATGGATCAGCCGTAAAAGTACATTGCGACATTATGAATTAATTAATTCATAAGTAATTTCTCCAAGCAATTTCGCAGCTCACCGTACATTAAAACAATTATTTACTTAAAATATATGGAATCCACGTCTATCGAATCTAACCTCTTTCTTCTCTCCCCAGGGTCTCTTCTCCCGCATGACCTTCCGAGAGCCGGTGTGGGTCGGCGGCGCCGGCAACACCACAGGGCTGCAAGGAAAGCTCGGCCTGTCTGACGGTCTGCTCGGCTGCGTGGACTTCCTGAGGATCAACGGAGACACGTACCGGCTGGTCAAGGATGCAGTGGCCACGCTGGATATAGGTGAGTGTAGATTTGAACTGAGAGTTCTCTTTACTCAAATTGTGATAAAACTGTAAAACGCGACCGATCTCATCGAAACATGAATGCAATGCTGCGTATAGTTATCTAAGTATCTATTAATTTCACCTTATATTCCATTAGAACATATTTTTGTAAATTTAAACAGCAATCTCATTTCAGTTTTTAAGATAGCTGTGATATCAGTCACTCATGTACGGTCAAGGAAATCGATTTCTATAACATTTCGTACCTAGATCCCTAGCGGGTTTCATTAGAACTGAAATGTTATATCCTCAGGATTGCAGCAATCACGCTTTGACATGTAAGGTAAAGTCACCAGTCATGGACAGTATAAGCGTAATTTTTTGGTTTTTGCTTTGTAATTTCTTCACTTTTCAATATACGTTCTTTGGGATTTGGAGTTAAATGATAAGTCCTTTTTATAATCAGTATTCGAGGTTTAATTTTAATTTAATACACGGTACAATAAAAAAAATAACCAATTACAACACTCTTACTCAGGCACCATTCATGGACGGTAATTTTTCAGTTATGGACCCCCAATAATGGACATTATCCCATTATGGACAGCTAGTTATGGACCGCGCGGTCGGATTCAGTAATTGAACATAATTATCAAATTCAGCTTTCCATACATCAAGATAATACTATAGTAAACACCTATAAAAATCAACATTTGTTTCCATGAGCAGTGCGTTCTGAGACATCTGGGTGTCTATTCATAAAGGCTGAGAACCATTTTTTCCCTGGGCGATTG
The DNA here is from genome assembly GCF_033807575.1 of Cydia pomonella. Lineage (NCBI taxonomy): Eukaryota > Metazoa > Arthropoda > Insecta > Lepidoptera > Tortricidae > Cydia > Cydia pomonella. Next base: position 27,303,131 of record NC_084705.1, on the reverse strand, counting down.
TTTGTGAACAGACAGGTTTCTAGATCCTTCTCAGATATAAGTTTTTGGACACTATCAAGCAATTGGTCTTTGGTGACAGGGGAGTGCTTGTCAGCCATAAATCTCATCCATCTCACAAGTAACCTTTCTTCCTCATATGTGAGTACAGTGGCTGGACCTAGATTACAATCAATGGGACTTTTTCCAGTGATTTTAATATGTAAAGTGATCCTTGGGACAGCATATTTTGTAGCAGCAACAGATATTTTTTCCCCCCGTCTGACTTCGTCGATAGCCTTAGCCATTTGTTCCTTTGTATAGTTTTTTCCCGTTGCCATGTCTAGGATTAAATAAAATATTTCTATTAGAAAAACGCTGAACCTATTATGGACACCTAGTCATGGACAGAATGTACATGACTGGAAAGACTAATAATTGATTGCTGATGTATAGAGAAACATGTAGATATACTAAAACAGAAGTGTAATAAGTAAAAAAAAACAAAAAGTAAGAAATTCTCTTTATGGACATTCTGTCCATGATTGGTAAATTGCTCGAATTAATATCCAGTTATGGACACAGGTAGTTTTTAAGGTTATAATGCCAATGACAAGTAGGTTATATCAAAAAGATAAGTACACTACTATCGATAAATCAATAAATAACATAAGTTTGAACAACAACGACACACATGCCACAAAATAACATACTAAGTTTACTCACTTGCATGGCGATTCTTACAATAAATGACGATTTTCGACACCAACTACCACCGCGTGTAAGTTGACAATCGTGATGGTCCAAAACAAAATGGCTGTCAGCTGTCAAACAAAGTTTGTTGACAACTAGAATATTGACACTACTGATTAGTGTTGTCATTCGAAAAAAAAAACACGACGTTTACTTAATTTTGGTGGTAATTTTAAAAACTGTCCATAATGGGTCCGTGTCCATGATAGGTGCCTTTACCTTATATATAAAGATGTTGGTATAAAGCTATACCAAATTCACCACTTTGTGGATTAACAGAAAATGAATACAATTACACCGATCATGACTATCAAAGGCAATCAATATGGATACCGGGAATCTAATTTCATATTGGCTTGGCATAATTCTAATCAGGCCTGTTGAGCATGTTGAGGTTATTGGGTTACCGCGAATAGTATAGAACGCACACAAGATGCTATTAGAAGTGATAAATACGAGTATACTATAGATGATTTCATTCACGAAGACGCGTGCCTTGACTCATAATGTCATGTTATTAAAGGTTAGATTTGACAAATCTGCGCGTCATAGTGGATGATACCAACTATAATTACTTGACCACAAGGGGACCGATGGCGTAACCACAGTGGCGAGGCGTCCATTAAAAGTAGTACTCGCTACATGAAATAGCAGTTTATGTGTCTGCTACATAATAAAAGGCATTAAAATACACGAGTGTGGGTTTAAGAAACGAACGGAGTTTCTTAAAAGGATCACACGAGTGTTTTAATGCCTAATTGACAAAATTGTATGCAATTGACATTTCATTTCGAACAAAAAGGCATCTCGACTGATATTAGAATAGAGGTCAAATCGAATTGCTTTTTTTTTCAGAGCTGTTCCAAATTTGAATGTTATAACCAAATCGAGTTTGATGTAGCTATGAAGCAATTACAACATTATCACAGATAAGAAATTTATTGTAACAAAACAGTTTATCGTAATGTTGGCCATTATTTACGGATTTTGAAGGCATCATAGAGGGTTTATGACATGTGTGTAGATAAATAAGTGAATGCATAATTAGATCATAAGAAAAAGCAAGTCAAAATTAGGTCACGATTGTCTAACCTGACGGATATGTTTAAATGTTCCAACACTGGACGAACAATCCGAGGCCCGCTTGGAAAATGAGCCAAGTAGCTTACGGGAATATCCACTATGACGTTTTGTAAAAGTTCCAAATCTTATCTACGCCCGATCTCATTCATTTACCAAACAGTACCCCAACTTGGTTCTTATACCCTTTCAATTAGGAATGGATATTACGTGCGCTATTTAAATAGGATTTTCCTTAATTTGGAAGCCTTTGAGACCGTCCTTTGATTTCAAATCTCTTTCGCCGCCATAAGCTTGGGATGAATTAGTTTGATGAGAGATTATGCCGTTCGAATTCACGTTACTTCACGCAGAAGTCTTAGTAATACTCAATCAAAAGTGGCTCAAAATTAATTGTCCCAATTTAAGTAAGGTTCACAAAGAGTTGGCGAGGCACGCGCGGTGCCTCAGAGGTAAACTAAAAAAGTGTCAGTTCTTTAACTGATTATGACTAATTTTATGAAATATTATAATTTCTTAAAACTTATAAATCTTATTTTAAGGGAATTTTGATAAATATCAGCATGGTTCGGTATTATAGAGGCTTATGTAAAAGAACTTGGTCGCCAACTTAGGGATAGGGGCTGTGATCCACGCTCCGGGTCATATCTGGTGAAGGGGATTTCATTGGCTATACATCGTGGAAACGCTGCTAGCGTAATTGGAACTTTTGGATGCGATTCGGGGTGGTCCTTTTTAAAGGAATAACTGTGTATTAAAAATGATGAAGCCTGTTGTTTGTGTACAATGACGACGACGCCTTTTTCTGACATATAGTTGTATGTACCCTCCTGATGAAGCCGGCGTTGCGGATATGAATTTGATATAATTTTTTAAATGCTTTATTTGGATTAAATAAGTATTAACACAAGCTCTGTTATAACTTACGGCCCAATTCGAAGAATGATTAAGACAACTTTAACATCTTGGAAAGATCTTTAAAAGGTCTATAACTAAGCGACATGTCAAAATGGACGTTTATTTCGATTCCGCTGTGATTCCAATAAGATCTATCTATTATATTTCTTACGTTAAAGTGACATTGGTTGCCTGAATCGAGCTGCTTCTGTCAATTATACAACGTATAAACGATATCTAAATGAGAACTTATCTAAACCAGAACTTATCGTTATCGTATTTAATTCTTCGAATCGGGCCGTTAATCAATTTCCATTAGCATTTATGTTACGAGTAACATATCGATATTCACCGATCACCTCACTCATATCGATAAAACCAACCTTATATTTGGATTCCAGATACGAGATCTATTGCCCCGATACCATTTATAATTTGTCGATTCAAATACCCATACTCGTACGAGTATATCCTCCATATTGCCTTACGATAACGCAATTTGGTATTCCGAAGCTGTATGATATTGTTTGAAAGTATTGGAGGGCAGTTGCATCCAATTGCATTTGTATTGCGCTTGATTCCCGGAGCCGATTCAGATTAACGACTTGTTACGGTTTTAATCTTATTTTGATATATCCTTGAAGATATTCAAATTATTTTTAACGGGTCACCCACGTATTATTCTTCTCCTCTCGTGCCTAGCTAGGTTCTCTTAAACAGTGGATGCCCAGAAAGCAGCAGTGCTGACAGCCCTGACTGTCGCGTCCCTCAGGTCAGATTCCGAGCTATGGGACTACGGTTATGCGGGGCATGCCAACAGGTGCGCAAACGTATTAAGTCGAATAGACGCTCGACATGTTTCGGACGTTGCGATCTACTTTCGTGTGAGTGAAGGCGAGTTGTTGCTTCGTGATGCTCTTCGCGGAGCAACAACTCGCCTCGAAAATGTATAGAAACATGTCGAGTCTATTCTACTTAATAACACGCGAGTGACTCGTTTTAAGTAACTTTCACATGTTCGAGTCTCACAGCACAGTAGTTTTAAAACGTCCTAAGAAGTAAAATTCGTTCGAGAGATGCACGCCAATCACCAAGAAGATCATCAAAACCAGTTCAAAAAGTTACGGGTAACCAGCTGTCAAATCTGAATCGTGCTCTTATTTCGTATAATAAACGATACTGCAGAGAAAGGGGCTTATTCTTTAAAGTGCATTTAAAGTGGTTCTTATGTTTGTTTTCGTGCACTTTTGTGCTTAGTAGATTCCGAATACGAGTTTGATATCTTCAAGGATAATTCTAAACTACAGGCTGTCTCCCATCAGACGGCTTTAAATGCAGGGCTCGAATCTACTCGCTACACTGAGCTACTTTTATTATGGGATTGGTCCCATAAGGGGGTCCCAAATTTTTGGGTTTTTTTTTACATTTTGTTGGCCGATCAGCCCGCGTAGCCAACGTGCATATCGTTCACGCTCCGTGGCGAACGAAACGCAACTGTCACAGTCGCACTAATATGCTTGCTTGATGGAAGAGTGATAGAGAAAGATGACTACGCTACGCCACGGAGCGTTAACGATTGTAACGTTGGCTACGCGGCCAGATGTCGATATTTTCTACGGAAATTTTCGTGATTTCGGAGTGGGTCCCATCGTGGAAGTAGCTCGATTTAGCGAGTAGAATCGAGCCCTGTATTTACTTTTAAAGCTCTATGGTGGGAAACATACTAGAATTTAGATGAAAATACGGTTAGAAATAAATTTCTTGATAGAATATATTTTACTCGTAGTCTTCTGTTACACTAAACCTGATTAATTAGCTGAAGGATTGCTTATCCTTGAAGGATTTTGACCTATTATTTATGAGATGAGACTTGTCGGACTGACCAAGGGGCCTAGCCAAGATGACAATCATTGATTGAAAACGCTAGTCGAAACTTAAATAATGTATGGAAATGGTCACGTGACTTTTCGTATCTTGTTTGGCGTTTGTCGATGTACGATTGTCATCTTGACTAGGCCCCCAGAAAGAGTTTCTAGCACTGTCAGATTAAACGGTGTTATAAACATTTCAATACAAAGTGACCCGTTTTGTAGATAGTCTTTTAAAACTAGTGGCAATATCAAATGTTGATGACGTAGGCCACAAGTAAACCTCGTAAACCGAGATCCTTTGGAACCTAATCTTCTTTAGGACGTAACCGAAAAAGTAACAAAATTTCATTTTTGGTACAAAGTTTTAGCGCTGGCTGTACTTTTCATTCCGCCGAGACAACTCTAACAACTCTATTAGTTTGCATTGTTTTATCACAGAGTTCCCATGGCCACCTCCTGTCTCCATCATCGGGTCAGCTTCATGTCATCATAATTGACATATGTAAGCGAAATTTCAGCTCAATCGGAAATCGGGAAATGGGTCAAATTTAGCTTTCAGGATTTGACCCACACCAACACATACATGCTAACAGGACAAATAAAATTAAATAAAAGCTTGAAATAATAAATAGGAGGTTTAAAAATATGTTAAGTTATATTTAGTATTTTATTTACAATAAAAATATATATACATAATGGATTTATACAAATGATTACCATAACTAGCTTAAATCTAAAATAGGCCCTTGAGGCATTGTACCAAGGATATTGGCGGCATTCCTTCCTTGTATCGCAAAACTGATGCGTTGTCCGAGGAAGCCAGCTCTTCAGTCACCAGTTAAGTCAACCAGACGCCTCGCGATTTCTGCAATAAATTTGTGCGCGCTGGGGCCCCGTGGACAGAGAGAGTTTCAACGCCAAAATATATTTCGTTACGAGACGAGCGTCCCCTGCTTGCTTTAGAGTTTAATGTCAAATCAAATATACTAATCACATTGTTTTCGTTTTATGTATACGAGCATCAGTAGTAAAATTACTTTTCAGCAATTCTGGGGTTATTCAAATTACTAGCATCAACATTTACGAGTATATGATACCGAATTTATTTCATATTGAGATAGCTTCTTTAATATTCATATATAATATAACTTATGAAATTGTATGTCGTAATATCTAGTTATTGCGCCGTAATATCTTGTTAATATTTCAAGAATCAAGAGATAAGACTTAGTCTCAGAAAGATTTTGTTGGTAATTTGTTTTTATTAACATTTTAATCTAAGAACTTCTAATATAATAATTCTTGCTAACGTTACTAATAGTTAATTGAAGTTTATATTTTATTTCGACTAGACTATTCATTTATTATTTGTCTAACCCCTTCATAAAACTTAGTAATCTCTTTAGGTTATTACGTTTGGCATCTTTTTAACAATTTATTACATTTGACAACGTTAATACCATAAATAAAATAAGCCATAAATCAGTCATCAATTATTAACAAGCTAATAAATGATTACTATTTGAAATACAAGTCCACAATTTAATTTCAACAAATCATTATTAATATATTAAAAGTACACAATAGCTTAACCCCCCAAATGCCCCGAATCAACCCTAATCAGTCCGTGTTTGCCGGGCAAACATAACCAGTTAACGGCCCGGTGATTTCATTACGTTGACCGAATGATGAATTATTCCATGCTTTGATTATTGCTTTTGTTTTGCCGGATTTGTTGCGGCATACATATATATTTGCGACAGCTTGGGATCGGATGTACTCGTAATGCAACAGTCGTTTATTTACGGTCAAAGATTTTAATTTGTCAAAGTGACAATAGTATAAGGTCTCTAGTGATTTTCATATTGATTGTCACTGTGACAAGGTACAAAATGGTACTGACAATAAATTCTTTGACTACACCATACTCCATTTTATGAGATGACCACACGTGCTCTAACCTAGAATAACATCAAATTAGGATGAAGTATGAGTAGGTACGAGAAAAACATTATGTTCTCTTCTGCGTAGCCTGGTAAAAATATCAGATTATGAACACAAAAAAAAATAGAGAGGACTTTTATAATCCGACAAACCCAATTTGTCACAACAACAAATAAACTATACTCATTCCTTTCTTTTTGGTGCTAGTACTAGCGTAAGGTAAAGGTAGTATGATTCTCTCTGTCTACATATATTTGGAATGAGATAATCCCTGGCCAAACTGTATGTGAAAGATGACCACTTGATTAAGTTTACTTTTTAGGGTTCCGTAGTCAAATAGGAACCCCTTATAGTTTCGCCATGTCCGTCTGTCTGTCTGTCTGTCCGAGGCTTTGCTCCGTGGTCGTTAGTGCTAGAAAGCTGAAATTTGGCATGGATGTATAAATCAATAAAGCCGACAAAGTCGTAGAATAAAATCTAAAAAAAATTTAGGTTACTCCCCTACACGTAAAGTGGGATTGAATTTTTTTTTTTTGCTTCAACCCTACAGTGTGTAATATCGTTTGAAAGGTCTTTCAAAAGTAATAGGGGGCTTCAACAAACATTTTTTGATAAAGTGAATATATTCGGAGATAATCGCTCCGAAAGAAAAATGTGTCCTCCCCCCCTCTAACTTTTGAATCATAGGTCAAAAAAATATGAAAAAAATCGTGGAAGTAGAGCTTAAGAAAGACATTAAATAAAAACTATAACGGACATGATCAGTTTAGCTGTTTTTGAGTTATCGCAAAAAGTTTTCTCTTCATAGTAAAAAGACGTACTATCCACAGTTCATCCCTTGGTTAATAATCTACTATACTTTAAGTTCCAGTTTAGCTTATTGTGACGGAAGAGTAACTACGTAACCCTACTCTGAGCATGGCCCGATATGCTCTTGGCCGATTTTTTCGTAATAAAATTGTCCCCTTGAGTTGGCACTCAAAATTTATAAATGCGTTTGCCTCGTGTTCCAATCTCTCCGGATTTCTACCAAGTTGGTTCCTTATTATTTTAATTCGTCCCACATTTAAACTGCCAATCAAAGTCTGCCAATAACAGAGGTTGCCCTACTCATTAATAATCAAATCTTTCCCTTTGATGACTTGATCCGGCTGTCAGACCGTCGGTTAGATCTGGTTAAATTCTGTGCATTACTGATCGTTCGTGAAAACCAATATGCGATTGCGATTCGAAGGCCTGTGGGCCTGCCGCACGGTGCACGGTGGGCTTCAATTGGGCTTTCATAGAAATATAAACTCACTTATTAACCATATTTTAATCGAAACCAATGCTTGTGCTTTAGCTCCCAGTTTCGCGGTTTCGAAATAAAATCGCCACACGTGAGTTTTTAATGGGTCCATTCCGATAACATTTTTATAGACTTTGCACGACAGTAACAGAATAGAAGGAATGAAAAATTACGATCGAAATGGCTCGTGATTCGAGTAGAAATAATATAGAAATCAGACAAAAAGTATAGTTGTAAGTACAGTCGCCATCAGATATATCGGAGCGGCCAGGGTGCTCACAAATATCTGAACACACCTCTATTGTTAAGGCATTAGAGTGCGTGTTCCTATATTTTTGAGCACTTTGACTGCTCCGATATATCTGATGGCGACGATATAAAATACGCTTCATTAAAAATAATTCATAACTAACAGTGACATCAACATTTGGTTGAACAAAACATTTGCCGGCAGGTTGCAGGTTTATAAATATACGAATTTTAGTGCTTGCTCATTGCCCACGTGTTCTGTTCTTAACCCGTTTACGGCGCGGAGGGGAATAAATCCGGCATCGTACATATTTAATCCGACTAACTTCCGCGGTTGCTCCGGCTTCGCGCTAATTAAGCAGCTTCATATTTAATTTTTGCTTTCCTATTTTGCCTGTTGAAGAAACGAGATCTTATTAAATTCATGAAATTTTGCTAAGATCTTTTATTTACAAGTACTTCATAAGATTCCAATATGTATTTTTTTATGGTGGTATAATCGAGCGAGATGCCCTAAAAGTGATGTCAATATGGGATCAATTTGCATTGTATACAGTTCGAAAAGTGAATAAAGTGGTCAGAATCGTAAACGCCTACATGAGACTTTTTTCCAACGGTGCTAGCATGGTCGCTTTTGTATCGGCTGTCACCATGCTTGTCACGTTCTAACAAGTATGTAAGTGCGAAAGTGATAGACATACTGAAAGGCGATAATAATGCTCTCAGCGCAGGATGATAAACAATTAGTACGGTCGCCAAATCTCAAAAGCCCTCTAGAAACACGATTTAATTGACTCGGCTCGGCCTTACCCACAACCGGTATCAATGTGTTCGGACAGTTCTCCTGATCACCGTACATGCGGTAGTAAAGCGGAAAAATGGTGGAGGGGATAGTAATGACGTCACAAAGATGGCGGCCGGACCTATTCTTTTTGGCGGTGTATCTCGAAAACCACTTAACCGATTTTAATCATCGAGGTGTCAAATAATAGCTTATATTATGGAGATTATTTCCTTTTCTACAAACATTTACGTGAAACCTATCGGAAAAAAAATAATCACAAAAAACAGTTTTTTTATAAAATTATTATTTTTTATTTTGTAAAAATCTCCGTAAATATTAGCATTTCGCAAATTTTGTTTAATATAAAACATATTGCTTCATTATCAAGGAATATAATGAGCCTTAAAACATACAGATCGAGTAATAAACAATGAAGCTACACTCATTTATTTGCGCATGGGTAACGATAACTGGCTTTTACCGGTCGAAACTGTGGTGACTGTTACGATACGTATTGAATGGAATTTATAGAGTATCGGTTTTAATTACTGAAATTATAATTAAAATTATAAAAACCAGACACAATAATGTTACCTTACTTCGACGTTTAGTCTCTTTTTTCGTCTTAATCATAGGTAGGTACATATTTCTTTTTACTTAAAAATTTTATACAGGGTGAACTTTTAACCAAGCCGCTCCGAGGCCAGATTTAATTGACTCAGCTCGGCCTTACCCACAACCGGTATCAATGTGTTCGGGCGTTTTTCCTGATCACCGTACATGCGGTAGTAAAGCGGAAAAATGGTGGGAGGGGATAGTAATGATGTCACAAAGATGGCGTCCGGACCTATTGTTTTTGGCGGTGTATCTCGAAAACCACTTAACCGATTGTATTCATCGAGGTGTCAACTAATAGCTTATATTATGGAGATTATTTCCTTTTTACAAACATTTACGTGAAACCTATAGGAAAATAATAATCACAAAAAAAAATTTTTTTTATACATTTGGTTGGTAGGTTTGTCTTATGTTTTAAAGCAGTAAAATCTTTCAAGTCGAAACACAGTATAAATATACATTTTGTTGTCTAATCTAAAAGTATGATGTTCATTGTTTAAGACTGATTAGTGATTACTGAATTAAATAACATGCTATTTGTTATTTTTGTTTTATTTTTTAAATCAGGTATTAATTTATTCACTATGTATCACTATACAGGCAAAATGTGTATCATAGTTGGTCTGTAAGTACTTACTACTTGTGTCGAATATAGGTATAAGATGAAATTTTAACCACCAGCCATACTCTGCGCAGTGACTTTACAGGTCATACTGAACAACTTTTATTATGGGACTAATGCCGAATCACGCAAGAAAATTTGGATCTGGAATGACACCCACTGGCTGTGCCCTACCACACAAAGCGAGATGACATTCACAATGCCCATACCTCTCTTTTGGACGTAGTTTAAGGACGTACCCGGGTCCATGACGCATGCTCGCCACACCGCTGCTTAAAATAAGCTGACGCACCGTAAATTGAACTGCGTAAAAATCGCAAAAAATATTACACGGAGATCTTATGGCAGACACCGTACCGGTGACGTAAAAGACGCAACTGTTTTGCGAACAAAAAAGATTCGCGTGAAGCACGTCACTGCGATTCCGTACCGTCACCGTTTTTTAAACAGCGGTGTGGGGAGCATGCGTCAAAAACGGTACGCATACGACGCGTCACTGCGATTCCGTATCGTGACCGTTTTTTAATCTGCGGTCTGGTCGCACCTTGTATTGTATTGTATTGTATTGTATTCGGGCGATTTTTCCGCAACTCGACGACTTGCGCCTATATTGCGTGATATGTTGGGGGTGGGCTAGTCCTGCCAGCCCAGCTCCTCAAGGAATCCTATCAAACCTTTGATGTTGAGTAGGACCTCGGGGAGGTCTCTCGGAGATCCGAGATGTTTAGCCCTGTATGGAGTCACTCCGCTGCATTCCAGCACCACGTGAGAGGCTGTTTCTTCTGTCTCCATGCAACCTCGGCACAGGGGACTGTCTGTGACACCTGTTGTGAAAAGATGTTTGTTAAATAGTCCATGACCTGTTATGACACTGGTTACCATACTCAGTCGGACCTTCCCTAGTTGCAGGAGCGCCCTTGTGAGTTTTCCGTTGATGCCAGGCATGGCTTCTTTTGCCTGTCTGCATCCAGTCTGGTTCAGCCAGTGTTCTGTGTGTAGTTTCCCTGTACGTGCCAGCAGCATTGAGCGTACCTTGCTAAATGGTATCGGAAGAATCGGTTCCGGACCAATCGCCCCCGCATTCGATCCTTGCCTGGCAAGCTCGTCCGCAGCATCGTTACCTCGGGATCCACGGTGTCCCTTGATCCATTGTAGGGTGATCTTGTTATTATGACATACCTCCATTAGTCGTTCGTGGCATTCGTGTATAAATTTGGATGTAACTATATGGCTATTTAGAGCCATTAAGACTGCTCTACTGTCGGAGAGTATGCGGATGGAGGATCCTACTACCTTCCTTGCAGTGATGGCAGCCGCCGCGTTTATGATGCCCATGCACTCAGCTTGGAATACCGAGTTATGGGCTCCTAGCGGAGTGGTGATCGACATGTTCAGGTCTTCTGAGAAGGTTCCAGAGCCCGATCCGCTGTCTGTTTTGGACCCATCAGTGAAGATTCTCAGCTCCCGGGGATTGAGTCCTTCATGATTGTCGTCCTCATATAACTGTATTTTGTACCTTTTATCGAAGATAGCTTGTTTGTGAATCCGGTCCGTGCCTGACCTAAGCACTGGAAATTCGTCATACACCTTTTCCAGGCATTTTGTGTGAAGAGCTCACTGTGATGTTAGACCATATCTTGAGGGTTCGCAACCTTACCACTGAGAGACTGGCCTCTTGCTGTATGTGTAGGTGCAGCGGTGGAAGGTTTAGCATGACCTCCATGGCTGCAGTCGGGGTAGACCTCGTGCAGCCAGTGGTGGCCGCGCATGCGAGCCTTTGAAGTCTTTGTAGTTTGTCTCGTACGTTGCCTAGGTTTGTTCTTGGCCACCAAACCAGAGCACCGTAACAGAGTAAGGGGCGGATTATCGTCTTATAGAGCCAGAGGGTAATTTTCGGGTTGAGTCCCCACCTCTTACCAATCATCCTTCTGCACTGCCAGAAGACAACTCCCGCCTTGTCTATCCGTTTGTTGATGTGGTTGTTCCAATTGAGTTTATTGTCGAGAGTTAGTCCTAAGTACTTAACTTCATCGGACAGCTGTAGCTCAGTTTGGAAAAGTGTTGGTCTGGTAAAGTTGGTCGCACCTTTATATGGTACAGTCAAAATTTTTTTCGCGATTTCGGAATTGGTCCCATAGTAAAAGTTGTTAAGTATGACCTATAAAGTTGCTGCGCAGAGTATGACTGGTGGTTAAAAGTTCACCCTGTATAAAATTTTTAAGTAAAAAGAAATATGTACCTACCTATGATTAAGACGAAAAAAGAGACTAAACGTCGAAGTAAGGTAACATTATTGTGTCTGGTTTTTATAATTTTAATTATAATTTCAGTAATTAAAACCGATACTCTATAAATTCCATTCAATACGTATCGTAACAGTCACCACAGTTTCGACCGGTAAAAGCCAGTTATCGTTACCCATGCGCAAATAAATGAGTGTAGCTTCATTGTTTATTACTCGATCTGTATGTTTTAAGGCTCATTATATTCCTTGATAATGAATCAATATGTTTTATATTAAACAAAATTTGCGAAATGCTAATATTTACGGAGATTTTTACAAAATAAAAAATAATAATTTTATAAAAAAACTGTTTTTTGTGATTATTTTTTTTCCTATAGGTTTCACGTAAATGTTTGTAGAAAAGGAAATAATCTCCATAATATAAGCTATTATTTGACACCTCGATGATTAAAATCGGTTAAGTGGTTTTCGAGATACACCGCCAAAAAGAATAGGTCCGGCCGCCATCTTTGTGACGTCATTACTATCCCCTCCACCATTTTTCCGCTTTACTACCGCATGTACGGTGATCAGGAGAACTGTCCGAACACATTGATACCGGTTGTGGGTAAGGCCGAGCTGAGTCAATTAAATCTGGCCTCTGAGCGGCTTGGCGACCGTACTAAATAAAGAATTGCCGTGGTAAGACAATGGTGTGCTCTTTTGTGGCGCTTTTGACCGCTACTTGGTATTTTTTTACTGTAATGGTATGCAGGATCGTTACCCTTGTTCTATATCGTTATATAGAACTGAAAATAAATGAAAATTAGACATGTTTTCTTTTTTATCTATAGAAAACTTTAACCTTTTAAGATTTTGTGGCCCGTGCAAATACAGACTGTATTTTTTTCGAGTGAAAATATTCATGGTTTGATTAAAACTAGAGGCTGTGTGAGCTGTATACCTCGCGATAAGCTTCATAAACAAAAAATACAAGACTTCGTTGAGTTCGTTCGTTCACAGTGTACTCACAATGGTCTAAAGCGCCATATACTATAATGGCACTTACGTCGTTTATGTCAATTTCTACCATTTTGAACATTTTCCAAAAAACGTAATGTCAGATCTTTTTTTATCTAACTTATTTAAATATTTATTGACAATAACAATATAAATAATGGATATATACAGATGATTACTATAACTAGCTTATATCTAAAATAGGCCCTTGAGGCATTGTACCAAGGATGCTGGCGGCATTTCCTCGTTGTATCGCAATACTGATACGTTGTGCGAGGAAGCCGCCAGCTCTTCGGTCACCAGTTACGTCAACCAGACGTTTCGCGATTTCTCCAAAAAACTTGTGGGCGCTGGGACCCCATGGACCTAGAGTTTCAACGCCAAATGGTACAAAATGGTACTCTCTACCGAGGCTCTTATATTTATTACGTTTACGTTTACGTTTTTTATCTAACTAATTCAGTACCCCTAGTGTAAATAAATTCGATTTCCAAACGTGACGTACGCGTTTGCGTTTAGTCTCATTTTGTATTGGATTTCGAAAGAGCGCGCCAAGCGGGACGTTTTGGAAACTCAAAATCCTATACAAAATGAGACTTAACGCAAACGCGTTCGTCACGTTATGATGTCGATCAAAGTTACACTAGGGGTACTGAAGATTCATCTGTTCACAAAATTTCACGAGAATCAGTTGAGAATTGCGACCTGTAGAGGCGAATATCTGGACTCTCAACGAGTAAAAATTTAATGTAAAAACTACACTTTTGCTGTAATGTGAGCGTTAATCTTGAACACCAGGAGCCTTCCTACCCCATCAAGGAACCTGCTCACGTACTACTTCCCTATCGGGAGGCTGATAGGGAAGTAGTAGCATTGAGATTCAAACAAATATTGGAATCAAATTAGGTATTGCTGACTGCAAATTTAAAAACGTACGAAGTACTTTTAATGATGAGAATTCAGAACAGCCTCATCAATTATTAGTCGATCTATAGACAACTTGTAAGTTTACTAAGTTAAACCTATATTTAATATTAATTTAAGTTGCCGCAAATTACCGTCTGAATTGTTTCTGAAATGTTAATTTGCCTTTAATTTGGTGATGATGTTATTATAGTACCAAATTTAAATAGTTTAGTAATCTTAATAGCGAACTAGGTGTTTTTATTTAATTGAAGAGATGAATACCACTTCAATTATAATATTGTTTCATTCTGAGTGTCTCTCTCAGTACTCTAAGTAGTAACTCAGGGAATCTGAGTGTTGAGATTAGTAATATAAAATATTTAAATACTTAATAAAATACCACGTATAATTAAGGGGCTCTCCGCGGTTTTCATCGATTTTGACAAGTTTTGAGTCGTTACTCCTACATTTGCACTATAGATAGAATTATAAGACAAACGGCTATCGGTTCTTTAATCTTTTATCTCCATTTTAGTCTACCGGATTTTGAAAGAAACACTTATTTTTTTATATATTTTTTAAACATTGTCTAAAATAACACTTATTTATTACTCGATTGGTGTGAAAGATTTTACATGTACGAAATAGACATATTTAGGTTCGTCTTTAACGTCTCTAAAAACTGGTCTGAGATTTTAATTCTAAACTAATTAACAGAAAAGTTATGGTCAGAAAATCAGTTTTTTCGCCTAAAGTGTTGAGGGTCAGTTATCTCTGCAGTTTACTGTACTATCGAACAACTTGATTCCTGACCCACTGTAAAACCTTTTCACATTTATTACCTCATTGGCATTACATTTATTTAAATTTTAAACAGTAACATTATTATGACTTACTGTGAAAACGTTCTATTGTAGATTAGATACGAGTATAATGGGCATTCCATTCCATGATCATTTCAGTTGAAATCAGCGAAAATTGCGAACCGTTCGGTAAATCAATTGAGTTGTTCGCCAATTTAAAAGCAAATCCAAAGCTGTTCGATTCAAAGCGTTCCATTTGACACAATAAATAAATAGTGACGTTCCGGGTTTTGGAATTTATTGAAACCAGATTTCGGCAGGGATAGATTTTTAAATTTTTCGTGTTCGGCGGTCGTTTCTGTTTTAACCATTTGATAAGGTTTTATCGTACAAATTTTACCAAATATTTTAATTTGTTTTTTTTTTTTAAGTCGTCACACTACTAGTGGTACGGTACTACAGTAGTAGCGGCCTTTAGTTTCTATAATCGCACCAATAAGCTAAGTTAGAAGCTATTTTGATAGCACAGACTGTGCAAGTTATTTTAAACGTCATAATTTCATAGAAGTTTGACATAGTCTGACTTTTAGTAGGTTTTTATAACACTTGCATAGTCTGTGCTATCAAAATCGCTGTCGAGTTAGCTTGGTCTGACTCTTAGTAGGTTTCTTTAGCCGGTAGCTGAAGACGCTGGTTCTATTGCGGCTTCCACCACTTGAGTGTTTGTTCAGTTTTTGTTTAGTATGTGACATCTATTTTATCATATTTCGATAAAACCTTGAGTCGTGTCATCAGGCAACTCACCCGTAGTAAAAAGTGCAAGCGCGATGTCTTTTGAGGCAATTCTTGATTTCATTTTGTGAGCACCAATCAGCGTGCCTCGCTAACGCTGATGGATACCCACAGCCAATTCAAAATGTCGTATCAAAATGAAATGAAAACCATATTCAATTATTAAAGAGAATTGGCCTTCGGTTTGTGTATTCGTGTGAAATTTTGCTTTATCCTTTAAAGCATTGCAAAGTCAGAAGATAATGGAATACGTATTGTTTCATATAATTTGTCCAGTATAAAGCCGAAAGTTACTCAACTACATTTAATTTGCTGTCGGCAACGAGTATATCGTCTGTCGAAAATAAATTATTAGACTCTTATTTTTATTTCTTATTGGGTTTAAAATCGTAGATATAGAAAGACATGTTCACTTGACGCCCATTGAGTTGGAGAGGGTATTTGAAAATATTTATCTTACCGATATTTAAAAAAATATCGATTGAACCCCCAATATAAACCCCCGATACAGATTTTAGCTCGAGTAGCAGCATGACCGAAGTAACGTAATTTTTTTTTAGTCTATTTTTTAAGAACTAGAAAGAAGGTAAGCGATTCTAACGTGTCTGTTTATTGAAAAACAGTTCGAAAAATAAGTCACGTCAAATATGTACCAATTATAAATCATATACGATCTTTTACATTTTTTCCATTTAATAAGTAATTGTCACTAATTTTTAAAAACCGTTTTTAATAAAAAGACATGTCAAGATTGATTACCTTTTTTTCTTATGCTAAAAAACGAACTATAATTTAAAACCAGGTTTAACAAAAGCAGAAACCAAACTGTTTGCCGTCACCTCACTATCGGAACATGTTTGTGTTGCATTGTCAGCGGCTAAACGTTGCGACTTGGCTTCAAAGGGGAGTTTGCAAGTGACTCGTGCATCTTTGTATGTGTACTTGTACTCACTATGGGGAAACGTGACATGGGGCGGTGCAGACTCTGCATGGAGGCAGAGGAGACGCCTTTGCACATCCTCGCAGAGTGCCCTTGCCTAATGCGCACTCGTGACTCAATCCTGGGCAGGCACATATTACGTCCGGAGGAGTTAAGGTCTCTCGAGATCAAGGGGATCCTGCAGCTGTTTGAAGTTGCAGGTTTGCATCGAGAGTTGTAGTAGGTGGCGATCACAATAGATCAGGAATGGTCGCAGTGATATTTAGGGTGGAGAGCCTTACATAGCCCCTAAACATAGAAGAAGAAGAAGAAGAATGTGTACTTGTACCACCCAAGAACTTAATGGAATACAATTAAATAAGAATTGTAGAGATCTTAATAAAGCTTAACTTACTTAACTAAAAAATGTACGCTTACTTGTAATGGTATTGACATTCATATTTATCTATACTACTTATTTCATGTATGTTATCATGTTAAACTACACAGATTCGTTTATGATATTTTCCTCATAGCTTGGATATGGCGACAGCGGTCATATCCATACAATTTATAACGCAAACTTGTATCGAGATGACAGTTTGTCTCATCGTTATTTTAACAATGTGAAGGCACATGTTTTTAGAAAAAATAACATTGATTATAAAATTTCAGCTAACTAGACTCAGATTCTACTCTACAAACCACATTCCGTTACCAACTATGCGTTTGAAATTAATCTAAAGTTCACCTGGATTCACCACACACTGCATTAGTGAATGCCTCGAAAGCCGAGCAACTTTCATCTCACTTTGAGCAAATTCTCTGTATAGATCGCTGAAACTTCCTACATTAATTTGCTTTATTGCTCTGCCTGCAACTTATTACTTAAGTCAAAATATACAGGTTAATAGTGTTTAGGTAGGTAGAAAACATCTTATTTGATACAGTTGCTCAAAAAGTGCTACTTAACATAGCTGTTTAGCGTTCGCAAAGTTGTTTTTTGCGAACTATAGGGCTTTTTACTTTTCGAACTTTATTCAATTTATATCCGAACGTAATCAATACGTCCATACCAAGTTTGGATGTCCAAAAACTTAATATATATTTTTATTACGCCAATACACGTTTATTACGTCAAAAAAATATTATTACACGATATAAATTGAATAATTATTTGTTATTATACAAATCAAATGTTATATAATACGATATTTCACTAAAACATTTTTATAATCATGGCTGAATGGAACTATCATTGCCACGTTGCCTGTCGTTCACAGAAAAAATAAAAATTAAAAAGTCAAACCGGCACCCGCCATTTTCAATGTTTTCACTTAAAATTTAGTTGTATCAAAATAATTCTACTTCCATTGCTACTGTGCGAGTGTTTTTGTATGAAATGAGTTGTAGTGTTTGTATTTCCAATGTAAATCATCGTTGAACATAGTGTAAGGTGTTATTAAGAATATCATTCAAGTTCAAGGTAAAATGCTTCGCAAATGTATAAAAAAACGTCCAACTCGGGACTAGTAAATAATGAAACCCTTTGCACACTTGCTTTGAAATGAACTATTTCGTTTATGTAATAATGCAATTATAATTGACTTGTTTCATGATATTATAAAGGGTAATATGGTCAGAATCGATTAGTTAAGAGGATAGATCGCGTCGCGGCCGCCCCGAAACGAACTTTTCATACAAACGTAATCCTCATTTTCCTCTGTGTATATTAAAATTATTGAAAATATTTTGACACAGTTATTTGTATATTAACCACAGCTATTCCCCTATGTTTGATTTTTTTCGAATCTTTAATTATTATAAAAGTAAAGAGCAATTTAAACTTTGTATGAACCTGTTTTTCGCACCTAATTTTTACACATAAAAAAAATCGATAAAAGTCTAACATAGGGGCATAGCTATGGTTAATATACATCAAAATATGTTAATACATTTTCCATAATGTCAATATACAAAGAGGAAAATGGGGACCACGTTTGCATGGAGAAGCGGCCGTGGCCTATGCTCTCAATACAAAATGGTGCGAAATATGTCGAGCATTCTTAGATTTAAAACGACTACGAATATCAATTTACTTTTAGAAGATATAATACTTATGGTATGTATTAATAATGCCACATGAGATTATCAGGCGTATTCGGATTCTTATTATGTTATCTGTATTAGATATGATATAAATCTGATCTGTCGGTGTCAAAAGTGACGTTTTTGTTTGAAGAAATGTCACTTTTGACACTGACAGATCCATATGGAATCTAGATCTATGGAGTGTGAAATTAAAAGGACTGAAATCTCTTATGGCAGAACTGTTGCAAAAGTGTCCAGCTGTCAGCTATAAATAATAGTTCCAAATGTCTCCAGAGTAGCGCTAGAGTAGCTAAGAACCTAGGCGTTATTGACGGAGTGAAGTGCGCTGTCTATGATTTGTTTTTTTTTTAGTATTCTAGGTATTGTAGCGCCGCCTATTTAAGGTATTTGATGAAAATTTTTGATTTATGGAGATTCCATTCCTTACCTCCACCTACCATATCCAGATCGAATAATTAAAATCCGAATACGCTTGTATGTTTAGATACTTAGTACAAATTGCCACATTCAAATCACGGAAAATTTTAGCTTAGTTACTAAATACTTCACTTACTTCTTATACCAACTATAATAATAAATGACCCTTGGCTAAACAAGACAAAGAAATCAATTTGGGAAGGTCTCTCTATAATATTATCATCTCATAAAATGATATAGCCCAGAATACGATTTCCCGTTCAATCAAACTACCAAATTTCCCTCACAATCCGACCGATTCGGACTGATAGATACCTACGCTATTGTGTAAGAAATAGCGGTAGTAATTTAAAACGTCCTAAGAGACAATCCTAATAAAAATAAAAAAGGTCTCAAACATCTACAAGTTTTACAGAATCTTAGTGCATTTTTCCTAAAAAGGAATTTCCTATATCGCTGTTTGAAATTATAACCGATAAATCTGAACTATTATGAAAACCCAGTCTTGGGTTATCTGCTACTGGAAGTTAAGCTTTTCATCTATGACATACGGTTTCAATTGCGGAATCGCGCGATATATGAGCTTGTGAAAAATACGAATATTCTTCGTATTCCGTTTTCGAATGGAGCGACAAATTTTTATGTATTCCGTTTGTAGTGTTCTCGTGTTCGAAGTTTGAGACGATATCTAGTTTTAGATTTGTTAGACCACAGTTTGTAATGCAGAATAGCTGTTTCTATTCTACATATAACAGGGAGATTTGAAGACTATTCATTGTACATCGCCCAAAGAGATCACCATATCTTTAAATTGACAAAATTTGTCTTTAAAGTTCTCCATTGCGATTCGATTCAAAGCTACGTCCAGAACAATCCCCAGGGCCAGGGTAATGCTATGGGACAATTTTCAGACTGGAAGTTCGTTGTGAAATGACACTGACGCAAAGGGAACTGCGGCACATAAATATTAGTTAGAGTAGGGAAACAATTTCGTGCAAGTCCAATGAAAATTTATAGTATTGTGGTGACCCTATGGGACAGGGGTGATTACATGATGGCCCGGTGGACGAGGATTCATTACTGATATTTTCGCACAGTTTTACTCAACAATTGTTAAATTAGTTCTAACGTGGGCTCTATTCCTTGATAATAAGGTGTACAATTAACCTTGATTTGTCACACGACACATACCTAAGTCCCAACCAGGCCAGGGAGATTAGGTACAGTACAGGAAGCACATTTTATGAAACTTTTATTTTTCCTTATTCTTCAAAAACACGGCCAATATCTAAGAAATAGGTAAAATATTACTAACGCAATTTAAAAACGGAGACTCCTGAATTACCGGTCAACTAGGGATTGGATAGTCGACTACCCAAATATTTTTTTTCCTTGGACTAAGGTCTTACTATACTTATACGAGTGATATACGATGGACTGCATGAATCCAGTTCACTCCTGTATGCATAACAGCATCAACTACCATTGGAAAACTCATTCAATTGTGTACCGTATTCCCGCTGAACAAATTCCAAATTAAAACAGTTTTTTCAATGGCTGTTATACGTGGTGGGGTGGTATAAATCTCTCTTCGTAGGTTTAATATGCGGCGGCACCGTGGCGCAGCCGACAGCACAGCTTTGATTTACCGCCCGCCATCTTTCTTGGGTTTGGTTCTGTGGTCTGACTCATGGGGAAGAGCGGAGGAAATTTTAAAATTGAGTACTATCAAAAACTCCTTTGTTTTGTATATTAAAACTCGATGAACCGCCTGAATCTAGGTCGGTATAAATCTATCCTAAGCGCCGCGGCGCGGCCGAAATGACTGCTTTGACTTACCACCCACCTTCTTTCTTGGTTTTGTTCTGTGGCCTGACTCACGGGGAAGAGCGGGGGGAAATGTCAAAACTCCTTCGTTTTCTATATTAACACGCGATGGACCGCCTGGATCTTAGTCGATAAACATCTATCTTTGGCATTGGGGCGCGGCCGACAGCATTGCTTTGATTTACCGCCTGCCATCTTTCTTGGATCTGTTCTGTGATCTGACTCACGGGGAAGAGCGAAGAAAATGTGAAAATTTAGTATTGTCAAAAACTCTTTCGTTTTGTACATTAAAACTCGATGGACCGCCTAAATGTAGGTCGATGCGAGTTTAAATCTATCTTGGCACCGTCGACAGAACTGATTTGGTTTACCACCTGGCTGTGTTTTTTATATCGTCTAACTGAAGAAAAAGAGCGGGGGAATACCAAAACTTGTTACTTACTGCTATAACTCTACACATTGAATACTCCTTAGGCTAATATAACTCATATTGTACATGCTCCAGGTCATAATAAGTCTATCTTCAGTTATACGCTGCAAAAGCCTTCTTTTGCAGCGTATAGCCGAAGCTTATCGATACAAATCCAATAAAAGTTGTCTTGTATGCAAGAGACGAGACTCCTTTCCTGGCAGTAAAAGTTCGCCCGCCGTCCGCCCGTGGCTCGCGCGGGCGATCGAACGCCCGCCCCACATTTTCCTCGTTATTAGTTGGGTACGTGTGCGGAATGCCCCCGGCTATTAACAGGGTGAACAGAACATGGGAAATAATTACTATTGCAACTTCCACTTGTCATCCGCACGGTGACCTTGAACAAAAGTATCATCATACAGTCGGAGATCCGAGATGTTTAGCCCTGTATGGAGTCACTCCGCTGCATTCCAGCACCACGTGAGAGGCTGTTTCTTCTGTCTCCATGCATCCTCGGCACAGGGGACTGTCTGTGACACCTGTTGTGAAAAGATGTTTGTTAAATAGTCCATGACCTGTTATAACACTGGTTACCATACTCAGTCGGACCTTCCCTAGTTGCAGGAGCGCCCTTGTGAGTTTTCCGTTGATGCCAGGCATAGCTTCTTTTGCCTGTCTGCATCCAGTCTGGTTCAGCCAGTGTTCTGTGTGTAGTTTCCCTGTACGTGCCAGCAGCATTGAGCGTACCTTGCTAAACGGTATCGGAAGAATCGGTTCCGGACCAATCGCCCCCGCATTCGATCCTTGCCTGGCAAGCTCGTCCGCAGCATCGTTACCTCGGGATCCACTGTGTCCCTTGATCCATTGTAGGGTGATCTTGTTATTATGACATACCCCCATTAGTCGTTCGTGGCATTCATGTATAAGTTTGGATGTAACTATATGGCTATTTAGAGCCATTAAGACTGCTCTACTGTCGGAGAGTATGCGGATGGAGGATCTTACTACCTTCCTTGCAGTGATGGCAGCCGCCGCGTTTATGATGCCCATGCACTCAGCTTGGAATACCGAGTTATGGGCTCCTAGCGGAGTGGTGATTGACATGTTCAGGTCTTCTGAGAATGTTCCAGAGCCCGATCCGCTGTCTGTTATTTCTAACACAATATATTATTGTTAAAGAAATAAATACATGAATGAATGAATGAATGAAATGAATGGATACTCCGACCCTGACTGCGCAAACCTGACTACCTAAAAATAATATTCGTGATCGTGAACATTCTCGGTATAATTTTCTCTTTGAACTAATACGTTACTCGGAGCAATAAGGCAACGTTCGAAGTTCCGAATTTGTAATCTGCACTGAATCTTTGCCTGAACTTTCAACTGAAGGTTCTAGAGTTTTGACTTTCGGGACACCCATTCGACTTTGTAAACGTGATATCATTGAGTAAGTACCTAGTGGCTTATCAGAATTTGGATATCACTGATTGGATAAGGATGTGCTTGAAGTGAGGGGAAAGTTTTTAAAGTGATAAAAGGTCCCCTTTTTATTTAATTATTCGTAATTAACTCGTAAACGGTGGCCCATAACAAAAAAAAGTTCTTATACTCATATCATCATCAATCATCAAAAATATTAAAACGATATCAAAGAGGCAAAGTTCATTATAATCAATGCTAAAGTTCCTTTTTTTAGTCTTTCGTAAATAATTTGTAAAGTATGACCCATAGCTAAAAAAACTGTTATACATGAATAATTTACATAAAATTTCGTACCTGAAACATGTGGAATACTTTTCGCTAGGACCAATATTTAAAAAGATATCAACGCGGGAAAGTTAACTATAAACAATTTGAAAGTTCCTTTTTAGTTTTTCATAAATAAATCGTAAAAAATTCATTAATAAAATATTGATCCATGACTAGCTTAAGAACTCTAAATCTTTAATTTTTTTTAGTTTACTCTAATAGATACCTCAAAAATTGTGATTTGATTTTTTTTCAAGTATTCTGGGTATTGTAGCGCCACCTATTGAAGGTTTTTTGATGACACTTTTTGGTACATGGAGATTCCATTCCTTACCTCCACCTTCCATATTTCGATTGGCGTTTTCTATCTACAATTGTCACATCCGCTGCGGCTGTAGCACGGTCGCAGTTTTATCACTTGTTAATATGCCTGTCACATTCTAACAAGCATGTAAGTGCGAAAGTGACAGGCATAGTGACAAGTGATAAAAATGTGACCGTGCTCCAGCTGCATGTGACGGGCCTATGATAAAACGCGACCCTGTTGTACTACTTGTACTCACTGCAATACTCTTTTACCTGACCAATGCTTGATTTAAATATCGAACACATACCGTACCAACTCTAGATGATTGTTTTTAAGCTACAGTACCTATGACGAGCGGGGTTATATTTTATCTAGGGATTTGAAAAACTCATCTTTAGGTTTAAAGAAACAAAGATAATCAAAGGATAATATTTTCATTCCAAATGACCATTTAGGATTTATAGTTATTAAAAGTTGGTTCAAAACGATTCTCACTAAAATTATCGCAGTTAATTTGTACACTGTCAGTTTCTGTTTGTGTCTATTTTTTAAATTTACTTGTTCATTTACGACAAGGACTGTTAAAGAAAATTAAAGTTAGGGGCTAAAACGCGTTCTAAAGTCGTCTGGAAGTCGATAGGGATTTTAGGGATTTTTAGCCTGATTACTTTCACTGGATCCAATAATTTTACCCTAAACACAGTTTAATCATGAAATAGCGGGAACTACTTCGGTAAATGGATTGCTCATTAACAACAGCATTTGGCTATTTTATAGTAAAACGGTCTTAAAGTTTAAGAGCCCTTATTCCTTGGAGCGTTCTCCGATTTCACGAAATAACGCTCGATAGATGGCGTTGGCGCTCGGTACGCGAGCGCCGGCAACGCGACGCGCGTTTCAATGCAGACTAGAATAATCTTGATAGTTTTCAATATAATGTCAAGCAACATTAATTTTAGTGTTATATGATATCATATGGGCACACTTTATTTTATTTTATATGCACAGTAGTTTTTTTATGTACACTACTACTAAGTGTACAGACTACAGAGTGTACTATAACCCTTGCTCTTTATTCTGTCTCTTTCACACCAATGGAAAATGAAAAAGTTAGTAAATGACTACAGGTATAAATAAAGTATATTAGTGCGATAGAGAGACAGATAGTGTTTCGTTGTCGTGACGTAAAAGATTGTCATGTTGGCTATGCAACCATGGCGCCTAGCCAACATGACCATCGTTTGCGCATGTTAGTGCTATAGAGAGACAGTAGTGTTTCGTTGTCGTATCATAAACAATTGGCATGTTGGCTACGCACCCATGATACCTAGCCAAGAAGCCAATCGATTGCACATATTAGTGCGATAGAGAGACAGATAGTGTTTCCTTGTCGTATCGTAAACGTTTGGCATGGTGGCTACCAGTGGCGGATCGTTCAAAGAACTCGATTCCCACCGGCTTGTCTAATTTCAGCCCGTTAAGTACTTTCACGATCGGTTTATGGAGAAAAGGAAAGCAAAATTAGCTCCGGGTTTCCTACGAATATTTGTGACGCACCGCCACTGGTGGCTACGCACCCATGCTGCCTAGTCAAGATGCCAATCGTTTGCGCACATTAGTGCTATAGAGTTTCAGTTTTATTTGAAATCACGTTAGGGTTTGTATTATTATTTTTGACCCGAATGAAGTCCATCCAGGTTCTCATGATGGAGTCAGGAGTTGGTCACCAGGAGGCCTACCGCGAACCACGTTCGACGTGTTGCCTCTCTGTCGCACTTGTAAATCCGTACGTAAGTGTGATAGGGAGGTAACTTGTCGAACGTGGTTCGCGGTAGGCCCTCTGAACTCCTAATCTATTCATTATAATTCCATCGTGTTTGGGCTCAAAAGATTTGCCCTGACGAACACCATCGATCTAGATGAGGTCCAGGGTCTCATGACGGAGTCAGGAGTTGGTCACCAGAACTCCCCAGAACTCCTAATCTACTCATCATAACTCCATCGTGTTTGGGCTCAATAGATTTGCCCTGATGAGCACCATCAATCTAGATGAAGTTCAGGGTCTCATGATGGAGTCAGGAGTTGATCACTAGAACTCCTAATCTACTAATTATAATTCCATCGTGTTTGGGATCAATAGATTTACCCTGACGAGTACCATCGATCTAAATGAAGTCCAGGGTTTCATGATGGAGTCAGGAGTTGGTCACCAGAACTCCTAATGTACTCATTATAATTCCATCGTGTTTGGGCTCAATAGATTTGCCCTGACGAGTACCATCGATCTAAATGAGGTTCAGGGTCTTATGATGGAGTCAGGAGTTGGTCACCATAATTCCTAATCTACTCATCATAACTCCATCGTGTTTGGGCTCAATAGAGTTGCCCTGACGAGCACCATCAATCTAGATGAGGTCCAGGACAAACACGATGGAGTTATGATGAGTAGATTAGGAGTTCTGGTGACCAACTCCTGACTCCAGCATGAGACCCCGGACCTCATCTAGATCGATGGTGCTCGTCAGGGCAAATCTTTTGAGCCCAAACACGATGGAATTATAATGAGTAGATTAGGAGTTCTAGTGACCAACTCCTGACTCCATCATGAGACCCTGGACTTTATCTAGATTGATGGTGCTCGTCAGGGCAAATCTGTTGAGCCCAAACACGATGAGGTTATGATGAGTAGTTTAGGAGTTCTGATGACCAACTCCTGACTCCATCATGAGACCCTCGACCTCATCTAGATCTATGGTGCTCGTCAGGGCAAATCTTTTGAGCCCAAACACGATGGAATTATGATGAGTAGATTAGGAGTTCTGGTGACCAACTCCTGACTCCAGCATGAGACCCCGGACCTCATCTAGATCGATGGTGTTCGTCAGGGCAAATCTTTTGAGCCCAAACACGATGGAATTATAATGAGTAGATTAGGAGTTCTAGTGACCAACTCCTGACTCCATCATGAGACCCTGGACTTTATCTAGATTGATGGTGCTCGTCAGGGCAAATCTATTGAGCCCAAACACGATGAGATTATGATGAGTAGTTTAGGAGTTCTGGTGACCAACTCCTGACTCCATCATGAGACCCTGGACCTCATCTAGATCTATGGTGTTCGTCAGGGCAAATCTTTTGAGCCCAAACACGATGGAATTATAATGAGTAGATTAGGAGTTCTAGTGACCAACTCCTGACTCCATCATGAGACCCTGGACTTTATCTAGATTGATGGTGCTCGTCAGGGCAAATCTATTGAGCCCAAACACGATGAGGTTATGATGAGTAGTTTAGGAGTTCTGGTGACCAACTCCTGACTCCATCATGAGACCCTGGACCTCATCTAGATCTATGGTGCTCGTCAGGGCAAATCTTTTGAGCCCAAACACGATGGAATTATACTGAGTAGATTAGGAGTTCTAGTGACCAACTCCTGACTCCATCATGAGACCCTGGACTTTATCTAGATTGATGGTGCTCGTCAGGGCAAATCTATAGAGCCCAAACACGATGAGTTTATGATGAGTAGTTTAGGAGTTCTGGTGACCAACTCCTGACTCCATCATGAGACACTGGACCTCATCTAGATCTATGGTGCTCGTCAGGGCAAATCTTTTGAGCCCAAACACGATGGAATTATAATGAGTAGATTAGGAGTTCTAGTGACCAACTCCTTACTCCATCATGAGACCCTGGACTTTTGATGGTGCTCGTCAGGGCAAATCTATTGAGCCCAAACACGATGGAGTTATGATAAGTAGATTAAGAGTCCTGGTGACCAACTCCTGACTCCATCATGAGACCCTGGACCTCATCTAGATCGATGGTGCTCGTCAGGGCAAATCTTTTGAGCCCAAACACGTTGGAATTATAATGAGTAGATTAGGAGTTCTAGTGACCAACTCCTGACTCCATCATGAGACCCTGGACTTTATCTAGATTGATGATGCTCGTCAGGGCAAATCTATTGAGCCCAAACACGATGGCATTATAATGAGTAGATTAGGAGTTCTAGTGACCAACTCCTGACTCCATGATGAGAACTTGGACTTCATCCGGGTCAAAAATAATAATGCAAACCCTAACGTAATTTCAAGTAAAAATGCGTTTTTCAGAATATCGCCGCCAAATAACACTAAACCCTACTCATAGTGTTGTGTTCCTGCCGGTGAGTAAGGTTGCCAGAGCTCAACGAGGGGAGGGAGGGGGTTAGGGTCGGCAACGCGCATGTAACTCCTCTGGAGTTGCAGGCATACATAGGCTACGGATACTGCTTACCATCAGGCGGGCCGTAAGCTTGTTTGCCACCGACGTAGTATAAAAAAGGACCACTGAAAATCCATCGATAAGCGAGTCTGTTGTTAAGCATAGTGTAAAAAATTAACTATTATTAAGATTTTCTAATCGCAGTATATAGCACTTCTCGGAACTCCGTAGCTGATTACGAACGTAACGAATGCCTTACAATCGAGCACAGGTCCGTCCTCTAAGCGCGCTCCGCGCGGACTGAGAGCGGGGCGTCGCTGCTGCGTAATTTATACGTGTTTTAAAAAAATATAAATTTACAGCAATGTAGGTCCCATAGTTATGATTTTTTTTTTATAGGTTAACATAAAGTTACAGTTTGCTATAATATTATTTTTAAAGCAAAATATGCGTACAATTTGCGGAAAAAATATATAATAAAACCCTGTTTTCGCCAAAAAAATGAAGAAAACTCGGAAGGTTATTTATCAGTTTTTTCAAATGAATCTTCGATTGTTCATCATTCCAGCCCCTCGTACGAGATATGTTGAATCAAATTGTAGTCATTCATGTACCAAATGATTCTTGTTTACAGCAAAATTGAGAACCGAAACGCCACATCTCACTGCAAAATTTGGAAAAGACTCCCAAAAAAACTCATTAAAAAAGAGGTTTAAAAGAGAAAATGAAAATTTGAACTGTTGGAGCCGCTAGTTTAGGAAACGATTATTTAAGTACGTTACCAGTTTTTGAATAAATACTAATAGTTACGTCGTAATCTTGAATGAAAAAGGAAGCATTTTACAAAATACGCTCGTCTGTAGGAATAAGGACTCTTAACTCGTGCTTAAAACTCCAGGAGGTATATTCAAAAGATTTTACTTCAACCAGAAATGTCACTATTGACAGCTGAAAGATCATTCATTCATACATAAATAAATAAATATTATAGGACATTATTACACAAACTGAAAGTCCCACAGTAAGCTCAATATGGCTTGTGTTGTGGGTACTTATTAGATAACGATAAATATAATATTACAAATACTTAAATACATAGAAAACACCAGTGACTCAGGAACAAATATGCGTGCTCAACACACAAATAAATGCCCTTACCCTTACCAGGATTTCAATCCGGGACCACCGGCTTCATAGGCAGGGTCACTACCCACTAGGCCAGACAGGTCGCCTATATACGTCCCGCTGTTGGGTACAGGCGTCCTCTCATATGCCCAAGCCCTCTCCTTGGGCTATAGTCCCCACGTTGACCCAATGCGGGTTGTGGACCCTAGAAGGATCATATCCATTACAAATTTATAACAAGAAATTACTTTAAGAATAGACCTCCTTGACTTCACATAAATGGGTAGGCTTTAGAGACACTTATAAATGGCGCATTTTTTTTTAATTCGGGAAGATAGAGAAATTATGGCAGTAAGAGAGCATCTCTTACTATAATTTCCTGATTGAATGTTATTTACCTAAAATAAATCTAAAAACATGTAAGGTCATGTGGGGTAAGAGGAACATAGTTTATTTTGATCGGGGAAAGAAAAACAGTAACAGGAGGTTAAGGAGGACAAGTTTTTCTCTTATCCCAATGTTTCTCTTACCTTATCTAACCTTAATTTAATCACCTAATAAATGATGATGACAGGACAAACCAACAAGTGACCAGATGTGATATCAAACAGACTCAACAGATATTATCAGTGATAAATGTGTTTTCTTTCGATCGACGAACTTCGAACGATAGGGAGTGAAGATTTATCGTTCCTTTATTCACTCGCGGAATAACATTCTTTTATTCATATGAAATTTCCGATGTCGCTGTTTTAGTAATTCGACATAATGTAATTTTTATTGAAAGAATTGTTTTTTTTTTGTTTTCTTTCATTGCATTCTTGCGCGTACATTTTAGCACTGAGACCTACGAGAATCACCAATGGCATTGGTTGTAATTTACATCTCTTCTCCGCTCGCTTGCTGTGTATGCATGTATGCACCGTTCAATGGTGTGCGTGTTGCTGCCGCACACACAGTCAGTATTAAACGATCTATCATACGAGACGCGTGTGTTTTCTTGAAGTTTTACCAACACCTACCCGGCTTGTTACAAATATACTATTTGGCGACGACGAGTGAAGAATTAGGACTCTTATAATCAAAAGTCCCCAAGGTACGGTAAGCTGCAGAGAAAAAGTACCACCCATGTATACAAACTACTATGCAGGGGTGGTACCTTTTCTCTGCAGCTTACCGTACCTTGGGGACTTTTGATTATAAAAGTCGATTGGAAGATTTCGGGAAGATTGACGATGTTCGTAACAGACAAAAAAAACCCGCAAGTCTTCTCTCATCTCCGCTCATCACAGCGTCAGTAGAGAGGCAGCTTTAGGCTACAACTACGAACATTGACAATCGAAGTTTCGTTTATCTTCCTCTCTATCTCGAATATTAAAGAACGATAGAGAGGCAAATAGTCCAAATTGATGAAACATACAATTATAAGGTTTTATTTTTCCGACATTTTCACAATCATTTACAACACGACAAGCTGAATCAGATATTATCTACAGCTAGAAAGACATGCAACATCACACGACTTTATTTATTTATTTGATAAAAGACGGAAATACCTACAAGCGTGACAGAGTGGTCAGAAACAAAACAACGAAAATAATTTATGTTGACCCACATATTTATTTGGTGTAAAAAAAGAATATTCAAAAACAACTGATCTAAGGAGTGTGTTTAAATACACTGTAAAAAAAAAATTGGACAAACTCATTGAGTAGGTATGGTATAATTATAATTATGGTATTTTTACTGGCCACCTTATAATAAAATGACTAAAATAAGAATTCTATTTATTTATTTACACAATTCAGATAAACTAAATAACTATCGTCCTGATGATTAACTTAGATTGGGTGACTATTAAACAGGATCCCTTTTAGTATTAGGTGGCCAGTAATAGACGGTTTACCCTAATTCAAAAAATAGCTAAACTTAATACAGAAATAAATTTTCATCCATACCCTAAAACCGATTTTGTTGTTAGTTACAAACCGGTCTGTTGGTCGGTGTAACACAGTTCGCAAGTCTGAATTTTTGTGTAAACAGTAGGTAACAAAATATTTTGTTACGCAGCGCCAGCGGCTTACGTGAGCGAATAACTTGCGAACGCGTAGCGGCGCGGCGCGGATGAATCAATCCTTTTGATACCTATGGAAGTGTCCTACGTGGGTGATCTCGTTGCGAACGCGAATGCCGTGAGCCGCCGCGCCGCGCCGCTTCGCATTCGCGAGTTATTCGCTCACGTAAGCTGCTTTACTGTTTTGAAAACATTTTTTAACCTATATTAGCTTCTTTAACAGGGACCCGATACTACAAATTTCAAACTGAACAGATAATACCTTGTGAATACATACATTTTCCTAACGAAAACTGAAATCCCTTTAGCTTCCTCATTCAGAAATACGACATCGCGCTCCAATGTTAACATTGACAGACAAGCAGACACGCGTATAGCAACGTAATGACAAAATAAATGTAGTGTTTACGTAAGAGGGTTGGGCTTCTTGGTTAGCGGAAAGCAGAAAGTCTTC
This sequence comes from Cydia pomonella, assembly GCF_033807575.1. Taxonomy (NCBI): domain Eukaryota; kingdom Metazoa; phylum Arthropoda; class Insecta; order Lepidoptera; family Tortricidae; genus Cydia; species Cydia pomonella. Next base: position 27,271,702 of record NC_084705.1, on the reverse strand, counting down.
TTGTTCTGAGGCTGGCACGGTGCCTGTTATTGAATTGCTGGAGCAGGGCGTGCGGTTCTACTTACATCACAAGGTTTCTAACCCCTTTTTAACCCCTCTAACACTGAAATCCCTTCTATTTTTTATAATAAAATATTTGTACGAATTTTCAAATTTTTGGCATCATATAAAACTTATAACCCATACAAACTTTCATCCCCTTTTTAACCTTAGAGCGTGAATTATTCAAAATCACTTCTTATTTCTCGTACATATTATAAATGTAAGATGAGCTAAATTTCAGTCAGTCAAGACATACGCATTTATATTAAAAAGGTTTAGAACCATGAAACAAAAACAGGTTTAATTCATACCTACGCAGTACAAGATTAACACCACGATAATCTCATAAAAACGTTCACGTTTACTTTGCCTAAATTTAGACGCCACTGTCGCCCACACCGCGCCCCCGCCCCAAGTCGCGCGGGATCGGAATACCTAATGATTTGTCATCCATACGAGTACACGCTAATGCTATGTCAGCTTTTGTTCCTCATCCGATACGAAGGAATTTCAACATAGTTTAGAGATTGGATTACGTAGAAATAAGATACTATCCATGAGATGCTTCATAATGAGATGGTATTGCTACTCCTCTGTGACGTTGTCGAAGCTTGCTAATTTACGTGACGTTCCATGATATGCCTAGGTCCGAAAGATCTGGTGTCGTCTGAACAGGTTGAGAACAGGTCATGGCCGCTGTAATTATTTCCAACATAAGTGGGGTTGGAAGGAGTCTCCGCTCTGCGAGTGCGGCGAAGAAGAACAAACCATTGAGCACATATTTCGGCGCTGCCCACTTCACTTCTATCCTGGCCCAGCTGAGGATCTAGATGTCTTGACACCCGACGTAGTTACCTGGCTTAACAACCCCAAAGCTGTTCTCTGATTGCCTAACCATGCATGCCATACGATTAAATAAATAAATATGCCTAGGAATTTAATGATCTGCCGGATTTTACGATCGGCCGCTGATATATAAAACACATCACCGCTCTGTGCCGAGTAAGTTTCTAATTAACAGTATAAATTTTATATTTATGATAGGTTCTTATTTTCAGGTACTCTTATAAGCAGCACCTACTTCTAAAGTACAGCCACGGACTTTAATTGTTGAGCCATTTAGGGTTTACTTTGTATTGGACATTTCAAACCGTTAGTATTGATAACAAAATTAGCTTGAACCCTAAATGGATCATTATAAACATGCGATGCCTATATCGCTTGATCGTATCTTTGGTAACCGTATTGAAACTTTAATAGCCTAATTTCAAAATCAAGTGACCGTACATTCCAATTCCATTCAAATAAACGTAAGACACGAGCGGTTCGCAGTTAGACCATTGATTAAAAGCTCACTTAAACATTTGGCTGTTTTATCATTCTTAAGGAAACTTTTTCTAAATCGCTCCGATTGCTTCATAGAGCTTAAAGCGATCGCATCAGTATCGGAAGCTTTAAAAGGTTGTAATCGAGCAGAAGGAGCTTTTCAGTTTGCCCGATCTAAGCAAGCTTCAAAAGGAGCTTTCAAGCTTCAGAGTTGTTAAGATTCGCGGGCTTCCGGAAATAATCGGAAGAAAAATTAAATGATAAGGCAGATAGATGTATCCTTTACCTTCATTTCCTAATAGCGTCTTATTTTTATAAAACCGAATATCTGGGAGACTGCGAGCTTTTTCGGAAAACATATAAATACTCAAAAATACGCGTTTTCCCAGAGATTAGACCTAGCTAGATCGATTTTTCGCCCCCAAAAACCCCATATAGCAAATTATATCGAAATCGTTAGAAACGTTCCCCCCCCCCCCCCCCCCGCTACGAAACGAAAACCCCCCGTCGTAGAAACGAGATCCCCGAAATATATAATATATATGTATGTATGTATGTATATACTTTATCGTACATAGAAATAAAAACACGAAAAACACAGTTACGGAGTAAATTAAATACAACAAAGGCCAACTTAGCCCTGTATGAGATCTCTTCCAGTTAACCTAATTAATATATATATGCTCGTTTAAAGGTATAAGATTTATTTATTAGTTTTAATACCTGACATTAATAATAATCTGGAGAGCTTCTTTATAACCTTTTATATATTTTTTATTCGGCGAAGTACTCGGAGATAAGAAATGTAATGAAACATTATTTTTCAGAAAGGGTTATAATTGTATAATGTTTGTTGTGTGTGGTAGAATGCATTAGCATTAGATTAAAAGTTAAGAGCTTATGGACGAGAACCTTTTAAATCCACACGTTTAAAAAAAGTTATTGTTTTCGTCTAGTCGTCAAAGTCAGAAAAACAATTCTGTGGCCCTAGTGAAAAAGGGTACAAGTCTCTGGCAGCGCAGGTGTAAAGGGGTGTAAGTTCCACGTAACACTTATGGCCTTATACACCTAAACTGCCAGAGACTTGTACCCGTGTTTCACTAGGGCCACAGAATTATACCTATTTATTTCACAAATTGGGGACGCGTATTCTGACTGTATTAAAAGATTATGATCTGGATTTGTTTATATCAGCTGTCAAACTGTATGTCTGTTAAACATTCAGAGGTAAAAATAGAACCATGCTCAATCAATCAATTTTTCGTGTTATGGCTCCATCAAGGTGTTGATGATTCTGCCAATGTCGACACCTTGATGGAGTATGGCTCCACACGCCACCGCTGGTTTAAGAAATGTCACTGTTGACAGTTGACAGATTAAACCATAACAAATCCAGATCAAATTCATAACCTGTTATTACAATCAGAATACGCCTCCAGGTATAATCCAGAGTCCAGGTTAATGAGTATTGATTGTTATAAGAAAGACTACCACCGATTCGTAAAAGATATCCTTTGTTCCGAGAAGATCCATTGTAAAAAATATAAACATTAACGAATGTTCCACTTTGTCTCCAGCTGAATGCGCGCCAACCCTCGCCCCATGGTCTCCAGAAACCACGAGCGAGACCAACCACGCCATCTACGACATCAACGACATCGTCCACTTCGAGGACAACGACCTTGTCATGCGTGACTCGAAGAAGGATCACAATCTTCTCGACAACTCCTTGGACTTGGAGCCGAAGAAGTGCGAGTGCCAGCACGGGGGCGGGTGTGTGGGGGGCGTGTGTCTGTGCCCGCTGGGGTACGCGGGGGTGCGGTGCGAGATCACGCTTGACTTGAAGGTGAGACTATTATATTTTCTTCCTTCCAACAGTTTGGGAATATATTTAAATCTTGGATCAATTATAAAAACTCCTGAACCTCCCTCTAGACTCCTGTATTGTCTGAACATAGTGGATTATTTATTAGTGAAGGGCTCTACGCGATCTATGATATCAACGGAGCACTCTTGAAGCTGCATTCAAACTTCAAAAAATCGTTCTTGTTTTGATATTTACGCTCGTAGGTATTTGACAATTATTATTATGGTGCCAACAAAAGCTATATAAAGTCAAAAACAGTTTTTAAAGTTCAGATACCGTAGCTTTTCTCCCGGGGTATCACGATCCCGACAGACAAGAAATACACAGTGTGTAAATCCAATACGAGTGATAAATTAAACCAGAATATAAAATTTATCAGTGGAATGTTTAATTAAGAAGTTTTTTTTTAATTACACTTAATATTGACCCAAAAATTATTATTTTTTTTAATTTACCGAGCAGCAATGTACTACAAACGTTACAAAACATGACTTGACATTACGAGATATAAGCTTCTTATAGTAAATGCCAACAAGCGTCAACTTTAGTCACTCACGCATTTTAGTCACTCGCGCGTCATGTTTCGGAGAGCCTAGGACAGCACGCAGTGTGCGGTTATCGTGGCCGCTACTCATAGACTACTAGGTCTGTTAGTACTTGAAAATGGTGACCTATGAGTATGTCCTCCTAAATGTATCGCGCGAGTGACTAGAAATACGTGAATTTCACTGTAATATCAGCTTAAGAGGGGAGTGACGTGATCGTCCATACAAAAAGGAGGAAACGTTTTTCCACTTCTAAACATTTTCCATTCTCCATGATTTTTAGTATGTTATTGCAAAATTAAAAACTAGGTTTATAGGTTTCCCCCTTTTTTTTAAAATTTGCAAAACAATTTTTTTAAGCTAAACTTATAAACCTAGAAACTACACATCAAAATCAAAGTGATTTGTTAAGATTTAGTTAGTGGAAACCGTTTTCTCCCGAAATGGTATTTCATAGAAAAATTACCGTTATTTCGTTATATTCAAAAAGCTATTCCTTCCTCTTAATGAATAGCAATGTCATAAGAGTACAAGGCAGAAAATATTTCCAAAACAGTCTCCCAAAGATTTATGGTCCGTTCTTGTATTTCATCAGCTTATTAAAAACAAACGCCCTGTTATAAATGTAGCACATTTATAATGTAATGAATGCATCGCAGGGAACTGGAGGCCAACTTTTACCATAACAACATTGAGGCCGATTCCGATTAAACAATTTGATATGGTCTTCATCTTGTTTTGATACGCTACCGATGATTGGCGCTGACGAAATGCAATGAGACATTTCGCTCGCACTTTTTGTTGTGCGTAATATGCCAGGGTACGTAGCCAACATGCCAATCGTTTACGCTGCGTAGGGAACGAAATACAACTGTCATTGTAGCACTAATATGGAAGAGTGATAGAGAGACACAAAGCGTTTTATCATCGTAGCACTAGCGCAAACGATTGTCACCTTGGCCACCCTGATGACACGACGCAAGTTTGTATCGAAATAAGGTGAAAGTGAAAACCACATTAAGTTGTTAAAACGGAATTGACCTCCTGGTTACATTTGAACATTGTTTGACGTGCTGAGCAAATTCTGACGTCGCTAAGTTGAATTTTTTATGCTTAGCAGGTATTCCACTCCGGAAGTTTGAAACCTACACTTTCCGAAAATTTAATGTGTTTCTTGAGAATTTATATAGGGTGAAGTCGTGTATTTAAATTACATTTTTAGTAAAGCTTCCTGACACGGAGTCTTGGTTTTATCTCTATTTGTGACTGAATGATGTTTATTGACAGTTAAAAGGGAAGTATCCCACGCGATAATTCATACAAATAGAGAAAACGTTTTTCTAAATATTTTCCACTCTCCATGATTTTTAGTATGTTATTAACACAATGAAAAACTAGGTTTATAGGTTGAAAACCCAACCTGTAATTTCTTCAATTATACAAAATGATGTATAATACCAGTTTCAGCAAATGTCGTAGATTGTTTATGTATCAAAATTACGTTGAAATTAAGTCGAATTTCAGAGAAATTGTCACTTGTTTTGAAGTAATTTCTGGAGATAATTGATTTCGTCTAACTTTTGTTCACATTTCTTCAAATTTATAATTAACAAAAATGTAGTTTATTAAAGTTGAAGTACAGTATATGTGTAATACAAAAATACCATTTTTAGCAGTCCAAACTTTATCGGGACCAGATCGACACAATCAGTGCATTACGCGCGTTTACCTAAACATCCATCAGTACCCCTAGTGTAACTAAATTCGATTTCCAAACGTGACGTACGCGTTTGCGTTTAGTCTCATTTTGTATTGGATTTCGAAAGAGCGCGCCAAGCGGGACGTTTTGGAAACTCAAAATCCTATACAAAATGAGACTTAACGCAAACGCGTTCGTCACGTTATGATGTCGATCAAAGTTACACTAGGGGTACAGAAAACAAAACATTACTAATTAGGTAGGTCTGTTTTCACAAAAATAATTTATTAAAATGAAAGATAACAAAACCTGCTATTAGAAACCAGTACTTGTTACTTCTAATAGTTAACAAAATGTGTACAATTTTATAGACTAAATCTATCAATTTGACATTTAAGCGACTAAAATCGATAACGGCCTCTTAATAAAAAAACATCATATTGTAGCTCTGTGGTTGCTCTTTGGACAAAACTAGATGTGTAAGAGTTATTTTTCTAAAAACCGTGAAACTGCGAAGGTATGTCTTCGTTACCGAGCTAATTAAAAACAGTCCCCCCGCCGTTATTAATGCCGCTAATTTGTAATGCACCACAAGGGTCTGCGAAGTTTGACGCGAAAATATTAAAGTGATCTATGTGTGGGAGCGTACGAAATATTAAACTTGTCGTAGTGTGAGTGGTTACTTTGTAATTTGAATTTTTATTTTATAAAGGTCAGGAATATTTTATTATTTAGTTATTTTCGGATAAGATGTTTGAAAGAACTATCTATAAAACAATGTACAGTGAGCTGCGAAATTGCATGGAGAAATCATGAATGAATTCATTGATATAGTCGCCATCCACTTTTGCAGCTGACGGTACCTGTACTTATTTGTCTAATGTCAATGTCAATGTTGTGTGTAAGATTAAATAAATTATATATCTATATGTATAAAAACAATTAAATGTGCACCTAATGATATGAAAACCATCATGACATGTAACTTGGCGTTATAAATAAAGTATTTGTATTTATTACGCCAAATTATCTTGAGATTTTTGAGAATTTAATATCAGTCTTAAGAGTTATATTAGTCATGTCTACACCTCCAACATTTCCATCTACAACGGTCCAAAACTCCAAACAGACTCCTCATCAACTAGGATATCCATCTCGACGCACCCACACCGCATACCTAAACACAGCGGCAGCCCACTCTCCTCCAAACCCAGTTTTCGTGACAGAACAATATCTTCGATTACAGATAGTGCGACTGCGACGACGACAGACTTTACGAGAAGCACACACGTATTAGCGCCACTTGCACCAACTCACTAACCCGGGGTTAATCGGTTAAACTGTTAACCCAGTGTCAAATGATACTGGTAACCATGGTAACTCCAGGTTTAACCGGTTAACCCCGGGTTAGTGATTGGTGCAAGTGGCCCTTAGTAGGTTAAATGAAATATTTTTCTTAATTGTCTGCAGGTGCCACGTTTCAACGGATCGTCGTATCTGCGGCTGCCGGGTCTTGGCAACTCTGCTCAGTCGTGGCTTGACATACAGGTAAAATATCATACAACATAAATCCCGACCAGAAATATATGATCATTGTCAAGAGGGCGCTGTTATTCTCATGTATAAGGTGACAGTTCAGTTTAGTATGAAAAATTTAGTTCCAATGAAATTCCGCAATATGGCGCGTGATCATAAATATTGGTCAGGCTTTAATTATCAAAAGCAATTACTGCCAACCTAGTGAAGAGTTAGTATGGGTTACTACTAAGTTAGGTTATCCCAAAACTAATTTTCACATGTCTAACGGTCGAACGTATTAAGGTTCTATAAGTTTATTGTAACATCCCATGTACCATATGTACTTCTGAATAAATTATAATTGATTATTTGATTTACGATTGAAGATTTACATAACTGCTTGTGAAATACGTAAGCGCAAAATAATCAAGCTGACTTTTGTTCCAACACTTGAACTTTAACATGAAAAAAGCTAAGAAATTTATAAAAGAAGGAAAGTCAATAGAGCCGAATGCAGACTTGCACAATGGTCTACATTAATTCGCCCGCTGAAGGCATCTGTTCATTAGCGGGACTTTCCTTTGCGTCCGGACTTTAAAAAAAAAGTTTGAAAGACTACCTAGGGTTGTCGACCGTTCTAAAATAAATTTACTACCTACGTTCACACAGGCTGCTTAAGGTTTTTTATTAAGAAGGTACGATGTATAGTGGAACTTATTCCTTTGTGAGATAGAAACGTGGCCAAAATAAGGACTCTATAAACATAAACTACTTATATTACAGTAGATGTAATATTTAATTAATATAATTCTGTTAAAAAGATATGTCTGAACTAATCTACGATCGATCTAGCTAAGTCTTATCTCCGGGAAAACGCGTATCTTAGAGTTTTAACAATTATATCTCAATAATGTAATTACTATTTATCATCTTTTACCAGAAAATGTGCTAGAAAGGAGAAAATATGAATGCATAATAAATATTTATCAAGAACCTTCTACAAGTCATAAATAAATAACGTAATGTATAGTCGCTACGAGTTTATGTTCAAGCTTATTGCTTCATCGTTATGAAACAATTATTCGGTCGTACCTTTGTTTCTTTTCAGAATTACTATAATTCGTTATCCCTTGGTTATATTCATCTTCAGCCAGCTTCATCGCCAGTCCGTGCATTTTTTACAAGTGTTTTAAATTCAGAATGACTGCCCTGCTTTATTCTGATATAGGAAGCATTACATTATTAGCAGAACAGGTGGCGCAACCGAAAACTGCGTCGTCAAAATGATTTTTATATTTTAAGATTTTTATTATTATATATATGTTAGTCTGTAAGGTATGTATATATGGGCCTTAGTTGCCTAAAAATAAATGATATTTATTTAATTTAATGTAACCACAGTTTAATATAAATATCAGCGCGTGACGCTTTATATGCGTAATTAGTCTGTCTAAGGGTAGTACTTCACCTGTCTAATTTCTTGGTCCAATGTGCATTGGGTCTCACTCTCTCATTAAGCAAAATGTGAGACGCAAATACACATTAGACTAAGAAATTGGACAGGTGGAATACCACCCTAAGCTAACTTTGTACAGACTTGAATAGAACAAAGTGAGGGAGTGACATTATAAACGTCATATTCCACACTTTGTTATTGCAAATGCCGTGCAGAGTTAGCCTGGTTCGACTCTACGCACTCGAGTGCCCAGGGAGAGCATGGCGTTTTGATATTAGGTTTTTGTAATCAATTCGCCAAACAAAACCCAAACGCCTTCTAGAAGGCCGACCGGAAAGCTACATAGGTAAAGGCAGGGCCAAGCTTAGACTAAGGACCACCCGCGGCTGTAATTCCTCAGATGAATCGATTCAACGCGCCAGAAGGTGACAACCCTAATCAATTGCCGGTATCAAAGTTCTGAAAAATCACCAATGGAAATTCTTATCGTGGAGTTCCTATACCGGTGAAGTACTTCGAGTCTTCCACCCACTTCGAAAAATGAGTAGTCGCGAAAAGATACCCGACTAAGTTCACTTCAAAATTCACTTTTCTTAGTACTCTTTTAATTTTATATCAAACCTTAGCGTAGTAAAAAAAAAACGCCGATTTATTTTCAGCTGCCTCTTCACTCAACTTTTTATTATACAATCTACCTACCTACCTACTGTAATATGCCTACGTAGGAAACACTTAAAAATTTTACAACAATCGTAAACTGCATTAATTATGGAACTAATCTTTTTCAAATATAATTAAATTAAAGCTCCTTCAGACGACGCTTAATTCATTTTTATATGCTATGCATCCAATCTAAAAAGCAAATGGCTTATTCATCTTAAAGAGACTATTTGTGTGGCGATATTGTGTTTACAGTAATTTTGAGTAACGATTTTTAAGTATTCATAGACATCTAAAATAAATATAGATTAAGCTAGGAATTTGAAATATGTACTGATTTTTTTTTTCTAAAATAAGAAATATCAGTTCATATTTTTACATCATTTTCCTACGCATTAATAATTATTTAGATTTTTATTACTAACTCGTATTCACAATACGGTTCTCAAATCTGCTGATATGAAATTCCTTTGTTAGTCTCTATCTTTACCCGCGCAATTTCGATGTTAACTTGGGACATCGCTGTTAAAGGATGTCCTTCTCGATGATCATATATTATGTAAGAATTATGTATGATAGATAAACTTAATAAGAAAGCGATTAAATTTGTAATATGCAAAAAGTAACTAAGTACTAAAAACTCCCACGAAAAGTGGGCTTCAATATTGAACCACGATTTAAGATGACCGAAGCCTTTTGTAGATAACTTTGTTGTTGACTGAGCCCACAGTCAAACTAATTACGTAAATCTTAACAACTTTTTATTTAGTTTTCGCCATGTTGCGGACTTTCAGTGACACTAATTTGTTTTACTGGTAACGAGTACTCTTTGAGATAACGTTGAAAGTTACCGAATGTCACCGAACATGAAGCCAATATACACTGTACCGACTGTACATTTAAAAGTGTTGGTAGCCCAGTGGTAAGAGCGTGCGACTTTCAATCCGAATATCGCGGGTTCAAATTCAAACCCCGGTTAGTACGAATGAGGTTTTTGGAACTTATGTACGTTATATCATTTGATATTTACCAGTCGCTTTTCGGTGAAGGAAAACATCGTGAGGAAACCGGACTAATCCCAAAAAGGCCTAGTTTCCCCTTTGGGTTGAAATATGGGGTCTGATGGCAGGCGCGTTTGTCTTTTTTACTACATTTTTGTGTACTTATGAAATTTCCTGAATGATTTAGGTTTTACAGTAATAAAAGTATTATTTTAGATGACTCGTAGAAAAAGTATTGTATACAATACGATTGTATAAAATACTAATATTATTCAATTTAAATCCGCGGGCCAAAGCCAATTAATTAATATTATATTATATTATATTATTACTTACAATTTATCTCCGAGGTATTGCGAAAATGGTAAATAGGATTAATAGAAGGAAAAACTAAAACTGTTTAAGTTAAAGCCATATCAAATATAAATTCAAAAAGCCATATTTTCATTTCATTATCCCTTTCAATATACTCACTGCTAAAACTGGAAACTTCTCATACGCGCACTTATCAAGTCAGACCCGACGAACACATTTAATTTTAACTTCTAACGCTCTGTAAATAAAGTTGAAGTTTAAGCGAACAAGACTTTTATTGGATCTAAGATAACTCACTAGTCTAAAATTAGTTTTCATATCCTTAACTTAGAGTTCAAAATAGTTTGGCTTTAGGAAAACTTGGGATCGTAGAAAAGCTAGATTTAATTAGTTTGAGTCGTTTATTTGAGATACTTGAAAACTAGAACTTAGTAGTAGATTGGTATTCAAAAAGCTGTGTCTGCTTTATGCTATACTACTACAGGTTTATATATTTGGCAAACTAGGTAGTTTGCTAATAATCAAGATATATTTTTTGTAAAGGGTGTATTTAGGTAGATAATTCTACGAGTTACTGGTATACAACGGCGAGGGTTAAGGACACAGACATGGACATGAAGGGGTACAGTGGCGTATTGTTTAATATGTAATTTTAATTATACGAATTACCGAATTCATATAGAGGTTTATAATAAATCGCTTAAGCAAAGCCTAAAAAGATCATTTATGTCTCTTGAGAAATATATTTTTTTAAATGGATAAAACGGAGTTCGCGAACTAACTAAACTAACTATTGATAGTTGGATAAACTAGCAAACTATTATTGATAGTTGGATAAACTAGCAAACTTGCTACTTTTGAATGGCCCAATCAGCCCCGCGGCGCTCATTCTGCGGCAATTCTGAAATTCAAAACAAATTTCCAAATAGAATATTGCAATTACAATTTTATTTTACCCCTCGCCCGAGATTACGCGTACAAGATGTTAAAAATGTTTAACCATGTTTTCACTCAAGTTCAATTTCAAAATATTTTTTGTAATTGGAGCTCTTCAATTGAAGAATATTATATTTCAAACAATAATTTAGGCTGTCTGTCAGTATACCAGTTAATGTGTTGTCTGCTGTTAAATATTTCAGTATTTAATTATACAGGGTGGTACGGCTCAAACAAAGGCCATTGATAAACCTTATTAAAATTTCGATTTGTATAATTATTATATTACCTATATAGTAATTAAATTATAATATACTATCTTGATGAGAAATTATGATGATGATAGATAAAATAACTATCTTCGGGCTTCAAAGAATTCAAAGCATCTCAAATCAAATGTTAACGTGAAGAGGTAACATTCATATAGACAGAATAGGGATGTTTCCTGTATTTGAAATATATTATTTCACACCATGCACGAAATAAAGCAACATAAAAATACCTACACCGCAGTTATTTTCAGAGCCAATTTCTATTTATTAAATCCGAAAGAACTATAAAGAGTGGGTAACTTGACCGTGACATCATTGTTTTGTATTTCATAAATATTCTTTAGTGGCTTATCGTTTTGACAGTTCGAAAAAAGAAATTAATTTGACAAAGCAGTCAACTACTCTATTGCTTTATGCGCAGAATCAGCAACTTTGCTGCTTTTAACACAATAACGGCTAAATATTCGTTTTGAATTTGCACCCATTTTCGATTTATTCATTGTTCGGTTTCAAGTTGGAGTAGTAAAAGTTTGCTAGGTAAAATATAGTTTCCTTTAAAACTGTGTAACAGAAGGATAGTTTATTGATCCTCTTTAAAGTTGTCTGCGCTCCACTATTATAGGGAAGTTTGAGTTTTGTAACAAAACCTAGAGAAGATTTTTTTCTAGTAAGTTCTTAGTTGAAAGAAATTATAATCTTAATTTTTTTTCGATCGGGGCAATATTGTACTTATAAACAAACTTTAGGTAAAACTGTTGTATTATGCTACGCAGGGCAACTTCATTTTTATATGTGATAATAAATTTATGTATACGAAATCAGACAGATTTATATAAATAATATAGGAAATTTTAAAATGACTACGATTGGTAGCCGCGACCACAGTCAAGTGGGATTAAGTAGGACCTGAAAAATGACGACCGGCTGCATGTGATGTGTCTTGGTCGGGTCAGGATCAATAACTATAAACCTTATGAGGTGTGGGACTTGGTCAATTTGTTCTAAGATTGTCCCATAATAATATTATTTGTTTATTTAAATCCTAAATCATTGGACGGCACCCTCACCCACAAAATAGATCAAATAGAGGAAAACAAGAAATCTTGACTACGTATGAAAATGAGGGGTGCATCGCAAAGTCAAGCGATAAATTTCTCACACGCCATCCATAATTTACACGGAATCAGCATCCATTTTAATTTGTGCTCTCGGACCTAACAGATATTTACGAGCTGATGCCTAAATCAATGAGGATATTGCGAGGAATAGGTATTATAGGATTTACGAGTTTCGTTTATCCTGTTTTGATTTAAGACGACTAATTAGCCAATTAACGAATATCTTTATCATGTTTATTTTACTACTAACTTCTGACCGCGACTTTGTCTGCGTGGAATAATGATGATTATTGATAAAAACTGTCCTAACTCCTTCCCCAGGCTTCTTCTATTTATCTCCATACAAAATTTCATCTAAATCGGTTCAGTTTTTTAAGCCTCAAGAGATATCAGACTCACAGACATATTATTATATATTAGTGGGGATTGACATTAAAAAAAATTACACATGCGATTGTCGTTGCAAAACATTGGTGTTACTAAAATAACACCCTTTCTGTATTCAAACACATCCACTTCAAGTCAACACTACGCGCCTACATTGAGCGGACCCTGGCGCTAGGCCGGGAAAACGCTAGGTTGAAGAAGAAGAACGAAGCAAACCATTTTTTCAAAGAGAACCATTTTACCGGCCATGACGCTGGTTTGATAACATATAGGGGTTTGATGAATGATGACACTTTCCAGCCAGTGTAACTCAGAAACAAAAACTGTTTATTTCAGATAACTCTAAAGCCGTCGAGTGGCGACGGGCTGGTCCTCTACAACTCGGAGCACGCCAGCGGGGATGGCGACTTCTTCTCCTTGCATCTGCGGGACTATTTCGTGGAGTTCGCGTTTGATCTCGGCTCCGGCATCGCGCTTGTAAGGTAAGGATTGTACGGAACCCTGATCATGTTTGTCCTTCCGCTCAGCAATGCAATATGAAATGGGCGACAAGCTGATCCTCTACAACTTGGAGCACGCAGAGGGGATAGTTACTTCTTCTCCTTGCATCTGCGGGACTATTTCGTGGAGTTCACGTTTGATCTCGGCTCTGGCACCGCGCTTGTAAGGTAAGGATTGTAAGGAACCCTGATCATGTTTGTCCCTCCGCTCAGCAATGCAATATGCAATGAGCGACAAGCTGATCCTCTACAACTTGGACCACGCAGCGGGGATAGTTACTTCTTCTCCTTGCATCTGCGGGACTATTTCGTGGAGTTCACGTTTGATCTCGGCTCTGGCATCGCGCTTGTAAGGTAAGGTAACCCTGATCATGTTTTTCTCTGTTTGTTTAGCTAGATAGAAGGCAATGAGCTCTAACCTCAAATCCTCTTCAAAACAGTGAATTGTTTACTAGTTTAATGCAATATGCACTCACTTTCATGCAATAAACGAATATGATTACTTTGTGTCCGAGGGACTAGAGGACAATTCAAACTAATATTGTGACATCAAAATGATATCTACATGATGTCAGTCGCCCGTGCGTCAACAAGTACGAGCGAAATGCACGTGCGACTGACATTATTTAGATATAAGTAATTTTGATGTCACAATGAAATTTTGAATTGGTCTCTATTTCATAGAATTCTCATTGGATATTGCTGTCAGGAAACGGAAAATTCCTCAGCGACAATCTATGTGGTTACAACTACTACGCATAGGCCTCTTCTCATGAAGTCGATTTTTCGATCCTATAATCCTGCACAGCTCGGGCCAAACTGGCGGTATGACTACTACCGAGGCTAAGGTCATAAACTGTTGAAACAGCAATTACATACCTATGTACTAAAGTTAAGTTTTAATATTTGTTGGTGTACACCTACAATTATTCGATGGGTAATTATCCATATTCCAGGTCCGCCTACCCCCTGGCACCGAACAACTGGCACCGAGTATCTGTGAGCCGCTCTGGACGCCGCGCCTCTTTACGCGTCCGAGCCACTTCACCTCGCGACGTCACTGATGCCACCAGGTGCCGGACTACTTCATACTTACATTAAAGCTTTAAATAAATAAATATACATATTTTAATTTTCTCCCGCTGAATAAGCTGAATGTAAGTCGCAAATGTCTAACGCGTTTGCTGCTGCGTCGTTTTTAGCGCCCTTTGCTTGCGCTTCACATCAGCCTGTATAGTTTATGTACTTGTGCCTACGTATCAATAATGACAGGGGACCAGTTATTCCGTCCAGGAACGCTAGAATCGAATCTCCTAAGTGTCTCTAAGTTATGCGAAAAGCTTACTAGTTTTGTAACCAGTTTCCACTGCCTGTTCCAGATCTGTGACGTCTCACGGCGCGGCGCGGCGCCTCTCGCTACGACAGCCGATGCTGCTCGGCGGCGCGCCGCACCCGCTGCCGCCGCGGCTCGCGCTCCACGCCAGCTTCAGCGGCTGCGTGGGTCAGGTTAGTCATTCATAGAGTCTCGATCATTCGTTCTCTTATGACAGTTACACAACATCGATTTGACAGTACTGAAAGACTATGACTAATTTTAATAACAGTGACACTCCTATCGAGAAACGTTTATATGTACACATGAGTTCAAAATGTAGCAATAGAACATTTAGATAAAATGTTGGTCATTTATTAAGTAAAATAAAAATAAAATACTTTAAAAAGTAAATATTGACATGATAGTTAAATAAATGAGTGACTTATTACGCAAGTTCACACGTTGACTCAGGCTTGTTTTTGCTCCCGCGATAAAGATGTACGGTATGACCCACGGCGCCTCTCGCTTCTACAGCCGATGTTGCTGCTTCCACGGCTGCATCGGCACAGACATTTATTCATTCAGTCATTCATTCATTCAATCACTGCTGAGACTAGCCCGGTTAGCCAATCATTCACTCCCTCGTTCATTCATTCAATCACTGGCGAGACATTCGTTTTCTCATTCTCATTAAGTACTTTTTCAATCATAAACAGAACGCCTATGGACTAAACATTCTATTACTAGAAATTTATTGTTATAATGCCCTATTATACTTTTTATTCCTAACGATGTTTGGAAAATCTTAATTTCTTAAGATTAATCTTAAATTAAAAATATAATACTGTTTACCACTTTAAGAACTTGTAAACTCTGTCAACTATCAAATTTTCAGCACACCAGTTCGTAAAGGCTCTCTTGATTGTTCGAAAACTGATGAGAAAGTTGAACTTTATCCACAAGAGTGGCAAAATAGTGTGATGCAAATTTTAGTAGTAGAATTGATTTTTAAATCATGATTTTGAATGATATATATTTACTAACTTTCGTTTGGAGTTTTTTTCACCCTCATACCTTGAAACCCTCGCAACGCTCAAAATACAACTTTTCGAACCACGTATGTTTCGCTTGCTCGGGGATCAATATTAGCACGAGCGGTTAAACAACAACTTTGCCCCCTTGTATAACAAATAACTATTTCCCATTCGCCCACGTAAACGAACGTTGTTTTGACAGCTGGTAATTAATGACGAGGAGCTGTCGGTGGTGGCGTCGGCGCTGGGCGGCGTCAACGTCGACAACTGCGACGACAGCAATGCCACATGCGCGTGAGTACAACATATTTATACGAAGTACGTAGCTAACCAAACAAAATGATACGTAACGTTGGGCATGACTTTGAAAAATTTAGATTTTTTTGCATTATATCATCCAAAAAAAAACTATGTTTTCAGTTAAATGAAACTCTTGAAAAACCTTTTCAAATAGCACCAATTTCGCCGGTCTAGAGCAGACACCAAGTTATTCATAATTCATTACATTTATATAATTATGAATTACATAAGGTGTTACAAAGACCTTTATTCTTTATTAGAGAGACTATCGAAACGCTTTGAAATTCTGTGAATTTCTCGACTAATAAGTTACGCCTTAGAAAAGTTTGCAGCAAAATTGACAGTCGGCATCTACTTGAGGTAGACTCCGTTTATATATTGAAATAGTACATTACGATACAAGTGCGAAAAATAGGAAATTCGAAACGAGTAGCGATAAATTAAAACACGACCGAAGGGAGTGTTTTAAATCGACATGAGTTGTGAATTACCTATTCGCAAATGTATCGTACAACGTTTTACAGTATATATGGCTCTTTAAATGTTCGACACAGTAACGTAATATGCTAATTTTCGCACTAGTGCTATAAAGTAACACCATATGTACTGTAAAGTATGTTTTTGTCGTCGTAATTTATAAGTTCAAACCCTTGAAATCACACGTGCAATCATATTGCAATTCCATAATAAATCGTACAAGCCTGATATCAATTTATATATTTCGCCTTTTTTTCAGAGAAAAACTTTGCAAGGAGACGATAACACACGTACCCTACCCGAAAAACGTGTCAGAAAACGAGATCCACCATTCAATAGTATCTAAGAAAGGCCCCAAAGCAAAGTTCTACAAAATCAAGCCCAAAAAACATATACCACATCTACACAAAGACATGAAAAAGAAGAAATACATCAAGAAACACTATTTGAGGGAAAGGAATAACGATGTGGTCACAGGGGAACCTGCGTATGATGGACAGACATACATGCAAGTGAAATACTTGGATGCAAATGATATTAACTGGGTGGATACAAATACGTATCCCAGTTTCAGCGGGAAGGATAGCTTCATTCATATCGACGATGAAGAAACTATGAAGAGGTGAGTTCTGTTTTTAAAATCTTCATTTTCAAAGAGACCGAATCGGCTCGACTACCTCACTCAGTGCCGGATTAAGTAGGATGAAAGTAGACTGCTTTCCTTTCTGAATATTAACATTATTGAAAATATTTTGACGCAATTTGATGTAACCTCAGCTAAGCCGCTGTTTGACTTATTTCGAATTTTTAATTATAACAAGAATTAGGATCATTTAATAATTTGTGTGGAATTTGTTTTATGCTCCTATTTTTTATAATAATAATATATAAAAAAAGTCAAACGCAGGGGCATATCTATGGTCAATATACCTTTGTACACCAAATTATGTGAAGATACTTTATGTAATGATAACATCTAGAAAGGAAAATGGGGACTATGTACGGAGAAGCGATCGTCTCCTTTCTTCTTAACCTATACAAGTAAGCAAATTAAGAAATTGTTTTGGGAGAAGGCACCTAAATAACAGGAAGTGTGTGGTGGGGGAATGATTAACAACAACAACGCACGGCGTGAGAGAAATATCAACTTATGATGAGACAAATTTTCTTACGGTCACATCCATGCACGGAGAGAATATAATTATTCACATTAATAAGATAACGATGTGTGATTTCAGATTGCTGAGTTACACTGTAGACATCAACATCCGGTTCCGGTCGGAGGCGCCGGCCGGGCTGCTGGTGTGGTCGGGGCGCGCGCGCCGCCCGCCCGGGGACTTCCTGTCGCTCGCCATCGAGGACTCCGTGCTCGTGCTCAGGTCAGCAATGGCTATTCTGTAGCATCACCAACATAGATCAACCGAAATAAGATGGTTGGACGAACATTTTTCCCAAGATTCTCCATCCCTAATCTTCCTCGTAACACTGTCATGCACCGCTTTCACCAGCCCTTTTAGCAGAGCAATCGCCAAATCGGCCACCTTTATCTAAAGACTCTAAAGGAACCATCTGGTTCATCCAGTTGCGGGGCAACTCACACTCATGCTACCAATTGTCAGTACCATCAACATTTTACAAGCTAGTTGGATGTTTCTGGATAACAAAACATCCATCTCCTATTTTGTATTGCAGGTACGACCTGGGCAGCGGTGAGGTGGTCATCATCGCAAATCACACGAAAGTCGATGACGGGCTGTGGCACCGCGCGCGAGCTACTAGGTATGAAGGATATTATCACTACATTTGATGGAAAAAGGACCATTTTCCCCAAAAAAATATAAAAACTTACTGAATTCACATTCAGTAAAATGTCAGTAAAAGTTCTCGTTATCTTCAAACTGTTGGCGAATCTGTAAATGCCATTTTTTATTTTCAGAAACAGACAAGCGGGTGTACTAGAGGTGGACGGTCTGGGCTCGGTCGGCAAAATATCGCCCGGCAAGCTCAAACAACTTAACACGGAAAACGGACTCTACATAGGTATGATTTAAGTGTCCCATATAAATACCTCTTCGCCCATATACTTTCAATCCTCATCTAAATAAGCGACAATAACGAAAAAGTATGAGTTAAGACCTGGGTTGTTTTTAAATTCATGCATTTTGTTTAATATAGGTGGTCTGCCGTCAATAGAAATGAATTCCATGGGAAAATACAAGAGCGGCCTGGTCGGCTGTGTCTCCCAAATATCGCTAAGCGGCGATTTTGACATCCCGCTGTCGCTGTCCAAGCTGCCCCACACTATCACCAACAACGTCGGCCGATGCGCGCCATAACATTCCCAATCGCCACCGGAAACCATTCGTTCGTGAGCACAGTGAGTGAGTGGGTTCATTGAGACATTCATTCATTAACCCATTCGTTCATTTGGTAAAATGGAATGGGGTGAATAGATTCATTGTTGGAGTCAATGTTCATTCAAATGTTAAATGGGTTTGTTTTATTGTAAAGTGAAATGGTTCGTGCAAAGATTAAATAAAGCTTAAAAAATACAGTTTAGAATTCACGAGTAAATTGCACTAAATGAACTATTTCACTTCATGAATCGGTAGGATATAGGTGTATTTAATTTGTGCATACCTTAACCAGAAAACCAAGTTGTAAATTTAATTTCTAAACCGTTCAATGGATGACCAATTCACTTAATAATAAACTCCGTACATATCAATGTAAAAATAAAATTTCGGAGGCAATAAGAACAATATCGAAACTTCAATTTTTATATTAATTGCCATTATCATAGTGAAATGTCAGTTTTGAGATGAGTGGATATTTATGAATACTAAATAGTCAATTTAGAATAAGTAACTCAATACTGATGTACGGAATAATGTCCTTCCACGGTATACTTTCGAAATATAACTGTTTTTTTCTATTTCCTTCAATTATCATTTCCCTGTGAAAATAGGGTAACTTTTCAAAGTGCTTTACTATCTAGTAGATATTTAAAAAAAAAACTATTTGTAATGTTAACTAAATAAAATTCTAGTCGTACGAGTGGTTTGCACGCAATATTTTAGTTCATTTTACACGTTTTATAAAGTTCGGTTCTAGCCAATCACAAAGATTTGTTACGATGTGAGTGTATTTTATAAATAGATTAATAAGTATACATAGCGTTTGTATATCGGAAAATTTTCATATGGGCATGGTTTTAGAGGATTGTACGTAGTTAAAAGAGCCATAGCATTTGAAAGACGTTGAATAAATAGGTAAACGTGCTTGATATAATTATCATATTGGGCGCCATGATTGCTTGAGCCATTTCTTTCGTTCAGTCGTTCGTTTATTTGCCCCTCTACCGCTCGAATATGCAAAAGAGATAGAGAGGCAGATAAAGAAATTTCGATATTCGGGGTAGGCTCTCTTTTTCCAAAAGTAGTATCAGCGCCACCTGGTGACGAAAAGTGACATTTTCCTTTTGTATTTTTTCGACTGGCAAGTTAGGTTTGTTTCGCGGTACCACTTGCTCTGCTTACGTTGGCCCCTGTAGCACCGCTCTAGTCCTAGTATAGAATAATATAATGAGTAGTATAAATTTAAATGCGCTTTATAACATCAAAACCTTCGAGTAAATATTATGTTTTGACGCAAGCGAAACCCTTATTCAAGACATTTTGGTAATTTTATACAGATAATAACGTTTTTATTATAAAAACAGTTTCGTTAAATATAAAAAAAAACACATACACAATTTAGCTGATTCACCATACATTTTATTGGCACCTTTATCTAGTGAGAGAGATGTGTATGTACCTATAAGTACTACGTGTATCATGCTTTCCTTTATACAATATAATACAATACAAATCCTCTTTACATATACTATGTTTCGGCTTATACTAGGTTTCGAGACATTTATTGAAAAAAAAGGATATGTACGACATGAACATGTTGGTTTGCGTTGCGTCAAAACAAAACATAAAAAGAGCTATATATTTTTACCCTACATACCCTTTGACGGGATTTTTCCACGAATAGGTTCAGTCAATTATATATTTCACAGGGTGTGAAAAATTATTTACAAATACATATCTTTAATTACGGTCTCTTTATAATTGTTTTGTATGACTTTTATATGTATTTTTAATTTTATTTGGTGTTTGACTGCACAATAATTTTATAGCATATCCTTGATGTAAGAAAAACGTGATTGTATTTAGTTTTAAAACTGTTTTTTTAACCATCGCCATCATGCATTGATTTTTAGCTAAAAATATCACAAAGAAGTAGTAGCTTCCTTGTACGGCAAATTTTCCGAACTGTACCTAACAAAATAACGACTGCTTTTACCAATGTTTTGTACCTGTATGGAAATGTATCGTTAATTTTAACTAAAACTATAAAGTAGTCCTACTTGTGACATATAGCTTGTTTAGCATTAGTTTTGTATGTGAGACCTGTCCGATGTATTATACGCCGTTATTTGTACAAAATTATATCAATAAAATATAATAAAAATGTGTTTGTCATTTTTTGTCTATGAACACAATTAGAATTCCAGACCCAGACTAAAAGCACCTCGGCACATGAATACTACAAATTATTTTAAATAAGTTGCTGAATTGTTTACAATTAAAGATGGTCATATCCCGATAACCAAAATAATTTATTGTAATATCAATATCATACGCACAAAACCTTGATTTACACTATTTACACACCCACATTCCATTCAAGTGTATCATTCAAAACAAAGCCTTCGCGTTTATTCGTTCATTCATTCGACATTCGCTTGTCGTGCCGGTCACAACGCAACGGATGTCGCATACCATTCCATTCACTCAGTTACGCTAACCCATTGGAGCAAGTTGGACGTTGGTTGAGTCGAAACAAGTAATTCGGAATTCAAAGTTTATTTAACAATACCAAAGTCGTGTTTAGATTTTAGTTATTATAAACTGAAGAGGTTATAAGTGAACTAATTTAGTATTTTCAAATTATTCTGATTGGAATCTTATTGTTTGCAGTTTTTACTGTAGTTTAACTAAAAAGTGCAGTGCGGCACGGCACCCAGTGTTCTGTGTGAAAATTTGTGGCATTTTATGTGATTTATAAAATTCGGGTTACGAACAGTGTTTTGAAACTGTTTTGTATTTGGTAGTTTACTACGCTTGAATACTAAGGAGCTGCGTCGCCCGACCGGTTTTTCGTAAGTATCTATCTACAAACAGAAAGTAAAAGTTTGAAATGTTTTGAGCGCACACGCTAAAATGCCGGAATCGTAGTATTTTTGCGGTCATATTATAATAAAAATACAATTGCTTCACGTGCAAATAAATCTATTTAAGTATGCAAATTAATACAATAAAATATGAAACCGTGGTAAATTACTAATTATCATTTTATATTAGAATTAAAATTATGTTAAAGCAATTTTCACAAAAAAAATTGTAGGTACGCAACGTTTGAATGAATGATAAGTTGTGAATGAATGACTTTGAAAGTGATCTGAGGTTAATTACATATTTTTATTGGCGTTTCAAGGTTTTTAGCGGACAAGGTAACCCAAAATACCCACCTGTCCTGTATTGTTTATCTAACTTTCAATTACAGCGTTATAGGTTACATATTGTTTGTATTTTTATTCAGAGAAATGTAATGTCAATGTATGTCTAGGTAATTATTTTCTGCAGTAGTTAGGTATTTCATTAAACTATTTGTATCAAGCAGATACCCACGTCTCGTCTGTAACCGATACTACAAATCTTTTAAAGGAAATTAGAAATATTCGCAGTCTTGCCCGAAACCCTGTTTTTTTTATACGTATGATTTTACTATTTGTAAAACGCCTTAGGCATGTACAAATCAGAAGTAGGTACCTATAGAAGGATTTACCGGGATCGAGCAAGCTTGGTAGATCAGTTGGTTTGATCGATTAGACTGATATATCAAAAGGTCACAAGTTCGAATCTCATTTGAAGGCAGTGCCTGTTTCGTTATAAGTATTTCAAATTATTTTTTAGTTGACAAATGTAATAATTGAAGCGAACCTACACTATATATATTCATTTTTACTACCTGTTACTCGTCGTTGCAGATATACAGTTATAATTAACAGTCGCTGTTTATATTATTACACATTAGAGACATTACAATATTTCGTAGGGTATGCGTACAATTTATAAACACCACTGTATAATTACATTTACAGATGTTTAAAAATAATAACAGGTAAATACCTATAAAATACTAAGTCGCATTTATTGTCTTGTCGAGCTTATCGTGTTCTCTGGTCTCGTATATCCAAATTATGATGGTCAAAACGATCTGCACATTTCTTACTCCCTCAATAATAAAGTGCTTGGATCGGAACTTTTGACAGTTTTGACCTCCTCGCCCACTTAACTACTTGCTGACTGTAAGGTTATAAAACCCTTGGTAAAAAACCTCACAATATTGTTGTAAAACCTTACAGTTGAGTTTTAACTGTTTTAAGTTGGTGTAAAGACATAGGTAGGTATCTATCTACAGTGGCCATTGTAGTATAGTAGATAAGGGTATTTGTAAAATAATATACCTACCTGCATATTATACAATAAATCAGTGTTGAACTAGCTCGCGTGTTTTACTACATGGTGACAGCGGTGGTCACTAATTAATTTAAAGTTTGCTATTATTTGGTGCGTTAGTGGCTTATTTCAGCAAGTTTTAAGTTTATTGGTGGTTGTGAAATCAAAAACACAATGGAACACGCGCGTCCTCCGGCGGAATTGCTTTTAGAAGGCGGACCGGCCGCGCGGGACGAGGCGTGGCGCAAGTGGAAAAAGCAATTTCTGGTGTTTTTAAAAGCCTCCGGAGTGAGCAAAGAGACTGCCGATGTCCAGGCCAGTCTGCTAGTCAACCTCATTGGATCAGCCGGCTACGAAGTATACACTGCGTTTTCATTAACAGAGAAGCAGAGTGAGGACATCGAAACGGTATTGCAAAAGTTCGATGAACACTTCGGAACGAAGCCGAATATCACGGTGGCTCGGTATAAGTTTTTTGTAAGAAACCAAGAGGATGGTGAAAGCATCGATCAATGGGTTACAGCGCTGCGAGTATTAAGTCAGACTTGCGAGTTTGGCACGTTGACAGACAGTTTAATTCGCGACAGAATTGTATGCGGAATTAATAATAATGTTATTCGTGATAGATTATTTCGCACGGACGATTTAACGCTAGCAAAAGCGGTGCAAATTTGTCAGGCGGCAGAGATGTCGCACGAGGAGAGTCGTTGTTTCGGTGGAGATACAAAGGACGTCCAGGTAGATGCCGTGTGGGGATCGGGTGCGCGAGGAGGTGGCGGCGGAGCGCGCGCGAGCGCCAGCGGACGGCGGCGCGCGACCAGCCGGCGCGGGGCGCGGCGCGGCGGGCGGCCGCCGACCGGCGCGGGCGCGCCGGGACCATCGCGCCGACCCTGCGCGACGTGCGGCGGAGGGTGGTGCGCTCAGGATGAGCACTGCCCAGCGTACAGTGCCTTGTGTTATGTGTGTGACAAAAGGGGACATTTCGCTAAAGTGTGCAGTCAACGCAAAGTGATACGTGACCAGGTGTGTGATCTAGCGGAGGACGATTCGGACGAGGAGGACGGTATGTTTTACGTTGATGTTATTAACCAGGACTCTAAGTCTAAACCACCAAAAGAATGGCTGGAATTAATGACATGTAATAACAAACGTATTGTGTTTAAGCTAGATACGGGGTCTATGTTAAATGTAATATCAAAGGCTGAGTACTTAAATTTAGGATTAAAATTAAGCGAATTGAAACCCGTTCTTAAGCGTGCGTATTCATATACCAAACACAATATACCCGTTATAGGTAAGTGTAGATTGTTGATATCTTGTAGAAATAAACAATATGAGTTAAAGTGTATTGTTGCTGACTTCAATTGCCGAAATATACTGGGACTGAGAGGCTGTGTGACATTAGGTTTGGTTCGCCGTATTGATGCTATTCAATTAGAGAACTACTGTGATCTTTTTGAGGGCCTAGGAAAATTACCCGGTAAATATAAAATAGTAGTCGACGTTAATGTCCAACCGGTAGTATGCCCAACGAGAAAAATTCCATTAGGTTTGCGTGACAAGTTACATGCTGAATTACAGCGCATGGAGAAAATTGGCGTAATAAGAAAGGTATCACACCCTACCGAATGGGTTAATGCTATTGTTTTGGTAGCGAAAAAAAACGGTGACCTTAGAGTTTGCTTGGATCCCCGACCGTTGAACCGCGCGGTGCGGCGCGCGCAGTACTCGCTGCCCACGGTAAGTGAGCTGGCAGTGCGCTTGCGCGGCGCCCGCTTCTTCAGCGTGCTCGACGCGCGCTCAGGGTTCTGGATGGTGCAGCTGGACGACGCCAGTGCCGACCTCTGCACATTCGCGACTCCATTTGGTAGGTACCAGTTTCTCCGTTTGCCTTATGGGGTAAATTGTGCCCCTGAGGTATTTCACGCCAAGTTAAGACAATACCTAGAGGATTTGGAAGGTGTTGAAAGTTTTATCGACGACGTCATTGTTTGGGGTAATACACAACAGGAGCATGACACTCGTTTGGAGCGTTTGTTACAAAGGTCAAAGGAAATTGGCATCAGGTACAACAAAGAAAAGTGTAAGTTTTGTGTAACAGAAATTATTTACTTAGGTCACAAATTTGATGAACAAGGGATGCGTCCAGATGATTCGAAGGTTCGTGCCATCATGGAAATGCCCTATCCCGAGGACCGGAAGGGTTTAGAAAGATTTCTTGGGGTAGTAAACTATTTATCAAAATTCATTCAGAACTACTCGGATTCGGTGGCTATACTGCGAGGATTGCTTAAAAAAGATTCTGAATGGATATGGGATAGTAACCATTCAAATGCTGTTGACCTGTTAAAAGCTAAAATAGCATCAGCGCCAGTGTTGGCATTATACTCGACAGAGCTGCCGGTGGTGATCTCCGTAGATGCGAGCAGTGTAGCGGTGGGCGCGGTACTGCTTCAGGGCGGGCGGCCCGTGGAGTTCGCCTCGCTCACGCTCACGGACACTCAGACACGGTATGCTCAGATAGAAAAGGAGATGTTGGCCATTTGTTTTGCGGTAGAGAGGTTCAAGCAGTATATTTATGGGCGTCGCGATGTGACAGTTCAGACTGATCACAAGCCCTTAGAACCTCTGTTTACTAAACCTCTATCGGCTGTGCCTGCGCGACTACAGCGCATGATGATGCGAGTTCAAGGGTTCGAGTTCAAGGTCGAGTATACGCCCGGTAAGTACATGTACATAGCCGACACATTGTCGCGCGCCCCACTGCCAGAGTTGATGCATGATCGCATCACTGACGAGGTCGAGTTACAAACGTGTTTCTTAGTTGAAAATGTGCAGGTTAGTAATAAAAAACTAAACGTAATCAAACAACATACAGCAAAAGACGAGGAATGTAAAACGATAATACAATATATTTGTAACGGATGGCCCAGATACAGGTGGGATGTTAGCGAATGCGTTAATAAGTTTTGGCCATATCGCGAGTCGTTGCAATTTATAGACGGGGTAATATTTAAAAATAATTGTGTTTACATTCCTCGCAGTTTACGCAACGACATGCTATGTAAAATACACGAAGGGCACCTAGGTATAGATAGATGTAAGCGTCGTGCTCGAGAGGTAATGTTTTGGCCGGGCATGTCAGCCGACGTTGAGCGCCGCGTACGCGCTTGTGACTCATGCGCACTGCATGCGCCGGCGCCGCGTCGCGAGCCCCTGTTGCAGCATACGCTGCCGGATTTGCCCTGCTCCAAATTGGCTTCTGATATCTTAGAGTATAGGAAGAAATACTACATAGTCTTAGTAGACTATTTTTCCAACTACGTCGAGGTAGGCATGCTTAACAATATGACTAGCAAATTAGTTATAAAATTCATGAAGGAACAGTTTTCCCGGCACGGTATCCCTTCGGAGTTGGTGACCGACAACGGTCCCGCTTACAGCTCGTGCGAGTTTAAAAAGTTTTTGCGTGATTGGGAAATAGAACATGTGACGTCTTCTCCGCGATATGCTCAATCTAACGGGAAAAGTGAACGAGCGGTTCAAACGATTAAGAATATGATAAAAAAGTGCTAGGATTCTGGAGAAGATTTTTATTTGAGCTTACTGAACTATAGATCAACGCCGAGGTATAATTTAGATTCACCTGCGCAAATGTTAATGGGTAGACGTTTACATACAAAACTACCAATCAAAACTGAATTATTGCATGAACGCGTTGATAATAAATTAAATTATGAAAGATTATTGCAGCAGAAGGATAACATAAAGAAAAATTATGATCGATCTGCTAAACCATTGTCACCTCTATGGCCGGGGCAAAGGGCGACATTGGTTGACGGAAGCGATAAAAAACCGGTTACAGTTGTAGGCAGCGCACCGGAACCGCGGTCATTCGTAGTAGCGGATAGCCAGGGTCGGAGATACCGGCGCAACCGGCGGCAGCTGGTGGCGCGCCAGGCGCTCACGCAGACCCAGGGGCTCACGAGCGGCCCCAGTACGGAACCGGCGGTTATTAAGGCGGAAGTAGGTCAGTCTGAGTCAGGTCCTTGTACTAAGACAGTTCAAAAGGAGGCGAAAAGTAGTCAATTACCTTGTATTTCCCCACCTCTAACGCGTTCTAAAGCTAAAGCGTTGCATAATATTCCAAAGATCGATGACCTCTTTTAATAGGTAATAGTAGCATCAAAGATGCACAGGTGTTACAAATAAGTAGCTCATTAAGGTGTTCTTTATCTTGCTAAATGTGTTTCATTTGTTGTGATATTTTTTTTTGTGTCTGAAATGAACCTACAACCCACATTTCTAATTAATTTACTATCGCCCTTATTTTCTAAGTAATAAGACTCAGTTTGCAATGGTGGATTGGCGGTTATTTCATTTCGGACATTAAAGTAAATAATATAGATATAAGAAATAGATTTACATTGTTATATAGTTGTTATTGCCAAGGCAATGTTAATTTTACAATTTGTTGTTGCTTATTGTTATTTTAATTTTTATAACTTAGGTACATACTCATGAAACTTAACTAGCGACTTGTTAATTTGCCTTGTGTATATTATAAAACCGGATGCGTACTAATCTTTTGACGCCATGTATAAACAAACAAAAAGTCGCACTCGCGGCCATGTCACTTCCATAAAATTAACCAGGTTGAAATAGGCGGCTTAAGGTTGGTAACTTGGTACGAATTAGGTAAGATATTTTTTTTTTATGGTTATTTTGATTATTTTTTTTGTTTATTTACCTTTTTTGTTTTTCCGAAAGGGATAAGATGTAGTATAGTAGATAAGGGTATTTGTAAAATAATATACCTACCTGCATATTATACAATAAATCAGTGTTGAACTAGCTCGCGTGTTTTACTACAGCCATCAGATATATCGGAGCAGCCAAAGCGCTCACAAATATCAGAACACGCCTCTATTGTCAAGGCGCTAAAGTGCGTGTTCATATATTTTTGAGCACCTCGTCCGGTCCGATATATCTGATGGCTACTCATTTCCACTCGGTTCACGCGATAGTCACATTTTATTTATCTAATGGTTAAATTAAAATTGCATGGTAAGAATACCTAAGTTAAGCTAAGTCCAATCACGCAAGTTTAGGTACAGTCAGCTTCAAAAGTAGCAGATCAAATAACGCTTCATAAGTACTACCATTCTGTAACAGCTAAAAGTGATGTGTTTATAATATACAACAAACAAGACTGTAAAAAATATACTTTTGAATATGAGTTTTAGAAATGTATCTTTATTTGGAAAAGTTACCCGGGATGTCAGATACTTTTGGCGCGTTGTTTCATCCGCTACTATTGATGCTGACTGTACCTACCTACTTATTCTGGCTAGACTTTATAATGGCGATGGCGGTGTGCGCAAGTGCTGATTGGGCAAGAATTTCTTACCATAATTAAGGCATGAAACGATACTAACATACTAATTTAAGAGTGTGTAAAGATTCTAGACTTGGGCAGGTGATTTTCAGGGAATCCATACGTATGAATTGAGACATTTTTAGGCAATTTAACGAGAAAGTACTCAAAATACCACCTCGCAATTGAATCGGTATTCGAGTGGCCTATAGGCGTTGGAGGATCTTGTGGCCTGAATCGTAAACATAAACTGTACATTGACACTTCACGCCAAAACAAGTGCTGCCCTCTACAGTTCACATACATTTTCTTGTAGGTTCTGCCATCTTGTGCCATTGGAAGCTTAAACTTGACATTTACAGTTTTCGCCAATAAACAGGATGCTCCTTGTGCTGCCCCCTATAGTTCATGCGCGTTCCCTATTAGAAGATTAGAACAACTCACATCCCGCGTACTGTCTAGTCAATCATGAAGAAAATTCCTGTTTATAATTTGACTCTTCACCAGAAAACGCTAGATTTTAATGTCTTTTTTTTCCTACGCCAGAAAAACAAGATGCGATAGAATAGTGGGTACCCGGTACCCGATTCAAGCTTGCAACTTTCAAATTAAAGTTTGCACCTAGAAAGTAAAAATCAAATAAGTTTCCAAACTTAGGTACACGGCACGATTCAAACTTTAAGATACGTCAAAAAGTTGCTAAAGATACGATATGGATTGGATATGTCAGTGTCAAAAGTGAGGTTTTTGTTGTCAGATCCGTATCGTATATTTGGCAAATTTTTGATTTATCTTAAAGTTCGAATCAGGCCGACAGTCAGCATCAAAAATACCGGATCAGACTACTTTCTGTCACTGTTACTGTGACCTTTAAAAATGTCTACCATTCACTGATAGCTTAACTTGAAGATATAAGTGCCTGATGGATTGGATATAGAACAAATGTGTCAAAGTCTAGTCAAAGGTCGCTTACCATTAGGACGAGATTTGCTTGTATCTTTATACGAATAGCCTGTCAAAGCGTCCTTATGGCAAGCGACAAAGTGGGACTATCTGCTTGGAAACGACACAAATAGACTGTTAAGGCGGAATTCCACCGTATGCGGCACTGTGCGGCACAAGCATATTCAGTACAAAAATGCTTGTGCCGTACAGTGCCGCATCTGGAAAATAATTCCATGATGGCAGATTCTTTTGGAGCGTTGTTTCATCCGCTAACTATGTGCCTACGGAATATCATTTATTACTTACAACTAGCTTTTAATAATATCGTAGGGTCTTGTCCTCGTGGCTAACCTTGGCTTACGGAATCTGAAATGAACATTATTTTGTTATAAAATATGAACTATTGTTGATTAGCTGCTCCAATAGCCACGCAATAGGTTAGCGACAAAAACAAAACAATAACGAATCTAGCGACAAGAAGCGAGCGTTCGTGCGATAAATGTTTGGTTGGAGTTGCGCGAAGGCCGGGTCGGCCCAACTCTTAGCGTAGGGTTGGCGATAGATACAAGTCTGTATCGACTATAGTTTGGTAATAACGCAATCCACGTTGCACCTTAGCTTCCACCTTGCTTGCGGCCACGGATAAAATGTAGTTGGGCGGGACATGTTTCTAGGCAGAGTGATGGCAGGTGGTCTAAAATGTTAAAGGAATGGTGGCTGCTGTCTGACGAAAGAAGCCCCTGGCGTCTGGCGTCCGTTGGCTCGTTGGGTGGATGACATTCGGGAGATTGCGGGTTGCGGGTCACTTCTGTGCATATAACGTAACGTTTTAAAAAATGTCTGTGAAAATCTAGTGCAGAGCTTGTGTATTATACTGCTGATAGGTACGTAAATTAAATGCATTATCTGTGTTACTTTCAGTTTAATTAAAAAAAAACTCAGGAAAGCTGGCGTACACAACATTATTAACGATGTTTCAATACAAACGTTACATTTGGCGACTTATACAGAAACTCACATATCATAAACATTTCACAACTTTAGACATACATTTAAACTATTATTAGCATAGTAAAAGTGTATACCTGTCCTATCTTCATCAACTTGTATATTTGTTTGTTATCCCGTAAAAATAATAAAATAAAACAAAACTTTATAAAGGGGTCCACTGATTACCAGTTCGCCGGACAATATCGGCCACGTTCACGATTGTCAGCTTTTGCGAATAACTGACAGACCGATTTCGTCTGTTTTATCGTCGTTTATAAAGTTTTATTTTATTAGTTTACGGGATAACAAACAAATAACAACAACAAGTACATTTTACAGATGGTGTTACATTATAAGTATTGTTTTTATGTACAGTCAACGACGTTATCCACAAGTTACTTACTTATAACATAGTTGATGAAGATAGAACAGGTATACAATTTTACTATGCTAATAATAGTTTAAATGTATCTCTAAAGTTTTTTTAAACTTTTAACTGACAACCCTGGTTGTAGGAGCGATTCGACATGTCAATGACACAGTTTTGGCGAACAATGCTGCAAGTGCAATGACAGTGTGCTGCGCCTTCTTGTCCGTGCCACACAAATTACCTGCATATGATCGCGAGTCCAAATAACATTATTTATGTCGGGCAAAATTAGAACCAGGGATCGGAACCGGTTTTTTGCAAAAACTTTGAAATAACCATATATTTCGTTTCGTTTATTTTATACTCCAAATGTAGGACTCGGATGTGTTTTTAGATAACGTCTTTGTATTATTAGATTGCCCAATTATTTAGGTATAAATGAAATAATTAACAAAAAACGAAAAAAGACTGTTTTCGTTCCCATACAAAATCCAAAAAATGGGTTTCCGATCCCAGACTTGAACAGAATCCGATTTATGAAAGAACAGCATAAATATCAAAAATGTTACACTTAATATTGCATGTCATTATTGTATGTTATTATACAGGGCGACTTCAAATTGGTAATATAAAATTAATGTTTTACACACATTTTCCCTTAACTAATCCCCTTAATTAAGTCTCATGCTATTAAATTAAGCAAAAGTATTTTTTCCTTAATTTTTAATTTATCCCTTTTATTTAGACTTCACATGGTTATCCTACCATAATAATTAACAAAGAAGTTTAGAGAATTTCAAATGAACACTTTCCTCTTTGGTTATCAATCACCTGTCACGGTATTTATGAAGAAAACGTGTTTTGATTAGTAATTGTCACTTGTCAAAGAAAGTAATATTTTCCGTGAGATTTTAATTTCACAATTAAATTAAAATGCCTCGACGTTATCCGTATACTAATGTTCAAAAAATGGATATTATTTTACTTCACGGAGTACTGTGCGAACTCAGGCATTATTTCACGAACGATACCCTGATTGCCCAACACCTACACGTGTATTAATAAACAGTACCATCCAAAATTTACGAGACTACGGTCAGTTTACGGTTCCAGTACATGCTCAAGCACAAGGCCGCGGTATTCACAAGCTTTTCGGAGAAGAGTGCTCGAGTTTTTTAACCGCAACCCAGAAGCCAGCACAAGGGATGCTGCTGCGAGATTCGGCACGAGCCAATTGTTTATTTGGCGGCTAATGAAAGCTGAAGAAAAACATCCCTTTAAATTTCAAAGGGTACATGATATTGTATTGGCTGATTACCCTAGAAAAGTTATTTTTGGGCGTTGGCTGCAGCAAAACTTACACTTAAATATCCTATGGACCAACGAGGCAACTTTTACAAGAGTCGGCCTCTTTAACGTGCACAATGAACACTGGTGGGCTGATCGTGATGCAAATCCTCACGTAACTCGGCGAGACTCTTACCAAACTCGTTTTTCTGTAAACATTTGGGCAGGCATTCTGAATAATTGTGTGATTGGACCGTATTTTATTAACGGCAACTTAAATGGAGCAAAATATGAAGATTTCCTGAGAAACGTGTTACCGATTTTGCTACAAGAGGTTGTTGTTGTTGTTGTCCTAAAGCACCCCAGAGGTGCAAAGGGCCTTCACAAGCTCGCGCCACGCCTTCCTATCTTCAGCTCGTCCTCTGGCCTCGCTCCAGCTCAACCCGACCGCTCGTAACTCTCTTTGGACGGACCGTTGCCAAGAGTGTACAGGACGCCCGGAGCCACGGCTTCCGTCCGGCGGTTTCCACGCGAAAGCTACAAGAGGTGCCGGAACAAAATTTGGAGAATCTCTTTTTCCAGCAAGACGGTGCACCTGCACATTTTGCTCTAAGTGTGCGAAATTATTTGGATAGAATATTCCCTGGCAGATGGATTGGACGCAACGGCCCAGTCGCATGGCCGCCTCGAAGTCCCGATCTGACGCCACTCGACTTCTTTTGTGGGGCGAAATTAAAAGGAGAGTGTACGCACGGGAATCAAATACTATCGATGAACTTCGCCAAAAGATAATTGAGGCATTTAATTCTGTAAAAGCCGATGAATTTATTTTAGACAGACTCAAAATCAACCATAGACGGCAGGCCGACTTATGTGTCAGGGAAGGCGGTGGTCATTTTGAACACATCTTAAAATACGCTTAGGTAGGTTCACACTTAAACTTTTAAAGGGTCATGGTGTTAATAAACTTGATATGCGTTTTAAAGTGTTTCATTCTTATAAATAATTATTGCGGTAAAGAAGAGAAATTTTGTATTAATCAGTAGATTAGGTACAATAATAAATGATTTAAAAAAATATTCGGCTTATTATTACCAGCAATTTATCAGGGTACTTAAAACCTCATCAAAACAATTTAGTTACATGATTGTCACTTGTAGTGATATCAATGATAACGTACATTGACGATAACATCGAGTGACAAGTAGGTATGACAGTTAGATATTTAATGTAGAGTAACCACACTTTGGGACTTTAATTATTGGTTTTGTTAGAAAATTTGCGAGAATTAAATGCAGCTGATTTTAACAACGGAGTGAATGTATTATAATGTTTGGGATTAACTGAGCCACAATCAAGTGTTTTGTATTACCAATTCGAAGTCACCCTGTATGTCATTTATGACACAAAACAAAAGGTACTGAAGTGAACTACCTGATATATACTAGGTGTCTATGTTGCTATAAATGCTATTAATTAACAGAGCGAGAGTGAAGGTCTCAGTTTCAATTTGTAAGTAGTGCTTAAACTTCTTAAACATACATAGGTATGCAGAATTTTAAATCAAGTTATATTACAAATCCTACCCTTTAAGACAAGTAGCATACTTCTTCCAATCGTCAGTTAATTTAATTACTACAAGTGTTTTAGCGCGTATCTTAAAAAATGCCACTTTCATTAATTTTGTATTTATACTCAGAATCACGAGTTCTTTCGATGCTAATGGGGTAAAAAAAATACCCAAAGTTTTTTTCCTATTGTGTTTTCCATTTTTCATAGACTTTTTATGGCGCTAACAAAAAGGAAAGTTAGAAATATGTTTGGAAATTTTGGGACACTTTTTTTCTCCTATACCTATGGATGAAACGGGCTTGCGGTCCTGACTAGAAATAACACAAAATTGGCAAAACAGGTCACATAAAAAAGTGGTTTAAAAAAACTCTCATGAAGACGAAAGTGGAGGATCCGCGCGAAATCACCTTTTCATACAAACGTAGTCCTCATTTTCCTCTCTGGATATTAACATTATTGAAATTATTTTGACACAATTTGTTGTATATCAATGACATCTATTCCCCTACGTTTGATTTTTGTCGAATTTTCAATTATTATAGGAGTTAAAAGCATTTCTAATTTTATATGAAATCGGTTTTTTGCTCGTAATGTTTATAATATGTAATACAAAAATCGAAAAAAGTCAAACAAAGGAGCATAACTATGGTTAATATACATCAAATTATGTAAAAATATTTTCCAAAATGTCAGTATCCACAGAGAAAAATGGGGACTACGTTTGTATGGAGAATCGGCTGTCCTCTTTCCTCTTAAGCTAATGAGGTGTTCTTAATAATCTAGAAACGTTCTTAGCAATAAATATACTGTCCAAATCATAGGTGAAAGAAATTAATGCAAATCTAATTAAATAATTAATGGAATTACATACTTGGGACAATATGATAAATGATAATATTTGATCGACGCAATACCTGTCGGTCCAGTTTTGTGACCCGAATTTAAACTGGTTAAACAATATTACGATTAATAACGAATATAAACGCAAAGTCTACTTATGTAAGGAATCAAAAGTGAAATTTATCAACTGCAAGATTTATCAGGGCTCGGAACCGGTATTTAAAAAAACCCACTTCGTATTATTACATTGCCCCATTAAAAATGGAACAATAAACCTAAGAACGAAGAGGAAAGTTATAATACCGGTATTTTAGTATGAAGGAAATACCGGTATCCGACCCCTGCACCAGCTAATTGTAGTAACAGAATTTCATATGTTATAAGTATTATCTCGGCTCGTTCCTTAAAAATATAAAATATTTCGTCCAACTGTTGTTATCTTAGGTACTCCTTCTAACTATATATTCTTTTTTTAGATTAATTTTTAATTTCCAAATCTGTACGTCGATGACCAAAAACGCCACAATTTTTTCTAGTCAGTGACGTCATTATAGCAGAAACAAGTGTTAAATTTGTAATAACAGCGAAAAGTTTGCAATGCACATTTGACATTCCATTGTTACTGCACTGCTATTATGACGTCACAGGAATGGCGGCTCCCTTTTTGGCGCGAACATTTATCGTTAAAATTTAAAAAAACTTTCCTTTTCATATAGCGATATTCTTTTCAGGAAATAAAAGTTGGCCATCGAAGCTATACGAATATTTATAAATATATTTAAAAAACGTTGAATAGCCTTTTGTAAAAATGCATTTTTAAAATGTTCTTGACGACTGTAAATGACTTGTTATGATGACCGGTCTGGCCTAGTGGGTAGTGATCCAGCCTATGAAGCCGATGGTCCTGGGTGTAAATCCTGGTAAGGGCATTTTCGATTCGTGTGATGAGCATGGATATTTGTTCCTGAGTCATGGGTGTTTTCTATGTACTTAAGTATATATAAATATTTTATATATTATATATATCGTTGTCTAAGTACCCTCAACACAAGCCTTATTAAGCTTACTGTGCCTGTGGGACTTAGTCAATGTGTGTAATAATGTCTTATTATATTTATTATTATTTACTTAATGTATCTAGTTGAGGGTTGTAAAGATTTATGAATAAAGGGGTTTATTTCATAATCTGCTATCATTTCTTAGAAGACAGCCGAGCTGCGTACTGCATTATGTATAGTACGTAGGTATGTGATGTTCAATTGTTCATGGGAAGCGATAGACAATGCAATTGTGCGTTAGCAGTGATGGGTGGATGGTTGAATGGACGTGTAGGATGGGTATTGCGAAATGCGTATTAATTTCGCACTAATCACCTGTTAAAGGAATTATTCTTTTAAAATAGTTTTTTTAATACAATATCTCGACTCCGACCACTTAGTTAAGTTTGCACAGACCAGGGATCGGAACCGATTTTTTGCAAAAACATCGAAATAACCATATATTCCGGTTTATTTTATACTCTAAATGTAGGACTCAGTTGTGTTTTCAGATAACGACTTCGTATTATTAGATTGCCTAATTAGAAATTAAGTAATTAACAAAGAACGAAAATACCGTTTTCGTTCCCATACAAAAAATACCGGTTTCCGATCCCTGGCACAGACTTCACAGTGATGTCAGTAACACTGAATTGGCATGAAAATTAGACGGTACAATGTTTAATATGGGTATGGATCTCACTGCATTTACAATGTTTTAAGCCAGGATAGGGATACATACACATATAAAAATGATATATAAATATCCACCAACACGAAAAAATAAACCTATTCTTAAGAAACTCTAAATTTAACTGGGTAAGCAATTAATATTTGTGCTGTGGACCTTTTTATGTATGTACACATAATGTCGGCTGTACACACTCGTCGAGAGCCTCTCGCCGAGAGTCTCGGCGCCGCTCCGACCCAGTAGAAGGGCGATATGAGACGAGAAAGAGCGAGATGGTCTGTCACGGCGTCTCTCGAGTCTCGACGTGTGTACAGCCAGCATAAAGCCGACTGTACATCACACTCGTCGATAGCCTCTCGCCCAGGGTCGGCAAATAAACCGACCAATGGAATGGAAGTGGAATCGAAGAAGGGCGAGACGAGACGAGACAAGAGGGAACAAATATGTACACACCCGTTCTCGCCCTGTCTCGGGCCCTCTCAAAGAGTGTGAACAGCCGGCAGGACAAATTCATTTGTCGTTATCTCCACCAACAGTATGTCCAACAATTCCACAGAAGGTTACACTGGTGTTAATTTCCCAATAAGCTGAACTACTTATGTACTTAACTTACATACAGCCAGTTAAAAAATCAAGGCCAGTCACAGGCCACGAGTAAAGTTAGCAACGCTGTCATAAAAAAGTTTACTAACTTACACTTACCGTTATAAGTAGCGCTAGTGCTCGAGATATCTATGAAATTTGTATGAGACCGAGTTAGTTCGAGATTTCTTCATACGCAAAGATAAAGTTGTAAGAATGTATGGTAATTATTGTAAGGGTCATTGGAGACATAACAGTTTACTTAGTGTGGTTAGAAGGCTTTGTTGTGGTGATTATACATATGTGGGAAGTTTAAATTGTTTGTTTGCTGAATATTATAATCTGTACCTTTAGGTATTTAAATAAAAGTCAACAAACAATTTGTACATTTTCGGGTAGTCATAACATTTATTGGTTAACCAACCAAATACAAAACCGCCTGGATCTGTTACTAAACGACCTGACTTCAACCTACCCTTTTTAGGGTTCCGTAGTCAACTAGGAACCCTTATAGTTTCGCCATGTCCGTCTGTCTGTCTGTCCGAGGCTTTGCTCCGTGGTCGTTAGTGCTACGAGTAGAAAGCTGAAATTTGGTATGGATATATAAATCAATAAATCCAACAAAGTCGTACAATAAAATCTAAAAATTTAATTTTTTTTAGGGTACCTCCCCTACACGTAGTGTGGGATATCGTTGGAAAGGTCTTAGAACTAATAGGGGTCTTCAACAAACATTTTTGATAAAGTGAATATATTCGGAGATAATCGCTCCGAAAGAAAAAAAAATGTGTGTGTCGTCGTACAATGTAGAGTACTTAACATACTTAAGAATCATAGACCATGAGGTTCATTATTAAGTACATAATGTTAACATACATACTAACAGCATAAAGAAAATTAAATCATGAGCCATACTTAAATTCTATTTAAGTACTAGTCTTCAGAGGAAAAAAAATACAATAAGTGGTAATACAGTAAGCAGGTTTGACATTACTGTCTGTTTCATTAATTATCGGATATGTTGTATTTTTTTTTTTTTTACTAATATCTGGTAGGTATTAGGACAACCGGAAAGTTACATTTATACATTGTATACATTGTATTATATTTAATTATATGAAATAGGTACTTGAACTAAAACAATTTACGTTTAAGTATCATTTTGAGACTAGACAATGAAGTGTGAAACGGATCAATATCAAGTAGGTACTTATTATAATATAATTTTTTGTCGTGCTTTTTGTGTGAGATTTCTACATGGTGTTATTTAACTGTCAAATATGGTAAGACTTGTTAATTGCAATAACATTGTAACGTAAAAAAGAACAATGAATAATTTACTCTAATAGCATCACAACAATGCGCAGAGCGATAGGACACCACTAGGGTTACCAACTTACCACTACGAAGTTTCTGAAAAGGTTTTTTTTTTATCAAGCATTATTATGATTACATTAGTCATTCAATGATATTTAATATTATGATTGCGCTGCGTTCCTCTCTGATGCGATACAAATTATGATGAGAAATAACGCCTCGGAATATTGATCTAAGGACTTTCAGTCTTAATATGTAGAAAAATTTACAAATTAGTGAGTCAGTTAAGTAATTCATAAGTTATGAATCAAGATTTTTTCATAATTATAGGTACTCAATATAATAAATATATCATTTATTATATACACGAGTCTAACCAAGCTAAGTTTGCATGACATTTATAATGACAACGTGTGGCAGTGTCACCACTAATGACAAATTTCTATAAAAATATGATGTTTATAAATGACACTCTCTCTATGTTCTTCAAAGTCAGCTAAGACGGACTCTAATAATATTATTTACGTGGTACATAGACTGACAACCCTAATTTCCGCTATGAAGACGGTTCAAGGCGAACGGGGTTGCTGCTGCGGTCACCAGTTCCCTGTAATTAATGGCAACTTTATTCTACGCTCAATATCAATGAAAACGGCTCTTTTAAATAGAATATCTATACTAAGTGATCTATTTTTATACCATCGAGGTTGCCTAGTTAAATTTGTGTTTTGTGATCTCGATCTTTTACGTATCTATGGTTGCGAATGGGTTGCGATATTACCAGTTATAATTTCACTGTTTGCCTCTCTTTCTAATAAATATGGTTATGATTGTTACGTTGTTAGAAAAAAGGCAATCTACAAACTTATTTAGCTATATGAGTATAAAACGATCCGAGGTGCTTTCTGGTTTATTATATTTAAATATTACACTCGTAATCCGAGTCTTGGTTCCATAAGAACTTCCACTTAGTATCTTATTTAAATACTTAAGTAGATAACGGTTTTTAATTTGCCGAAATATAACAGTATTTTCACGTTACATGTACCATGTACCTATGCCCTCAAGAAACCAGCAAATTAGCATTACAATATTGAACATTTAAATGTTTCCGAATTAGCCCAATTGACTAAAACCTAAGACTTAAATATATAGAATTACCTACCAAGAAAAGTAGCTAGAAGTAAAAGGTTACTTGCCTCGTGGACTTTCAGAAATCGCTACTCTCTATCAACGTATCGTGTATTTCCCCCTTTTTGCAAATGCTCTAAAA
Source organism: Cydia pomonella (assembly GCF_033807575.1). Classification (NCBI taxonomy): domain Eukaryota; kingdom Metazoa; phylum Arthropoda; class Insecta; order Lepidoptera; family Tortricidae; genus Cydia; species Cydia pomonella. Next base: position 27,232,081 of record NC_084705.1, on the reverse strand, counting down.
CCAGTTCCGTCGATATACAAAATGACCCTTATTTTAAGCCCAATCGTAGATCTTATCCCATTGCAATAAGGCTCACGTATGATAAGTTAACTGTGACCACTACAGTACTAACAGCAACACGCTTTACTGACCCTGGACCTTAAGTCTTTGCAATAGGATCTATGTATAGTCAAACAGTAACCATGATAGTGCGCATACAGGGTTACGGACCATTTCCCCGGCATCTCAAGTCGACAAACACTCTCTTTTTCGTCTCTTTCTCGCTTGCACCTGGTTTTCCCAGTGTAAGCAGGCCGCATTCTGGGTTTTTTACCCATGCGTGTTTAGTAAGGCGAAAAAAGTAGCATAGTAGATGAGTCATGTGCAGAGATGGGGCCTTCTGGAATGGCAATATAAATGGACTAAGATTCCATGCTTTGTTTACGATTTTATCTCGTTTTCCTTGTATTTTATAAATAGGAGTTTTATTATTGTTTTGATAGACGGTAATATTATTTCGGGTGTTCACCTGCACTGGGTGTATGGGTGTTCAGGTGCGTACGCACCTTTAAGTACCAAAATAATAGTCATAAAAATGATGTGGTTGAAAATATGCCTGGTTTCCTACTGCAAATACTATGACTCAATTATGTTTGACAGCGTTTTTATATAGATTTAGATACGACCTAATCTGTATTTAGGTATTTTATATCAAAGCTAATAAGATATTGAACCGATTTTACATGGAAAAGTGTGTATTCGTTAAGTTCACTATGTAAACAATCCACTTTGGACTCGTCAAATAACAACACGTAACTCCGACCATTGAATATTCGCATTTGCATGCGTAATTCTTCTCACATAATCAATAAGGCTCATTTCTCGTTGCGCTTGAAAACGTCGACTTTCTACCGGTTACCCAACGCTTGTTTCTGTATGTCTAACGTATCGCTAACACGTGCTAAACACAATCACGAAGACTATTGAAGCAAAGAAAAAAAGAGTGCCCAGTTTTTCATACAAATTTTGGGTGTCGATTTTGTCCATAGTACTAAATGTTCGTGAAGATGCGTCACAAAACTGTAATTTACTCGGACTCGTTTTTAGGGTTCCGTACCCAAAGGGTAAAACGGGACCCCATTACTAAGACTCCGCTGTCCGTCCATCTGTCCGTCTGTCACCAGGCTATATCTCATGAACCGTGATAGCTATAGACAGGTGAAATTTTAATACAGCAAATACTAAAAAGTACGGAACCCTCGGTGGGAGAGTACGACTCGCACTTGTCAGGTTTTTTCTTTTTAAATCGATAGTCTTCATGATTCTGAGCTGAGTAGAAGTAACCCAGAAGTTAATGTAGGTAAATGGTAACCTTTTAACTAAAAATGTGTGCGCTGCATGTCTCTTCAACTTTTACTTCTCCTTCGGATTGTGTTCTTGCATTAGGGCGCATTGCGTTATGGCGTTAAAAGGAACCCTTGAACATGAAACTTGAACTCTTGAACATGAAAGCGCACTTGTGCAAACAGACATGGCATTAAAAGTATTATCAAACCGCGATTAGAATACGATTCGAAAGTGCTGTTAACACAACAGTACCTACTTATAATGAATAAATATGTCGCAAATATGTGTAGTTACATATTTGCGGCGTTTGGGGTTGAAACCCTTGGGCCGTGGGGGCCCAGCGCACGCCGCCTCTATAAGGAGATAGCAAAGCGCCTTATAGAGGCTTCGGTGACCAGAGGGCTGGCCTGTATTTTGCCCAGCGGATAAGCATTGCTATCCAGAGGGGCAATGCAGCCAACCTTCTGGGCGCCCTACCAAACGGTCTCGACTTGGGACATTTTTTTTTATTTATAAGTTTATAAGTTTAAGTGTTTCATTGTGTTTCCACCCATTTGTGAGGAAAAATTAAATATATTAATAAATATAATCATAAGTCCATCTATGATATCTTCATAATTTAAGCATCAAGCACTTGTAGATAATAGATTTACGAAGTATACTTCATCATATCAGTCACTACATATTTCAACTTTATTCCTGGTAAATGCTGTGTAATTTTTTAATGATTTTTTATTTAATAATAACATTGTCATAAAGATTACAGGAAAAATAAAATCAGACCTCTATCTTGATTACTTTTTTTTTTTTATTAAAAAAAATATATAATTTAATTTGCAATTTAATCCCGTTTGCGGGTGTTTATTATACTTGAAATTCCTATGAGATTACACTAAAGATACCTTCTTTCAAATAAAACAATAATTGTTGAAATCGGTTCACATGATAAAGAATTATCCCTGAAAAACCAACAACTGTATGTATACAGGTTGCGCTAATTAGTTAGCCATAGATGGCGCTGTACACAATTATGCTTGGTAAACTTCTGGTCAATAGTCTTTCGTGATTATACTTAGTTACATGAGAAAATTTAAAGTTTGTGCGGAACCCTCGGTGCACTTGACCGGATTTTTTATTATTATTACGTTGGGGTTATCAAAAGGGGAACGAAAATCTGATTATTTTTGCGCTACGACGCTCGATTTAGGAGATTTCTGCATGACTGAAAAAGACTTTATAGGGCTGTATCTCCTAAATCGTACGTCGTAGCGCAAAATTAATCAAATTTTCGTTCCCCTTTTTATGACCCTGAAATAATAATAAAAAAACACAAAAAAGAAAAAAAAGAAAAAAAGGATAATGGCAGAATTTTGTTTATAGGTTTTGTATGGTTGAATGCCAAGACGTGTCACAATTTGATGTTTAAAACCAAAAGAAGGGTGTCTTACAGGCCTAGCTGTGTAAGGCTGTATGAAATTCCTTTACATTACATATCATCTTCACTCATTGCACCGGATGTGTAGTATTTCCGGACCTAATTCGAAGTAAGTCTTATCAACATTTCATTGCAAGTTTGAGAAAAGATACATTACCTACAGGAAATTGGATTGCTGAATAGTATTCAACATGCTGCAAGTTCAACTTTTTGCAATCTCAACATTTTAGGAATTCAACTTTCTGTTCCTAAAGGGTTTTAAATCGTGTGGTAATATAATCGGTGTTGTTTTTTGCTTACGTGTCTTTAGAACGAGTGTCACGGTAATTGTTTAATGAATGACCAAACTTTCACCGTCATGGACGGAGACGCTCCGGTGACGAATTCATCGTTTGCATGTGCATGTGTATGAAATGGTGTTGTGAGTCGAGTTGAGATTCTCCGGTCGTTTAATCGAACAATATCTTTAAAGAGGACCTAGCTTTTGTTGGTTGCTCATTTAAGTGGATGTTAATTGGATCTTAAAACAATTTAAACAGATTATGTTGCGAATAATTAATTTAAAATACATCCCGACATTTCGAGCCCTTTGGTTACGGATAGAATGAGAAACCATAATAACCTGTGTCAAAATGATGTTATGCAAAACTATCCACATACAAAATACTTAATTAGGTCCCCGATTACCTAAGACTTTTATAGTAACTTAAGAAATAGTTATTTGTTTTACAAGGGGCAAAGTTGTTGTTTAACCGGTCGTGCTAATTTTGATACCCGAGCAAGCGAAAGTTTTCTAAATTGAAAATGTTTGACAGCGAGTGAGACACTAAAATTTTCACCACACCAAAAACATCAAAAAAAAGCAAACCAAATCAAATGAACATTATTAAATATTTATCATTCAAAATCACCCTTTAGAAGTCAATTCTACTAGCCATCACAAGGAAGCAACACAAAATTTGCATCAAATTACATACTTTGCCACCCTTGTGGATAAAATGCAACTTTCTCATCAGTTTTTGTACAATTAAGAGAGCCTTTACGAGCTGGTCTATTGAAAAATCTTATAGTAATATGTTCAACCACATTATTCAACGCTAATTACTTGCTATATTTTATCAACAACAACAATAGTATACATAGAACTTCGGACAAAGTTATAGTCTGTTTTTAAGTATAATATTAAATTCTGCCCATAGGAAATATTTAGTATGGAACGCTCATTTTTTTCTTGCATAAAAATATATAGCGTAGTACTTTACAGTTGAATTAATAAACAGACTTTTATAGTACTTAACTGAGCCCTTCTTAGCGTTTAGTGTTCTAAGTTATAGGTTCTAAGGGTGTGTCAGTAGACATAGGAACCAGATACAGGAAACACGCATTTTCCTCGTTACATTTGTCATTTGGGCGAAACGATGACTGAATCATTTTCATTAAGTAATGTGCGTAAAGGTAGTCACGGTCGGGCTGCGCCGCAGCAGCGAACCTCCCGTGAATCATTGTCTTGTCCGTACACCCGGTAATGATAACAAGGAAGAACTTGCAAATACGACGCTAATTAAATTTAAAATAAATTATATTGCGTTTGAGATCTTCCGTAGCAAGTGGGTGAGCCTAAATACTCCAAATTCCTAAATTATGATGCAGGAAAACTTCTTGCTTGGATTTCCTTGTTATAGTGAACTTGTTTTGGTTGAATTCTAATTCGTTAGGTACCTACCTGACTGGAATTATTAAGTATGGTGACACAACTTTATGACCGGTTTAACAATAATATTGTTTTATTATGAAATGCTACAACGTTACAACGTTCTAACTAGTTCTAAGTCCGCATCGTGACTGAGCTGATACTGTAAAAATACCTAATACTTTAATTATAGTGTATATGAACTCAAACTTCATAAATATGTTAAATTTACCAAGCTAGCGCAAACCGCGAGCGAAGTGTTTCCTTTTCAACTTGGCCAAAACTGCTGGCAATGTGCGGCTGTAATGCTTCATGAATAGACTGAGAAAAAAAATCATTTAAAACGATTGAAATTGCATTAACGTTTGATATTTTAAACAGTTTCATAAGAGCCTATCGAACAAAACTAAATTAATTAAATTAAGTAAATTTTACTGTTCCGAAAACACAGTAAATTTTATGACTGTTTTGAGTAGCTAAAATATAGTGACTGTTCGTTTATTATCGTCGTTTTTTCATACTTAGAAATGTTAAACAGTTAACGTTACTGTTTTGTATTTTACTGTTTTTCAAACATTTGTTGATATTGTATAAATAAAGCAGTTAATCTTAATGAAAACCACTTTAATGTGTGCTCCATAGATAATTTTTTTTTTAGTGTATGTATCATAATTTCATTTTCCAGCCTATTCTCGTAAATGTTTTTAAGCAGTTTCGACTATTTTATGTTTTTTAGTCCACTTAGATAAATTTTTTCATAATGTCGGGTTCGTGAGATCAACAGCTCACATAGTCATGAGTTATAAGATTTTAAAGGTGTCAGCCCTTCGCCTGCTAATTCTAATTTTAAATAAGTATTTAAATAGATTAGCTATAAAGAATGGAAGAAAAAGATGCTCATATAAAAATCTTGCATTGTCTTCATACAAACTTAGCTTCAAACAGTATACGCTATAATTCCCTGACCTACTACAATCCATAGCGATTACACAACCCCAACACAATGGAACTAAATGACGACAAATGACACGAAGAAAAAACGCTATGACGAATCCATGCGTGCTCAATTGTATTATCGACGATTATTTTATCGTAACTGGTTGCCTATTAAGAAGATTAATCAATTGTTTTATTGTTGTGTTTCTTGAGTTAGTCATTTTTATTTATTTATTTAAACTTTATTATATAGCAGACTGAATACCTTAATTTATTTGAATAGATATTTGCGTGCGCAATTGTACTATCGGCGATTATTTTATCGTAACTGGTTGCCTATTAAGATGATTAATCAATTGAAACTTTATTATATAGGACAGGTGGCAGACTAAATACCTTAATTTATGTTAATAGATACTTTTATTTTAGATTTATATTTAGAATAGACCAAATCTAATAACACAGCTTATACGTATAAACAGGTCGTACTGAAAGTTCCTATAATCTCAAAATCTGTAGAAGCAACATCTTGTTTAATAATCGTTTTTCTTAACTCTATGTGTACAAATGTTTTTTACGGTGGCCTATTTTCCTAAGGCACTTTTTGTATGAAAATCTAGGCCCTCAGTGGTTTTGTATGGCGATTGTGGGGTATTGTATTTAGAATTATGTATTTTGACGTATAGTTGTACACGTAGGTTGTCTAAATCTGCTGATACGCGATTTTTTGAAAAAAATAATTATGGAGTTCGTAACTGCGATTTTAGAACGTCGCTGTTGAAAGACTTAACTATTAAATAATATGATATGAAAATAATATTATAATAAGTTTTTGGCAAAAATTGAATTTATGGTACAAGTTTTTACCGCTGACTGTACTCTTCTTAGCACAGGCAAGTAATGCTCGTCGAGACAATCCTAAAACCCTCAATCACACATATGAGGTTGTAATGTGTTGTTTCATCACAGTTTCTATGGCCACCTGCTGTCTCCATCATCAGATCAGCTCGATGATACCATAATATTGCATTGTCATCCGACTTACATGTGTATGAAAATTTGCAGTTCAAGAAATCGAGAAGTGGATCAAACTTAGCTTCCAAGATTTGATCCACACCTACAGTCAAGTGCAAAAATATGTATCGAAAGAAACGTCTCATAAATATGGTACTACGCTCTTATTACACTGGAATAAGATGCTATGGGACATATTTTTGTACACCCATATTTTTACACTTGACTGTACTAACAAACATACGAACAGGGCCCAATTAAATAAAAGCCTGTAAAAATAAGAACGCTTTCTTTATTTTTACAAGCTTTTATAGGCTCGTGGTAGCCGAGTGGATATGACGTCCGACTTTAAATCTGGAGGTCGCGGGTTCAAATCCTGGCTCGTACCAATGAGTTTTTCGGAACTAGTGTACGAAATATCATTTGATATTTACCACTAGCTATTCGATGAAGGCAAACATCGTGAGGAAACCTGCATACATCTGCGAAGAAATTCAAAGGTGTATGTGAAGTCCCCAATCCGCATTTGGCTAGCGTGGGGACTATAGCCCGAGCCCTCTCGCGCATGAGAGGAGGCCTGTGCCCACCAGTGGGACTTATATAGGCTGAATTATTATTATTGGACAAAACCGAAGATAAGGATGAATGGTGGATGTGTCGCCACAGTAATTAAACTTATTTTGAATGTTTTTGCTTGTATTAACCGCAACGGAATTAAACGGAATAGATACATTGTAAGGACTGCATAAAACGCTTCGTCATGATGACGAGTGTGACAAAACACTCCTGATTGCTTGGAATAACATGGAAGGACATGACGCAATTTTACTTGCGTCTGTTAATCGAAGATTTAAGGTAGATGTGTCATACGCGGCACGTCGCCGATAATTTGATCTTTTAGTAAAGTGCCCCAAATACAAATAAATACAGTAAAACCCCCTTGTCTTTAATACGATCACGTTTAATGCGCTATTTGGCGTAATACGCCGTTTTACACAGATCCCTACAACTTCTTTTTTATACTTTTTTTACTGTAGATAGGTACGTTTTTCTGCTAATACACGCTCTTGGCGTGGTCCCTTCAGAATTTTCTTAACCCTTTTCCAGTCATAGTAATATTTATCAACCACATACGCGGCAATAGAATTTCAACCTTAGCAATCCGATCTAAGGTTCGAATTAGATTCCAATTTCGGGAAATGGGACTTTGATTCAAATTAATCATCAAATTTTTCTTGGGAACACCTCGGCATGGAAAAGGTATACACGGGTTTTACGGTAGGTACTCATATTCCTTTAGTATAGGGACTGAATACATCCATCTCATTGGTAATATGCAGCTCCCCGGCTAGACCCATCATATAAACAGCCCCTTAAGAGGGAATATATCGTCCATACAAAAAGAGAAAGCGTTTTTCCACTTCTAAATATTTTCCATTCTCTGTGATTTTTTTAGTTTGTTATTGACACAATGAAAAACTAGGTTTTTAGGTTTTCTTTTTACCAAAAAAAAATGTTTTTTGTAGCGAAACCTATAAACCAAGAATATATTATGCTAAAGCAATCGACTTTAAGAGGCAACAGGAGTGGTCATTTCTCATTTCTCCATACAAACGTAATCGACTGTTTCCTCCGTGATTTTCAGAGCTAAATCAATGAATTTTTCAACACAGATTATTATTATTTATATCTGTGTCGGACTGTTTTGCTTTTTTTGATATTTTTGTTTCTTAAGGCGCTAGTGCACTTCAAATATTCGCCAAAACGGCCTAACTTACTAGGCCGCAAAGAGAAGCATGTTATTCAAAACTGACATCAATTAGCCTAAAAAACAACACGGTCCGACACAGATAATTTCATTACCATTTAGATCCCAAAATTTCGTTACATTTGGTTAAGTTTTGGAGGAGGAAACAGTCGAGTACGAAACATCGTTTTTTGTGATTTTTACGCAGGATTTGTCGCCTAACCTGGCGTTGTCCTTATCGTACTAGTTTTAGGAGCCACTTCAGTTGCCGAGACGGATATAATACATTCACCTAAAATATTTACTTCTCAGGTCCTGAATCCTAGTTAGTGGAAACCGATTTCTCCCGAAATAAGATGTCATTGAAAAAGTACCGTTATTTCGTTGGGATCGCAAAGCTATCCTTCCCTCTTAAAAAGATAGTAAATCCTCCCGGACCATATCCTAGGTATTTACCTTGAGGGTATTTACCATTTAATTATCATGTTTAATACTTCTCTGGGCTTCTATCGGTTAACCGCCGGTTACACGTCAAGCTGGTTACGATCGGTTGTGTCATTAAGGCTAATTGCCTGTTAAGTTTACTATCACCTTTGTGTGTTGTCACTTACATATGTGTGTACAACATAATTGCTTGTAGGTACTTAACATGCTTACGAAGGATTTAATCAAGATAAAGGGGTGTTTTAAAATGGTAAATTGATTTAAGGTTAGATATAGGAGAATTGTAGGAGAGCCCTTGGGCAGCGAGGCCCACCCTCATTCCTCGTTTCCAGAAAATCCTTGGAGCTCGAGCGCAAACTAAATATCCTTTTGCAGTAGAGTTGGGACATGAAACAATCCCCATTCACAGTTTTGAATAACAGTTTTAAGTCTAGTGAATTCATTATCCATTCACGCTTCTGTACCATTTATAATGTGCTTCTTTAGAAAAAAGCTGAACTATTAAATCGGTAACTAAAAACGGATTATATCGCGTACCTATATTAAATTTAAATCCCGACATCCCTATCCCGAGTATCCCGACATTTTAAGTGGAAAGTATGCCATGTAAATCCTCCACAGAAAAAGAGAAAACGTTTTTCCGCTTCTAAATATTTTGCATTCTCCATGATTTATAGTAGGCATGTTATTGACACAATGAAATCCTAGGTTTAAGTATAGGTTTGTCTTTTTTTTTTCAAAATTTACAATACAAAATATTTTTATATTTTAAAGCGAAAATTCATCTTTCTGTTTCTAAAGGAATATATTATGCTGAAGCGATTGACATCAAAATTAAAGTGCTTTGTTAAGATTTAGTTAGTGGAAAATGTTTTCTCCCGAAAAGGAATTTCATAGAAAAAGTACCGTTATTTGCTAGAATCGCAAAGCTATTCTTCTCTCTTAAGCCGTTTCTAGTCGCTCGTGGTCAACGGGTAGACAGATAAGTAGAGATTTAAATTGTTTAACTGAACTTGCTTTTTCTGACTTTATTTATATACCTACAGAGGTATTACTATTAATAACTAGCTTAAATGTAAAATAGGCCCTTGAAGCATTGTACCAAAGACGCTGGCGGCATTTCTTCCTTGTATCGCAATACTGGCACGTTGTGCGAGGTAGCCGCCAGCTCTTCGATCACCAGTTACGTCAACCAACCGCTTCGCGATTTCTGAAAAAACTTGTGCGCTCTGGGACTCCAGGGACCTGGAACTTGTACTTGATCTTTCTGTAAGCAATGTAGTTAGTTTACTGAATTTTGTTTGATAAACAACGATATTGTAATTTGTGGCCCGTCAAACCCATCATATTAATTTGTTTTTACTTGGCCATGCTAAAATCTCTAAGAACCTTAATTTATAGCACAAAATTAAACCAAGTTATTCGAAATCCTTTGAATTAATAATCTTGGCCTGAACTAGTTAAGGCAATCGAACATCGTGACCCGCTTGCCACGTCTTGGCATTCGTGCCCTAGATTATAATCACCATGAACCATGAAACACGGAATATGGCGGAGTCGCTTTAATCACTTTAGCACACATTCCATGCTTTTGACACACTATACTTTGCTACATCTCTCACAACAGAAGATGCCGAAAATTGTGTGAAGAGGAGGAGATGAAGTCGTAAAGTGGACCCTGGGCTCCGAAGCAGGAGCTGAGGAACCAACTGAGAGAATGATGGGACCTAATGTAAAACTTATAGACACGCCCTCGGCAACTGGAACGTCGTTGAACTCTTATGCGCCGCGAATTCACCGCTCGGGCTATGCACGCACATTGCAAGCGCATATCAAATTTAATTTGCTTTACATAAGTTATAAGCTCATTGAATTAAAGGCGGATTAGTACCAATTTTTTGTACACCTCTATAATGTTTGACCGAAATAGTTCAGTAATTTAGAGGTGTATGAAGGGTACACGGAACGGAAAGAACATGGCTAGTCACTTTAGTAACATTTCGAGGAACGATGTAAAAATGTACGTTTATTCCGGGACCAGGTTTTTTTAAAAGAAAAAACATAAGGTAATATATTATACAGTGGTACCTAATATAATATAATGGCTCAGTTTCATTGGTCGATGGAGCCTGCGTGCGGGGTGCGGGAGATTTCCATACAGCATGCCATAGGGCCCGCATTCGGGAAACTGTTTTCATTGGTCGCATGCCATTATAAGTCTCACTAGTCGTTATACCACCTTACTGCCTGCGGGGAGTCACCCGCATGCTGTATCGACATATGAGTTTCACTAGTCGTTATACCGCCTGCGGGGAGTCACCGCACGCTTTATATCGACCGACCAATGAAACTAAGCCATAATAGAGCTCTGCATTTTAAGACTAAGAAGTTTAAAAAAAAAAGCGACTAGACATGTTATTTCTATGTACCCTTCAAGTAGTAGGTACAAGTCGGGCATCTCCACTCGTGTTATATTACCCGTCGCATTAAACCCACATTCTTAATACTCTAACGAATATGTATGTAAATATAATGAATTACTTAGAATGACTCATTAATTTCGTCGTTCGCTAGACTCATGCCGTTTTAAAAAAAGCTTTTACAGAACCCAACGTTCTCGAACTTCCAACAAGTAGGTACTTAGTAGGTAAAATGCAAAGTTGCTCAAATAAATAAAATACTAACACCCACACCCACTTGTGACTTACCTATTTTCGGATGTTATTGATTACTAATACAGCCAGCTTTATCCATCGAGCTATAATTTTATGATTACTGGATATCCCAGATTGATTCTTAGGCCCTCAGCACACGGGGCGTAACCGTAAGAGACGCGTAAGCATATCGTAATACGCGCGTAGAACGAGAGCGCTACGAGCACGTACGCGTTCAAAGAAGTCCGCACAAGAAGCGTCGTCGTAGTCATTACGTACAGGCGTACCGTAATACAGGCGTAAAAAACAAAACTTCTGACATAATAAAATAATAAAAGATCTTCTCTGTGGAGAATCTGACGTGAAAGTAAGATAGTCAAAGTAAGCGTAGGTGTCGCGTTAGCGTATAGCAAAAACGTCACGAGTACGAAGTTCTGGGCATCAAGCGTCGCGTAAGCGTAATCGTTTTATAAGTTTTTCTTCGGTTTTTTTTATTATTTTATTATGTCCGAAGTTTTTTTTTTCTCGCGTATATTACGCTACGCCTGTCGTAATGATGACAGACATCTCAAACGCTACGCTACGACGACGTTTCCTGTGCGGACTTGTTGAAGTGGTACGTGCACATAAAACTCGTTCTACGCGCATATTACGTGCCGTGTGCTGAAGGCCTAATGATTCGACAATTCTTAAAACTTAGCATAAGTAAGCTAATCAATACAGCACATATTTTATATTAACGTCCTATTATCAGTATTATCACGCACTTGTAAGTAACGTCAATGGTGACTACATTATTCCTGTCAAGGCTTGCCCAGTGACTTGACAAATTGACAACCGTTCCGGTTCCGTCTCGTGATCGATTGAGGAAAACAGTTGATGAATAACTAAAAACACCCAACTGCTTAACCGTGTTGCGCAATAAAAAGTCAATTAATGTAAACGTAACTATTTTAAAACATTTTCGGTTTGTTTTGTTTGTTCTGGACGCTATTTCTTAATTATAACGCAATAAATCAATGTTAAAAAATAGATTTCACGCGATTATTTTAAATTTATTAACGAGTTCAAGAGTTAATTATAATTATAACGATATTAAATCAATCGCAATAAACTATATATGTAGGAGGAACAGAAACGGAAAATCCCGAAATTACCCAAAAATCCGCAAATTACCCAAAATTACATCATAATATGAGCCCCTTTTCAGAATTATCCACCAGTTTTTGAAAGTCAGAATTTTCCGAATACACCATACTAAGTGAAATAAAAACAAAAAGCCCACATACATATTTACATATTTGTAAGAACTTCATCGACACCTGCGATCAAGCTTATCATAATATGCATCCATTGAAGCGAGAGGTCATTTAGCCAACCTTGCCGCAACCTTACACACAAAGAGCTGTATCTCCTTAGTAAGTTTGTATAGTATAAAACGCTTCTCTTTAGACGACTACAGCAATGTCAAACCGAGCCGTGGGTAGGTGGCACGCAATGAACCATTTTGTCTTATAAAATACCTTATTTGAGGTCACAAAATGGACTAAGGCTGCTTAGATTAGGTATAAGATGTTTTATTTAGTCAATTTATAAGTAGGAGATCGGAATAATACAAAATAATCAAATTAGGAAGTTTCACCAGAATACAGTTTGATAGCTATAGCTAAGATACCACAGCGATTTAAGGAAAAACGCGTGAGACAGGAACCAATCTAAACCTCGTTAATTGCTAGAGGATGCTTTAGTATCCTTAGAGAGAAAGATACAAAATACCTAATCATCATTGAAAATCAACCCCTCAAAAAACAGGTCTAATTTAATACCTGACTATATTGCGAAACGACCAAAACCTATGTGACCTTAAAAGTCGCCATCCGGTTAAGACGGAAGTTGTCCCTTCACTCTGAACCGTGACCTCCCCGCGAAATATGTAGTAGCTGGTATCATGCAAGTAGTTACATGGATGATCTTTTAACGTGTCCCCCAGACGCTATCATGGACTTATTTATACTGTCGACTTTAAAATGGTTCGTACCTAATACAAAGTAACTGATTATGGCTGAGGAAAAGGTATTTGAAAATTTGTGTTACAATTCATAGCCCTCTCCTTGTATTCATCGGCAAAAGCCTAGAACTGATAACTCATCATACATTTCACTATCCCTCCCTAGAAAACAACCTCATCATTGAAAATTAATCTCAATATTTTAGGTCTATTAAAAATAACCTTCAGTGCATAATCAAAGAGATGGTCGTCCAAAAGACGATCGCTCGTTTTCCTCAATTTTATGCCGCTTCGCACGCTCTATCGTCCCTATCATTTCTATGTGTAACCCTTGAGTGTTTGTAGTAGCTATGGCTACCCCCTTTTATCAACGGGTCTGCTGAGTCATATCCTGCCACCTGGCTTCGAGGCACCGAACAAGAAACCATTAGGTACTTAAGAGGTTGCTGCGTCACACATTACTTATTCAAAAGGGCTTGTACCGATAAATTTCTCGAAACTTACCTGTCTATATGAAGAGTATTTCACCGGAGTTTCGCATTCAATCATAATGGTCACTCACTTGATTTTAGAAGAATTCGTACGAAGAATCAATGAGTAGAAGAATCAAAGATTCTTAAATAATACTCTTACTTAGTGATAGTTCATATACAGAATGACTTTTCTGTGAATAAAGCACATTTAAGATCCGGAAATTGGTAATTTAAATATCATTTTAGCGCTTTTTGATTGTTCCTTTAATCTAACCTAGGATACGCTAGACAACCCTTGCCAAGATTTCGAAAAAGGATGAGGAAAATTTAAATTAAAAAGGTAATTCGTACAAAAGTAGGTTTCGAGAAACTGACACAGGCCAGAATTCGAATATACACGACCTTCAGTTTAAGCCAAACTAAAGTTATTAATTAATCATACCAAGAATTTTCAAATTGTATTGAAAGTTAAAGGTCAAGACACTTAAATTCCAAAGGCAATTCATAAACGAATCTACAAAGGTTCGGGGACCTTTCGCGTCGCGTTAAACCATTAATGCGATATAACGATAAGTAATTGCAAACACGACTGCGATTTAAACTGCGATTGCTGTCGCTAATGTAACATAGTGCCTAATTTCTTAAAAGCTTAGTTTAAAAGTTAAGTCGATCGTGGGCGCCAAATCTCATGCTTTCTTTCATGGAAAAGCGACTGGTAGGTAAAATATCAAATGATATTTCAATTGTAAGTATAATAATATGTAAACACTTAATAGGAGGCGAAATTCGAATCAGCGATCTTCGGCTTAAAAGTCGCACACATTACCGCTAGGCTACCCTCTTTTATTTTAACTCCTCAAATGGAATTATACGTACTTACTCTTGAATAACAAAAGTAAACCGTAACTTCCGTGTAAATAAGGAAGAACTTAAGAATATGAAGTCGTGAAACCTGTCTTAATGACTCAACATATACGTAAATATGCTAATTGTGTGCTAACTGTTGTTTTCGTATATTTAAAAACTGTTACCATCACTTTTGATGGAATGGAAGCCACCAATGGTCACGGTTCGTCAGTCACGATTGTCTGTTGTTATCATGTAAACGAGTTCATATCGAAACCGGTAATAATATTTATGTTTTTATTCATTGTTTTTAGCAATGCGGTTTGTTTTGAATGAATGCTTACGTATAGTTTAAAATTTTCTATACCTTACCTATGTATTGTTCAAATGGAAATTGTAAGCATCCTTTTTTGTTTTTTTTTTTCTAAAACAAGTTTAAGAACTTTTTTTCAAGTTCTTAGGAACAATTCGCACCTCGCAAATCTGTATTATAAGTATAGTCTGTCAAGACATTTCCGTCAGTATTAAGTAGAAAAAACCGGCCAAGAGCATGTCGGGCCATGCTCAGAGTAGGGTTCCGTAGTTACTCTTCCGTCACTATAAGCTAAACTGGAGCTTAAAGTATAGTAGATTGTTAACCAAGGGATGAACTGTGGATGTAGGTATTTTTAATATGAAGGAGAAACTTTTTGCGATAACTCAAAAACAGCTAAATTGATCATGTCCGCTATAATGCATTTAATGTCTTTCTTAAGCTCTACTTCCACGATTTTTTTCATATTTTTTTGACCCATGGTTCAAAAGTTAGAGGTAGTTCAAAAGTTAGTAGGAACCCTTATAGTTTCGAAGACCTTTCCAACGATACACACTGTAGGGTTGAAGCAAAAAAAAAAAATTTCACCCCCAATTTAGGTGTAGGGGAGGTACCCTAAAAAAAATGACCGAAACGACCACGGAGCAAAGCCTCGGACAGACAGACAGACAGACGGACATGGCGAAACTATAAGGGTTCCTAGTTGACTACGGAACCCTAAAAAGCGGCAAAATGTAGGCGCAAAGGTTTATCTACCCATAGAAAATATGAATTGTTTGACGACTATATTACTATTACTATTTTAGTAATGGTTTTCTAACTAATAGCTAAGTTCTCAGTTGATAGAACCTTAGATCGCGATCGGCCAAGGTTGCAAAATAATTTTGGAGAACAGTCCACAATAAGGAGTAGTAATACTGCAATGTTCTGCCGCCAGAGGCAGCACTAGCACAAACGGTAAACCATAGAGTTTTTAACAAATTTTCACAGTTTGTTAGGAATAAATGAGACATATGCATCTAGGTGGTTCGTTTAATATAGTTTGTGCGCCCCCTACGCAGTTTTGCATAATATGCCCTAAATTGTAAAATGATAACAACATTGTAAAATGGAAACGTATTAGATAGGTAGTTAAATTATCCAATACGTTACCATTTTATATTATAACACGTGATGTATAACCGTAATGCTCCTTTGCGCGCTTACAAAAGCGAGCTAAAAGTTTAAACTTACATAAATATAAAAATCAAGCCTAAAAGCTGTCTAGTGTAGTACAGTAATGTTTCTTTTCTCTGTGCTCATTATCTTTTTTCTTTACAGAAAGTGAAAGATGCTACCTCGGAAAAGGAACAGGGGTCTGCTAGCGCTGGCGTTGATGCTGCTCGTACAGTCTTCTGAACAACATGGCTCTGGAGCACCTCCTGGGGTAAGGCTAATCTTCATGTCAGTCAGTCACCTTGGTGGTCGATGATGATGAAGGCTAGAAAAGAAACAACTGTAAGGTCAATGTGGTTAAAACCGGCTTATAACATTTTTGGATAGGGAGAACTCTCGTATTATGCGTAGGTACTTCGCTCAGTCAGACATTAGTTACCGACCTTTTCTAAGTGGAGTACTTATGTGTACAAACGCAAGCGTTTAGGCGGGGTTCAACCAGTGGACGACAATGTGCGGCACAAGCATATTCAGTACAAAAATACTTGTGCCGCAGTGCCGCACACTGGTGGACTCCCGCCTTTAGAAGCGATGAAAGAGCTTGTAGACGGTCCTACCTGATAGACGGTCTTCTCCACATTAACCTTATGTTAAAGCATCCAATTTCACAATCCTGCCATTAAATCAAGTTTATGTGTTTCTGACAGAAACCTTTATGTAACATGTTGTTATAAAAATACTGGGAAAGGCTAATTGGTGTGAATTTTATTTGTAAGATTTGAGCCAGACTCTCAAGAAAATACTTATAAACGCTTGCTTGCACTTAATTTAAATGTGAAAACAACTAAAATAAGCAGAGAAAAAGATTTTGAGTTATGTCAGTCAACTTGTCAACCGATAGGTATAGTCAAAGAGTAATAGTTATCTACGTTACCTATTAAAAGTTATTTAATTTCTTAACACCTAAAAGATGCTTTCGGAGTACCTATAAAAGCGATCGTCACAAGTCAATCGATCATAATCATCGAAATTTTGGTGAATATGTAAAGAAGATTGTCGCCGGATAGTTTTATATTATTATTCTATTTTTTTCAGTCATGCTTAGACCAACTCCCTCGGCATCCTGACATCGAGCCCCAGACCTCCGTTCCACCCTATGTGGTAGTGACGTCTTCGTCCCAAGTCCGACAGGGAGATAAGCTCAGTGTCACGATTGGCAGCCAGCCTGGTGCGCCCGTGCCTATTGGCGGCTTCATACTGCAAGCCAGACAAGTACAGGTATACTCCATCATGCATATATCAGCTTCCTTCTAGACCTTGTCTATACCTGGTTATCCCAGGTCCGACGCTCAGCGTTATAATTGGCAGCCAGCCGGGTGCGCCCGTGCCGTTAGCGGGCTTCATACTGCAGGTTAGACGAGAACAGGTATCATGCATATATCAGCTTCCTTCCAGCCAGACCTTGTCTGTAACTAGTCGTCCCAGGTCCGACGTTCAGCGTCATAATTAGCAGCCAGTTTGGCGCGCCCGTGCCTATTGGCGGCTTGATTCTGCGGGCTAGACAAATGCTGGTACATCATCATAACTGCACTTAAAACTCACAAAAAGTGGTGTTGGCACAAAAAGTGTGGTGAGTGGTGGTTGTCGTGTTGTAAATACGACAGCATATATTTCCAGTGCGGGATCCCTTTGTTTGACATAATTATTGAAAGTCATAATGTAATGATAGTCATATTATCATTAGTCATAACTCTGAAACCGTTAACTTTTCAGGAATTTCCTTAGATTATCCTATAGATAGGTTAGGTTAGGTTAGGTTTGTTTTATGGCAATCCTGAAAAGTTACGCGTTTCTGAGAAAAACCAAATTATGACTAACGAAAATGCGGACAAACAATACATTATGACTTAAAACTTTATGGGAAACAATAGAGACCCTTCCAGTGCAAATAGCTCCTATTAATCCTATCCTATTAATCTGTGGATCCAATCCAACCAAGCGTTGCACTGTCAGGTGCTGTCAAGTCTGTTTTAATTATACTGTTAGGTATAGACATACTAGCCAAAACGAAATCGCTATTAATTCCAAATGTCCATCTTCTTTTCAGAACCCCGACACTATCGTGGGCAAGTTCCTGACAGTCCCCGATCCTGAGGATACGCAGATCATCAGCTGCCGCGGCGACAACGACACTGTAACGCACTCCAACCCTAAGGATAAGCCGGCGCAGACTTTCCTGTGGCAAGCGCCCACTGACTTCCTTGGAGGAATCGAGTTCAGGTAACACCTTGAACATTGCGACACTAATTTAAGTTCCTGGTAGTCATAGAGCTCAAGGACACGTAGATTGGCTGCCACGACGACAATGGGATTGTTACATATCTACTCCAACCCGAAGGAGAAGCCGGCGCAGACTTTCCTGTGACAAGCGTCTACTTATTTCCTGGGAGGAATCGAGTTCAGGTAAATATTATGATCTCAAATATTGTGGTGGCAGTAGAAAGTCATTCGCCTTGAGCACAAAGCTATTGCCAGTACAGATTTTCAAGACTTTAGATCAAGCTTGCACTGGCTTACTTAGAGGAATCGAAAATGTGCTTGTATGTTGGTGAGAAAACAGTGATAGATCATAGACAGATGACAGTAGTCAGTAGGTGATTGTTGGCACCATCTTTTGTTTTTTCATGCTGGGACTGTGAGCAAACCACAAAACCACAAGGTGCCGTTTGTGGTTATTCCTACGGTCAGTCGGCAACGGAATCATAAATTGTTTTACCCAGTCGAGCGCAGAAATATTTGATAAAAGCGCTATCTTAATTTTATTATACTGGTGGTACTGGTACAGCAGGAGCTTTTTAGCATTACCAGTTATTTATCATGGTTGCTAGCATATCTCAAAATAGGTAGAAGCGGCAAGGCCAAAGGTACTTTTACTTCAAAGAGTCAAATTCCACATGCCGCTTTGTTTCGCCCAAACGCGGAACCGGAGAATTCTTCACAAAATTCGCAAACCGCTCGAGAATCAAGGTTGAAAGACCTGACCTTGGCAAGTGATATAACCGTGAACTACAATAGTCACGCCAGTTACCTATAATGACTCAGCAGTGAAAAAGCCGGTGAGGTGTTTCGGTAGCGAATTACTATTGGTATCCAATCTAACGTAACGAGCATACCCAAGATTCCTGCATACAAATGGCTGTAGCCACGATGACGATGATTTATCGACAAACACCAATCGAAAATAAAAATGTACTTACTGGGATACTTCATAACACATGCGAAATAAAAGTCACTTGATTATTTCTACTCGTAAGTTTTGATTGGTTTATTCTGTAAACCTTTGTCACTTGGCCAGGCTCTAGTTCTCCAAACCTGTGATGGACATGATGGTGTGAGTCATTTTCCAATATCAGTAGAATGTATTTTGATGACATGATTTCGAAGATATGTTTCATTTCAGAGCAACAGTAGCACAAAGCTACGCGACCTTTTGGAAGAATGTGGAATCACCAGTGGTGGAAGTGGTTACCCCTGATACCGTGGTCACCACTACGACTGCGCCTGCCACCACTCAGAGACCCACCGTGGGTCCTCCTGCGGTTATGGAGTCTAAGGTAACTTGAATTTCAATATAGCAGAGCTTTCTATATCTTCTACTCGTATAATAGTTGCATCAAATTATTCAAAGTTATGCCAACTGAAAAGGTTCCAATTTTCTAAACTATCTAATATAACGTAGTACGTACGTACGTTCTTTAACGTAGTGGTCAAGTGGAACCAATTTACTAACTAACAATCCGGAGACTAAAAGAAACCGTTGCCTAAGATGTAAGTGGGAGTAATTGTAACTTAATCTCTTTTCCAGCCAAAAGCAGTTCCTATCCAACTCGACACCATCTACCAGGGTTGCGCCGACACTAAGCTCTGCTACGGCGTGCCCCAGAACTGCCTCAACGCCGGCAACTGCAAGGCCATCGTGGCCATCTTCGTCGCTGGCGATAAATACACCTTCGAGATCCAGGGAACGGACAACCCTAAATACGTCGCTGCTGCTCTGAGCATGGACAACAAGATGGGAGACGACAGTGCCATGGAATGCGTCAGGAACGACAACGGAAGAGTCAGTCTCTTCACATCCTGGACTTACCCTAAAGTGGAGCCCTTCGTGCGAAGATCTGACTCCCCTCAGGATATTGTTCAGCTTTTAGAGTCTTCTGTGATCGATGGGAAGCTTTACTGCAAGTTCACGAGAGATGTGGAATCTAAAGTTATGGGACAGACGTTCAATTTGGCTGCGACGAAGTACAACTTGATGGTGGTTTCTGGAGATAGTATGAAAGGTGATTTTCCTTCTGGTTTTTGGGTAATAAAGGGATGTTTGTCCAGACAAGTCTTCAAGTTTTTGCACTATTCCTTCAAACATTTTGAGAGTT
This sequence comes from Cydia pomonella, assembly GCF_033807575.1. NCBI lineage: Eukaryota > Metazoa > Arthropoda > Insecta > Lepidoptera > Tortricidae > Cydia > Cydia pomonella. The sequence continues at coordinate 27,211,607 of NC_084705.1, read as the reverse complement.
TTGTTATCTTAGAAATGTCGTCAATAGCTTAATTAGGAAATGAAGAAACTCGACGAACAGCAATTGGCAACGGAGCTAATTTTGGTTTCCAATCTCTATTATACTTACTCATAAAAAAAGTTTTCTAAAATGTACCTACAAGTTTGAACTTAGGTACATCACGTCTTCTAGTGAGAGCTAATGACATGAGCTAATAACGTGTACCTATTGTTTTGCCTACAGACGCCGAGCGAGTAGGCTTCCACAGCCTCGCGTACGAGTCGACGGGCGAGCCGCTCGCCCTGTCCAGTGTGGGCGCGGCCGCAGGAGCCTCCAAGCTGCTGCTCAAGTTGCACGGAAGCTTCATGATCGCCGCCTGGCTGGGAAGCGCTTCACTGGGCATTTTACTGGCACGGTAAGTTTTTCCACACTTTAATTTAGCTTCACTGCATATACCTCTTTGTATTATGAAGGTATAATGCTTCCCGGTGTCTGATTCAGTTGAAATTTGGAATACATCTGTAGCTGAACTGATAGTGCTGTCGGAAGGAAGCAAACGGAACTCCTCGATGGAAAAACACAAATTCATCGAGTTTAGGTTGATTAGAAAGGTCTCAATAAGTACTTGAATAGACATGCAGATGAGAAGTACATAAAATAGTACATTACGATACAAGTGCGAAAAATAGGAAATTCGAAACGAGTGGCGATAAATTAAAACACGACCGAAGGGAGTGTTTTAAATCGACACGAGTTGCGAATTACCTATTCGCACATGTATCGTACAACGTTTTACAGTACATATGGCCCTTTAAATGTTCGACACAGTAACGTAATATGCTACTTCTCGCACTAGTGCTATAAAGTAGCCCCATATGTACCTACTGTAAAATACTTTTTTTTTACTACGACAGTAACATCGATCGTACGGTCGCGGCTCGCCTGATGGTAAGCGAACAGCACACGCTTGCTCTCGAGATACAAGGGTACAAGGAGTCAATGTATTAACAAAAAGTATATGGACAAATGCAGGATTATTTCACAGTTAAATAACACCCGCACCCTCGCCCAGTGACGAAGTATCCAAATAAATCAGTTATTACCGAGTTGCATACTTAAAAGTCAATAACCTACTACCTATTGTATAATTACCTACTGTAATTTGACAATTCTAAATGCTACTTTTCATCTTTCCACCACGATCTTGGATCGAGACATCCGGCTTGGAGGACCATAGTCATTTTTTTGTTTTATTATTGTTACAGGTATTTCAGACAAACGTGGGTCGGAAAGCAACTAGGTGGAAAGGACATTTGGTTCGCCGTGAGTACTTTCACTATCTTGATTAGTCATTACTAACTATGGGAATTTCATAATAAGAATCAAATTTCTATGAAAATGTTACGTTTCTAATGACACCCCCACACTTCGTTGTAAGTATGAAAGTCGGTACAGAATTAACTTGTACGGACTCTATTTGTCACTTAGGGCGGTATTCCATCTGTCCAATTTCTTGTTCCAATGTGTATTTGCATCTCACTCATCTCATTAAGCAAAATGTGAAATGCACTAAGTTAACTTTACACCCTTACCTACTCGAAAATCTTGATCTTGAACAACTTATTTTATTACTTCCTATCTACATTAAACTTTGTTCAATAATGACTATCTGGTGGCTATCATCATCATATCAGCCGAAAGACATCCACTGCGGGACATGGATGTCCCCCGAGAATATCCATAACACCGGTCGGGTGCCACCCTCATCCAAACTGTTCCCTGCGTCGATAATCGATCCATCTTGTTGGGTCCTTCCCTGACTGCTTCTTCCAGTTTCTAAATATGGATACGTACTTCATAGGCCATATTGATTTGTAAATTGTCCGTATTTTGTCAACAGTACCACCGAATGCTGATGGTGCTGACGTGGCTGCTGACCGTGACAGGCTTCATCCTAATCCTCGTGGAGGTCGGCGGGTGGTCCACTACAGGAGACAACCCTCATGCAATTACCGGCATCGTTACGGTTGTGCTGTGCTTTATACAGCCCATTGGTCAGTATCCCATAGAATTTATATTTATTAACACCTCAAACGCATATGGTTGTAATACCTTAGAAACGGAAGTCAAAAACTGACTATGAGTACCTAAACCTTGTTTTTCGTTTCGTTTTCGAATTGTTACGTATGACTAAATGTACCGCTAAAGCAAAGTTTAGACAGGCTACATTACCTCGGTGAGGCTTTGAAGTATGAAAGAAAAAAAAGTAGGTAATTTATGGGCAATATTCTACCTACTCTATAGGTATGTATCCCAAAAAAATCTAACTAATCATAGTGGTGGGTATTGGAATATAACAACTTGAAAGAAAATATTCACAATTTCTCTATCCACCCCAAGATTTCTACTGACCCCGTTTTACGGTACTTATAGCATATTTGTTAGAAAGAAACTTCTGTTTATACCTATACCTGTCAGGTTACAGACCTTTATAAAGCTACCCCCTGGCGTGACATACTTACTTTACACATATGTGATGCCAATTTTTTAGTAATACATTAAAAACAATAAAATGCAAAAAGTATTTTTGTTCTCTTTGCAGGTGCTTATTTCAGGCCACACCCTGGAACTAAGAAGAGGCCTATCTTCAACTGGGTGCACTGGCTGTTTGGCAACGCCGCGCACATTTTAGGCAGTAAGTTTATTTTAGTTAATATCCCACCTGAGACCATAATTGGTGCTATGGTTAAGAAAATTGATAATTGACAAATAATACTGTCCCTCCCTAACGCATTGGTTATCTTTCGTCTCTCTAGAGGCGTTTTATAGACTCATGTCATTCACATGCAGCAGAGCTCGGCAATCAAGAAGCAGAAATCACCAGTTTTAGGAATCTCAAAAGCATTTGAGTGGTCCAAGACAAGAAGTGTTATTTTTTTAGGTGTTTCGAAGAGTCAGTGTTTTATCTCTAGTCTAGGCTGTCGCATGCGGCTCACGAGCCGTGGTTCGCCAACGCCTTACCTACACTACTTTTCCCGTTACAGTCGCAACAATCTTCCTGGCGGTCTACCTTCAGAAGGCGGAGCTGCCTCCGTGGAGCGTGTTCGTACTGGCGGCCTTCGTTGCTTTCCACGTCATCATGCATGTCGTTCTTTCCGTGAGTTTAATACTAATCTGATATGTACAACAAATCGCGTGCGATTGGTACATTTGGTCGATCGATTGAATTCGTTGCACTTTGGTCGGCAATGTATAAAAATCACATGCAATTTGTTCCAAGGTCATTGTAGCTCTTAACACAGAACAAATAGAACAGTGTTTTTCAACCTCTGCGTCGCGATTCCCTGGGCGAGCACGTTAGCGACTAACTTTTTATGCGAAGAGGGTCGAAAATGTCTCTAATGCTAAGGCGGTTGCGTTCTAAAAAAGGTTGAAAAACACTGAGATAAACTATCTCCCGTGCGACTCAAAATATGCAGTCCATTCGATCCTAATAGATCGAAACATGTCGAGCGATGATCGTTTAACACTTACGTAAGTTAGTTATAATTTAATTTTATTAAACGTAGATAGACGCTTGAAGCTTACGCTGATAGCTTACATATTTGTACTGTAGCCCGGTTGGTGAGGGAGTAGGTACACTGTAGTTTTGTGGTAGAGGGTAGCTTAGTTTGGGACTAAGTGTGGTGTATAAACGGTGGTGTTATTGCAGCTAACTGTGTGCGTGTCAGAGGGCAAGATCAGCCGCAGTCCCGTTAACGTGTTCCCTATGAAGGACATGATGGGACAGCAGCGGCAGGCCTCGCAGGTCGACAGGAGCATCGACGCACCGGTAAGCGAATATACATTTAGGTCTGGGTTGTATCCTCTGAGGCGTTATAAATAAGACCGAAGGCGGCGCACATCTAGCTTCGTGGACGACAGAAGTATCGGCGTGCAGGTTAGGTTAGCATAGGTATATAACATCATGAAATTATCAATTCTAAAATCTGGCCACGACATACATATTGGGCCAACACATTCCAATCTAAGGGACGCAGTTATGCGTTAGAAGGAGCAAGAAGTATTGTGATCTCGCTCCACCGCATCGTCCTTTCGATTGGCCTACTCTGCCACAATATGTATAAGGTTAGGTGAGGTAAGAGGAACTATGGGGCAAGAGGGACACTTGCAGGGAAAATAAATAGAGCGACTTAAAAATATTATAAAATAAATAAAATGATAATATCTAAAGTAAACCTAATGCATTGACTTAAAAATACCTACGTAGGACTTTCCCCATACGGTTTCCCTTACCCCGATCAAAATGAAGTACGTTTCTCTTAACCCGCCTGACCTTAGTTTGAATTTTCGGAGGTGTTTTTTTTTTCGGCTCAAACCCCTAATCTGTTAAACAAAAGGTATTGTTTCTTTTATGCAGCGGTTACTACTGCTACTGCCAATAACTCAACGGGAAAAAGCCCGTTTAAAAAGCAATTAAACATCCTACTTATATATGTAGTTCAAATTCATGATTAGGGGCTTAATCCCAAAAAATCACATTAGAAAATTCCAACTATACGAGCAACGGCCAATAAGTAACAAAATAATCTTGAATAATTGAATGTATTACAATTTCAGTTCTCCAGCTTCCGACGACTACTCCTCGGCATCTACGCGCCCATTATCCTCATATTCGTCGTGGCCATGATTTGCCTAGTCGCCCTCGCGCCCATCGGGGACACCTACAACACCATCATGGGAGCTTGAACCTTAAAACTTTATTCATAAGATTAGTTTTAAGTTGAAAATGTAAAGCACACTTAGGTCTTTTCACAATTCAGCTTAAAGTACACTTTCAATTTTGAACCTACCTTGAAACTTGGTTTTAGGTTAAAAATGATAAACAGGTAGGTACTTAGAACTTTTCCAAAGTGATATCCGTTGATTTTTATGTTCCGCCGCTGAGTTCCAATATTTTTGAATGTGGTTGTAGATTTTGAAATATTATTAAGATATGTAGTTACTTGCTCAGTAATGAATCCGTCCTTAAATAAAATTCAATATTAGATATAGGTATATTATAAAACTTTGGAACATTTAAATCTATATAAAATTTCCACAACTCTCTTGTTGGTTTAGTAAGAAATTATTTAAACTTTTTATTTATTTAAATATTCAACAATGCATTTCATAGTTGTGAGAATGTTTGACGAAGTTCATTGATATAATATTGTATTTTCATCCCAATTTGTAATTATATAGTCAGTGAAGTAGTATTTCTTAAAATTATGACTACTAGTGTTTACATTTTTCACGAAAATATAAACAGTGTTTAAAAATAATGTTAAATTTTTATCGTTTTTAGAGCAGATTTTACTCTTGAATATTAATTTATATGGTGCAATTTGAATCTCTTATAGTTGAATAAGTAACGCATATAGTTATATTAATTAAATGTCACTTTCCTAATAAATCTCTTATATTAAATGTGTAATATACAAACAACCACAGATTATTTTAGCATTTATAAACTTTAATTTATTTCTTTTACACTAATTATCTTCCTTATATTTAATTAAGTACTCCATAACCCTTCTTTCCTTTCTAAAATCCCTTGTTCTTCTTAAAATGTTAATTTCCTCAACATACAAGGTGGATTTTTTTATGAAATTATACAAAACTGACACTGCCATTTTGCGTAAGTGACCAATTTTTTTTATTAGTCATTTTCATACAAGTTTTATTCTCCAACACTATACAATAGATTTTTGATTGATATATATTGTAAATATTTGTTTATAGAAAATAAAACAAAAAGTAAAATGCATAAATTGTATTATTTTTCCAGTTTTCCCCTATAACCATATGGCTCTACCAGTTAACTGCATAGTTTGTAAGGTAAGAAGTGTTTTCTAGTACACTACTTAGCTTGGGAATGAACATAGTTATTAATTTAATTTTTGTTTAGTGACACTTATCAGTCACACAGAGCCAATGTTCTAATTACATCATCATGAACCATAACTCAAAATCCATCCGAGTTACCTATAACTGAGAAACCTAAAAATCAAAGATTTATAAAATATTGTTGTGTACCTACATCAATTTATTCAACTGGTTTTGCAACACTGCTATAATAAATTCAATTAAATTGAAGAACCTATTTAATACATGCTTCTTAATTTTTTGTAAAATACAAACATTTTTCCATATTAATTGTTCTTGATTTTTGCAACATTTTTCATCAACTATCTTCTTTGGGTATTTGTGAATCTTCAACTGTCTTTGAAGCCGGAATATAAACTTTGAATGAAAACTCTGTCCTAGGGAATGATCCTGGATTGATAATTTGGCAGTCTTGGTATGCCCTTGTATACGGCTGGAAGTGGTCTGCAACCACGACCAGGTCCGGCATCGGGTACAAGCTTAAAGCATCTGCGTGTCTCCAGTAAACTGGTTGTATTCCTAAAGACAATGGAGACAGAGTGCACTGACTCAGCAATGTTTTCGTCAAATGGTCTGGTATATCACCGGTTTCTGGAAAATGTATCGAGTTTCTACACATTTTCGTTACCAAATCCTGCCTTATTAAGATTATTTCTTGTGTGCAGTATTGTATTCTGCAGGGGTTTGAAGTAAAAATTACTGTATCTCCCAATTTATCCCTTATTTCTTTTGTAACAGAGTTTGGAATTGGCGGTCTAGGCAGGATGTTAGGTGCAGCGGGATCTCCTCGGCCGGGGACAAATATAAACTTACAGACTTCTCGTAGCTTAGTAAATGGGTATAGCATGTCCGCCAAATTGATTAAGGCAGCTTTAAGCTGTGTACTATGTTCGTACCCATAAGGGCATGACAGAAACTCTCCCATAAACACAATGGCGATAGGTGGGAACTCATTATAACCAGTAAATAATGTTTTTAGTTTTGCCATCACTTTGAGATTGTCAAACCAAACATCAGATAAGAAAATAATCATTCCGTCTTCATTCTCCTGCTCTACTTTCAGTAGATTTTGTGAATTCTTTAACAAGTTCTTTGACTTTCCTCCAAAAGTGTTCAAGTTTCCGAAATAGTTTAAAGATGTTGCTCTGCTCTCTGAAGGTGGTAAAACTAGACCCATGACGTGGAATACCTTGTCTTCAAAGAATCCTTCAGCTAAAACAAAGCTGCTTTCTGTAAACAGTCCTGAATGATACCTAGTTTCTTTCATATCTAATTCTACACTCCCAGTTGGGTCTTCTAGGTAGAACTTCCCTTCAGTTAACTGAGTTAACAAACCTAACACTATAACCTCGTCAACTCTACTTGAAGAACTAAGTAGAACCTCGATTTTTCGCAACTGAAATCGTTTCTCTTGCTCCATAGATGGCAGAACTTCTTGAGCAAACAACTTGTTTCTAACAGTCCTTTGCCAAATTATAGTATATCTGTCTATCAAGTACTGAGCTTTCCATTTAGGCTCTGGATACAAGTGACGGTCGGTATCCACGCTTTTACTGAACTTCTTCCTTTCGTTATCATATACCAGTTTAGGAATACTAAAGTCATCAATCACACTTAGTACTGATTCGGTCTCTTCAAGTCCGGCAGTAGAACACTCCCTATAGGCAGTTTCTAGATGTTCCTTCTCTAAAATAGGCTGAGATATACACTGGTGCATTAAATGGGCGGTTAACTTGTCGATCATTTTCGTTCTTTCGCGCGGCGTTAGAGAGGAAACCATTTCGGTCACGAAGGTACTAGCTTCGCGACGTATTGTGAAGCCGCTAAGCTTGAACGCATTGTTGACCTCCGATCGTATCTTTTGCAGGTCACCCATGGTTTAAGAATATGCTTAATGTTCACGAAACCCGCGTTTATTTATAAAAATAACATGTTCTGTTCGCCGGACATCATACGCGCGAAAACACTTCCGACTAAACGTCAGCTTGACAACATGACATTGACCACCTGCTTTGACAGCTATTTAGTGTAGCCATATTTGAATTGTTAAATCCCACAAAAAGGTATGCTAGTAGTAGTAAACAGACGAAGGCTCTCAGGAGCAAAATTAGGGTTTAAGCTTTTAACGTTCCATTTATACTAGCTTACAAAATACATGTGAAAAAATAATACAGTTTTTAGTTCAGTCGCGCGCGCGCATCCGTTCGTACGGCCGTGTCGCTGTTAGCTAGCCGCCGTGAACTCGCATCATGGCAGTTACTCTGAAGTGCAGTAGTTGTGATATTGTGATAAACGAACTCTTGACTTTTGTTGTTAATAAGTTGCATGTGATGGACGACGAGAGCATGAGTAGAATATGTGTGGATTTTTACTCGGCGGAAGATATCAAGAAGGCTAAGGACTTATTATTTCTATCTCTCCCTGCGCGAAAGAGAAAAATTGTCCGAAAAAACGACGGGAAAGAACGCCGTGATATTGACGACATTATCGAGTTAGCCCGGGTTACGGAGCCTGATAAATTTCCAGTGTTCGTTGCCCGCGATCTACACAAATTGCCGCCGGTGGATTTTGACTCTGTAGACGTAACGTCGCTTTTAAAGGATATTGTGGTGCTTAGAAATGAACTGCGAATCATAAAGTCACAGTATGCTACAACGGAGATGCTAGAAAACCTGGAAAAGAAGCTCTTGGATCGCAGGATTTCATATGTAAGTGATCCATTTTATCAGAACGTTAGCCAGTCATATTTGAATGTAAACGTTGGCAGACGCGGCGGTTATTTGAACAGCGGACCAATGGGCATTACCAACTTTGACGCATTATCTAGAAGCAGCGAATATAACAATGACGATCAAAACAAAGATACGCGGTCTCACTCCAGCCCGCACGAATCTCACAAGTCGCCATCCTGCTCACCGTTGCGACAGAGTGTCTTAAACTTAAAACCGAACATCAATCAAAACAATGCGTGTGCGCATGCGCCCGATACTGTGCAGCGGCCCCCTCCGCCACCCTCCTCACCGCCGTCGCCTGTCATTTCAACGGAGCAGCCGCAAAGTAAACAACATAAATCTAGTTTAAAACAATTATCATGCGCGGCCAGCCAGGTGATCGGAGCTTCGGAATCTACGAATCTGCCTGCTGTAGAGGGAAACAACCAACAAAAGACATTTGCAAGTGTAGCAAGCGAAGGAGAATGGTGTACAGTAAAAAAGCCGTCATTTAAGGCCCCGAAGAACCGCCTTATCGGAAAGATGGGCAAGGCGGATATCAACTGCAAGTTTCGAGCTGCTGAACCGAAAGTTCCTATTTTGATTACAAATGTGCATAAGGATACTTCGAAATCAGATATTACGGAATATATACGCGAAAAAACCAAAGATAACATCTCGCTTGATCAAATAGTTATGAAAAATAAAAACAGCAATCACAACGCTTATAAGTTCTACGTGTGCAAAAATAAAGTGAATATGTTTCTGGACGAGAAGTTGTGGCCGAGCGGAGTTATATTTCGCCGTTTTATAACTTCTAGTTATAAACCTACCGAAAACAATGATTACGCATCTACCTCCCAAGCGGCTGTGAGTGCTACGGTGGACGCTACTATTGCTACGCACGCTACGACGAGTTCTAACAACAAAGCAGTCAATGGGAATAAGTAAAATAAATGAAGTTACCCTTTGCTCTTTTAACTGTCGAAGTGTTAAGCGGTCAATTGATGATATAAAACGATTGTGTAGCACGGCTGATATTATAGCTTTACAAGAGACTTGGATTCTACCTCATGACCTCGGATATCTAAGCAGCATCAGTGACGAGTTTGCCTGTACCGGAACATCAGCAGTTGACACGTCTACGGGTATCCTGCGGGGCCGGCCGTTCGGCGGGACTGCTATTTTATGGCGTAAGAAGTTGTTTCCATCGACTACGGTTATCCAGTGCGACAATGTTAGAATCAGTGCGGTTAAGATATCGTCGGGCGATAAGCATATAATAATATTTTGCGTATACATGCCAATCAATGGTGTGGATAACTTACCTGATTTCGTGCAGTGTATGAGTGCAATAGACGCTATTGTAAAAGAAAATTGCGTTGAAAATGTTTATATATTAGGTGACTTCAACGCGCACCCGGGTGAGTTGTTTTGGGACGAGATGTCTAGTTTTTGTGCGGAACAGGGGTGGATTTGTGCCGATACGGTAAAACTAGGCATAGACTCGGGCGCGCATACGTACTTAAGTGAAACACACGGGTCGAAACGATGGTTAGATCATTGCGTGACCACAACAGCTGCGTGGGACACTATTATAGATGTGTATATCGACTATGATGTTTACTGTTCAGATCATTATCCCATTGTAATGAAATGTAATCTTGACGCGGTTAAATCTAAGCACATATGTAATAATAATAAGGAAAACAGTGTAATCTCGAATAAAAAGAACGTTGTTTGGGGGGAGAGAACTTCCTATGAAATAGAGAATTATATGAATAAATGTAACGAACTATTAAAGACTATTGATTTTCTTTCTGAGCTTTCCAACTGCTATGACGGATACTGTATGGATAACTATGAACATTGCAGGATACTTGATAATTTGTACCTTAAAATAATATCCTCGCTATGTGAAGCTTCTTCATGCAGTAAGGCCGTCACGAGTGGTCTAGCCAGTGTTAAAAAGAAGGTAATAGGATGGAATAAGCATGTTAGTGATGCGCACAGAGAGGCGAGGGCTAGATTCGAGGAGTGGGTCTGGTACGGCAAGCCCAGGGGGGGATCTATTTTTGATGCTATGTGTCACAGTCGAAAGGTATTTAAATCGAGACTAAGGTGGGTCCAGAATCATCAAGAACAGATAAAAATGGATTTACTTGCCACTCACCATAAAAATAATGATTTTAAAAACTTTTGGAAAAGCACGAAAAGAATGGAGTCTAGGCCTGGTCTGTCTGTAAGCGTTAACGGTATCTCGGATCCTAAGTGTATTGCTAACGTGTTTATGGAACAGTTCAATGTGAGGTGCTCTTCCACCGACATCGGCGAGGTCGAACCGCAGCAGGTCCTCGATGCTGGCGGACTGGACGGGGAGTCACAGACCAGGTTCAGTATTAGCGACGTAAGTCAAATAATAAAAGGTATGAAAAGGGGTAAATCTCCCGGTCACGACCACTTGAGCATCGAGCACCTGCAGTGTGCCGGTCCCCACCTGCCTCGAGTACTAGCAATGTTTTATAACCTATGCATATGTCACTCTTACCTACCGCCGCTTATGACAAAAACGATTGTAATACCTATTGTCAAAAATAAGACGGGTGACATTTCGGATAGTGCTAACTATAGACCTATTTCTCTGGCAACAATTGTAGCGAGGGTGCTCGACGGCCTGCTCAACGTACAATTGGATAGGTATTTAAAATTGCACGACGCGCAGTTCGGCTTCCGTGCAGGCTTATCTACCGAAAGTGCTATTATTTGTTTGAAGCAGGCTGTCGAGTACTATACGCGTAGGAAAACACCTATTTATGCGTGTTTTTTAGACCTTAGTAAAGCCTTCGATCTTGTTAATTACAATTTACTTTGGAAAAAACTTGACGATGTGCAATTTCCTCGAGAACTCACACGCATATTTAGGTGTTGGTACTCTGGCCAGAGAAATAGTGTGCGTTGGGGTGACGTGATGTCCGACGAGTACGGACTCGAGTGCGGGGTGAGGCAGGGGGGGTTGACCTCACCCAAGCTGTTCAATTTGTATATGGATGCCCTGATCGGTGAGCTCAGCAGTACTCATGTTGGTTGTCATATAGATAGGGTGTGCTTTAATAATATAAGTTATGCCGATGACATGGTACTGTTGAGCCCATCGATCGGTGGTATAAGAATACTAATTGAGAAGTGCGAGTCTTATGCCCAAAAACATAACTTACGATATAATGTCGCGAAAAGTGAGTACATGGTTTTTAAGGCGGGGAGCAAGTGCCCATCATACGTCCCACCCATTCGCTTGAATGGCGTACAACTGAGGAGGGTTTATTCCTTTAAGTATCTTGGGTACTTGGTCACCGACGATATGCGTGACGACGCAGACATCGAACGCGAGCGTAGGGCATTAGCTATTAGGGCTAATATGGTCGCCCGTAGGTTCAGCAGGTGTACAGCGCAAGTTAAAATAACACTTTTTCGAGCGTATTGTACTTCGCTGTACGCCTGCAGCCTGTGGACGAGATACACGCAGCGTTCTATGAATGCCATGCGTGTACAGTACAATGACGCGTTCAGGGTACTGTTGCGGCTGCCGCGATACTGCAGTGCGTCGGGCATGTTCGCCGACGCGCATGTGGACGGTTTCCACGCGACGATGCGCAAGCGCTGCGCCGCGACGCTCCGAAGGGTGCGCGACAGCCGCCACAGTCTCCTGGCCGTCGTGGCAGGGAGATGGGACAGTGCATTAATTAGGCACTGGACCTCCCAACATCTTAGTTTAGGTACTAACATAGTAATTTAAGTATATTTGAACTAACAAAATATGGATTGTGTCGTCCGAAATAAATGATTTTTATTTTTATTTTTATTTTATTTTATTTATTTATTTTATTTAACATATTTGTATAATTGAACACTTTTTAAATTATTAAATATCGCTTTAAAGAACTCTGATGTAATATTTATAGATCATATTACTGTGACACTATCTTGTCAGAAACCATTTAAAATCAGCATTTTCAAAATCATTGACTACTTGGACTATTTTAAGATTTAGTTATTTTTTCCAACGTGTCAAAATTACCCCTAATTTGAAGGAAATCATATTAGACTGGCAACATTTGTCATTTTTGTTTATTTAAGCTATAAAATAAAACGCGCACAAACATTTTAAATGGTATGATTCAGGCTGCATAACCTGCAAATGAAATGTATTAAAAATTATAACTGTCAACTGTCAATGCCAAATTAACCATTCGTTTCATTCTGATTTCATTCATTCTATTCTGCCTCTGGAGATTTTTCCGCAAAACGCAAAATATTTGTAGTCATAACATAATACAGTATATGCCTAATAGATGAATATAAGTTGTACGTGTTTATGTTTTGGTTAAAACTATTTCCCATTACTTTGGTTTTTACACGACAAGCGTCGGTAAGTCTAAGATTACACAGTTATTTATTAATTTGCATAATATTATTTTATTCCGTTATTACTGTACTTTTATGTAGATCCTACATTTACGGTAAATGTTTCAGGGAAAGCCACCAAACATGGATATCCTAAGACAATTTCAGAACATTTCTTGGTACGTATTTTCTTTTTTATTCCCTTCAAATCTAAAGCGATAGTAATCATCGCATTTTCTGACGTTACGAAGAGATAAGATCCGCTTGTCCATTTTCCTCGTCCAATCGTCTTAATTAACATTGTTAATACTTACCCTAAACTAAGACTTCTTGTAAAAGAGCCCTTGAGGCTTACTTGCAGAATAAATTTTTGAATTTTAAAACATAACAAACTACTTACATAATATAAGTATATAATATAAAAAAAAATTTAAATTCTTATAATAGATAAAGCAATGCTAACTGCAATAAACAAATTGTTACAAAATGTGGATATTTACGAAATATCTCTACAGAGTTATCACTTTAAATGAATTTGATTTGTAGTAAAGTATTTATTTTACAAAAACAAATATTAAAAGTAACAAAAGCCCCAGGGATCTCCACAACAACTGGTCTTGCGCCACTCTCACCCAGCAACTCCCTGTAACCTTAACCAGATCATTGGGCTATCTTGTTGTGGGTCTTTCATTGCTGGAAAAAGGTATTTGTAAATATATTTTATTTTTTGTCTTTGTTTTAGGTGTAAGCCAGACTGGTGTTTTCCGAGCATGAGCAAGGAGACGAATGAGCTGTTACGTCAATGCACAGATCTGCCCAAGCTTGAATACTCTGATGATGTGGATGAAACTATCAAGAGGAGTAAAGCCTTTTCCATACCCTTTCCTATTGAAACTGTAAGGTATGTTCAATTGTATTAAATACAGTTATTTTGATAGATAATTTGATGTGTAATATGTGTACCTTAATAGCTGTTATTTATAAGTATTTATATTTTATATTGCCTTTTGATAATTGATTATTTATTATTATCTGTCACACAAGTCGCGCAGTATGCCGTTCCGCTCACCTCACTGGCTCCACAGGAAACCAGCGCCGTTAACAACGCTTAGTCGTGCCAACTGCAATGCTGAGTGGAGACCATTTCAGCCTCACATCCTTATCTGTTCTGTACTATTCAACTTCCACTGTTTCTTTTTTTTTTTTTTATTCTTGTTGTTGTTAATGTATTATCTTCTTTGTAATAATTGATGTGTTGTCTGAATAAATATAATTCTATTCTATTCTATTCTATTCAAGATGAGAAAAGGATTCAATGCACTCTAGAAATTACTGGTTTTTTGGTTGAACCACAGGCAACTGCCCAAAAGTTTGGTGATCTGGATTTCTCCTTACCTATTTAGATAATTTTTGCTGGAATAATAAATGATGATAGAGTGGAAGCAAGCCAACTATGTATATGTAGATTGTCCTGTGATAGATTATGGCAGTGGCCTTACAAACATTGGATACCTATGAAAATAAGTTTTTAGTGGCACTGTCACATTTTGTCACTGCAAAGTCAGTGCTAAGCAAACTTAGTCTTCACAGATAAATACTAACCCCTTAATCATAAAAATTTGCAACTCTTTTGTTAAATTTGATCCCTTTCTTAAAAATAAAAATGACAAATAAAGACAAACAGTGGTCAAGGACTCGTTAAACTTGATAAGCATCTATGAATAACATCATAAGTTTAGAAATGTAGAATGGCTGTCTTCTTAAACAATTTGGCAGACTTATTTTACGCACCCACAGTGAATATGATGATAATGTTTATTTCAGACTAGAAAAGTTGAAAGTGCGTCGCCCAGTAGAGAAGCTGAAGAGCAACATAGCATCCACATATCCCCTTATTCACGAGAGGGTGCTGCTGTTGATGACTCATTTCCTGATTTACAAGAGGTGAGTAACATTTTAAAATTCTATGAAACATGAATGCTATGATATCTAAGCTTCTGCCCGTGACGTTGTCTGCATGGAATGATGATGATTGATAAAAACTATCCTGTCTTTCCCTGAGCCTCAAACTTTATCCATACCAAATTTATATTGGGCATACTATGTGTGAAGTGGATGGGGGAACAGAAGCCATGATTTTGCCTTCATTTTGTTCTATTTGGCATCTGCAATAAGCAAAACGCTATCAGTAAGAATTATATTACCTTTGAGTAATAACTTTTATTACTTTCAAAGTCTATAAACCAATGCACTGTATCAACATTTTAGACCTTGACTTGACATTATAGTTAATGGAATTAAATAACAAATTAGCACTATTATTCTTGTCATTCTCACTGAAGTCCAGACTACAACTAATGTGGTCCATACACATGTGGTAACAGTGGTAGTTGCCTATACCTAACCGCCGCGAAAATATTTAAATATCACGGTTACACTCACTTGACTTTTTTCGTCGCTATTGGCAACATGTTTCGAACCCATCGGGGGTCCTTCCTCAGGGTTGAGTGCTCGCGTCAGCTGGGTCCCCCCAATGGGTTCAAACATGTCGCCAATAGCGACGAAAAAAGTCGAGTGTCGTAAATATGTTTTAGAATATGTCTCACGAAAGTTTAATGTCGATTATCGCTTGTTCTATGTATATAATACCTAGTATATGTATAGAGTAAGTTGTGATTTGTGTTGCATAAGCTTAGCTAAATTATTAACATACATATTGCAACAATGATTCACTTTTAAGACACAGACAAATTCGATGTGGGCTGACGATGATGAAATCCAACAAAACAGGTATTGGCAATACCCATAAGGAAAATCTTAATGGCAGTAATTGCTTAACCATAAATCTTTTTTTTGTCCGGTTTATATTCTCAAGATGTTTTCCTGTAGTAAAATTGTGTTATTTTGGAAGCAGGTTAGCCCACTGCATTATTTGCATTGCTGTTAAGAATGTTATTACTTATTATGATTTAGATTTATTTAGTTCATACTATGAAATTACAATATAAATTATATGAAACTTATCTATATGAATTTATATTATGATCGTCAAAGAAAATTGGTTATAGTCTAGAAATCAAAGGTACAAAAGTCGTCGTCAAATATCAATACTTAACGTAATCAATTCTTCACAATGTCAAATAGATAATCAAATAATAACAAATTATGAAAAATTTCAATATAGATACTTATATTTAGGTATCTCGTAATGATCGTCAAATTAAATTAAAGTAGGTACAAGGCATTACAAAATAACAATGCTAATTTATTCAAATCACTTCAAAATATGTCATTTCGATATATTCACTTACAGAATATAATGGATTATCGAAAAAGGATCTCAGTTGGCGTTCAAATGCTTCGTCAGATGTTTCTTTCCGCAATTTGCGTTTCGGATTTTGACTGAAAGTGCAATGCGATATTGTTCTAACATACTGTCTCCTGGCTAACGCGACACGTAACAACGATTTCAACGATTCGCCTCGCGAAGAAATTGCCGTGCATAGCAACTCAGTCTTTCCTCGCCTGCACGCGCGGCCACGATGCCTCGGGCGAGGCGCTTCTACACAGAACAAGCTGCTACGCGCGGCAATTGCCTCCGGACAAAGAGAATTTGAAATAAAGGTGGATTGTCAAAGAAATTTTTGTAGCGTTGGCGTTCTAAAAGTTCTAATCATGTGTCGAAAGATGGCAGTAAATTTACTGTAGCTACAAAGTTTTCTTTGACAATCCACCTCTATTTCAAATTATCTTTGCTCTATAAGTCTATATGAACCGACCTTACGATTATATTCTGTTGCAGAGAATTCGGTTCGAGTATCGAGAAAGCGCTGTACAACGACATGACCGTACCAGATCTAATCGACAGGATATTAAAGAAGCGGGCTGTCACGTTTATGGGGCCGCATGATACGTATAAACTACTTTCAGGCGAACAAGGGTGAGTTGACAAGTTTATTATTGCGAGAGACCTTCAGAAATATGTGGCCTTATTTAAAACTATTGGGTTCCCCTGGTTATACAATTGAATATCCCTGAATCGATGTTTAGGTCAAGTAAACTCTGTGAATTGGTCACCCGATTTTGATACATTGATGCATAGTCCGATCAGCTACTTGTGATGTTGACTGTACATCACTATTGCTCAATGGATTATGCCTTCCTAAGGCCCAGCCATACATGTGAAACATCTAAAATTTGCCACTGAAATTTGACCCTATTGTGTAGGAAATAAAGTTGATTTTGCGTTGCTTAAAAATTTAATGAAACAATTCAAAAGCGACTCTGTTCCAATTGAATATGATTTAAATTTCATTGAACTGAAGAAGTACTATAGGTAGGATCTTCCCTTGGGCCTTAGGAGGATTAAAATCTATTGAAATTTGTAGCTTTGACCCCCTTAAAGTTCATATCCAATTGACTACGATGTACAACCGCATTACCGCAGGTTAACTTTACAGTCACGAAGGCTGGGAGGCAGTGGGCACGTTACAACAGAAACCTCCATTGGTCCTTGAGAACTGTTTGAGCTACGATGAGATGAAGATAGCTGCGTTTGTTTACGTGAGCAGTTATACGGAGTGCATCAATAATGGAAGCAGGAAGAATCAGGGGGTTATTAGTGAAGAGGACGCAGAGAGTGACGCTGTTATTATTGGTAAATCTTATTAACATGGACAAAGAAATTTGAACCTTCTATATAGTAGTTAGATTCCATATTTTAATGGCAGCGGCAATGATCATGAGCAATCATGGGCGCGCTGCGGCGGTGCCACTTAAATATAGACTGTACGTAATCTGTAGAAGGTTCAAATTTCTTTTGAGACTACGATGAGAAGATGCCTCATTTGTATACGTGACCGGTTATACGGAGTGCAACAATAATGGGAGTAGGAAGAATCAGGGGGTTATAAGTGAAGATGCGGAGAGCGACGTTGTTATTATCTATTGGTATGTATTTATCCACATAAAACGTTTGGAGTCAAAGGAATTTCAACCTTCTACACCTTAGTTAGATTCCATATTTAAATGGCCGCGCCGATAGAGACGCGAGCGTGCGGCGATCTGCTGCGGCGCTGCCACTTAAATATAGAATTTAACTACTTTACACAAGGTTTAAAATCGTTTGGGAACACACTGGGATGAAGAAAGCTTCGTTTGTACGCAGTGCATCAATAAAGAATGTATGTTGTGTGTAGGAAGAATCAGGGGGTGGATAGGGAAGAGGATGCGAAAAACGACGCCATGATTAAAGGTATGTATTTACATTTTCAATAACGTAACTAAACCTTATGTACAGTAGTTAAATTCCATATTTAAATGGCAGTGGCAATGGTCGCAAGCAATCTCAGATGAGTTATATGGAGTGCATCAATAATGGAAGCAGGAAGAATCTGGGGGTGATTAGTGAAGAGGACGCTGTTATTACATGTAATGCTTTTAAATATGATTAAATATCCATTCAAAATGGCGTACCCTGTCATTATTATTGTAGATGGCGCGAATTTCTAAGGGCAATATTTTTTTTATAGGAACAGTTTTTATGTCTGATAGTAACCCAGGAAAACAAGGCACATAAAAGATATTGACATCGTTTGTGAATATACATTTTACTTTTTCTGTTAACAGGTATCGTAGGCCCTCGTTTACAACGACGAGGCCGGATGGACTACGAGGATATCCTCATCACTGAACAGCAGAACTGCTTAGAGAATGGGTTAGTTGCATTGTCTTTTCCAAACTAGATTGTAATCTATTTTTGATAACTTTTTCCTAAGTCGTAAAAAGGAATTGTTGTGCTGGTTATCTAGTTTGAGGGTAGCTGGATATATTGGTACCACACAATACTTATCTAAGGGTTTCTTTCCCAACTCTTTTGTTATTAAGTAATTGACTTTCATCAATTTAAAAAAGAATAAAAACGTACAAATCGTACAATTGTGTGTTTTTAATGCCAATACGCTAATTACTGTCTTATTTATCGAATCCACGTGTACCGAGTCCCCTCGCGAGGAAATTGTCTCGGGCGAGGCATGTTTTCCCAAACCGACTAGCCGGGTTCACACTGAGCGAGAATACGCGCGAGGCAATTTCCTCACGCACAAAACGGCCTGTGTAGACGTGCCTCGGCTGAGGCGGCGCGCGTGTTTTCCTCGCCTCGCGCGAAATTGCCTCGCGCCTGCGCCTATTTGCTTAAATGTAATTCGTCTGTAAAATCGTCTATTGGCCCACCTGTGAACTGTATTGGTTGGCTTCTCAGCTACGGAGAAGAGGTGACGCCCACGACGTGTCTGAACGTTCTCAAGACGACGTACGTGCGCAACAACCAGTCTGCGAGGCACATGTGGAGGCAGATGTTCTCAGAGTTTTACCAGGTAAGCCTTTGCTTCATTCATAAGGTTACGTAGAAACATACCGACTTAGGTTCTCCAAATACATGTTTATTATTTTTACAATCATATTTACGAACTGACATTTACGAATTAACAGTATGTATGTATGTTTTCGTATACATATGTCTAATTCTTTGACACGCTTTTCTAAAGCCTGGAACTCGGGAACTTTGACGGATTATAACGTGTGTTGTGTCATTAGATTCGACTCAGTTTTGGAATAAACACTAACATTGGATAGAAATATAAAAAATCCAAATGGCGTATTTCAAAATCTCCAACATCCGTCGTAAGATATCATTCTGCATGGCATCCTGATATCATTTATGGATGGCGTACAATATCTTGTATTTTAAGAATCACCTAGCAATGTTAGAATGGCTACAAATTATTTTTACCAGGTACACAGCTACACGTACGAAGAGCTCACCTCCTACGTAAACATCGAAGACAAACCCGAAGACAGACGCTACATGGACCGCTATGTCAAAGTGCACGACATGATCTTCGACAACGAAGTGTACTACAAGAGGATCAGCGTTACTGCGGAGTGTGTGTTATATGAAGCCGAAGACAGAGCAAGGAGTGCTGGGAGGGACGCGTTCGTTAATGTTATCGGGGCTGGTGAGTTAAAACGATATTACTTTGATTTACGTATTATGCAACACTTTAGTGGACTATAATGAACTTATTATACAACACTTTAGTCAAGTGTAATGAGTTTGGACCGGTCTGGCCTAGTAGATAGTGACCCTGCTTATGAAGCCGACGGTCCTGGGTTCGAATCCCGGTAAATGAATAAATGTAGTTGTGTGATGAGCACAGATATTTGTTCCTGAGTCATGGGTGTTTTCTATGTCTTTAAGTATTTGTATATTACATATAATGTTGTCTGACTGAACAAAAGCCTTAAGCTTACCATGGGACTTAGTCAATCTGTGTAAGAATGTCCTATATTTATTTATTATGAGCTTATTATTATATTAGATATTTCTCGGTTGCATTTCACTGCTCATGCACTGTTAGTGCTTGAAGATGGAGATCTAGGCTCTCCGAAACATGTTGCGCGAGTGACTAAAAGGGTGAATCAACTTTTTTTGTTTTGTTATCCTGTCCCGTTGTCCAAGGGACAACAGTGGCACAGTTTGTTTGAAGAGACGTTGTATGCCGTTCTATTAACATGCTTAGTAGGGGGCCCATTATGGGCATTGGTTATAACGACCACAAAAACGCAAGTTTAATACATTTAAGTACCATAAAATCAGTATTTCAATGAACTTTTGTCCCCTGGACAACTAATCGTAACCATGGCAACAAGTGACGCTAAAAAGTTGATTCTCCCAAAAATACGTTAGGTCAACCGTAAAACTAGCTTAAAATATATATGTTTGTTTCAGGTCTAGGTGTATGGAAAGTCTCTGCTCATCAGCCCGACGTGTACATTCTGACCTTCTTGGAGAGGATACGGTCGTTCTTAAAGAAGGACCTGTTGAACCACGTCACTGACGTCAACTTCGCATACATACAACCCAGCGCCAGCATTTTAGGTACATTTTAACATTTAGCTTGAAGTATTCAGGCAGTTCGAAATAAAACTAATTATAGGTTTAGTCTACCACTTACCTTAACCTCCTAAGGTCCAGCTATAAAAATGAAAAATGCAAAATTTGCCACTGAAATTTGAACCTATAGTGCAAAGGTTAGAGTTGATTTTGTTTTGTTTGAAAATTGAACGAAACAGCAAATGCAACCCTGTTCCAATTGAATATGACTTAAATTTCATCGAATTAAATAAGTACTATAGGTAGGCCCTTGGGCTTTAGTAGGTTAAGCGCCCGGTTGTTTTATTTTTATTTTATTTTTTTCTTTATTTAGAAACAAACAGTCTCTTATATTGATAAATTGTTACAATATAGGGTAATAGACTTAGAGACCTACAGTTTCCTTAAATATAGTATGAAAACCATATAACCTAAATACATATAATTACTAAACTAAACCTGAAATTCTAAGTTGCCAAATAAGTTAACTATCTAATTTAAGTCCATTATTACATTTCAATGTAAGTTGTTTGAAACTACCGAACTTTTCACTGAAAATATCTACATTTTGAAACTTAACATCATACATCCTGCAATTTTATGCGATAAGCGCTGAATTAAACGCGGTGATGCATACCCCACATCATTTTACATCAGATAATCGAATTACCAAACATGTTCGACGCGGTAACCGCAGCGTAAAACGCAGACAATTTAGACTGTAATTAACAGTTGAAAGGATAACCTTAAATCATCAGGATGAATAATCATTCAGTAGCAAACTATTGACAGAACGTTCGTGGCACGTTTTTATTTAGACTAGACATCTCTTTAACCGTCGATAACTTGTTTTAGTGTAAAACGTTTAATAGAAATGCCGATACTAATAACTTCAATTGACAACGTATTGAATTTATCTGACATGTTTTTTTTTTCAGCATTATTCACAAATGGGACGGAACAGGGAAGTATAGAAAAGAGAATATTCTTCGAAAGTAAAAGGCACCCTAAAGGTATGTATCTTTTATAACCTTGCCTTAATTATTTCTTAACTAAAAATTGTCAATAAGAGTGACAGTTATATTTCGGTATATTCTGTGTAGCGTCGCGTTGTCTGTGTGCGCGATACTGGCGCAGCCTGGCGGCTGTCGAACACAATTGACAGTTGTCAAATAGTATGAAAATTCGAGCCCATAATTCATGGTAATGAGCTACATGTATTGTCTGTAATTCCAGGTGGCATAAACGTGCAGCTAGAAAACCGGGAGCCGTCAGCGAAGCTAACGGGTGAACACGAGGGCAAGCTGCTAGTCATGACGTATCCGTGGGATGGAAACGCGCACCCTGGCAACGAATTTTGGTAAGAAATTAACTTTTTCCTATTTTCAAGTTTTTTTCCATGACGCGGGGACACATTTGGGATAAATCTAAATTTGAAATTTACCAACCCTGGAGAAAATATAACAGCGGCATGTTATTGTAACGTGCTCAAATCATTTCAAAAAAATCCATTATTTTTTATGATTACGAATGACATTAAATTGATTACGCTGATGTGTGCACAACGAACATTTCTCAGAATTCACTTAACAGGCTCGATCGCTTGCTCAATAATGGCATACGTTTTATCTTCGATCTGCGCAAGTACGACCACATATCTCATTACCGTCGCCAGCTTAACTGGCTCCCTATTCGTCAGCGTAGGACTCTCAGAATTCTTTGTTTGCTTTTTTCAATACTGTTCGAGCCTTCTGCTCCCAGTTACCTAAAATGTAGATTTAGCTTTGTAACCCCTCGCCCGGGTTGTGAACTACGTTCCTCCCGCTCTCTTAAACTCTCGGTAATCCCCCACCATAGTGGTTTTCTCTCTTCTTCCTTCACCGTACAAGCAATCCGTCTCTGGAATTCGCTCCCTCTGACGATCAGACAGGCTCCAAGCAAGTAAACTTTTAAACGTTTGCTTTATAACCACCTGCTAAGGCAGGCGTAGTGGGAATTAGTCGGTAAGTAACCCATAACGCACGTGCAATTGTATGTATATGTATCTATCCTAGTTTATCCATATATATGTATATATTTGTGTACTCATAGTCATAAGGTATAATGAAACATACTATAGTATTTATTTAGAAATTTTAATTCGCTTAAAAGTTACGTTTTTTTTTTTGTTTAATTCTCACTGCACCCACCTTGAAGTTTCTCTGTTTTGCCTTATGGTTGACTGGTAGAGAATGCCTATTGGCACTAAGTCCGCCTGTTGTACTCTTTTTTATGTGCAATAAAGTTAAAAAAAAAAACTACATGGTCAATAGAATTTTATATCTGAAAAATGAAGTGACGAACTATAATTATGAAACACCGGAAAAATTATTCTTAAAAATGTATATGTATTTTCGTACAAAACCATAACGTAATGTCGTACTTAAATGATATACTAAGCTCCTGGGCGACTAGACAAAATATCAACGATATAACGCTATTTAACCAGCAGACATATTATGGACGTCTTCTATCCCGACATAACATGGATAGTACTGATTGTACATGATGATATCAGAAAGTGGTTTTTTCTACTCGTCGACTGTAATAGTTGAATTAAGATTTTGTATACCGAACTATAATTGCGTACTTTTTATGTATGGGCTCCCACTCAACTTTAAGATTCATTTCGATACGCTGTAGTCACCTGAATTAAAATTGACCAATCACGTGCCGCCACGCTCCCATAGAAAAGCCTAAACGGGCGCGGGGCGGGAGTTGCGCGTTTATGACTATACATTTTTGTCTATTGAGATACTTACCACTTTTCATTATTTAGTTAGGATTTATAATAAAAAAAAGTATAATTTTAGATGACTCGTAGAAAGAATACTGTATACAATAGTGATATAATCAAGCTTTTCAATCTCGTACCTTACTTAGGCCACTCAGCAAGCTTCGTTGCCTAAATACGGTACTCGATTGAAGAGCTCTCTATTAAAAAAAAAACGTCATCTTCATTATTGTTATGCCATGCGCGTATATAATACGTGTACCGAAATAGTATTTTATACAATCGTACTATAATAGAGAGCTTTTCAGACGAGTGACGTGTTTTCCAAAGTGAGTTACGAGATTGAAAAGCTTGATATCACTATTGTATACAATACTTATTCTACGATTCAATAAAAATAATACTAACTAATAAAATCATGCAGGTAAACAAGCCAAAAGTATACAGGTATTTAAGATACGCGAGCAGCCGCGATAACTTAATACTCTTAGGGCTCCTCTACACGATGGCCCAGCGTAGGCCAGTCCAAGGGACGCAGCTATGCGGTAAAGTGAGATGGCAATATCACTTGCTCCCTCTAACGCATAAATGCGTCCCTAGGACTGGCCTACGCTGGGCCATCATGTAGAGGAGCCATTACGCGCCCCGGCCGCCGGGACCCGGCAGGGTGGTCAACGACACCTTCTCGTAACTCATGAGGCCCTGGTACTTGCTCCTTTATAAATTCAAATTTTAAACAGTTTTTTCTCGATATTAGCCACCGTAGCCTATGGAGACTAACAAGCAACGGTAAGCGGTTTTCGTAGTCTATGGATGTTGCTATATTAGGGGTGTCACATGTGCGTTTATGACTTATGTGAAGCAATTGTTTCTACTATACAACGTAAAGTAAATAATTAATTTGAGCTATCGTTTTGTTTCGTCCTCTTGACCGCGGCGAGCTG
Source organism: Cydia pomonella (assembly GCF_033807575.1). Taxonomy (NCBI): domain Eukaryota; kingdom Metazoa; phylum Arthropoda; class Insecta; order Lepidoptera; family Tortricidae; genus Cydia; species Cydia pomonella. Next base: position 27,186,938 of record NC_084705.1, on the reverse strand, counting down.
TGATTGGTCCATTTCATTATAGTCGACTAAACCGTTTCGAAATGAATATTATAGTTGAGTTGGGAGCCCATACATGAAAAGTACCCAATTACAGTTTGGTATACGAAATCTTAGTTCAACCATTACAGTCGACGAGTAGAATAAGTAAGTAAAAAGCGTGGCTCAGGTTGGGCAGCCTGTCGGGCTCGGGCGACCCGGCGGCGGCGTGCTCCACGCAGGTGCCGGAGCTGCACAACGCGCACGTCAACCCGCGCGTGGCGGGCCGCGCGGCGCGCGTGGCCTGCAGGCTGGGCGTGCCGCCGCTCGCGCACTACTGCGACGCGCTGGCGCACTAGAGGTAAGGTCAGATAGGCTGACAGACACAATGGGGCTTGATAAACACTTGTATAGTAATAAATATCACTGTTCCTCTTGCCCCGAGCAAAATAAACTATGTTCGTCTTACCGGTCGTGACCATATTTTGTTGTTTTAAAAACTGTTTTTAAACGATTTGTACAGTCGGCAGCTAGCTATACCCTGTAATTAGATATTTAAATAAAAGTAAACAAAATCTACCCTCAAATGGCTCCTTAAGCTAGTTGAGGATACAGATCCACAAAGAGAATTTGAAAAAGAGGTGTATTGTCAAAGAAAACTATGTAGCCACGCAAATTTACTGCCATCTTTCGCCACATGATTAAAACTTTTAGAACGCCATTTGACTTTGATCCTTTTTCTTTCGCTGATTTGTGTTAAATTAGTTAAATATCAAGAAGTCGCTCGAAACGATGCTGCCATACCTTTGGCCTTCCGATCTATTAGATGGCGCCACTTTTTGATATTTAATAAATTTAACACATATCGGTAAAATAATAAGGATCAAAGTTAAATGGCGTCCTAAAAATTTTAATCATGTGTGACCAAAGATGGCAGTAAATTTCCTGTGGCTACAATTCTCTTTGAGATCCAGGCAGTTTTGTATTTGGTTGGTTAACCAATAAATGGTATAACTACCCGAAAATGTACAAATTGTTTAGTTTTATTTAAATACCTAGCTAAAGATACAGGGTATACGAGTAGCTAGGTGTTAAGAATGTTTAAAACGCACCTTTGAGGGAATAAGAGCGTGAGTTGAATTGATCATTTCAAATACCTTGCTCGCTTATCAAGTTTTGCTGTGGACGAAAATGTCTATTTCAGTTTTTAATACGAAATATGAGCATTCCAATAGAGTGTCGCTTAAGAACGCTTCGTTTTTGGCACTTGTTTTTAATGTTATAAATATGGAAGGTAGAGTTAAGGAACGCAATCTCCATAGGCAGAACTTATGCAAAAGTGTCCAGTGGTCAGCTATAAATAATAGTTCCAAATCTCTCCAGAGTAGCGCTAGAGTAGCTAAGAACCTAGGCGTTATTGACGGAGTGAAGTGCGCTGTCTATGATTTGATTTTCTTTTCAAGTATTCTAGGTATTGGAGCGCCATCTATTTAAGGTTTTTTGATGACACTTTTTGGTATATGGAGATTCCATTCCTTATCTCCACCTTCCGTAGTTATAAAGTTTTCTGGTCTTGGAGAATTTAACAACCGGAGTCGCCTTTAAGCGCTCATCCCTCTGTCGAAAACCTCGGCCAATGGTCATATGTATTGTATCGACTGAAGTTTATCTGACATGGCTATTTGTACTTTACGTACAACAAGCCATACATTTGACGTGCCCCTCCCCCGCAAAAATCGACAGACTGGTTTGTACAGAAAATTACAGTCAAGACGTCTCCAGTTATTAAATCCTTCGAGTTTTTTAGTGGCTAAAAAATTAAGTGTCAAACCTAAACCCAGATGTATTAAAAAAAAATAGCGTCCGTAAGCGACTTTCCATTAAAATGCCACACAAAAACAAGTGAAGACGTCTAATACATTTACCCCCTTATTCATAAACGTGTACTAAAGTTACGATGCCGCTAATAATCGTTTGTCCCTTTCCGACGTATTGGTATGATGGAAAGGGATAAACGATTATTACCGGCATCGTAACTTTAGTACACGTTTATGAATAAGGGTGATAGTTTTTTTTGCATTGTTTACACGTTGTCACAAATACTTTTTCTTAAACTTTTAAAAAAAGTAAATGTTACATGCATTTGGTTTGATTGATTATTTTTTAATTTGATGTTGATACAGGCCTCTAAAAATAGGTTATCATAACAATTACATTTGGTACTTTAATTGAAAAAAAAAACCAGATGTTTCATAAATCTCTCTGTAACTACTTAATCGTATTTCAGAGATAATATTATTTTATTGTCAGAACATTGTTATCTGTTTAAAATGCAATCTATCACCAATATTATAAACGATGTTAGTGAGTAAAGGGGGCCACTGATTACCAGTTCGCCGGACGTTATCGGCCTGTCAGTTATTCGCGATTGTCAGCTTTTACGAATAACTGACAGGCCGATATTGTAATCAGTGGGCCCCTTAAATGTGATATGATATCACATGATTATATAGCACTAAATACACTTTAAATATTGCCACAGCTGTAACAAATGCTTTAGGACATTCAATCTTGCCTAGAATTTTACTCTTCCACAAAAAAATTTGGTACACTAAAACTTTAATAATTATATTTTAGTAAATATGTGTGTTTGTATATGGCTGTGAAATTTCTGACAGACAAACAACACTGAAAGTTGAAAAATTGTCCCAAAAATTACCTTAAGTTTTCAAGGAATATGTGTCTAGTTTAGGTTTTTAGCTTTACATGTTCTTCATAAAGACAGGACACACAAGTGAAAAGTTGTTTGGCTAATATCTTATTGATAATGCTTGTATTATAAAATGTAAATAATATTTGTATGTACACGTTGGTTAGCTGTAGTATTACTAGTACTGTAACTATATGTGTAATGAGGGCTACCGTTTTTGTGCTCACCAGTTGGCGCCGCTGTAGACGTAGGTCCAGAAAAAAAGATCTCAAAATTCTGCTATGCATTTTTTTTAATCATTTCGTTCGATTTTAAACAAAGGTATTTTAACGTGTAAAGTTTTTCAAACTGTTTAATTTTGCATATATTTTGATTGGCACTTTTTTTAAACCACTAACATTTATTGAATTATATCTAATGTTTACCATGATTAATCAAAGATGGAAAAAGATTTACCACAATTATGAATAAGGAGTGAAAATTTGCGATATAAAAGCTTGCTACCCCCAAAAATTCTATGCATTTGACATTTTGAAAGACCTCCATCTACACTAGCGCACCTAGCGATGAAACTAAACGCGGTAGCCCTCATTGAGAACTGTATTGTATCCTTATTTTTGTACTGTGAATTGAACAAAGGAAATTTTGTTTATACTTAGTTATAAATTTAGGTTATTGGCAAATTATACCTACTCTATAAATAGAAGGAAATGTCTGATGTTTAAACCTTTTCGTGGGTAGAAAGTGGCGGGTTTTCAATATTTAATAAGTAGCCATACCATGAGTTGACGTTTACGTTAGCGACTGCGTAAACTCGCTCGCAATCCATCTCGCTCGCACTGATGGATTGGTGCAATAGAGAGGGAATGCGATCGAGTTCACGCATTCGCTAAAGTCAATGTCAAATGCCAACTCATGGTAGCCGTGAAGGGAATACCTACCTGTAGATTATATCTAGTTTGTGATTGACAGATGGTTTCAATCCATTCGACGTTTGTGTACAGGCAAGATTTATTTTGTTTATTTATATGAAACTTCATACCTTGTCATCGTGACAATAATATGTGTACAATCATTGGACTCTGGTCTCGAAAGGGAAAGCTTAAATCAAATACTTTGTTTATTTATAAACAGAAGTATGTTTATATCTGGCTAAACTATTATCCACACAAATCGTCTCTCAAAAACACAAAATAAATTAACATCTTATAAAATTAACGATAGAGGACCGTTAGGTAGTTGTATTAATAAAAAGCTACCTCTACCTGGAAATTTAGTAAACATATAATTAGGGGTTCTATACAATATGAGATCCCTAACGGCTTTCATAATACTGCCCTTTCACTCAAAACCGTACGATCAATTCTCATATAATAATTGCGCGCGCGTCGCGTCAAGTGACACAGGTTCCCCCTCCGACGACCAAGCGGCGACTGCCCGTCGTCGCCCGCAAAGACACCCGCGCCAGAACAACGCACAAAGTTTAACAGTATCGATTTCTCAAATACAATTTATATAATTGAAAAATCAGCAGACGTAATTGAAGTGTACATCATTATTCACTATTGGTTAAAGTTCCATGACAGGGTTGCATAATACGGGCATTGTTTATAGAACGTTCGAGCAAGCTATAGCGACGTAATAACATCGAACTGGCCTGGCAACCCCTTAAATTCCGGCAACGTAATTGCAACCCCACTGGTGTTACAGATGTCCTTGGCAGACGGTAATCGATTACCCGATTCATCTGTTCGTTTTCCTCCTATAATAGTCCTATATCAAAAAAAATTACGTATATGTAATATTAGTGATTGTCGCTGCGACGAGGTACAAAGTTTCACAGAAATCAAATTCATTAACTGTATGTAAGCTCAAAAAAAGCCAATGCTTCTTTTTCTTGCCTATATATCCATTATTCGCGTGCAGTAACAAATAGATGAAAAGAGAAGATTTTGAACCAAGCTCTCAAGTTGAAACATACTTAGTTTCACCAGATATTATGTCTCTCTCTTTATTAATGTATCAGAAAGTGACAGCGATGGAAGACAGTTACTACTTATGTCTTATGCTTTATGAAATCGACAATACTAGACTGGTAGAATTGTGCCTGTCCTATGTTTATTAGAGGGCGGTTTTACAATCATCTTTTTTTTTCTTTGTATAGACTTGATACCATCATCTTTGTATGTTTTAATTTGTCTATTATTATCCTAGTGAATGTTAAATAGAGCACAGCATGTGTTTTTTTTTTTTGTAATCTTAATATATTTAGGGTTGTTAATGTATTTATATCAGAAAAATACACATTTCAACCTGCTGAATTATTTAACTTGTTAAATCTTTTTTTACAGTTATCCAGTAGGTAAAAAGATCTCGAGAAGTACTGTTAGCCAGAGCCACCTACCGTGCTCAGTTGGAAATCTATACATACCAACCCTTCTCAGACCTAGAAACTTTTTGTTAATTTGGAACTTTATATAACAGTAAACCTGATAATAATTATGAATAATGTGAAATTTGTATGATTTTTTTTTAATTTAAATTCTACTTCTCATTGTAAATCATCTCATCAAATTCTACAGCATTCGGGATTGTAAAATCGTTCCTGTACATGTATACTAAATATATTGTGTATTTACATTATAATTGTATATTGTACTGAATATAAACAATGAATACTTGCATAAGTAGGTTGTTTATCTGACTTATTATAGCATGCTAAATATACATGCTTTACCGGGTATTATACTATTAATAGTGACAAGGTGTATTCTAGTAATATCGAAACGTACAGAATTTTGGGTAATTCCACAAATGGACTCTAATATGATGGAAATATGGGTGATTTTCGGAATTAGCCGACTTTTGGAACAGTCGGAATGACCCGAATACACTGTAGTTGATACAATATTGCCTGTTAAGTTTATGATAATTGTAGCAGAATTAACGTAGGCAACTAGTATCCCTTGTCTACATACATAGATACATGTATTTGTGCACCTAGTGTCAACTTCCTCAACATTGCCTACCATGCCCAACATTGCCTGGCTAAAAAAACTGAGATTCTTTGCAACAGCTGTCTATATATCATTACTAATAATGCAAAGACGAAGAATCACAGTTTTATACAGTCAGGTAAAGTTGGGCTTCGTAGGCAATTTTGAGGACCTTGCCTATACTTAGACCAGAGGTACGTCTTAAGTTTTTTAACTGTATTAACTAATTTTCTGGCTCTACAATGCGTTGCCCGTATTTATAGTTCGTTTTTTTTTTCAAATTAGAAATTTTATAACCTCACAAGTAGTCGTAACTTTTTTCGAATGTACTGTTAGCAAGTATGAGTTCAAAAGCTATTCCAAATTAATTAATGCCCAGAACAGGGTTGTGTAATGTTATTTTTTTTGCAAGGTTGATGTTTGTTATACTGTTTTTTAACTATTGTAATTTTTATATTGTGTGCGATAGGTGGAAAATTGATGCGCATTAAAAAAATGTTACGTCTGTATGCTTTATGATTCGTTACTTAAGGCCCCCTGGCCCTCTGACTTGGCAGCAAGGAATTGTAGTAACATCAGTACAGTGCTGCTACGTGAATAGGCGGGTCCACACAGAGGGAGCATACGCGCGAGGCAATTTCCTCGCACACAAAACGGCCAGTGTAGACGTGCCTCGGCCGAGGCGGCGCGCTCAGGCGAGGAAAACGCTGTGTAAAGAAATTGCCTCGTGGGTATGCACGCTCAGTGTGGACCTGCCTATTGGTGCAAATACGTGGTGGCGCCCCACTCCGCTTTCGCACCAATCAGAAAAAAACTACTGCGTACCTACTGCTTCGATACTGAACCGAAAAGTCAGGAAAGAGCCTTAGTGGTATGTTTGAATGGGTAACTTATGACACAAACTTACTGTAATGAAATTTGTGAACAACGTAGTGTGTAATTGAAGTAACTTTCATATACCTACTATAGTTATGTCCTTGATATGATATTGTTATGTTTAACTGGGTAAGAAATATATTCAACCGTTTTGTATTACTTTGGCGTTTTATTTTTTTAAAGTGAAACGGATTTTACTGGTCAATTATCAATGAACTGAGCCATATGATTATTGAAAGCAAGTCGATTAGACTGGAGCTCAAAACTTAGAAGTTTTCTTCGTATTTAGATGCTTCTAACGCATCTCTTCTATAATAAAATGATCGCAATTAGATGTTCAAATGTTACGGCGAATAAGTTGAATAGGTACACACTCAGCCTTAAAATCTACAGTAGCTGCCATATCAATGTCTATTAATTTTCAGTCTTAATTTGGAAGTCAAAATAATAATAAAAAAATGTTAAGTCGACGAATTATTTAACCTTTCGTATGCCTTGTCCCATATACGTCACAGACAATTTGGACTCTAATTTACAATTTCAAGGTAATTAGCCGGGTCCACACAGAGCGAGCATATGGGTGAGGCAAATTCATTCATTCATTCATTAGCAAAATCTGAATTTTGCTAATGAAATTTGCGTGCGTTTTCCTCGCCCGCGCGCGCCGCCTCGGCCGAAGCACGTCTACACTGGCTGGTTTGTGCGTGAGGAAATTGCCTCGCACGTACGAGCTCGCTCGCTCGCTCTGTGTGGTACCGCCTATTGATTCATTAGCAAAATCTGAATACTTAACAGCGCCATCTCTTGATGAAAATACGCAATGCCTGAACGAATGATTTACATACAATCCTACCAACATTGCAAAGCGCGCGAAAAATTAACAATACCAACTAAAATATGTTTTCCGCGATGATTGAGCTATTTTATTATATCAAAGTATTCATTATCCATCTGCATTTCTATGATGTTAATTTTTAGTGAAGATATCGAGGCTTCAATTAATCGCTATTCCGTTCCGCTGTGTAGAGATTATCGATATAATTGAAATAATTATTAAAATCGACAAGTCCACATCCCTAAAAACATGCAAAAAACCCACACATACACAGTTTGCCTACCACGTAAATAGCTACGGCTTGAGTATCACATTTTTGACATTTTGTACTGAGAACAGAAAACGGCGGGAAATGGCGGACACAATTTGTTCTCGATAGCCTGTCTAGTACATATATGTGAGTGCACCCAGCAATACATTTCGAAATAAATATAAACTATGATTGATATGATACGTTTATATTGTTTATACAAAGTGCAAACAACTTGCGTTAAAAACACGCTATGTTTACGTTCATTTGGCCTTGGGAGTGTTATGTAATAGTACCTACTTGGCTATGCAAACGAACTGCGCATTATTTTTGATCTTATCATCAGCTTTGTTAAGTTAGAACTGAAAAATATTGTTTGAAATGGGTTTTCCAATTAAGAGTAGGTAATGATGACACATTTAATAGATGCCTGAATCACACGTACCCAGTACAGTGGCGAGAGAGTAAGTACCGAGAACTTGAGACTTATAGTATGTTGTGGGTCAAATGGGTCCCTACGTGACAGGTAAAACAAGAGACAGCTATTTTTACTATGAACCTATGACAACAACTTATAATGTTGAACTACGTACCTAATTGTAAGAATGGCCCTAAGATCCAAGAAAGAAGAATCCATTTCCAAGTTAGACACAAATAGTATACATAAATATATATAATATTTACCTCGCAATCGCACATATATATATATATTTACCTATAAATTACTAGATCATGTGATAGTGCATATACTTCATTTTATATTTCGTCCCAAACACAGTTTATGATTTTAAAATAATCTCAATCTTCTTTTCTTCTTCCTCGCGTTTTCCCGGCATTTTTGCCACAGCTCAAGAGAGCCTGGGGTCCGCTTGACAACTAATCCCAAGATGTGGCGTAGGCACTACTTTTTACGAAAGCGACTGCCATCTGACCTTCCAACCCAGAGGGTAAACTAGGCATTGTTGGAATTAGTCCGGTTTCCTTACGATGTTTTCTTTCACCGAAAAGCGACTGGTAAATATCTAATGATATTTCGTACATAAGTTCCGAAAAACTCATTGGTACGAGCCGGGATTTGAACCCGCGACCTCCGGATTGCAAGTCGCACGCTCTTACCGCTAGGCCACCAGCTCTTCAGAATAATCTCAAGATATGCTTATAAAATATTTTATGACTTTCATAACAGTTAGATCTCACAGACGTCACCGATTAGATAGGTGTGGTGTTTACTTTAACTGTGTCATATGGATATTCGCGACAATGGCGAAAATGCAAATATTCAATTTTCTCTAAAATAAGGAAACGTACAAGTCCTGAATATTACCTACTCTAACATCAGAAATGAGAGCCAAATTTCCGTTTTCCGGTTGCTGGTCATTAAAAGCAATACCGCCCGCTGTACAGAGTGTCCCAGAAAGTATCTTTGTATATACACAGAATAAATAATAGTACTGCCGTACAGAAAGAAAACTTCCTACAAAGCCGAAGCTTGACAGCGATTCAGGGCCGAATCATGTTGTCCCTTTCTAAGGTATGGAACTATCCCCTTCGGTTATTTAGGGTTGTTAAAATTCATGTAATTACCTATCTTATCTGTGGTTGTGCACGCAAAGGGACATCAAGTTGTGCGAACCCTAATAATTGCTCGGAGCAATGCCGAGCCGAACGGGGCCGAGAACGCCCGGACGCTCTAAGGTTCCTCCCCCTGATATATATCCAATATAGTGCAATATATCCTGCTTGATATGCTGAAAGTGTGGCAGTAATTTTGGTCCTGTTTAACCCACACGTTCACAATATCAGTGGGGCGACATTCCTCCTCTCGGTCATTCTCGGCTACGTTCCGCTCGGCATTTCTCCGAGCAATTATAAGGGTTGGCACAACTTGACGTACCTTTGCGTGCACGACCACAGATAAGTTAATGACTTGAATTTTAACAACCGTAAATAGCCGAAAGGGATAGTACCATACATAAGAAAGGGACAGCACGATTCGTCCAGAATGGCTATCAAACTTCGGTTTTGTAGAAAGTGCCATATCTGTACGGTAGTATTATTATTTGTTCTGTGACAATATGATGTGTCTAGGTCGTCCTGCCTTCTCCATCTTGGTCTTCCCCTGCCCCGATATACTGACTTTAAAACTGACGTAAATAGACATTTTATATCTTCCTCCTATAGGAATATATTTGGCTCTGTTCTAATGTACCTAGTAACGAGTGTACCGACGCATATTATAATTGATCTCAAGTAACCTCAATAGTACATTCGTCTAGACTAAAAATAGTTATCGTGTCATGAAACTCACGCAACTGGTTTTTGGCAATTGTTATTTTACTCATTTCGTATGACTATGATTATGTCATTCTCTTTACAATATCAAGACAATATGTAGGTACCTATTATAAATGTAGGTACTAATAGAACAGTTTCTACGGGCCAGTATTTAATTACTCGGGATATTTAAAAAAAAATCATAAATGATCTGTTTTCTTTCAGCTGCGGCTCAGCCACAATGCAATCATAATTTTACACAACCGGAAATAAAAAAATTCTAAAAGTTCCTATAAAGTATTTTATCATATACCTGATCTTGACTAAACCGTATACATACGTATATGATTTAATGACAGAACGGAGAAACGCAGAAGATTGCTGCAACAACAAACAAGTCCCTTCACGTGAGCGTCGGCTTGTTTTGAGAAATGCGTGTTGTTGTTATTGCACATGCGAACTTTCCGTCCTAAGACTACCTGCCTAGTTTATGTGTTGAATCATAGAACTCTGTTTTGACAGTGCCCTGAAACTGAAAAACAACCTATTGACACAAACAGAGTACCTATTGCGCGTATAAAATCAGGTAATATCAGAAATTGTTGTGTATTGAATTTCCGGGGAATTCCCGTTAGCGGTCCAGGTAGGGGCCATATAGCTTAGCAAAAAAATGAACCATCCATGTTAATGGAATCAAGTATAACCACTCTTTTTTTTACATGTTGGTGACAAACAAGTATACGGTTCGTCTGATAGTAAGGATCACCGCAGCCTATGGACGCCTGCAAGTCCAGGAGTGTAACATGTGCGTTGCTGACCACTTAACACCTGTACACTGCTTTTTTGAAGAACTTCAATTTGTAGTCCTTATTAGCTTAGGGACGGGACAACCTCGGCGGAGAGCTCATTTCATAAATCATATTCAAATTCAAGCAAGAAAACACGTGTTAAGTATATTATACTTCTAGAATTAATATAAATCTAGAAATGAGGTGTGGCTCTCGCTAAGGACAAGATGTCCTTGATTCGTGTATTAAAAATACAAATCGGTCAGATGGGTCTACTAAATAAAACTGGGTCACACACAAAATTGATTTCCTTCCTAAAAATAAAATTCAAGTCCAGCAGGACTGTAATGCAGTTTAGTGGTAAATGGAATAAAATAACTAAGTATAAACAACATAACCGTCATCCCAGTCTACTCATCGGTGGCGTGGTGATGCGGAAATAAAATCTTGGAACGGTTACAAAACTAGATCATACGATATTTTGATTGTGAAGTGGCGCGTTTTCATTGAGTCGTGCTGGAGGTGTGGCCAACGGCGTCACGTAGCGCGCTGTTAGCAAACATGTTTTGATAATCATATAAAACTAGTTGTTTATTTACGAATTTCTCAGTACTAACTCAATATTCAAAGAAGAAGGTACTCACCGTTTTTAAACAAACCATTTAAAAAGACATTCAAACTTACGAGGACTTCCTTTAAAGTGACGTGATTAGATAAAAGAAAGTGAACTACTGATCGAGAGTGAAGTGAATGTAAAAAGTTTGTTTTGGTTCGCTCAGCTGCGATTGGCAGAATTGTTATCGTCCGATTTTACGTCATTCGTATCTGTCATTGATTTATTTATATTTTACGCCAAGGCTTTACGCAAATATTAGATTTGCTACAGCTGTGAATCGACACTGTTTCTGTGATAACGTGAATCCAATCGTCGAGAGAGTTCTTTGTATTGTGACATTACGATAAACCAAGTGTGAAGTGTCGGTCGCGAGCGTACGTTATTCGCCTAAGAATTTGCTTCGTATCTATAATTTAGATACAAACTAAGTAATTGGTATACACATTAATAAAATATATTGTGTTTTACGTGCTTTGAGATCTAATAAAGCTTTAAACATGTCTTCGTTGGGCAGTCAGTGGCGAATAATTCGGCACTATCTGTCGATGACCAACCTGAACACAGAAGTTGAAAAACTAGTGCAGAGGATGAAGCCAGCCTCTCCGGAGCAATGGGACAGTAAGTAACACTCGTATCATCATCATCAGTTATCATTTGGTTTTGCTAAGAGTTCAGTAATTGAGTTCATAGGCTATTTTTATGGTCAGACCCAATCATCAAACATCAACAATTAATATTAAATGATGTTAATAGGACACAGGCATTGGTTTCATTATTTCAACCTTCAACCTCGCTTTCGGACAATGACTTGATAAATAAACTTTACATAAAGTTCAGGTTTTTATTGACTTTATTTATTTTTCTGTAACATAAACAACGAACACGCCAGGTTACAATTTTTCGACGAAAGTATAACATGGATTTGGATCTTTTTAAAGTTCGTGCACAAATTACAGTTCATTTTTAGTACTAATGCAGTTTTTTTATCATCAAATTATTATTTTATTACAAATTTGTTTGCTTTGTCAAAAAAGCTTGAATAAAAACATTGAATATTGGTTTACAGTCTGTTGATGTAGAAAATTCATTCTCTTTATACAAAAGAATCCTTAATGTTAAAAGGAATCAAGTGACAATATCAAACATGAAAAAAATTATGATAATTTACTTAATCTTTAGTGTCTGTATAGATAACAGATTAAATTCAGTGATTTTTTAACAATACCGGATCCATATTTATTTACAATAACAATATACATATTGCATATATACAGAGGATTACTATAATTAGCTTAGTTCTTAAATAGGCCTTTGATTCATTGTACCAAGGATGCTGGCGGCATTTCCTCATTGTATCTCAATATAGATTGTAGATTGTGCAAGGAAACCGCCAGCACTTCAGTCACCAGTTACGTCAACCAGACGTTTTGCGATTTGTGCAAAAAACTTGTGCATGCTAGGACCCCTAGAGTCCCTACCTATATGCATAGAGTACCTATATGCTTTTATTATTAACAACATAGACTTATCCATAAATTAATTACATTTAACATTAAATAATATCACATAAATAAGTGACATAAAATGCTAGTCGCTGATCGCTGAACATAAATAATATATTGTTTACATTTTGTATACTTCTTTAAGTCTCTTTTGGTTGAGTTTAATTAAAAATATAATTGAAAAATATGTTTTGTTTAAACATTTTATTTTTTTAAATTAGTCGCTAACTTCCAAATAATATCTAAAAACATTTTATGTGACAGCTACTCCATATGAAAATAAACTTTCATAGGGACCATGAAAGTTAGTGTCAGTGTTGTTATTTAGAACAAGTGTTACTACATATTTCAAATCTTTTTTCATCCTTTTTACAGATTTAATTAGAAAATTCGAAAAAGCAGTCACAGCTAGATTATCAACTACAACCAAAGAAATAGAACCAGCCATTGAAAAAAAATCTGTTACTAAAGAAACATCTGCCGCAAGCACTACAGATGAGAGACCCTTTAAAATACCCAATCATGATGAGAAGTTTCCTCAAGAAGGTCTGTCAGTGGGGTCGGAAGCCAAAGAGATCACTATGGAAGGTCTTTGGCAAGGGTTGAAGCTAAAAAAGGATACTCACTTTGGGAAAATATCGGAGAACAGCTGGAAATCGAATAAGCCTATAGTCACAAAGGTGAGTTTTTCATTTAATTTTGTACCAACCATAAAAAGTAGTAGTAATTATTAATGCCAGTTTGTAGACGTTGGAAACAGATTTATTAAATTAATGGACTGAAATGCCAAGTTAAAAATTTTAATTTACTGATACTCATCCAAAATCTACATATTGTATATTGTTTATTTATTATTGTGTCTTAACAGCTAAAGCCACAGCAGCACAAATTAGGAGACAGTAATACTTATACATTGAGTACAAAAGTATCTACATAATCACATTATATAATAATACTTACAGGCATCTCTCGCTCTATCACTCTCTTACACTCAGTCATCAGTCGTCCGATTGCACTCAGAAACAAGTCGCACTCCTGGTGTGCCTCGAGCACGGAGTTGAGTAGAGCGTGCCCGCGGGCGACCGGCGCCTGTGCGTACATATACAATGTTATGAAATTGAAAAGAAAACAGTGGTCTATTTCAATGATTAATGATTATGCATAAAAAAAAATCTTAAGTTTTTTTTGCCCCACTCTTCAAGGCTAAGTCGTTTAGATTACTGAGAGGTACAAATTATTGGCAAGATTCCAAATTATAAATTTAATATACTATATATTATAATTACAGTATTGATTAACAAACTAGGAAATAATAACAAGCTTGGCTTTAGTTGTTCCAATGTATGGCAATGATCTGGCCATAAATAATTATCTATTTATAGACCTGGATTTTAATAATGTAATCACAGCCTTATTGCCTTCGGTTAAAGCAAAATTTGTAAAGATTTTCATATTGGGCATGGTAGTTGTACTTATTTGTAGTTGTATTTTTTCCAACTATGGTTGTATGTGTTCCATAAGAACAATGGTTAAAGTACAGATCGCTTTAAACAATTGACACTGGATGTTTATGAAGTTCCAAAATTAAGGTTATTTTTTTATAAAACATTGGATGAATAAGACCTATTTAAAAATCTTGCTCCCAATTTTTATCTAGCACTTTTACAAAACAAAGAAAGTAATAAAACATGGTAATCACCTGATTATGATATCATAATCTACTCTTATATTTGCCAGGGGGTCAGTCCCTATCTAATTCAGATAAGTCTGTAGCCTCAATACTTTGCGAAAAAGATAAGAAAATTAGAAAAATATATTAAGTAGGATTTGTTTTTTATTTATTAATATTTCTTTAAATAACAACTTGTACATTTAATCTCGACTTTGAACCACACAGCCAATAGTTAAAAATAGCGAACTGAAATGATAACTGGATTTTTTAAACTATAAAACATCATATGAATCAACAATAATTGTCTCATGAAACACTTGGTAACAGCCAAGCTATGGTAAATACGAGTACAAAAGTATTTGCGCAAAATTACTCCATCACTTTCGTTTGCGGTATTAAGGAAAGAGATGCAACACGAATATTTGAGCATATACCTACTTGCTCCAGATAAAAAGGAAAGTAGTTTGATATCTATGCTAACATAACAAATAAAAATGTTATCGCATCACGCGGTCTGTAATGTAATATCACGTACGTCAGTACATCATGTACTGTCGTCGCACACGACTATAAATGTAAATACAATGCCCTCTGAGAGTGGATAACATGATACAGAATTGCTGACAATGCATTCGTCTTAAAAGGAAACATTAGTGGTCATATTTCCAAACAAACGTTCTCGACATTTTCTTCTCTGGATTTTGGCCCAAGATGATTTTGGCCCTAGATGATGATGACCTGTAGATACACACGTAGGCATAGGTACGTTTTGCTTTTTGTATATTCTGGTATAAGAACTAGGTTAGGTACTTTAAACAGTGCTAAAAACAACCAAAAAAATGCGCCGTAAACTGACGCTTAGCATACAAAATCAGCAACAATAAATGCAAAAATCAAAACGGTCCGACACAGATAATTTCTTTCTCATTCCGCTCCCACAGTTTTGTTACGATTGGTTAAGTTTTGAAGGAGGAAAATATCGAGAACGAAACCACGATTTCTGAGATTAACGGTAGCGAAATACGTATTTTTTTAAAGAACGCTATTTTACTCGTACCTTTGGTTTTTACGAATAAAAAAATCTGCTAAGGTAGATAGCGCTGGAAGGGCCCGTAAATAAAAAAAAAATAAAATGCATTTAGTTCAGACTAATAAGTGTCCATAGTTTTGTTAGTAACAAGAAAATACTTAAATTATAACTAGGTATATTAGTATAATGCGGTAACTAACTAAAATAGGTTGTTTAGCGCTAAAAATTGACCATCTAGTTACCAAAAAAAACTTATAACACTAACTCTAGTGTCATTTAGTTGTAGAGACGATTCTTCTATCAATTATCCTCAAGTAACAAAAACATACGCTAAAATTCAAATATGGTTTCAGACTTCCATCCATTCCCGGACGGCATACGTCATATCGGCGCTTGTGACGGCGGAGACGACAGAATGCCTGATGAGGAGGACAGAGCATTTCATCGACCATTTGAAACAATATCCTGAGTCTAGGGACTATGCTATTAAGGTTAGATTTTTTTTAATTTACCAGATGTTTACCTTCAGTTCCGTTCGTATGTTGTAATGATGCGCTTGTCATGTGATAATGAAAAGCCAAAGCATTATGGCTATCATAACTCTATGGGTAAATATATGACAATAGGGATGATGACACATGTCGAATTTTATAACAAAATCTAGTGAAATAGATAGCAAATGAGAAATTTATCTGTAATGGATATTAAATTAATATATGAAAATGATAAAAAAATACAGGACCTGAAAGTTTCAAAAATTAAGGTTATTTTTAACCTTTAAAAACCGGCCAAGGGCATGACAGAGGCCATGTTCAGAGTATGGTTCCGTAGTTACTCCTCCGTCACAATAAGCTAAACTGGAGCTTAAAGTATAGTAGATTGTTAACCAAGGGATGAACTGTGGATGCACGTCTTTTTACTATGAAGGGGAAACTTTTTGCGATAACTCAAAAACAGCTAAACTGATCATATCTGCTATAGTTTTTCTACTTGCAAGATTTTTTTCATATTTTTGGGAGCTATGGTTCAAAAGTTCTAACGGGGGGGGGACACATTTTTTTTTTCTTTCGGAGCGTTTATCTCCGAATATATTGACTTTACCAAAAAATGAAAAAAATCACCCCCACTTTACGTGTAGGGGAGGTACCCTAAAAAAATTAAATTTTTAGATTTTATTGTACGACTTTCTCGGTTTTATTGATTTGTATATCCATGCCAAATTTCAGCTTTCTAGCACTAACGACCACGGAGCAAAGCCTCGGACAGACAGACAGACGGACATGGCGAAACTATAAGGGTTCCTAGTTGACTACGGAACCCTAAAAAGGGATAAAGTAAGGGTACCATTCGATTCCTTACATTTTATCCAAAAAACGATGGTAAAGCAACTATATGTATAGATACATAACGCAATAGTTCACCGACAAAATCGCAATTTTCTTATATAATTAACAATAAATATGCATAATCAATGTTCTTAGTTTCTATATTTTCTCCTTTATAGCCTATTGTTGTTTGCCTTGATGAGTCCTACTGCTATAACTCAAAGGAAAAACAACATCATTTACATGATGAGACATATGCCATCGTAATTTATCGGGCTCTTATTGGATCGAAACATGACATGAGATGTGTCGCAAATTTTAATGGTCCTAATTTATTTATTATTTTATGAAAATTACTATCTATATCTGTAGGCCATTAATTAGTGTATTTGGCCATTAATTAAGTTAAGAATTAAGTAATGACCACTCATATATTTTACTTGTAATATAGTTTGTGTCATCCAGGATGACGCGCAGATTTATCAAATCTAACTTTTAATATCATGACAATATGAATCAAAGCACGCGTCTTCGTGAACGACACGATCTATAACCATAGTTGTATTTCGCAGGAGGGCGCGGTGCGTGCACTCTTGAGGGTACAACGAAGACTGAATGATGATGAACCAATAACCAAGGAGACTGCTGGCATTGTCAAAGAGGTAATTATATTATTACTGTTAATTTAGTAACATTATTGACATATACGCCTTAGTTATTACTTAGTAGTTTATTGCGATCTAGGCTGTAACTAAAAATACAAATAAACAGCAAAAGCATTTAGTTTCCAACTCCATTAATTGATAGTGTTGTGTTGTGTTAGTTAAAAATACTAATATTTTTTTCCCTTCCAGGCCCTAGCCCTAATGGGCTACACCGGCCCCACAAAAGGCCCCGGCCCCAACATCCTGTCCATCGACGGCGGCGGCATCCGCGGCCTCATAGCCATCGAAGTGCTTCGTCATCTCGAGAGGCTGACTGGCAGACGGGTGCAGGACATGTTCGACTATATCATCGGAGTCAGCACTGGGGCCATCATAGCTGCTGTCATTGGTATGTGGCTACCTTTGTGCTTGCTCAGTTAGAGTACTTCGGCATCTCGAGAGTCTCACCGGCAAACGGGCGCAGGACATGTTCATCGGAGTTAGCACTGGGGCCATCATAGCTGCCGTCATTGGTATGTGGCTACACTGTTACCTACTTGTTGGGTTATAGCTATAGAAGTACTACGTCATCTCGAGAGTCTCATTGGCAGACGGGTGCAGGACATGTTCTACTATATCATCGGAGTCAGCACATAGCTATTATAGCCATTGGTATAGTGGCTACTTAATATCATCACAATTTTTTAGAATTCCATATAACATCCAAAACTCACCTTTTACATTATGATTATGGCGGCATGCGCTGAAAGTACCGCGAAATATCGATCGGCTAAAGGCGGTAAAATATGTTAGATACAACAAGTGTGTAGTACCATATGTTTGGAGGATTAAAAAACATTTTGTAGTATTCTTAACTTGAAAGAATGTTATTGTTATATGAAAAATATTTCACTGTTCCAGGCGGAGGCGTGGGCACGCTTGACACGGCGAATCAGATGTACATGACGCTGTCCAAGGAAATGTTCGGGAACACCTCGCTCATTGGAGGTAAAATAATATCATAATAACAACACATAAAACACAAAATATACACATCCTGAAAAATTAAATAATAAAAACAAACTTCAAGGAGTGGACTTAAATATTTGATAATGTAATTAGCCTTTATTTGTAGAAGTTTTCAGATTTAAGAATTACATTAATATGGTTTCAGTACTTTAGCTTCAACTCTTTCTTTGACGTAGGCCTCCTCCATTTATTTCTTTCCTTTGCTGTTTGCATCCATTTACCTCCTCCTATTTTATTTAAACTTTTGTGGACCACTCTTTCTTTTATTATATCTAGGGCACCACTCTACAAGGTCCTTTGTCTACTTATGTATGTTTTCTCTCATCATGTGGCCTGTCCAGCGCCACTTTTGTTCTTTTATTATTTTAGTTATTGTTTTTGTTTTTTCCTTTGATTATGGTCAATTTGGCTCTATCTCTAAGTTGTATATTAAGTATGCTTCTTTCCATATGGTTTTGACACACAGTTTTTGGTGCTGCTTTTTGGTAAGCCCCCAAGTTTGGAAACCATAAGTTATTATAAATATTTGATAATAATAATTTTAAAATGTAAAACAAATATTCCAATTTTCCCCGATGTATATTGGACTCCATAGCCTCTTGTAACTGTGAGAAAGTCAGTGCCTCGTAGGACTAATATACATTCACCAGACATGACTTTCTGTCGGAAGAATTTTCATTTAAACAAAACAAAATATTGTAATTTGAATTCCCAGGCATTCTGTTAAACCTTTCGTCACTCCGCAAACGTGTACTAAGTAGGCATGCCAGAAAGCGTTAGAGCAAGTAATTGTTTATTAAATGTTTCTTAATTAATGTATCTTGTATTAACAGGTACATCTAGGTTAGTGTGGACACATTCCTACTACGATACGGATGCGTGGGAGGCGTTACTGAAGAGGAACCTGGGAGATTGTACTCTCACGGAGTGCAATAGAAACGATACGCCTAAAGTAAGTATCTAGGTGGTTTTCATTATTGTTCAGTAACTTACAAATAGATAATACTAACAAAGTTGTTAGTACGGGGATCCCCAAAGTACGGTTTACGGGTTCCAAAAAAAAAACCTGTATTTCTTGTAGCCTTTAGCTTATCAACATTTGTTGGGAAATTGTGTAAGTTTTTCCTTACAAACATAATTATTTCAAATATATATAGTGACGGCAGAGATAGATTATGTACTTCCTTAAAGAACTATTTTTAGTGACTCACGCGACCTCAGGTTGTAAACTGATCTAATCGCCCTTTTTTTCAAAATGAATATTGAATCAACATTAGCAGCTGATCCCCACAAAATAAGACCATAAGTAATTATACGGTTAAAGTAAGCGAAGTAGACTAACCGAACTCTATATTGGTAAGCTGCCTTATTCTCCTTACTGCAAACGCAGCGGAGCTCAACCTGTTAGTCAATGAAGTTACATGGAAGCCCCATTGTCATTTGGAGTCTAAAGTTATTCCTAGAAAAAACAGTAGTCTTAACAAATTCAAAATGTTGACCATTCAATATCATGGATCATATTGTTTGGTTCAACAGGCTCAGTATTTTTCCTATTAACTTTGAACAATAAAGAAGTATCGTCAGAGAACATAACAATGCTTTACCATATATAGCAAGTCATTGACATACACAAGGAATAAAAATTAGCATAAAATAGATCCTTGAGGTACTCCTATCTCCACTGCTATTTCGGAAGAAATTACTCCATTAATTGCTGCCTTTTGATTTCTCTGTGCTAGATATGATCTAATAAGATTCAATGTAAGTCCTTTAATACCATAACAATTAAGTTTGATAATTAGAGTACCATGATGGTCTACACAATCAAAAGCTTTAGAGGGGTCGCAAAATACTCCCATGCCTGCAAAATGAATTTAATCAAACTGGTACCAGCATAAGTAGTAGACCTGCTTTTCGTGAAGCCAAACTGCTGTGCGTGCAAAATTTTAGCGAAACATTTTCGTATAACATTTTTCCTTGCCTCAAAAATGCGTGATTAAAATCTTTCGGGTTCCTCGTGATACAACGTGCAGAGCAGATTTTTTTTCAACGTTCGTAATGAACTGTCTTCTCCCCAGATGGCGCTAGTATCGTGCGTAGTGAACGCCGGCTCGAAACTCTCCCCATTCCTGTTCCGCTCGTACGAGTGCCCGTTCCGCGTGCGCTCCGTGTTCCCCGGCACGGCGCGCGCGCGGCTGTGGCACGCCGTGCGCGCCTCCGCCGCCGCGCCCACCTACTTCAACGAGTTCCGGCTGGACAACCTACTCCACCAGGTGAGAGGGCTGTAGTGTGTCCCGCTCGCACCCGTTCCGCGTGCGCTCCGTGTTCCCCGGCACGGCGCGCGCGCGGCTGTGGCACGCCGTGCGCGCCTGCGCCGCCGCGCCCACCTACTTGAACGAGTTCCGGCTGGACAACCTACTCCACCAGGTGAGAGGGCTGTAGTGTGTCCCGCTCGCACCCGTTCCGCGTGCGCTCCGTGTTCCCCGGCACGGCGCGCGCGCGGCTGTGGCACGCCGTGCGCGCCTCCGCCGCCGCGCCCACCTACTTCAACGAGTTCCGGCTGGACAACCTACTCCACCAGGTGAGAGGGCTGTAGTGTGTCCCGCTCGCACCCGTTCCGCGTGCGCTCCGTGTTCCCCGGCACGGCGCGCGCGCGGCTGTGGCACGCCGTGCGCGCCTGCGCCGCCGCGCCCACCTACTTGAACGAGTTCCGGCTGGACAACCTACTCCACCAGGTGAGAGGGCTGTAGTGTGTCCCGCTCGCACCCGTTCCGCGTGCGCTCCGTGTTCCCCGGCACGGCGCGCGCGCGGCTGTGGCACGCCGTGCGCGCCTCCGCCGCCGCGCCCACCTACTTCAACGAGTTCCGGCTGGACAACCTACTCCACCAGGTGAGAGGGCTGTAGTGTGTC
This sequence comes from Cydia pomonella, assembly GCF_033807575.1. Lineage (NCBI taxonomy): Eukaryota > Metazoa > Arthropoda > Insecta > Lepidoptera > Tortricidae > Cydia > Cydia pomonella. The sequence continues at coordinate 27,165,505 of NC_084705.1, read as the reverse complement.
CCGCTCGCACCCGTTCCGCGTGCGCTCCGTGTTCCCCGGCACGGCGCGCGCGCGGCTGTGGCACGCCGTGCGCGCCTGCGCCGCCGCGCCCACCTACTTGAACGAGTTCCGGCTGGACAACCTACTCCACCAGGTGAGCGGGCTGTAGTGTGTCCCGCTCGCACCCGTTCCGCGTGCGCTCCGTGTTCCCCGGCACGGCGCGCGCGCGGCTGTGGCACGCCGTGCGCGCCTGCGCCGCCGCGCCCACCTACTTGAACGAGTTCCGGCTGGACAACCTACTCCACCAGGTGAGAGGGCTGTAGTGTGTCCCGCTCGCACCCGTTCCGCGTGCGCTCCGTGTTCCCCGGCACGGCGCGCGCGCGGCTGTGGCACGCCGTGCGCGCCTCCGCCGCCGCGCCCACCTACTTCAACGAGTTCCGGCTGGACAACCTACTCCACCAGGTGAGAGGGCTGTAGTGTGTCCCGCTCGCACCCGTTCCGCGTGCGCTCCGTGTTCCCCGGCACGGCGCGCGCGCGGCTGTGGCACGCCGTGCGCGCCTCCGCCGCCGCGCCCACCTACTTCAACGAGTTCCGGCTGGACAACCTACTCCACCAGGTGAGAGGGCTGTAGTGTGTCCCGCTCGCACCCGTTGCGAATGCGGTCCGTGTTCTCCAGCACCGCGCCTACATCAACGAGTTCTGATTGAATAACGCTATTAAGTCTACTAGATGGCGCCATTAACGCCTGCTCCTTTAATTTGACGGGAGTCGTTTGTCAACGGAGCGTAGGCAAAGAGAACCACACTATCTTTTTCTCATACTACTGTTATAATCCCAAGAAAGGCATAACTATAATTTTTTATTTCGCTATTACTGACAAAACTTGTTTACCAAACTATAGCTATAATCTTAATTCGGTTCATATAAGTACATGTAATTGTATAAGAAAAATCGGTCTGGAGGGTAAAGGCCACACATATACATAATATATAAGGTATAGTAAGTTTTGGTATTTGATAGTTTTAGTTAGTCTTTGTACTGGTATGAAATGTTTTTAAAATATTAAATTACATCATTAGGTAGCATTAAATACCAATACCAGTATACCAATAGTACCAAGCACTTTAGAAAAGCTGTCTAAACCAATACAGATATTAAAAAGATGTTAACAAAGTTCACTTTTGTTCCCAGGACGGCGGCATAATGGTGAACAACCCAACCGGCGTCGGTCTCCACGAAGCCAAGCTCCTTTTCGGAGCGAAAGCTCTCCAAAACGGAACAGTCATCTCCGTCGGTACCGGCAAAGCTCTTCACAAACACCTCGACTATCAGAGCTTAAGCAAGGGGCTGCAGAAGGAAGCACCTGGGACCAGTTGGAAGGACAAGTTTAACAAGATTTTGGACTCTGCTACCGATACTGAAGGTTCGTTATCCTGTGCATTTATGTATTCCTGTAGGACGGCATAATAGAACAATGATAAATGCAGGCATTGGTAAAGCTGTTCACAAGTCTTGGACTATCAGAGCTGAAGCAAGGGTCTGCAGAAGGAAGTACCTGGGACTTTGGAATTTGGACTCTGCTACTGACACTGATGGTTTATATTTCTTTGCACCATTTTTATATCCTCTTTGTAATAATGTAGAATGGTGTAATAGGATGGCTTTATCCGAGAGCGCCGAAAATATGCTACAAAATAAGTTTTCGAAGAACATTTCGTTATTGATCTTTAATAATTCAAGGCCTGTTGAGACTTCTTGACGACAATACCTATGTTTACTCACCTCCCTTCTTTGTTTAAACAGGTACCCATTTAGTGTTGAACGACCTCCTACCCCCGGGCAGCTACTACCGCTTCAACCCTCCCCTGATGGAGGAGTGCGCCATGGACGAGATCAACCCCGACAAGCTGAACAGTCTCGTCACCGACACACAGGCCTACATCCGCCGGAACCAACACAAGTTCCAACAGGTACAAATAGAACCCCCAACCCTCACTACTCCAACCCTCCCCTGATGGAGGAGTGCGCCATGGACGAGATCAGCCCCGACAAGCTGAACAGTCTCGTCACCGACACACAGGCCTACATCCGCCGGAACCAACACAAGTTCCAACAGGTACAAATAGAACCCCCAACCCTCACTACTCCAACCCTCCCCTGATGGAGGAGTGCGCCATGGACGAGATCAACCCCGACAAGCTGAACAGTCTCGTCACCGACACACAGGCCTACATCCGCCGGAACCAACACAAGTTCCAACAGGTACAAATAGAACCCCCAACCCTCACTACTCCAACCCTCCCCTGATGGAGGAGTGCGCCATGGACGAGATCAACCCCGACAAGCTGAACAGTCTCGTCACCGACACACAGGCCTACATCCGCCGGAACCAACACAAGTTCCAACAGGTACAAATAGAACCCCCAACCCTCACTACTCCAACCCTCCCCTGATGGAGGAGTGCGCCATGGACGAGATCAGCCCCGACAAGCTGAACAGTCTCGTCACCGACACACAGGCCTACATCCGCCGGAACCAACACAAGTTCCAACAGGTACAAATAGAACCCCCAACCCTCACTACTCCAACCCTCCCCTGATGGAGGAGTGCGCCATGGACGAGATCAACCCCGACAAGCTGAACAGTCTCGTCACCGACACACAGGCCTACATCCGCCGGAACCAACACAAGTTCCAACAGGTACAAATAGAACCCCCAACCCTCACTACTCCAACCCTCCCCTGATGGAGGAGTGCGCCATGGACGAGATCAACCCCGACAAGCTGAACAGTCTCGTCACCGACACACAGGCCTACATCCGCCGGAACCAACACAAGTTCCAACAGGTACAAATAGAACCCCCAACCCTCACTACTCCAACCCTCCCCTGATGGAGGAGTGCGCCATGGACGAGATCAGCCCCGACAAGCTGAACAGTCTCGTCACCGACACACAGGCCTACATCCGCCGGAACCAACACAAGTTCCAACAGGTACAAATAGAACCCCCAACCCTCACTACTCCAACCCTCCCCTGATGGAGGAGTGCGCCATGGACGAGATCAACCCCGACAAGCTGAACAGTCTCGTCACCGACACACAGGCCTACATCCGCCGGAACCAACACAAGTTCCAACAGGTACAAATAGAACCCCCAACCCTCACTACTCCAACCCTCCCCTGATGGAGGAGTGCGCCATGGACGAGATCAACCCCGACAAGCTGAACAGTCTCGTCACCGACACACAGGCCTACATCCGCCGGAACCAACACAAGTTCCAACAGGTACAAATAGAACCCCCAACCCTCACTACTCCAACCCTCCCCTGATGGAGGAGTGCGCCATGGACGAGATCAACCCCGACAAGCTGAACAGTCTAGTCACCGACACACAGGCCTACATCCGCCGGAACCAACACAAGTTCCAACAGGTACAAATAGAACCCCCAACCCTCACTACTCCAACCCTCCCCTGATGGAGGAGTGCGCCATGGACGAGATCAGCCCCGACAAGCTGAACAGTCTCGTCTCCGACACAGGCCTACATCCGTCGGAACCAACACAAGTTCCAACAGGTACAAATAGAACCCCGAACCCTCACTACTCCAACCCTCCCCTAATGGAGGAGTGCGCCATGGACGAGATCAGCCCCGACAAGCTGAACAATCTCGTCACCAACACACAGGCCTACATCCGCCGGAACTAGCACAAGTTCCAATAGGTACCGTCTGGAGTTGAACGGAGATTAGCCCGCCTGATATAAAATGATTCAAATTTTAAACCGGAAGGTACCACCTTCAGTTGTATGACGTAACAGTCCATAGCTGCTTATTTAAAATTGATTGATGATCACTATAATTTATAAAATTTACTCAAAAACCCGAGATTGTTAAAACCGAATTCTGATATTTATAAACTAACATTTTCTCTCCAATTCATGACTTAGCTCACTATTCTTATTCTAACTTTCAACCCCCATTTCACCCCTTCTCGGGATGCATCTCCAGGTTAAAAAATATGATTTATTCCAGGTTAATAACTTACATGTGTTCTAAATTTTAGATGTATTTCGTCACTGAGCAACAAACATCCTAAACATAAAAACTTTTATATTTATATTTGATTATTAGTAAGATAAGTTAAACCTGTAAGTGTATAAAGTTTTCAAACAAATAAATAATCTCTTCTCTTGTTTTCTCAGGCGGCCGCCATGCTGGTACGGAAGCGGACCATCGCGCAGAAGGTAATGGACTTTGTCGACTACCAGAGCCAGATCATGGGCGTCGTGGCCAAGTGACGGTTAACTCATCATCATCAGCGAGCTGATGAATGATGAACGAATGAGTGAATGATCGTCTAGTCTAGTCCAATGAGTGGAGAGAATCTGTTGTGAGGAGTTCCAGGGTCGAAAAATATGATTTTACTTTGATCATATGAAAAGTGCTGCTGCATGAAAATTGATTAAATTAAATCAAGTTGCATGAGTGGATAGGATCAATTGTGAAGAGTTCCAGGGTTGGAAAATATGATTTTGTGTGATTTTGATCATACAATAATTACAAAAATATTTGGCGATATTCAAGTTGGTTACATTGCTAAGAAATCGCAGTTAAAATTATGGCAAATCACACTTGTCCAATTGGAAACTTAGGTCATTCCTATTTGTCCTATACATTTTACAAGCATGGTCCTAATAAAGGATCGAGTGGGAAGACATTTCGCAAAGCATTTTGTTCTGAATTTCTGACTAATGATTGACATGAAATGATTTGTTTGTTTATTGAATTGTCTGTATGCCAATACGGGTATAAAACACGGTAATAAACATGTATATACATTTTAATCTTATTGCAATGACATAGGGTGAATAAGTGTATATTATGTTTTGGATGGTGAACTTGGCACTTATAATGTCAACAATGTATTATTAGATGAGACATGACAATGGGCGCTTTTATACTTTAATATGGACGATACAGTCCACACCAAGTCGTTCTATATTAAGTCGTATTGTTTAAAGCGTCGTTAATATCCATACATTTTGGTACCTTGCTTTATTGTGACAGTAACACGTGCCGTCGACGTAAAGTACGAAAGCAACTTATCTTTTTTTTTCTCTTTATTAAAGGGCTTTTTCGGGTAAACGACTATGTCGCCCCAAAAGCAACTTATCTTGTGTCTGTTTTAGAGCCACTTGCGCCATTCAGGGTTAGCCACTAACTGGGGGTTAACTGGTTAACTCCGGAGTTACCGAGTAACGAGGTCCGGAGTGAGTAGCTAACCCTGGATTGTGCAAGTAGCCCTTATCGCCACTTGCACCACCCCACTAACTTGTGGTTAACCTGTTAAACCGCTAACCCAGTCTCAAATTTTACTGGTAACTATGATCTCTCAAGGTTTAACCGGTTAACCTCGAAATAGTGGTGGCGCTTAGTGATACAAAATACGCTTGACTTTATACATTCAAAAAGTATAATTAAAGGCTTATGCACGGCTCCTAAGCCCAGGAATGGACAACCAAAACTCGCTAGCAAATCTGCCCGTATTCCGTGAAAGTTAATACCACCCCACTAACTTGTGGTTAACCTGTTAAACCGCTAACCCAGTCTCAAATTTTACTGGTAACTATGATCTCTCAAGGTTTAACCGGTTAACCTCGAAATAGAAATGAATACTGAGATATGAGGTTTTTAGTATAGATCGTTTAGTGAATTTTGGTTGTCAACTGGCGGTTGAAAGGCTGCTGAAGTATGAAGGATGTATCATGGATAAAGTTTTGAAACATTACGACGTTCGACAACTATGTTCATGACTAACCAACATTGGATGAGATGGTTGTATAACATTCATACTACAAACATTCGAATATAACTATTAAATACCTAGTTTAAGAATATACCAGTTACACTGAAAATATTATAATGCTCATTATATCAAAAATATATTCAAAATAAATAAAAAAATACGTCTCTGTTGGTATCCACTTTAAAATATATTCATCGTTAATTTCATACAGTTCAATTTGTCTTTATAAGATTTAATCAAAATTGTTTGTAGTATTAGTAGTTAGTACTAATTTTTTATTGCATTTCTATAAATATTGTTAATTAATTGTAAGTACTAAACAATGTAATTATTTAGACAAAAATATATCACGAACATTTGCAATAATAGTTTTTAGTTACTTTTTCCGAAAAATAGTTACACTTGTTTCTCTCACTCTTCTTTGTTGTCTGTTTATAAATCGTGTATGTAGATGCTATAACATATTATAGATCGAGTCATTCACGAAGACGCGTGCCTTGACGCGTATTGTCATGTCATTAGAGGTTAGATTTGACAAATCTGCGCGTCATCGTGGATGTTGTAGATAAAAATCATCTAGTCAGTTAGGGGCATTACCATAGTGTAGTTTTTTATGTAGTATTTTAGATACACCTCAGTGTAAAATTTTAATTGATAGCAATAGATTTTACATATTTGTTAGTTTTCCAAAATGTGATAATGATAAATAAATAAAAATGAAATCTAACTTTTTATTTTATTTTTACGACCCACATATATATCAGAGAAGGATATCGTACAAATCACATTTGAGTATGTCAAGAGTTGGCAACGTTTTTTAATTGAACAGATTCGAAAATCAACATCTAAATTATAGTAGCACATTACGATACAAGTGCGAAAAATAGGAAATTCGTAACTAAGTGACGATAAATTAAAACACGGCCGAAGGGTGTTTTAAATCGAAGCGAGTTGCAAATTACCTATTCACATATGTATTGTACAACGTTTTACAGTATGTATGACCCTATAAATTTTCGACATAGTTACGTAATGCGCTAATTATCTTACTAGTGCGGTAAAGTAGCACCATATGTATGTACTGCAAAATAATGCGCCAATAGCATCATCCACTAACCCGAGGTTAACCGGTTAAACCTGGAGTTACCATGGTTACCAGTATAATTTGACATTGGGTTAACCCTGGGTTAGGTAATCTCACTGTTATGTATAATATAAGTAGTCAATGTTAGGTACTCCATAATCGTTGTATATATCAGTATTTATTACCTTTAAAATGTGTTTAGTGTAAGTTATAATATGTATGATGTGGATGTTCTTTAATAATAATAAAAAAAAACCCTGGATTAGTGGGATGGTGCAAGTGGCGCTAAGAGCAATTAAAAAAAGTTACGTCAAATAACATACACAGTTAAAAAGTTTTAGATACACATTTTAGAACGTTAAAAAGTGCTAAATAAACACAAGTGCTGCGATATACACGCATCAGCTTTAAGAGCTGCTAGTGTATCAAATAAAAAAATAAATGTCAAACTAATAATTTCAATTTACCATTAAACGAATATTTACATAATATTACACAAACAGTAAAACAAACAACATTGTAAAGTTATGTCATAATTCGTTTACGCTGCGGTGCATACTATGCAAACCCTACGATTAAGAGCAACAGAGAGAACTGATTGTGAGATGTGCGCAAGCAGGACAATAAACATTACGGTACCGCATACTTTCACTTTATTCGGTTATCTACATCTACAAATTTTACTTTGCGCTTTGGAATGTCGCTTCTGTCGATGGTTCTACTACAGTTAGTATGAAGCGATATTTATTCCGATTTCGGCCACAAGCATGCATAAGATTGTCAATCTGCAACATTTATAGGTTTTTATTTTTATTTATTTCTTTATCAATTCTATAGTAAATTCAATATTTATAAAGAACAAACTTTGGTTAAATTAAACAAATGTTAGACGTCCTGTAATAATAAAATAGGAATAAATGATAAAATGTTGGTTTTGACTTCTTTTTATTTTATTTTGGTGGCAATTTTAACTGACATATTCATGTTGTAATACTAGATTATCTACTATTGTAAGTGTGACAGGTTTACTAAGTAGGTGACTGTACCATCATTAAAATTCTAGAATCGCCTTTCCACCTCTCCTCAGTTTTGTAACCGCTACGCAGAGAAACGCACGTACGCGGCTGTGTGCAGTACCTTGGTCACAATATTTTTCGAAAAAATTGACAATAGTTTTGGCGCGAGTTTAATAAAATTAAAAAGTTATGGAGTGCTTAAGGATTGTATTGTTTACGGTAAGTGTTTAATCGTATTATTAATTAGTACTCATTATGCAATCGGCATAAGTGTGTTATGAAGTTATTTTTTTGGGTCAGAGGATGTAATCCTTGAAGGTTACAGATAGATTTCTAATTTCTGAAAAATGTGGTGAGAAGATTCTGCATGTGTACAACAATAATTACAAAATATTGGACTGCGAATATTCTCTAAATATGTGTTATGTATTGTAAAGTATTAGTAATAACGGTGTTGACACGGTTCTTGATTACTTTTTAATATGTTCAATCATAAACTTTCTCTTTTCAGTGTTTTTGGATATAACTGCCATCTATATTTTGTTTTTAAAATCAAAACTTCTGCTACTCAACAACAGATGGCAGTATAATCGATTATTTTAACTGCAATTTAATGAAATATATATTTTTCTATAGCTCGTCCTAGTCCTCAGCCTGCTCATCTCGGCAGATTCAACGGTCCCGCAGCCAAGGGCACCTAACTTTCAGTATTTTGAGAGGTAAGTAACTACAGGGCTACAAAACGTATAGTACTATAGAGAGGCCACTACGGCGCGTTCACTCGCTAAGCATGTATTTGAATATTGAAATTGCAATTGATGTGATATTTTTTTTGTCAAGTGTACCCCCACCCGAGTAGCTTCGCATTCGTGTTTCTTGCAAACGTATTTATTCTGAAACTTGAATGCTAGATCTATTTCTCGAATAAATTCTAATTTAATTGTAAAAAAATTTTAAGCACGCGTTATCGTGCTTTAATTAAGAATAGACTTGACTCTGAGTGTGACTTAACTAGTGGGTAATTTATTCCAGGCCAAAATACCGGTATCCGTACTATGACGAAAACGGACGAGGAAAGCTTCTCTACGGCTACGGAGGTCCAGAGCTGTACCAGTACAAGTCCTATTCGCCCTTGGAAGGAATCCATTGACACCCAAACTCATAAGTAGTTAATTTGGTACATCATTTCGCCTCTGACTGCAAAGAGATTTTATATCTAAAAGTAAGGATGCTAAGTACGAAGACAAATAATATGTAATAGTAATACCGTACAGAAAATAAACTTCCTACAAAACCGAAGTTTGACAGCGATTCAGGGTCGAATCATGTTGTCCCTTTTTTATGTATGGTACTATCCCTTTCGGCTATTTAGGGTTGTCCAAATTCTTGCATTATCTTTATCTGTGGTCGTACGCGCTAAGGGTCGTCCCGCTCTAAGCTCAATTGCGGGCATTTTTCTCTGTCGCTCTACTTGTCTTAGTGAGAGTAAAAGAGAAAGATCCCAGCAATTTGCAAATTTCGGTTTTCGCGGTAGGCCCCCAGAACCGAACGGAGCCGAGAAAGCCCGAAAGAAACAGGGCTATAACCGCGAAAATCGAAGTTCGTCAATTGCGGGCATTTTTCTGTCACTCTTATTACGTCTTAGTGAGAGTAAAAGGGAAAGATCCTCGCAATTTACGAATTTCGGTTTTCGCCGTAGGCCTCCAGTTTCGCCCTCCTAACATTGACCCGCCAATTCCCATCTCTTCGCATAATAATATTAGTCTCGCGCTCGCATAGTGGCATTGACCGCGGGCATCATGGCCGGGACAGCATAATAATTATTTGCGTTCAATAGAGATAGAAACATAGGTCAATGTGCGAAATTCTTCACTGCTTTGCGTCCTTACTTTATCCGGTAGCAGAACACTTGCTGCTGATGAGCAGAGAACGGTATATCTCCGTCGAAAGGATAATTCTGAATTTATAATAACCAACTCCCGAAGGTATTAGAGTTCACGCTACGCTAAGTTTTCACGCCAACGGCTACGCCAACTTGGCGCTCCAGTTTAGATATAATATCACTGCCAATTCCAAGTCCGTGGAAACTTAGCGTAGATCGACATGATTGAACATTTACTATTTTACGTAATTTAAATTGTATACATTTAAATAGGTACTTACGTATTATTAAAATGTGTCTATAAACCTTTATGTACGTGAATGATTACGTGATAAATTGCTAGTAATATAAGGATATAAGGAAACATGGTGTAGTTATTACCTCATTGTTAGCACTCCTTGACCGTAACCCGCTGTTGTATGGATCTAACGTGTTGTCTTGGACTGAATAAAGATGCTAGGTACAGTTGGCACAATAAAAACTGATTCGTTTTGGTTTATTGATAACGCAGGCCGGTGATAGGTGTCATGGGCCGTAACCAGAGCTGAATTTAAGATAGGACAGCCGTAATTACAGGTAGGGCGCTATACCCTATAAATTTATTACAGGTAGGGCGCTATACCCTATAAATTTATTACAGGTAGGACGCTATACCCTATAAATTTATTACAGGTAGGGCGCTATACCCTATAAATTTCTTAAGGTAGGGCAATGGGGCTTTATGGTAGGGCATTGCCCCATAATGACCCCCCACGGTCCTGCTGTCAGTATATAAACTCACGTCATAAATATATCCACCGCTAACGTTTTGCCAGCTTTCCAATGCGATGAGTACTACTGCTGAATAAGAGTGAAATTCCATGTTATTCCAATCCGCGCAGTCCCTTGCCTCCGTTTCCGCTCATTACTCTTTATTGAAGTGACGTTTAAAATAACGCACAGGCTGTGCTATCAAAATCGCTGCCAACTTATCGTGGTCTGACACTAGATGTTTTCATCGCGTCTCATCCGCTAGGTACTACCAACTTATTGATGCAGATTATAGGTACCTAATACTATTATAAATCTTATAATTCGTACTATTATTTTACGTAGTAGGTTAGGTTCGGTACCTACCTAAGATTTGCTTGTTCCGTTTGGTTGCATTTTGAGACAAAATTCTAGTATTTATTAACCAAGACTGATAAAATTTATCTACTTTGGTAGTTACATACAAAATTAAACAATAAGAAGTAGAGGTGAGACTACGGTTTTTTGTGCATCGCATTGTTTCAAGTAAGTACATATCATTATGTCTTTTAGACACAGCACATGATAGGTACCTAAGTGTCCACTAAGGGTATTGTTAGGCTTAAACAATGGAACTTAAAGAAGTCATTGAATGATTGATCATGATCAGTCTGCTTTGTTGCTTAAGCTTCGAACTTCCAACTCTTTAAAAATAATTGATACGTTTTTAATAGAGTTCTTTAAGAGAATTTGAAATAGAGGTGGATTATCAAAGAAAACTTTGTAGCCACAATACATGTACTGCCATCTTTCGACACCTGATTAAAACTTTTAGAACGCCATTTGACTTTGATCCTTATACTTTCATTGATATGTGTTAAAAATCAAAAAGTGGCGCTATCTTGCCGGGCATCGACTAAATGTTGTGGCGCCATCGCTCAAAACGATGCTGCCATACCTTTGATCTAGTAGATGGCGCCACTTTTTGATATTTAACTAATTTAACTCGCATCAGGGAAATAAGATTCTCTTTGGTTCTACAAAGACTAAAACTAACATACCTAACTATTAAAGTTGAAACGCCTGTATTTTCCATACGAGCAACTTTCCTAATCCAATTAATTAGTAAGTAATTATACATTTTGATGTGTTTGTTCCTCAATTACGCATCAACAGCTAAACAAAAATATTAGATAGCTTTTACAACTAGGATATGGGATAGAGTTAGGGAGTAGGATAAAGGCACTTTATGTCAGTACGAGCTTAGAGTGACTAGTACAAACAAACAAACGGGGTATAAGTATTTATCTATACCTAACTCCACCAATATACATCGTGCCATTAACGACGACGCGCGTCTTGACTCGTAACGTCATGTTATTAACGGTTAGATTTGAAAAATCTGCGCTTCATTGTGGATGAAACGAACTATTAATATTAATTTACGGCTGAATTCGCTATGATTCTTATTTTATTCCTACATCCGACTCTTTTACGTGAAACTACCCGCTCGGATATTTTAATTGACCGCACGTTAGAGATGGTGTCCATTTCAGCTTGGGCAAAAATGATTTTGTACTATGTCCGGATGTCCGGTCTACAGGTCGCAAATCTCAATTGATTCTCGTGAAATTTTGTGAGCATCAGGTTCGATGATTTTTTTTGTCAATTTAGTTTTTTTTTTTTCAAAATGGCGGAGCCATACATACCTACATATCCAGTTTTAAGTTATGGTCGCGAGGTCCATTACAAGCTCACAGACCCATTAGTTAATTAATAGACAACATTTGATGCTAACAACGGTAACAACTAAATAATAAAGACGGTCCATCTCAGCACAAAGTGGCGCCACCATGCGCCGTTTAGTGACGTCTCTCAGGGCCATAGATTTTGTTTAGCGCCTTGGCATTCCCTGAAGTCCACAATACAAACAAAACACCTGATATATTTGCAGGAATTAAAAATATGGTGGTACTTAGTGTTATTATGCAAAGGTCAAAGCGCCTTATAAAACAGAAAATGTAGGACTCAGACCGCGACAAAGTGACGCCATCTACAATAATGATGAGAGACGTAGCTTTATGTACAATACCAATCTATTTAACATAATTGTCTTGTCTTTTTTAGGGTTCCGTACCCAAAGGGTCAAACGGGACCCTATTACTGAGACTTCGCTGTCCGTCAGTCCGTCCGGGTGTCACCAAGCTGTATCTCATGAACCGTGATTGCCGCTAACAACAAATACTAAAAACAGAATAAAATAAATATTTAAGGTGGGCTCCCATACAACAAACATATTTTTTTCCCGTTTTTATAAATAATGGTACGGAACCCGTCGTGCGCGAGTCCGACTCGCACTTGCCTGGTTTTTTAAATCAAGCAATATTAAAACCTAAGAGTTTTTTTATGTAAATACTATATGTATAATCAATCTATTAAAAACGATGCGGGAACATTCCACGAAATTGTCTACCGTTATCGCGTACATGCAAACGCGAATTTCTGAAGATTTGCGGGTACATGAGTATCTTTGACTTGAGTATGACTAATGGTTAAAAATATGCACAGAAAAATAATCGCCTGCTTTAAACTCCGAAAAAAACGTCGCAACTCAGGAAATAAAATGCGTCCGTACGGGACAGCCCGTGGAATGCTTCTGCGTTGGAAATGATTTAAATATTAATCTCTTTAGGTCTATAGATAAGGACTTACAGACAGTCAAATAAATTTCGTTCCAAAAACATAGCGAACTGTACGTACACGTATTTAGCCTTGGCATATGTTAGCGTTTAAATAAGTCTATTTACTGACTTGCGGAATATCTCACTCGTAATCTAACATCGATGGGAACCAGTCACAAAAATGATAAAATATTTAATATTTTTGTCAGCCCTAGTGGTGTGTGAGAGTCAGTTCTCTAGTTTTTGGGCGCCTCTGTTCGACCGGAGCATTTTGAACTACAGAGTGGATGCGAGTTTTGACCCTAACGCGGGAAGGAAAGATAGGGATGAGTATGTGAAGAATTATGGTGTGCGTGGTGAGAAGCTTATAGCGGAGTTGGGGAACGGTAGAGGTCCTAGCGGTGGTAGTAATAGGGTAAGTAATAAAATAAGCTTATGTTCCTCGCTCAAATGAACCAGTCTAAATTCGATAAGTGTCCCACTGCTGAGCAAAAGCTGCTGATGTTTACGTTATGGCACCAGTAGAGCTAAAATCAGGTGAACTTTTCGGCTTGGGCTCATGGGCATCGCCATGGGGTGGCAGGGGGAGTCAGCTGGCTCCCCGAGAAAATAAAATTTGTAACTAAATGTATGCCCCTCCGCCTGGCGAACGACCATGCTTGGGCTGGTGTGGTGATGTAAAAGAAAGTTCACCTGATATCAACTATACCAGCAGGTTGTTATAGGTCTCTTGGTCGCAGTAACTCTAGTTTAATTAATGTGGCACAGGAAGGTGCCAAACACAGGTCGGTGCTGGCACTTGGCTAGTTAAAGCGCCGTTGTTTTATGCAATAAACACAGTGATCGCAAACACGATGTTTGCCGCACACCTATTTAAAATCACATAATATAATGACCGTATATTGTTTTACGCGACAAAAGCTGTCATTGTCCCTTGTTATTTTCCCTACATTCCGTGATCCAGTGTTAGCCGAATGTTAATTGCAATTGACCGTAACGGATGGCTACAGTTTACGAGACGGATTCGATTTGTAATGGTCAATTGCATGAACGTTTCGGCCAACACTGTCGTAATCGCATGCGTTGTACGCTGCGTCAATCGCATAAAACAACCGCGCGCTATGTACATAACAAACTGTGACATATCAATCAATTCACTAGGTGGGAAAATCTCCACACCTGTCTTGTTTGTGGCATTTTTAGATTTTTTCATTGTATGCATACCATATGCATACACTGTAAAAATTGACGTGTTATCGGAATAACTATTTTTCCATTGCATTTACGGTCATTTTACTTTTAATTTAACATACTGCAGGTTTTATTGTCCCCAGAAGCAAGTATTTTTATTTTTATTTGTAAATTTTGTATTTTTTTAAATTGTATATCAATATAAAGCACATTTTAATGCCACTGTAACGATACCTTGTAAAAAGTAAAAAAATATTTTATCTATTTTTATTTGTAAGTAAAAGGGCTCCAACCTATAAATTCTAAAAATAAAAAAGTTAAGGGTAAAATATTGAGACCTATTCTGTACTTATCATGTTTTCGTAGCTAGTGTAAGTTAATATTAAAATCTCAGGATTCTATGAAATCACAAAAACCTGCAGTAAAAAGTAGAATGACCCTTTAAAACAATATGATAAGTAAAATGCCATTGATAACCATTTAAAAATGAAAATAACCACAACAGCTGACAATGCTGGTTCATATTCAACCTTGGTCACTTTTTGTTTAGGTTACAATTAATAGAGTTTTTTATGCAGTATAATAAATTAATTTTCATATTGTTTCAGGTATATGATGATGTAAAATTCTACTATACTTACGGAAGAAATGATGTAGACTATTAAATTATAGAAAAACACAATGTTTTTTATTGGACACATATTATATTGGAACTAAAGTAAAAGGTGATTTAACCCCTCAGCTCTGGAATGTAAGATTAAGATCGGAATTTCACCTTTATACTTGTCTTGTTTAGTTCCAAAACTGCTTGAGCTCATGGGGCCTTTCGGTATATTCCCATCTGAGCCCACCCCATGTGACCACCGCCATATAAGAGGCGGGCGCAGATGGGATTTATTTATATGTAGCGCCTATTCCCATCTTTACCTGGCGAGGACAGATGGGAATACACCGGGCCTTTCCATAGGTGAGGGGCTATTACTTTAGAATCAATGGCAAAAATGGTATTTTAGATGAACAGCATTGTTGTATATTTGGAACTATTGTAAATAAATTAAAAAATATATATATATTATAGGATATTATTACACAAATTGACTAAGTCCCACAGTAAGCTCAATAAGTCTTGTGTTGAGGGTACTTAGACAATGATATATATAATATATAAATATTTATAAATACTTAAATACATAGAAAACACCCATGACTCAGGATCAAATATCCATGCTCACCACACGAATAAATGCCCTTACCAGGATTTGAACCCGGGACCATCGGCTTCATAGGCATGGCCACAAGGCCAGACCAGTCGTCAAAAAAAAGTTGTCACTATTTAAGGCTAAATTAGCTTAGATGTAATAATTAAGTTGTGGAAGCTTGACTTAAATACTTATTTAAAAATTAGTAATAAAATATGTTTTTATAAGAAATATTTTATTGTATCCTTATACCTAATTTAAACAAACCATGACTATATCCTTCGTTTCTGAGTACTGATATACAGAACATTGTTTCCTCGGATAAAGGCATCGCCATACTTGTTCTTTAGCTGACCGTTGACATACTCTTCCGTTTGTTCTAAGGCTATGTTCATGTAGCCGTCTAGACAGGCTAGGACACCTGAAATTGTATCAGTGCTAATTAAATCTTACTGTTTTACTTCTAGCTAAGACAATTTTGGAAATTAATTGTTTTAGGTTATTTCTCAAAAAATATTGTTACATGATGGGAGTAGTTTGCTTATAATTATTATTAAATTATAACAACATACGTCATGATTCCAAATAACGGTAAAATGTCAAATAACGGTACTTAATTTAATAAAATAACATAACCTAAAATATGTTGTAATATTTTTTGCTTATATCAGTAATTGGTGTTGTATTAGTATAATATAACTGTTATTTAAGTATTCAGTTCATAAAGGTTAGGAGTAACACGACTAATGACTTTTCTGAAAGGTTGCAATTGTACAGACTCACCGGTTTTCGAAGTGTAAAAAGAGCATTTAAATAGTAAATTAAAAAAATATTTTGGCTAATAATTTTCGCAGACCATTATTGTTCATTAATTTTCTAATCATTAACACGCTATTATTAACATTATAAACTAATAACAATGTCTTACCTCGGTAATCAACACCGCTGTTCAGTTTAACGACCACAGGTCGCCCGTGGATTTGTTGGATGAAAGACGAAAGTGCTTCTTTACGACTCATATTTAATTGATAAAATTAATTTGATTACGCCTTATATTGTTAGATTCTTCGATCTATACACAATTTTACAGTATGATGCCGCGAATATTTCTATGGAATCAACTCAACTCAACAGTGACACTGACAGATCAAATGAAAAGGATGACAGCAAGATGACAGTTGTTGATTTGAGTTTTGTTTACATGCAAAAAAAAATTTTTGCCGTCTTATTTTCTTTGTTTTACATTGCGGTAAAAAATTATATCTATAGTTTAGCAAGCCATTTCCGCCAGTACAAATAGGCGGCAAATTAGAAAATTGTAGGTGCGCAGTCTTCCATACAAAATTTGAAGTTCGCGCCTTTTTCTATGAACAAAGTTTTGCC
Organism: Cydia pomonella; assembly: GCF_033807575.1. Classification (NCBI taxonomy): domain Eukaryota; kingdom Metazoa; phylum Arthropoda; class Insecta; order Lepidoptera; family Tortricidae; genus Cydia; species Cydia pomonella. Next base: position 27,148,557 of record NC_084705.1, on the reverse strand, counting down.
AGAGTATATTTTTAAGACTTATCATTTCACTTGAGTCACCGAACTTTTTTTAATGAAAGAGTACGATATACGATACAATAAAACGCAATGCAGAAGCTAAACGCTTACACGCCTTACTTAATTCAGTAACTGACTTACTGACTGAGCTATATGTTAGAGATATCTGCATCTCGCTTTTATGTATTGCTGCGTCCCTGTCGTTAGCTTAGGGGCTTTCTCAGTCCATATAGCTGTCTCCTTTATTGGTCCAGTCTGAGCTGCTCTTTTCCGAAATTCTGCCTCAGCATGTAATGCCAGAAACCAGGGATCGGAACCGGTTTTTTGGAAAAACTTTGAAATAAACATATATTTCGGTTTATTTTATGACGACTTGTGACGACCGGTTTGGCCTAGTGGGTAATGACCCTGCCTACGAAGCTGATGGTCCCGGGTTCAAATCCTGGTAAGGGCATTTATTCGTGTGATGAGCATGGATATTTGTTCCCGAGTCTTAGTACAGTTGTCTAAGTACCCTCAACACAAGCCTTATTGAGCCTACTGTGGGACTTAGTCAATTTGTGTAATAATGTCGTATAATATTTTATACTCTAAATATAGGACTCGGTTGTGTTTTTAGATAACGACTTCGTATTATTAGATTGCCCAATTAGAAAGGGCAACGAAAAAATACCGTTTTCGTTCCCATACAAAAAATACCGGTTTCCGATCCCTGCCAGAAACACAGACATAAGGATTGCCATATTTGCACAGGCATATAATATGTAAGTCGTATATTACTTCTATTTCTTTTATAAATATGCCAATCAAAAGAGTTGCAGCAACACTATACAATATACAACTATAACAAACCAGAAAATAGGCTGGATAGAGGTTAATTAAGGTGGATTTCCACGTTAATAATAAAATCAATTTAGCTAAGAAAGAAACTTTAATTATCTATGTCCTTTCTCTGGGCTCCAGTGACGTCCAAATGTATCCAGTGTAGTTGTTGACCTCATTGTCGGTCAGAGGATATGGACTGTTACTGGCCTTATAGTAGTCTGAAGGAGCATGCATAACAAATTCCATTACATCTAGCTTCCTAGCCAGTTCTTCTTCTGGACCTAAAAAATAAGATGTGTTGGTTATAAGGTATACTCTAGCATACCCAGTTTGGCAGAAGAAAAAGGCTCAAATTTCAAATTTTCTTTGGGAAAACAACCCTTTGCGCTACATTTTTTAAAATTTGCAGCCTTTGTTACGGACAAATTTAGTGTGCCAGGGTATATGTATTGCACTGTAGGGAGTGGCTAAGCATACAAAAATATGTTGTTTATAAAATTGACATTTTAAAATTCTCAGCTGTACTATTACAGGTAAAAACTTTAAGACTGTTTTTTTATAATTTATTTTATTTGCCTCTTTTTAGGCGGGTCCACACAGAGCGAGCATACGAGCGAGGCAATTTCCTCACGCATGAAATGGCCAGTATAGATGTACCTTGGCCGAGATGACGGAAATTGCCTTGCAAGTATGCTTGCTCTGTGTGGACCTGCCTATTAAAATGCAAGGGGGAACTACATAACTTCTTTTTTTTTAGCTCAGTCAATTATTAAAGATAGTGTAACAAATAGGACTGAAAGATAAAGTCAATACTTCTAATGTCTTACCAATAATATAAGTAGCAGGGTCAAACCCACTCTCGGGAGGAGGACTAGCTTTAGTTGGCAACAGCCATGTGACAACGGCACTCTTCTCACAATACTGGTCAGTCATGAAGCCTCGAATTTGAGCGTAGTAGGTACCTCCGTCAATGTCAATCATTGAGACTATGTCGCCCACTTGCATGTAGTTGCCCTGTAAAGAATTAATTGGGTTTATAATGATGTGTAAAGAAATTTTATTCTATTAAAATAGTGTATATATTATGAGTATATAATTATTAAAAAATTGTGTTTTTTCTATTTAAAACACAACTTGCTGTTTGCAATCTATCGTATTAAGAGGGAAGTATAATAAGCATGTGACCGTCCATACAAAAAGAAAAAACATTTTCCGTCCTCCATGATTTTTTTGCATGTTATTGACATTAAAAAATGAAAACTAAAATTTTGCAAATGAAAATTTTTTTTTGTTATTTAAGTAGCGATATCTATACCTAAAATATTTTATGCTGAAGTGATTAACATCAAAATCAAAGTGATTTGTTAAGATTAAGTGAAAACCATTTTCTCCTAAAATGGAATTTCATAGAAAAAGTATTATGTATTTCGTTAGGATCGCAAAGCTATTCTTCCCTCTTAACTAGAGCTATTGTGACACATTGCATGTAAGTTAGATTATGGTTATGTAAACTGGTGGTACTATTGATAAAGCGAATATGAATAAAGCCAGAATTCACAATCAGACTTTACCTTATAAAATACTGAATCACTAGTCACAACAGTGGCTGTTGCTGTCGGCGCCTTCAAAGGTTGTCTCTTGAAGATGCTTCTGCGGCCTCTTCCACGAGGCGCCGCAGATTTTGGAGCCACGGACGCGGGGGTCTTCGGTTTATATCGCGTCGCTCTTGTACTCTTCCTAGTACCTTTCCCAGTCGCTTTTGCTGGTGTAGTCTCACCCTCAGTCTTTTCATTTTTAGTTTCTGGTTCGTCTTTATCCTCGCGTTTAATTTCCACTTCAGTTTTGAACGTAAAAGGTGGGCTTCCTTCTTTTGCAGCAGTATTTGAGAGGTGACATTCGTTGCAGATTTGACCGGTTTCCGCATTCCGCCAGAGAAGAGAATCGTTTACGCCGCACTGAACACAAGTTGGTTTCGGCATTTTTGTTAATTTTCCTTCAATAAATTGCTGATAGGAAGGATAAATAACATTTATTCATACTGCCGTATGGCACGCGAAACAAGACGCCTGAACAGTAGTTTTCCGTTTTACGCAGCTTGAATCTGATTTCATGTTGTAATAAACGCGCTCATTTTATGCTGTACCTAAAATTGTAAGCATAAAGATATGATTGAACATAACGTAAAAGTTTTAATTTAATAAAATAAAGTTAGGTCGAAAAGGTGCTATGTTTTCTGCCATTTAGTCTTTATTTTAGCGTGAAACGAATCATGTTTTTACTGTCAGTGTCAGTTTAGTTGTACCTTTAATACCGCCCTCTGTTGTCAAGTAGCAAAAGTAAATTTGTAGTGACATCTATTGAGAGTACGAGCAGTATATACATCGCCAATGTTACGGATAGATGTCGCTACTAAGAAATTAGTGATCACGTGAATTTTTAGGGTTCCGTAGCCAAATGGCAAAAAACGGAACCCTTATTTAACTTTTCCTAATCAAAATGATCAAAATGTAGCGATTTTATAAATTTCTTACAAATACTGTGTTGACGACCATTTCAATAAGAAACAAGATTTTTTTGCACTGCACCTGTTTCAATTATTATTTATATTTCATAATTTGTGCTACCATTTAGTTAATTTTAATCGTATGTAACCAAAACGCGACTGATCTATAAATCAAGCAGCAACAAATTGCAGTAAACGTTGGTAATTTAGAGCGTGTGAATTTGCATGAAACGCTCGTTGGGCGCTATCAAACGGCATGTTTAGTTGAAACAGGCTTTATAGCTGCCAAATTGTCAACATCGATACATTTTGTAAGCTTACGGGCTGGCAATAAATTGTAGCTAATAGCTAAACTAATAAAAGCGTAGTTCTTGAGGACCTTAAAAAAGACCAGTAAAAACCAAAACTTGGCAGTGTTTGTCGTTCAATTTCGGATACAGGCTGTCCCAATGCGCTATTGGCTATGGATGTGGTGGGAATTCTAATTTCTAATTACCAAATTATGTTTTTTTTTTAAGTTAATGTAGTTTTGACGACCGGTCGGGCCTAGTGGGTAGTGACCCTGCCTATGAAGCCGATGGTCCCGGGTTCAAATCCTGGTAAGGGCATTTATTCGTGTGAAGAGCATAAATATTTGTTCCTAAGTCATATTTATATATTATATATATCGTTGTCTAAGTATCCTCAACACAAGCCTTATTGAGCTTACTGTGGGACTTAGTCTATTTGTGTAATAATGTCCTATAATATTTATTTTTATTTTTTTAAACACATGCCGTATTTAAGGGTGGAAAGCAAAGGTTACCTACGCCTATCTTCAAGTAAAACACTGTTTTTAATTACCTACCTAAACATATTGTGTTAACTCTTTTCACAAAGCTACGCGTATTTACCTACAAGTTTTCGCATCGTTATAAGTAGAACGAAACTCCAACTAAGCCAATTAAAACTTTAAAAATCCCTACAAATGTCATTTGAAAAGATCGAATACGTACGCTTTGATGAAAACTTTTAACGAGTGAAATCCGCTGAGAGCTCATATTCAATGGAAAGGATTCAATTTCTTCGACATTTAGCAACTTTAGTGAGAAAAGTTCAAGCTACTTACGTATTTTTAGCGTCGCTGTGCTTTTACTGTATATTTCGATTTTTGCGTATTTAATTTATTTTCATTATTGGAAACAACTGAAAGTCATTTCTTGTTTTTTTTTTTTCTAGGTATTGCTTATTATTGGTAAATTATAATTATAAACAAGTACAATAACAAAACTTATAAACTAGGTACTACTAAAATTAAGTATACTTAACTTTACTTATACTCACCTATCTTAGGTCCTCTAGATCTGACCCCTGCGGCAGGGTGGCCATAATATTGGTGCCCTTAAAATTATTATTATTTATTCGTATATTAAATTTATTTCGGTTTGTAATTTAGTATTAGTATATGTATAAATAGTAGGCACATAGGCTACATACTCGCGTACATTGATGCGATGTTGTTGATGGGTATTAATGATATTTATGTCGCCGCATCTCAGTTATCGTTCGCAAGTAGATATAAATTGGGTTAAATTCATTATTTTAAAATTATGCGCCTATTTTTTTACGTCAAATAATAATAATAAATTTCACCACACCAGCTTGTGAGAAAACTGATAAGAAAGTTACATTTTATCCATATGTGTGGCAAAGTAAAAGTAATTTGATGAAAATTTTGAGTTGTTTGCTCATGTTGGCTGATAATGTTCATTTGAATTTGATTTGTAATGTTTTACAGTTGGTATTTTCCTCCCATTAACGTGATGAAGAATTTGTAGTTGTTTGTTTAACCCTCGTGCCTTGAAATCCACGCAACGCTCTAGATTCCACTTTTTGAACACTTGCTACTCACGTGGTTCAATTTTTTCGCTTGCTCGGGTATCAATATTAGCACGAGCGGTTAAACAACAACTTGGCCTCCTTGTGAAACAAATAACTATTTACTTTTCATTTTGGATTTTTACTACTGTCTTAGAAAAAATATTGTGTGCAACGATACATAATTAGGTCTTAACCCTTTTCCAGGCATAGTACGATTTGTCAACCACATACGCGCCGATAAAATTCCAACTTTAGAATTCCGATTTAAGGTTCAAATTAGATTGGACTTTCGGGAAATGCGACTTGTCTTCAAATGAATCATCAAAGCTGGATTAATTGGAATATATTTGGATTTTTGGGAGAATCTTGTAGATTGGTGCGGCTTGAAGAAGGGTTAAAGGTCTTGGGCATGTCTTTACAAAACTCAACTTCGTTTCGTTTTGTAACTTCAGCCCTTGAATTTTAAGAACCTTTATTATGTAAGTACCTATTGCACAATATATTATTTTATAGGTATATCACAAAATTTAACTATTCATCGTTGACATGGAACTATTCGAATTATTTCATACTGTAATTTCAGTAAAATTTGATACTGGGTTAACGGTTTAACTGGTTAACCCCAGGTTAGTGGGATGGTTCAAGTAGCCTTTAGAAGTCATCTTTAGCTCACAGTTAAATCATTGTTATTACCGAACTTTGGCTCAAACATTGATTTATTATTACTATAGATAGAGAAGCCATAACAAACAATGAAATTGTCGCAATCGCAACCTGTACCACGCGACGCGTCCGAAACGTCAAAAGCGCCGTATTTATGGCGCTAACGCGTTTAGGTCGCGTGATTCACGCTCCGCTTCTATATTTTGTTGTCAAATCAAATCATGGCGCAAAATACGGTTTTCTGTGCCGGTTCTATACGTAGCGTACATAGCGTAGCGTACGTAGGTAATAGTTCAATGGTGTCAAATGGAATTACCTCAAAAATAAAAATACATATCAAATGTGTCAAACTTTTATTTAAAAAATCGCAATGTTAAGTGAATAAGTTAGCTTAATCTACGTGGAATGTTTAAGACGAGTTAAGTACTTATTAAATTTAAGAAACACTTAATAAATACTATTTTAAAGCCGTTGAGTCTTACTTTAAATGCATGAAAAATGGTTGTAAGGATGAAAACTTGTACATATGAAGTATATTTACATCTTATTACAGTCAGCATCAAAAATAGCTAGGCGGGCGATGTATTCTAAATGATCTACACAGCGTCGTTCAGATTAGCCATCACTACTCTTTCACTTTTCTGTCTGAGTTATATTTACTACTAAAGAGAAGCCATACCAAATAATGAAATTGTCGCAATCGCAACCTGTACGCTAGGGGAGCGGACGTGAACCACGCGACCCAAAAATTCATAAGCGCCGTGAAAAATCATGGCGCTTACGCGTTTAGGTCGCGAGATTCACGCTCCGCTTCCATGGTTTGTTGTCGGCCAACAACAACTCATGCCACAAAACACTGGTTCTATGCGTAGAAATAATAGTTTAATATCTCCACCAGCCCAAGCCAAAAAGTTCACAATTCATATGATATTAGCTCTATTATACCCTCTTAGCGACAAAGTTGTACAGATATATTTGGTCACTTAGCCCGCTTAATTACTCTTGCTACTGCCTTTGCTACATAGTAGATTACCGTAAGTGAAATTGGACGGTTTTTCGTTGGAAAATATTTTTTCACTAGCTTCATAAGGTTCCAAATTACGGGACCCCGTTCCCAAGAAGGAACAACTTAAATAGTAATGTCTGACCGAAGTTTCGGTTTCGCCATAAAAATCATGTTTTGGCCGAAGGTTCGGTTTCGGCCAAAGCAACGAACCTTTCGACCGCGCTGAAACTGTAGTTTCGGTACCTAGTGTTCGATCGAAGTTTCGGGTTCGGATTCGGCATAATAAGTAGGTTTCGGCAGAAGGTTTGATTTCGATTCGACAGAAACTAGAGCAAATTGAACCTACAGTTTCGGCAAAAAAAAACATTTTCGGTCGGACACTAATACTACCTAATTGTAATATTTTACATTTCAGGCCCCTAAAAACCGATTAATTGTTTGAAACCTTGGATAGTTTGAAAATATGCTGATATGTGTTTAAAAAATACGCTGCGGATCTTAAAAAGCTATTGCAATTAGGGCCACTGCACGTTCGAGGGCTAGCCAATTAACTCGGACTAGTACATTTGAACCCGATGCGCCACCACCACGCACCATTCCACTAACCCGGGGTTAACTGGTTAAACCGTTGACCCAGTGTCAAATTGTACAGGTATCCTTGGTAACTCCAGGTTAAACCGGTTAACCCCGGGTTAGTGGCATGGTACAAGTGGTCCAAACGGTTAACTCCAAGTTAGTTGGCTTACCCTGGAACGTCCCTGTGGCTCTTACTGCCATAAATACAAATAGGTAGGCTAATCACCTACAAACAGAATACACGAATTAGTAGTGCGTTCAAAACAAGACACCTTCATTATGAATAAGAGGCATTTATGCACATCGTCAATATTAAAATTTTATTAACCTTTCAACCACCTAAAATTTTTCATCGAGCGCGTGCTAGTCACCGACGGTACGAAGTTATACGAAATTTTGTCTTATTTATGAGACTCCGCGAAATGAGCTGGATATTGTATGACTTATATATCAGACTACGGCGGTTAAAAGGTTATAATATTGTACCTAAAGACATTAATATATGTACAAATGCCCGTTCAACACCGTTGCTAAAGCGCTTGTTCTTGAGGTTTTTCCGTATAATTGTTTATTTAATCGGTGGGGTGATGTTCTGAATATGGCAGTAGTGAGCATAGATAAGTACAGATAGACGAATCACTCGATTGTCGGACTTTGAATTTGAATCGCAACAAATCGCTTTAACACCAGGTGTCTGGAGTTATTGGTTGATTAAGTATACATACAAAACATTAAAACACATTCGGATATTGTACAATTAACACACACATGGTTTAACAGTGCAATGTGTCATCAGTAGCAGTCACTATTTCCGTTATATTTTATTTTTAAATTAAATACAGTCATTCTTAAAAAAACATACAAAAGGGTAGTCAAAAAACACAATATTCCATTTTGTACGAGTACCTATAAGCCGTCGAGGCGTACTTGTACTTCGGTACAAGGGCCACTTGCAACAATAACCAACCCGAGGTTAACCGGTTAAACCTGGAGATACAATGGTTACCAGTACAATTTGACACTGGGTTTAACCGCTTTACCCCCGGTTAGTCAAATGGTGCAAGTGGCCCTTATAGAAATATCTTACGAGGATAGTACAATTTATTAGGTTTTATAACCCGTACAATTATGTCACAATGTTATTTCATTTTCGATGACTTAGTCCCATGTTATCAAATAGGTAGGAGCTACGGCATCGGGTCCCTTTGACGGATCTATACTAGGGATCTAGCACGGATTTGATGTATTTGCACATTGTCACAGTTATTTCAACACTTCAGCTCTGGTTTGACGGTTCAGCGATGGCTATTTATACCCATGCGTCTCAGTGCGCACACGATATATAATAGGTGGCGCAGAAGAGCACAGTACCCATGTTATTTACATGCGCTTTAGTGTGGATGACCTAGGTGTCGCAGCACAGTTGCTAGTGGCCAGCACTGGCTATTTACACACATGGATCTCAGTGCGGACGACGCTGTATCGCAGCTGACATAACATCAATAGAAACGGCAGTAGTCCTGATGCCTTGACACTAAGAAGTTTGACGGTTCACTGGCTATTTACACACTTGCGCCTCGGTGCGGACAACTCAGCTACAGCTGACGCGGCAACACCAATAGAAGAGAGACGGCAGGTCAACACTTGTTTATCGGTTCACTGGCTATTTACACACATGCGTCTCAGTACGGACAACGCAAGTTTCGCAACTGACGCGACAGCACCAGTGGAAGCGACAGCGACATTGGGTGGTTTTGACTGCCCGCACGGTGTTGTAACCCCGGCCGCAGCAGAGTGTTTCACAGCCGTCTTCACCTGCAAAAATAATTGGTTAAGGAAATTTTTGGTTTTTCTCCTTTACTTTTAATGTCAAATATATGTATACCTTTGTCCAGTTTTTCCAGTTAATTAATCCTTAGCAGATGTTTTAACCCCCCGTAGACCTTGGCTGCACTTTTGTATCTACTACCTATGTAAAGTAACACTTAACTCGATTAATGACTTTAATGAGGTAGCCAAACTTAGAACCATCAGCTGATTTCAACCCACACCGTAGACAATTATGATTATCTACTTTTTATCATCTGTCACTTGAGGTGGACTTATAAGGTTGCCTTGGAAGTCCTGTTGCATTCTCTTCCATGAGTGCCGAGCGACCTTGAGACTGCATCAGACTCGCAGTATTTATTTTATTATTTTATTTATTTAGTATGACGGAGATGGCTTTAAGTACGCCACCTCTGACTTCAGCGGCTGCCGGTCACCATCATCATCGTTTGCTTTAATCTGGACCTATCAACAGTCTCCCTAAGTTGAGCGATAGACCCAAAAGCTTTACCTCTGGAAGTCCTGTTGCATTCTCTTCCGTGCGTGCCGAGCGACCCTGAGACTGCATCAGGTTCGCAGTACGAGGGGGACGGTTCCAAATACACTAGTTCAGACTTCCGCGGCTGCCGGCCCACCGCCATTGTTTGCTTTGATCTGAAAATTAAACATAAAAAGGATTAAATACTGGTGATCAAGTAAAATACTTTCATCTTCCATGTTTGCAAATCTTCGTTGAAGTTTAGCTAATAACATCGCATAAGTTGAAATTAAGTACCTACTATTACTTAAGTTCTGCTTATGCGATGTTCTTACATTAGTGACAAAACTGCCTCACATGATTAGCTTGTTGTTTTTGTTGTTGTTGTTTTGTTGTGTGTGTGTGTGTGTGTGTGTGTGTGTGTGTGTGTGTGTGTGTGTGTGCGTGTGTGTGTGCGTGTGCGTGTGCGTGTGCGTGTGCGTGTGCGTGTGCGTGTGCGTGTGCGTGTGCGTGTGCGTGTGCGTGTGCGTGTGCGTGTGCGTGTGTCGTTGAGGTGCAACTAATTTGGTCCTTCTGTCCTGTTCCTGTTCTGGTTCTTACAGGCATATCTGTGTAATATTGTAGATGTAGTTTTTCAAGTTACCTGCGTATGACCAAATGAGACTGGGGTGGCTGAGGAGCGACCAGCTTGGCCTTCTTGTACTTCTCCCGAAGAGCGGTAGCCACAGCTTTGTACTGTGGCAGGGCTCTCCAGCAGGTCCGCATGGCGCAGGATCCAGAAACGCCGTGACACTTGCACTCGCGGCGGACGAGGTCCTTCACCATCTATAGAACATAAAAAACTTATGTAATTGCCAAAATAAGTGACGGAAATTTTCAGTATTTCATAGTAGCTATCGATCTAATAGTTCGAAAAAGAAGCTGATTTGACTTGTCGTCTCATCAGTATCGTAGTAACTTGTAGGTAATTTTTATTGTTACGTGAAAAAGAAAATCTGATGGAATGTAGTGGAAAAAGGTAGTGCAACTTTGGCCCATTAGGTTAGCAGTGCTTTTAGTTATTAAAATAATTTTTACCTAACACATTCCGCGAATTAGCATAGTCAACCTATCAATATCTTGCATTATTTATGTACAAATATACATAGAAAATCTTGGGATTCTTCATAACATACAGTTAGAATGCAGCATAAACATTTATACATGTAAATGTTTCTTCGCATTAGTAGAAACGGATACTAACATGGCTTAACTGGTTCTAATAGCTACTTAGCACTAGACCACCACGACTGACACCTAGACTTTAAGCTCAGAAGGACCACTACCTGTAATTTCCAAAGAATCTTCGAGTATATTAATTCCATTCGACTTTCAACTTTAACTCAATAAAAACTAAGTGTGTAATATAAGAATTTTCATTTCAGCAAGCTCATTTATAATGAAGACTTTATTTTAAAGTAGTTAAAGTCGAGAATAAAATGGAATGAAAAGATACATCAAGTGATTTCCAAGAAAATAAACTATACATTTTGAATGCAGGCAGGTGATCGTCACTGATACTACACATTATACTCTGATTACTTCGTTTTAATGTTAAACTTTATACCAAGGATTTAAGCCTGGTTTTTGAATAACCGGAATGCCATTTGTCTAGAGGGTGCAAATAGACATTCAAAATACCAGGACACGCATTTCAGAACAAACTTTGCGTCAAACAGAAATTGTTCAGCATTATCTAAGGCACACAATACAAAATACCTTGATATAAAGAGTAGGTATGTATCTACTATTATCAAAAAATACGTAATCTATTTTTGATTTCCAACCACTGGTCACTTTTTTGCTTCATCTTGAATGAATGAATGAATGAATGAAATATTTATTATGCATAGGTTTAGGTACAGTTTTTATGAATATATATATATATATTCGCCATATTTATTATGCACAAAATTTGATGTGTTTAACAATGTGTTTACTTTCAGGACAGTATTGAGATATCTCTACGCATTGCATTCTATCCAAGATTTTATTCAATTATAAGTCAAGCCACGAATGCCGTACCGATAAATTTTCCCCAACAATCTTTTATAACATACAAAATCGAACGCCTTACTCACAGTGGCGGATTAACCGAACAGCAGAAAAAGCATATGCTAAGGGCCCCGCGCCTAGGGGGGCCCCGCGCTCCGACCCTGACCATGCGATTTCGGCACGCGGAACCGGCCAAGTTCCAGTAGAACTCACACTCCGCGGATCCTGTACTACCACATTTTATTTACAATGTATTTATTTCGTAAGTCGGTAACAATATTGATCAATTATTATCCTGTCTATTTTTCTTTATAAAGATTCCAACTATAGAATTTTTAGGCTTACGCAAAGACCAAGAGCAGAGTTTAGCATAAAACCGAAGGTGCAGAGTGTGTCAAAACTTTTGTGCATAGCTAAGCTGCAGGAAACAGCAGAGCTCGGAAACGAACAAAAGAAGATACTGTGTTTAAAAACATATTAGTGAAAAGCAAGGAAGGGTGATTTATTAATTAATTATTATTTCAAATAACAAATTGCACCTTACAGCTAATGCCTAATGATGATCAGCTTTGAGCCCGTAGTAGGCCAAAGGACGCGCTCCTCTACGGCTGGCCGGGCGCCCAAAATATGCCGAGTTGCTGCAAAGCCGTGATGCATATGATCGAATTGTCAAAATGTTATAAAAAGAAAACAGCGGGGCCCCTATGCAGGGCGTTGTATTCGCATAGGCCGGATGTAAAGTCGCACTTTCGAGCAGCAGACGAGCCGAGATCACATTGGTTCAATTCCAAACTCTGTTCTCCTACAATTCAGCCTTTGCATTGTGGCGCGCGGCGATAGAACGCTCCGGGTCTCCGCCCTTATACCGAGCTCGGCCTACGGCCTCGTTCACACTCTGGCATTGGTTTCATTATAGGCTCTGCTTTCCTGCAGCTTGACCTTCAGCTTCGCACGGGAACGCTACGAAATTGGGTGGTCTGGATATTCAGCTCGTGGAGCTCAGCCTTCGGCCTTGTTTTTTGGCTCACTTAGCCATTAGTTCCCACTTCTTAGGTCCGACTCACTTTTAACCAATTTTTACAAGCTTTTATTTATTATACTTAATAATATTGATGTTGTTAAACGTTGTAGGGATACCTACATGCTTTTATTTGACTTGCAATACTCGTAAGTTGTTTTCAAAATCTGCAAACCATCTGCAAATTATTTTTTGACCATTTGTCAAAATTGACCTGATCTGATGATGAAAATCGAAGGTAGGACGAAACCTATATAAAAGAAAGGAACTATGATAAAATAACACAACTTCATTAAGATTAGGCTCTTTTAAAATGGCTAAATAAAAAATAAATAAATCTGAATTCCTTCAAATTAACAAATAAGTAAAATACTCCGGATTTTAAATAATGTCATATACCTATACTTCGTGTCATCCACGAAGACGCGCCCCGCTCTTCTTCCTAATCGCTTAAAGTACAAATCTGCAACGTTTTGGCAGTGTAATTATGTCTACTAATCAATGTGTATAGATAGCCTTACTATACTACTAAAAGGTTGCACACCACACTTGTAGGTACTATAGGCGATTGGGAGGAGGACTGGGGCGCGTCTTCGTGGATGACACGAACAACAGACACAAAAAAACATTTCTTGTATAGGGGCTCCGTGAACTTTTCTTTTTACTTTATTTTTACTATTGTTACCATTCAGTCAATAAAGGCCAAACGGGGGCTATTAGTAAATATCTTTTACATTACATTACAAGCCTAAGGGACCTTTGCAGCGCTATGTACGTCTTTTTAGTAAGAAGAGAAGATTTTTTGCAATAACCCAAAAGCGACTAAACCGATCATTTTCGCTATAGTTTTCATTGAAAGTATTTTTTCTTTCTTTCGGAACGATTATTTCCGAAAATAATAACTTTATTAAAAAAAGGTTTTTGGAGACCGTTACTCGTTTTGAAAGACCTTATCCGACCATACGCCGCACTACAGGGTCAAAGCAAAAAAACTCAAAGAAAAAGCATTTTGTATGGGAGGTATCCTAATTTTTTTGAAGTTTTTATTTTACCCGTTCTTAGTAATGCATAATTTATGTATCCATGCTAAATTACAGCTATCTAGCACTAAAGATCACGGAGAAAACCCTCGGACAGACGGACATGGCGAAACTATAAGTTTCTAGGTCACTACGAAACCCTAAACAATACACTGCGTAACATGTTAAAACTAATCGAGAACGAGTGAAAAAAATTAAGACATCTTAAAAATGTTGTGACGGTACTGAATCCTCGGGGTGCGAGTCCGACGTCTTTTTTTTTCAAACCAGGGGGCCCCGCGATCTATTGTGCTAAGGGCCCCGCGCCTTCTTAATCCGCCCCTGCTTACTCATGTCCATAAAAAGTAGTTATTTAAAAGGGTTTTGTTCCCCTATTTATATAGGGGTTTGACGATTGTTTTTTTTTATAATCGTCGGAAAACAGCCTTGGGTCAAAGATAAATTGATGTGCGTGTCTTAATGGTTCACCTACAATGTGAATACTCATCTTTATATTATCAGTACTGACATCGTCATAACCGACTGCTTGAGAATTATTTAAAGAGGCAACAACTTTTTGAAGTTCAGAAATGCAAACAGGCCGTAGGAAAATACTATTTTGGAATTGTGGTACAGATTCATGGATTTCTGACAAAGTATCAATCTTAGGGCAGTTGTCTTCAATCACATTAATGAAATATTTATTAAAAACATCTACCTACATGATCAGAATTACTGTACCTATACAACGTTTTTGACAATAGTTTGCTGAATGTTTTTAGTATGATTATTTGCGTCCGTATACTGCTTTATGATATTCCAGGATGCCTTACATTTATTAGTTGATTTGTTTATATGAGATGCATTTCTAATTTTTTGTGAATAATTTATACATTTTTAGGGTCATGGCATAATTGCGGTAGAATGCAGTATTGGCAGGGCATTTATTGTACCGGCATCCCATATACAAAGTTCCGACAGCATTTATGCAACCCTTTTGTCAGCCATACACATTTTTTTGACACGTTCTTGACTTTTTTATCTCTAACATATAATAAACGCTTTATCTATCTATCCATGTAATGTTAGGTATTAGGGCATCTTTTGTGATCAATCGAGCGAATTACATAAGTTTTTCTTATCCAAATTAGGATAGCGAGAAATTCAACTACTACATAACTTGTGGCATACACTAATGTTAGGTATTAGGGCATCTTTTGTGATCAATCGAGCGAATTCCATAAGTTTGTCTTATCCAAATTAGGATAGCGAGAAATTTAACTACTACATCGGTCGTGGTGTGAAGTATTTACAATAAATATTTGGGGACAATCTTACGTCTTACACAGATCGACTTAGCCCCAAACTAAGCAAATCCTACTACTACTGAAGTAGGATTACTGGGTAAGCGACGGTATTCAACGATAGATGTGCGTTACAGCACGAATTTAACCCCAACCGATTCTACGACTTGACGAGGATGTATACCATGCCCATAAGACAGATGTCGTTGGCAAGTGCAGAAAGCCGGCAAATAGTCGATTGATTCAAACGGTCGTGCAACACAGTAATCGTACCTAATGTCGCCTCCGACATTTCTCGAACGCCTTGGGGCCCAATTACGGTATTGTGCGAAACGACCGGTTGCTGGCAATTACGCCGAGAGCGTTCGTGATTCGGTGTTTTTGAGCCGTGTGAGTGGGGTTCCGTGCATGGGTCCACTTCTTACCCCTTTTTCTGTATAGGAGGGACAGCTCAAACCCAAAACTCCCTAAGTTCTAAATATGTACTTCTAAACAAAGATCGCGTGTCAAAAGAAGCAAAAATAGAAACCTCACTTTGTATTCCTATTTATGTAAGAAATACTTATTTTTCCGCATATTCTGACTTTCTCATTTGAGTGTGTGTCAATCTTAGTTTCCTAATATATGTGACATTACTATTAATCATAATAATTTAGCCTATATACGTCCCACTGCTGGGCATAGGCCTCCTCTCATGTGCGAGAGGGCTCGGGCTCTAGTCCCCAAGCTAGCCCAATGCGGATTGGGGACTTCACCAACCTTTGAATTTATTCGCAGATGTATGCAGGTTTCCTTGCGATGTTTTCCTTCACCGAAAAGCTATTGGTAAATGTCAAATGATATTTCGTAATACATAAGTTCCGATAAACTCATTGGTACGAGCCAGGATTTGAACCCGCGACCTCCGGATTGAAAGTCGAACATCATATCCACTCGGCCACCACCGCTTACCTATTATACCGCATAACTATTAATCACGGGAAATAATAAAAAAGATTAGAAAAGACACAAAGATTTTTTTATATTCATTCAAATTTGCTTTTTGCCGCCTTTCTTTTAGTGGTTTCAATCAAGTTATAAAAAATTGGTTCGTATTTTCTAATCCCCATAAAATCAACGCAGTTATATAAAAAATCTATTTAATTAATAATTTAGAAAGCTAGTAATATAATAATTTAGAAAACTAGAGATTACTCAAGCTGAGTAATATTTGACATTTGGCAGCTGCTCTTAACCGGCACATTTTCATAGAACGGACTAATGGAACAACTAATTTTAAACCATTTTGTAGCATCTACTACGGAACCTTCCACACAAACCTGCAGTTAAACAGTCATATCAACGTATAATTCAAAACAAGTGAGGTGGTACTTAAAAGAGATATTAACGCTCATCCAGAACTAGTTTTAACCATATCGACACATTAACGTTTTGTTTTTAACCGCCGTTTTGAGCGGCAGCCATTTTGCTTTCAACTTTTTTAATCGGTGCCGGCATGCGATGGCGTTTATGATGTCTTAAAACAATAATCAATAATGTCTTTGTAATGTTTTAACAGTATGCAGGTACTTTGTATTGCGATATTTTAATTGACAATTTAAGGTAGGCAATATGCAATTCGTATGTGCCCCGATTTTTTTCAGAATCAAGAAAACAATGTGTTCGTTGATACATAATAAATAAATATTTTAAGACATTATTACACAAATTGACTAAGTCCCAGAGTAAGCTCATACATACGGAAAGTGTATCCCTTACCTTTCTGCTGATGAGATTTTTGCGCAGATTCGTGCACCGGTGCATTCCGCGTGCAACATCCAGCTTTCTCACGGCTCAGAAACTTTAAGGCTGGTAGCACGCCGTATACAACCTCCCTCCCACCACGGGAATTGATAGAGTAGAGAATTAGGTATTATGTCTGTTACAGAAGGTGTATACCATGTTCACCTTCCTGCATGCATATTCATACGTCTAACTACTGGCTACCAGGGATCTTCAGGTGGATCGCACGTCTTCCTGTCTTATTAGAGAAGAGAATAGGGTATCCTGTCTGTTACAGAAGATGTATACCTCGCTCACCTTCCTGCCGACGCGGTTGTTGTGCAGGTTCATACGACCGCGCGCGTCTGCATCCAATTCTCTTGCATCGAGAAATCTACGCGCGAATCTCGCTCCGTACGCGGCTTCTCCACAGCCACCCCATTGGAACTGCTCTGTCGCTGGTCGCCTCCTGCTGAAAGAAGTACTTGGTTAATTTGGATGAAAAGTATATTTTGAACATTAAGGTTCTAAATATAGAATATATTGCAGAGTTTCATAATTTACTAGACGTGGCTTCTTACGCTAATGTATTTAAACACTCTGCACTGCATTTATTCGCGTCAGTGAATAATATGCTGTTGCCATTTAATACGTAGATACAGCTTTTTTCGTCACTGTAATAGAACACCACATATTCTTCTTTTACTAGCATTGATACTTATATGAACTATCATTTAGCATAGTTTGTTACTTACCTGATGAAGGCACAGCCGCAAGAAGGCAGATTGTCCGGTCCACGTTTGCCACCTTCATCATTGTGTCAAAACACCCCTTATACTCCTTTTACTTGCATCAGCGTGTAACGTGAACTAGCACAAGACACCGCAACTGCACGCACCACTCAAAGCGTTTATGACACCAGCCAACAGTGTTGGCCGAACGTTGATTAGAATTGAAAATGAACCATTACAAATTGAACAGTTACAGGTTACAGTTTACGGTTCAGTTTGTAATGGTTAATTTTCAATTCTAACGTTCGGCCAACACTGCCAGCCAATATGACTGTGTACGTGAATACAGCTTTGCTTCTTACTTGTTAGCTGCACAGCCACATGCAGGCAGGTCGCCTCGCGCGCACGCCGCGCTCAGCGCATGCGTGACGCCAGCCGATGTTATGGCGTACGTGAAGGCGGCCTCCTTAGTAGCTGTACAAAAAAAATTTAAACGTTAAAGATTACTGCAACTGGTAAAGGAACTGCACAGAAATTGTAGCAGCTATAAGCGGTCCATGTCGGTTCATCTGCTAGCATTTTTAAACAACGTATTTTTGTTAACTATGTAAAACATTATTTACATAAATAAGTATGTAACAAATTGTGCTTTGTATTACTGAAATCATGTATTTCCCAAAGAATTCTGGCCAGATTTTACGCCCTCCGTATACTTATAGATATCACTTGATAACTACTGTATATTTATAACATTTAATTAATGTAGGTACAGTCAACATTATTTTTAGCGGATGAGACCTAGCGTCAAATGTATCTGCATTCTCTAACAGCTTTAGAAATATGTCTCTATATACCTATATTTCTGATCACAAACGGTAAATAACCTAGGTAAATAATATATTTGTAAAACAGACGTTGACTCATACTTGTGGCACGGTGTTCTATCCGCTACTATTGTTTCTGATTGTACATTGTTGCAATTCATAGGTAAATACGTATATGATCACATATGAAGCGCAAAGACCACCTACTTAACTATAACATAGGTATAAAATATTGTTAGGTACAGTGAGCTGCGAAATTCCATTATGATATAATAAAATAAAATTTACTACTAAGGTAAGTTATAACTTTTAAAAAATATAATAGAAACGGTTATTGAATAATGCAATTAAACGGTCGAATGCGATCATAAGTACTTATAACACTTAAGTCTGTAAGGACTGTAAGGCGTAAATGTTTGTTTTATAATGTTTATCCGCGCGATGGCATAATTTCACAATAATATTTACATTCGGGCCCGCAGCTGGCAGCTGATTGAAATGTAGCCTCTGACTGAATAACATTAGAGATAAGAGCTGTTTCAGACTATCTTGTCACAACGTAATCGCTTAGTGCGTTGACGCGCCAATAAGCTCGTATAAAGGTTCGCAGGCTTTAAGTTAGGACCGCTATGAGGAAACTTCAGCTTTACTCAGAATGATTTTATGATACAATGGCAAAAGATGATAGGATAAGATGGAAATGACAGCAGGTGTAAATAAAAATATAATCTGAAGTCATTATAGGCACGCTGGGCCTATGTTTTTAATTAATGCTGCAAAAGCGAAAATGAGTCGAGAAAACCCGGTAGAATCAAATTTTACGGACGTCTCCCCATACAGAAGTCACAACGAATAAAATATTTGATTTAATATTTAGGTACAATAAGTACGTAGTGTACGTACTGGGTGATTTTGGAGTCGTGTTCCCCAATGTCAAAAATGTATTGAGATGGCCATATACTGAACAAGGTTTCCTATGAAACCGATATGAAAATCGTGAAAAAAAAATACATCTGGACCCATACATTTCGTTTATCTCAACGGAATACATTAGATTTGTTTTCGCGATTTTGTGGTTAGCCCCATGGCGAAATTTGTTTATTATGACTTGACATTCGGGATCATGACTCCAAAATTATCCAGTATATAAATTCAACTTCAAGTGACGTTTTACGTTCACGCTATAGAATTTCAAGAGCTATAATGCATTAACAATGATTCAACTGTCTCGTCAATTAGTCCACTTCAAAAGAACTGGTGCAATTCGCCGAAGAATCGCGGTCAAATACGCCAGTGTGTAAGGTGCCAGGATAAGTTCTAGGGTTCGCTATTTCACGCAAGCGAAGACCTGGACATTCCAAGGCATCGATTGACTGAAACATAGAATTCTATGAACTCGTTAAAATCGCTAAAGAACCGCAGGCAATGTGCAAGTGTGTATATGCCCTAACGCTATCTCTCGCTGATAAGTAGAAGCACTGGACAGCCTAATACGTTAATTAGTTCACTACAATCATCGAGGTCATTTAAATCGCAGAGGCTCAGGGAATTTTCCAGACAGGCTAGTATGTATAGGCCCTAACGCTATCTCCCGCTGACAAGTAGAAGCCCTGGACAGGCTAATGCGTCAATTAGTCCAGTCAGATAGACCCGCTTATTCCCGACTACTTTGATATAAAAGGTTTTGAGTAATCGATGATTTGCAATGGTAAGAATGGACATGAATAATAATCTGGCGAGAGGTGATACTTAGGCATTTGATGTATAAATGTATTAGGGTCTTCAGTTATATTAAAATAAAACAAGCAAATAGATCCAACAGGTATTGCTGCCACATCGTTTAGTATGGTGGTGGTGAAACAGATTAGTTAACAGATAGAAAGTAAATTTTGACTGTTTTCTGATTTATGAACCGATTCATTTGGGAAACGCCTAAATCTCTGCAGTGTAGAGGTATACATATTACCGTGTCATCCGCGATGACGCGCAGATTTGTCAAATCTAACCTTTATTAACATGACAATACGAGTTAAGGGCGCGTCGTCATCAATAATACGATCTATACAAACCTACTCAAAAAATCAAAATAAATAAGTAAAACAAAGTAAAATTTTGTAAAGAAGCCTTGCTTCATAAACTTCGACATACACAAAAACCTCCAAATTAACACGCTCCTACATTTATGACCGAATCAGACCGCGCCCGGTCATATAAATGTAAACAAACGAGCAACGTAAACAAACAGCCAATTAACGCCTGCCGCTATAAATAATAAATAAATAAAAACTTAATTGACACTCCACGGGTCTTGGAAGTGCACAATACGCTCATACAAATAAACTTACGGAATCTTGCATATACCTTCCTGTTTTGCTTTTGGTAACTAACTGTAGTTACTTTACGTCACACTTTTTTTAAGTTCAAGCAATGAAGTCGTTTTGGTTTGGTTTGCAATGAGAATTTGATGTATTGGTTTAGATTCGAGAGGTGTTGGTTCATTTTTATGATGTGATTCTAAGAAGGAATTAGTATAAAATGTTGATTGAATTGGTATTTTTTGCAGAAAAACTCTGACTGTGATCATATTTTGCAGTATAACACATTTTGCAGCATTGCATATTAAGTATAGCGTGATGAAGATAAAATACTGCATTTGTCGTATAGTATAACAGGCCACAAGTAGTTAGTTGTATAGGTAAAGTTAGTAGTTAGCAGTGTTGGCCGAACGTTAATTGCAATTAACCATTAACCATTACAAATTGAACCGTAAACGTCAATTTGTAATGGTTAATGGTCAATTGTGTTAAAGTTTCGGCCAACACTGGTAGTTAGTATAGGTCCTCACCTATATAAGTATTAGACTGTGACAGACTTGGAGGACCCTATTTTATAAAGCTACACATTACAGTTTTGAGCTACGAAGCTACACATCTGAGGACGTGCACCTCCGAAAATACTGATACAACACTGTCGTATAGCGCCATCTAGGAATCTTAAACTCGGATACTTTTTCTTAAATTTTACACACCTATACCACGGATCACCAATTAGTTTCTTCGGAAATGATCTTGGCGGTCCGTTTCTACTTGATAATGAAAAAACTTAAATAGTCGGCGGTCCGAATCTGGACAACTGTCCGCTATTTGGTGACCCCTGTCCTATACAATGAATCACACGAGGCTCTTTAGCGACGTATTTTTAGACTTTTAAATCTGAACTTGTTTACTTTAAACCAAGCGCATGCATTTCGTTCTTGTTTGCCCGTACATGCAGGGATCGGAAATCGGTATTTTTTGTAGGTACGGGAACGAAAACGGTATTTTTTCGTTCTTTGTTAATTATTTCATTTATAATTGGGCAATCTAATAATACGAAGTCGTTATCTAGAAACACAACTGAGTCCTACATTTGGAGTGAAAAATAAACCGTAATAAACGGTTATTTCAAAAATCAAAAATTTATTCCGCAAGTAGGCCTCAAGGGCTCTTTTACAAGTCAGTACAACATTATAGTAACCTCATATAGTGACATAAAAATACATAACAACATTTATAAATACGGCCAATACCTGGGTAAACATTACATTATAATAATCTTAAAATAAATAATTACTACAATACAATAGAGATGTATAGTCTCTATGGTTAAAAATACATTAAATCTGGAGATGTAAGTTTTTGCAAAAAACCGGTTCCGATCCCTGCGTACATGTCATGGCGCGAGCGAGACGCATAGGTGACTGACATCATTTTGATGTCACAAGGTAAGTTTGAATGGGCCTCTAGGGTCCCGTAGATAGACACAGTCCGTATTGACGCGGGCCGTCAATTAGTCCCGCCGTATAAATCACGGCGTGGGAGTGAGACGGCTGTCGTTTATTTGCCTGGTGAGCTTTTTATCCTGCCACGGTTGTTATGCCGGCTGCCATACACAGGAAACAAGTCAAAATAAATTATATTTATGAAAACTAAAGACAGGGAAAAACTGAGCCCACGTATGCGACGTATGCAATGTGTCATGACAATCTGAAATCTGAATCCTGAAACTTGTATTATGCTTGGAAACATACTGGTCATACGATGCGTAGGACAAGATTTCAACTAATTAACACCATAGTGTTCGATCATTAGCAGTTACTTCACACCCGAAAGGACTAAGCGCAAATTTAGCACAGCGGCTCTTTAGGTCAGATGTTTTCGTTACACGACCTTTAAAAATATATAACCAAAAGTTCATGGAATTAACATCATGATTGCTTACATGAAGTTACATATTGAGCCTTAATACTCGTTCGTCCCTAGCTTTTATTTGAATCCTTATCACTGCCAAGACTTGTTTTTGTATGGAACACTGATTTTAAACAAACTAGTCTTAATAAATAAATAGTAAAGTATCGATCGGGTTCGAAAGAATTATGTTTCTGGAAACGAGATTATCACTACCTGTTATGGACACAAAAACTCCTATCTACCCACCAAACTCATTGGAAACTCAACTTTATGAAATAAGAAGTAAGGTTTAAAATTGATACAGCATTTAGCGGGGGTTATGACGTAATTTTGCTAGTTAAGCAAAAATAGAGCTTAAGATTTATCTGTTAAAGATTATGTAGAATTTAATTACGAGAGTGCCTTAAGAACAGGATGGGAGTTATGGAAACTATGGTGGCTAGAAAAACAGTTATAATAAATAAAATTTACAAAATTATATTTTCTAAATGAACCAGAACATTAGTGCTCGGTTCCTATCACGTGCTTCACGTGCTTGATCTCTAGGGTGTAACAGAAACATAAAGAGAAAAAATAATGTGACACCTACTCTATAAATATACAGTAAACTGGTGAATTTCCAATATCTTATTCTTGTCTTGGAACTCCGGTAGCCGTTTAAGACGTGTAACACTCTTAAGGTCTTCGCACACTATATCAATTCCACACCAACTCAACTCACTTTTGGTTCAGCTTAGTGGACGACGAGTGGACGACGCGTAGACCACCCGACAGTTACCTAAATTTTAAACACTGTACTGTAGGACATACAATGTTTAAAATTTGGCTTTAATTTCAATATTTAATTTTGAGTCGAGTGGCTGTTGAGTTGCAATAGTGTGCTAAGACCTTTACGGTAGATGTCGCTAGGGTCCCCGAGACCCATATGGTGGAAACCTTCGCTGGCTATGGATGAGGTCATGGTGGCTCAGTTGACAGAGCGCTGGAGTATCGATCCAGAGCCCGTGAGTTCAAGTCTAAATAATTGTCCCACTTTTTTATTTATTATAAGCTTTATAAATGTTATTTAACCTCTAGCAGCTTAGATGCTTATAAAAAGTTTCCCGAGCCAATATATTTTGAATCCTTATTTTGACAAGCAATTTGATTTGCTGTAAATAAAATAAAATAATAGTTTTGTATAATTAACATACGTATATATAGTTCGTGTCATC
The DNA here is from genome assembly GCF_033807575.1 of Cydia pomonella. Classification (NCBI taxonomy): domain Eukaryota; kingdom Metazoa; phylum Arthropoda; class Insecta; order Lepidoptera; family Tortricidae; genus Cydia; species Cydia pomonella. The sequence continues at coordinate 27,124,688 of NC_084705.1, read as the reverse complement.
CATAATGACGCGTAGATTTGTCAAATCTAACCTTTAACATCATGCCAATACGAGTCAAGGCATGCGTCTTTGTGAATGACACGATCTATGTATATCCCAGTGCTTGGCACTGACCCAATAGGTGATTCGTCCCAAACAAACCAATGATGATATCCGCAACAGTCCTCGTCATTTATACGAGTAAACAATAATTTAAGCTAAAGAAAATAACCGTCATCATCACCGTTTATGCATCAATTTGATAGGACATAATATAAAACATACATTGAATTATTATACAGAATTTTTTTAATATAGAAGCATAGCTTGATTTTACACCGATAATATGGTAGGTATTCTGTCACAAAGAAATCTGATATTTTTAGTCGTCGCATATAAATTCATCATTAATACAGATAAATTCATCATAGCCCAGTTTTTCGGGGGCAAAAACGTACCAGTGCTAGTAATTGATTAAATATCGACTAAAGTGTTATCGATTTCTAAATAAAAAAAAATATGTGACTCATCCTTGAAGTAAATATTACTAATTAGGACCGTTAGTTCTATCACAAACCTCTTTTATTTATTATTATTGCAAGTATATTCGAAATTGATTCAAGTCATTATTCCGGCAAAAATTAAAAATACATAATTCAGTTCATTTTATTGTAAATACGATTATAATAATTATTCTCACGTCATAATTTTGTCGACAACGACTCATTTTTCACTTGTCCCTGCGCTTTTTTAACGTCAAACCAAATTGCACCTGTCCAACCGGGTTACCTTTTTTTTTAATACTACGTCAGTGGCAAACAAGCATACGGCCCGCCTGATGGTAAGCAGTCTCCGTAGCCTATGTACGCCTGCAACTCCAGAAGAGTTACATGAGCGTTGCCGACCCCAAACCCACCCCCCTTCGTTGAGCTTTACCTATGTAAGGCAATCAAAACATTTAGTAAAATATGAATATGATAATATGTATGTTATTACTTATTGTTAATTATTAAAGCTTTCAAATGGAAATGCACTGATCAGTGTAAACATGATGACAATGCCGTAATAAACTTCAGTTAGATATTATCTTACTAAACTATTTGAATTATTTGTGATCGTGCGTTAATTATCTGGTACAAGTTAAACATTGCGGCGATTTACTGAAACAAGTTATTTACTTGATTTAATATTAAAAATTGGTGAAGTTATCCCACTTAATCCCTATATCCTTTATAAAGGACATAATTCTTAATTTTACTTTAACTCTTATTAAAAAAGGAATGCTAATAGTTAGAAAACAAATCCAAAGCTTTTATCTCATAGATACGTCTGGTAGCAAGAGATTTCGTAGTTACATATACTTAAAACGTACAGAAACATTATAATATTAAGATATATAGGTACATAACATAGCGAGACCAGCGGCTACAACTATTATTCAATTGACAATTTATATCATAGCCCTCAAACAGTGCAGGTACTTATGTAATCTTCTCCGGATTGATTATTTGTCCTACGAGCAGTGTGCTCACTGATATTAAGGATTAGAGCAATTCTTCGGGTAATTTTCGTGTACTCCACAGAGCCGCAATCACCGAACAACAGTTTTTTGCCCCCTATGCTTTACTTATTTTAAATAAGGGCACGTAAAAAAATATATTTTACTACTACTACCCAACTGGGGAAGTACCTCCACCTTACAGAAAACCGCAGCCAAATAACACTAGACCCTACTCAGTGTTGTGTTTCTGCCGGTGAGTAAGGTTGCCAGAGTTCAACGAGGAGGGGGGGGGGGGAGGTTTAGGGTCGGCAACGCGCATGTAACTCCTCTGGAGTTGCAGGTGTACATAGGCTACGGAGACTGCTTAACATCAGGTGGGCCGTAAGCTTGTTTGCCACCGACGTAGTATAAAAAAAAGTATATGAATTCAAAAGATATGGTTAAACATATTTTGTACAAGTGCGATGTCCTTAGTTTTAAATATGTACGAATGGCATAATGCAGTTTTCACGCCACTTCAGTGAAGTCCGCTATACGAGCGGGACATCGCTATTTACGTCAATAGTGCCATCTGGCTCACTCACCAGATCGGTTTGCGTATCCGCAGTGTGATTATCACGTAGTAATAATTATAATAACGCTACCGCCTTAGCATTACGCCAAACCCAGGACGATAAATTCGAAGTCACGAACAGCGATCTTTATTGTTCAATGATCGTTGTATCGTATTATTGTTTTAGTCATTGACATAGTCATTTATGTTGTATTAACATATGACAATCGTAATTTATTACTTACGATGGCAGGATGGTATACTGTTAGGATAGGTTATAATTTAATATGTACGACTGTACCTATTTTAATTTGATATATGACGACTGTTCTGACCTAGTGGGTAGTGCTAGTGACCCTGCTTATGGAGCCGATGGTTCTGGGATCATACCCCGTCTGGCTGTGGTGGGTAAGGGCATTTATTTGCGTGATGAATACGGATATTTGTTCCTAACTGGGTGTTTTATATGTATTTAAGTATTTATATATAATATATATCGTTGTCTGAGTACCCACAACACAAGCCTTCTCGAGCTTACTGTAGGGCTTAGTCAATTTGTGTAATAACGGCCTATAATATTTATTTATTATTATGCTGCTAATAAACAGCTACCGCACTCTTATATAAATTTTACCAATACTTGATCGATGTATTGTATACGCATTTCATTTTGATGTTGATGATGTTATATATGAGTATATGTATGAGGGTAGAATCATTCTTAGAGCTAAGGCAAGCATACCGTCTTTTCGGCGTTACGAGCATACACGCGCGCGTTACATTTCCTTACAGTTGGTTTTGACGAGATTACACGCCCGTGTTTTCCCAACATTTGGTCCATACGAGCTTACACGCGCATACGGGTACGGCCTATAAAACGCTATCAGTCTGAAACCACCCTTAATGTCATCAATCATCATCTTTCGCTTTGAATAAACGATTGTTACCAAGCAGACTTTTTTCGTGCTTTCTCTCCGTTCTTAAAGTTCTTAGATAGTCAGTGTATCTTAATATGTAGTTCCAGTGATTATTTAATTTCTTTCCAAGCTTTCATCCTATTTCTCTTTGACGACCGGTATGGCCTAGTGGGTGGTGACTCTGCCGAAGCCAATGGTCCTGGGTTAGAATCCCGGTAGGGGCATTTATTTGTGTGATGAACACAGATATTTGTTTCAGAGTCATGTATGTTTTCTATGTATTCAAGTATTTGTATATTATATATATCGTTGTCTGAGTACCCACAACACAAGCCTTCTTGGCTTACCGTGAGACTTTTATTATCTTATTGTAGAAATTAATTCATAATAATCAACCAATAAATCTTTGAGACGTGGCAGTAAATGGTTGGACACGAACCTAAAGGCATGACGTGTCCGAAATCGTTCCCGTCGCCCACTCCGGAGCAGTTCCATCGGTGCCCGGACAGCTGCTGCCGGCACTCTGCATACGCCATCCTGTGAGAAAATAGACCTTAAGTACAGTCCACGTGTTGTGGTTTTAGCAGCTCATGCTTGTAAAGTATATGTATACGTTACCAGCATGGGCTGCTAAACCCGTAATAGTTTCCGAAGTTGGATGAAATGTTTAAATTCTGTTTAAATCATTTTCAACATTAACTATGTATTAAAGTCGCCCTTAGTAACTTAAAGTGAAAATGTGTGTTAACCGTTTTTAAGCAGAGTTTGGCACTCCACTAGGTTTCGGTTAGCAATGCGGCATTGGGCCTGGCTGGCACATGTTGCGCTTGTCGGTGAGGCCTGTGACAATAACTAAGGCCTGTGACAGTACCTGAAGCTGTCACCGACGGTAGCGATGGCGGCGATAATCTTCGTCAGTAGCTCACTCGGCATACGTCAGACAAGACCAGCTTATGCCCATTAAAGTGGACTAAAGCCTGGTCGCTTTCCTCACGTCTATGTATCTTAGACCATCGGCGACAGCCGCGACCGAGGCCTGTGTCAATAAGTACCTGAGGCCGTCCCCAACGGCGGCGATGGCGGCGGGCGTGGCGCGGCACATGTTGCGCTGCTTGTCGGTGAGGCCGGCGACGCGTGCGCACACGAGGTGCGCGCCCAGTGATACGCCGCTCCTGCTGCTGCTGTGGACAAGGTTGAAACGTTATTTATGTTATTTTATACTTGTCATATGTAATCCTATCCTATTCTAGAATCTAGATTCTAGGGTACCTACATAGCGTTTTGTATTTTGTGCGTGAAGATTGTCAGAGTCAAAATTTACTGAAAACATCATCAGGCTTCAAGAGGTATCCTTAGATTCTAGAACTAGTGTACTGGTAGAGGCGAAAACAAATACAATATTTACAATACAATTACTCTTTCTTGCACACCTCAATAAAATAAATACAAAAGAAAACAACAATACAAGCAGAGGTAAACAACAGGCGGTCTCTAAAATACCTATAAATTTCATACAGACCATAACCGCTTGAGAACGTTTTTGGCATTGACAAGATTCGAGAATTATTCTGATTGTAATAACAGGTTATGGATTTGATCTGGATTTTAATGGGTACGATCTGTTAAGTGACATTCGTTCAACCAGTAACGTCACTATTGACACTAGATCATATCCATCATAAATCCAGATCAAATTTCAATTTCAAATCATAACCTATTTTACATCAAAATAATCCTCCCGTAAACTTTCAGCTAATTTCTATTTTACCCGACTGCCAAAAGGCGGGTTATGTTTTTCTGACCCAGTGGCGACATCACTGTTTGCGTGTGGGCGTCGTCGGGGCTACGTTAATTGGTCCGTCATTACCGCCTCCGTATTAACGAAGCTTTCTGCTTGAGAAATCTTACCAGGAGCCGCTTTCCAACTTTGACAGTTTCTCCTTGATTTGATATTCAATTGTCATTTCTTGTAGTTCATTATACCTACAGAAAATACAGAATCATTTTGGTATGTCTGACCATACTCTGCGGCTGTAGCATTGTCGAATTTTTATCACTTGTCATATGCCATCTCGTGCTAACAAGTATGTAAGTGCGAAAGTGACAGCCATAGTGACAAGTGATAAAAACGCAACCGTGCTATAGGCGCTGAAGGTAAAAGAACTGGAAGCACAGAGAGAATGGGAAGAAGAGACCAGCTGCAGACAGTCTAAGATGATGGTCAAGGGCATTGATCACAAAAGAACCAGGTATCTTCTGAAACTAGGTAAGAGCAATCTGAGAATATTGACAGGTATCATTACTGGTCACAATACTCTCAACAGACATCTCAAGGTAATGAAAATAAATAGAGACGCCTCCTGTCCACACTGTGGTAAGGAGGAAACTAGCTTCCATCTACTAGCAGAATGTATCATGTATGCGGCACTGCGATATAATACATTCGGTAGAGACTCACTAGTAGAAAACGAACTAAAGGACGTCGAACTTAAAGAGGTCCTTCTGTTCTGCAGGAAAACAAGAAGATTTGAGGAGATTGGTATGGGAATGCCGCCGGGACAGTAACCTGCAGCTCCAACCTCAGGGAATTGGGCTGAATGAACGCAACACGCGATCGACAGCCCGCCTGCTTCCGGCCGGGCGTCCCTACACTACATCTACATAGGCGCTGAAGGGTGAATATGAATAATAAACAACTTTTTATTTGGATCCAAAATATCGAAAAAAAAACTGCTGTTCCATAGAAAACATTGACATATGATTCTCCGAAATGTATGACATTGAGACGGCAGACTTTTTTTTTTGTGTTTTGGGGTTGACACCATAGTAAAAGTTGCTCAGTGTGACCTAGGCACAGTGAGCTGCGAAATTCCATAGAGAAATTATGAATGAATTAATAATGTAGTCATGCATTTTGCGGCTGATGATTCATAATTATTATTCAGGAAACCACCTTACAGAAAACCGCAGCCAAATAACACTAGACCCTACTCATAGTACTTGTTCCTGCCGATGAGTAAGACTGCCATTGCCAGTTTTAGGAATTTGGCGTTTTTGAGGTTATAAATTGTATCCTTCGCGTTTGAAAAATATTATAATGTAGAATTAAGTGGCAGTTTTTTAGAAGTTCGAAACCTGCTCCAGCCAGTTGGAGGATGTGTGAATTAGTGTCTGTTCTGCAATGGAGGGTGACGGCTTGAGAGTGACGCTAACCTCGCCGCAGCCATATCATCGCAGTTACGCTTCGATTTGAAAACGACAATCTGATATAATATGAAATTTGACATGAATATTCAAGTAACATATCGTCACTACTTTGAAAAAACCTCGTATCTCACACTGCTAGTCAAAGTTGATAAATACAGTGTGTCCCTAGCCATTGGACAAAGCCGAAATGTACATATGCATTAGGGTATTTATGTAGAACCAGTGTAGGTACAAAGTATCATAACAGCCGGTGTAGCGGTTTCAAAGAAATTAACAAATTACCAATTTTTATTTTGGAGCAGCCTGTATGTGTTAGTAGCTCCTAAGGTTATATCCTTAAAGAATAGTATGGAACCTTCTTCAACCTTTTTGATTATCTTTTTTATTTATGACACTAATAAACTTCTGACTTTTAAAAAATGTCATCATTATCAAATATTTCGAACAAATTGTCAAAAACACTGCCAAAGATTAACACAGTGTGTTTCTTTTTGTTGATGATTTTTGCAAATAACTTTTGTTCGAAAAAAATATTTTTTTATCTTTTGTTCTAATTAAAAAAAGTGGCTGTGACATAATCGGACAGACAGACGGACATGACGAATCTATAAGGGTTCCGTTTTTTGCCATTTGGCTGCGGAACCCTAAAAATATTAACGTCAGAGCATTCCTGAGAAGTAACCCTACGTGGGATTTTAGGGTTTGTCCAATGGCTAAGGTCACCCTGTATAAATACATTTATACATTTTTCTTTTATTCGACAGAACAAGATATCAGTTTTTTTCAAAGTGGTGACAATATATCTACGTCATGGTAGTTTTCGTTGCTAAAAATTGTTGTTGTTGTAGTTTTAAATTGAGAGCGTAAGTTGGATTGTATGGAGGCGGCTTTTTGCTGGCGGGTTTGTGTGCCTCTATGTTTTCTGTGAACACAGCGTGATATTTATCATTTTGGACGGGGACGGAAATAGGCGGTACGTTCAATTCTGTTTTACTAGTGAGAGTATCTAATAACTGATAAATATGCAAATACCTACCTGTCATAAAGTTACGTTTCGTCACGACAATCGAAGCGCTTGTGCCGTCATATTTTTGACATTTGTCTAAAGATTTTTATGGCATTTTGGTTAAAATTTTAAAATCCTACCAGTGTTGTATGAACCATGTAAATCTATAGCTACTTCTTGATTGCCACGACTTATGCAGAATATAATATATGTTCTGAATATATCCATTATGTATATTGTTATTGTAAATAAAGTATACTTATGTAAGTAAAATGAAAAAAAAATGCAGAAATGAAGTTATGTTCCACGTCTTTCAACACGGAAAATATTTTCTGGAAAAAAATAATTATAATATGAACCTGGTCTGGTGTGAAGTTCCAGTCCAAGTTTCTTATAAAATTATTATAGTAAAATTTATAAATTACGGTACGGTACTCTACAATCAACAACCTACGTATTAAACATTAATATAAGATCCCAACATTATTAATATATATGTAATTTACAACCGCCCATCTTATGGGGTTTTAATGAATAAAGCAATGATACTTTCTAAACATGCTTGATTGCGGCCATATTTATTTTTTAATGTTTGCTACCGGCGCTTCGTTGTGAAATAATGAATATTTAACTATGTAATGAATTTCATCGTAGGTATAAATCATATTTAGGTTATATGATATCTCATCTCTAAATGTATATGTCGGCGGCCCATCGTAAGATCAGGCAGATCGTGATGACTATACTTAGGCATTCCGTGAAACGTGAAAATCTTTGTCTCGTTCCCTGAGTCGGCTACGCGGGGCACCTATTTCTAGACAGTTTGCCCTTCGGCCATCTGAAGCAATGTAACGAACTATCTATTATTTTTGTTTTCTATCGCGGTGGAATTACCGTCAGCTGTATAATGAACATGTGAAAAATGTGCGCCTACTACTTTATGTGCGGCAAAGTATGCGTAATGTATAAATTGCGTGCTACATGCAACGTTTCATGATTTGTTTTTGCTATCATAAAAGGTATAGCGCTTATTTTTTACAAGTTCATGCGATGTTCAGCTGATGTTCTTAACACCGCTATATAACCGGCTGACGATTTTTTTTAGCTAACAACAGCATCTGAACTATCATTTGACAAACAGGAGGCGCGTAAAATTCTTTTTGTTTTACGTGTTTCGGTGGCTGCCATTCCTCAACCCACCAATGGAGCGGCAGCTGCCGTCCACGAGGGTTCATCATACCTAGCCGTTAACCACTACACGAGTTTTCAGCAGGGAGGCGATTGGTCATAGAAATTGTTCCTGGCTCGCGGTCTATTAGTGGAAAACCATTGTTTTTGTAAATGTAATGGAAGGTGGCAGATCCTTTTGGCGCGTTGTTCCATACGCTACTATTGATTCTGTACTACATAATACACGTGAGCGATTAGCGAGTAAGTATTTTATAATCGTGCACTTTGGTGGCTCATATAAAGTCAGTCAGTCACTCAGTTCGGGACGCATCTCAAGAGGAAACCACTACAGTACTTGAAAAAACCCAACAGTAAATGCAATTCTATGACTTTGCAGTACAGAATGTCCCAATGTCACAACGATGGGCCAGCACCCGTTACCCGAACAAAACGTTTGTATACCGTAGTAATTTATGTTGTGAACTGTAATAATACAAGTAAACTTATGTTGTATGTTTTGTATATAATACCGGTGCTCATATTGACGTTGGGTCAATATTTTGGATGCCGACGTGCGAGTAACGCGCGAAGTTGTAGAAATAATATTATTGAGTAAGTAGTTTTTAGGGTTCCGTAGCCAAATGGCAAAAAACGAAACCCTTATAGATTCGTCATGTCCGTCTGTCTGTCCGATTCTGTCACAGCCACTTTTTTCCGAAACTATATAAAAGCTATACTGTTCAAACTTGGTAAGTAGATGTATTCTATGAACCGCATTATGATGTTTACACAAAAATAGAAAAAAAACAATAAATTTTGGGGAACTTAGAACTTAGAACTGAAACTCAAAAAATCTTTTTTCATTTAAAAATGATATTGAGGTTTCTAATATAATTTTTTTCTAAACTGTATAGTTTGCGCGAGAGACACTTCCAAAGTGGTAAAAAGTGTGTCCCCCCCCCGTAACTTCTAAAATAACAGAATGAAAAATCTAAAAAAAATATGTGATATACATTGCCATGCAAACTTCCACTGAAAATTGGTTGGAACGAGATCTAGTAAGTAGTTTTTTTTTATAGGTCATAAAAATTAAAAAAAAAAATTTTTTCATCAAACCCATACGTGTGGGGTATCTAGGGATAGGTCTTCAAAAATGATATTTAGGTTTCTAATATCATTTTTTTCTAAACTGAATAGTTTGCGCGAGAGACACTTCCAAAGTGAAAAAAATGTGTGTCCCCCCCCCTGTAACTTCTAAATTAACAGAATGAAAAATCTAAAAAAAAATATATGATATACATTACCATGCAAACTTCCACCGAAAATTGGTTTGAACCAGATCTAGTAAGTAGTTTTTTTTAATACGTCATAAATGGTACGGAACCCTTCATAGGCGAGTCCGACTCGCACTTGTTATATGATGCGGTTATCACTTTTCAAATTTAATGTTCCCTATCGTTATTAAATATCTAAGAAATAAACGATATTAAGTAAAACTTGCACACATTTAAAAATTACATATTTAATTTATAAAGTTAGAAATAACAGCATGCATAAGCGTGCATCAAAAAAAAAATACGTATAACGAAAATGACACATAATAAAAATAATATAAAATAACGCAAGGGATGAGCTGATTCTGCTAGCTACGCAAAGAAACCTGCTTTGCTTCTGCTGAAAACCGCATGCAGTGCCACACATATCGGTCAATCTTATAACACCCCTCTTTTTTCTCATTTAATTTCATGAGAAATGAAAACTGCAAACACTTGAACAAAAGAAAAAAAAAAATGTTTTTAGAATTTGGACAGAATATTGAAACAGATTTCAACGTTCTGCGATGCGACACTTAAAATTACTTTGCGTCAAAGTTTCTTTCAGAATGCACAGATTAACACTTTGGACTTCTCTCCTACATGCACTTTCCTTGATAGATATGTTTATTTTATTCTTAGTATATTTACCAATTGTTCATTTAATTTTACATTCACTAAATACTCTAAAAAGTCTCATTGAAAAACTGTGTCACTGTTATGTCCACTTGCAATTCGTAAAAGAGCATGTTTGTTAAGTGTACGAGGGGTATAATATAATGTCTTAAAGACATTATACCCCTCGTACAAATTAAGAACCACCATTTATAGACAGACTGACATTTTAATACGTTTTATACTAGTTTCCAATTAACAATTTCCATTTCGAGAAGGCGGTCTTACCTACTGTATTATTGACTGCTGTAAAACTTTTACTTCGTTAAGGTTACGACTATAGTTCAACTAATCTTACAATGTCCGTACACAAATGTTTTTACGCTTACAGGTTCGCAATCCGGATCTAATCGGTATGACATTATAACAGTTTAAACTCTGCATTTTGTAGTTGTACACATTGGCCCGATTCGAACTATTATTACTATACTTCAAATATTAAGTCGGTATACTTAGATACGATATGGTTCGGATATGTCAGTGTCAATAGTGTAGTTTTTGTTCGCAGAAACCGCATATTTAGTGATATTAACGGGTTTATCGCGATTTCATTATTTTACCTTAAATCCGATTTGACGAGCGGTTTTTTATAAACCATTTTCGAGTAGTTTAGTGTTGTTTATCTCTGTTGAAATTTTGGTAGAACTTCAGTCATACGTGACCACAGTTGGTGCCACTGCGCGGTAGGCATAGACAAAAGAGTGAAGTGAAGATACGTGACCACAGCTGGTGCAACGCAGCTGAAACATCGAATCTAAGGTAAAATAATGAAATTTAATCGCAGTAAATCATTAAATATGCGTTATAAAACTTATGAAATAATCTAAATCCAGATCCGATCCGACTGATTTTTCGTACAATTTGGACCAAAATTACCAATCCAACTAAGGGAGTTACTTTGAAAACAATGAACAAAAATATAGGTAATTGTTGCTAATTGATACACGTAATTCCAAAGCTCAAGTATCTGCCTATTAAGTGTGTTCATGTAACAGTAGTACCCACTACCCATAGAAGGCGTAGCAAGGGTAGCGAGACTGCTTTATAGCGGCGAAAAATGTTAGAGGATTTTGTTTAGTTTATTTTAACAAAAGTATTAAATACAAAAACTACTTGACAGTTTGTCGGCGAAATACAGCACTCTTTATATAAATAGAAGGCCTGTGCATAGGCATCTACCCTTGATCTCCACGACTCCCGATCTAGTGCCTCTTCCGACCAGTTTCTGAGGAAGGTGTATAGTAAGGTTAAAGGGTTTACGTCCATATTTTTTTTTCTAAGGATGGGGTTGGTGTAAACAAGGTAGCGGAATAGATTATATGAGATATTTATTATAGCACTACCTTCAATAGTCAACATTATTTGTTTCTAGGAATGAACCAATCTGCCTGCAAGATTGACTTCGCCAGATAAGACAAGGTATAAAACAAGACAATAAATCAATACAGTTATATTCAACTTTATTATCTATTACAAAATATCGAGTTATCATAACAGGAAACATATTTTCACCATAATCGGGTGAGCAAATCTTTAGCAACCGGTGTTACCCACTCGTCTGTCTGTTGATCTATAATTATCTGATTTATTAGTAGATAAAGGTAGCGCCTAGGCAGGCGTTTGTTATAATAGTTTTTGACATAATTACGTATCATTATAATTCGCGTTGTATAATGCCATTTATTTAACAATTGAATAAAACAAAATGAATATTTAAAATACAATAAGTAATTGTATGACACTTGTAATATTGACTTTATGATACAGCAATAAGATATAAAATCGAATGTCCACTAAAACCATCTATCAATCATAAACTTAAGTTAAACGTATTGTACATAGTTCGTTTAGAGTCATCTAATCAGTAGTTCAATAGGTATAAGTAATAACTAGATAATTTTAATTAATTTTAAAGGTTTAAAGCGGTAATAAAATATTGAATGGAGAAATAATAATCTAGAATGCAATAAGCTTGTACTAATAGGTCTTATGCATCTTCTTACTAAGTTCTTATATACATTGTATAGTACACTTACTATTAAATGTCAAGGATGTTGTTTCTCATTGACTTTAATTTTATAAAATCTTGACCTATTCATATTTAGCCAAGTCAGTACGAAATTTCAATTACATCGATTACAGCGGTAAACGTCACAAAACTCACAAAATAAGTAGGTTGCAAGTTGCAAGTTGCAAGTTTTAGTTCGTTTTAGCAATATTTCAAATTAATATTTGATTTTTTGTGTTATTACAATACTCGTAATCCAAGAGCTCATTGAAGCGCTTCAAAATCACCTAGGGTATTGGCGGAATCTACATATATGAAGCGCTCACAGCGACATCTACCGCAAGTAGATAAAATCTTCTTAACCAGCACCAAAATCTCAGATCTTATTGCGAAATCATTCGTCTTGGCGATGACGTAGCCACTGCCGTGTCCCCAGATAATGCGTTTTTGTTGAAAACAATATGTTCATAAAGCGCGAGGGTAACAAAATAAACTGAAATCTAACTAAATATGAAAACCACGACCAAGTCCTCAAGAAATCAATTTCCGCAATCTAATGCCAGTTAAATTGACAACATTGAAAACGTATATTAATGAGCTGGAGGCATAATGAAAATCCGATGACTTACAATCGCCCACTCGCCGAGAGACCAATTAGTTTCTGATTTATGGTGAATGGAGGTGCTTTATTTATTTATTGGTGAAACAAATGGGGCGAGTAATTGATAAAATTGGCGACTTGGACGGCGCACTGCCGGATGAGTTTACGATGTGTCGGAGAATATAGAATACATAGATCTTCAATGTCTGGTTGCGTACAAAATTAATACTTATAAATTTTGTTTATAATATATAGGTAGTATAGTCAGCATCATTAGACTGCACGTCAAAGGTATGTAGTATGTACCATTCTCTAATAACTTAATAAAAGAGATTTAATATCTTTATACAAGGTGTAATAAAAATAGTGGGGTTCCGTTCCGTTCCGTTGGGGTACCCATATATTCGGTATCGGTTTTTTGATTAGAAAAAACTGGACGAGAAAGAAATAAATCTATGGGGCAGGGTCGTCCAAGTCGGCCAACCCTCCATACAAAGGCCAAAAATTATACGTGCCAAACATTTTTTCTTCTTTTTCCTAGCCAGAATACGATACCGAATATGCTCTTAAACGGATCCCCATTATTTGTGTTACAGCCTGTATTTAGAACAATTAGATAGTACTTATCAGATACTAGGCAGATATTAGACATTTTTCGCGCGTTGTTTCATCTGCTACTATTGATGCTGACTGTACTTTATAGTTTTATACTTTTTTTAAGTCCCTGTTACAGCATTTATAACTTTAGGATGCTAAATTATAACTTTAGGATATTGAAATAGCTTCAAAATAAACTGATTAACCCACAGCTTATTTTGTATCCTATATTTTTCTACAATACGCCTGAATTATTTATTATCTCGATTTTATTTCTGGGATAGTTTGACAGAAAATCTCCGTAAGTCATTCCTATTGATGCTTTCCCGGGGTAAAATGGGAATCTTTTAAGAATCCTTGGAATATTTTGTATAGAAGCAGCAACGCTCATTTGACTTCCATGAAGTTGCAAGCATCTATGATATGATAGCTGAGTGCTTGCGGATGGTAAGGATAACTCATACTATATATGAATACAATAAAGTCAATAAGGGACCGTTCCTCATTATAAATGCAATACGACCTCCTCATGCCCATAACCCGTTAGTCTGTCGGGTCCTTTATCTAGCCTGTAAGTAACTACATATGTTAAATCACTTATATTTAGTCCTATCTTGAACGTGAAGATAGGGTTAAGAGGGCTGTCGGGTTTATTCAGGGAAATGATAAAATAGTACCTAATAAAAAACAAAGTACGGGCTACTTTGAAAAGCTTGGGTAGCCTTAAATTGTTGATAAAACCTTATTAATAAACTGTTGTTTAATATGACGAAAAAAACATTTCTGAAATAAATATTTTTTTTTTGTTGGAAAGATATTAAAAAGAATTTCGTTTTTGCGAAGTATAACGACAATGCCATTTCAGGGTTCAGATGATTCTATTACGAGTTGTGACACAATTTCTAGACTTTATAATCTCACGATTTTGATATATAAAAGAATGCTTGAATGCGAGTATATATTATTTTAATTAACCTCTTTATTTCACTACTAGGTAATAGCGCATCCTAGTACCTTATACTCCCCTCCTCCTCTCCTCTCCCTCTGGGTTCGAATCCCGGCAAGGGCATTTATTTGTGCGATGAGCACAGATATTTGTTCCTGTGTCAAGGATGTTTTCTATTTATTAAGTATTTATTTTATTAAGTATCCAAGTACCCTTAAGCTCATTAAGGACCTTTCAAAAAGGTTAGCAGAGGTCACCGGCGACCGCAGAGTTGGCAGCTTCCTCGCTCAAAGAATTAGTCTTGCAATATAGCGAGGAAATGCTGCCCGTATCTACGATATTTTTTAGTATTTTATTTTAAGTTTAGTATTATTTCTTTTTAGATTTAGGTTTTAAGTTTTATAGTTTAATTATATATAATACTAATAAATTCACTGTTATTATAAAAAAAAAAGTATTTATATATTACATATATATCAGTGTCTGAATACCCACAACACAAGCCTTCTTATGCTTACCGTGGGACTTAGTTTGTGTATTTATTTTATTTTATTTATTTATGGTGAAGGCTTTCGTCTTTCCAGTCGCTTTTCAGTGAAGGAAAACATCGTGAGGAAACCGGACTAATCCCAATAAGGTCTAGTTTACCCTCTGGGTTGGAAGGTCAGATGCCAGTCGCTTTCGTAAAGACTAGAGCCTACGTCAATCTCGGGATTAGTTGCCAAGCGTACTCCAGGCTCCCATGAGCCGAGGCAAAATGCCTGAACAACGCGAGGAAAAAGAAGATGATGGTGAAAGCTTTCGTCTCTGTGGTCAGCAACATCTTGCGAATCCCAATTAATGCTTCTATTAAGGTGTTCCCCCATCCTGTTTCTCGATCTCATCTAGGTCATCTGTCACGGCTCATAGCGCAGCCAGCAGACATGTCTAGCCCAATGTGATCACCAGGTCTACATTCTGCTGGATACCATTGAAACATTTAAAGCATAAGTTCGACCTCAGAACTGTAGTAACAGCTGTAGGTCGAACTTGTGTTCACCAAACGATGGGATGGTATCAGTCCAAGTCAGCCCCTTAACGCACATATTATAATTATTATAAGGGAATAGGCGTATCTTCGATTATTCAAATGAGTACCAGAGTAAAATAACTTAGATCTATGTTTCTTGGTCAATAAGTAATACTTATAGATATGTATCGTACGTAAGATAATACTTAAAATAATAGCGCCTGGCCATATTTAAATGAAAATAAAATCATGTCTAGAATAAATAAGTTTTGCAAATAAAGTAAATATAATATAATTATAGCGAAGTTGTAAATGAAGCTCAACCCGTTACATTATTTTGATGTTTTTTACAGGTAGCTACGCAGTTTCATAAGCTAAGTGCTAGAAAAAGACAATAAACAAAATAATAGCACTAAAAATAATTAAAAAGGTGCAACAAAGCTAAAAAAAGAACGAATTAAAAATGTTGGTTAGCTTTTATATATCTGAAATAGAGTGTAAATCTAAAGTTTTATTTCTGTTAGCGACGACTGTTTTCTGTAATAAAATGATTTTATTACCATTAAGTTTAATACGGTAAGTGCCGGTTTGGTTCCTTTAATTGATTAGGGGGTAATTTTGGGCTTTAATAAAATTAGCGATAAAATGCTGAAATCACAATAACATGTTGGTATTTTGTAAGAGCGCAAACATCAGCCAGTGTAAAGTTATTTTTAGTTTATTTCTTTGTTATGTGAAAAGTAATGAATTTTCATATAAAATCAGCCATATTAATATCTTTTCTTGTGGAATTGATTAAAAATTAGGTTAATGACATCAACTTTAAAAAAACCCCGACCGATTTAATATAGGTATGTAGTACGTACTGTACTATTATAATATTTAAATAATGTTTTATTCCTGCTATTGTCTATCTTGACAAGTAGTTCCATCCTCCTTGTTACTGTTATTCGCGAATAATCCCATGACGAATAAATGTGCAGTCGAATAATTATTTAGATGAAAAACTATTAAAATCCCAATTCTGCTTCCTAGTCAACCGGGTCGGGCAATTTATGATTGGTTTATAAAAAAAGTGATATGACTGACATTCTCTAGTTGAATGAAATACTTTCTAATAAATCTACTATAATTAACTAAATAGCAGGGGGCCGATACCCGATCCTCATAATCAGAAGGTCCTTGAACCTGAATATTGACCTAATTCCCATAATTTCCATGTCAAACGTCTGTAAATCATTACGGGAACTGGGTATTAAATTAATGATAGTGTACGATTGAGATATAAATTTACTTGTCATAATTAATAGTTATTTATTATCGTAATGCCCTGTATTTAAGCGCTTAATTATGTTATTAGAACTTAATCGTAGTGAGCGTAAAATTTGTTTAAATTTAAATTATCTATTACCATCATTGTGTAATACGTTTACAATGTACGTAATGGTACAATTATGGTATTTTAGAAACGACGAAAAAATGACTGTGTATGTGTATTTATGTGTATACTTTCTATGGAAGTGATTTTACCTATTCGTTTTGTAGAGAAAAATACTTCAACTTTTTCAGGAAAATAGGCATTTGAGAAATAAATACCAGGAAAATTGTACCCTGTGAATCCAATATACTGTATCTGTCTATCGAAGTTACAGTGTACCTATATTATTGGATTCACAGGGAACAGTTATAAAATATGTACAACGACTTGTATTCTGCTAAAATAACGCATACATGCGATACACTTACTAAATCTATGCACGTGTGTGGGTGATGCATAGTACACGCACTGTAGACTGTAACCAATCATCAATTATTGACGATTTCATTTAATCTGTAGTTTTGGAACATACCTACGTGTTTTTTTTAGTGATTCAAAAAATTACACAGCATTACAGCGAACTAATACACTGTGAAATTTAAAATAGATAGTATTACACAGGCTAGGTTTATCATAGTTACGGTTTTAAGGAGATAACATAAATTACAAATGTAAAAATGTAACGAATAGTAATAAAAACTAAAGATAAAGACACAATAACCAGAAATTCTAAACAAAGGTTTCTATTTAAATTATTATTTTTAGCCCTATTAAAATACCTTAACATAAACATTAGATTATTAGTCGAAAACATGCCTAGACCTTGAACATTCCTACTAATTAAAATGACCAAAAAACGGCAACTAGGTGGTCTCAAAGCTGGAACATCGAAAGTTACGTAACGGTCTGAGAATACTCCACATATCCCATATTTTATCATCAGTCGATATATTCTAAATAGTATCTCATTAAAATACCATCTTGATTTATTTGGTTCTAATCTTCTACAAATTATGGAAGCGTATAATGTAATGATGTGATAATTCAGATCTCTCGTAATGTTATCTCTGATCTTCGTTATTTCAAATGGAATTATGTCTTATCCTCATAACATAAGGTTTATTATAGCAAGTGATCTTATAAGAAATAAGCGTTTAATACGGTGTAAGATCTTCAATTACCTTTGTAGTTGTAATGAGATTATATAAATTATGATTTAATAATATCGGTTAAGCTGTTATAGAAAATGTGGGAAGCTATATTACGTACCGATTACTGTACAATAAATTTAATGTTTAAAAATAATAGTTCCCATTTTCAAGAGTAGTTTTTGCTTCGGGATTTAATTGTTTGTAATGTCGGCTAAATTTAATCTAATCCCATTATTCCAGTAATTTAATAGGACGATTATTAAGTAAATGTTATATATTTAAATAAAAATGCTACGAGTATAGCCCATAGTGAGAGAATAAGTCCGTTAAGTTACGTAATTTCTTGGGAATGCAATTTAGAGCTTTTCGTTTAATATAATTAACTCTTCATATTTGTGAAAAGCGAGCGAGTAGTTTTAGATATATTTTATATAATTTTCAATCTTACTTTATTAATTACCGTTAATTTAATTTTAATAACTCGTAAATCTGGTGACATCTACAAAATTCATTATAAATAGGTAAATATAAGTGTCCTTATGTGTAAGTATAAGTATACTTACATACATTTTTACGATGCAGTTTCGAATAACAAGATTAGAATACCTTCGTATTTTTTTTACAAAAGGGTAATAATGACCACCATTAAAAATTAGTCGACTTTCGCTTTCAATACTATCTGTCATTGTTCCCATTGTCAAAAATAACGTCAAATTAGTGTAATTACGTTCAATTTACAAAACCAACAACCGCATAACAAACCAATGCAACATACGCCAGTAACTAGACCTTACGGTAAACTAGTATTATGCGAGTAAATCAGAACCTTGTTTTGATTTCGATAGGGTCCAAAGTTGAAGAGTAATATGGGATTGTTAGGGTACTTACACATGAGATGCAACGACTGCTCGTTCAACAGGTATGGGGTATATAATAACGCTTGTTGAGAGAGAAAGAGAATATGTCTAAATTTGACAGATGTGATTAGTACAAATCGACTTAGTCACGTATGTAATACCTAGATAATATAATCTCTTGGGTATTCTTACATTACCGTATGTAATTTACCAGTCGCTTTTCGGTGAAGGAAAACATTGAGAGGAAACCGGACTTATCCCAACCTCGTCAAGTTTACCCTCTGGGTTGGAAGGTCAGATGGCAACGCTTTCGTAAACATAATCCTACGCCAATTCTTGGGATTAGTTGCCAAGCGGATCCCAGGCTCCCATGAGCCGTGGCAAAATGCCGAGATAACGCTAGGAAGAGAGAGAGAGAGATTCTGAAACAACATATATCTACATACCAGACTCCTGGCTCCTTAAGCCAGTTGAGGGTAGATGAAAACATTACACGATCAAATAATGTAGGTTAAAGTCAGCTCGTTCAGTGACAGATCCAGGTTAAACATTAATTATTATAACTATCCGAAAATATCCAACGACGTGGAAATAACGGGTTTATTAGAAACTAACAACGAGAATCCGGTTCACTTGGCGGTAATGGTGGCACAGAAGCTGGGTGTGGAGCTAGAGCCGCAAGATGTGGTTAGTGCAGAACGCGTTGGTGTGAGGCGCGCGCCGAGCGACGGCGCCGGAGTCCAGGGCGGCGACGGTACCGCCGGGCGCCCCCGCGCGCTGGCGGTGCGGCTCACACGGCGCGTCCACAGGGATAACTTGCTGCGCGCGGCCCGCCGGACCCGCGGCGCCGACACTTCCGGCTTCAACCTGCCCGGCCCGTCACGTAGATTCTACGTCAACGAGCGTCTGACGCGTACCAACCGACAGCTATTTTATAAAGCTCGCCAGGAAGGATCCCGCCTAAATTGGAGATACATCTGGACCCGTGACGGCAGAATATACGCCAGGCGCCAACCGGATACTTCGTCTCATAGGGTGCGTTGTGAAAGAGATCTCGAGAAGGTTTTTGGTGTTTCACCTGTTTGACTCTAATGTGTATCCATAATGGGTTATATTTTGTCACTCGTGTTAGTTTAATAACATTTTTTAAATTAGTAGCCGCCATAGAGTTAACATATTTAATATATTTTTGTGCTCTAACTACTTGTTGCGACCTACAGTCTATAAAACCAATTAATATGTTTAGTACCAGTCCTATTCACGTAACTTACATAAGTATTAAACTGAACAAGTGCTGTAAATTCATAACAAAACTATGTAATATTAACTTTCAACTATATGATTTTGAGCAAGCGGTTTGTACCCTAATACCATATATACAAGTATATATCATATTACACACATACTACACTTTATCTGTCCCGCAACTTATACATTATACCTGTACTCCGTTATATAATAATATACACTTCTCGGTTTATTATTATATTATAATTGTTTTAATAACATACATATCTAGTTCCAGACATCAAATTAACCTAACAAGCGCTAAAACGATTCTGCCGAGTGTACCTGTCGCTTTATATTTAGTATATGTTAAAGTTCTTACCATTGAACTCCTACAGGATAATTTATTAATTTGGCATAGGCGCGGTTAAGCAAAAAAACTTAAAATTAGGATTCCTTAACGCAGGTTCTCTCGGAACTAGTCACAATGAGCTTATAGTTGCTGTTGAACAAAGTTATATAGACATAATGGCCATCAACGAAACCTGGCTACACGAGGGGGAGGAGGGGCGGGCGCCGGTCATACCTAACTATCGCCTGCGCCACATCCCGCGGCCGCGCTCCGTGCGCGCGCGCGGCGGCGGCGTCGGCTTCTTCGTCAAGAATGGAGTTGAGGCTCGACGCTACGCGCACCCGCCCGATATGGAAGTTGAACAGATGTGGCTCAAGTTATCAATGAATGGTTTAACTCTGTTAATAGGAACTGCATACCGACCGCCATGGTTAAGTATCGATACATTCATTGACACAATGACTGATACTATTTCTTCGTTTTCTAAATTTGATTATATTGTGTTAATGGGAGACTTCAATATAAATTTATTGAATAATGATAGAAATGCCTCTAAGCTCAAACTGTTATTTACTTATTTTGATTTAAAACAACATATTGACGTACCCACGCATTTTACTAACAATAGCAGTGCCTTAATAGACGTGATATGTAGTAATTGCCTCGTTACTAAAACTCAAGTAAATTATATCCCGACTTTGAGTCACCACGCATTCTTATCTTGCGAATTGAATATTAGAAAATGTAAACCTCTGCCACAAAAAATATGTTTTAGACCACTTAAGGACATTGATCAGGAATTATTTAATCGATCGATTGAATCTATTAAGTGGGAATGCATATCCGAGTTAATGACTGTTAATGACATGGTAAATACCTTCAATTGTGTAGTCCTATCCCTACTTGACGCGTATGCGCCTCAGAAAGTAATTTTAATTAGAGAGAGGAGCTATCCATGGATAACTCCCACGATCAAGGAAATGATGCGTTTACGTGACGAGGCACATAACACGTATAAAGCGTCTGGACTAGATAGAGATAAATTGTATTATCATGAACTGAAAAAATGTGTAAATAAAGCCTTATTTCATGAAACGCGTGCGTATTTTAACCAATATATTAATCAAAATGCCAGCAACTCTCGAGCTCTTTGGAATAATCTTAAGCGCACTGTCAGAATAACTAAAAAATCACAAGAATCAGAAATACCTTCACATTTACATGACCCTGAACGTATCAATTTACATTTTCTGGAAGTTGCAGGTAACGTGGCAGCACCGCAATCATATCTTGCTAAATTTGAAACCAGTCGCTTTCATGATTCGACCTTCAGATTGGAGCCAGTGGGAGAAGACCTTGTACTTAAAATAATCAAGACCTTAAAATCGTCCGCTCTGGGAGATGACGGTATCTCTTTAGACATGTTGCTTCTTACCCTTCCCCATTCTCTAGGTGCAATCACTGCAATTATTAACAAATCTATTTCTACCTCCGTTTTTCCTGACGCCTGGAAGGTTGCATTGGTAACGCCGCTTCCTAAAACAAATAATGTCACAAGCTTTAAAGATTTAAGACCGATTAGTATACTTCCGTGTTTGTCCAAAATACTTGAGCGCGTGGTATACATGCAACTGTCAGCTTTTCTCGAAACAAATAAAGTTCTCCCAACCCTGCAATCTGGTTTTCGCAAATCTCGTAGCACGACGACGGCACTCCTAGATGTAGTTGATAATATTTTGTCAGCACAAAACGAGGGTCATAGTACGATATTGGCACTTTTAGATTTTTCACGTGCTTTTGATGCCATAAACACGCAATTATTACTATCCAAAATGAAATACTATGGTTTTGAGTCAGATACGGTCGCATGGTTTGCCAGTTATCTTAGTGGCCGCACGCAAGTAGTTCAAATCCCAAACAATACTAGTTTATATGCAAAATCAAAGCCATCTGTCGTCTCCAGAGGTGTGCCGCAGGGCTCAATCCTGGGTCCGCTCCTTTTTATTCTCTACACAGCTGATGTCAGTGGTATCATTGAGAATTGTAATTTTCACCTTTACGCTGATGATATCCAAATTTACATATCTTTCGACCCAATTGAAACTGGTTATGCCGTTGACAAATTAAACAAAGATCTTGAGAATATTACAGCCTGGTCCGAGTCAAACTGTTTAGTATTAAACCCTAGTAAATCCAAAGTTATGTTTTTTGGTTCCAAGAAACAGATTAACCAGGTGGAAAACCATCAACCGATTATCATTATCTCGGGAAATGAGGTAGAACGTGTATCGGAGGCGCGAAATCTGGGAGTTTTGATGGATGAGTCATTGCGTTTCGAGGGTCACATAGCGCAAATTGCGAAGAACGCATTTTACAGACTTAAAGTACTTTATCGGATTCGCGATTTCCTTAGTGTTGATTTGCGAATTAAGTTTTGTCTTTCATTAGTACTCTCTAAATTTGATTATGCTGATGTCGTTTATGGCCCACGTTTATTAGCTAGTACAGACCGGATGGTGCAAAGAGTGCAAAACGCCTGCACACGTTACTGTTTTGGAGTCGCCCCGCGAGAGCACGTGACGCCATACTTGAACTCAGCACGTATTCTTAAAATGTCATTACGCAGAGAATTGCATCTTTCATCTCTGTTATTTGGTGTTTTTAAAACGTCTAAACCAGAGTATCTATTTAATAAGTTTAAATTTCGTGGTAGCAGGTCAAGCTTGTATGGAATCAGATCGGTTTGCGATGATTTGTTACTGCCTCGCTGTCACTTTGCCGTTTTCAAAGGTAGTTTTAAATACTCAGCAACAAAATGCTGGAATAACTTACCGCCACCTATCAAAAACTTAAATATAATTAGTACTTTTAAATTAAAACTCAAACAACAACTTCTAGAATTTCAAAGCAAGCTACCTCCTGGTACTAGAGTAAAACCGTCGTATCTGTAGTGGTCGAAATCGTTCTTATGCGCCGTTCAACTTTGTTAATCTCGGTACTTACTTATAGTAAAATTATTACATTCATGTTATTTATCTCCTCAATATATACTTTATTACCCAACGTATTTATTTAGCCTAAACATTAAACCTACTATCACATATGTCAAAGTATCATACAGTATAATCTTATAAATATATCCATAAACATAAACATATATTTGCATACCTATATTATTTTTTACACAAACAGTCTTAGCCATACAGTTTCCGACAAGCAGCAAGTAAATTCGTATTGTACGAAGGGTCGGCCTGAAAACCAGCGTTGTAGTAGGTAAGCCTGCTGCAACACATGCTGAGGTTCGCTCCTTTTTAGCATCATAATTTTAAAAGTTTTTTATATCTACATGTAAACATAAATTTGTGCCTAATTAAGTTTCATTTTAAGGCTTGTAATGTTTTGTAGTATTGCCTGTAAACATGTTTCAATGTGGTGTTAAATAAAAATATTCTATGTCTATGTCTATGTCTAAAATTAACAAAATGTTTGTTTACTTTTATTTAAATATTTAAAGATACAGAGTATAGGTAAGTATATTACGTAAATGTTCATGCCAAGTTTCATGTAATTTAAGCATGTTGTTTTAAAATAAGCACGTAACTTCAATTGTATAGCGGTTGTTAGATTCATGTGGCTTAAAGCCTGCGATTAAGCATCACTGTCATGTGTAAACAGCCTAAGGCGAAACTGATTGCAGCTACTATATGCGCGAGCGCGAAGCGTGTCGCATTGTGCGCGCGTCCGGTGGTTAACTAGAGCCCGTGGAACGAATGGCGCGGGTTTTTGCAAATGACATTATGAGCTAAAGCTATGGAATTGGTTATAAATAGATCATCCTCTGCCTGGGTATATGTCCCAGACATATATGCCAGGCAGAAGAAACCTCTGTTTCTTATAGGCCGGCGCCCCACTGCAGCGCACGCTATGTACACGACCCACGTTCCTATGCAAAATTTCGTGGGCTTGCCCACGGTTTGTATTAAAACGTGGGCCGTGGATGTAGCGTGCGCAGCAGTGGGGCGCCGGCCTTATTCTAGATATTGAAATGTCATGACTTAGGTACTTGAACTCTTTAGTATAATTTTAATATAGTGCTAAAATTTGGTATTGGGGGATTTTCAGAAAAAAATTACCCGTTTTGCCTTACTTATCCATAATCCAAAAATCAAAATTGTTTAAAAAAAAATAAAAAAAATTGTTTATTTCTTTCAAACACCATGACAAATATTACAATGGCTGGTGTCTCCTTGGAAGTTATTTACAAAATAACCTGTGCTAGGAGGCACCGCTCTTCCATAGCTAAGTACAGTCTGTATTTTATTTTCACATATTGTTAATTTTGATTAATTATTAATTATCCATACAAAATTCATTAGTCAGTTTTATATCTAACGGTCCATACAACATGTATGGTTAACTGCGTTACAAAACTGACAATTAAAAGTGGGATTTTTTTTTATTGCTTAAATCGATAATGCTCGTGATTCTGAATAGAAATAACTCTAAATTTGTTCGGTTTACAAAAAGTACAGGGTACACTTTTTTGTGAAAATGCCCATTGATGATATCTTTATTACCGATCCATTACTAAATATAGAATTAAAAATATCTTTGAATTGACATCTTTATTCTTATGAAATCTATTAAATTTAGGTGAGTGAATTGTCTTAATGAATTGGTATTTCATAAATTAGCTTTATGCAACAAAAGAGGCGAATCATTCAATCATTTGGCCAAAATTTAAGAACTTAAAACTGACGTTAAACAATTTTGCTATGCATTTATATGAAGATGGTAAACAAAGAGCATATAATCACTACGTTATGGTAAATAATATGTGTACTTCCCCGTCTGATTATAGTGACAGATTTTAACCACGCATTTCTGTGGCCAAAAGAAGGAAAAAATGTTATGTGAGCTCAGGTCTATATAGAGAAAAAATATTTTTTTTTGGATTCTTTGAATGTATTTGTACATAAGTAAACAATGTTTTTAAAAAACTGTCACTTAAAATGAATTTCACTTTTTTTTTTCGTAAAACCTAGTTTTTGTAAAGTATTGTCACTTTTTGACACCAATCAATATATTAATATATATTTAGATTACATCCCAGAGTGGCAACATTTCCATCAAAAAGGTGTTTTGCACTAAGATCAATAAAATATATTGTTTTAATTGGTGTTAACTCTGTAACTAGATAAATTCCAGAAAAATGTATACTTAGGACATTTTAGTCTTTAAATATGATAAGGAATATACTGTTAAAATCTTCCGGGTTCCTCGGGAACATCGTGTATCAAATGAACGCATGCAACTGCAACGCATGCGGTATCCCGAGGAGCACGTTTCCAAGGCCTGCGTGGATGCTCGAGTTGGGCGTGCAGCGTCAAGTTAAACATATACAAAGGTATAGAAACGGCCTTAGTGCACGCTGCTCAAATCACTTGTAATCCCGACGCTACGCTGCACGCCCCGCCGAACGCTCCGCTTCGAGCGTCCACTCAGGCCTTACACAGAAGAGTAGTAACTTTGCATTCCAGGTTCAACCAAGATGACATTTCGCTGTGTCCAACCTCCATGGTAGGTAGTATAAGTAGTAATGATGCTTTATTTACAAATACTGGAACTAACTACGAAAGAATAACAATACAAATTCGTTAAGCACACGAAACAAAACAGGTTACAGTTGTAATGATATACCAGTAACAAGATACTCAGTTCCTTTTTTGTCCATTTATAAATAGGTAGGTTGCTCTGAATAGGATTATACGTAGGTACAATTGACACATACATGTAATATGATATTTTAAAGAACGATTATGTTACAATTAAATTGAGCCATAGGAAACTGACATCAGTGATTGAGACACAGTACTTATAAAAAATCCCTTTTAATGAAATAGGTCACATTTAAAGTACCTTTTTAAAGACTAGTTTCAACAAACTTTAGTACTTTGATTTTAGTACTTTGATCAGTATGTATGTCACTTTATTGAATATAAACAAGTTTACATAAAACAGACAAACCTAAGTAAAAAAATGTTATATGTCCCAAGGCGAACTTATCCCTGAAAGCTGTTTCCAGAAAACCTTTGAGAACATGTGAATGGAAAAAACGGTTACGTGTGTAACCTGCCCTAATGACATTACAATTCTTTAGAACACATTGATGATAAATTAAAAAACCAAATATAGGGACCGTGCGCGTTGGAGGGTCTGCCATCTTGTGGCCTGAATCGTAACCATAAACATGCACATGTACACGTCACGTGTTTTCTTGTGCATAGTAGATTCTGCCATCTTGTGGACTACATCGGAACAAAAAACATCACATTTACGCCTCGCGCCAAAAATCTGACGGCTTCTGTGCTGCCTTCTACAGTTCATGCACGCTCCCTGTAGTTATTTCTACGCGCTACACCGTGCAGGTCATGTACGTATAATATATATTGTACAAAGCAAATGCAACCGCATTTCTGCCCGATACCGTTACAAGGAAAAACAAGGCTTGCTACTGAACTGAGCACATTAATACCCAAGATGACAGCACTACAGTCACAGCAAAACGAGAAGTACGTAAAACGCCGAAGGCCTTACGCGCCGAGTCGATGTACTTAGTACACAGTCAAAGGCATAGTACGGATTGCGTGTACCTTACGGCTAATACCACCCAACCAATAGTCCAGTAGGTACGAGTATTCCGAGCATGGTCCACACATTCATGACGTAATTATGTCTTTCCCAATCCTTTTTTGGTGTTGTCTGAGTTTTTTCTCTCATTTATGAATGAAAATATTTTGCCCCAGAACTGTAAAATTTAAATAATAGTCATATCTGAACGAAGATATTCGAGTCAGTTTTGGAAAATGGGAGCTTTTGGACCAATAATTGGGGTGCATGGTCGGGGGGCAAGGGGGCAGCTGCCCCTTTAGAGAACAAAATTTATAACTATATGTATGCTCCTTCCCCTCCCCTTGTATTGGCCATCGGCTTTATGAACTAGAATCACTCAAGAATCACTCTATTGATAGGTGAAAACCGCATGAAAATCCGTTCAGTAGTTTTTGAGTTTATCGCGAATCTACATACTTACAGACAGACGCGACGGGGATTTTGTTTTATAAGGTGTAGTGATCTAGATAGAGTTAGACCGAGCTAAGTTGGCAGCGATTTTGATAACACAGACTGTGCAAGTGTAACTTTAAACGTCAAACTTCTATGTAATTATGACATTTTAAATACACTTGCACACAAGTGCTATCAAAATCGCTGCCAAGTTAGCTTGGTCTTATTCTATCAATTTACCTCAAAATTTGTTACAAAAGATACGACATTTATTTAGCAAATAACGTAAAGTTAATGGCAAAATGACCTACTGTTTGAAAGTTTAAATACCTAATATAACTATATAACTCGTTGTGATACTATTATGTAGGTATATTTCAAACCGCAACCTTAGTCTAGTTGCATATTGTTTAAACTGTGACTCATTTTAGTTTTACGAAAACGGGTGTTCTGTAAAATCCCTTAGCTATCTGAGCCTTCACCGAGGTCATCTGCACAGGTCAGGCGACAGTCTGTAAAGCTAGGTAAATAACTTTTTTTGTAATACAGCTGCTCTTTATTGGCACAATTGGTGCATAAAATAACAGTAGATAACTTATTTAAACTGAGGGTTTCTGCTTTTTTTAGAGGTTCTAAATCATAAGTTATTTACTGAGCTGTGTGTCAGCTTAGTTTGTCTGTGTGACTAGATTTGTGATACTTGTTAGACTGATTTTTGACACCATTCTAAAAATTTCGTGGGGCAATGTTTGAACATACCTCCTTTGTATTATATAAAATTCTCATGATTAATGCAGATTGTTGATTTAGTCACCTGCAATAATTTACGAGGTGAATATATAGGTCATACTAAGCAACTTTTAGTATGAGTCTACCCCGAAATATAAAAAAAATGGTAAAAAAAATTATGTAAATTCTTTTTTCGCGATTTCGAGGTTGTTCCCACCCATAGTAGTTAAAAGTTGCTCAGTATGACTATCTACATATATATTCACCCCGTAAATTATTGCAGGTGCCAAAATGAACACCCTGTATAAGGGTAGCTACCTAAGACGCGTTAAGAAGTGCAAATTATTTTCGCCACACCTGACAGATGGCGCTGTGCGTTTCACGTTCAGTTAGCGCCATTTATTACAGTAGGGCTAAAATGGTCGATTTTTTATCCTCTGTCATCATGCCTGTCACTTTCTAACAAGTATGTATGTGCGAAAGTGACGCATGATATGACAAGTGATAAAAATGCGACTATGATACCGCCGCAGGTATCAAATTTGAGGTTACAAATATACAACACATATTTTTTTTTTTTTTTTTACTTTGTGTAATTCTATTTATTGACAATAACAATATACATAATGGATAACACATATTAATTAGTTATATGCCTGACAAAGTATTTAATTGACATATCGAAATAATCATACAACATCTACATCAGCCTATGTAAACAAATAATATGCATGTTTTATGACAATATTGGCCAGAACTGACATTTGGCAATAACTGTCAACAGGTAATGGCAAAAAGTGCTCAGTTAATGCCATAAGTACATTAGTGCGCCGTAAAGGCACTGGTTAAGTACAGAATTATCAGATGCTGTCGTCGATTAATGTTATTATATTTATTATATATGTTACAATCCTATCCTATTTATAGTTAGTTAGTCGGCATTGACTTTGCCTGCGAAGCAAGCGGTTCAGGGTTTGAATCCTGGTAAGGGCGTTCATTTGTGTGTTTATTATATATATTTGCTTCTGAGTTAAGGAGGTTTTCTATGTATATAAGTATTTGTTTATATATTATTTATATCGTCGTCTAGGACCCACAACACAAGCCTAGCCTAAGTGGGACTACTGACCATAGGCCAACCATAAAAGGTATATATTGGGTATATTAAAAGAACCTACTTTAGGTATTAAGCTGAAATAATGGAGCTGATAGTAAAAACAGACAGGAGTTGCAGACGTACATAGGCTACGGAGACTGCTTATCATCAGGCGGGCCGTATGCTTGTTTGCCACCGACGTAGTATTAAAAAAAAAAAACACTAGTTCTCGTCGCGAATCATATATTGCAAGTGATTGACATTAGACAGTTGTACAAAAACATAACAAATTCAAATGTGTCATAATACGTGTACTATGTTCGAGCATACAAATATCTACCGCGAACCACGTTCGACGTGTTGCCTCCCTGTCACACTTGCGTACAAATTATCAAGTGCGACAGAGAGGCAACACGTCGAACGTGGTTCGCGGTAGGCCCTCAGGCCTCCTCTAAAACCGTTTTGGCGACAGTCCCCACGCTAATCCACAGGGCCGGATTTAGGGGAGGGCAACCGGGGCTACTGCCCCGCGCCTCCACAATAGAGAATTCGGTAAATTTACCATTTTATTTGGAAAAAATTTGGGGCCAGGGAGCCTCCACTCCTTTATTGCCCGAGGCCTCCAGACCTCTAAATCCGGCATTGCTAATCCAACATACGACATACACGACATTTTTATTTTACTTTACCTACTACACACGTCTTCTTTAGCTTTACTTATAAATATTTTTTATGTCCAAAATTCGTAAGAATAAAAAAACAGTCGTCCATCATCCATGAGGCCAATTCGGACGTACACGTTGACATTAAAATCATATCGAAATGAAGTAGATTAGTTATCATTCACGCGTGAATTTCGCTCGTCCTTGTCCGTACATGTATTGGCGCAAGCGATATGCACGGGGAAATGATGACATCATTTAGATATCATTTTGATGCCAAAATGTAAGTTTGAATTGGCCTCTTTGTCTACTCAACGGTCAGAGACATTTCCATATTAAACGCCCTACTTATTATTAATGATTATTATATATTACTATTATCACAGTATTTGTCACTCCTCGATACAGTATCTGTTCGACTGCATACTAATAGTCTGTAATCGTGTAAGTAATGTCTCCATCGTGGTACAGCCAGGGCTGATTTAATAAAACGCCTCCATGACTCACGAGATAAACTATCTACTTTCATGTTATTTAATAGACATTCTGATATGGAAGCGTACTTGTACGTGACATGCCTTATTTGTTGTTTTTCTGTCGTAGATATTTTCCATTTTTAGGGTTCCGTAGTCAAAAAGGAACGACAAGGAAAATGCCAGATTATAGAAAACACAGCATCATAATGAGCATGGTTTGAATAAAAATCGATCGCTCTTGCATATTCAAGCGATAGAGAGATGGTTAACAACATTACGATTTCCGGTATTCGCGGTAGGGTCTCAGAAGTGAAAATCATCTCGACTTTATGTGTATGTGCCGGTAACCCGGAGGTTAAACTCTTTAATTTCATGACTTTATTAGTCCATTAATTCGATGGCGTTATTGGAATCGCTATTGAACTAAGTCTCGGACAACGCCTAGACAGACTGAATTAGAAACTAGGTGTAACCAGTGGGGCGACACTTGTCCTTTCGGACATTCTCGGCTCAGCATTGCTCCGAGCAATTAGTAGGGTTGTCACAACTTGACGTCCCTATGCGTGCACGACCACAGAAAAGTTAATGACTCGAATTTTGACAACCCTAAATAGCCGAGAGGGATAGTGCTAAGGATGCATGATTCGTCCCTGAATCGCTGTCAAACTTCGGTTTTGTAGGAAGTGACATTTCTGTACGGTAGTACTATTCTTGATTCTGTGGTGTAAGGGAGACTTGTTGACTACAGTACAAATGAATTAAATAGACATGCACTAATAATACATACTTAATGGGCGCAGCGTCAAATTGAAATTATGAATCATCCAACAAAATAAAGACAAAAAGTAGAAATAAACAAGGAATCAAAATTATCAGCGAAATATTATAGACATATTGACTCGTGTTTATTTAAATAAATGATGCGGTTAAGTAGGTTGATGACCTGACCTCGGAGCTAGCGGTATTGGGTTTGAATCCTGATAAATCCTTGGCGTGACTCATGTGAAAAAAAATTGTTGGGTCTACGACTTGTAATTTATGTCAGCTCTACCTATGAGCAAATTCAAATAAAAATAATTAACTCTCCATATTGCGCCATGCATGGGTATAAAAATGATAAATTAGGTATAAAGCTGTATTTACTTAATCATCATCATCTTCCTCGCGTTGTTCCGGCATTTTGCCACGGCTCATTGGAGCCTGGGGTCCGCTTGACAACTAATCCCAAGAATTGGTGTAGGCACTAGTTTTTACGAAAGCTACTGCTTTAAAGGCCTTATTGGGATTAGTCCGGTTTCCTCACGATGTTTTCATTCACCGGAAAGCGACTGGTAAATATCAAATGATTTTTAGCACATAAGTTCCGAAAAACTCAATATAAATATGTATACGAGCCGGGGTTTGAACCCGCGACCTCCCGCTCTTACCGCTAGGCCACCGCGCTTACACCTGTATTTATTTAATGGTAAAAAACTATTTAGGATGTATATATTAATACAATTGAATAAATCCATTAAGTGGATTTAATGGTTTCAACCACGTATATTAGTCACTCGTTTTGAAAATGAAAGGCCGGCTCTTCGAAACATGTAGGATGAACCGAAACATTTGTTTAAATTCAATTAGGTACAAATGTAGTCAAGATCAATTGAATTGATTGCCATCAAATTTTAACATAGTGCCTACAACAGTTGTTGCTGGTTTTGACGAATTTAATTGACTAATCTATTTATAGGCACATTGTTCCGAATGTCCAGAGGCGTTAAACGTCAATAAATTACTTTGCCAATATAAAGTTGTCCATTTATTTCCAACGCTTTTAAGGTTTTTAATTTAGTTTTAAATTGATCGTAAAACTCAAATGTGAAGCGGACGTGTGTCCATTGCATGGTCCCACGTTATCATCTTTTGTCTGTCCGATACTTCACGCCTTGACTGTACAGTTAAGGCGTCAAGGTATTAAATATTGACGCGGACAAAGTGCCAAAAATATGTGCCCAACCTTAATATAGAGAAATAAACATATACATGTTTTTGGCACTTATATCGGAATATAATATCGGAATCAGTCGTATATAGGAAACTGTAAACACAATATATGTAGGTAATTTGGTATATGTATAAAAATCGTAGGCAGTAATGACTTTACTGTCTACGATTATTTCGCGTCTATTATTTATTTATTTAATCTTTATTGCACAATACATGAAGATACAATTGGCGGACTTAATGCCTTAAGGCATTCTCTACCAGTCAACCAATGGGTTAACTCAGATAGATTAAATAGGTGCAGTGTCTTTTGAAGTAAATTAATTTGTAAACAATACTATATATGGATATAAACTGTATATTAATAAACTTACACATATACTTGATACAAATAAACATACATATATTGATACATACATAATTATATGTACACCAAGTGTGAATCATTAAGTTGATTAAGAAGAAAGTTTGTCAAGGAAATAATTACTTGCGCAACATGCGCTTGAATGTGAATTTGGTCTGCGCTTGTCTGATAGAGATATTATATCACTGGTTTGCACAGCAATATATCTGTTTTCCTTTAAGTGAGTTAGTGTAATATTTAAATATGTAAAAAAATTGCATTGTATTTAAATAAATACATAACGGGCAGTATTAAATTGTTTTTACTTTGTCAGTTTTGTCTTTAATACATGTCCCTTTGTTGAAATGGCATCGAAGTATCAATTAATATTTAAAATGAAACCATCAAAAGTGCCACTTATGGTAGAAGAGTCGAGTTCCGCCGTGGCAGACTATCAAATTCGGACTTAGAATCACTTTTATGGGAAACCAACTTTGTGCATTTCATCGCGGTATCAAGTCGGTACGAAATTTTCTTCAACCATTATGTATTGCACAGTGGTACAGTGGAAACAATTAATTGGCCAAAATCCCATCAGAAACAAACGACGTCATTACTTTATTGTAATTTATTTTTTGTTTATTTCATCTTTAATTTCGGTGCAGTCTTCATTGCCGGTTTTTAATGAGTATGTTTTGAATAAAAATAAATATTTCATTATTTAGACTGTTTGTAATTCATTAACTAATATTTGATCGCGTGATCTTTTTAGAGTTTTTCCTTTTTTATTTTGTTTTAAGGTTATTGAGATTATTATTAACTATCCAGTACGATGTTATATAAAATTCTATAATTTAGTTTGCCATTTGAATCTGTTTATTTCCACAATGGAATGAAAAAACTACAATAGTCTGTTTTTGCCCACTAGAATTTAACAGTATTTCTCCGTTATGAAATAAAACCCTAGGTGAAACTTTTCTATATTTATGTATATGTTACGGTAGGTAGTTACATTATTAATTAAATCACAAAATGAATGAAAAAGTCGACATTCCAGTAGCTCAAAAGGAAGTCGATGGAGTGTGAATGATGGTGATCAGTATTAATCTTGCATGTCTGTGAAGTAATTGCGCTGTTGACAAGGACCGCTGCTGCAATAACATACGACGAAGCATGTCCGTAATTACGTAACTAATGTGATTTTCTTAATTATGTCTACCTTTTATTCCACAAACCCATTGCCCAACGATCTTTGCCAATTTTTTTTATACAGTCTGTCCCTAGCCATTGGACAAAGCCGAAATGTAAATATGCATTAGGGTATTTAGAACCAGTGTACAAAATATTTGAACAATCGGTGTAGCTGTTACGAAGAAATTAACAAATTACGATTTTTTACTTTGGAGCAGCCTGTATGTGTTAGTAGTTCCTGAGGTAATACTCGTTCATCCTCATAGAACAGTATGAAACCTTCTTCGACCTTTTTGATTATCTTTTTTATTTATAACACTAATAAGATTTTGACTTTTGACAAAATTCATCATTGCCGAACATTTTCGAACATAATTATTGTCACAAACACTGCCAATGATTAATAATATTTTTTTTTGTTGTCGATTATTGGAAATAACTTTTGTTTAAAATTTTATTCTTTTATCTCTTATTCTAATGTAAAAAAAAAACGTTACAGTATTCCTGAGAATTAACTCTACGTGGGATTTCAGGGTTTGTCCGATGGCTAAGGACACGCTGTATGTATTTATATTTTGAATATAGTTGGTTTATTTATTTATGATAGGACACAAAGTCCCACAGTAATCTCAATAAGGCTTTATTGCGTATTTTAGGATTAGAAATAAGGTAAGCGCACTGGACGTGTCTTTTTATGAAAAATAAGTCACAGAAAATATGTTATAGTTATAATTCATATACGATCTTTTACATTTCACATTGTTTTGCTTTCATAATGTAATATTAACTTTTTTTAAAGCGTTTTCAAAAATTTTCAATAAAAAGATACGTCAATACTGTTTACTTTTTTTATGATACTATAAACACGATCTAAAGTGTAAAATGAGAGGATTGAATTAAAAAAAAAATTAATTTACAAAAAAAAAACCATTAAACCGATCTGGCTTTTTTGTAAATTAAGATACAATCACGAGGCATTTTAGAAGAATCTGAATCGATTACGAATATAAACAAAAATAGTCTGCATTTGCTCAAATACGTAGTTACAGCCTGCGTATGGTATTTAGTATTTTACGATGAATAACGACAATAATTAGCTCCCAATGGATAATCTACGGTCAGGTTACTCAATACTGGAGAGGAAAATTACACTAAACAGATGAGTATAGACGTTACGAGTACCAACTATCGTGACTTCACAACTTTACCACATCACTCACACGCAATCGAAACCGACGGAAATTGACTGACAGCACTAATCATACACCCATTCCGTCGCTTACGTTAACATTTGCGTTAAAGTTCATCCACTAAACAAATCTCCATAATGAGAAAACGTTAACTTTTGCGTAAACGTCGAAGATGTTTACGGAATCGAAGGGCGAGTAGGCGGGGCTGTTACGATCCAAATTCGAAATGATCCGCTGTCATAACTGAAACCTTTATTAAACTAATTTGAACTTTATGTGCATGAGTTGAAGGTATAATTTGAGTAAGCAAGATAAAGATAAAGGTGATTTCACACTGTCTTTCAAGTTATAGTCCGTTGAAAGGATTGGCAGTAATGATGGGTTAGGCTGCATTAAGTTCGTTCCCAAACCAAGTAAAGCGTTATTTAGTATGCCGTAAAAATCGATGTAACACGAAGTTTTACGGACTTTGACGAAGGTTAGATTGAACTATTTTAAGATATTCAAATTATGGCGGTTTTACGTGTCATCGGTGTATTAAAGTAGTAAAATAAAGGTTTAAGTTTATAGCCACCGCTTAGATTAAATTAAAAACAGCTTTAAAGCTTAATGGGTTGTTTTATAACTTTAGGTTTATGGTCATAAAAGAAACGTTAGTTGAGAAAAAGCTTGTATCTACATATTTCTAAATTGCAAATGTTAATACTACAAAAATAAACCTGTGTAGCCATTTTTTTCCATTTAATGAAATTAAACAGAAAAAAATATCCCCCATGATTGACAACATTCAGAAAATTCTTAATAAAAACCTGTACTATAATAATTGGCCTCAGTTTCGCCATTCAGTGGCATAACAAAAAGCGTTCAAATAACAAACATCTTCACAATTCTAAGAACCCAAAAATGTTAACAAGCATTTTTTTCTTAAAAAAAACATAATTGGCCCAGTGGGCGTACAAACTCTGCAAAAGGAATTACATTCAACGCACGCCTTGACGATACCTTTATTATATAAATAGAGATGGGATCAAGATTATAAGAAGAATAGATACCAAATAATATTTAAAATGTGGAGATAGTTTTGTTATTAACAAAATATAAATTTGAGATTTCTGTCGTTTTGCCGTAGGCTTCCGGCTGCTTTGTATTGCTGTTTACCCACATGTTTTTCTGTTATATATTGGTACGTGTCGTCTTATCTATTTTGCCCAAACTATACGAAAGTTCCTACATGTTTAATAGGTAGAAAGTATACATAATTGGCCTGTACAGTTTACAGTAACAAATAAGTAGAAGAGGTAAATAACAAGCGATCTTATCGCTACAGATCGGTCTCTTCTAGATAACTTTAGAAGTTGAAAATGCGAAATACAGATGTGCAATAAAAACAATGCAACCTTAATAGTTAATAGTTTCACATTAAATTACTTCAGTGCCATGTTTTTTTTTCAATTTTACGTTCAACTAGTCTGTTTTAGTACTAACAAATATTCCATTAGTTTCTTTATAAAAGAAATAAGTAGTCATCTTGATATCCATATTATCTACTAAAATTACTTCTTTTACAGCCAAGTATCCACTAACTAAAACTATAATAACTATTATAACTTTTTCATATTTTGTGTTCTACATTGTATCGATATATGTATATCGGAAGTCGATAAATGAGAACTCATGACAGTTCAAAAAAGTTACAATAATTTCGGTCTCTGGTTATAATATATTTAAAATATCGCGAATGATATAGCAAATTTACGAAATTTAGTAAAAAAAGACAGCCGCTCAAAACTGAACATTTGTATCTGAAAACATTAACAAAGCTAAAATAATCCATAAATGCACCTATTTACCTCTTTTATACCGAAACTACACATTTTCTATTCAGCCCACGTCCTCAACAGGGCGTAGTGGTTTTTGTTTGTTTTGTGTTATTGTAAATCGGTTTTTATGCCCACATCGCGGATTTATTGGGCGTAATTATAGGGTAACGCATAATGCTGTTCATCCTTTTAGTTTAGGGTTCCGTTTCCGTCTTATTATTCAGTAGGATAATGCATCCGTTATTTCTGAGGCATCCCAAATCATTTTTCGAAGTTTTCAAACAGACTACACTGTACTTGAATAACACGTAGAAAATAAATAAAGTTTTGTACTAATTCTGATTTGTTTTATTTTTAACCTAATTCCGATGAGCCGGGCCGAATTTTTGTTTAAGTAGGAGTTTAATAATAACGATTTCATGAAGAAATACAAATCGAATAGAGTTTAAAAGTAATTGACCATAATAAAAAATAGAATAAAAAAAGCAGTAGGTAACTATTAGTAAATGAATGTATCACCTGAGACCAAGTATACTTACTATACTATCAGATTTAGGAACAAGTGTTTTTACTGCACGGAACTCTTACTACATGCTACCTCTCCTAATTGACCGGTTCTTTACATCAATCTCATATCGATGCCTCAATAAGAATGACGTATAACTCGATAATTCGACGTTTATTGACGTTATTTATTACATTATTTCTTATAAGCTACCAATATGAATCTGCCATTATGCAATCATGATAACAAGATGATAATTTAACTAAAATGTGTTCAAAGTAATAATGATAAAGTAATTTTTATAACGAAGTATAAAAGGCTGGTTATTTTGATTAAATTACATAGAAAGGATCGGTCAGTAATTCCAAACATTAGGACAATTTTCCTCTAACGATGATGCAAAGATAATTTAATTACAAACTTAAGAATAAAGTTATAAGTTTGGCACTTGAAGCGTTTTTTTTTAAGAGTAAGCTTTCTATCTTACCGCTAAAATTTTCTGCTAGTTCTGCCAGCATGTTATACCTAGATGCAGCACGTGTTGGTTTTAAAATGATGATGAAGTGATAAGCTTCTTAAGCTAATATAACCAAAATCCACTCACCGAACGCAAAGTAGCACGAAAAACAGTACAATCCACCAATCGAAGTTGCGCTGGGCGCTTCGTGCGCGTTGCGCACTGTGTTGCGCGGTGTGTCCGTCCGGCGCGCGAACCTCTCTGCCCGCCCGCACACATGCCAACATCGTTTCACATCCTAGTTATTTGCAATTTTATCCCACACACACTTTCATATTAACATTATTTCACTTTTTTGTCCGTGTTGTTGTTGCTTGAACCACTGTGTTGAATCACATTGTCGTTACGTCCAGGTAGTGTAAATGTTTCAATATGATCCTGTAAAAATAAAATGTTGTCATTAATGTGTACACCTAGCAAGGCCATTTTATACGAATTCATTCACAAATTTCACAATGTGTCTATGAAATTTTGCAATTCGCTGTACATAAAAAGAAATACCTATACAATATTAAACTATACTGAAATTGATTTTTTATTTTTTCATTGAAATCTCTTAAAATGTTTTGCTGGCTACTGCCAACGGCTTGAGTGGAATAAATCGTAGAAGCGTGATAAGCATCTTGGAAAATTATTATATATACTAATTAAGAAGAAAAGTAGCATTGAATGCGTCTAGTGCTAGCTCGCATCAATTAATATTAATAAATATTCTCAGTCATGTCTTATATTCCATTTTTTAAAAGCAGATTCGTGTTATTAGGTATAACTGCTGTGTAACAAAATCAGCAATTCTCCATCATTATTTTTCGTACGCGATTTTTTGTTACTCAGATTTCATTGATACCATTTTCATTCATTGTCAACACAATCGCACTAGTATACTAAACCCACCAGACTATATTGTACAGACTGCTCCAATTAAGTACTTGAAATGTTCACCAGACCGATGCGAACTAATGTGACATTCATGCCATACGACATTGTATGTCAAACAAAAAAGGTACCTACATCGAGCTAATGCGTTCTGACA
The DNA here is from genome assembly GCF_033807575.1 of Cydia pomonella. Classification (NCBI taxonomy): domain Eukaryota; kingdom Metazoa; phylum Arthropoda; class Insecta; order Lepidoptera; family Tortricidae; genus Cydia; species Cydia pomonella. The sequence goes on along the minus strand of NC_084705.1, from coordinate 27,085,685 downwards.
CGTTTCAGACACCGTTTGTAGACCTATGAATGAATTTACTAGAGATATTCATGTGTTTGTTTAAATTAAGACAAACAAAGACTGATAAAAACAATAGTTTTTTTTTATTTAGTTCATCGTGCAACCTATCAATTTTGCACAAATTGCATTAGTCCTTAATTGGTGAAAAAAATTGCTTTGATATGTGGGTAAGAAATACGTATAGGTATGCTTACGTGTCATTGGGCCTTTATTTTCAAATCTCTGCAAATAGCAAACATTTGTATTAGCAAACATTTGTATTTATTTGTACTTACAAGTTAGTTTGAAATTTAGTAGGTACTTGTGTTGAAATGTGGCATGTGTATGCCCACTGTGCGTCTAATTCTTAGAATAAGCATCTACGAGTGTAAGACGCATAGAAGCGCCTCTTGGGCATATAATCGAGGGTCAAGGTCAAGATCTTTATAGCTAGGGCTGACAAATTCTTGCGTTTACTGGTGAGCATTTTTGAAGTTTAAAAAAAAAATCATCTTGTTGAACAACCAATGAATTTGGATATATAATACAATACACTTTATTGCACACCTCACATAGCTTACAATAAATGCACAGAAACAAACAAAGACAATTTGATAGAGGTAACAACAGGCGGTCTTATCGCTTAAGAGCGATCTCTTCCAGACAACCTTTGTATCGGAGACAATAAAATTAGAATATACGGTAGGCACAAAGCCACCACAAAAAATAATAATAATAATTAAAAGTCGAATTGTACACAACACAAGACATTAATATGAATAAACATACTTAAATACGTCTAACCATAAACATACATAGACATACATACATAACAAATATTTATTAAATAAAGAAACAACAGTGTCATTAATAAAAATAAACTAAGGAAGGGAAAGATAGTATTCCTTAAGGTTTGATTTGAAGGATGTAATAGATTGAGAACGTCTTAACTCAAAAGGGAGAGAGTTCCATAGTCGAATAGCTTGAAAAGTAAATGAGCAATTATAAAATTTGGAAGAGAAAGATGGCACAGATAGGAACACATTTTGAGGGGATCTAACAGAAATCAGATAAGAGAAACGCTCTTTGAGATAGCGGGGAGTTGCAGGATTAAAAAGTATAGAATAAAGAAAAGATAGTATGTGGTAGTTACGACGATGACGGAAAGGGAGCCACTTGAGATCGGAAACTGGAAACATGGTCGTATTTGCGTAACCCGAATATGAACCGAATGCAGACGTTTTGAATGCACTCAAGTTTATTGAGTTGTTCCTCAGTAAGGTCGAGATATAAGATATCAGCATAATCAAGAATAGGGAGAAGTAATGTCTGAGCAAGCGCAATTTTAGTAGGAATAGGCAGAAAATTACGAAGTCGCCTGAGAGACCCTATAGCGACAAACATCTTCCTGCTTACTTCACTCACTTGAGGTACCCAACATAGAGTGCGATCCATTACCACTCCCAAGATTTCTCACTTGATTGGAATAAGGAATTTGGATAGCATCAAACACTATCGGAGGAAGCTTAACGAAGTCGATTTTGGAAATCAGTTTAGGGCTGCTACTCAGTATTACCTGAGTTTTCAGTGGATTACTCTAAGGCATCAAGTCAAGATTCGTGCCCGCTATGACTGGATCGAGATAACTAAGCACACCCTGCGAATAAATTTGGAGGTCGCCGGCATAAAAGTGATTAAGAGTGATGGAGCGGCTCCCTACGTTAGGCATAATAATTATTGAAAGTCATAATGTAATGATAGTCATTTTATCATTAGTCATAATTCTTAAACCGATAACTTTTCAGGAATTTCCTTAGGTTGTCCTATAGATAGGTTAGGTTAGGTTTGTTTTATCCTGAAAAGTTACGCGTTCCTGTAAAAAACCAAATTATGGCTAACGAAAATGTTATGTTAAATAAGGTGTTTGCTTAGTTTAGCCAATTCCAAGGAGTTGAAGCAGTCGCCGTGGCCGAAAACGGTCAGGAGCATTGCGACATACAGCGCTACAGCGATTGCGCAGGGTATTGATATTTATGTTTATTCGCTTCAGTGCTATTAGCTTTATATTTCGATTTGGCCTGATTCTCCCTCTCGATACGAGTCTTAATATCCGCAGTGAGCCAAGGAGCAGGCAGATGTTGGATATAGATGTTTGTTGTTGGATATAAGAAATACTTTGTTTTATATAGCTAACTATCTAAATCTAAATATACAAAGCAAATATACTGACAATGCACATCTGATGTGTCAAATTTCTGAAATAATAATAGAAAACGAAAATATGACGTTTATAATGACACATTCTCATTCTCACCTTGTTCTATTCAAATTGCTTAGACGGATTCTACATGATTTTAGTCAGACAACAATGTGTACATTCCTGAAAGCCATATTGTGCAAAAGTAGCACGCGTGTCGTGTCGTGTGAGGAAATTAGGCGTATTTATAGACTGCACAAACTAGTGTTCAGTAATAGGTACTAATACTAGGTTTTATGGCCTAGGATTTAGGTGTTTCCTTGTTACAGTTGTACTATTGTGACTGAAATATTGTTTGTATATTGTCAGTAGATTTATTATGTACGTACTAGACCTACCTATGCTACCTACTATGTTCAATAATGAGACCGTTCGGAGTCGGACCGCATGAGCAGTAATTCGGTGCAGTATTTTTTTTTTATAAATGGGGACTATCTTACGCTAGACTGGTCATCTGTGACATTCTGTGACATTGCTGCCGCCGCAAATGTCTGGCCACTAAGATCGATGTTTATATCTGCGGCAGTAATGTCGCGCAGCTGTACTGCTGCAGTAATGTTCTTAACTGCATTACTGCTGGAAACGTCTAATTTAATATAACATTGCCTTTTTGATGTTTCATGTATTTTTGACACTTGCGGCAGCAATGCAGTTGGCAGAGATATCACGCCACAGGCTGAATCCGAACAGTACCTTAAACGTCTAAGCGATCAAGTCTCCCTGATGAGATTCGTTTAAGCCATAAGTATGTCTAGCATATCGTTTGAAAAGTCGCGCAACGTCATACATCAAGCGTGACTTGACATGTGAGTCGCACGTCAATTTCCTTGATGCCATTTGTCAAGGAAATTGACTTTTATAACTAGACACATTATTTCGAGAACTTCCTATATCCTACGTATAAATGGAATTTATTATATATATATATATATATATATATATATATATATATATATATATATATACATATTCATTTTTTTGTTAATTTTATTTATTTCAAAGAAGAATACAGTAGTACTCATAGGCATTTATCTACCACACTGCAGTTTGTTGGCAGAAACTGAATCTACTTTCCAACATTAGTATGCAACGGTAGCAATTATATAACGATAAGGGTAATTGTGGTTATATTTCACACAAATCATTATATAACCTAACCTAACTATAACCTTAAATAACCTAACTATAAAAATTAAAACCTAAATTTAAAAATAAATAATACTAATATTAAAATAAAATACTAAAAAAATATCCCCCTGCGGCATGGTGCCATAGTATTTATTCGCTGTATTGCATGATTAATTATTTGAGAAAGGAAGCTGCCAGCTCTGCAGTCACCGGTGACCCCTGCTAACCGTATAATAAATGTAGGCATACAACAAAATATATACTTCAAATAAATACAAATAGAAATTCATAATAAATAATAAAATAACCCAAACTTATTCGTCTGGCAAATTATGAAACAATCGAATTTTCGAAAATCACCTCGTAATTATTTATGTTTCTGATAATTAAAAGAAATACAAAATATCAAATATTCACCTAATATTCATGGACCTCAAAATGTATATGTGTGTAACTGTGTATTTATTTACGAGTTACTGGTGTAGAAATACGAAAAAAATATAATAAAAATATTTAGGTACATATCAACTTCGTAGTTGGAACCGTTGACTCCACTGCGTTGTTTATACAAATTAACTTGACATTAACAATCTTAATAGCATTCTCATGTACCATTAAAGAAACAAACGAATACCATACCTACCAGCTCTATAAGGTGATAGACATCTTGTCCAGATAAGAATACATGGAAAGCTTTTTGAGAATAATGTAATATATGTGAACTGGGTTCTTGAAGATATGATTTTGCATGTGTTTATTTATTTAACCTTTATTGCACAATACAAGAACGTACACATAAACTTAACGATTAAAGGCATTCCCTACCAATCAACTAAATAAGCGTGGTCCGCGTAACTTATGTATCTCTTTAAGACGAAAGGGGACGACACACTGGTTTCAAATCGAGAAAAGTGGGACATTGCTTATATCGCTTTAAAAAAATCGTACCTATTCCATAGATTATTTGATTTAAAAAAATGTTTCACATTAAAAATGCGTATAAGCGGAAAAAAAATGCAAATTATAATGTATGGAAGAAAAACTTCAACATTTAAAAAAAACGAAGCCAAACACCTTTTTGAAATTTTAATATATGTAAGCGTATAAATATTGCTATCCAGGCATATTTTTTTCCGCTCTGGCCGCTTGAATGATAACTACGACACACACAATCTTGTACATTCTAGAAACGTGGTGATTCCAGATGTAACAAAATGGTGACAGTGACAACGCTAGTTTTAAATGCAACACTTATTGTAACATAGGGAGCGGTATGCTTATGTGACATCAACGTAGTACCCAAAACACTTTCATATTATTATGTGACATAACGAGCGCAAGTGAGTCACCATTTTAATTTAAATGAAAAATTTGCGGTTCTGATAAGTACGCCCGTGCTACGATATTTCCTAACATCTTAATATTCAAGTCATTAACTTAATACCTATATTTACGTAGTTAAGTTAACAAACTGTCTAACAACATAACTACCGAAATGCCTGAGGCAACAGCGGAAAATGCGGAATATAAATGGGTAGTTATAAACCATAAATAATGGTAAATGTAAACACTTGTGGTATAAATTTGCTGTAATATGGTAAATGGAATAGAATACGGTGGTGGCCGAGTGGATATGACGTCCGACTTTCAATCCGAAGTTCGCTGGTTTAAATCTTGGCTCATACCAATAAAATCCTTGCTCGTACCAGTGATTTTTTGATATTTACCACTAGTTTTTCGACGAAGGAAAACATCGTGAGGAAACTTGCATACAGCTGCGAAGAAATTCAAAGAAATTCAATAGCGTGGGGGCTATAGCCCAAACCTTTTCGGGCATGAGAGGAGGCCTGTGCCTAGCAGTGGGACGTACATAGGCTGAATTATTATTATGGTAAAGGATCATAGCTAAATACTGATTTAGATTGATCCAGTGAATAAAAAATAATATATGTATATATACATTATTTAGGTAATAGGCATGAAAGTTTTAGTCAGGAGTAAGCTTTTAGCGCTGACAGTAAACAAGACGATTCTCCACCATAAACTCAAGGTTCCGTAGGCCTCAGGGGCTCTATCATAAGTGTTAAGTTCATAATCTATCGTTCACAATTGGTCGAGGTGTTGATTTACTTTCCGGATCCAACTAGTATGAAATTATCCGGGATGTATCCGGATCCGAATGTTTTTAGTACAATTCGAAGGCGTATTGCAATTGGCTCATTTAAGATCGCTATTACTCCACGTGTACTCTTTGCGCATTTAACGACCTTGCAAATCTTGATGTCACTGGCACCATCTAAAACATGAAATACAGTATTTTGTTATTTACATGTCTTTGTTAAGACAATACAATGAACTAGGCACATAGCTGACCGCTCTGGTAACATTCACCTGTTATTCTAGAGTCGGTAACTAAACAGGTTTACGATTTAAGTACAACAAATCCACTGTCTTAGCTCGGTAATGGATCACTGCGCGATGTGAGAAGATTGGATGTGACTTGCTATTTGCAATCTAGGTCCTGGATGGATATAGGATGCACATATAGGACAAGGTGACAGTGACAACTGATTTTAAGTGCGTCCAGATTTGGCTAATCGCTAATTGCAAACCTTGATATACTCGCTATCCAAATCAAAGACAACAAATATAATTTAACACACGAAATCGTGCCATCCTTGTCACACGTTTAGAAATATATGTAATGTCTATCAACTGTACGTTCTCTCGCTATCTTTTTGAAAATGGTTTGTGAATTTGTCAGATATGGGGACCGATTTTTGAATTTTGAGCGCTCGATTTTGTCACTCTTAAATTTGTGGAAAACGGCGAGATGCTATTTTTAAAATACAAGCGATAGAAATTGGGAATCTAGTGGTATTGACCACTTGTTTTCAATTCTATTAGTAGAATTTAAATTTTTTGATATGTAGTGTTAGCCGCCAAAAAATATTAAATTAAAATATTTGTCTAGTCTGGATTCAGTGCTAAAAAGACCCCCAATGATATTAACATTCCTGCCGGTTCTTTCCGCCATGCATCGCTCTACGCGACAACATTTCCATCTTCACCACTTTGGTTGGTATTCCTCAAGAAGTGGTGGTAACCTAGTCGATATGACGTCCAACTTTTAATCCGGAGATCGCGGGTTCATATCCTGGCTTGTGCCAATGAGTTTTCGGAACTTATGTACGGAATACATATTAACCGCTAGCTATTCGGTGAAGGAAAACATCGTGAGGCAACCTGCGTACATCCGCGAAGAAATTCAAAGGTGTATGTGTCCCCAACCCGCATTGGGCCGGCGTGGGGATTTTAGTCCAATCTCTCGAAATTGACAGGGGGCCTACGCCCAGCAGTGGGACGTATTCAGGCTGAAGTCTTTTACTTTACTTATTTACGACCTTCAAGAGAAGAGCTTACTCCCATCTTAAACCGGCAACGAACTTACAACCCCTCTGTTGTAGGTGTCCGTGGGCAACGCTAATTGCTTGCCAGACAATTCGTCTGCTCCTTTGCCTCATATATCAATAAAAAGTATACATAAAATGCGACGCTCGTCATTTCAATCTAATTTTATTATCATACATCAGGAAACATGGAAGTACCCTCAAATTTGGCCATTTTACAAATATAGCTAAATTTATATTTATTAGTATAACAAAATCCTCATAAATCAGTAGCAAGTGCACTTCGATTCCATTCCAACCCCATGTTTGAATTTTATAGGCAATAAGATCGAAAACAACAACTAATTCAGTGTAATTCGAACAAGACCACGCAAGGTCTGCCTTTAAATTGTAAGTGAAAAAGGACTTTCTGTTCCATTCAAGAAAGCTCAAAATCAAACGATAAGGTTTTGTATATAACACGAATTATGGCTTGTATTGAAGTTTATTAGGGTTTAGTGTTTTCGATTACAACAACTAGAATAGCCACAATAAAATTAAAGGTTGCTATTCAAAGCTTACTTGCTTGATACCTACTTATTAAGGTACCGTTTCGTTAGTATACAACACTTCCTTACTAAGGAGATACATTATTACTACTTTTACTTGGTAGGCAGGCAAGCCTCTTATTACGCGGTCCCCGCGTACTTGTACTAGTACAAATTCAATTCAGGTTTTGAACTCTTATAGATAAAAGAAAGATCCAAATTCAATAGCGCAAAAATTGCCCTAGGCCTTACGAGGATATACTACTAGTTCCAGGGCCCAAGGTCGAAACAGGCACCTTCAGCAATCGCGGACGACGCCCTTAGGCCACTCGGTATGGCGGCGCCCAAACTTCCTCCTAGCCCCCTTGTCTCATCTTTAGTATTGTTCATCTGATGCTGTGACGGTTTATAGCTAATTTTGCAGTGTAGCAGCTATATTATAGCTTCGTGGCCCGGTATTTCGCGGCGATGTGCGACGTCGATTAGAACAAGCAACTGAGACAACGCGCTCTCGAGTTATGGCTTGTAAAATAAATATATGTTAAGAGGTTGTTGCAACATCCGTAATAAAATTAAGAAGTAATGTGAGTTCGCATTCCTTCCACCAGCTATACCTTTTCGATCCAATCTAGAAACGTTAAACTCGTGAATACACTCGATAATAATTTCACTGATTATATTTTGTTTTTACGGACAGTTTTTACGACAGAGAGATCCTATTGTGGACACACGAATAAATGAATAACTTAGGTTGTTGTCTAAAACGGATCGACCGACATAAAGTATCTGCTATTTTCCATGAACGACATTTTTAGATGAAAATGAACTTGCTTGATGGAACTGTTGTGAAAAAAAAAAAACATGCAGCGGTGGTGGCCGAGTGGATATGACGACGTCCGACTTTCACTCCGTTTTTCGGAACTTATGTACGAAATATCATTTGATATATACTCGTACCACTAGCTTTTCGGTGACGGAAAACATCGTGAGGAAACTTGCATGCATCTGTGAAGAAATTCAAAGGTGTATGTGAAGTGCCCAATCCGCATTGGGCTAGCGTGGGAACTATAGCTCAAGCCCTCTCGCGCATGAGAGGAGGCCTGTGCCCAGCAGTGGGACGTATACATATTATATATTTTGAATTACCTAGACTGACATAAGTGGAATAAATGGTCATTAAAGCGCAAAAAAAACATTTTTTCACAAAAGGCCCTTCAATTCTTCACAAGAAGTCCACTCTTCTGTGTTATGTGTCACAAACTTATAACGGCGTCAAATGTCTGCAGGGGTATTTACCAGCTCCATGGAAAACGGATCAACTCACGCGCAGCGTTTGGTTCAAGTACCTTCCCGTTTTCGATTATCGAGCTTCGACTCCGGTTAATTAATATCACGGCCCGCCCGCTAGCGTAAACATTGTTAAGGCTAGGTTGATAGGTACTATACCTGGATCATAATAGAATAGAATAAAATAAAATACTCTTTATTGGCACACCTCAGTAAAAAAAAAAGAAATAATATAATATAGAAAGTTACAATTTTTTTTTCAAATCTGAGAAATTTTATGCTAGTTCTACTAAGAATCACGCGCTCTTTCGATCCTAATTAGAAGAAAAAAAGGTGTCTTATTATTTTTATTACAATGTTGTTACCATTTTTCATAGAATTTGTTTGACGGTAACGGAATGGAAAGTACGGAAAATGCATGAAAATGTTGGGACACTTTTTTCTCCTATTAGGATCTAGAAAGCCTGTGATTCTGAGTAGACAACAGAAAAATACCCACATTTGTACCTATTCGGCTTAGAATTATCAGTTCATAAGAAATAACGAAAAATTGTGATGCATTACCCTTAAGTATCGGTCATGCATGGAGCTCTTGGGAGTTAACTAAATATTTGTCAATCGGTATTCATTGAAATTATTCGGCATAGACCAATCAACGAATTATTTTTAGGTTAGTCGTATGCCATACGTATGTTTATTGTTTGTACTATTAGTGAAAGGCGTATACTTTTTAAACACGTATTATAATTGAACTCAACTTATGCAGAGCTTACTCGAGCTTTTCTCATAGCTAAAACAATCTCATTCAGTTGTTTATGATAAAAAAAAAACAAATCCTAAGTTAACATTTCATTAGTATAGTTAAAACCAAGGAAACAAGACTATTCAATGGATGTTGTTCATTTTTATTATAGCTTATGTGGCTGTTTACATTTATTTTCGTTTGTCCAAATATATTATAAAAGCTAAAAACAGTACATTTTTATACGAAATTTCAGCCCTAAAAGTATTTTTTTTTGTTTGCGTGTAAGAGTACTTTCACATGGTCCGATCCGATATCGAAAGTTGGATGATCCTTTGAGAAAAGCAGCTGCTAGAGAGTGCCCTATGGCATCAAATCCTTCTTTTTGGTTTAATATTATCTTTTGAACAATAAACAATAAAGAATTAAGTATAAATATCTGGGAGATCGAGCTTTGCTCGGAATATATATAAAAAACTCAAAAATGCGCATTTTCCCAGAGATAAGACCTAGCTAATCGATTATCGATATTGATTTTTGGCCCCCGAAAACCCACATTTAGCATATTTCATCGAAATCGTTAGAGCCGTTTCCGAGATCCCCGATATATATATACAAGAATTGCTCGCTTAAAGGTATACGATAAAGGCGCTTTTGTAATTTTTACTTCATAGTTCATTAAATTGAATCGGACAATGTGAAAACTTTCTAAGTCCAACAATTTTTCCCATAACTGAAAATTACATCATTAAAACACATCACATATATGATATATAAGATCATGTATCATTAATTTGATGGAATTCTAGTTAAGTAAAAAATAAACCTCGTTGATTGCGTTACTTGAGCGACTCATGTTGGCTCAGGGCCCGACGAGAGCCCTTGCTTAATGAACTTTAATTATTTACGCATAATTAACCACATACGACTTTAATATGTACTTCGTTAATTAATACTATTAGTAAACATTTTTATGTCGTTTAATGATTACTGAAATGATAATAAAAATGGTAATGATATTTGTAAATAATAAAAACGAAATTGAATTCAAAATAACGTAATAGGGAATATCTGGGACCTCCTCGTTTGTACCACCTGTACCAAGACCAACTCGTACTGAAAGGCTAAAAGGACATTCCGTCTGCCAACGAATATATTTTATAGTGCCCTAAAAAGAAGAAAAAACACGAAATGGTCCTGGGTTCAAATCTCGGTAAGAAAATTTATTTGTGTGATGAGCGTTCGTGAGTCATGGATGTTTTCTATGTATTTAAGAATTTATTTTGTATATTATATATATCGTTGTCTGAGTACCCCCAACACAAACCTTCTTGAGCTTACCATGGGACTTAGTCAATTTGTGGAAGAATGTCCCTATAATATTTATATTTATTAGGTGCCAAATTGTTTAAATAAAATCTGGCCTTTTTTACATTTTGATAAGATGATAATGGATATAGATATCGTTGTCTGATATCTATATCCAATATGACAAAATTTTACTTTGGGTCACTAACGCGTACACTTAAGATCGTGTAGATAGGAGAAATCAAATTTAGTGAATAAATAAAATAAAAAAATATTTACTGTCGTGTTTTTTTATGTTCTTCTGTCCGGTCAGCTAGGCGACAATAGTAGCATGTTTGATAGAATAATGTTAAGTTCTACTAATATGCTAAGTACATAGATGACTCATTAAGGAAAGGGTTCATAACTGCCATAAAAATATATGTTAGGTTATTGTAAATACCACAAAACCAGGGTTTATGACTTATGAGTGACCCAGGTGACGGTAACCATGACGACGAGTGAAGGGAAAAGTTAATTTAGCCAGGTACCAAAGTGCCCGTTACTTTGACTAGCTTGTAGAATAGATTTAACAAAAATAAACGTCATTCGATCCCAAATAAATCGCCACAGATTTACGCACGGCTCCAGTTTTACAACTGACATGCCGACAGCGCATAAAACAAAATCGCACTTACGCACAAAGTATTGACTACAGACCCCCTAGCATGATAACATTTAGGACGAGAGTGGACGACCGCTTCCCCATACAAACGCAGTCCCCATTGTTATCCCTAAATAGTGACTTTTGGAAAAATTTACACAATTTGTTGGATATGGTAGACCATAGCTATGCCCCTTCGTTTCAGTTTATTCGAGTATTTGATAGTTATAAAAGTTATGAGCGAACAACGAATCTCATACCTACCAATTTATAAAAGCAGCGGTTAATATACATCAAATTGCGTAAAAATACTACCTATATATAAATAAGAGGAAAACGAGGACTACGTCGTCTTCTTTCTTAAGGTGATGTCTAGTTTTCAACTGCAGTAGCATTATTTTTGCGGCGTTTGTTGTTGCCACCGCTATATCTGCCAATTTCCTTGATAAAATGAGTGACGTTCCTTCGTTCATATATTTGCCCCGATTATGACGTTAATTCCGTCACTCAGCTATAGTTTACATCTGAATATCACCTTTACAGAGTCGGACCAAGCCAACTTTGCACAAACTTTGCAGAGGGTATGCCACTCAAAACGACAAACTATGAAAATTACACAACATATTGTGTATTGGGTCTACAGTATGAGGTTCTTCAAAAAGGGAGTGTATAGATTTTTAAAGGGTCGGCAACGCGCATGTTACACCTTTGCAGTTGCAGGCGTCCATAGGCTACGGTGACTGCTTACCATCAGGCGGGCCGTATGCTTGTTTGCACCGTCGTGGTATAAAAAATATTGTCACTTCAAAATTGGCGCAGAGTAAGCTTACTACGACTAAAAGGCCTAAAAAAGAAAACCTTTGAAAGGAGGTTCACCTATGACCCATAGTTTGTCTCTTTATACACAGATGTTCTGAAAATCAGCCAATAAGTTAAGGCAAAGGAAGGCCCTTGTAAGTACCTTAAATTTTTCTTGGCACTCGTTGCCATGGTTACGATCACCTGGGTCACTCTTAAAACACTTGACTATGTTAGTATTGTCGCCTGGCTGACGAAAGAGATTAACAAAAATAAAGTTGATTCACTCTTTATCAAATTATGTATCAGTGTCAGTGTTCAAATGGAAATGATGTGTAGGTAACCGAAAGACCACAAACATTGATTATCTAGCAATAAAGTACGTTGACGGACGGTGATGAAGTTTAGACAGACAGCCATGCAATATTGATTGATTGTACTGAAACCAGATCGCGATCGAATAAGGCAAGTCGTAAAACGCTATAGGTCCGCATTCAGCCGTTGGAATGAGGTGCAAATTATGCCGCTTTATGTATACTTGTTAGTTGAAATTATCTTTTGAAAAACGTTTTTTACTATATCGCATGCTGCCTGCAATATGGTCACTTCTCAAAATATATGATTTTTGGAGATTAGATATGAATAAAAAAAATATCAACAGTATCCTTTACAAAAATTTGGTGATCAAGTGGCCGTATTGCAGGCACCATACGATTTGACCGCAATACAATACATTGTCTGCATTTCACCGACTATGCTTATATTATAGTAAACACCCCTATAATGGAACAGGCACCAGTAATGGGATGGTATAGACAAATCCTGTAAAACAAGTATTTACCATCAGTTTTTAATCGCTGGCAACATTTTACCATAAACAAGAGCCAAAGCCATGACTGGAGCAAAAAACTATAGTTTTAATTGGTTAATTATATTGAAACCAATTGCAATAGCTTTCATTAAATACATAGAAAACATAAAGAACGAATTGGACATTCATCTTTTAAGGTATAAAGCGGTAGAAATTTTACAGATGTCGGTGAAATATCAAAAAAAAAAATCTCTTAAATGTCCCATGATTGGTACCGATAACATACCGTGTTTTGGCTTATTTTCTCACATTTCGTCTGCCTGTCGAATATAAGAAGTAAGTTGAAAATAAAACATTTATTTTATTTGTTACTAGTAGAAATACACGAATTATAACGATACTTACTACGATTTGACCACAATAGAATACATTCTTTGTAGGTACTTTATAGACTATCCTTATGCCGTGTTTTGGCAAAGAACATTTTTTATTCACGGGTCATAATTCTGCTCGTTGTCTTGTTTTTTGTCCCCAAAAATGTGACGGAGTGGAGTTTTTTGTATGAGATTAAAATTAGTTTCAAATTTTTCTCATGTAAAATATAATCTACAGCTAGAAAGACATGCAGTAGCACTGATTTTTTTAAATGTATTTGGTAGAAGACGGAAATACAAGCGTGACATAGTGGTCAGAAACAAGACAACGAACAGAATTTTGACCACACATTTCGTCTGCCTGTCACCCGACAGTAAGTTAAAAATAAAACGCTTATTTTATTTATTGCTAGTAACATACACCAATTATAACGATACTAAAAGCTAACCGACCATTAATTCATTAATTGAAAGAATTGGCAAAAATTGCACTTCCAATTGGCCAAATGGGTTGAGGTCACCGTTACACCTTTGTCGCTTCATGACTTAGCCATGAAAAAGTTTATAAACAACGGGTACTTATGGCTAAAGCGACAAGGTTACAGCTCCAGCTAACTAATGTGCAACTTCGCGGAGACGAAAATAAACTGACGAATATCGTCTATTCCTGGAAGTTTCGATGTTTGAGCAATTGAATGGAACTAAATTTGGCACAATTTAAGAGTTTGATGCTGTTTTATTAGAAACAGTAGTTTCACGAACTCAAACTTTCGTTGTAAAAATATCTACAGAACATTACTGTTACTGTTAACAATTAATGTAAAAAGCTGGAACATTGAATTAGCATGATGATTTAAAAACTAATTTTTCAACTTTTTTAGAAACGTAGGCCGTGCCTATTCGTAAAATAAATTAAGTAAAAAAATTACTACAATCTAAATGGTTCTTTATTAAATAGTTATTATATCCGTCGTTTTTATGACATCAATTTAAAATCCGCACAAAAAATGTAAATGTAGTTATCGATACTGACAGGACTGGCCGATTTGATTCAGATGTTCTTTAAGGGGATTACTGTCAATCTGTTACGAAAAACATGTTTATTTAAAAACTTGACATAAAAACAAAATCAGATTAATTTAAATGCTGTTTAAAGTTTAACGTGCAAAGTTTTTATTTTAGATGATTATCTTTGTTTTTTTTTGTTTTTTTTTCGCAAATAATTAAATGTTATTTTAGTCTGTATTGTCATCTATTTAAGGACTTTGATGATAATTGTGCACAAAAATAAATAAAGCCTGACCAGTAATATATGATCACGCGCCATATTGCGGAATTTCATTGAAACTAAATTTTACATAGTAAACTGAACTGTCACCCTATGAGAATAACAGCATCCTCTTGACAATGATCATATATTTCTGGTCGGGCTTTAATTATCTAATGACAAATTATTAAACTCGATAGGTGTAATAAAGTGTGAACTTAAATACAACAATTTTATTTCACTCAGACTACTCTGTAAAACTAGCTGGTGGCGGAATCATTAACGACGTCTCTTCAAAACAAAATGTGTTTTTGGAAAGTACCTATTCCTTAAGTAGCTGGAATTTGGTATAAGCACGAAAGATTAAAGTGCCGATCTTTACGTACTGTTTATTACATTTAACAATTATGTTGTAAAAAACCCGACTACTTATGAGTATTTAGGTTTTACTTACTAGGTACCTTTAGTACATACATCGCCACATTTTCAAGTAGCTGCAAAATAGACACAACGCCGGTCACGCAGCCATGATTATTCCATCGGCGCACACCTCTATATAGTACCTACGTCGAATTTTACCCAAGAGATTTATCTACAAACAGTATCTGTGCGTTGATCACCACAGATATTGAGTTACAATCATTATGTAGCTGTTTAAAATCCGCTATTACACAACACAAAACGTACTGACTCCTAAAGGTTTATAAACTTAAAGTACCGTTAACAAAAAACAGATTAGTTACGGAAGGTTTCGTAATCGAGTAGCAAAAAAGATGGTAAAGGTACATCTTAAAGTAGCCCAATCATTCACAAAACATTTTTTGTGACTGTTTTCGACCGTAGTCTAAATTGATCATGAGGCAAGTTAAAAATTTATGCTATTGGAGATCTTCTAACACTGGTTTTGCTAAGGTGTCAGTGTTGTTAATAATAAACCAGATTATGCAGTATTGTGATTAAGGCCTTTCAGGTGTTAAGGAATGTTGTTGTTATTTTTATGCCTTATCATTGCATAAAATCCGAATAAGTTACCTAAAAGGGGAAGTTACTTTTTATTTACAATAACAGTGTACATCATAGATATATACAGAGGTATTACTATAACTAGCTTAAATCTAAAATCGGCCATATTATTAATTATATTATTAGAATGGGTATGTTATATAAGTATTGGTAAAATGCTTGTGTATTACTTCTTTTGACGCATTCCTTCAAGTTTTTTTTTATAGTAAAAAAAAAAACTAAGAATGAGGTTAGCTTAGCCAGTACCTATACAAATTAGAAACAAAAAAATAACAGTATTTTAAACAATAAGCATCAAAACTATAGATCAAAACCACCTCCACAATTGCTTAATGTAATATTATAACAGCCTCATAATGGCTAATTAAGCCCCAATGACATCTTTAGTACCGTAACTTTGTCATAAAATTAATAAAATTTGCTAATAAATTAGTTATTTCACCGTCGTATTCGTTTTTGGGTATAATTAAATGATAGTTGCTAGTTTAGGGATAATGGCCAATTAGACGAAAACGGTCGCTTCTGTTTTGTCATAGAGTAGAGAATGATTTCGAGACAAAATGTATGGTAGAAAAATGGGGTTTTCTGGAGAGTTATATTTTCAAAATATTAGGACTTATTAGGTTGCATCCCGCAATAAGCTATTATGAAGAATGCTACGCTCACTTGGTCCTGGACTGAAGATTTTCAATATACAGAGGATTACTATAGCTAGCTTAAATCTAAAATAGGCCCTTGAGGCACTGTATCAAGGGGGCTGGCGGCATTTCCTCGTTGTATCGCAACACTGATATGTTGTGCGTGGAAGTCGCCAGCTCTTCGATCACTAGTTACGTCAACCAGAAGCTTCGCGATTTCTGAATGATATTAGTTCGATATTTAATGCTCACTGGATATTGGTATTCAATGGATAAGTTTCTAGAAGTACATTTAAAGATATTACCGAGTTATGGTTTAAGTTAAATTACCTTCTGGGGTAGAAAGAATGTAATGAAGGTCTAATCATTCTATTCTTGCAATACAACCCCTTTACATTTATAATTTAACGTAAAAATGGTCTCTAAAAACTGCTCTCAGTTTACTCTACCGACTCTTATTAGGTAGTTAAATATGTCTGCCAAATGGTCGTCCGCGCAGCGCGCACTGCATCTCTGGAACCGCTCATTATATTTTATCTGTTCGGACGTGACGTGTATCGCATGCGTGCTTTGCTTACGGCAATCTAGAAGCATACCTATAGGAAGTTCTGGCAAATATCTAAGTATTTTCAATAACAATATACATAATGGATATATACATAGGATTACTATAACTAGCTTAAATCTAAAATAGGCCCTTGAGGCATTGTACCAAGGATGCTGGCGGCATTTCCTCCTTGTATTGCAATACTGATACGTTGTGTGAGGAAGCCGCCAACTCTTCGGTCAACAGTTACGCCAGACGTTTCGCGATTTTTGCAAAAAACTTGTGTGCACTGGGACCCCATGGACCTAGAGTTTCAACGCCAAAGTTTAACCAGTATTTTTGTTTAAGTTGTAAATACACGTTATAAAAGGTTGCCAAGGGCGAATTGCATTGTGTTATTGATAGTTGTCGTAGCGAGCTTTTGTGAAAAGTTTTAAGTTTATTTATAGAAATACAAACGGTCATAGAAAGTTGAAGTAGACTATGCTTTAGGAACATAAAATAGATGTGATATATACACGGATGGATAGACGGACATGAAGAAACTAAGTTTTCTGATATGCCATTAAGACGACGAAACGCAAAGAACGACGTAGTATTAAAAAATAGCTAAGAATTGCCTATTTGGTACACTTATTTATCTCAGACTAGCCTCCGTACCTATGCGAAGCAATTTTTATGTAACCTTAATACATCGCTATGTGGTGGGAGGTGCATTTGCTCTCTCCTAGATATTAAAAAAATGTAACCAAATCAAGGAATTTTCGAATTTCCCATCAACCAATTCACCCATTTATGTATAGAACAATGACCCCCATAGGCCGTAAGGGGGCAAGCCCCCGTCTGAAGCTTTGTAATATCAATTCCATTTTGATTTTGACCCCCATTCCGGGACTGAATTACAAAATACCCTTCGAAAAGTTTCAAATCGTCTTAACAGTTTAGGTAGTTAGTTATAAATAGATACAACGTCTATCTAGTTCATTCACTGATAAGCAATTACGCTGTCGATAGCATCCAGGTCTATCCGTATGACCTAGACTTGCAATTTACGCTGTCTAGACCTGTTACAATATTTATGAAACGCCGATAGCTATTAAGTTCCAAGGTGAATAAATCTAATATCTTTCGTATTTTTATATGATTTAGGAGGAAGACGAGCAGGTGGATCACCTGATGATTTTGTGTTGTTATTTGACAAAAAATAGAAATACCGAAACTTCTAATACTCATATTTATTCGTACTTTTAGTTAGTTAGATTGATTCCCGTTGAAGTCCCGTTTTGTTAAAATGAAAATAATAATCTAAAAATAGTATATACTTTATATTTCATAAATTTTACCTATACCTTATGTTTAAGGATTGGATACAGGTAGAACTTTTAGGATGAAAGCATAAACTGCTGGATGTAACATAATTTATATTTCGTGTATAATTTATACATTAAATATGAAAGCGTTTTTGTTATCGAAGTATGTAATTTTCTTTTATGATGATACCATACAGCTGTAACATATAAAATATATATTAATTGAAAGATAAATAGATTTTCAAGACAATTTCATTAATGACAATAATCATTGTCTTTGTGATGTTTCTAGTACATAAAATTTTACATTTTCAAAATAACAACGGTTTTAGTAAGGTTTTTGAGTTTTTTTTTTGCAGCATTGGTATTGTTTTTTTAACCATAGGCTTATCTATGTTCGTTATTTATTCCGTTTGACGTTAAATTGACATAAATTGCTACCTGTCTTCGATCACTGCATGCAGGGTTTGAAATCCGGATCCGAAATGTATGAGATTATCCGGATCTGGGGGCTGATTTTTGAATTTCGAGCGCTCGAATTTTTCACTCGAAAATCTGTGGAAAACGGCGAATTGATATTTTAGAAATACGAGCAATAGAAA
Organism: Cydia pomonella; assembly: GCF_033807575.1. Taxonomy (NCBI): domain Eukaryota; kingdom Metazoa; phylum Arthropoda; class Insecta; order Lepidoptera; family Tortricidae; genus Cydia; species Cydia pomonella. The sequence continues at coordinate 27,067,013 of NC_084705.1, read as the reverse complement.
TTGGGAATCTAGTGGTATTGACCACTCATTTTCAATTATATTAGTAGAATTTAAATGCTTAGTAGTGGAGATAAATTGAGCACTCGAAATTCATAAACCGCCCCCCTGAATCCGGACCCGCGGATCTTCCCATACATTTCGGATCCATCGTGCAAACCCTAATTGCAATAGAAGTCGTCCGCCGTGGACAGCGTCTGGTCAAGGAGACCGCAGCCTAAAATTGTTATCATTCATGAAATTTTCATTTGCCTGCAACAAAAATTAAACTACCTATATTGAATTTAATTTTCATTAGTTATGACCATGCTAGTTCTAGTAAGATACAATAATCCCATTTTGCAATTTAAATGCAATTTCAATTTTAATATCCTGTACGACTTGGAAGACCACTAAACAGTCCTTTGTATGGAAATGCGACGACAAGGTCCCTTAAATCCTTAAGCGCCATAAGTAAGAGCTTAACGCAGTCAGTGAGTACACAGGACTTATACAGGGTGCATTTGAGCTAGAGGCCAATAGCCTAGATATAATAGATTTTTACAAAATGTTCTCGTTATGACATATACGTCGCAGTGTATCGAACTTCTACTGAATGTAAGTTTTTAGGTGATACAAGATATATGAACGGGATTGTATTCATTGCTATGATGAAAGAGAATTTGAAATAGAGGAGAATTGTCAAAGAAAACTTTGTAGCGACGTAAATTTACTGCCATCTTTCGACTCATAATTAAAACTTTTAGAACGCCATTTGATTTTGATGTTTATTCTTTCACTGATATAAGTTCACTTTTGTTAAAAATTAAAAAGTGGCGCCATCGAATAGATCAAAGGCCAAACGTATAGCAGCATCGTTTCGAGCGAGAGCGCCATAACCTTGAGGTAGTGCCCGTTAAGATGGCGCCACTTTTTGATATTTAACAAATTGAACACATATCAGTAAAAGAAAAAGGATCAAAGTCAAATGGTGTTCTAAAAGTTTTAATTATGGGTCGAAAGGTGGCAGTAAATTTACACCGCTACAAAGTTTTCTTTAAAAATACACCTCTATTTCAAATTATCTTTGCTATGATCAACTTTTACTATCACAAAAAGACTGGTCCCTATACAGTTGGTCAATTGACCGTTAATATGAATCACTTAAAACATCACACCCCGTATAGTGTAAGTATTGGTTAAAAACCGACCATCGGTTTTCCTCTTTAACTAAATTACTATTGTACAAGTTCCAGGTTAAATATTGTGATTATTTTGAGTTCTCCCTCTCCACGCCGAGTGAAAATTTATATTAAGTAGGTATACAACACCCATTAGTCAAAGTAACGAATTAAAACTTGTATACAATTAATAAAAATAATGCTACCCAGCTTGTGCTTGGCATCTACTTTCTTACATAATTTAAATTGACGTGTAGGCACACAGGGTTGCCATACGTCAGTATTTTCCCTGAAAAGTCCGGATTTTTACAAAATTTACTGTCAAGGAAATGTCAGGGTTTTTAGTATGATGTTCGAATCGGACTTTTGTCAGAGACAATTCATTAAAATACCTTTATCTCCATGATAAGTTGCGTTACAAATAGAATCAGTATTTGTAGACTGGGCATCTTAGGGAAGTTCAACACAGTATCGCTATTCAACTTTTCCACGGTATTTAAAAATAAAGGAAAGCACTTCACAAAATACTCATGTATAAATTATAACGTAATGTAATATGTAGAATTCTCTGCCATTATTCCAAGCTAGTTTGAGGACAATTGAGTCTTTGTTAACTCGTCTCTAAGTAAGGAAGATACTAAATAACAGCGATAAATAAAGCCCAGGAAACTCAACCTTATTCAAAAGACTTTAAGATCACACTAACCCGATTTTATATGTATTTATACAATGATCTATAATAGTGATTTAAATTAATTGGCACAGTTTTATGGATAGTAAAATGAATTATAATTTAATGGCAGCTCGTCATAACAGTTGTTTATGTGGTTATTATTCTGTGGGCTTCTTCGGATTGGATGTTGTTTATGATTTATGTTACCTGTTGTAAAATAATTAAGATGTATATTGTATTGAATATTTATAAGGCTTTAGGTCCGATAATTCTGAACTATTGGTAAATGCGAAAATATTGTGGCATTCCATCAGAGAACGGTCCTTATGCATCTATCACAATTTCTGTTGGAAATTCTGATGGAAAGGTCCGTATGTACCTGAAGCATAAGGACCCTTCTAAGTTGGAAAACCACATATTATTTAATTGATATTTTTATGTAGCGGTAAATTTTATCTTGATAAAAACACGGTTCGAGCATCAAGATGTTATATTTATCATCAATAAAAAAACATAAAATAGTAGCGTACCAATATGAATAAATGTGACCGCGACCGGCAAAAGTCCCACTTTGTCACTTGCCATAAGGATGCCTTGACAGGTTTTTCGTATAATATCAAGCGGCAAAGTGTGACGTTTTGACGGCCGCGATCACAAATATACAAGCACTAGCTAAATGCAATCTCGATATCAAAATTGAAGCTTGACCAGCAATATATGATCACGCGTCATATTGCGGAATTTCAATTGAACTAAATTGTTCATAGTAAACTGAACTGTCGCTCTATATATGCGCTCTATACATGAGAATAACAGCGTCCTCTTGACAATGATGATCATTTCTGGTCGAGCTTTAAATCCAAACGATATCAAGTATCAAGTAGTTGATATCAAGTAGTAAAGTTCCAAATGTTACGGCTCCTCGTGTCCGGTGGATGATCGAACACGGTACGGTGAAACGTTACTCATCCTTTAAGCGTAGTTTAATCTTCTGGATATAAACTTATTTTTGAATTTACACTATACCACTCGAAGTGCATGACTAACTGAAGCTGAGTCATCCTAAAGGGAAATCTTTCACAGGTGGTCGGAGCTATGAGAAAAACCGCAAGTACGTCGGGGTATTTAGAAACTCAAGCAATGAAGAAAAATATTTCAAATTACTTGAACACCGTACAAGTGGACGTCGCTTTAATTCAAAACAAAGCAGCAGAAATTATTAAGTGATATAGTCATTTTGAATACCTCACCTGCTCCCATATTTCTGCTGCTGAACCATTAAAGCCAAGGGGCAAGTCCAAAAGAATGAAGATTAGAGTTTAAACTATGTATAGTGGAGTGTGCAGCTCGTGAAATACGGCGTTGCATGAATAAATGATTTCCTTTGGCAGGATTAGTACAAAGGACCCAAGGATGGATTTAAGAAGCGGAGCCACCAAGATTTTTGAAGTCAATTTTTAGGGTTTTTTTTCTTTATCTTGATATCAAGTTTAGTATCGTTTTCGTATATTGACACCATTCGGAAGTAAAAACATAAAAATATGAAAAAAAAAAATTGTTTTAAGCTCCTCTTCACGCTTAAACCGCTAAACCAATTCAGTTAAAATTTGGTATAGAGACAGTTTCAGTTCCGGGGAAGAATAAAGGATAGTTTTTATCCCAAAAAATCCCTTAAAAGAAAAAAAGGAAGGTGTAGGTCATATGGAGAATCAATAACCGCTGAACCGATTTAGATGAAATCTACTAAAGTTATACTAAACTTGACTTAGAACCTGAATTTGAACAATAATTAACCTCAGACATAGCCGACGCTGAAAACTCCCCCACTCCCCACCTGCATCAAAAATCTGGGTGGCTCCACTTCTTAAATCCATCTTAGGAACACGAAGATTTATTCTGTCAAAAGAAATCTTTTATTCAGAGAACGCCGTATTTGACCTTTTTATGGCTTGTGCACATACCACTAGTAGAGGAAGATCTAGGGAATATGAAAAATTGCGCCAATCGAAGGAATGTCGTCAACGATCGTGACAACATGAGAAATATAGAGGAGCTGTGAAGTAACCATTATCATATCATATCGTATCTATCATATCATATCATATCATATATTTATTGCGATCACTTTGGTACAAACAAATATAGGTGAAACTTACAGAATTAAGGCACTACGTGAGACCCTGTTAGGGTATTGCAAAACTACCCCTCCCTGTCTTGTTAATATAGTTAGAAAGGATGGGTAGCCTATCTCGCGGGCGAGATACTATCGCGGCGTTTCTGTGCTAAGACTGCAGACCCATAACGGGTTAGAGAATCAAATGAATTAATAAGGGGTTAAATAAACTCCAGGTCATTTTGAATCCAAGTAAGTCACTATGATGTTAGATAAATTACTCATAGATCAAAATACTGCCATACATATGTATAGCATATATGACACAAAACGATTCGTGGTAAAATGCAAAATATAACTAGGAAAAGAGACGCGTTCAATCCACACAACTAACAAATATTTAGAAGTAAAACTTTCCAAGGTAATCGGCTATTAAAAAATATGTCGGACTAGCCATTTGTCACGGCTCCGAAAGTGTTATATCAAATCTTACATGATTAAAAGTAAATACTAGTTAACTACACCCAATTAATAAAACGAAACTAGACGAAAATGCGATAAATGTCAGCGACCAGCTTCTTTACTATCATTTCGTTTTACAAACTTAGTTTTGCGTATGTAAAAGTCTCGGAGAGAATCTCGAAGACATGGTAGGTCTCACAGCAAAGCTCTTAGCTGATCATCAATGAACTTTATACCGTTGCAATAAGGTTTACGAATTATCAGTTAACAGTATAGACGATGGTACAAGAGCCTATTTCTCGAACAGGGGCCCATTTCTCGAACGGTATTAGTCTAATATCATTAGTGTGTTGCTATGGTAACCCTTACGATACCATGCATTTCGTGGACTAATAATATTAGTCTAATACTGGGGCCCATTTCTCGAACGGTATTAGACTAATATTATTAGTCAACAAACTGTCAAATCGTATGGGTTTCCATGACAACACACTAATAATATTAGCCTAATATGGTTCAAGAAATGGGCCCCTGTTCGAGAAATGGGCCCCAACACGGATATTCGGATAATGATGGTAGTTCTTGTCTACGTGACAGCATGATAAAACGGTGTCCGTCACTTTATATCCCGCGGTGTTAAAAAGTGACAGTTATTTTATCACGTGGACAAAACTATCCATAATACGCCTGCTGGTTTGGCCGCGCTGTCAACGGTCTTCAATGATATAGTTTCAATCTATATGATTCTACTTAATCAGTATGTGGATACCTTTAGATCCTCAAGTTTCAAAGGTAAATGTAAGCTTGTCGAGGTATAGCAACCTACCGGCGACAAATTTACGTTTACCTTTCAATATTTCGCTGCAATCGCTCTACAGACATTAAATAAGTTTTGAGACTATGTTGGTTACTTTTCACAACCGCATTTGTAAATTTGTAATGCAAGGGAATTAATTATCCAGTGTCAAAACTGAAATGTCGTATCTCCATACACGTTTCATAGTGCCGTAAGATATTCTGTTTTTTACCAGAAGATGGCACCGGAGAGACACAGGTTTGACTAATCTAATCCAAATTTATGCAAATGTATAAATATGTATGAGAAAGATTAGGATTTCGTGTATATCGAGTATGCACTTATTTTGATGGCGGATTTGAGGTTTTCGTCGGAAAATTATGTGTGAGAAGTTTTCGTGTCGTAATTCTGTGATGAAACGAAAAGGATTTAAGAGTCGATGGGAAGTGACTGTACACATAAAGTTCGGTGTTTAAGCGATATTATAGTTCGTGTCATCCACGATGACGCGCAGATTTGTCGAATCTAACCTTTAATAACCTGACATTACGAGTCAAGGGCGTCAAGGCACGCGTCTTTGTGAATGACATGATCTTATGCAATATACAACAGTGATTAATAACCGTAACATTAATACACTTAATACAAATACAAATACTTTATTCGTCGAACATAGGTGTATACAACATGATATTGCATATGATGGTTATACATTTGCTTGTTTCACTATGTGGTACCCAAGGGCATACGAAATTAGGTTTCATTGATAATATCAATTAGCATGCAACATGTACTAAATTACAAACAGAATTAAATGTCAACAAAATACAATTAACACTTAACAACAATTTTAACTAACAATTAATTAAAACTTCCAGCAATGTCACTATAAAATAATAAGAATAAAAAAATTACATATACGTTTTTTATTTAAGTGAACCCTGATATAAATAGAAAGTAATTAAAGGCCGAACAAAGCTAAAATCATTTTGAAGACAAGTGCCATAGAAAATTGCCTTAAAGTTGAATTTTACCTATCCTTGGACGTTACTCATTAAACTACACACGTTGCGTCATACCTCATCTCTAAAACTATAATTTTTCTGGCAATAAGTAACTTTCAATTTCTAAGCATGTTTATTTACTATTGTTTTGCCTGCTAATAGCTTGCTACAGGTAAATAGTGTAAATACATCTTTATCCGCAGTAAATAGTATAAAATCAGTGAAAATGCCAATTCTTGGTATTAGTTGCCAAGCCGATCCCAGGCTCTCATGATCCTTTGCAAAAAGCCGAGACGACGCGAGGAAGGTGATGATGAAATGATGATCAGTGATGATTTCACTGAGATTTACAACAACGACAAATTGATGTACATAGGTTTTCTTATTTTTCTACCGCACCAAGAACTTTTTAAGAAACGTCAAAACGGTTTGTTTTAGTATGAGACGAATCGCGTGATGTCTCTATATAATTGTGACGAATCCACCCCCTATGAGAGAAATAGTTTCATATTGAAAGTGCAAAATAAATATCTTGTTTATTCGTAATTTCTTGTAACATACATTAATACCTTCATATACTACAGCATATAGCTCACAGAATATAGGGAAAATTCAGAAGAATGCAATCTGTACAATATTGTCGGTCATTTCCGCCCGCATCTACTTATATCTTTATTGCACAATAGATTATTTTATTTCATGATGTAAATTTCAATACAAATTTGCCTAAGCCAAAATTATAAGAATTCACATCACAATCGTCAACAACTGGAAACTAACATGCAATAATTCCATAAAAACCATAAAGTAATATAATATTGTATTTCCTAAAAAGGATCGTCAGGGTAGAATTAACAAGAAATATAAATATGAAATAGATTCAAAAATTCTAAATTGTAATTTGTTAAATTAGTTAAAAAATGGATAGCAAAAATATGTCCGTTGTATAAGGCAAAAAAATTAATATTGAGCAAAAGTAAATGAATGCCTTAAGGCATTCCCTACCAGTCAAAGATATACTTAATTATATTTACCATTGACCTTTAACAGTCGGTTACAGTTTTAATTTATTTCATGCATTAACCAGAAGGAATTGTCGCTTTTGAAATATATATTTTTATTTAATGCGTGTATTATATAAATTAAATATATACATATATAAATTGGAATAAATGCTACTTGCATTACTAAATGCTTTAATTTAAATAGTAGGTAATATAGTACTTACAAGATGTTCTACTATAATTCTTCAGACTAAGTACAATTATTGCCCTTAAATTATGGACGTTGAACGTGAAAAAATTTACTATTTATAAATATAATTTGTACTTTTTATAGACAAACTTACAATATAAAATATATTAGGCCAAAAAGAACATTTAGTTCCAACAAATTTATGTATTATTAGAGTCAAACCAAAGTAAAGTTGGCAGCGATTTTGTTAGCCCAGACAGTGCGAGTGTTTATTCTAAACGTCAAACATCCATGAAATTATGACGTTTACTTAACACTTGCACAGACTGGGCTATCAAAATCGCTGCCAACTTAGCTTGGTCTGACTCCAGTCATTAGCTGTACTGCTCACCGATCAAGTATTTTTTTATAAAAATGTAAAAAAACCGGCAAACTTATTCCACCCAAGCGAAAAATTAGCAACTGGGAAAACTTTTTAACTAAGTATTTACAACTTTAAAAAATTAGAAAATTTTAGGTTAAAATTATGTCAAAAATTAAAAACAACACAAACCTTCGCACTGTAAAAATCTAAAAACAAAACACAGTCACCAACTGTCACTTTGCGTCGATTTAAATTTGGAACTCGCTCGAAACGGGTGGCGCGTGCGAGTCGCGCGGTATCCCAGCCTCCACTGGCGAGTGGTCCATCCGCCGGCACTAGGCTCTAGGTTCGCCTTAACCATGCCTTAACCGAAAATGCTGTAAGCCAACATTGAATGTCTATGGTGCCATGAAAAGAACCGTGGCTCTTTCAGAGGCCTATACCGCGAACACCAAAGTTCGCATTAAATAAATAAATATTTTAGGTTATTACACAGTAAGCTCAAGAAGGGTTGTGTTGATGTTGTGGGTACTCAGAGATATATAATATAATATAAATACTTAAATACATAGAAAAAACCTAAGGCTCAGGAACAAATATATGCGTATTTTAATATTTGGCGCCCTGGGCCAGTGGGCCTGAGCTACCATGAAATAAACACAGAAGCATTTTTTTTCTCGGCGCCTTCTGGAAACGTGGCCCTTCGCAGCCTGTCGCTCCGGACCATACCCCCTTGGCCTTGGCATAAGGGGGGGGGGGGGGTAAATCCTCCCCTGGCCAAGAAATATCAGACAGACAGACAGAGTTCCTTTCGCATAATATTAATAGTAGGGATTAATGAAGGCTTAAAAACCTTTCAGGCACTAGCCCTAGTTGTCCAAAGGTCAAAACGTCCAAGGAGTCAATATGTCCAAGGGTCAAAACATCCACGGAGTCAATATGTCCAAGAAGTCAACACGTCCAAGGGTCAAAAACTCCAAGGAGTCAATATACCCAAGGTGTCAAAATGTCCAAGGGTCAAAACGTTCAAGGAGTCAACAGGTCCAAGGGTCAAAACATCCAAGGAGTCAAAACGTCTAAGGGGTCAACATATCCAAGGTGTCAATATGCCCAACGAGTCAATATGTTTAAGTTAAAGATCCAATAGTTTCACTTGGTTCACATTCCCGTTTATGCACATCGTTTGGCCACATTCCCAACAAAAATTTTTTTTAAATAACCCTTTTTCCGCATCCTGTCTGTTTTTTCAATTTGGCCTCTGTTTTAACGTGTATTTTATTCAAAGCAGATTTAACGAACTCCTGAAAACTATTTCAATTTATCCATAGCAACTAAGGCTATTTAATTTTGCGTGTAAGTGACGTAGTTACATACTAAGTAAACACTAATCAGCGTTTTGTCTTGATTACATCTGAGTAAATATTTACCTCGACGTTTTGCATTCAACTTCATCCATTTGAGTTTTGGTAATGGTTAGGACTCTGGACTTTCAATCCAGCGATCCGAGTTCAAATCTCGGTGAAACCTGTATTTTTTTATCCCCAACACAAAAAGAGGGGTGTTATACATACTCCTATGTTTGACCGCTACGTGTGTCTGTCTGTGTGTCTGTCTGTGCCACCTTGTCTCTTAAGTCGGATTTACCTATTTTTTTTTATTTGAAAGCATTCTAATGGTGGTTCTAAGACATGTTTAATCAAAATCCGTTTATCCGTTTCATTGCGTTGCGTTGTATTTTTTTAAATGGTTCCCATCGCATACGTATCTTAAAGAGTATGTATTATAAATTATATTTAGAAAAGCTCAATTTTATGGATTGTTAGCACACAACCAATTGAGCGAAGTTGTCATATATTAAAATCGTAAATAAAAAAGGATTAAAGACCACAAATGCTAAATATTTCGACATTTGAAGATTATTTTACCTCCAAAAAGATATTAAATAGTTAGTTCCGATTTTTTACATTTTAACGATCACATAATGTAGCTTTAAAAAAATAAGATAATTAGAGGTAATATTTGACTTTGACTCTAATTTATGACATTTGTATAATTTGAATGTACTCGTAGTTTATCCTGTAACAATATATCAATACTTACAAAGAAAAGCTCGTTGAAAAGAAAGTGAAACAAGCCAACAACATTGTAGCAGTGATTCCAAAAATGTTTAAAAAACATACATTGGTACTTAACGTAACTACAACATCCATGAAACACGCCGATTCATACATAAACAGCGATCAGAAACTCGAGCGCAAGTCAAATCTGGTCTTGGCTCAGTTTTTACGCGCACCTTTTCTGGACTTGTATTAACTAATACGTCGGGAAAGTATGTCCGTGCGTCCGGCGTGGCGTATGTCTGTAAAAACTTGGCTGATAAATATGTCGAGATAATATTTGGCACGGAGTAAATTACACTGTTTTTTTTATACTACGTCAGTGGCAAACAAACATTCGGCCCGCTTGATGGTAAGCAGTCTCCGTAGCCTATGTACGCCTGAAAGTCCAGAGGAGTTACATGCGCGTTGCCGACCCTAAATCAGCTTCTAGATCAGGCTAGGAGATCGTCGGTTACATTTTAGTAAAATTTCAAATAAGTATTTGGCAAAAATTACATTTATGGTTCAAGCTTTACCGCTGACATTACTTTTTTTACCACAGGCAACTGATACTCATCGAGACCCCAAACACGATTAGGTTGCGTTGTTTCATCACAGAGTTCCTATGGCCTCTTCCTGTCTCCATCATCAGATCAGCTCTATGGTACCATAATATTGCATTGGGTGACAATGCAATATTATGGTATCATCGAACTGATCTGATCTGAATTACATATTTATGCTTCAGCTCAATTGGAAATCGGGAAGTGGGTCACATTTAGCTTCGAAGATTTGACCCACACTAACTAAAAACTTACTACGTACCAGGGCAAGTTAAATTAAAACTTGTAAAAAGACTACATTTTGGCCTACCTCCGCAAGCTTCTCTCAAATATTCGGAACATGAGGAATATCATTCATCGGAGATGCGATGGCACCGACAAAGTTACAATGGCACATAATTTTAAGCGTTGAAGTGTTTTTATGCTCATTTTCACATAGGTCTTGACCTTGAAAATAATTTGCTATTTTATTCGTTGTGGCAGAATAAGGTGGAATTGCGCTCCTGACAAGTTATAAATTGTAACATATAAATTTGAGATAAGTATAGTATTTTTCAAACTCGATGGGTGTGCTGACAGGTGTCATCGCCATATAATTGATCATCTAAAAACGTCAAATCGCGCAAAATTGTACAGATATGACACCTGTCAGCCTGCCCATCGAGTTTGAAAAATACTATAATTCTTCACGGAGACCCGATTCTCGCAGACCTTTCATAGGAAATAGTCGGCATCTAATCTATTTAATTTGTCCTCATAGAATAAAAACATATTTTGACATTTAATTATATTAATAGGCAGAAAGATAAAGCATTTTTTTATGTTTTACTTAAACTTAAGCCCGTTGATGTCTTTAACTCACAAGAGCGTTCGGTTTGCAATATAGAGCGGTTAGAAGTGTTAGAACCCCTCTCCGTAGGCGAACTACGGATACTTCTTAGTACATTTCTGCTAATTTAATACTAGAGAATAGTACCAATAACTTATAATAATATTTAAAAAATTGGCGTTGAATCTCTAGGTCGATGGGGTCCCAGCGCGTACAAGTTTTTTTGTAGAAAACGAAGGTCTGGTTGACGTAACTGGTGACCGAAGAGCTGGCGGCTTTACCGCATAATGTGAGAAGATTTGATGTTTGGTAATATGGATGATTTTGGAGAAAGTTAGCATGAACGTGAATTATACACATTATGAATTATGTGTATAATTCATAGCCGTGAAATCGAAATTTCAAAATTATGTACTGTTATCCCAAAATGTATCTTTTATGGGAGTGTGACGGGGTTCGAGAAGAAAGGTCATGCAAATCAACGAAGTTACGGGCAGATCTAGTATTTTATTAAATTCGTCCGACTAATATTGATCGTAAGACAGGTGCATTTAAGTAATTCTAGGAATTCTATTTCGTAATATTACTAATATTACACAGATCGAATAGCAAGTAAACCGTGTGTGTATGTAAGTTAAACTGGAGGCAAAGTGAGCGGCGGTATTTTATTACACTGTATTTGATGATTGGGTAGCGTCGGTAAAAATATACCAATAATACTGACTGATATGATAATAAAAATTCTAGGAAAATTGATTTAAAGGTAGGTACTTGAGCTACAGTAAATAACCACATACATGACTCCTACGACTGCACAGCTAGTAATACTTATAATAATGACTAAAAACATACAAAAAATGTTATTAATCGTTATTAATCCTGGTAAGGGCATTTATTTGTGTGATGAGCACGAATATTTGTTCATGAGTCATGGGTGTTTTCTATGTATTTAAGTATTTATATTTATGGGGCTTAGTCAATTTGTGTAATAATGTCCTTTAATATTTATTTATATGGGTCACTCATATCTCGAGAGGTCCCTGTCTCCAGTGTAATTTGCAATTATTTTAAAAGCAAAGGCCATGCCACGATAAGTCAACTGATTCTGCCCCCAGAGAGTATAGATTTGTAATTTTTTTGAATGGTGTCTCTTTACATAAGTAACAATATGGAATATTACAGATACCCAAACTTTATAGTATTTTTGTAAAAAATAACTAAATGTGTGGGTAATTTTCACATGCTTTTAGAAAGCATGCGTCATATATTGTGCATTTACTAAATTGTTACCATGCCGAAATATCTCTGTAACTAGGACCAAATTTATAGGTAAATGTGATCTTTAACGGAAAAAAAAAACGAAAACTATCGAGAATATGTTTTGTCCTGTTATTATATTAATTTCCAGTTTTTAAAGTTAAGTATCTCATTTCATAAAAATTCCGATACCATTAAATTAGCCCACAACTTATTTTGCTGACGCTACCCAGATTAGGGAAAGCTGCGGTTGCGGCTGAAACTAACCCGCGTGGTTGCTGCTAACGGTACAACATATATGGAGCTGCATTAGGATTTTAAAAGCCTGGTCTTAATTTGATATTGATCGCAGTGTATCTTGCTCGTGTCAATAAACAAGTGCGAACGAGGTACACTGAGAGTAATCACCTATCTAATTAATATTGAATCCCGATTTTTTTTTTGAAGTTGAATACCGCTCATGGATGAACGTTCATTAAAATCATGTAACTTAAGGCTTCAACTCATCAAGAAAAAATGGCCAAGTGCGTGTCAGACTACTCATAATAGAGGGTTCCATATCGTCATGCAAAATAAAAAGCCATATAAGCAAAAGACCGTATCAACGCGGCATTTTTCGGCACTTAGTTAGATGAGGTGTTTTTGTAAAGAAACACCTGAATATTGGCTCAATCCATCATATTCAAAATATATTTCTTGGAATGTATTTATTAAGCTTTACTTTCTGTTATTATTATTTTTTTTATAAATTTTAACTTCTTTAGTAAATAGCGACTTACATAATATACCTGCGTTCTGAATTTTGTTTCTTATAGTTTCCGAGTAATTTGACTGTGCCATATGGACAGACAGACGGATGGACAGATAGACGGACATGACGAAAGTATAAGCGTTCCGTTTTTGCGATTTTGGATAGTAAGTTCACATCACAGGTACCTATGGGAGGAGAATTTTCCCTCTGCTTTCTGGATGGACTCGATGCAGTTATGGAAATTAACAAATTCTGGGTCGCCTCACTAAAGTTAACTTAATTCATTACCATCAAATTGAATTTCAGCCTGATATACAATCTGCAATTTAGCATACAACCACTGCTTTATATAATTTACAAATGCTCGCATTGCAATTGCCGCTTAAAATTAATATCAACTTTATATCGCTTACTATAAGATTCAAATTTCAACGAGCCTTTAATGCGACATATGACGGATATCTTGAATATGTAGTAGTTACTGGGTGGCACCACCGTGGTTCTAATTCATTCTTAATTGGCAATTGTACTGCTAAACTTAACTAACTGGGCGAGACTTTACCTGTGATTCGTTAGTATAGTATGATATATGCGTATTTACGGTAGAGATAAACTTAGGAGATTTTAAATTGTTTTGAATGACAATTAACTAAGAAAGTCTACTTAAATAGATTTAAATCATTATCATATTAGGTATCATACTTACTCATAACAACCTTCACAATCGAGCCCTAAATCGCATATATGCCGATATATATTATGTAGTTCATAGTCACATAAAAAAATGTAAGTATAAACTACATAATATATCGGCTGTCGTGGTGGCTATATGTTTTCCACCCGGGCAGCGGTTCGATTTCATATTCTAATAATTTTCGAACGCGAGGTGTGAAGAGACTAGTGTTGGTTAAGACTCGAGTCCTTTGAGTCATCTGCTTTAAGACTCGACTCAGTTTTTGAGACTCTTATAAGTAAGACGAGACTCGAGTTCTTTTCAACTAATTAGAGACTCAAGTTTTTTGTAGAGACTTGAGTCCTTTTCGGAGAACTTGTATTTTTTTACAAATAACTTCGAAATGTCTTGTCTTTATGTAAAATTCATGGATATACATAACATAAACCATACAATAACGCCTATTTCCTTTACTGTTGTTTAGGTAAAACCTATAAAATTGTTGACTCTTTATTCGGAGACTCGAGTTCTTTTGAGTTGCGCTTAAAATAGATTCAATAAGGGACTCGACTCGGGACTAAAGACTTAGAAGTTTTTTAAGCTCCGAGTCTCGTAAAAACAAGTCGAGTTCTTCAATTTAGACTCAAAAGACTCGAGTTCCTACCAACACTAACAGAGACGCGGAGTGGTATTTTACAGGCTATTTCAAGCTTTAGTTACATATTTAATCCCAATATGATACTGATATCAGTGTCAAAAGTGACATGTTTGCTTGATGGTTGACTTAATGCGCAATTCAGCAGGTCCTCTAAAGGAGATTGGAATCTCATGTTGAATGATGTCAGATCCATGTTAGATCAGTATCATATTATATTTTTGGAATTGATCTGAAAGTGTCGAGGATTGAATACATGATTTGTTGCAATAGGTTGGGGGATTGCGTACTGTAAAGGGGGACGCCTAAATGGGGTGGAAGATGACTCGTCGTAGTTTTCTGACTTTATATTTTTTTATAACATTCAGCTAGATTACAAATATCGACTACTTTTAATGACTGCCACCAACTGAAAGGCCGCGTGCAGATGTTTATTCCTCTAGCAGGGTGATAGTTCTGAATTCAAATATATAATTCTTGCCAGTCACCTACTAAAAGAGTGTGAAGATTTCAAAGTATACAGCAAAGGTCGACATTTAGAAAATGTGATTTTCAAAAAAAAAAACCATATTCATCTTCTTTTCATAAATATAAATAGTATTGGTATATATACGTATGTATACTCTGTATCTTCAGATATTTAAATAAAAGTAAACAAACAATTTGTACATTTTCGGGTAGTTAGAACATTTATTGGTTAACCAACCAAATACAACACCGCCTAGATCTGTCACTGAACGACCTGACTTCAACCTACATTATTTGATCATGTAGGTAATGTTTTCATCTTTAGGTTGCCGCCGGACAACCTGTATACTCAAAAGAAATTCCCGCCACGCAAATATTTTCCCTAACCGACCTTAAACCTAGATCCGTCACCTTTGTTTATTGTTTCTGCAACTGACCGTACGAACATAATTTAAACTATTTGTCTACAACTAATCTATGCGGAATACCTTCGTGCACCGCACATGCTGACAAGGATCGATGAGGGGCTATAGATCATTGATCCAGATTCTAGGGCGCGCACGCGCCGATGATTCGCTGCGCGTGCTCAATGCACTATAGAACAAATTATACCTATAGCTTGGAAGTATCTCTCTATGTCTCTAAGTATACCTCTTTTCTTGGTCTATATAGAACAAAGAGCATTTGAAATAGAGATGTATTGTCAAATAAAACTTTGTAGCGACGTAAAGATGGCAGTAAATTTACGTCGCTACAAAGTTTTCTTACACACCTCTATTTCAAATTTTCCTTGAAATATAAATAGGGTTTAGGTAGATTTTCACAAAGGTTTTCAATATTAGGTACTAATTCGTGGCTGTTTTTAAATTAGCTTTTAAGCTGTCTATCCACTGAGGAGGACATGAGCGGAGTTGAGAGGAGACGTGCAAAAAACAACCAATAGCATTGGTTCTCTTCCCCGCTACACTGCCAAGCCTTAAAATTTGATAAAACTAAACATGCAAAAGTAGTTTTAGCCTCCATGTTAAAACTCTCCAAAGTAATAACTTTAAATACTCACTAAGTAATACTTGTACTACCTATGTTGAGAGTATTTAAATGACATTGTGCTTTTATCTTAGGTGACGCAGATTAGGAAGATTGTTTCTTAGCCCAAATTAAGTTCACCTCAATCAAGCCAAAAACGGGGGAAACTAGACCAATTCTTAGCACACATGAAACCGACGGTCTACTCCCTCCAGATACCTGATGCTGTTAAGTCATATTAACTTACGAACCGCGTCGTGGTTCTCTGTACTAATGTACTTACTAAATATTTGGTATTTGCCCGATACTTAGGAAAAAATGGGCTGTGAAGTCTACCATCATGAACATCCTAGCCTTTATCCCATATCCTTAGGTTGTGGGGTCAGCTCTCCGTAACATTTTGCGCAATTTTTCTCTATTTTGCGTCATGTCAGGGCTTGCGCTTATCGTCCCCAAATCTTTCGACACTGTGGTCATCCATGTCTTAATGGGGCGGCCTCTGCACCGTCTACTTTCAGAAATATCATTTAGGCTTTCTTAGTCATGTGGTGGTCGTCTTTTCTCATCACGTGGCCGAACTAGCGTGGCTCTGGTTGTGGAGCATCCTTGAAAGTTTCACGAATATGTCTATTCCGAAACCTGTCCATCTGAGCATGCTGTGAAGTATACCACCAGCTAATATAAACCTGATCAAATTCCATTTTATATGACTACTATTTAGCTATTACTTGTCGATAGTCCAATACAAGATCTGCTCGATTTTGAAATACTTTCGCGATATAAATTCCGTTTGAACATAACGGTTCAGGTAACTCGATGAGTGATGGCGACAATTACCTTGTTAAGGGGTAATCTATGCCCTGCATTAGTATGCAGCATGATTTGGTTCCTATTTTGAATAGAAATGTCTAGAACTTGCCTATGCCAGGATCAGAAACGCACAAAGAAAAATTTTTTTTTCTGATTGTGACTTAATTCGGCCAAAATTGTGGGCATTGGGTTCACCACTATTTTTGCTTTGGAGAACAAAAAAAGAACCAATTATAACCTAAATATCCAATCGTGATACTAGGGAAAGATTGGGTCCATGGAGTCTAAAGTAACTAACAATTAAGAGAGGGTTAGCGAAATTTTATAGTTTTTTATTTATTTATTTTTGATCAAGGCAGTGACAGTTGTCCTTGATCGCTTTAACTAAGGGCAACTGCCATAAAAAAATCTCATGGTAATAGGGAGTATTACTGCAATGTTCTGCCGCCAGAGTGCAGCACTAGCACCAATTGTAAACCATAGAGTAACTTATACATACTGTGCCTTAAACTGTTTTTTGACAAGTTTTCACAGATAATAAAATATGACATTGATGCATCAAGGCGGTTTGTTTACAAAGGGCATACCGGGAAACGCGAAAATCGAAATTCGGTTAAATATGTTTCTTTATCGCTCGAATATGCAAGAGTGATAGAGAGGTTATACAACGAAATTTTCTTGTTTTGCGGTAGACCCTCAGATTGTTATGGATTGTGGTAGTGGCGCCCCCTACGCAGAGTTTCACGTAATATTCCCTACCAATTTATTTTGCACGGGCAGACTGCAGAACCGAAACCTTAAAAGGTTTAAGTTGGCTCGATAGAAACAATCACGTAAACAAGTATTTGCCATATATATTGTTTCGCTGTAATTTCCTGGCTTAACGCTCCCCAAATGATTAAATGAATTTGTGTAGTAAACATTTGACAGAAGTTAAACACTGCACACTGGTGACATATCCACTTTTCACTAACGCGTTTCTCATGTCATGACTTATTGTTAAACAAGTCGAATTGCCACCAGAGCACGGGAATGTAAATAATAATCATCGAATTGCACCGCCAGAACCGGATGATCGTGAACTTGAATATTTATAATATTGCTTTTGAAATCTATTAATAAAATGAAGCGTACTAATAGCAGACATTATATTAATAAGACAAATATTTATGTCTAATAATCTATTAGTTTAAAATTAATTTATATTCCTTCTGACATAACTCGTTTTTTTTTTTAGGATAAAAGTGCAAGATTTAGAATTATTAGGTGATACAATACTCGTATTTAGAGAAGTTTAATAGAAATTTTGTATTATTTATGTCTCAAATTATAGGCAATGAATTTAAATAATAAGTTATTGAATTTTAGAATTGAAATATTAAATAGCTACATAATTCATTACAGTACATATGGGGCTACTTTATAGCACTAGTGCGAGAAGTAGCATATTACGTTACTGTGTCGAACATTTAAAGGGCCATATGTACTGTAAAACGTTGTACGATACATGTGCGAATAGGTAATTCGCAACTCGTGTCGATTTAAAACACTCCCTCTATTTCCTATTTTTCGCACTTGTATCGTAATGTACTATTTTATGCCTCTACAAAGTTTGTCTAACGTATTAATTTGCATTAAGTATCGCCATAATTTTACCAGTAGATTTTATTATTTACATATTAATTTGTTTTAATGCAGTCGGCTGTTACTTGAATATACCTCGTTTTATGAAGTAATCATTATTTATGTTATGAGTGGGAACTATTTGTACCTACATCTAACGTCAAAAGTGACGTTTATGTTTGAAGAAACGTGTTATGAGTGGGAACTATTTGTACATCTAACGTCAAAAGTGACGTTTTTGTTTGAAGAAACGTAATTTTTGGCACTGACATATCCGGTCCATATCGTATTTAGACTTAATATTTGTCATATCTTAAAGTTCGAATCGGGTTGTAGTAACTGTCTACGTAATTAAATATTTCACTGCCTAACTTCTAATACATATTTTATCTACACTTTGACTATGGTTTTTTTTTAATGACATACTGCAAACGTGCAGACGAATCACCTGATGGTAAGCAATTGCTGTCGGCCATGGACACCTGGAACACCTGATGGTTGCAAGTGCGTTGCCTTATTTTAAGATTCTTGAAGGTTTGAAGTACTTATCATCGTTATCATCTCCTGCTGTTTTGGCACTTAATCCTTTTAAATATTTAAAATTTATTTTATCTGACCTACTAACCCAGGGGAAAACCAAACTCCGACAATATTATAACGTTATATTATAACTATTAGTAATTGGGATTAGTTCGGACTCCTCACGAGATTTTATGTACTAAAAAGCGACTTTCGCAAAGCAATGATCCCGGATTCGCCAGTTAAGAGTCTCGCCCGAAAACGAATGAATGAATAAATAACAAACTTATTATAGTCAAAAACAACACGCTACAAAATTATAATTTAGTCAAAAGTGTAACGTACGGTGTGCTCCATAAGCGCACGCACTTGCAAGACTGAAACCGCAAGAAATTAATCGCAGTGCGTTTTAAGCCTAAATTTAAGAAAAATTGGATGTTAGTGCTGCGGGTGTTTTCAGAAAAGGATAATAAGCAGTGATCGGAACTATGGGAGTAAAACTTTAACAAAACTTATCAAGCGGACGTAAAAAGAGTGCTTATAGCCTTAAAAATATTCGAATATCTATGAATGTAAATATTTTTATGGCTGTAAGTACTATACTATTCCTATCCCTATGGACATGAATATTTTTAGGGCTGTATGCACTATTTTATGTCCGCTTAACAAGTTTTGTTAAAGTTTTACTCCCATAGTTCCGATCACTGATAATAAGGGAAACCGAGGTGAGTTAAAACAGAGGTAAATATTTGCTGTTATCGAGCTGTAGTATTTTTCTAACTAATAAGCAAATGTTAAAAGTTCTAAATCACCTCGGTGTCCCCTACTCAGTATTTTTCGCAGCACATGAGTAATCGAGTAGTTATAACGACGCTGATTTTTAGTGTACCCCTTGACACGTAGAAGAAACACAAAACAATACATTACATAAAAAACAGAACAGAAGCATAATACAACAGGATGTGCAGTGTACATTGTAATTTATAGACATTTTAGTACACAAGTAAATTTTTCGACTCTTCATTTATCTCTAAGCATGCAAAGTAATATGATGTTACATAGTATTGTGTTTGGCGGTATGCAAAAGCATTTAAGACTTATAGGTCCATACATTACAGTCCATCATATCCAACGAGTACAGTGAAGGACCTAGGTTGTCTATTCCAAGTCTGCGGCTAACGGCCCTAGACAAACCATCTAATAACTAACCTACATGGAGTCTTTACTTATTTAGATATAACTTTTAGGCAGATGCGGGATTTATTGTAATTTTATGATATGATACGGCAAAATTACACGTAGAAAGAAATGGCTGACTACCGAAATTATGCATTTGGTGAGTGAATGACGGAAAAGAATACAAATAAAATAACGTTGTCCCCATTTTCCTCTCTGGATATTGACATTATGGAAAATATTTTTACATAATTTGATGTATATTAACCATAGTTTACGTTTGACTTTTTTATTTTTTTTATTATTATAAAAATTAGGAGCGAAAACCAGATTTCAAACTAAAATTTTAATGCTTCTAGCTCCTATAATTATTAATAATTCGAAAAAAAAAAATCAAACGTAGGGGCATAGCTGTGGTTGATATACAACAAATTGTGTCAAAATATTTTCAATAATGTTAATATCCAGGGAGGAAAATGAGGACTACGTTTGTATGAATAGACGATTTCGCGTGAGTCCTCCACTTTCGTCTTAACACCTTGGTGGACACTAGACTCTTTATTGCACACCACAATATGTAAAATGTATAATTGTTGATGCAATAAAGAATATTTACTTACGTACTTACTCAGTACAGAAACAATATAAAATATAAATAATACAGCACATTAAGAAGAGACAAACAACAGGCGGTTTTATCGCTAAAACGCGATCTCCTCCAGACAACCTTTAGGTAGGCATAGAGTTAAAGTGCAGAGTATTAAACTCGGAAGACATTGAAAAGGCATGTGATAATATATAAAGAAAAGAAAGAAAATAGACGAAACCTAGATGATTATTATTATGCGAACACCACAGAAGAAAAAGTGCTACAATTAAATATGAAGAAAAAATAATACTGAAGACAAACTGAAATGATGGATAGGTACGATATATTAAAATAAAAATAGATATGAAGGTAATGTTTTAACAGACAATGATTTAGAAACCGTATCGGAACAAGTAGGTGCAGATAGATTAGGGCCAATAGGTCCATATATTATTAGAGATGAACAATAAATAGTAAACATAGAAGAACGACCTAGAAGGCTATTTATTATAGGCTATAGTAATAACTGATATTATATGTTGACGCATAAAATAATTCTACCGTTCTATTTATCATTATCTTGAGCAACAACAGCGTCTGCAAATATTATTAGTCTATTGCCCTAGTCAGATTCTATTTTTCTTTGGAACCAAGTCTAATCCTTTAAAATTGAAGTCTATGAGATCTACTAAGATGACATTCGTAATCAAGTATTCTGAAGACTATATTACCGGAACACCGGTACTTTTGGCATTACATAATTATTTAAGTTTTATCATAATAACTGACTAAATAAAGCGTAAGTATATTTCTATAGAAAAAAGGATTGCGTGGTTTTATGAAATCACGGTAAAAGTGAAACTTTTTTTCACATTATAGACATTTAACTAAAAAAATTTGGAATAATATTCCATTAAGGGTATAAAAAATCGCTTCATCAATCTTAATTTTATACTTGGAAAATGGGAATGATAGTTAGTTAGTTAGTTAGTGCTTCTGGGCATTTTCCGCAAATCGACAACCATTGTGCCTATTTTGCGTGAAACGAGGTAGCGCTACTCTAACCACCCCAGCTCCTCCACGAAGCCTAGCAAAGTTTTCAGGTTGCTAAATGCCTCTCCTAGTGTGCACGGAGTCCCTAGGTATTTGTTCCTGTATACTTCTACCTGTTTGCAGTCTAGGAGAATATGTTTTGTTGTTTCTTCTTCTTCCATGCACGCTCTGCACATGGGGCTGTCTGTTTTTCCCATATTGTGTAGGTGTTTGTTAAGTGTGTTATGTCCCGTAATTAATCCTACTATTTTACGTAGTTGATGTCTAGGTGTTTTCAGTAGTATTTTGGTGAGTTTGAGGTTCAGTTCCGGTAGAAAATCCTTGGTCTGCCTGCATGTGTCCATTTCCTTCCAGTATTTATTGTGCAGTTGTCTGTGATGTAGGTCTAGCTGGTTGTGTATATAGGATATTGGTAGGGGTATGATGGGCTCGGGTCCATATGCCGGCGTTTCTGAGCCTCTCCTGGCCAGTTCGTCCGCTGCATCGTTTCCTCTTGATCCACTATGCCCCTTTATCCATTGAATTGTTACTTTGTTGCCTTCTTTGCTCACTTCCGTGAGGCTTCGATGACATTCGAGTATGAGTTCTGAATTAAGTTTGTCGCTGCATAGCGCTTGTAGTACTGATTTACTGTCTGATAGTATTAGTATATTTTCGTGTTTCACTTGTCGTCTTGTTATAGCATTGCAAGCTTCTATTATTCCCACACATTCAGCTTGGAATACCGTGTTATGTTCTCCCAGGGGTTTTGAGATGTGTATATTCAGGTCCTCCGAGAAGACACCACATCCGGTCCCTTCAAATGTTTTTGAGCCATCTGTGAATATTCTTAGGTTGGTTTGGTCTAGTCCTTCTTTAGGATCTTCTGTTAATGATATGGCGTATTCTTTCCAGAAGATCATAGTTTTTGGTGTTTTGTCGATGGGCGCCTCCAGCATGGGTAGTTTTGAGATCATATTTTCATAGATCTTCTTGTGCGATGAGCTGAAGGATGTCCATAGGTTTAGCTTTTTCAACCGAAGAGCCGTGGCAGCCGCTTCTTTTTGTATGTATATGTGTAATGGTAGGAGTCCTAGCATTATTTCTAGCGCCGCAGTCGGAGTAGTTCGCATACAGCCCGTCGCAGCCACACATGCTAGTCTTTGTGTTTTGTTTAGTTTGTCTATTACCGTGGTTAACTGGGTGCGGGGCCACCATACGACCGCGCCGTAGCTGATCATTGGCATTATTACCATTTTGTATAGCCACAGTATGATGTGAGGAGCAAGTCCCCATCTCTTGCCCACCATCCTCCGGCATTGCCAAAAGGCTACTGTTGCTTTGTTTAGTTTATTGTCCAGGTGTTTGTTCCAGTTCAGTCTATCATCCAGGATTATGCCTAGGTATTTTACATCCTTTGAAAGTGTCAATCTTGTGCCAAAAAGGGTTGGCAGTTCGTATGTACCCAGTTTTCGTTTGTGTGTGAAGAGAATTGTGTCGGTCTTTTTTGGGTTTACCGATAGGTCATTCTCCTTGCACCATTTCTCTACTATTTTCAGTGCTGTCTGTGTGAGATCGCACAGTGTGTTTATTACTAGGCCGCTGATTAGTATTACTAAGTCATCTGCGTACCCTATAGTCATAAAGTGTTTGTTGTTTAATTTTGTTATCAATTCGTTCACCACCAGGTTCCAAAGCAGTGGTGAGAGTACTCCTCCCTGGGGGCATCCTCTCATGACTAGTGCTTGATGAGTTTGGTTTTCGGATAGTCTTATTATTCTCTGTCTTAACATATTCATTATCCATTCGGTTACGAGTGGATTGGTTCCATGTCTTTGTAATGCTTGCTGAATGCTGCTAAAGTTTGTCTTGTCAAAGGCTCCTTCTATGTCGATGAAGGTGCCTAGGCATGAGTTCTTCCTTGCTAGCGCATTCTCTATGTTGCTTACTACAGCATGGAGAGCTGAGTCAGTTGATTTCCCTTGACTGTAGGCGTGTTGGTTTGGATGGATTTCTATGTTTTTTAGGGCCGTGTCCTTCAGTTCTCTGTCACATAGTCTTTCTAGTGTTTTTAGCATGAAGGATGTAAGGCTGATTGGTCTGAAAGACTTGGGATCCGAGTAATCGGTTTTGCCTGGCTTTGGGAGGAAAATCACTTTCACTTCCCTCCATTTATGTGGTATATATCTAAAGGCTATACAGCTGCACAGTAGATTGGATAGATGTTTGATTAATGTATGTCCACCCCATTTTAGTAGGGCTGGGTAAATTCCATCTGTTCCCGGCGATTTGAAGTTATCAAAACTATTTACTGCCCAGGTCGTTTTGTTATGTTCTGTTATACATTCTGCTATTCTCCATTCGCTTTCCGTTGGATTATAGTTCATTGTATCCTGTTCTGGGTCTTGCTCATTTACTACTTTGCATCCTGGGAAATGGGTCTCCACCAGCAGCCTTTCTGTCTCAGCTGGGCTACTGGTGGTACTATTATCTTGTCTCCTCAGGGTGCCCAGTAGTTGTCTTGGTTGGTCTGCAAGGATTTTCCTTGTTCTGTTTGCTTGGGTTACTGTGGATATGTTGTCGCAGAAGTTTCGCCATGTGGCTGATTTTCTGTATCTTAGTCTTTTCTTGTAGTCTGTTTTAGCTGTTTTGTACCTGTCCCAGTCCTCTTCAGCTCTTGTGTTCATTGCTCTGTTAAGTAACCTTCTCATTCTTGTTCTCATTCGTTCCAACTCCGGTCCCCACCAGCTGTTGTTGTTATTGTTACTACCTTTTCCTCTAGCCGATGGAGTCGATAGCGGACATGTGTTTTCATAGCTTTCAGTTATGTTTTTAATAAGTAAGTTTACCTGTTCCTCCAATTCCTTCGTATTGCTAGGTCTGTCAGTGTGTGTGTTATTGTGTAGTTTACCTTCCAGAAGTTCCTTGTACGCCGCTATGTCCGTGCGTCTCGGGTTTCTTCTAGGTGTGGATGTTTGGATGTCAGCTGTCAGGTCATACCGAATCCATCTGTGGTCGGAGCAGGATAGCTCGTCCGACACGTGCCAGTTGGATATGTGTTGAGCTGCCAGTCCTGTGCTTAGAGTAATGTCAATTATAGTATTACACCTACGAGTGACAAAAGTTGGTTTAGATCCTGTGTTTAATATATCTAGGTTAGTTGACATAAGGTATTCAACAATATCGTTACCTCTTTTGTTGTTGGTTTCCATTCCCCATAGGTTGTGATGGCCGTTGCAGTCTGCAGATATGACCAGCTCGAGCCTTTCTCGTTCGCAGTAGCGTATGAGGTTGTTCATCTCCACTGGAGGTGGTTCGTCCTCCGCCGCCATGTAGGTGGACGCCAGGACTATCTCCGGTAGACTTGAGTTTTGTGTTCTGAGGAGTTTTATGGCACACACGTCTCTGGAATAGAATTGAGTTAGTGGTTGTGCCATTATGTTACGAGATATGTATATGCAAGATCTTGGTTTGAAATGTGTATTGTAAAATAAATTACCTCCGGTATTACCAAGGCCGTTTATGCGTGTGTTCCTGATCCACGGCTCTTGAATCAGGGCTATGGATGTTGGGTTAACCTCCAGCCATCTTCGAAGTTGAGCCGTTGCAGATTCGCTGTGCTGGAGGTTAACCTGGAGGACCTTACAGTGGGAAGGCGCCATCCGGGGATATCCCTTCCGCCGCCCTTCCCTTTAGGTCCAGGAGACTGATCCCCTTTGGTAAGCCATCCTCGTCCTCAGAGTCCAGCAAAATGCCTTCCTCGATGTCTGAGGTGTGTGGTTCCGCGCAGTCGGTGTCCATGGCAGAGGGGGTATTCTTTTCAGGCGCGTCCTCTGCAGATTTGTTCTCCCCTCCGTCAGTGTTCGCCTCTGTTGCGGTTTTCTCCGGTGGAGAATCTCTGAAGCGTCCTCCGCCGTGCTGGAAACGGATGTAGACTGTCCCACATAGGTAGTTCAGTCTTCTTCCCTTTTCCATCACAGTAGGAACAACGTCTTCAGGTATTCCCACCAGGAGTAGGGTACAGGTCCTTTTCTTCAGGGGGATCGCCTGGTGGAGAGTCCACTTCCTCACCATGGCCCACGGGTTCTGGAAGTTGAGGACCCTGCCTATTTTGGTGAGGTTGTCTTCCAGGGACGGGATCAGGATACCGCACCTAGTGTTCCGGACCATCTCGTCCTCCCTCTTTCCAACGAGCTGGTCTCCGTTCTGAAGGGTGGCCGACTCCAGCCACTTCATCAGCCACGCCTTGGTGTTCGCGTCCTGGCACCACAGCTTCAGGTACCCATCCACAAAACTGGGTCTACCTGAGAACGCTGGGGCCTCCGCTGCGGTGTCCAGATCGGTTTCGATGGCTGCTTGGAAGATAGCGTCCCCGATCTTCTTCTCCACCTCTGCTGCATCTTGCTGCGTCAGTCTGCCCGTGCGGTTATTAGTAATCGCCACCGTCAGATCTGCCGCTGCTGCCGCCGCATAGGAGGAGGGTAGTTCTTTGTTCCCCGAGGTGGCGTCTGTCCGCTGTTTTTTGTGGTCGCCTCTGGGGGATATGGTTTCATCCAGGCGTGCCCTCTTGGCTTTCCCTTCTGGTTTCTTCTTTGCCTGGGTTTGTTCCGCAGGGGTCGTCGCTCCCTCGCCCTGTCCCTCCGGGGCGTCCACCTCCTGTTTGTTTCCAGAGGAGCGGCTTTCTGCTTCTCTTCGCTTTTGGAGCCGCTGCCTCTTCCTCTGCGAAAGTTTTTTCCGCATAGGTGCGTCTTCTTCGGTCTGGGCAGGCTTCCCTCTTGGTTTGCACCTGATCTCCCAGCCGGGATCTATGACCTGCTTTGAGGGTTCAACAGGTGTCGTCCCACTCTCAGCCGCCATCGTTTTTTCAGTCGAGGGTCCAGCTGTTGAAAGCTCCATCGTCTCTGGCTTAGTCACCTGGGCTGGGGTTCCGATAGGTACCCCGGCTTTCAGCGGCCTCTCCAGCTTCGATGGCTCTTCCTTAGCCTTCCCGCTCTCTGTTTGTTTCGCCCCCCTTAGTGCTTCAGCATGTGCCGTCTCATCTAAGGAGGTCGTTTGTTTCTGTTGGTTTTTAGTTATATATTTTTTTGATTTATTGCTATTCATATGGTTCCCACGAGTAGCTAGGGATATAAAGGGTCAGTACTACGCAGAGCCCCGCTTGCGTAGACAAGGCTATATACAACGGGTTTCGCCCGGTACCCGAGGCCTATCGTTCGCGACTGAGCTCCCTCTCAGCCATGCATCCATCGGCACGATCAGTTACACCTTGGATTAGGGTTTTTGGGGTCGAGGTTGTCTCCTCCAGGAAGGGGGGATGTGGATAAGTGGATTAAGATGGGAAGGGGGGTCAGGAGGGTTGGTCTGGGTAAGGTTTTATGGGTAAATTGGAGGTTTATAGGAAGGGATAAATGGGTCGTTTTCATGGCCCTCAATCTCCGAGCCTCCCCGTGCAGGACACCTTTCCGCTGCATCGACCTTGGCCCCTTGACGTTGTCTCCCTTTATCCGGTCTGAGAACAAGTCTCTTACCGGATTTTAGGAGAGTAACGTCTGGTTCCCCGGTCGATGCGTCGGAAGTGTGTCCACGCGAGGCGGCGGCTTAAAGAGTGCCTTGCTAAGACCCATTTTTAAGGATTTGGGAATGGTTCATGAGGAGTTGTACCACGAGTTGGGATTTGCTCGGGTTCAACCTCCATTGTCCGGGTCCTTATTAGGACTAAGGGGCTATCCGCAACCTGCCCACCCGCTCGGTCGCTTTGGAGACAGCGTGTTTTCTCGGTAGAAGTTCCAATGCTGGGCGTCATAAGGGTCACCTCCTGGGAGGTAGCCCAAACGTCACCCAGCATAGACCTTCAGCCAAGACACCCGAGATGGGAATGATAATGGGAAATGATAAAAGTAGACTAGGTCTCCAGCTAATATTTTTATTGAACTCTGTGTCTTAGAGTACGACATACATAATACTTATGTATTATATACACATATTCAAAAACTGAAAACAATATTTTATAATCGTTGAGTCATTTTGATCCGTTTTTCAATTATTTTCAATCATTCTATTATCAATTCCATCTTCATCATGAGTTTACACTACACGGTCAGCTGATGAAAACTATAGGCGCCGCCATATTGGCCTCGGCTGCTCTGACGAGCGCCTTTCATTGTATCCCTACTCCGCAGCCGACCGTCACGCGACATGCAAACCACAGACGAAAAAGTTTGAGACGATGTAATAAAAGTTTCACTTTAATATATAATGGCTATATGGTTTGAGACTTAAAATCAAATTGTAACAAAGTCATACAGAGCGGATAACATTTTTTTATACTTACTTTAATTACTTTCAAGACTCGTATCTACATTTTATCTCATCTAAGGTTAAAAGTTAAGGCGCCGCGTGTGTAAATAGTTACAAATCACAGCATAATGTTAAGTAATGGTTAAGTTTATTATTTCACGTACGCTGTCTTGTTAAGGCTTGTTGGCTATCTGCCGTATCGCCCTTCTTCGGGTACTTGTAGAGTCAGCAAAAATTTATGTTGCTTTTGTAAATAATTATGATCTTATCCCGCATTTATACATGTTCGAGGCAAAAAATGAGCGAACTTCGCGTTTTACGTTCTGACATTCGCATTGTCATTCGCTTCGTAGCTCGCATGAATTTGTAACAATTAAATAGGGTTAAAACTGTTAAAAGAGGACGCCTCAGGGTGCCTACCGCGAAAACCGAAATTAGCAAATTGCGGGGATCTTCCTCTTTTACTCTCACTAAGATGTAACAGACCGAAAAAATGCGCGCAATTGACGAACTTTCGCGGTTATAGCCTAGATTTGGTACTAATTATTGTTAAAAGAAAGATTCTTAAATAAATACGATTATCCAATTCAAATAGAAATAGAATGAATAACGAAAATGTAGTGAAATGGCCCGAGAATCAATTTCCGGGCACAAATCTGTGTAATTAGAGCAAAACAATATTTTACTTACATAACTTTTATGTACATTTAAAATTTTAGCAATGGTTTTCTAATATAATTAAGAAGGGTTGGTGGCCTAGCGGTAAGAGCGTGCGACTTGCAATCCGGAGGTCGCGGGTTCAAACCCCGGCTCGTACCAATGAGTTTTTCGGAACTTATGTACGAAATATCATTTGATATTTACCAGTCGCTTTTCGGTGAAGGAAAACATCGTGAGGAAACCGGACTAATCCCAACAAGGCCTAGTTTACCCTCTGGGTTGGTAGGTCAGATGGCGGTCGCTTTCGTAAAAACTAGTGCCTACGCCAAATCTTGGGATTAGTTGTCAAGCGGACCCCAGGCTCCCATGAGCCGTGGCAAAATGCCGGGACAACGCGAGGCAGAAGAGAAGAGTTTTTTTAATATAATTATTCGGTCTTTTTTTAAACACCGTTGTCCTAAATAATTTATACCTAGGTCCTTTCTCCTGTTCTTTTTTTTTATAAAAGTGGAAATGCGTTTCGCATACCACACAGGCACGGGGACGGGCCTCGGATGGTTATGTGGGACCCCTAACCGAAGCGTTTGTAAGTTCGTACTAATAGTAAGGTAGTAAAGGTGAGCTTCTTTACCAGTTATTTAAAAAAAGCAAATAAAAACACAAATGCGTATTAGTATAAAAACAACTTTTTATGTCGACGATACCCATAATCGGGAACTATTTTGCTATCGGTACGCATCTCAATGTCAGGGGTCTGCGAGGTCGAGCGCGCCTTTCTTTTTTGTCTCTTTCTCTCCTACTATCCGACGTGCGTCAAAATATTGAGTTAATTTGACGGTGATATGAGATTAAAGTGATAATGTTGGTAGTAATGGAGTTTGTTTTGTTTTGCAGTGTTTACAAACAAAAGAAAACGACCACTGGTGGATGTGCAAACTATTTTGATATGGCCTTTTTGCATACAGGATTGGGAAAATTGGGATTTTTGAATCGGTATGCTAGACCGGTACTCTGTCTGATATCAGAGAAATGTATCAATGATACGTGATGGTATATTGGTTATATGCGAATTGCATAGTGGGGGTATAGTACAGCGATCGCAGCGCATGCGGTGGTAGGTAATACTTGGCACTAACAGAGGTTAGCGTCTTTAACATTTCGTACAAATTATACGCACGAAATGGAATTTTTAATTTACGATATCTCCTAAGATATTTATTTAAAAACTATATTATAAGACACTATTGTAATCTGTATGAAATGATCAATATAATTAACGTATTTAATTTGATATGATTAATACTGTATCCATGTAAATAGCTTTGCAAAATTCTTAAAAAAAATCCCATAGCGTTAAATGACAGGTAAAGAAAAAATGTGGATATACAAAGATGATTGTGACCATTTATATACGTATTCTACAGCGGTATTGATATACGGGACAAAA
Organism: Cydia pomonella; assembly: GCF_033807575.1. NCBI lineage: Eukaryota > Metazoa > Arthropoda > Insecta > Lepidoptera > Tortricidae > Cydia > Cydia pomonella. Next base: position 27,036,776 of record NC_084705.1, on the reverse strand, counting down.
AAGGGACGGGTCAAAATACGGGACGCGATACTTAAATACGGTGACAGTCCCGTATATACGGGACGTATGGCAACCCTAATTATAGTACATATTAATTCTATATTCAATAATCATAAGTTGATATATGGTCTATGGTCTTTGGTGTATGACCTGGTTTCTAAATGGACACTAAGCATCGATTGATAATTACTATACTTACTTACTTACTCCGTTGGCTCAGCGACCCAAAATGAGACTTGGCCTCCGACACAAGACAGCGCCACTTTTCTCGGTCCTGTGCGACCTCTCGCCAATTGTCGACTCGAAGCTCGCGCAGATCGATAATTACTATAATTAGATTTAATAAATACCTAAAAATATAAGTATGCATACTTATTATAACGATGTTCGAACAAGTCAAAAGTCACCCAAAACACGTAAGTATTACATTTGAAATGGTAATGACTCAAATCGCTTAAAACTCGTAGTCTCATGTACATGTTTGTTTATATGTGTGCATTTTGACATTCAGGCGATAGTAGCTTCATTAGTGCGAATTATTGATTAATTTAATGGTCTAAATTCCTGCTATTGCATCAGGGACATAAATTCTAGAATATAGGTTTTACTTATTGAAATTGTATTGATTTACGTGCAAAACCTTCGCAAGTACGGAATAATTGAACGGCAGAAAGGAAGCAATAGATTCGCGAAGCGAAATAAAAATAACTGATTTACATGACAAAATACAGTACAAACAATACAGTCATACTTATATTAAATGTAAACATTTGGTGCCTACCGTGGATCCCTTGTGAGACTTATGCGAGAATGCTGACAGCTGTACGGTCCCTTATTCCTCCAATTTTAAGACCTTGAAGAAGACGTAGGCAATTAGGCATTAGGGCCTCACATGGCGGAAGCTGAACGGGACGAAGTTATACATATTTGGGACCAAAAGTCATTGGGTTAAGTACTGTCAGGCAACCTTTGCAATGTTATCAGGATGTATAATTTATTAAATATGAATTGGATTTGTACTAGATTGAAACAAACAAATGCAACCGAAGGATATATCATTCATGAGACTGCTGGTGGTAAAGTTATGCCAAATTATGCACAAGCTTAATTAAGTAAGTGAACACCTCAATCGTTAAATCTATTTTAGTACGAATATTTGCACATTTAATTTTATCCTCATATTATTAAATGTACACTAAAATTGGGTAAATGGGGCTTTGGGACTAAACCTAGATTATAGTTCAGTTATATTTTTTAATTTAAAGTACAGTACAATCGACAGTACCTAATGCTGACACAATAGAGACGAATTACTGGAAGTTAGAGCAAATCTGCATATATTATTATTTTGATGTGTTTGATAGTATGTCGTAGAAATACATTTTAATATAATAAAAAATTTATAGAAAATCCTACTGTTATTTGGAACTTAACTATTTATAAACAGATTGTGATTGTGCGATAATAAGTGCACATAGTAAATAAGGACATAGAATGATCATTTGTAAGTACCCCAGTTTTAGTGCCGATATTCCGGACCATCGAAGTGCCGGATTATCGAGATTTCACTGTATAATTATTTATTTATTTGGGATTAGGAGATTCATATTAGATAACGACATTTATATACATATTTACTTAAGAGGAAGGAAGGAAGAACAGCTTTGCGTTTGCGAAATAAGGGTACTTTATCTATGAAAATTTCGGGAGAAAACGGTTTCCAGTAACTAAATCTTAACAAATCACTTTGATTTTGATGTCGATCGCTTCAGCATAATATATTCTAGGTTTGAAATTATGTTAATAAATCTAGTTTTTCATGTTGTCAATAACCACCTAAAAATGATGGAGAATGGAAAATATTCAGAAGTGGAAAAACATTTTCTCTTTTTGTTTGGACAATAACGTATACTACCTTCTTAAAGTTCTACCAGTAGTAACTGATCATAAAAAACCAACTCAGTTATACAAAATACCTATAGTTTATGTGTATGTACCTACTTAGAGATAAAATATGATTAAAAGTATTTTGTGTGATTAACAATCTAGGGAAGTAATTGTATCTTTTATGGTGAAAAATAAACACCATTTTACATAAGCTTAAAACAGTAAATGCGACTTTAATTTAAACTTCTGTCACCATTGGAGCCTCGTTTACCTGTCAATGAAACAAAAACGCTAAAAAATCCCAAAAAACAAAGGTGTCACCTACTTAATGGCGAATTAGTGAGTCGCGTCAAAAGCGATAAACGCCATCTTGGATATCGGGGGCCGTAAAACGCGTGACGGATCGCTACCGGCGGCTCCAATGGGAGCACGGCCTTTTAGGGTTCAATATGAGGGGCACGCAGACGAGTAGGTAAACCTTTTATAGGGCTGTTTTAACTATGTAGGTATAACTGCAATTTCGAACGTGATGTTTTCCATAGATAACCTACTTGCCTAGTCCAGAATAGCTTAAGTTATAAGATGAGGCTATTCCCAAAAGTTCTATGATGCGTTTTTTAATAATATTAGCTCAATTTATTTAAAAACTGAAGGCGTTGGTTCTCTATTGTGTATAGTTTATCTACTGTTTTGGAGGTACTCGTCTGTGTAAGATGTCCCCTAATATTTATTTTTATTTATTTATTGTACATATTCTACTGCCCATGTACCAACTCTACTGTTCAAAATATCTTACACAATAGTATAAATTATAAACCAAAATAAATGTCATGTATAAAGGAAAAAGTGACCAAGGCTGAACCAGGTGACCAGGGCTGGAATCGACCCAGCGTCCTCTGCAATCGCGGCAGATGCCTCCAATCGGCCTCCTGCGTCACGGCGCTATGAGTCGAATTTCTCCAAGTAGATTTCCTAATATTAGGATATTAAATTTAAAAAAAAATATTTAGGGAATTTAATAATCTCCAAAAGTTTAGCCATATTCTCTGGTATTGCTTAAAATATGTTATACATTATCTACTGAACCCTTAATTCTTCTTCTCCCTTATCAGTTCCCTAAGGTGTGAACACTTTTTCCGCTGCCCATTTTTTTGCCCAACTTTGTTTTGGAAATTGATATCTAATTGGGATCAACAATAGTTTTTTCTATTCTTTTTTTAGTGACCATCGTAGTGATATTTGATTCCCACGCGGGTACACTAAATCATTCCGCTAATTCTTTCATGCTCTGTTAATTTGTATTTTATTTTTTATATAAAATTTAAATGTTGTAATTTTCCTTCTTAAACTAAAAATAGCTCCGGAAATTATGGAATTGACGACGAATAAAGCTGGTGGGTTAGCTAGCAATATAATAGTTAATTATGTCATTTATATATCATCAGAGTTGATGACTCCGCCCGGCGCCCCTAGTAGCTCTGTGATTTTAGATCTATTGTAATCTTTTGTCATTTCATAATACTAGTGGTTCTTTGAGCTGTAGACTCCGAAAACCCCCATATCTCTAACTGTATTTTGAAAGAACTCTAAGTCACAGATATTCGCCTAAAAATTTGCTTAATGCTCGCTCAGTCAATTTAGAGATCCTGTTTTTGATATGTTCCGTACGCAGTCTTTCCCTACTTAGGCGTAAGATTATTTTTTAACTCGGTGCAAGATTTTGCCAGCGACAATCGTGTCGCAAGCAGGTAGAGTCGCAGGCCGTAAACTAGCTTAGCAGGCATTCCCAACAGCTCTATATCTTCCTGGCAATGCAAATAGAGGTGAATATTGAGAGACCTGGATGTTGTTTTACTAGAATATCCATATTTTATTTGTAGTTTTGCTATTTTTAGGGTTCCGTGCCCAAAGGGTCAAACGGGACCCTATTACTGAGACTCCGCTGTCCGTCCGTCCGTCCGTCTGTCACCAGGCTGTATCTCATGAACTGTGATAGTTAGCCAGTTGAAATTTCTACAGATTATGTATTTCTGTTGCCGCTATAACAACAAATACTAAAAACAGAATAAAATAAATATTTCTTTCCAATCTCGAGGTTCTCATCCAATCACCGAAGTTAAGCAACGTCGGGCGGGGTCAGTACTTGGATGGGTGACCGTTTTTATAGATAATGGTGCGAGTCCGACTCGCACTTGGCCGGTTTTTTTTTAAATATAGGCTACTATATTGTGTACCGATGCTTGGCAAAGGCCTTCTCTGTCTTTCACCACTCGTCACGGCTTTGTGCATGCTATCGCCAGTCGGCACCAAATGAGTATGTCTTCTCGCCATCTCCTTTTTGGCCTGCCTGCCTCGGATGATCTTTGGTGCCCTCTTTATATTATTGTATAAATTACAATTGATATTTAGAAAGCTTTTCTAGAGTGGTGCATACGTTTTTAAGCCAATAATTGCACTATTGATTTGAAAGGATAAGGCTTGAAAAAAAAATGCTTTTGACGCATAGAAAATATATGTGTCGTTTCCAAGCAAAAAAGCTTTGACAGGTTATTCGTTTAAAGATACAAGCATATATCGTCCTTATGGTGAGCGACAAAGTGGGACCTTTGACTAGACTTCGACACATATAGGGCTCCGTTATAAAAAATAATCAACGTTTTTCGTACTTCTCCAAAATGTAGTCCCATTTTTAGGGTTCCGTACCCAAAGGGTAAAACCGTCCGTTCCTCTGTCCGTCTGTCACCAGGCTGTATTTCATAAACCGTGATAGCAAGACAGTATAAATTTTCACAGATGTTGTATTTCTGTTGCCGCTATAACAACAAATACTAAAAACTACGGAACCTTCGGTGGGCGAGTCCGATTCGCACTTGCCCGGTTTTTGATCATTAGAAATTAATACTTGATACATATACATCTAATAATACCTAATATTTTAGTACTACAGCTGAACTTTATAATAATCTAAGGCACCTCCATCAACACTAAGTTCTTAGGCGTAAAAACCATAAATATCGTTATAGAAGTCTATACTCCACAATTCAACGGTCCAACTGTAAGCATTATATGCAATTACAGTCGTCATTTATCAAGAGTTATCACCGATTTGAATAATATAGTAACCGGTGAGCGAGCCAAATCAATTATGTGGGTTGGTGTGAAATGCGTGTAGTGTGGTGCCGCGCCTGTGGACGCGCGCTTGTAAAACGGACAGGTTTGTGCGCTTGCGTTCGCATCGGCGCGTTCCACACGGGGTGGTTTTATTACTTTCGCTCTTATCTAGTTGACACTTATGATTTAAACGCTTGACTACCGTCTTGTTATAAATTGCGGTGTCCATGCAAGCCGCTGACTAATAGTTTGATTTAATCAGTTGTTTAGGAGTTCCTTAAGTAAATAAATTGCCTGTGATTATTTTCGCTTGTAATTGATGTAATCGAGTTTCTAAATTGTCTAACATGTATCACAAGTGACAGATTAACGCACTAGCTATATTTATGCCCTCGCTAATACTCGTGTGATTAATTAATTTTTAGTTATTACGTAGAAAAACATTTAGTAACAAACTGCTTATCTACCAATGTATTTAGTTGTGTTTGTAGGAAAGTCGACATCAAGATCGATTCAATAAAATTATCATGCGAAAATTCACTTGCTGTACTTTATATCGGCAACTGCTACCCTTAAACTACCTACAACTAACAGATCTAAGTGAACGCTGATTCGAATGAGACAAGTTATTTGTTAATGTGACATTTGACAAAAAGCGTGCTGGGTCTGTATCATTAAATTTTATAATTTGAAAGAAAAGGATTTAAAGAGAGATTTTGTTTGAATTAAACATTACAAGATTTTGTTAAAAGCTGCCATTGGTGCGCCACATTATATTTATTTTAATATTTTTTACGGCACCAATCATGGGACATTTAAGAGAAAATTTGGAGTATTTTTGATATTTCATCGACATCTGTAAAATTTCAACCGTTTTATGCTTTAAAAGTTGAATGTCCAATTTCGTTCTAAAAGTTCGTGAAAGCTACTGCAAGTAGTTTTAATATTATTAACCAATTAAAACTATGGTTTTTCGCTCCAGTCATGGGATGTATGGCGCCATTAATTTTCAAACTAACAAATATCAAGGAAAAATTAAACTTAAGCAGTTCTTTGGCTCTTGTTTATTGTAAAATGTTGCCAGCGACTAAAAACTGCTGGTAAATACTTGTTTTACAGGTTTTGCCTATACCATTCCATTACTAGTGCCTGTTACATTATAGGGGTGTTTACTATTTATATAAAATTATTTGTTCTAAACTTTAGTTACTCTTAGTATTTTCGTAATCTTTGCTCATTTTAAAGAATAATTTGCCCTTAAAATTGGCTTGAGGAATTACGAGTATTTATAATAACAATTTTTTCATGCACAATTTATATACTATGAATTCGAACTTTGAGTTGTATGCGCTATAGTGGCATCGGCCTACTATGATACACAATAAATAAATGAAATAAATAAATATTATGGACAATATAGGTAACACAAATGGACCTAGCCATACTGTAAGCTGAATAGAGCTTATGTTGTGGGATCGACAAATTCACATTTTGCTACTTTAACTGTCATCAACGGTTTTAGTTAATAGAATCAGGCGTTACTTTGCGGAAATCCATATTAATTAAAACAAACAATATTACTTTAATTGCAGGTAAAAATACGCAAGTAAGTATTACGGGTTAGCGTTAGCACTGATTGACTGGCACGTTATCTTTTCGCGGATAAGCAAAATAATAATTTTTGTTTCAATTGTCATCATCGGTTTTAGTCCTCCCACCGCACTCCGCAGCATATAAAGTTGCAACGAACTAGTCGATAGTTGTGATTCAGTTCCATTCCCGCGCCGCAATGTATTAGAGCTCATAAAACCATTTACGGGACATAACTCGTGAATGTAACTCTAAAGTCAACCAGCTTGACTTTACTGCAATACAAGTTTTAAAATCAGTACGTCGTCTCACGCTGAAGTTCGGATGCCAACTGCAGCTGCAGTCCTATGGCGGAGTCGGTTGTTGCCGCCGCCGTAACTGTCTATTTCCTTGATAAATCATCAGCAGCAGTTGTCATTCAAGCGACTTTGGAATCTCTGAAACAATATTTGGGACTTTGTTTTTGGATTTAATTAAATCATGACATTTCAACAATTTTATTAAATTTTTAGGGTCCGCACCACGCTTGTAATACCTTTATAGTTGCAGGCTTCCATCAATAGGCTACGGTGATTGATTACCATGAGGCGTGTTATAAAAAAAAACATATTTCGTGTCATAAATTCTTCATTACAGGTTTTCATAATGACTTTTAAGTATATGAAAACAACACCTACATGCGACGTAGATACTTCATGGCTGATAGGTTGCCTCAGTCATCATTTAATATCTATTTTTGAAGCTATCATACGGCAGCTACATTAGCTGTGATCGCAGCCAGGCATTCAAACATTGATCTATCGGCTGCCTTTGAACGTCACATATTTCACACAGGTATGTTTGTTCAAAATAATAACATAGCACAAGTTATCGTACTGCATCTCTAGTTACTGACTGTAGATGCGGCCAGGTTTCAAACTCTGATCTATCGACTGCCTTGGAACGTCGCGTATTTCATACATTCTAAGAAATTACACAAAATAATAAAGCAATGTTTATTATCTGTTGTGACGTACCGAGTCAGTTAAGCAGTGACTTTAGCACGACATCTATTGTGGGATAATCGGCAATATCACAATCAAAGAAGTATTCTGTATGTGTATTATAACTAGATTTAAGATTTGAACAATGGGTAGGTTTTTACGCATATTGCCATACAAATTGATCTGTTTTAATTGGTTTTGAGTTTAATTCTTAGGTGTTACTGTTACACATATTTGTGCACAGAAAATACGATTGTTGTCCCGTGCGCATATAAAACGGTGTAAGGGTTCACGAGTATAAACAATTTGCTGACTTTAAGCAAAATTAGGAATTGTTTGTTATTTTAGGCTGACACATGCTTTCATAAGTTTAAGTTATCATGTTCCATTTAGACCAGTAAACCACAAAAATCAAATAAACATAAAATCCTTTGCTAACACACTAGTTTTACAACACAATATATTAAGTATCTCTTTTACTTTTACCTATTTTATCAACGTTTTATCTTTATAGAAGGTTCAACGCATAGCGGCTTAGTAAAGGAATTAGGATGTTTTTCAATAGTGGATATGAGGGCTCACGGTCAGTGGGGCCCATAAACATGTCAACGGAGCGATTGTGCGTCTATGACGGGGTCCTTTGATTCTATTATGAGGCTAGCATGGTCCTGTACGTTGTTTTTAAGTTGTATTATTTTGTTTGGTTCGAATTGTCTTCGTCAAGCAACATATCACGTTTTTAATATGAATAGAACAGCTAGATTAATGTTAGTTACACTAAATCCTAATATTCATAAATGAATACTTCCACTACCGCAGACAACTTCGTATAAAATTATAATACCTACTATAATCAATATTAATTATATAAGTTTTGTACATATACATATAATACTCGTTAAAATTTTGACACCTAGTACAAACAACACAATAAATTAAAACGATTATTTCGGATTGGTAAAAGGAAAACATAATTTAATGTTGATAAACAATACGATCATCGTATTTTTAATTTCTTTGGAGTTGACCTATATAAATTAAAATGACTAACGTATTGATCCGAAAACTATTTTTGGCTGAAGAAAAAATTGACTATGATAAGTAAGGAGGTGCATTACGATTGTAATAATTTATGAATTTGATCTGGATTTATTTATGTTCAGGAGAACCAACAGCTTTAAACTTACGATAGGACAACAAGATTAATACAGAGAGCCAATTACAGGAACTCACAAGTAATTACAAAGTATATAAAAAAAAGTAATGCTAACACTGACGCACACACACATAAGACATTGTTATGAATAAGATCTGTCAGTGACAAATGTGACATCTTCAACCAGAGACGCCTCCAGTAGGGCTAAGATGGCTCTTTATCAATTGTTACCATACCTGTTACCTTCTAACAAGTATGTAAGTGCGACAGTGTTGCATGATGCGACAGGTGATAAAACACCGACCATGCTACAGCCACTGGTGGGAGCGGTTTCTCGTTAGCATTTTTTTGCTCCTAAGCTCCTAAGCTGGCCATACACACTAGGGTATGCCTGCGCAGTTTTATTAACTTTACAGGTAAAATGGAGCGTGTGTGGTAGTCGAACTGTACAGGCAAAACTGCGCAGGTATACCCTAGTGTGTATGGCCAGCTATACACGCGCGCTTCATTACGCAAAAAGCGCGCCCATGCGCGCCTAGACTTCTAAAAACTTCTAAAAAGCTAGTCTGTAACCGCCCTATTATTTTCTTTAAAAGAAACCGTCACTTGATAAACACTTTCGGACCTTAACAATGTTCATGCTTGCCTTACAGCTCGCTGCGCCACTCGGGTTGAACGTAAAAGCCATTTTAGTTTGATTTACGGACTCAAGGTCTGTAGGGTCCACTTCGAGGTATTCGGCATACTCGGCCCAGACAGGCCACTGCTCATGTAGGTTAAACTGCTTAAATAGTTCTTGGATGCATTAAGTAGTAATAGTTTTTAGAAAATATCTGGTAAAGGTGACATTCGAACAGCTACAGCGTTGAAGGTGCAGCGTTGCAGCAGCAGAATATCGGAGATGCAAATGTAACTGCTAATTTCGTTTACGGATTGTGTTTCTACATTGCTGACGTGATTACTGATTAGAATGTTCACTTGTACTAACTGTAATTTACTCTGAAACATCTTGAGAAAACCTTAGTCTGATCCCAGCTTAGTTGTCAAAACAGGAGATCAAATGGCACTTAAATACATTCATAAAAATTGTACAATTAGTGCCCATGTCTAATCTCGTGTTCGGCATAGATCACCAAATGGACTCTGGTACCGATAAATGAATAACACGAGGCGGTAGCTTATAAGATTCCATTAAAACTATTAATGCATTTTAATTGCTTGGTTTAAAGTAATGCGCGATTGGTTGTGTGGTCTTGAAATATATGGACCATTGTTTAGAGTGCGTGTTCGCATTGAATTCCGTCAGATTAGAATTGTAGTTGTCCTCATATTCAGAACTAACCAGCTGGCACAATTATTAGCATTCTAGATTTATTCATGAGTAAATGTAAAATATAAGATACCGCTGGAGTGACGAAGTCCTAAAAGACCTGTTCGCCCTCGGAATACCCAACTGGCGTGAAGTGGCGCAGGATAGGGCAGAGTGGCGCTCTTTTGTGTCAAAGGCCAAGATCCTGTTGGGTAACTGAGCCAGTGAAGTAAGTAAGTAAATGTAAAATATGATCTTAACTTGATTTTATTTCAGTACTTCTGCTTAATTCTAATTATTTGGACTATATTAGGTAAATAAGAACCTATTATATATAGATATTGTATTTTCCAGCGAGGCCTATTAACAGAGACATATTATTTCATTTCATTCAAGTTTAAGCTTCCAATGTAGCCCTCAAGATGGCAGAACCACAATCACAAGAAACCACGGATGCACAAGAAAGCGTACGTGAACTGTAGAGGGCAGCACTTGCTTTGGCGTCAAGTGTTAATGTACAGTTTGACAAGCGGAAATCATTTCGCTTCAGGCAACAAGATGGCAGATCCTCCAACGTGCAGGGCCATAGACGAGTTGTATACCTACCAGATACCTCCCATCGACCAAATACCTACCCATCGCGCCATCATGCGCAATAAGACGCATTTGAAGAACAAACAGGCAGCTCCGTCTACATACTGATCCGTAAGTCGTAGTATTATGGAAACACACCGCCCTCAACTATCGTAACTAATACACTTGACACTTAATACTTCCTCCAGGCTTGGGATTTTGAATAACAACACAATAATGTGACCCATTTGTTTGACTTATTAGGTTTCTGTTTATTCAACCGTTTTTTGTTTACCCGCTTGTCCAACCTTCTTCGAAAACCAACGTTAAGAACAACCCCATAAGGTTGACTTTTTAACTATTGAGCAGCGTTTTTGTATGAGTTTTTTAATGGATTTTTAATAGCAAGGGGTTGATGTATGATATCATAATTAACTGGCACAAAAGGATTCGGAATCGTTATGTTAATGTTTTTCTAATTGATGAGAAAAGGTTTTTGCTTCACTAGAAACTTAAAAACGTATTTTTTATCTGGATATTTCCGTTACTATAAGTATCTAATTATTCGGTTGTGTAAGATTTCTTTTAATCAATAATTTTAAAAGTTAGGTAACCTATGTTTCTTCATATTTTCATACTTATAATATGTCTATAATTTATCATTGGGTAAGCCTATTATACCGTCTTCAGTTACTATCTTATATCTATAAATGCAAAGAATTTATGTCCTGGTGTAGCATTGAAAGTGAAATTTTGTACGGGGGTAAGTGAAATTTTGGAAGCGAAATAATTCTTAAATATCAAACATTCGTCCGCCATTTTGTAATTTCCTGTCAAGGTTAGGCACCGAAGGCACACTTCTATTCGGCATTCAGCCACGATTGAAAATTATGTAAAAATATTTAAATTGGCTCTTAAATTTATCTATTTCAATAATTTTAAACATAAACAAAAATATTAAATTATAAACGTCAGTATTTTAAAAATAAAACGCATTTATGCTATTTGTATGAATAAGTGCCATAATTAAAAAAATAAGCTATTCCCTAGGAAATAATATATAGGTACCTATGCCTGTGTCCTTCAGTACACCTACATGAAATAAGATCTTTTTCGAGCAAGTGTGATGAAAAAATACATATATTTTAAAACAAGTATCGGACTTAGTTTGTTCCAAACGTTTTAGTTATTCTTATCTCGAACGTGTCCCTCCTTATATGAAAAATTTAACAAGCTTACATTAATGTGTCGAATTCGAGGTTCTTGTCGGGCCGCGTTACGCGAGTAAGTTTAATTTGATGTTCAAAACCAAGCTTTGGAGTTTGGTAATGACTTCGATATTGACAGGCTTTTTTGAAGAGTGTGTTTAAAAATAGGTTTGTAAGCCTGATCTTGCAATAAATTATTCATTCAATTATTCGGTTACCGGTATTTAACTGGCAATCTGAACACGTAACATCATCATCATCTATACTAAATATGAATATGGTATTTGGTGGAGAGGGTGGGTTTTAGGAAATCTGTCCTGATGAGGTAGATAATGGAATCTGCAAAATGAAAATAAAAAACTTGTATATAGAATCAAATTTTCCAAAAAAAAAAAAACTAATATTATGCCTGTATTTTTACATAGCTTGAATTATCATAATTTTCTGATGGAATATTATCCTGTTTCTGTACACCCATAAGGCTTGTCGAAATTCCTTTCTGCTCAAGAAATTCCCGGAAAGTGATATTAAGTGGTTTACGATCTTTTTTTAAATAGTTATTCTCTATAACATCTGTAAAGTTTTCAAGGGATAAAACGTCGGATCTTCTGACTTTGACCTTGAAGGGGTAATCAGCGTCGAAATCCTCGATGTTGGAGGCGGAGTCCATCCAGTGCATATAGGGATAGACGTGGATGAAGCGGGCTGGGGCCGAGCAACCAGGACCTTGGACGCCGAAACCAACCTAAACCAGACAGTTCTTTAGAGTCAGGAAATAATTCGGCTTTGGAATAAGCTCGCTGACGAGATTATTTCGGTGGACTACAGGGTTTCTTCAAAAACACACGGGCCCATGAAACTGGCCATCTTCCATGGTAAGCACGGTAAGCTGGCCATCGGAGATCTGTTACAAATTTATTTGCCTAAAGCTTGTCGATCAAGCTTTAGTTGACCTAACATTTAGGTCCTGTTTCAGGATGTCCAAGTAAAGTATTGGGTAGCTAAAAACGGCAACGATGACTTTTATTCGACAGATAAATAGCAAGTAGCTTATTGAGGACTATACTTGAACATTATAAAACAGGCTCTTACTAAAGTAAATTTCCGTGGCGGAAATTACCAAACTTACATACATACATAATATAAACACACACATAATGCAATAGCATATTAAACCACAACTTACCAATACCCATTGGCCGGACGCATTCGAAACTAATGCCATCCCGTTCTCCCAATTGCAGTTTTTCACGTTATTCACGGCGAACGCACACTCATACAATTTCGGAGTATACATACCCTTTTGGTGCTGTGAACAAATAATAAAAATATAACAGTCTACGTCTACCCCGTTCTTGAGAGGTGGTATATAAGGATTTACATTGAACTATTTAGAATGGGCTACTCAAAAATTATGCGAAAAAGAAGGTCATACTTAAAGGAAGGAAAAGCAAATATATTTATGTCATCGTCCAAGTTTAATAAAATTATGTATACTTAATAGAATAATTTTTAAGAAAAAAAAACCGACTTAAATGAGGAAGAGACCGGTGAAAGAACGATTATTGTTGATTTTAGATTTTATACAATGAAATTAAAAAGACAGCGTCCTACGCCTAATTATGTCGAAAAGGAAGTAACATGTTTTTTTTTGCCACTGTACCCACCTTGACACATTTCAGGTTTGCCCTATAGTTGACTGGAAAGATACCCGCAATAGGGTATTCGACTGTATTTAAAATAAATTATTTCACACCATGCATGAAATAAAGCACCAGATAATTATTTAAAAAAACTTAGGATAGAAATATAAAAATGTGCCTTGAAAACCTAACTGCTTGACAAACATGCAAAGAGAACAAATTGCCAAACGTGAACTATGCATCATTGAAGAGTTCCGTTCTGTTCATCATCAGCAGTTCCACTTCATCAAATGTCACTTCTACAAATGTAAATACTTGATTTGTTAATGAAAATACTAAGATCACTATATATATGCCTTTAACATTTGAGGAGTTCCCTCGAGTCCCCATGGACCCCATCGTCAGAACTCGAACTTGACAAAACTTTATCTTGAAAATCTAATTTGCTTAACAAACACAGCGAAGAGGACAAATCGCCAAACGTGTACTATGCGTCGTTGAAGAGTTCCATTCTGATTATCATCAGCAGTTCTACTTCATCAAATGTCACTTTTTTAAATGTAAATGCTTGATTTGTCAAAGAAAATACAAAAAGCACTATATGTATGCCTTTCATATTTGAAGAGTTCCCTCGATTCCTCATGGACCCCATCGTCAGAACTCGAACTTGACAAAAACTTGTTTTGAAAATTTAATTTACTTAACAAACACAGCGAAGAGGAGAAATCGCGAAACGTGTACTATGCGTCGTTGAAGAGTTCCATTCTGATCATCATCAGCAGTTCCACTTCATCAAATGTCACTTTTTTAAATGTAAATGTAAATGTATTTGTTACAGAAAATACAAAAATCACTATAAGTTTGCCGTTCACATTTGAAGAGTTCCCTCGATTCCTCATGGATCCCATCATCAGAACTGAGTTGTGACGGAGTTATGGAGTAACAAACATTAAAAAAAACATAAGTACAACCGAATTGATAACCTCCTCTTTTGAAATCTTGAAGTCGGTTAAAAAAACTATAATAAGTACCTTATACATAAAAGATGACTCACGCTAGACCGAAACGGAGCTTCTAGAACCAGAGCTTCCAGCGCTTCGTTTTCTATATAAGCTATGATCACCGATCATAGAAAATGACGTGTCGGACGTCTCGGCCCGGGCCCGGCCTGGTCTAGCGTGAGTCATCCTTTAAATATAAAATCCACATATTTACAACGACAATTTGTCTGTTGTCGACACAAATGTCTAAATTGTTGTTGTGTATCAGGGATTTTGTTCCAAAATTATACCAATTCCTTCGCATTATATGCTTTAGAGAATCTATTTAATAAAATGAATTTGAATACTTACGCCAGCTCTTTCATAAAACTCGTCGCAAAGGGCTCTTTCTACATATTCAACTTTGTAAGCTATTTTTTCCAGTCTTTTGTTTTCTGTGAAAAAATGCTTCAATTACAAGATACAAGAAATTTATTGATAAAAGTCAATATTTTACAGGTCAATTTGAGGTAGGTACATATTCAACTAATACTAGTAGGTACAGCATTTTTTGGATAAATGTCACTTACCTATTATAACTTTACAGACTAACTTACTACAGACTAAAACCGTTTCAATAAAAAAAACAACGGGTTGCACTCCGGGAGTGCCGGCAGAAGTGAAATCTTGAATATTAACGTTGTGCATTTTTGTTATTTTGGAATGGTTAGGGGATAATTTTGCACGAATTGCTTTAATTATCAGTATAAAAGTAGGTACTATCATTTATGTGATAAAATACAATATTCATTGCAATCGCCCTGCGCCGCCTAAACGAAACGGCAGGCGCTGGCATACATTTTCGCCGCGCGGTAGAAAGAGAAAAGATACTTCTTATCCTATGCTGCGCCGGCGGTCTACTGGCTTCAATGACATTGTAACAGTTTTTCGATTAGGTCACGTGTCCTTCTTACGAATTTTCAATCTGACGAATCTGTCGGTCACGTAACTTGTCGCGAGTTTAACATTTTTTCCCATCACAAAAAATGCACAGCGCCGCTAAGGAAGTTTTCACTTCAAAAACATATAAGTACACAGTTATAAACTGAAATGAATATCATAGACTTAGAAAAAGTGAGCAAGATAGGACTTCTAAATACCGGCTTTCTCACAAAAGAGCAAAAACCCAGAGCCGCCAGACCTTACTTATTTTCTCATGACTAAAATGTGTGGGATAATATAGTGTTAGTATGTACTTTTAATGTCTGCATACTTGCTATATTGGCCCGACAGTCATTTGTCCGGTACAAGGTGCTAAAGGTTGGTAAAAATA
Organism: Cydia pomonella; assembly: GCF_033807575.1. Lineage (NCBI taxonomy): Eukaryota > Metazoa > Arthropoda > Insecta > Lepidoptera > Tortricidae > Cydia > Cydia pomonella. The sequence continues at coordinate 27,021,003 of NC_084705.1, read as the reverse complement.
TTACAAACTTTTCTATTGGTATTGGAAGCCCTAGACTAAGGCCTCCAGTGCCCCAGGCTGGAATCGAACCAGCGTCCTCTACTATCGCGGCAGGTGCCTGAGCCACTCGGCCACCGGGGTCACGTCACGGCGGCATTGCGGCGGTATTAACCATACTGTTGGGGCGCCGTAAGCCTTCAGTAAGAAATGCATATATATAAATCAACTATAGTAGTGCCTCTTGCCACTTGTGTTGTAAAAATATAACTAGTTGTTAGTTTATAAACAAACGTAGTAATTAGCGTTAAGGTAGTTTTTTTACGCACCGCTGTGCTCCTGTCACGCGCCCGCGCCACCAGTGTTGAGTCACCAATCCTACGTTATACCTACTTCATAATTGTAATACCTACATAAAAATTGGCCATGCCGGGACGGTAGGACAGTGCAAAATTATGTACCTTTTTATAAGTATAACGAGCGAGCTCATCGCCAACAAACTGTCTCGCAGTTTGGCGAATATTTTGTTTTGTGGTACACATATTTTATATTTTAATGTTATAATAAATAAATAAAAATAAAAAATATATACTTAGAAAAATTTGACCAATGCCGCCGTGGCCGAGTGGCTCAGGCACCTGCCGCGATACCAAAGGACGTTGGGTCGATTCCAGCCTGGGGCACTGGAGGCCTTGGTAAATTTTTGTTAGTATATGACATTTATTTTAGTTTACAATTTACATAGTAGTGTTTCTACTTGAAATAAAAACAAATTAAAATATTTTTCTGATAATAATTTAATTTGTTATAATACTTTTAATAGTATATACACAGTTTTTCCAATTCAAGAACAAAGATAAACAGCAGGAATACTGGACTTACCATCAGTAAATCCGACGGCGTACAGTTGATCAGAGGCATTATACATGTATTTAGGCATACAGACAGGAAGCATGGGCGCTGAGAACCAAAAAAAAACACAGACAATTTAAAACAACTTCTTACTTAGTGGAGAATTTGGGGTTGGTAAGTCCAATGATGGCTGGGAAAGAGCTACGACGATCAAATGGGACGTTCCATGGGAAAATGTGCTTACGTCGCGTAGCACCGCATTAGTATTAGAGCGTCGTTAAGTCATTAATAACAGAGTAAGCGTCGACCGCTATAAGGTAACTTTACGTCACTAATTGCAGGTGAAAACACGTTAAGCCTACATAATACTACATAATATCTTCGGTTCCCTCCAAACATGTGCACTAAACAATCAATCGTCCATCAACATTCCTTATAAAATTGAGAACCATTGCTGTTCCCATACCTTGAGTAAAACTCCATACATAACCATTGTGTATATGTATGGAGTTTTACTCAAGGGTGATTTGTGGAATAATTTTATAGTGTTTTCTATTATTAAAAATGTTACATACAATTAACCTATTACAAAACCAAACCTTCAGCGTAGGATGTAATTTAAATGAGTATTGTTTTCAATCTGACTCAACAACACAGGCATAGCCTAGTGTGGCAATTATAGGTTAAGGAAATCTTGTACGCTTTTTGGTAAATAAACTTTTTTTTCTGTGTCCTAATAATACTCCTAATAAGTATACTCCAGTAACTGTCACGCCTTCTGACCGCTGCTACAGAGAGATTCCTAAAACTGACTACGTACAGGAATACAAAGCCTAAAAATCCGATGATTTGCTAAAGACTGCAGAAAACCATTGCATCATGCAAAGGCATTGCAGGTTGCATTGCATGAAGGTTTTTATTACTGGAGTCTTTTGGTTGAATATACTTTACAAATAGAGGTGTATATCCGCCTTAAATGATGCTGACTGTATAATCTTTATAATTTGACGATCTGTCTGGTCTAGTCGGTAATGGCCTTGTCTATGAAGTCGATGGTCCTTGGTTCCGCTCTCGATGAGAGCATTTATTTGTGTGGTGAATGCACTTACATTTAATTTGTTCCTATGTCATAGGTGTTTTATATAAGTATTTTTAAATAATCAATCATATATTTATTTATTTATTAAATCTGACTGACCAGCGTTAGTGAGTGACTCCGTATCTAATTCTATTAAAGCGATTGTGTTGTAGGTCGCGAAATCGTACTCAGGATGTAAAGACACATCACCCAGCTTGCATGTCCAGGTGCCTCTGTCTTGGGAGATGAACATGGCTTTGCTATCTCCTCTGGAACATAAAAAGGAAAAGCAAGCTATTGGCAATTAGTATTTCATTAATTTTATTATAACTAAAGCTGTCCATCCGTCTCAACATTTTAGAATTCCGTAGTTATGCATAATCAGGAGGTAAGAAGAAACAATACATAAGGTCAATACGTAATATCATCATCATCATCATGAACTTAAGAGTTATTCTCTTGTCGGTGGAGTATCTTCCAGCTTTTCTTAACTTGCGCCAGTTCTTTAACTTTTTGATACGACACGACCCCTACTTTTTCTTTCGCTTGGTTTAAGTAACTGCTTCTGGGTTTTCCTTTACCTCGCTTGCGTCCTATCCGCCCCTCCTCCTGGAGGAGGTAGTTTTAAAGAAGTGATCGTGTCGTTCCGCGTCTATTTTCAATAGTATCCAGAATAGCTCTTCTTTCACACACTCTTCGTAACACCTCTTCATGTGTTATCTTTTTCTTTCCGAATGGACGAATTTCTCCAGCACCACATTTCAATTGCTTCCATTCTGAAGCATGGGAATGATATTTTTATTTTGCTTCAATCTATGGCGTGGAGTGTCATAGAGGTCTTACAAATAATTGAAACTTGAAGTTGTGCTAATTTTTGTTACTTAAGAGTCCGCAGCAAGCTTTACCGAATTTCACCTTCCCATACAACGCACGGACCTCTTCTTCTTCTTCTTAATAACCTGTCGCTGCAACAATCATCTGTCAAAATGCTGTGGCCAATGATGAATTAGTTTAAATAGCTCCAGCTTATAAAACAAACGGAATACAGAAAAACAAGTTTTGTATGTAAAACTTAAATTCGCCATATTTTTTGAACTACATAAACTAATTAGCTAAGCTAAACTAATAAGCTACATAAACTAATTACAGGATATACATTATCCTATTGTAAGTACAAAGTTTCAGAGAAATCTAGCTAGGTACGTTTGTACGGAGAGCCGAGCTTGCTGCGGACTCGTAAGTATAATTGAATCATCTCTCTTACAGTTTTCGTATTTTGGACATGTCATCAGCATTTGCTATAGCGTGTCTGGGTTTTATTAATATTGCTCCGGTGACTGCTATTTGAGTTTTTGCGCCAATATCTGAAACAAGTAAATATTTCATCTTACATTGAATGACGGTTTTTTTATAATAAGGAAAACCTTGCAGGCCAAATCGTTCGTACTTGTCCGTACATGTATTGGCGCGAGTGAGACTCTCGATAACTATATGGCCTCATTTATATCATTCTGATGTCAGTATACGTTCGAATTGGCCTGTTTGCTTTCTCGAACATGTTTTCAATAACATATTTGCCTTTAGGCGGGGCAAGACGGGTTCGTATTAAACCAGTTGAGTTTTAGGCCAAAATCTGAGTAAGTATGACTCTAATGTTGCCAGTTTCTATTTAATTCTGATTCTGAGTAAGTTCGATAATGTATAGAGCATTTTATTAGTTATCCAAGTTCCTAAGATGTCAGGTTATTAAGATCTCAAATTCCTAGCTCTTCAGATTCTCATAATGCCGGATTCTGAGTAGGTCAGAAAATCACATAACCATTGTGACATTGTCATTAAGAACTATCTATTAATTACTTTATCATATTTAATCTTAAAGTGGCCAGTATCTCAGATATCTGCTGATTGTACCTGGCCTTTTCGAAATTAAATATACATAAAATCTGTCCTAATAAGAAAGCGTTATTTCCAGAATTCATCATTAAAAGAATGTGCTTAATATTTTAATCGAATCGTTGCTAATCGGATGAGATAAGAAACTGCATAAATCCGATCCCAACTTATTACCAATCAGACGTATTACTGTCATGTCACGGGACCATATACGAATCTGACCTACTCAGAAATTGTTTTAAAAAGAAAGTGACTTCTATATCATAAGTCGTATGTCGATATTGTTTTGTTCAGAAAGATACCTATGGCGAATCTGGCCTCTACAGAGTCGGGCTTACTCAGATTCGGGCCCAAAAACGAAACTGTCTCAATACGAATCTGCCCTGGCCCGCCTAAAGGCATATTTGGTTCAATGAATAAAATATGCCCGGATACTATGTTTAGTGCACTCAATGTGATACCTAGTTAGCTAAATTTGGAACGCAAAGATTTGATCGCATCTTTGTGCACTATCAGAGATGTTCTCAGATGTCTCTGTTATGTTTAGAAGATATGCTCGAATCTTCTCCGCGAAAATTCTCAAATCTTCCAACTCGAACGTAAGTTCCGTTGTCTCCGTGAGGAGATAATGTTAGAAAGCTCAGTCAACAAGTATATATGTATAGCAGGTGTGGCATTTATTGAGCAAATTTAAAAAAAAAATTATTTTGATTATTAAAACAGTAAAGTTTATTCTAAGACGCAATGTATTGCGAATTTTGTTATGTTTAAAGCGTGACAATCAACGTCAATTAAACTGATGACAGCGTACATTGAAGATAATATTTAATTTGTAGGAAGTCTAAAGAATTCTTAATTTTCAAAAATCGCTGAACATCTTGGTAAGTTTGAGGAGTACAGCTTACAGTTAAATTAAAATTTATTGCTCGTGTTACAGGCCACACCCGGTATATGGGACATACGTGCATATGCGTCTGTCAGATCTATCAAATATACATATTGTCTGGCGGTCAAATCTGTCAATGCATGACGGAGATGTACAGTCGTGCTCCATAACTGTTGAGTCATTTAGGGTTCTAACTAAATTGGACGTTTTATAGCGTAAGTATTAAATAACCAATATACTTTCGATAAACTGTATTTGTTGCACTCATGAAGATGATCCCGGGTAAATATTTTTGGTGTACTTACGAAGATGCGCTCGGATGACTCCAAGCCAGGAAAGTATTCCCGTCTGCCCCAAGTTGCCTTCATGGAATGGCTGGTGTCTCAAGCTGTCACAAGTTAGTTCCGGCCTGTTTTCCACTAAATATAACGAAAGACGATGTGTCATTCTTAAGAGAAAAGGGACCTTAGTACAGTATTAGGTAAGCGCTTTTGTGGCAAAGCATGGATTATTTATTCCTGGTAATTCAATTAGATATAATAACACCTATCCATAGACAAATTGGCTATTATGGTCTTTGAGGGTCTAAATATTCTACCCATTTACGAGTAGTAGCTAGATATTTTTCAGTGAATTTCTGTCATTTTACTATTATATTTTTGCAACTTCAACCACCAAAAACAAGTGAGCGGTTAAATGTTAAATAAGCCTTGCTAATAACTAATCAGCATAAGATATGTGCTAACTCGGGGCATGAATGCTAAAGTGTTATTTCTCCTTGGATTTTACGGGCCTATAAATCCCGGTCTTTTGATAGGCCTGCGTAGGGAAATAGATCCAACACGTAGAGGCCCCTTGGAGGGCTTTAATGTCGTGTAGAACGCCTGCTGGAACCTCCCCACACCCACCCCAACCACCCACCACCAACCAAATAGACACCCATGAACCGGTTGCAGCAGGCATTGGGACTATTGTAGAAAAAGTGAACAGTATAACGGTCTATGGATTGAAGTTTGGGTGGATAATGAGACTGGGTTATTGCAAAGATGTCCGGACACGTGCCATAACTCGCCGCCCACTAGATGGGCCCCTGAAACTGCCGTCGTGAAGACGACCAGGAGCAAAGTGTTCACACATGATATTGAACTTCTAAAATAAGGATAGAGAATTAAATATATAATTAGGGGCTTTTCATTAATCACGCGAATGCTAAGTAAACGTCCTCAACCTCAATATATATCGACATCTTATGTAATCGATATCAAATCCCTAAAACGTGCTCCGAGTTTGTACCTAAGGTAAACAGACTACAATATTATCGAGTTTTCCATAGAAGGGACCGTAAAGACAATGAAGCTAAGCCAAACTGACATTTCTGTCAAAAGTATCTCACAACTTTAAAAAACACAACGCTTACCATAAGGAGTGATCAAAACCAAAACCAAGCTGATTAATTGTAAAAGCATTTTTAAAATTACACTTGCATGGTGTGCAGCAAATATCTTATGAAATGTACATTTATTGTAAGTAATCAAATTTCGATAAGGGTATTAAATAGCTCTTGAGATTACAGATAAAACGTCTATAAACAAATTCGCATAATAAACACTTGTAAGATACGGTGGCGTTAATGAACGATTACGAGGAGCATTTGTTAGGGTTTTTTTTTCATGTCAAATTTGGACTGATGGGAACAATGACCCCTTCCCTTCATCAGTAACTGGCCGGAAAAAGTACAACAAGGGAAATTGTGGAGATCAAGGAGCCTTTGCCCAACAGTGGGACACGGGCTAAGAAAAAAAAATGGACTACATGCTCTTGGCTTCTCTTTTCAATTGTTTTATGGTGTTTTACCGATTAACATCGGCTAATCATATTCTCAGCATGGCAAAGACTGGCATCAATATTTATAAATCAAAATAAATTGTAGTTTTATTGAAAGGAGGTTCGAAATGCAATCATGCAGAAATTTCTCTAGTACTAATTACGAGACCCATATATGATAGTGTAGAAATATCTCACACGTCTAATTTGAGTAAGTATAAAATATTTCTTTGTTGTAGGGGGTTATCAGACAAAGTGTCCTTTTTTTAGAAAAACTAACTACGTTTGGGTTATTTCGACTCATAATGACGAGGGCTTATTGATTAAAACAAAAAAAAAGTGTCCCCAGTATTCATAGGTGTCACACATTTAGGGTGTCAGTTTTGTGACGGTTCGTACAAAATGTTTGTGAAAATGCGTCACAAAACAGTAATTTATTTTAGGACACTTTTTTCGTTTTTCGAATAGATATTCCTCGTTATTCTAAGTTGAAATAACCCACAAATTGGTGGTTTTTAGAAAAAAAGTAAATGGTACACTTTTAAGTGAAAATGCTATTCAGTGCGTCCTTTTTGTGACATGTTAATGTACTAGTAACATCTCAGCGTTTCCTTCCATCTACCTGATTATCAATCAACATTAATCATTCTCTCAAAGCCGCGTTAATATTTATCTTAATATTGACACTAACTCTTCATATTGTCAGTTGTTAACTGGCCATTCAATATTGTTGTTTGGCAATCCATCTACTTGTGTGCGAACCTCGTACCGTTTGCGGAGTGTTGGATTCAAGACAATTTCCTTAATGCAGGCCTTGTACTTGCTAGATTGGAGTCAAGTATCTAAGCGGACGAAGCAGGGATCTGTTGGATCAGGGCTGTGCACTACCGGTCGTTGTAGAGACCTGTTTTAACCTCGATCTAATTATATAAATATAGAGGAAAAGTAACTACTCAAGCGAAGAAGTAACTTTTACCCTGGGTGACCAGTTGAAGATTCAACTCTAATACCTACCGTAGGTCGTGGGTTTGAATTGAATTTTGATAATCGCTCTTCAGTAGGTTAACATCGAGAAGAAAGCGGCATATCTCAAAAATGCCTAGGGATCCCGAAGGTTTGGCAGATCAGGTGACATTTGCATTGACCTTGACATTTAATGACGACCGGTCTGGCCTAGTGGGTAGTGACCTTTGTTCCTGAGTCAGGGCTGTTTTCTATGTATACAAGTATGTTTTTATCTATATACGTATGGATATCGTCGACTTGAATCCATAGTACAAGCTAAATCCAGACTCTTTTAGGACGATTTTATAACTGGACTTAGATGTCCTGTTAATATTACTGTGGAAAAAACACTGTTAATAATATTGCCGATTCGATGTTCCGTTCCAGGCATCATTACGACGCATTATAGCGTCATCGGCCTTTTCTCCTGCTTTATGTGAGAACCACGCCTACGTTTAAGGCTCTAATAATGCGCTTGGACTTTTAGGTTCTTTATGTTATCATACATATAACTTTTGACCGTTCAGGAACTGCGGTTACCTAAGCTAACGCCACATAGTTTTTATAAATCGGGTAATTTTCCTATCATTCTTTGGAATTTTACAAACCCTTTTCAGAGCTCGATGATAAAACGCTTAAATTTGGACCCGGGTGCGTCCTTAAACTACGTCCAAAAGAGAGGTATGGGCATTGTGAAAGTCATCTCGCTTTGTGTGGTAGGGCACAGCGCAGCGGATGTCATTCCAGATCTAGAGCAGAGCCCAACTGGGAAAGTACCTCCACCTTACAGAAAACCGCAGCCAAATAACACTAGACCCGACTCATAGTGTTGTGTTCCTGCCTGTGAGTAAGGTTGCCAGAGCTCAACGAGGAGGGGGGGGGAGGGGGGGGGTAACTCATCTGGAGTTGCAGGCGTACATAGGCTACGGAGACAGCTTACCATCAGGCGGGGTATGCTTGTTTGCCACCGACGTAGTATAAAAAAATAGTGATAGGTGATAGTTGAAAAATGAGTAAGTAGGTACATATTTAACTATATTAATAGTTGAAAAGTAAGAAAAAAATAAGTTTTTATTTATTTAATAACCACAATAACGGAGTAATATTTCACTAATAACTATAATAAGCAGTGGTTTCTCTACAGGCTGTCAAAATAGCCCAAAAGGTCCTGCTCCAACACCCAAAAAGCCTTCCCATTGACGTGGAGATGACAGGAGACCTGCGTAAATCAACCAATATCATTGGTTTGTAAGCCATTGGAGCGGAGAAGAGAACCAAGCTATTGTCCCGCATGTCTTAGTGGAGATGCAGCCGTAACAGGTATAGGAAAATCTTTTTTTTTTTTTTGCGTAAGAATTAAACAATTCGTTTATCAATACGTAGATGTTACTGTTGCATGTAATGTGTTTTAGACAGAACGTCACGTATCCTCCTAAACATTTTAAGCAAGCGTCCCCTTAACAAGAGGTGTAAAGTTAAGACCATTAACTACCATCGTGCCATCCCACAATTTGCGAAGCCACAATTTAACATTACGGTGACAGTTGGTTCCTGGTGACTTGTTGCCCTAGAAATATGGCTGTAAGTGGTAATACATTTACTTTGCGTATGTTTATCGGGTATGTTTTATAAAACCAATACCGTCAAACGTGGCAACATTACCTTCTGTAAGCAACTTTACCATAGTCTACCTTTATATGGTATTAGTAAATATAAATAACTCATACTTAGTCACTTCAGGTGGTTCCCTGATAAAAAAAGGAAGCTTGTTTTTTATTTGAGACCGGCAATATTTACCATTTAAATCTGGTAAGGAATTACACGTGTTTTCGATGTCATTGTAAAAAAATTCTCATTGAGCTTAAACTATTGATTGCAGGTGAGTAATATTTTGAAATACCATGTAAGTAAAATATAACAGAGATATTTTTCACCATCACGCGAGGAAAATATTAACTATTGCAGGTGAGTAATATTTTGAAATACCATGTAAGTAAAATATAACAGAGATATTTTTCACCATCACGCGAGGAAAATATTAACTATTTAGAAGAAGTTAAACAACAACTTTGCCCCGTTGTAAAACAAATGACTATTAACTTATCGTAAATAATTTATTGCATCAAAATTTTGCTTAGTATCACTAATGCGCTTAAAGTATGTCACTAGATGTCAAAACCCATCGTAAAATTGCGCTTCAGAGACAATCAATAACGTCTGTTTCCTCCTTAGATAAGTTCAGACTCAATGCAGATCGAAACAGTAGATTGTACACAATATGCATACTTAACCTTTTGACCGCAAATTCTATTACGCTATGTGGCTAAATACAAATATACATACTACTAAAATATTTGCATGTGATTTCACATTCCGTTATTAAAATTATGAAAATAGGTTTTCGAGGGTCATAATTCAATAAGTGATTAATCACAATTTCGTAATATAAAATAACAAAACAATGATATGTGAAGCCATCATTTATTAAACTGAATTCCAAATATAAAACTCTCTACCTTTTGGCGTTGAAACTCTAGGTCCATGGGGTCCCAGCGCGCACAAGTTTTTTGGAGAAATCGCGAAACGTCTGGTTGACGTAACTGGTGACCGAAGAGCTGGCGGCTTCCTCGCACAACGTATCAGTATTGCGATACAACGAGGAAATGCCGCCAGCATCCTTGGTACAATGCCTCAAGGGCCTATTTTAGATATAAGCTAGTTATAGTAATCATCTGTATATATCCATTATGTATATTGTTATTGTCAATAAATAAACGTTCCAAACTCTCTAATCATAGACTATAGCCATAAACTATAACATAACGTAACAATAAGTATAGACTAATTTGAAGTCAAGATAAGAGGAACAGTTTATTCTGCCCGGTACAGTCAGTAATCTTACCCCTTTAACTAATGTCATATTGGAGGCAAACGAGCACACGACGGCATAGTACATGGACACCTTTGTAATACCAGAGTGTTTACAAGCGCGTTGCCGTCCTGTAAGATGCGAGTAGGTACGTTCTTTTCTTGAATGTTTGAAGTTCATATATCGGTCCGGAAATACCGCAAGCAGTTCGTAGCACAGTTTAGCTGTGCGAGGCAGGAAGTATCTGGAGAAACACACATTTGAGAACTGTCGACCACCTAAGTGGTTAATGCAGCGGTTCCTAACCTGGGGGTAATTACCCCCGTAGGGGTACTCGTAAAACTGGTATTTTACTGGGGTAATAAGCTCAATTAAAGATAACAAAAAAGACCTGTAAGAAAGAATATTAATAATTATTGGAAGGAGTCGTTCAACGGACGGAGGATGAATCATCATCATCATTGGAAGGAGGGGTAAAATCAGGTTTCGAGTTAGTGCAACCTCTATGTTGCAGAACTGAAAAGGTTAAGAACCACTGGGTTAAAGTCAACTAGGTATAATATATGTAGAGATCAATGTATTGAATAGTAGATAAACAAGATTACAAAAATAGTTATCGAATGAATACTAAAGAGCTTTTATTAAAATATCTCTAGCATGACATTTAGTGTCAGCGGTGGATGTCAAACAAGAAATTTTGCCCCCAAGGCGTACCGTATATATCTTCGATTGGTTTCTGTTTCTACTCGCGTTATGGCAGCTTGATTCGTTACCTATCACTGTAAGAAATAGGTAATATTTAGTTAAAGTTACTTGGATACATATAAACTAACATAGCGCGAAATAGTGCCTGTTTTCCGAACATAGATATACTATGATCTGAGTTTCCGAATGATTTTTTTTTGTGAAAGAGCCTGTAAGTAGGCCTACAGAAAATAGGATTAAAAAAAATAAAGATATTGAAACTGTAAATCAGATCCATTGAATTTGACAACTTTGCCTTTACAGTATTTCATACATAATGTGGCATAGTGGCTAGTGACCCTGCCTGTGAAGCCGAGTCCTGGGTTCGAATCCCGGTAAGGGCATGGATTTGTGTGATAAGCACCGGTATTTGTTCCTGAGTCATGGATGTTTTCCATGTATTTAAGTATTTGTATATACCTACAACACAAGCCTTCTTGAGCTTACCGTGGGACTTAGTCAGTTTGTGTAAGAATGTCCTTATAATATTTATTTACTTATTACAACGAAAAATATTTAATATGACTGTGTCTCATGGAAGTTTTCATTTCATTTCAGTTTGATTAATATAATTTTCTTACGTACCTACTTATGGAACCAAAAAATAAATATGCACTAAAACCAACGATCGTAACAAGAATACAACAATGTGTTTAAAATGCAAAGCGGGCTCGATACAAAATGATTCAATCTTTTTGTTTGTGTTATCGAGAAGGTGTTAATTATATTAAGATGGCCGCGAGATAGGGGATAAATATCCCATCCTTCTGGACAGGTGGCAAAGCACACAGATTCTGTTAATTTAATATCACCATCACATCGCCCGAGAGGAATACACTGCTGCACAGCTGGATAGAGGCATCCCTCAAGGATGTTGCCTCCATCTTACGCTGTGCCGATCCGATGTCAAATACTATTTTCGAATTGGCCTTAGACGACATTGCTGGGAGCCTTTTCTAGCTGCATCCTCCGATTCGCGATAAACGCTCAAGAACCTTTTTGAACCAGCTGCTGTCGCTCATCCAACACAAAATATAGGTAAATATATTATTTAGAACAAAACATTGAATTTCCTTTTCTTAACCTAAAACTTTAAGGTTAGTTAAATAAGATATCCTCAACGTTGAATTTACAACAGGTTCAGCTTAACTTTTACTGCGCAATGTCTTCCAGTTTCAGACTTTCCCTAACTGTCTCATTTAAATGGAATACACATGTATTACTCATAGTCATAGGGTGGTATTGCACAGGTACAGGCTGCACTGCTGTTAGCAACCCATTTACTGGGCAGGTGACGACGTATTGATATTTCAATGAATGTGAAATGAGCCGGGTTGTTTATGACGTGTAGTAACAGTAATTTGTAGACTTGGTCTAGAAGTGCAAACTATTGGAAACATTCGAGACATACGTGCTCCAAGTGGGACGTTGAAATAGACGAAATACATGACAATGTTGACAGCAGTCATTGGATTGGGATTGGTTGTTTATTTATATGTAAATTGTCACACGGCATTTCCTGTTTGGAATTTTTATGATAACGTTTTTAAATTTGTCTTAAATATAATATCTTTTTTGTGTGGAAAGAAAGTTATTAAGTAATTTAGTCACAATATCAATGACAAGCGATTAGTCAATAAGAAACAAAGGGCAGCGAATAGTGTTGCTACTTCCTTAAAAAACTTAGTTTATGGATTCAAAAATGGTTGAGATATATTTATAAAAATATTTATGATTTTATTAAATTATTTATTTAAGTTGGACTTTTATATAAAATTATTCCATAATCTACAATTATTGCTGTTATTTGGCTGTCGTTATCAACGGAGCAGTCTATTTTATTAATACTACGTCGGTGGCAAACAAGCATACGGCCCCCCTGATGGTAACCAGTCTCCGTAGCCTATGTACGTCTGCAACTCCAGAGGAGTTACATGGGCGTTGCCGACCCTAATACTCCGCACCCCCGTTGAGCTCTGGCAACCTTACTCACCTGCAGGAACACAACACTATGAGTAGGGTCTAGTGTTATTTGGCTGCAGTTTTCTGTAAGGTGGAGGTACTTCCCCAGCTGGGCTCTGCTCTAGATCTGGAATGACATCCGCTAAGCTGTGCCCTATCACACAAAGCGAGATGACTTTCACAATGCTCATACCTCTCTTGTGGACGTGGTTTAAGGACGTACCCGGGGGGTCCAGGTTTGAAGTCATTCTTTGGCTGGTTTTTGCTCTAGGTGGGCATTGAAAAGATCTAGAAGAGAAGCGGAACACATGATGTTCTCGTAGCATCAATCCAAATTCAGGATAGGCAGTACTGTAGCTACTAGCTACGGCGCTCATGGGCTTGGAGCTCATACAATAATTATATTATTTTGTTACAATTTATTTATTTAGTCGTATGGCATATTTCAATTCTTGGTCGCTTTACAAATTTACAAATTAATATCTAAGGTCTTCACCCAATGGGCTGCGTTTTCGCTTAGCTTAAGTAACTCCAGAGGATCTCCCTTGTACTTTCTTTTTGGACACTCATGGACAATGTGGTAAATGGACTGTACAGGTGCTCCACAGTCGCACTTCGGTGTATCTCGCCACCCACACTTAAACATAAATTCTCCGGATCGCCCGCTTTCAGTGCGAAGTCTATTTAGTTGGCACCATTGCCGTCTCGGAGCCGAAAAGCCCTGCGGTTTGCTGGTAGGATCGTAGCTGGCATGGGATGCCCTGGGCAAGTTAGCAATCCAGTCCTCCCTCCATTTATCCTTGATGTTAAAACTGCTTTCTTTAAGTTCCTGTGCCGTATTGGCCGGTGGACGTCGGGATTTTAAGCGTAGCCTAGGCGGACAGAAAAAATCAGAAAAGACGGGTAGCTTTGGATTTGAGGCAATTTTGTTTGCTTCCTTTAGCAGGGCTTGTTGTCTCCTGAGATGAGGCGGGGCAATGTGGCTCAGAGCCGGCAGCCATTGTGTCGGAGTGGACTGTATGGTACCGGTTATGCACCGCATGGTTTTTCGGAGCTGGACATCGACCTTCTCCACATGTGCACTATTGAGCCATACGGGTGCGCAATATTCACCAGCGGAATAAACTAGGCTGAGTCCCGTCGTACGAAGCACGTCAGCGCTGGCTCCCCAAGTAGTTCCAGTCAGCTTGTGCAGAATATTATTACGGGTTCCTAGTTTTTTGCTCAACTTACAGAGATGGGAACAGTATGTAAGAGAGCGGTCTAAGGTTACGCCGAGATATTTTGGCTGTGGATTGTACACAAGGGTTTTACCGTCAAAGTTTACTGAGGGGGTGTATGAGGCCAGTCTGTTATTTAGGTGGAATGTGGAAATCTCTGTCTTGCTAGCATTTGGTACCAATCTCCACCTTTTAAAGTACAAGTTAAGTAATTGCAAATCTGTGGTGAGTTGCGTTTCGGACGATTCAAAAGTGCTGTGCTGGTGGGTTAAAGCAATGTCATCAGCATAGACAAATTTTCTGGACGCTGTTTCTGGGAGGTCATGGGTGTACAGATTAAACAGCAGTGGCGCCAGTGTGGATCCCTGTGGTAGGCCGTTGTGTAGTTTTCTAGGACGACTCTGCTTATCTCCTAGATGGACGACAAATTCCCTATTACATAACATACTGATTATTAGGCTGGTGATTCTTCGACAGGGGACAGCTTTCATTAATTTGTAGTGTAGGCCATGCCGCCATACCGTGTCGTAAGCTGCAGATAAATCCACGAAGACAGCTACTGTTTTTAGTTGTTTTTGAAATCCTGTCTCAATATGCGTTGTGAGGGACAGTACCTGATCTGTACAGTTACGACCCTCTCTGAATCCTGCCTGCTCCATGGGAACGACTTTTTCAATAAGGGGTGTGATTCTGTTAGCAAGTAGCTTTTCTAATAGTTTGTATAGGGAGCTAAGCAGGGCTATTGGTCTGTAGCTTTTTGGGTCATCTGCTGGTTTATTTGGTTTGAGGATGGCTACTATTTTGGCGTAGTTAAAGGTAGAAGGCAGTTTATTTCTGGCCAGTATGTCCGCATAGAAGTTCGTCAGCCATTTTCTACAGTTAGGCCCCAAATTCTTTATAAATTCGTTGTATATGCCATCCTCTCCAGCTGCTTTGCCTGGTTTAAGGAGTTTGATAGCGTACGTTGTCTCCTCTACTGTGAAGGGTCTGGAAATGATGTTGTCAACAGGGAGCTCTTTCTTCCAGTTTCGGGCAAGTTTCTTAACGGTTTTAGTATGAGATCGTTCTCCTTTTGCGCGTGACGTTTCTACGATTTGGTTGGCTATCGAATCAGTTAGTTTTTGAGACACGCATACGTTCTTTGAGCCCGATTTGCCCGTTAGTTTGTTTAAGACTTTCCACGCCTTCCTACTAGAGGTTTTGAAATCCATCCTTTCCACAGTGGTCAACCATTTGCTTTTCCGTTCCGTATCCAGCGACTCCAGTAGGTGCCGTCCTATTTCCTGGTCTTCGGTTGATTTGTATTTTTGGTAAAGTTGTTCACTCTCTTCACTCCAACCAGGGACATAGGTTTTTCTGTAACCACGCGGGATGTGCTTTTTTGCTGTTGTAGTTGTTAGTCCGACAAATCTCGTATAGTTCTCGGCAATTGGTGGGATCCACCTAATGGCAGAGTCCATGTCTTTTGCAAAGGCAACCCAATCCGCCTTCAGCAAATTCCATCTGGGTAGGGGCATTGATTGCATTAAAGGGATTTGGTTTCCTGTCTTCATCAGAACTGGACGGTGTTGGCTGTTGGGGAAATTGGACAGAATTTTTCGTGTAATAGGAAATTTGTTACAATAACATCTGCTGATGAAATAATGAGGTTGCCAGGGAGAGTCAGAGTTGCGAAATAAATCCAATATGAGGTTGGCAGTGAGAGTCAGAGTTGCATATAATAAATCCAATCTTGGAATTCTCAGCTGGTGAGAATCTCAGAATATATAATGTTTCTTGAAAGGTTAGGATGCCACATGTTTTTGGTAAATAATGAAATATTGTTTTCTGTCAGCATACTGGATGTTTTAAAGTATGAAAGTTTTTTCATAAATACAAAAATACATAAATTATGATAAATTCAATCTTCTGCTGGGTTGAGGAGATTTCGCCAACAAACTGAGTCCTTCTGCGGTGTTCCGCGGTGTTGGATCAGTCGCCTGTTCGAATTGGCTCGGGCACAGCGGAGGATGGCACAACTGGCTTGAACTGGCGGTAACACATGTCTGGAGGTGGGTGAACGATTTCTTCTCATCCTAGAAGTATACATTTAAAATAGTAAAATTAGTACAAAAATCCCTTCGGCCGCGTACGCAACCAGAGCTTCGTAACCAGATGCGATCGAAAACTATTTCTGCCTTGTACGAAACCGGTTGCGATCAAAAACTAATTTCGTCTTACCCATAACCAGTTACGATCGAACACTTCTCGTTCTTATACGAAACCAATGTCTGGGCCATCTAGCTATAGGTTTTTTTTTTCAAATATTTTGTCATGATACTCATGATAATTTCTTATCCTGAATGTCAGTGCTCCATGTCTCTTAAGCCAGTGTCTTTTAAGGAACAAGGTTACATTGTATTTGCCGACAAAGTATTTGAATATTATCAACTGGTACAATTTTTGTGTTCTGATTTTTGACTAGATATATAACGTGTACAGTACTTATACTGTATAACAAGGTGTATAAATATAATCTTAGCTGACTTTATCAACGGTCGAAAGGTTTCGTACAACAAAGAAAAGTGTTCGATCGTAACTGATAACTAGTAAGACGGAATTAGTTTTTGATCGCAACCGGTTTCGTACAAGGCAGAAATAGTTTTCGATCGCATCTGGTTACGAAGCTCTGGTTGCGTACGCGGCCGAAGGGAATCAAATATGGTGGCACTGATAGTTTTAGGGACTAACAATCTTAGGTAGGACTGCTTGTGAATCATTAGAGAACCACTTTTGCATTGTCTAGCTCTACCAGACGGTACCGGACGGTCGGTCAGACGACACTGTTTAGAATAAGGTGCTGAATGCTAGTTTAATGATAGTCCTCAGGAGATGCTGGAGATGATGACGGTCTGTCGTCCGACAACTGAATGTGCTGTCTAGAATAGTCGGCCATATTTATACCTTAACCAGTCCCCCTACTGTGCAAGTGTGAGTGAGATGGAAAATTCGTAATAACGGCGATGATGCAGCATTCAACTGTTCGTTAAGAGTCATCCCCCTATTGTTCAACCTAATTACTTCTAACTGGTCCCGAACACTCAAACGTATTCCTTTCTTTCAAACATGTAAAATATCAAAATAATGATTCTCAGGTAAAGCGTGGCTACTGTCTATTAAATATGGCCGACCTCGTAATATATCGTGGAGACTAAAAAAACATTAAATTTGGTTACGTATTTAAACCAAATGAAATTAGTGGAAAAAAGTGACAAAACAAAAGACAAATCCAAGTGGAATATTCATAAAAACATTACACTCACAAATGCAAAGATTTAAGAGCTAAGACTGACAGGACAACCTCCCCACGCCTAACTTACCATTAACTACACTCGCTAACTTATATTCGCCGTTAAATTCTAAACTGGCAAAATATTTTTTTAAAAGACACTTTCTGGTCCATGATACTTTCTAGATTGGTACCGGAATGTAGTTTTTTTTTACAAAGTGCTTTTTTATGATATTTATGATATGATGCTGATATAGTAGGCAAACGAGCAGACGGACGGATGTTTATTTATTTTACCCAGACGAGATCAATAAATTCGCTTTTTTGCCTTTAAGTCTTTTTGAATTGTACAGCGGTGGCAGTATGGTTCCATTTTTATCACTTGTCACTATGCCCGTCACTTTCGCGCTTACATACTTGTTAGAACGTGACAGACATGGTGACAAATGACAAAGAGCCGACCATCTTAGCCCTACTGGGCATTAGTTTACAATTGTTATGCTGTATTATTTTTTGCAAAAAAAAAAAAAAAGGATAAGTGGCTGCATGGTATGTCTTCTGTTGTAAGTACTTAATTACTGAACCTTATGATATGAGAATACTATTACTTATTCTGTTCTATGGCTTAAGAGTGACTCAAATTAAAACGGTCCGGGTCTGGGCCGAAGGGTGCGATACTTCGTTTTCTATGCTTCCTACAGAAAAGAAAGTGTCAGACAACTCGGCTCGGACCCGTACCGATCTAGCTTAAAACATTATTATTATTTTTATTGTGTACTATTTGTAATTATAATTAAGTGAATAATTACAAATTAATTAATATGGTCCTATTCTGCCTGAAACACAGGAACTCCTAGTTCAGGCATTTGTAAACTTTTCCTTATCCTTAATCCTTAGTCTTTAAGTGCTAACACTGTACTTATACTGTTTTCAATAAAATTATTTTATTATTATTTTATCCTTTAACCTTATTGTACAGTACATATTATGGTGCTACTTTACCGCACTAGTGCGATAATTTGCACATTACGTAACTATGTCAAAAATTTAAGGGGCCATATGTACTGTAAAACGTTGTACGATACATGTGCGAATAGGTAATTCACAACTCGTATCGATTTAAAACACTCCCTTCGGTCGTCTTTTAATTTATCGCCACTCGTTGCGAATTTCGTATTTTTCGCACTTGTATCGTAATGTTTTATTACCTACTTGATCTCAGGTCTACGTCTGTGATATTTTCTTCGAATTCAGAGCGTCGAAGAGTAATCAGAGTACTACTAAGGTCAGTAGGTGACATTGTTATTGGAAACTTGGCAGTTTGTTATATAGCTCCACCACACGACAAAGGTCCACACACTCCACACAGCCAAAGGTCACTTGCCACTCTAGTCATATCACCAATTATCATTAAAACCAGTCAAATTTACTCATGATCCTTTAACAGCGACGTCCAAATACGAAAAGCCCTAAATCAGGCCTGTAATGATGCCGACCGGTTGCCTTTTTCGAAATAATGACATATGTTTCTCGCGAACACCTACATTTTGACATGTCTGGCACATTGCTTTTAAAGGTACCGACAGAAAATAAATATTTTGGTGTCTTGCGCAAGTTTCGCCGTTCTTGTAAAGCTTTAATTTATATATTAAAGTTCAGAAATACATTTCATACTAAGTGTATCCTCGTAATATTATACCAAACATTTATTTGCATAAATGTTTAAGTATGGTCCATAAGTTCAACTCGTAACTAAATATCAATACTCTTGCATTTATTTGGTGGTGGTTGGACATCCACCACTTTCTTGCATAGGTCGCTGAGTTTTGGGTCTTATTTTGTTAACGGTTTGTTGTTCAGTACTCATCTGAGGGTTGTTGGTTAAACGTTGGCTCTGTAGTTCTGCTTCTTCAAGTTTGTTCAAATTTAGAACTTTTTGTTGGAAGTTCTTTGATAAGCTCATGTTGCCATGTGCAACAGCACAATGTCAATATGATAACAATTGATGCCGATTACCAGTTGGTCTCTGTGTTCTTCCGGGGTGTTCCCGTATTCGGAGTATCCCGCTAATAACCTTAGCATTCTTAGCTCATTAGCTCGAAGATGAATTGTGTGATTGTTTCTTCAGTTTTTTTGTATCTTCTTCGGTCTAGTTCCACCTTTGCTTCTTTTTTATATGTCTGTACAATGGGGCGCATCTCAGGCTATCTATGAAACGGCCATAATTTATGTTAACGAGTCTAGGAATAAGTATGTTCTTAATGATGATATGATATAATAAAATGCACATAAGATATATAAAAATAAAAATGAATAGAAGCGGGTAGCGCACTTGTTTACTTGGCTCTTCACTCTGACGTCTTGTAGTTTCTTTAGTACTGTTTTTACGTGTTTTAGATGTTCTTCTAAGTTATGGGGTGTTATAAGAATGTCGTCAAGATAACAAACAACACCATCAATGCCACTGAGGATTTGGTGTATTGTTCTTTAGAAAACGGCCGGCGGAAAGAAAATTCGAAAGTTGATAGCTTTTGGACCATAGTTGGTTGGTTGTACAGTAGATCTATTTTATCACCTTCTGCCTAGGTCTAGTCTATTCATTTATTTGTTACTTCCTACTGTTTTCCTGACGCTACAAGCAGACAAACAAACCGAGTTAATGAATGCAGGGCTGATTTACCACCAATTGTCTTCCAGGAGCACTCGGTATTTTTAGTCCACTAATTACTGGTCGAGCTGACTCGTTCGAGTTACTTGACTAGTCACTTGAACCTATAAAACGTTGACGCTGATGACTTTGAAAGCGCATAGACAAAAAACTATAGAATTTATATGGATATCTTTCCTTCCTAAATCCTTCCTTAATGAGATTTGTTTTTATGTTTATGTGTAGTAAGTAATTTAATCGAATCAGAAACACGAACTACGCTCCAGAACTCGAGTTGTAGATGTAGGCGTCAAGACCGTCCAGGTCAAGTGGGACTGGGCTGGACATGTCTGCCGCATGCACCCAGAAAGGTTGGCCAAAATGGTTACTGAGTGGGACCTACGGAACACCATAAATAGCGCAGGACGGGGTGCAGGCAGACCGAAAAGGAGATGGTGGGACGACTTGGACGTATTCTATCCAAAATGGTGGAAAAATGCCAATGACAGGGCCCAGCAGTGGGAGACTAAAGTAGGCTAACAAAAAAAGTAATTAAATATTTAAAAAAAGCGCTGGTGGCCTAGCGGTAAGAGCGTGCGACTTGCGATCCGGAGGTCTCGGGTTCAAACCCCGGCTAGTACCAATGAGTTTTTTGGAACTTATGTACGAAATATCATTTGATATTTACAAGTCGCTTTTCGGTGAAGGAAAACATCGTGAGGAAACCGGACTAATCCCAATAAGGACAGTTTACGCCAATTCTCGGGATTAGTTGCAAGCGGACTTCCAGCTACCATGAGCCGTGGCAAAATGACGGGAAAACGGGAGGAAGAAGAGATTAAATATTTTTAATATTTCATGGTTCTTTTTTATTTTATATTTTAGCGAAAAAATACTTGGATCACAAAAAGTAGATTATAATACCCTAGGGTTGAAAGTGATCCAATGCAACCAAGATATTTCGAGGGTGGAATGGGTGCTTTCACCCGAGTTGAATACTTTATTTTTCATTTCGACTACTTCCCCTAGGGTAGGCCCTGGAAAGTCTTCATCCGAGTGCCAAAATACGTATCTCTGATACGACGCATCACTTCAACTCAGTTAACTCAGTGGTACAGTCGCCATCAGACATATCGGAGCCACCGAGGTGCTCAATAATATCTGAACACGCACTATAAATCCAGGTGTGTTCCGATATTTGTGAGCACCTTGGCCGCTTCGATATATCTGATGGCGACTGTATTCTATGTAGGTAATTCTGAAAGCCACTTTATGTAGTGACACGAAATTATGTGCAAATTAATTTAATATCGTTCTTACTACTCTTATAGCGTTATTCATAAACGCGTTACAGGCCTGAATTAGATATAAATCGTTTGTCGTTATCTGTCATTTTGACTTATGTATTTGCAAGAAAGGGATAGAACATAATTTAACTAAATCAGGCTCGTAAAGATTTATGAATAAGAGGGTTTTTGTATAATTTAATTTAGTTTGAACTAAATAAACTTTTTCTTTTATTTGGATTTGTTTTTTTTATATATAATCTTAACTGCGCATAATACAACATGTCTCAGGCATGGAGGCCACAATAATCGTTCGGTTTCGCTATTTTACTTCGATAAACAATGATTGCTATCGTTAACATTGTGATAGGCTTATCAGCTTATCGTTTGCCGTGAAACGCACTGTCTCAAGCAAAATTAACCTTAATGGTGTGTTATTAAGATTTATTTTAGAATGCAATTGTGAGAGGAAGATTATTGGTTAGGAAGGTAAACAATTTCTGGCGTTTTACAGCTGGGTTGAGAATGACACAGTGTTTAGGGATGTACACACACTGGCGTTGTTGGTATTAGGTGCATTAGAGTAACTTCGAATACGGGGTTATTTTGAAAATCTCTAAAGTCTAATATACCACACGCACGTCATACTTTGGAAATACTTACGCTACAGCAACGCTTACCGAGGCATCTCGATATCTGTTGGTACAAAATATGCTTTTAGTTTAGTACATATACCGGGTGTGGCCTGTAACATGACCAATCAATTTAACTGAAGGCTCAAAATTACCAACATTTGTCCAGCCATTTTTGAAAATTATGAATTCTTTAGACTTCCTATTTTTCATACAAATTAAATATTACCTTCAATGTAATTTGTTATCAGTGTAATTGACGTTGATTGTCACGCTTTAAACATAACAAAATCCGCAATACACTGCGTCTTAGAGTAAACTTTAAAGTGTTTAAAGATTAAAATAAAAGTATTTTTTTAAAGTTGCTGAACAGATGTTGGTCATTTTGAGGAGTACAGCCTACAGTTTAATTTTTTGCTCCTCTTACAGGCCACACCCGATATAGTTAATAACTAACCTTAAGTTGCTTGATTTACTACCTTATAATGAAGTTGAATCACGTTGAATTATAAAAACCTGAAAAACTTGAGCATTTTTAGCAAAAATATAACATCATCAATTAAAAATATGTAGGTACCTAACAATTTTCACGCAGGTACCAGGCACGTCCTGAATTTTTAATATATTATGTGAGATCGTGGTTTTATTAATTAAAAAAACGTATTTGCTCAAATAGTTTATTATATATATTTCTTTTTATAGCGATATAGTGACTTATATCGCAAATAAATACGTAGCAAACAAATACTAATTGGATTAAGACTTAAGAGGACTATTTACCGCGATTCTGTAGAACTATAACTGTACTAACATAAATCTAATATCCTGGTAAGGCCCACCATTCCACGTTTCCCTATTTTTAATTGAAACCTTGTTGTAAAGTAAATTAGGATGTATTTTGTTTGTTAGAGAAACCAATAAAAAAAAATACTACTTTATTTGACTTATGGATGGTTCTAAAAAGATTGAATTAGAGTGTACAATGTAATGTACAGTGGGAGGATATTGTTGGTATTGCCAATACAACCAACGGATGTACACACAATAATCTGCTTCCGTCCAACATCTCAGCTCACAGCATCTAATTTATCCACTATATTGGATTATATATTGGATAACCCGACCAAAACCAATAGCCATAACCTCTATATTGTACTAAAATCTTAGCCGTATTCTCAATTGAGTTGTATTGAAAGTGGTTGACAAGTCAAGTCGTCTTATGTTTTAAAAATGTTTTTAACCGAGAAAGAGATAGTTTTTCTGTTTTTTCTTGTTATGGTGCTGTTTCTAGTGTGGTCGTATTTGCAAATATGCGATTTGTTCGTGGGGCGGATCGTCTATAAAATATTTAGTAAGTATTTATTTGTATGTTTTAACCTCCATCAGTTTTCGAGATTTGAAATGACACTTACTTTTGTTGTGCGGCATGTACCTATGCCTATGTGCACGTACCAAATTATAATTGCGTACTTTTCATGTATGGATTATAATATTCATTTCGATACGCTGTAGTCAACTTTAAAAAAAATGACCACTCATGTGCCGCCGCGCTTCCAAAAAGACCGGGGGACCGGCGGGCGGAGGGTCGCGCGTTTATGTGTAGACATTTTTGTGTACTGAGATACTTATCAATTTTCATGTGAGTTAATTTTCCTGTTATGTCTATTTCACAAGGACGCCGTGTCATAAACTGTCAAAAGAAAGTCGAAAACTGACACCTGACAGTGACAATTCACCGTAAGGTACATTAGTAGTCCAACAAGTAAACATTTACTCTAATGTACATGCCAGTGTTACTGTTATCAAACCAAAATTGTACTGGAAATTGTCAGATTTGTCAGTGCCAGGTGTCCATGGTCAAGTTCGTGAAATCGGTCCGTTATAACTACTGTATTTAGGCCATTCAAAATCGTATAAGTACTTATTGTTAACCGTCTTGTAGCGATTCTCGACAAGTTCAATACATGTATGTATAACAAATGTTAATTCAATAATAATATTATACAGAAAATGTATTGTTAACATGGCGTATTTATTCACAACAATTACCTAATAAAATACAACACTAGGTCGGTACCCGATTCACCGTCCATGCACGATTCCCCCTTGTAGTTGTAAACTAATGCAAATGTAATAATAAATAATTATATTGCGAGGCAGGGCAGCTTGTGGCGAGCTGTTGGGGAGTAACGGCCCCACGGACCCGAGTGCTTCCGAGAGTCGGTCAGGGTCTCCGTCTCCGGCGTGTCTTCGACGGTCGGAGTGGAATCTCAAGGGGACCGGCAGGATACTCAGTTCTGGCTTGCCTTCATTGACCGCCCAGAGGGGATTCGTAAGAGCTAGACGAGTATGCTCCAGGGGTGCACAGTAGCTGTTAACAGCCACTGGGTAGAAAGTAGCGCATAACTCTCAACACCTCTGAGCCGATCACACCGGTGTTGCTCCTGGTCGTCTTTGGGACGGCAGTTTCAGGGGCCCATCTAGTAGGCGCGTCACTTGCGTCGATAACGCGTTGTTATGGCAGGTCTCCGGACTTCTTTGCAATAACCCAGGCTTATTGTCCATCCAAACTTCAATCCATATACCGGTATACTGTTCACTTTTTCTACAATAGTCCCAATGCTTGCTGAGACCGGTTCATGGGTGTCTATTGTTGCGCCTGTAAACTGGTTCCAGCAGATAGAATAGAAGAACATAGATCCAGCACGTAGACGCCCTACGTGTTGGATCTATGTTCTTCTCCGAATGGATCATTTTTTGCCGAGACTCGCGGCAAGAAGCTCTTCACGAGTATGAACAACCGGCATTAAACTGTACGGATAACAACTGTGTTGGATTCCACGCCAGCTAAGCTACTGATCGCCTTCACCGCAGCCCTGAAGCCTGGCTCCGCCCAAACGGTATTATCAGGCTAGGGGTCGTGGGGTTGGGTAACGATCGTTAGCGAAGAGCTGGCCAACACCAGTAGCACACATCGTCCACAACAAGACGAGAATTAACCTCCCCGCATCGGTGGGGAGTGACCCGCCACAGCCGCCACAGCCGAAAGGCGGTAGCGGCCTGACATCCATCCATGTGTTGGATTCGGATTCAGATCAGAATAATTTCATACTGGTTGGATGTGGATTGAAAAACCTAACCAACATCAATCGTCACCTTTAGATGTGGGAGTAAAAAAAACATTAGGACTTTTCCCACATTACCTAGGCAAACCAATAAAAGGTCTATCTACCAGTGGCAATACGGCAAAAATATTTTCAGGCAAGACGGAGCTACATTAGTAGCTTTCTTTTTCTTCATGAGCTATAGAAAAAAAAATGTTCATCATCATCATCGTTTAGCCCTCAGCCGCCCACTACTGGGCATAAGCCTATCTCTTCGTGTACGCCACTTATCCCGGTCCTGAGCTAGTCTCATCCAGAAGTATCTCACGATTTATCGAATGTCATCCACCAAACGAGTCACCGGACGCCAGGCGCTTCTTTCATTCGAAAGCGGCAATCTGTCATCATTTTGGTCCACCTGCCACCACTCTGCCTGGCAACATGTCCCACCCAGTTCCATTTTAGCTTGGTAATTACGAAACTCGCAGACGCTCCGGCTGTGGAATGAGCTCCCTGCCGAGGTTTTCCCGAGAGTATACAGTATGGGGTTCTTCAAAAAAGGAGTGTACAGGTTTTTAAAGGGTTGGCAACGCACATGTAACACCTCTGGAGTTGCAGGCGTCCATAGGCTACGGTGACTGCTTACCATCAGGCGGGCCGTATGCTAGTTTGCCACCGACGTGATATAAAAAAAACCCCACATCTCGCATCTTGGTGCGGCATTTTATCTCGACATTCCTCACTCGGTCTTGAAGTTTAATGCCGAGAATGGAGAAAAAATGTCAATCCTCTGTATATTAGGCAAGCCGATTGGAATCGAGTTCCGGGGACGCCCGATACTGCTGTAGCACAAAATAGATAGTTAGATACATATATCTACAAAAATATTCTTATCTAGATCTTGATGGTCTTTCAAAGTAATTTTACAAAACATTATCCAATCTTAAGCCGGCGGATTACTTATCAGTATCATGTAATCGGAAAGGAAATTAAAATAAAACTGACTCATTTAAGTGTGACGAAGTTTTCGTCATACTAAAACGCCAACCGGAACTTGAACTACGTCCAAAAGAGAGGTATTCTCCATAGTCCCGGTTACCAGTCCACTTGTAACTCAACCCAATAGCCCGGTTTATTTTGGTACCCTTTTTTTACAATAGTCCTACAATAACCGGGGCTTGTCCTTGGGTGCACTGCTATAGTGTGAACAGGGATAATCGTTGGTTGGTGTCACGTTACATTTAGAGTAAATTGTCTTATTACAAGGGGCATCTACGTGTTGGCTTCAGCCCCACGCACGCCTTCCAAACGCAGTGCGTGCGTGCGTGCGTGCGTGCGTGCGTGCGTGTGTGTGTGTGTGTGTGTGTGTGTCTTGTTCACTCTATATTATTTTATGTCTTTTTCCTTGTTGTTTGTTACCATTCCTGATCTTTCTTACTTGATGGTCTCATCGGAAGATCAGCGCTGGAAGCCACCAGCAACATGCTGAGATGAGGCCATTTCGTGGCACTTTATACTTTCTTTGTCTTTGTTATATTATGTAATATAATGTGTCTTGTTTGTGTTTACGAATAAAACTTATTCTATTCTATTCTATTCAAAGTGTATCTATATTTTTTTGTAGATAGTCGAAAAAACTCTTCCGTGACTTATCTTTGTATTAATTAAATCGTATCGTAGATACCCGATATCTGCACTTAGATAATATTCGTTTATACGGGTAGTTGTAACGCGGATTTAGGAACGAAACAAGTCATGGATTCGTTATTTTTGTTCATGCCATTCTTCTTTATTGTTTTCTTATATACCGTGACGTGTTTGTGCTTAAGATGCTGTGAGATATTTGGTAAGATTTTCTTTTACTTTAACACAACGGTCTCGTAAAAATCTGGCCCGTGAAAAGTGCTAAATTCCATATCATATTTCCTGCAAACAGGGAGCGAAAGTCTGGGCAGTACGGCTGTGGCACTGGGATCAAAAAGTTTGGAGACCCCTGGTCTTGGCATCGCCCAAGTAGATTTAACCCTTCATTTCATAGGGCAAAGACCTCAAAAAGACCACCCTATAACATCATATTTTTGTATTTGTTTCTTGTGCAGATTTTTTAGGACAGATTGGCTGTGAGGCTTGAATTAAACTTATTTATTAAGGAACACTACAAATAGGTTTGTTGACACACGTTGCATTTTATAACTAAATTTAGTTAAATACATAGAAAATGCAATATATACTTAACGATAAATTGGAAACTTAATTTTTTTTAATAATAAAAAAAAAAAGATCTTAACCTTTTTTTAAACTACCAAAAAGGAAAAAAGTAATGGTACCATCAGATTCCCTACATTTTATTAAAAAAAAGATTGCATAGCAACAATATAACACAAACTCGCAAATAAAATCGCTATATTCTTGTTTTCCATACATCAAAACGGCTTCCAAGCAATAGTGACGTCACGATTGAACATTAAATGATAGTCAAAGTCTGACAATCGCACTTTACTGACGAAACGCTTCTAACAAAATGGAAGGCAACGGGTCCTAATAGATATTTGATACTCAAAACAAACCTGATCGACAGATACCAACTTGTCAACTAGCCTATTAAACAAAATAGGTTTCTGAATTTCATCAGAATTTGAAATCTATCGCGTAAATCTCTGCTGATTAGTTTTAAGGGTTTTAAGTAGGTACCTGTTTTTTTTTCGTGTGAGCGTAGGTAATCGTGTTGTCATCATGTTGTCATGGTTACTTTTCAGTTGAAGATAGTTTTGATTATAATTAGCTTAGAGTAGTAGTGTTGAGGAGTTAGAAAAGTAATAGGAATTATAAAGCAGCAAACCAAAATGATTGCTTGATTGACCAAAATGCTTTAGATACACACTTACCTATGTTGAATGTGTTACTTTCAATGGCCAATTGAGTAGGTAGTGCCAAACTAATTTAACCCTTTATGTCTAAGCACTGATCAGTGCGCATGAATTTTAAATTCATTGGTTAATACAATATAATTTAAATTCGTTTGCACTGATCAGAGCTTACACATACAAGGGTCATACCCTTACGAAATGATTAATTATAATTACCATTGACAGAACTTTTCTGTTGTCTTAATAAGATTTGCCTCGTAGCTAACCCAAGTTTTCCTATTTTTTTTAATGGTATCGCAAGTTTAATGTACATCTATGTTTAAGAATACATCATTTTATTATAGTAACTGATACAATAGGACTAGGTACTATACATATTGTTGTTTAACAGCGCCATCTAGCGTCGAGTAGCAGAACTAACACTGTTTGTTTGTAGCAGCTTAATTTCTATTCATGACTTAGTTTTACATGCCGCTTACAGATGGCGTACGTGACTAGACAACACGTACATGTGCTTTGATTATATCTATGGGATGGGTGAGCGTCTAGAATTAGCATATGATTTATTAATGTATTGCAGAAAGTTTTTTGACATATTTTTGTATTGTATAATGTTACTTGGCAGAAATGTCATTAATAGGCAGAATTACCTTTCGCATAGTACCATTTAGCATACAATCGCTTCGCAGAGTTTTATAATCCAGAACCGTATTTTTTAATCCTAATAGTCTTTTTAGGGTTCCGTAGCCAAATGGCAAAAACGGAACCCTTATAGATTCGTCATGTCCGTCTGTCTGTCCGATTATGTCACCGCCATTTTTTTCCTAAACTATAAGAGCTACCTATACTGTTCAAACTTGGTAAGTAGATGTATTCCATGAACCGCATTAGGATTTTTACACAAAAATAGAAAAAAAAAAACAATAAATTTTGGGGGTTCCCCATACTTAGAACTGATACTCAAAAAAACTTTTTTCATCAAACCCATACGTGTGGGGTCTATGGATAGGTCTTTAAAAATGATATTGAGGTTTCTAATATCATTTTTTTCTAATATAATTTCTGCCGGGTAAATAAAAAAAATGAATTAAGTATTTGTACCTAGTTTTATATTAACTTGTAGGTATCTTAATGTTATGCTCTAACCTAATCTATTTTTCTGGCAGTTGTTCGTTTTTGTAGGAGGGCGCAGTTTTAACCTAACCTACTTTTCTGGCAGGCGTTCGTTTTTGTACGAGGTCGCAGTTCTAACCTAACCAACCTTTTATGTAGCCGTTCGTTTTTGTATGAGGTCTCAGTTCTAACGTAACCCAACCTACTTTTCTCAGAGCTGGTCATTTTTGTAGAAGGTCGCAGTTCTAACCTAATCTAACCTACTTTTCTGGCAGCCGTTTGTTTTTTATAGGAGGCCGCAGTTCCAACCTAACCTAACCTTATTTTCTGGCAAACGTTCGTTTCAGTTGGGGTCGCAGTTTTTAACCCACTTCTTTGCTAGCAGAAAAAAACATTATGCCATAATAAGAGTATGCTGCAGGATGATTATGGTACATACAATGTTGCTAAATGCGTGTTTTCTTTATTAAATGTCATGCTTACAAATTAAATACCTTGTTAGCATAGTTATATTATACATTTCTGCGTATGTATGAAGGCGTGATAAGATAAATTATACATATACAATAATACATTTATAAAAACAATTAAGTATGATTTCATTGGTAAATTCACTTAAGAGTCCGCAGCAAGCTCTTCCGAATTTCACCTTCCCATACAAACGGAGTTTCATTCTCATTTTGAAACTAGGCACGTGTTGGATTGGAAAATTGGAATGAAATCAATCTAGCTAGTCGTTTTAAAATGAGAACGCGAGCATGTTGCGGATTCTTAAAGTGTAGTGGGTTAGCCAGCAGAGTAAAAAAAAATCATAGACCTTTTTTAGATCATAGTACGGTTGCAAAAAATATGAAAAGCAATTGTGAAATCTTTCTGATTTAATAAATTTCCCGCGATATAAAAAATCACGCACATAGGTCTAAAACGCATCATTAAATTTTTTAATTATTGTAACACAAGCTATAACACAAAAACTGTTTCTAAAATGCGTAATTTTATTTTTGATCGAACTCATCAATGTTTTCTTGTTCAAAATATAATTAAATTACAATGATATCCGCAATCACGCACGGCCGGGCCGGCTCAGTGATCTGGGGGCCTACCGCGAAAACAGAAATTTGCGAATTGCGGGGATCTTTCTCTTTTACTCTCACTAAGACGTAATTAGAGTGACAGAGAAAAATGCCCGCAATTGACGAACTTCGATTTTCGCGGTAGGCCCCCTGCGCTCGGAGAAGAAAACTCACTGCACTGAAAAACAATCACCAAGGGCCTCATGTTCATACACATACAGGTGTCACTTTCAGTACGGATCAAAGGCCAATGATAAATAAGTAAAAAAATAAAAAATATTAAATAAAAAGCCTTTTATTACTTGCATAGTGCAATTTCAAACGCTAGTTTATTTTCAATACAATTATTTTCCAATAGTCAGTTTTAAGTCAATCTTTGGTCAAGGCCAATGATAGACGACTTTAAAAGTCGCCCCCATACAAGGGAAGTCACGCATTCATTTTAAAACCGCATGCTTAAGTTACATGAAACTTGGCATGAACATTTCTGTAACGTATGTTTTCGTTAATAAAAATTGTTATACAAAGAAAATAGAGTGAGTTTTGTATTGAAAACTTCTATGCGCTCTAATTTTGTTATATTACATTTTTTTCATGTTAATAATGCTAAAACTTCTCTGGAGTTGCAGGCGTACATAGGCAACGGAGGCTGCTTACCATCAGGCGGGCCGTATGCTTGTTTGCCACCGACGTAGTATAAAAAAAGAACATTAAAAAAAGAGCGTAACTTTTTGTTTTCTTTTTTTTTAACGTGTCTTGATCATTCTTCGAATCGGGCCGAATGATGTAGTAAATGTGAAAAGATATGACAATGGGAATCAAGGAATCAAGTTGTTCTATAGTATAAATACGAATTGAATTATTTAGTACAATAAATTATTAATGACCTTTAAAATTCTGAAATTTTGGCCAAATATTGAACTGTCTGCGCTATTTATTATTCATGAAGAATTAAAAAATATACGATTATGGTTTTATTCATTTTAAAGTCAAATAATAAAGTACATACATTTTCACACAATTCGGAGAAGGAAATTAATAGAATCAGTGGTACGTAAACAGAATAAATATTTATTTATTTTCATTGTCCTGATACGATACGTAATGCTCACGTTTTCGCTATGAATATTAATTTATTGTACACGACATCTTATAGGAAAACTAAATGAAAAATACCTACAGGTATAATATGTTTATTGAGATGAAAGTGAACGACCGGGCGAAATCGTCTTTCCATACAAATATAGTCCACATTTTCCTCTCTAAAATATTTCGAAAATATTCTGACACAATTTATGAATCCACACACCACACCACAACTAGCGTTGAAAAAACCTGGAAAAATACGGGAAAATTTCCAAACGACACGTTTTTTTCAAGTTTCTTTCGAAAAAAAATGCAAGTTTCAGTTACAATACTTCAGAAAAAAACGAATAAAACCGAAAAAACATGTTTTTTTTAAACTTCTGTATTTTTCCATATTCCATATTCAATAAATCACTCATCAGTGGCATTGTGTATGATGTATTTAATTTTTCTGAATAAAACAGGAAAAAAACCGAAAAAAACGATATTTGGTAAAATTCCCGAAAAAAACATTGGTTTTCTCCGGAATTTTCATTCCTAACTACAACACACAACACAGTTATACCTTGTTTGTTTTTATTCGACTTTTTAATCATTATAACTTAAGAAGCATAGAAAATGTAGGTAGGTATATGGAATTTATTTTTCACTCCTAATTCCAATAATAACTAAAATAATCTAAAAAAGTCAAACGAAATGGCATAACTATGATTAATTATGTTAATTAAAACTATAGTACTTAAGTAAAACGCGTTTCAATTTGTCTGCTTTTTTTGCATCAAAGAAATTCACATCAAATTACGTAAAAATACTACCCATAATGTCAATATCCAGAGAGGAAAATGGGGACGACATTTTTATGAAGAAACGGTCGTCTCCTTTCCTCTTAAATTACCCCACAAGTATAGTGCATAACAAAAACAATCATCTATGCGCCCAAGCTTGACCTCAGTTACGATGTTACGAAGCTCTAACCAAGGAGACCGTTTTTTATCAATGAATCTCGGCGGCAATAGACATCTCTACGGATTGTTTGTAGTTGAACGCACTCCATTCAAGCGGATAAACGTCAAATAAACGTCAATTTGCGATAAATTTATCGATAAATAATACGTTCGGCTGTACAGAAACGCCGCAAATAACCGGGCTACTTAAACGCGCTCAGTCGTAATTTAAAAAAAGTTCTAATTTAATTTAAAAAAGAACGCGCTAGTGAATAAATAACAAATGCCTAATTTTTTATTGAATCTCGCACACAGTGGCTAGTTTTAAAAGACTGAAAAAAAAAAACTTAAAATGGACCAAGAAACTTCGATGGACATTAAAATTGAGAGTGATTTGAGAAGAGACCCTTATTTTTATGGACTTATACCTGTTTGTATTTTAATAATAGTTATTTTTGTTCGAGTCACATTTGTTCTCTGCAAAAGCTATGGTAAGTGTTGATATTTTTAATATAATTAAACAAATAATTAGTCTATCTACTTGTATTTGAAGTGAAATAACTTTTTTTCTCTATCATGTTATAGATACTAGACTTAAATCGACGGGAGTATGGACCGTGGATAGTTTAAGTCGAGTGAAATTAACCGCGAATTATTTAAAACTGTTGAGTGTCGGATTTTTTATACACCTAGCCTGCTAGGTGGGCTAGCTCCTAGCCTATAACAAAAAACTATAGTACTTAAAATAAAACGCGTTTCAATCTTTCTGCTTTTTTTGCAACAAGGAAAATATATTTTCCTCAGAATTGTTTCGAAGTACAGGAAGTTTTAATTACTTATACCTGATCGAGATCTTAATGGTATTACAACACGTAATAACAAAATATTTGTTTGTTTATTTAACTTTCATTGCACAAAGTACCTATGTACTAATGGAGGAATTCATGTACATATTGTTTTCATTCATTAAACAATAAATACCAATTCTATTTATTTATAGTTAGTACGAAAAGGTATTTGAGGTTGTTTCTCTGTATAAAAAAGTTACTTGATTAAAAATTGCTTGGAATTATTTAATGAAACCCATATATTTATATTGCTTACCATCTGCTTATACGTATATTATATTTATATTGCTAATTATTCAGGCATAGTGTTTTGCTGAACAAACTCAAGTAGGTAACTTAAATAATTAGCTACCTATTTTATATTCTGTACGGTTCTCAGGTGAATGACGTCAACATTTCAAAACATTGAAAATAAAATTATTGCACAACAACTCATTAATGTTCAATATATTAATAACAATAATTTTAGGCGATTAGAGATGTTTCACATTCAATTTGCCTGCTTACTAAAGACAAAGCCGATTTCCTTTAGAGTTAGGTTAGAAATTAGCAAGATAGATCTGGGGAATATGTAGTACAGATCAGTTCATTTACGAAGACGTGTGGCTTGACTCGTATTGTCATGTTATTAAAGGTTAGATTTGACAAATCTGCGCGTCATCGTGGATGACACGAACTATAACTAAGTTATTCGAACGATTGCTTATAAAAGAGCGTACTCCCGTCTTAAAGGCCGGCAACGCACCTACAACCCCTCTGGTGCTGGGGGTGTCCATAGGCGGCGATAATCGCTTAACATCAAGATCCGTCTGCTCGTTTGCCTCATACAACATAAAAAAAATAGTTAAGATGGTGTATCATATTGCTTGGAGAAAGTCAGCTGCCGCTTCGTTGGTGGATTGAGATAGCTACCTAAGCATGACGAAAACAAGGGTTTTTTGGGATTCCCAGGTTTCCACGTGGTGTTTTGGACTTATTATAGACTTTTTTTTTTGTAGCAACGGTACTTATTATATAGTTGTGGCAGTAAAGTACCTAAGAAATTTCTCAGATCATATGTGATATGAGGCTTTCTTATTTACTAGCCGAGTTGTGTATACTATTTTTCTGCTCGACGGAGCCGGAAACTGGCAACTTCTTTTAGCGCAGCGGGCCGAAAGCTGACACTTTCCGGCCGGATAAAAGAAAAAGTATTTAGTGTTGCACCTACGTTACTGCAATAATAATCATAACACCTGAAATAGATACCAGGTTCTTATCATGGTAAACTGCCGCATGATTCCACACTCTATTGAAGTACGTAGTCTAGAAAGCCTCTTATCTGTAATTTTAAGATCTTAGTCGGGAGGAACCGACTAATATACTTTGTCTACACTGTGATAATGTACTAATGGAAATACCTACATTTTGAATTTCATGATCTTATTATATGAAAATGTGGCAAACCAATATGTCAGTAGAAAACATATATATCTTCTTCTTCACTGGCAAGAGAGCGCCACTCTGCCCTATCCTGCGCCACTTCACGCCAGTTGGGTATTCCGAGGGCGAACATATATATATATATATATATATATATATATATATATATATATATATATATATATATATAATCTAACATCTAACAGGGTGATGAAATTTAAACAGTTAAAACCGATCATCCGACACAGATTTACTAAGATAACGCCGAAAAAATATGCTGTGTGAGAAAATATGCTGAAAATTTGCAGTGCTAAGGGGCATTTGCCTGTCGTTAGTGGTGGACATTTGTCAGACATTATGTTCCGCATGTATTTGCTAACCCTGAATAATATATTTTTTAAACAATACTTAGTAATCATTGAACTTAATATACTGTATAAATCCATCCCAAATTATATACATTCTGCCCGTATCAGCTGAGACCAAACCTAGAAGCTAACCGCCGCTGCCGGTAACTACTGAAATATAAATTTGTAGTTGACTACTGATCCTTCAAACTCGTCATTGAGATGGTTCTAACAAAACAATTCTAACCTAAACTCAACCAGCAGCGGTATCATGGTCGTGTTTTTGTCACTTATCATATCATGCGTCACTTTCGCACTTACATATTTGTTAGAGCGTGACAGATATGGTGACAAATGATAGACAGCTGACCATCTTAGCCCTGCAGGTTCCGTTGTTTTATCACCTAGTCTCTATCTCTGGTCAACAAGGCACCGGTCTTTCATGATGATGTATTCCTGTAATCCCTCAACATTAGGGACAGGGCTCGCAGCAGAATTCTCCATTCGTCGCGAACAGTCTTTCATCAGTATAAATATCAGGAAGTACATTTACAAATATACAGTCCAGCTAACTGATTGAAAAAATCTCGCCGAGTGTATGTCGGACCAGTCGGACTACGCATTTATTTATTTTCAGCATTATTGCACAATACATGTGAGTACAAATGGCGGAATTAATGCCAGAAGGCATTTTCTACCAGTCAACCAAGGGCTAAACCGAAACCCCGAAACATTGAGTTGGGGCAGGGTCAAACAATTTAAAATTAAAAAGAATCTAATACGTAACCATATAATACGATGTATAAATGTATAATATATACAGATTAAAACATATACATATACATAAATAATATATGTAGAATAAATAAATATATATATATATATAAATATATTATACACCCATTGGGAAACACCATGAGAACGATAAATGAACCTTGTCAAACATTATTTGCGCAACATGCGCTAGAAAGTGAATTTGTTCTGTTCTGAGCCTGCCTAATGGAGAGAGGAAGATCATTCCACAGCCGGATTGCCTTATCAATGTCTGTATTATAGAGGATTTCGTTATGTACCTGTGCTATATTAGCCACTAAAAAGGCGACGCAAGTCAAAGGGCACACATCTTCCCATATTTTTTTGTTACATGTATGGAGTGTACCTAAAATATTTATTTTATAAACTTCAACTTCTTAACTAAGTAACTTCAACTTCTCACTAAATATACCTATGCATGTTCCAAATATAATTAAATATACCAGTTTTCGAGTAAAATGGCTGTGACATACAGACAGAATGACGGATATACGTACATGACGAAATCGAAATTGAGAGTACCTACACATTGTCCCGCAGCGGGACATCGGCAGACAAGCCAATTTTCCTTCCTGACAGCAGCGGGAGAACGGCATGCGTCCGGACATGTGCAAAATGGCGTCTGACACACGAAGGGATAAGGGTTCCATTTTTGTAATTTTGGCTACAGAACCCTAAAAAGCTTTTAAAATGGATCACACTATGGGTGCATGTAATGGACATGATTTTATTCTATAAATAGAAATTTCCTTATCAATAACTATGAATATTGTGTCAAATCTATATTTAACCAGATAATTCGCGAATGGTACTTGAGAAGGATTTATTTCTGTTCAAAGGGACCGATACCAAGATCGTGACTAAACATCACATGTTTTCAATTTAGAACTGGTCATGTGAGACTGACGATATTGGAGATACCGCTATTGATTTTGTCTTGTACTTAAGCTGTCAATTATCTTGATAAGGCTGCATTTTATTTTGACGAAAGAATTTTCATGAAAAACAGCACATGCACGAGTAAGAGGGATAAGATTTGATTTTTATTGAAGTGTTTATGGAAATTAAGCACTTCCGAATATACGCTGGTTGTCTGGAAGAGATCGCTCTAAAGCGATAAGACCGGCTATTGTCGGCCTCTACATTTCATCAATTGTTTCTTTTCTTTTTTCTTACTGAGGTATGTCAATAAAGGGTATTCTATATATCTATGTATACGCTGTGCTGGCGGTGAGGGACATGCGTTAATTCCTTAATTATTCTAAAAAAAACACACAAAGGGGCATGGTTATGTGTAATATACATCAAATTATATCAAAATATTTTCTATAGCGTTAATATATCCAGAGAGTAAAACAAGGACAGTCAGGTACTTAATAAAATATAATATACCACCGAGCTGGAAATATTAGGCTAGAGTAATGGTATCTGAGAGCAATTATAAATATGACATCTGCCCCTTTAATTAAGATGAGAATAATTATTATGTAAATAATGATGAGAATTATTCGCCAGGGCCTTACCACAAATTTGACACGGATATATTCGCTAGCGACTGTGTAAGCTAACTTACAATGCATCTCCCTCGTACTGACACTGATGCAAGCGAGATACACTGCGTTTGACTTGACACAGGCGCTAGTCATGGTAAGGGTACCAACTGAATTATGACTTGATGAGCAAACTTGACAACCCTAGCGATTTAAAAGCGTGACGATTACGAGTATTCCAACGATGGCATTATTCAACCTGCGAAATATCCAATTTATTGGAAAGTGCGCCTTCTATACAAGAGTAGTAGATTATACTGCTATGACGTGTAATTGTGACCTAACCAGACTTTTCTCGAACTGCGGTTTTCCCTAATTACTGTATTCAGTTGTTTTTAATACCAATTTGATAGGAAGATGTAGATAACTTATCTTATGTAAGTAAACAATTATCTTATGTAAGTAAACAATTATCTTATGTAAGTAAACACTTATCTTATGTAAGTAAACATATGTCTGTGGGGTAAACTAACAGATAAGACTCACTAAATTAAACACTAAACTTGTCATAGGCAAATATTACGCAAAAACACTGACGAGGCAAATCAGACCATAATGGTAAGACAATACGAGTCATATTATATTGAAAAGAACACCATATAAGTACTTATGGCGAGATGTCATGTTTGAACAGTCCAGTTTTTGTGACATTTCAATGTTTTTGCGAGAGTCGGTACTATTGTACTGAGTTAGGGTTGCCACTATCACTATTATTTGTTGCTATATATAGAAGCGAAAGAGGTACCTATGTCAGGATCGTAGCAAGTGGAAATCCGTGGTTTCTGCCTACCCCTCCAGGAAATAAGCGTGAGAGGCGTATATACAGTTAAGACCATACTAATTATCAAACTACTAGAAAAAGGAATAAGATATCTACTTCATATTTGAAATCCTTTAAAGCTTATTTCCATTTGCAAGCAACACTGCAACACTCATTCAGTTCCGTGGCCTTTAACAGACTGCCTTAAAGGCAGTGCCTTTGTGTTGCTGCGAACGTCTTTCATATGAAATATACAATCCTCTTCTTATAATTACTTAAAAAATACTCAGGTTCTTCAAAAGTC
Source organism: Cydia pomonella (assembly GCF_033807575.1). Classification (NCBI taxonomy): domain Eukaryota; kingdom Metazoa; phylum Arthropoda; class Insecta; order Lepidoptera; family Tortricidae; genus Cydia; species Cydia pomonella. The sequence continues at coordinate 26,982,630 of NC_084705.1, read as the reverse complement.
TGATAAACGTGCACAAGACTATAAATCATACTTTAATTAATGTAAATAATTGTTTGGAATCATGTACAACGCTGGTGTCACGGGGCTTAGCGTAGTGTAATCCAATAAACTGATATAAATGGAACCAATAATTGGTTATAAAAATAACTTTTACTTTATTTTACTTATGGAGATACTTACATTATAAGCATCTATAGCATAAGCATTTATAGTACGTAATTTATAAATACAATGTGGTAGTTTATATATTATCCATATTTTAGTTATTTATGTATATGTATATGTGTTTATACCGCACCAATGTATGTATCTCTGTTTGGCCCTATGATTGACCGGTAGAGAATGCCATTTGGCATTAAGTCTGACGTTTATACATTGTGATATAAACTTTAAATAAACAACCAGTGTAAAATAAGGCAAAACCTGTAACTGCCGCAGATATTTGGCAATGGCAGCCCTACTAAGTTGGTAGAGTCAGCAAAAAAAAAAATCGGTTACATGGTTATTTTGTCTCTTGGAAGCGTATAATATGCAGAACACAGATCCTTTATATGTTTAAAAAACTGCTTAATCGCGACCAATGCTACGTAAGGATGCTACCGATTACACAGGTTTATTATGGGTTAAACCACAGTTAACTACAACTTGGATGAAAAGACAGTCATTGTGGTTTAAAACCCACAGATTATAATATTTCCAACTGTCTTGGAATCATACTTGTCTGTGGTTTCAGATAATGATGTCTTTCATGTTTGCAGCGCCATCTGCGTTGATATTTGTGAGTTTTCCTTATTCATTCATTCAATTTAAGAGCTGGGTGCTTGTCGGTGCAGCTTGATGAAGTTGTCTCTATACCGTGTCGATCCGAAGTCAGCCTCATAGCGTCCTGGTACGACACGGCTCCGACATGCTCCTTTACAAGACAATACATTCTATCATGTTTCTGATAGAGTGCTCGTGTTGTAACAGGTGGTCTATCATTTTTCCTCTTCTATTTATAATAATTCTTCTCTTCTCTTTCATTCTATTTAGGACGGCTTCATTGGTTACTCTTTCTGTCCATCCTATCCCTTCCATCTTTTGCCAGCACCACATCTGTTACAAAAGTATGTTTTTTCTACTCAGCATCAAGAGCTGTTTTGATCCCATTAGGAGAAAATAAGGACACTTCCATCCCGTTTCCATTTTTCATAGACTTTGTGTGACTGTAACGGAATGCAAGGAACGAAAATTTGGATTGGATGGATCTGTGTAAAGAACGTATGAATGTGCGACGATGTATAAGCGACAATCTTCTGTTTTATATTAGTTAGTCTTTCTTTCTTACATTTGTTCTGTTTGTCCTTTCTAGAGTGTATCATGTACCTAGTTTGTATAAATACTGTCTATTATAAATTTCACAGTGTATTAGTTTGCTCTACTTTATGCTGTGTGAATTTATTGAATCAATTAAAAAAAAGTGTGAAAATTTTGGGCACATTATAAAATGGTCCATGTAAACGAGTTCTCCGGACAGGCAGAGGCTAATATTTTATATTTAGAACCAGGTCATCAAACTTGTATGCCGATTTTAGTAAACAAGTATATGGAATCATGGTCTCTTAAAATAACTTCGATACTAAATAAATTAACAACTTTATTATTGACTGTACCTATTAGAAATGAAGTCACGAAGCGAGCTTGACTGATATGGAGAACAAAGTCAGTTTTTATGGATATACATGATGATAATGGCTAAAGATCATATACGGGTGTATAGTATCTCGTGGGGCTATTAGAATACCTTGGGGCTGCTTCGAACAACTGCTGAAGCTTTTAGTTTGATATTATGTACGGTTAGCTGTAGAGATAGTTGACCCTCTTTCAGCAAACAAATTTCTATGCAGGGGGTACGGGTCAGTTTTCTCTGCAGCTGATTGTATACCTACATCACCGTAAAGTTAATTGCGGACCAGTAACTATCAGTAATACTTTATTTTTTTATTATTGACTTATCAGTGATTGACTTTATCTTGGCTAGGCCCCCTGGCCATTGGCAGCGTTTTGGTTTTGAAATATAATAATATGAAAATTGGAAAGAAACGAAGGGCTGACCAAAGATTATAATAATATATGTATGGATAACAATTATATTATTCGTGTCATCGGCGATCGATGTCAACTAATTTATTCGACCACTTTTAAAATCAAGGTAAAGGTTGTGGATAAAATGAAGATTTTTCCTTCAACTAGGTACACGAGTGTTGTGTGTTTGTTTTTAGAGGTCTCGTTTGTAGATCTTTGGTTTTATTCCCTTCTTATATAAACGCTTTCAATTGAACTTTTCCTTGTCCTTATTTAACATCACATGCCACTGCCTTGCGCTTGTGCGAGCGATTGTATGTAAAATCATACTGAGACAATTACATTTTGTAAAGTCAAAATAGGCCCTCAAGTTTCATTAAAATTAGAGGACAATTCGAGCATTAGTCATTAGATGATTAGATGGGATACTGATCTGTCAGTGTCAAAAGTGACGTTTTTGGTTGAAGGTTGACATAATGCGCAGATCAGCGGGTCCTCTAAAGGAGATTAGAACCAAATCACATTGGAATGATATCAGACCCATGTTAGATCAGTATCACATTATAAATATTGTTGGATTTGGCCCTGTATTTTTCAATATAGGAGTTAAACGGCTTAACAAAATGTTCCGTATTTATTTTTATAAAACAAAGGGAAACATAAATCAAAAAAATATAGTCAATAGATTAGGAAATCGCTAGTTTTACTTAATACCATAATAGATAAGGAAACACGAAAAGACATTGACATTACAATTGATACGATAAGTACCTACTGGCTGACCTTTTACACTCACGGTCGGGGTACCATTAATATTTACTGTGGACTACCTCTTTGAGACTCCGCATTCATTTTTTTTGTAATGATAAAATTACAAATGGTGGACTTCTCGCTTCAGGGTTTTCATTACCGTTATGTAGCGAAACCATAGAATGGTAGGATCAAATAGATGTGCTATACGCGTGCGCCCGTGAAGGACAGAACATACGCAATGCGACAAATTAAAAACATTTTAATATACCTGACAACATACCAACAACCCACCCACCATAAACCATGCTAAAATTTACGGTGGGGAATAAACAGAAATTAGACTGTAACAAGGACAAACAATCATTCAACACAATTCAGGACAAGCGCTTTCTCTGCTACTCCTACTGAAAGTTCCATAAGAGCATCTCGTTCGGTCATCTCCATCAGCGAAACGAATATTCGCAAGTTAAATATAAACAAACAATGCCATGTTGTAAATAATATAATAACACAAATGCAATATTTGATGGGCGTAATGATTGAGTCACGTGGTGTATTTTGTTTACAAAATGGAATAGACTATAAGTAGGCGCTCTTAAACTTGTAAAATACTAAGTAGTTAGCCGCACTATTCAATCCTACATCTAAAAAAAGCATCATTTGGTTAAAAATAACCAATGAATATTTAGTTTATTTTTATGCCGTCAAGCCGAATTCGTTTTTTTTTGTTTGAATAACAGGCGTATTCTGATTATATAATAACATGTTAAGAATTACATTTGATTAGAACTAACCTATTATTACAATCTGAATACGCCTGTGAGTCTTGCCATTCTGATCACAATCTCATCAGGTAACGGTCTGATGATTAAAAATAAATTGAGGAAACTATTCAAATATTGTAGACAACACTTTATTGCATAATAAAATACAAGCTATATACTATAAGTGATTTTGTATGTAAAAAAATTAATATAGTATTAACTTGTATTTACTATGCGGTCCGGCCCTGGATATTTTTCTGTAACTCATTTGCTTTTTTGCTTGCGTTTTCTTTTATAAAGTAAAACCTATTTCTGAAGTAAAACTGCTGATGAAAACCATGAATCGCAACTATTTTTTCAAATAGGTTTTGGGAAGTATTTTTGTCATGGGTACCTATACTTACAATATATGTGACGTGGTGGTTGCAATGGCCGACAGGAGCATATAACCAACAGTTTAATTTTCTTGAAAAAAAAAAAACTTATAAGGTGTCTATTATAAGTACCTGTCGGCCATTGGTGCCACTACGTTATTCGGATGGTAAATTTTTCTAAACTTTCTTTTTAGGGTTCCGTAGCCAAATGGCATAAAACGGAACCCTTATAGTTTCGTCATGTCCGTCTGTCTGTCTGTCTGTCTGTCTGTCTGTCTGTCTGTCCGAGGCTTTGTTTAATTTCACTTCGCCCGAATTCTAGTTCCCACTGATGCAAAAAGGTTATAGGTAAAAAGTTCATATAATATGTATACTTACTACTTAAAATTTGCTCATGAAGGCCCCGAACACTTAGTGAAGAAAGATTATACAAACGCTCAACTACAAATGCTTGCATGTGATTGAATTTCACAATAGAACCTTACCTTGACTGACTGTCTGTCTGACAACAAAACCGGAATGACTATTGACATTGGATGTATGTAGCTGTTTTTTATACAATCTCGTGATCGTGAGCGTTTTCTTGTACGTAATAAATAGTACATTTCGATGCTAGTTCGGATTTCCGCACGTGTATCGAACGACGTTTTTTTAAATACAGTTGCGAAAAATTAAGAAAAACAACAAGTACTTTTTTATGCATGTTCTATAAGACAGAAACAATAGTAAATATAAAATATTATACTATTATTACCTAAGTATCGTTATTTGCGATTATTTGTGTACATCGTATATTTAAATTGTATGAAAACAATATCGAATGTTGCCTTTGGAAACTTATAACCATTCTTGCAGTAAGAAAAAACGCCTCTGCTTAGACAGGCGTTTCGGCAGCTATTCCGTTCCATTCAGACAACTTATTAAGAACGGTTTTTAGGGTTCCGTAGCCAAATGGCAAAAAACGGAACCCTTATAGATTCGTCATGTCCGTCTGTCTGTCCGATTATTTAATATTCAATATTAAAAAATAAAGGTGTTATAATGATGAAGAGGTAAGTAATAAAATATGAAATATGCTTATATTTATTATTTTACATTAACAATAGGTTTTTATGACACTAATATTAACACTCATCAATATGTAGTCATGAATTGGAACAAGTGGAAAAGTAAAAAGCACTAGTTCGCGAAATCCAACTTTCCGCACGCTAAACAGCTACGTAAAGTAGCACTTTTTGAGCAACTGTATTAAAAAAATATTTAAGTAATTTCACAAATGCCTGTACTGAGTGAAACAAGAGATGAGTGATATTCCCGCAGCGGGACATGTGTAATAGAATTGTTTGTCACAAAGTTATAATTAAATCAAAACTACTGTTGAAACTGTCTATGTGTTGAAAAAATATACACAGACAGTTAGTTCAGTTGTCTGACGTCGGACCGCAAAACATCTCCTGAGGATGCCTCGTAGAGAGACGAAACGCGTGTCGAGTTTTGTACTTTTTGGTGGTGGGCTGTTATATTTATTAGCGTATTTATTTTTGCGGTGGGAGGGTGGGAACATTAATTGCATGTAAAATACGCAAGTAAGTAGGTATAACTGGTTAGTTAGCACTGTACCCCTAGTGTAAATTTGATCGACATCATAACGTGACGAACGCGTTTGCGTTAAGTCTCATTGTATAGGATTTTGAGTTTCCAAAACGTCCCGCTTGGCGCGCTCTTTCTAAATCCAATACAAAATGAGACTAAAGGCAAACGCGTACGTCACGTTTCGAAATCGAATTTATTTACACTAGGGGTACAGATTGACTAGCACGTTACCATTTCGCGGATTGGCAAAGTAATATTTTATGTTTTAATTAGTATGGATTTCGGCAAAGTAACGCCTGATTCTATTCATTAAAAAGTTATAATTCCAGCAATTCTAAAATGATGTATGATTAAGGAATATAAACTGTTAAGCTAAGTTAGCACGAAATAGTTATGAAGTTTTATAGTGTATAATACATATTGTCATTATAAGCTACATGTCAACTAGGGCAATTCGAACGTACACCGACATCAGAATGAGTTTTGAATAATGTTAGGTATTTAATTAACGTGCATTTCTCTCGTACTTGATTGATGTATTTGCGGGGACGAGACGCATTATACTTAACTAAATAACATGATTCAAATATCTGTTGTCAGAGTGCGTTCGAATTGTCCTGAGTTTCATTCGAATGTTTTGTAGACCAAAACATTTAATTTGTGAGACAATTCTAGAAATATACTTAGTTAATTAACAATTAGCATCAAATTTACTTGTTGAGAAAATGAATTCGTCCGAACATGATGGTGATCAGATGGAAGCATTGGCAAAGATTGTGTGGTTTATCATTTATTGTAATTCCTTTATTTCTTGTTCTGTGCCTCATATGGAGCTGTTATAAAGCCAATAAAAGAATTTAAGTACTTAACTTTACATAACTCAGTGTAAGTACTCGTATAGAGTCTCTTCTTCTTTGTTACAATCTTTACAGTGGTCGTGGCCATTATGTAAATATTTGAGCGACTCGCTTAAGGAGACGTCGCCATTCCACCCGTAGAGCTGCTTTCCGTGCGGTTACTGTGGCCGACACACTGGCTTTGAGTCTCATTGGCGATCTTCCTCTAGCCCTGTCACTTCCCACTCTTCTTTGCACAACACGACGTTTTATGGTTGTTCCGTCACGCCGAGACACGTTTCCAAAGAATCCGCGTACAGAATACGGCAAAACAAACGATTATTCAACAAAGTATAAATTAAGGAAAGCTGCATGAAAGCCTACTACTTTTTTCAGTTAGATAAAAAGATCCACCTGTAGTGAGACGGAACAAACGCAAACATAGATTAAATATGAACAACTCATTCAGAAATACACTAAGTACCTAAATAGCTATATGGCAAGGAAGGCATTTGGGGTGCCTTTCTAAAGTGCGCATCATCGCGATAAATAAAACATGATGTACCTTTTATCAGATATAGGAACAAATTTTGCTAATGTGTACGTTGGTTACCTTTACATTTGATACAGTCCAATTCACACCTGCTCCGACTTTCTGTGACCAACATTCGTCAGGCTGGCACCACTGACATAAATAGATTCAATTTTGCCGAGATGCGTAAAACTTTAATATTCTTTGCACAAGTTTGCAAAAACAGCTTTCCTTAAAATATTTTTCTTCACCCGAAGCTTGTTCTACACATAACAAATAATAAAAATGATGAATCATCATTGATCCTCGTACATGGTATAATATCTAGGTATACTAAAATATGTCGAATTCCGTATGAAATGTCCATGTATACTTCAACGCTTTTAGTGAAAAGCTTCAAAAGCTAATCTTATCGAGAAACTATCATAATCGTTCAAGATAATATAAACATTTAGGACATTAACAGAACAGTGTTCTGTTAGAATTGTTGATGGGATATCAAGCTTAAAAACTAGAACATAAAAATACAAAAGTTATTAACTAGTAGTATTTACTGGTTGAAAAAATGAATTCATCCGAGCTTGATGATGAACAAATAGAAGAAATAGCAAAGAGAGCGTGGCTTAAACTATTAGCATTTATTGTGATTGCCATCTTCTTACTTCTGTGCCTCATATGGAACTGCTATAAAGCCAATAAAAGAATGTAAGTAGTTAACCTTACATAAATCAGTGTACAGCGTAGGACAAAACAAACGATTATTCAACAAAAAAAGTATAAATTAAGGAAAGCTGCATGTTAAACTAGTCTTATTTACGCGCCGATAAACATATTAGATAAACATGTAATGGTCATATTAAGCTTTATCAAAACATATGTATTATCGTAGCCGTTCTCATCATCGATTAACGTTCATTCATAGAAAACTTTCTTTAAATAAACTTTTGCTAAGTTGTAAGTGCTTCAAGAAAATGAATCCTTCGGAATATGTAGAATATAAGGGAGATGTCGTATCAAAAAAAGTATTGCTAAGGTTAATTTTGGCGCCAATAGTTATAACAATTTTCTTGCTCTTGTGTCTTTTCTGGAACTGCTACCAGAGCAACAAGAGAATGTGAGTAATTACCGTTTTAACCCTAATACTTATTTTTCCTTCAAGTCTCTGTCTGTTTGTTGTGTTGTTTGTTTGTACATCACATTTTCTGTTGTCACAAATAAATAATTTGAATTTGATTCAGCAAATCCGATGCGATTGAGCACTTGTATTATTCGTCTGAATTCTTAAAATATATTCCGACAAATAAGTCAAAATATGCCCCATGCAATGATCGATAAAATGAATTTAGGATTTACTATTTTAATATTATTTCATTCTTCTTCTTCTTCTTTCTTCGGCCTTATGCCATGTTCAGTTGGGGTCGGCTCTCCTAATTGCTTTTCGCCAGCTTGTTCTATTCTGGGTCGTCATTGACGACCAGAACTGAACTTATGACGACCAGTTTGGCCTAGTGGGTAGTGACCCCGCCTACGAAGCCGATGGTCCCGGGTTCAAATCCTGGTAAGGGCATTTATTCGTGTGATGAGCATGGATATTTGTTCCTGAGTCATGGGTGTTTTCTATGTATTTAAGTATTTATAAATATTTATATATTATATATATCGTTGTCTAAGTACCCTCAATACAAGCCTTATTGAGCTTACTGTGGGACTTAGTCAATTTGTGTAATAATGTCCTATAATATTTAATATTTATTTATTTATTTATTGAATCTAATTCTAGAGCTTCGAGGTCACTATTTATAAATTATTAAATATTAATTAAAATCACAGTTATCAGTATTATAGCCTGTAGTACATTTTTGGATATTTGCAACCCGTTAATAACATCTTTAATAATACAAGAAAAATTAGTAATCAGTTTTCTAGTAATACATAAAATATCACCATATTTTAAAATTCTTGGTATAAGGTCCAGATGTTAAGTATGTTTTTGCGCCCTTTTGATTTAAGATAGATTTTAAAATAGTTATTTATTTTTTGCGCCCTTTTGATTTAAGATAGATTTTAAAATAGTTATTTATTTTAAAATCTATCTTAAATCAAAAGGGCGCAAAAGCATACTTAACATCTGGACCTTATACCAAGAATTTTAAAATATGGTGATATTTTATGTATTACTAGAAAACTGATTACTAATTTTTAAACATTTATTACTCGTCCGTCGCCCTAAATAAATATATTTTCTAACAATTAGGTACGTTATGTATCACACCGTTATCAAACTTTCCTGTAGTTTTGTCGCACCCTGGGAAAGAATATTTAGTAAGATAAGATCAGTGCTATCTTCAAAATTAGACACAATAAAACCATTTGTTCTGTAATCTACACACTCATCTTTATATTACACCGATAGTTAGTGGCATCAACGTTATCTTTGAATGTAAATTTATATTTCCTATGACGTAATAATGTAAGTAAATATAACATAAGTTTTACCTCCATAAGTCATCTTTTGGCAAGTGTCCTCTTAAGCCTACACATTGTTTTTGTAGTGTTTTGATAACTTTCTGACGCTTGAATCTAAATAGAAATATGTAATGACTGCCTATGTGGAAAACAGCACATGTCCTAAATAAAATAATAGTTAATAATTTATGGGGCAATCTGACTGCGGATTTTAACTAGGTAATCGAAATATCTTCGATGTTTTACATTATTAACTACAGTGTCATCTATGTCCAGATAGCAGAAAAGCTTGTTCAATAAAACAATAGATTGTTAGACCGAATGTTCTCTGATCTACGCAGCTATTTTGTTTTAGACATAATTCCTTGTGTGCACTTGCGAGTTGGCTTCTCGAATATTTTATAAAATTAGTTATTCCTAATGTTTTTTTATAAGTTTTTTATGTCATTTCATCTATTGTAGTTTATGTTTTAATAGTATTTTGACTATAGTTCAAATAACCTCACTAAAATTGAGACGTCGGCTAATTTCGACTTTTTTGTAGTTGAAATTATCCCTCCATAGTTTATTAGGAAATTTAACAAACATTAGTGATGTACATGATTCGAGGTTTTTGTTGATGTATATAAAATACCTTCTTTAAAAATACTGACCATGCAAATGACTATTTTTTTCGTATTGCATTAAAATCGCAGCTATTTAACATTATTACAGAAAAGCATATTTTTACAAACATTTGTAATACACAGATATACCAAATGGCATGGCCACAGAGCAATAAATGCTGGTCCGCATCATTAACACCGTTTACTAAATATTTATTTCAAGTTAATGATACAGTCTTGATAACCAACATCGTCTTTACCATTCAGACGAATGTTGAGACAAATGTAAAGAATTTGAGGACACTGACAGAGAGGGTCCAGGATATGGATGGTATCCTAAGGAATATGTTTTCCACCATCGAGGCTTTGGTGTAAGCACTCGTTGTTTTGGCGTCTTATCTCATGGTTAGATATTTATGCGAGGCAGCTCCTGAACATTAATGTAATGTAATGTAATAATGTACATAAAACCTGACTGTATCTAATGCATGAGTTGGATATGAACTTTTTCTGCATATAAATTTATTTGTAGATACATGTAGAATTATAATAAAATTACACTCTATATGGTATTGGACCTCACAATCAAAAGTAGATTCTACTTAATATATTTGTACCTGGACAAATTCAAGGGTTACTTTTGAATCTTAAAATCTACTTACAAAAATCTTAACCTAAATTAAAAACTAACAAACACATAAACTTTTAACAAAATTCGGCCCGCGTCCCTCCAGATGCAAAGGAGACCAACACTTTCGCCACGTTGAACGGACAATCTTTGCATAAGGAACAACCCTTTTAAATGGATTTTTTATGAAAAATATTTGTTTGTCCGCTAAGCAGAAGAAAAAGAAGAGATAGGCAAAAAAATACTACAGTTATATTTATGAAAATTCGCCGAAAAATCTCAATAACAATATAAAATAAATATTATTCTCAGAAGTCCTCTCTAAAATCTCTTTGTACAATTTCAACTTTAAGAATGTTAATATTGTAATATATTATATATTATAATGTTAATATATTATGTTAATTTTGGAAGCAAACTGAACAATAATGAATAGATATTCTAATTATTTTCCCATTGACTCCTTAGTATCCTCTATTGGCGCAGGTCGCTAAGTACATACTCGTAGTATAAATATTTTTATATTCCACGTTTATATATCTTCATTGTAGATAATTTCCTCATAAGACGAATGATGTGACTAAATCCACAAACTTAAATATAACAAATAATTTTTTTCCTTGGTTTAGTTTTTATCGCCTTGGCCTTATACAATCTGCAAATAAAAGCTTGGTTTGCACATATATTTATTTTTGATTAGACAAGCTGAAAACAGTACAGTACTTACATTTATTATGGCAATATTCTATAAAATAATGATATAATTTTAACAATTCAAGTATTTTCTTGGATTTCACGGGCCTATAAATCCCTGTTTTTTTTAGGCTTGCGTGGGAGAGAGCCTTGGAGAGCTTTATGTAATGTCATGTAGAACGCCTGCTGGAACCCCTTCACATTCGAAACAATAGACACCCATGTTTTATTAGTATTCTTACTAGTATGTTTTAAGCATAGGGTTTTAAAGTAAATCTGGTTGTTTTTTCGCACTGAGTATTTTTTTTTTCAAGGGGTTGTTTCACGAAAGTTTCACGAAACTTGTAATACAAGTGGAAATTCTATGTTTGCTATTTTATTATATATATTTCGCTATTTATCAATTGATATAAGGCTTCGTAACGACATTCATAATTGAAAACTGAGACAGAAACGCAGAAAACTAAAACGCACTAGCAATTTGACTTCAAAAATGTTACTTACTATATTAAAGGGCTATTCCATTGCAGTTATTCCGTTACAACCAGTTTCAATACACACATTAGTATTGGGTTTTGTGATTAAGGAAGTTGGTGCACAATTAATTTTTAAATGCCAAGTTCAAAAAACCGGCCAAGAGCATGTCGGGCCACGCTCAGTGTAGGGTTCCGTAGTTACTCTTCCGTCACAATAAGCTAAACTGGAGCTTAAAGTATAGTAAATTGTTAACCAAGGGATGAAACGGTACCTTTCACCTGAGTTAAACAAATAGGCAAATTTGCATAGTCAGTACCAAATTAAAATAAGTCTTTTTACTATGAATGGAAAACTTTTTGCGATAACTCAAAATCAGCTAAACTGATCATGTCCGCTATAGTTTTCATTTAATTTCTTTCTTAAGCTCTACTTCCACGATTTTTTTCATATTTTTTGGACCTTTGGTTCAAAAGTTAGAGGGGGGGGGACACATTTTTTTTTTCTTTCGGAGCGATTATCTCCGAATATATTCACTTTATCAAAAAATGTTTCTTGAAAACCCGTATTAGTTTTAAAAGACCTTTCCAACGATACCCCACACTCTAGGGTTGAAGCGAAAAAAAAATTTCACCCCCACTTTACGTGTAGGGGAGGTACCCTAAAAAAAATTAAATATTTTAGATTTTATTGTACGACTTTCTCGGCTTTATTGATTTATATATCCATGCCAAATTTCAGCTTTCTAGCACTAACGGCCACGGAGCAAAGCCTCGGACAGACAGACAGACAGACAGACAGACAGACAGACAGACAGACAGACGGACATGGCGAAACTATAAGGGTTCCGTTTTATGCCATTTGGCTACGGAACCCTAAAAAAGGGATTAAAATATCATGATGGACACCTGTGAGCTACTGCAAGCCAGAAGCTATCCGCTGGGTTCGAACCCAAATAAACAAAGACCAAGACCTAGATCTAGTACGCAAACGTGATGTGCAATGCAATTTATTGATTAACAACTATTTTAGAGCCCTAGAATCATTAAATAAGTTAATAACTCGGTCATATCTGTCAAAATGACGAAGTTATTTCAATGTTTGAAAACATTGATATATTATTAAATGACCCAAGTTTCTGCATTTTCCGGAAGATGAGTTCGGATGTCATTTAAAGTTGTCGATGCAATACAATTTCCGAAAGTAATCAACCTTCTAGGCACAAAAGTTTTTAAGTTTCTCGATTAAAATAATATATATATATATATACAAAATTGCAGCGGGTAGAGTCAGACCAAGCTAAGCTACCAACTTAGCGGTTTTGATAGGGCAGACGGTGCAAGTGTGAAATAAACCTCATAATTTCATAGATGTTTGACGTTTAAAAAACATTTCCACCGCCTGGGCTATCATAATCGATGCAAACTTATCTTGGCCTGACTCTAGACGCTAATAAATAGTGTGAACACTTGTGTCCAAGCATCCAAAGTATTTTAATCATATCTGATTCAGGATAACATTGAAAAATCCTTAAATTTGAAAGAAACAGCTGTGATAGTATGGTTGTCGCTTTGTCGACTTGTCGTTTGTCATTTAAGCTGAGAGAACACCCTACGTATGTACGTTCGTGCGTTACGCACCAGTAGGGCTAAGATGGTTAGTTTTTTATCATCTGTCGTCATGCTTGTCGCGTTCTAACAATGTATGTAAGTGCGAAAGTGACGCATGACATGACAAGTGATAAAAATGCGACCATGATACCGCCGCTGGGTTAACTAAATGACATAACTGGTATATCCGAAATACATTTTAAGGCCATTAACTAATCCGATAAATCCAGATATATTTCTAACACTCGATTATGAACCATGATGGTACGCTAAAAGAAGCTATAATAGCGTGGACATATTACAATCGCTTAGTTGGTAAAGGGATTACTTGCCCTAAAATCTCATTATAAAGCAAACTAATTATTTTGCCCTGTTTTCCTTGTTTGGTTTTCCGGTTTTCAATTTTATGGGTATGGTTAAGGAATTTGATATCTGTGCAACTTCGTACCTTATCAGTCTTATCATATTGACGATTACATCAGATCTTTAGCTAATTTCATTTTGATAGCCATCTGTGACAAGTCATTGACTTAGCACAGAGCCATCTACCGTTATAAGGAGGAATTTCTCTATTATAAATATTCCATTATCATTTAAGAACATTTGATAAAAATACGCAAAATCAACACTGAACGACAAACATGTATTTATTACTTAGGCACATAATAGCGTCACGCCTTCTCATTACATCACGATTTTCTTTAGATAATAGTAGATCAGACTGTCGAAACGACGTTTCCGCGATTTATTTGGATTTTCATTGTAACGGTTTTGTTGGTCAGAAATGTTGTCAGAATATTCTAAGCTGCTGTTCATATTGTTAATACCTGTGTTTTCGTATTCTTTGTACTTGGTGTTGCTGACAATACTCTATCTAGCGAGATATTTTCTCACAGGTAAGGTCCTATTTATACATAACATTATAATATAAATCCAAACGTAACTGAATGTTTCTGAATAAGTAAATATTAATTTCACAACATTTCGAAATATGTAATGCGAGCTACATCTAACTTTCGGTGTATTTAAAAATTTAGAATTCGTTTATTGCTCTATTTGTTTAAAAAATAGCGGAAACGTGCAAACTGGAATTGTTACGTCATCACGGTGGTTACGTTTAATTACAAATGAATAAACGAGGGCAACGCTAAATCCGTGCCCGACATTAGAAAATATTATTATTTTGACCACTTTCAGTTTTAATCACTTTCAATGTCAGTAAGAAAAAAAATCCCATGCCAAGGGGCTGTTTATGTATTGCGTAAGAGAAGTTAGGTATCGAAAGGGGTTAGAAAATAGCTTATTTTTTTCTATGAAGAGGGTTGAAAGCGATAGTTTTCGGATCTAGGGTGTTTTACTTTCCAAGTACTTTTTTTTATAATTGGCAGTTAAAAATCTATGCTAAAGTAATAGATATGTTGTACAATTTCCATTCTAATATTTAACTCCGGATTCCATAAATAACGATCCTTCTACCTAAATTGTTAATTGAAAGTACTTTCAAGAAATAGGGTGCCCTCTGTTTCGCATAAAATTTATTGTTATATTTTCATATATCATAACACGGTTGCAATTGGCGTAATACTATTTCGCATAAACGCATATTATATAATATGCGCATAACATAAAAACGGTGTACGGTACGGTTTATTAATATTATATTAATATTTTTTCACCGTATATAAAGTTGATTAAAGTTATATTTTCCGAACATCAAAGTGCATAATGTTCAACAAGCAGAATTTTGAAAATTCCTATTATATTATGACTATATTAAAATATTAAAATGACTATAACTGAAATGACTAAAATAATAAATGTCATAGTAATAGGCTGCACTTTAAGCAACATATGCCAAAAATGTGTAATTAAACGCATTGTGAAATCATGAACTACCGAGTTAGGTCAGGTTAGAAATCCAACATTTAGGGAACCAAACTGCTACTAGAAAAATAGGTTAAGTGTAGTAAGAACATTAATTATTATGATTTTAGTGAATATATAGTAAAACATAGGTATATTTGTTTATTAAATACATTACTTTCTGCAATGTAAACTATAATTTAATTAAATAATTATTTAGTAGAGAGCGCCATCTATCGGTGAGTAGTAAAACGATGGTAAGCTCAAATACAAGCATGCGATAAGCCAGTTGCTTCTCTATCACTTAGTACCTATGTCAGTTATTACAGAGATGGCGTTACTACTGTTACTTTTTTTTCATTTGTATTTTTTAATAGTATTTAGGAAACATTGAATTAGAATTTAAAGTTTAAAAAATAGTTTTCTGTAGACTAATGAATTAATAGAATGAATATAATTATTATTATTTTAGCAAGTGTAAAACAACTAAAACAAGCGCATAAATAAGTATAATTTTTTATTGCATACGTTTTAAATGTTAATCTTAAGCTCATAAATAAACATAGTCCGTGTAATGACATTTGTAAATGTGATACCATCAAAAACATAAATGTGAAATAAGAGCCATTTTAACGTTAACAATAGGCGTCGTTGTTATTTAATTTCTAGTTCACTTGGGTTGTAATTAAAGTTCACGTTAGATTACTTATTGCTAAGCCAATGAACCTAACGCAACATTGATGAAAGGCGCCCAAAACGGCTCGACCGGAGAATACCTACAGGGAGCCGATTTTTTAATTTCGGTCACTTGATTTCGTGTTCTTCCTTAATCACCTCAGTACCACCTCATGTAATTAATAAATCTGGAGTTGCAGGCGTCCCTAGGCTACGGAGATTGCTTACCATCAGACAGGCCGTATGGTAGTTTGCCACGGACGTAGTATAAAAACCTACCGTGGATGCCTTGTGGGACTTACTTTAGAATGCTGCCAATCCCTTATTCCTCCATTTTACAAGCTTTAATTTAGTTTCAATCTTGCAATAGATTTGTTAAAAGACCTTAGAAGTTCATTTGGGTAAGGAACAGGTTGGATTTTTAAACGTTAGTGAGTTAGAGTGTTTAGAGTCGATATTACTATTAATATTTAAACATGAACCTTGCCTACTACTAAATAGTACTTACTTATTCTTCAATAAAAATGATTAAGTATTTCAATTATTTATGACTTCAACAAACGTGCCTACGTTTAAAAAGCTGTTTTTTTTTATTTTGTTGTTTAGCTAGGTACCTAAACAAAAACATAGAGAGCTATAGGTATCACCTGGATATACTGACATTTTAATAGTAGATATAAACAATGTACCTAATTATGTGTAGGTGAGACGAATAGATCCAAAATTCATATCTTTCAATACAACTTAGTTACATCATTTGTGTTTGATTGATTACCTAGGTAATTAAAATACCTTAGTATAGATATCTCAGAGAGCGACCACGCACACAACAATATGTAGTGTATAAATATTAACAGTGGCAGCGTCGTTTTAAATTTGGAATTCTCATCTCCATACTTTTAGACCTGTGTGCGTAATTTCTTCATTCATTATAAGCTCGATTTACCGCCGTAGACATAGGTATTAGTCCAGGATATTAAATCTAGGGTCTGACGTCACAAAGCACTCTCAAGCTCGCATATAATAAGCTCGATACCGATAAGATAAACTTATCTAACAAAGTGGATCAGATATCGACCAGCGGAATGTGATTCCATTTTGATATTATGTTTTGGAACGGGTAGAGAAGAACGTTCCATTTTTGAATTCGAAAATGTAACAACAGTTCTGTGGTTTTTGATTTAGAATAGTGTTGTGCTTCTGTTGTAAACGTTGCAAATTTTGTTCTTAGTGAGATTTGGATTTTTGTTAAATGGAGTCAGGGCCGTTTTTATTTTTCCCTGGAATCGTTGCTGGGATATTGTTTATATGTGTGTTGCTGCGTTGTTGCATTTTTTGCAATGGTGAGTTAGAATTTTGCATTATATACATTTGTGTATGTGGTGCTGTATTTTTGTAATAAAACATTTTCGTATAAAATACAATTTTACTACATCATTAATTACCTATATTAAGTTTTACCATTCAGCGTAACTCCCATGGCACATTATTATTAAATGGTGCTTTGATGCTTACAATATACATATTCGTACTCACCAATTCAACATAGTATTGACATCAGAATGATATCCGACTGATCTAATTTAGTTATCGTGCGTCTCGCTTGCGCCAATACATGTACGGAATAGTACGAGCGCAATGATGATGATGATAATTGATAACTAAATGATCGAATCCGTTCGAATGGGCCTGCTTGTCTCTTCGAATCTATGATGCAATACCCACGCAGTTCAAAAGTCAATTGGATAATGTTTCCTGTCGTAACTATATTTACTCTCGGGACATCTTGAAAATATGTGGGCTATATATTAACACATTTAAGGATGTGCATATGTCATATCCTTTAATGGGTTTTCCGCTCTATTGAGAAGTACCTTGAGTTTAAAATGTAATCCGCTTGAGTCTTCAAGCTACTCGTACCAACATGTCAAACACAAATTACTTATTTATATTTTATATCTACAACAATTATTATATATAAGTACATATGAGAATAGAAATATTGGATCGTAAATGTCCGTTGAAAAACCAATATCTGCCCAATAAGTGAGATAGCTGCTCAAACAGTTGTTCAGGATTGTTTGTGGTTTTTGGCCAATGTGTCCGATAATTTCGAACTTCGACACTTGGAAGAGCGAACATCGAAAATTATAATTTGTGTCGAAGTTTAGTCAAAGTTCCTTTGTTGCTTACCATAAGGACGAGATTTGCTTGTATCTTTATACGAATAACCTGTCAAAGCGTCTTTATGGCAAGCGACAAAGTGGGACTTTTTGCTTGGAAACGACTCATTTAGTTATCTGACTCTCTATCGCTCGTATCTGCGAGAGTGATGGAGAGGCAAATAGACGAACGAACAGTCTAATAATCTTATCATCAAATACCTAATTTGGAAAACAAAGATACACGACGATAATTAATAATCTAGTTCGCGCTTGATAATCGCTTTTAAGAGTTGTTATTGTTATTATAGAAACGGTATTAAATGATCCACAAAAGGAATGAGTGAAGTGTTAGTTTTAATATTAGTGACTACTGTGCCCGCTGTAATGATATTTTTGCTTTTCGTTCTTGTGATAATGGCGGTATCCCTCTATTTCTATATTGGTAAGTTTATTACATAAACATTCACTTAAAATATATATTACACACGCATCAAGTATGACACTAGGTTATAATTATAGTCTTATAAATCTAATGACGATTTAAAAGTATCTATAGTCTGACGACTACAATTATTTATAGTATATAACTAGAAAAAGGCAGGAAGTTAAAAATTGCATGTCTATTCAACCTTCCGTGTCAAGTTGGTAAATAATTACAACTCTCAAAAGGTTTAGTTACCCGTGAACAAGATGCATGTAACTACGTCGAATTATCGGGAGCTCTATTAAAACAATATAAAAGGTAATCACAGTTTATATCCCGGTCGATTTAAGTGTAGTGAAACCAACCGTGAATCATTCAAAACTGTCTCAAAAGGTTGATTCTATGAAAGATAGATGTTACGTAAAATCATGTTTTTTGGTTTATTAGGTAGATATACCTAAGTACTTTTTTAAAGTAAAATTAAGGAAGCACTACCTACTAGAACTACCTAATATAAAAATCCAAAACAGGAAATTACCTTGCTGTATATTATTAGATATTAAATTATTATTCCCATTAAATAACAATCAGAACTGACATATGTAAAACGAATCACCGAAAGTACTAGTGCGTAGAGCGGCATCGAAGAGTTTCAGTAAGTAATAGGCACTCACATTACATTATCTCAAGTGGAAGTCTGCTACTAAAGGATATAAAATCACAAGCCATTCTTTAGCCTCCTACAGACTATGCGCGTGAATCGCGGCGCGACTTCGCGGAGCGAACATACCGCGACGATGACGTAGACTCCACACTCGCACAACTTCACGGCGATTTCGCAGTTTGATTCGCGGCAAGATGGCGCCGAAGTGTCAGCTGATCGGATTTAGTTTGCGGCAAGGCACTGATTGAAACTGGGAACTGTCAAATTGATTTTTGGTTGATCAAGTTCGCACCTATTCGCACCGAATATAACCAAGTATCCGCCATAGAAGGTTATGACAGTTTAACAGATTAACCGACTTGTGAGCAAATCGCGGCGCGAAGCGATTGCGAGTGTGGAGTCTTGCAAGTTCGCGCTTCGCGTCTCCTTTGACGCGGGCCAAAAAATACCGACAAAAAACGGGGAATAAGGCGCGAAGGCGTGAAAAATCTGCGAAATCAACGCGAGGGCCTTCCACACTCGCGTTCGCGGCTTCGCGCCTCGATTCGCGCACGAGTGTGGAGGGCCCTTTTCAAAATGATTTAATTTTTTTTTTAGTTTCGGTTGCTGCAGCTGCAATTCAATTTTGAGATTTGCGAGTCTTTCAAGACATTGTTGACAAAACAACATTTTTAAGCACGCTGGCATTTTTATCGCCTATCACCATGTCTGTCACGTTCTAATCTCACAAGTATTTGAGTGCGAAAGTGACAGGCATGGTGACGGGTGATAAAAATGTAACCATGCTGCTGCCGCAGAACGACGAAAACACCTACTATTAATAAAACATTACAAATCTAATTAAAACAAATGGTATTGAACATTTATCATTAAAAAAAATCGCTTAAGAGTCCCTACCCACCAGCAATCCTGCAGAAACAATTCAAATTTGCTTCTAATTGCTATGCGTTCTAGAATCTAGAGGATAAAATTCAATTTTGCTTGTATTATAGCTAGCTTTTGCTTGTATAAGAACTAGCTTTTGCCCGCGACTTCATCTACGTGGAATTAGTAATTTGGGTAGTTTATATTTTATCCGATCATTTATTGATTCCCAATTCAAACTCCCACCCCCTTATCATCCTCTAAAGGGATGGCTAATTGGTCAAAAATGCATTTAAAACATTATTTATTTCTTATGAAAAGTTATGTTTCAGGTATTGTAATGTTTAAAAAAAAAATTATTGATCCCCTTTACAAACTTTCACCCCCTTTTTACACCCTTACGGGATGATTTCGGGGTTAAAAACTATCCTATGTGGTTCCTCATGACATCCCTATACCCAATTTCAACTAAATCGGTTCAGCGGTTTAAGCGTGAAGCTGTCAGTCACCTAAACAGACGCATTTGTGCATTTATAATATTAGTATGGAAAAAGATTATGGCACTCGCTGTAGCGTATTGTAGGTAGAGTTTCGCCCCCTCAGCTAGAAAATCATAGAAGCTAGTATTCGGCGAAAACCACTCGTAGCGTAGTGTCCAACGACTATCATCCGTTATCGCAATACTGCGTATTGCATATGGGTTATCAGTCCTCTACTCACCTGTGGGAGGGAAAGAGTTTCAACACAAAGCTACAACAATTCTAATACCGCCTTTTTTACTGTTATTTAAACAAAAACAAATCTTACTCTCTTCATTATTTTTTTTTTTTAGCATTTTTTAACTCTTTTTAAGCTTTCCATTCCCCTCTGAAACTAAAAACATTTACTTTGGTTTTAAAATCGTTAGTTTATGTCATAAACGTAGAGTAGTGCTTATACATTCAGTGAAGGAAGATATGTGACAATGGGATGGCATACTAAAGAGACTTTGACCATAGCTACTGTCACCACTGCGGCGTGTATGACAGTTTTCATGGGATTATTGTGTATTTGCGTTATATACCGGAGAAGTAAGTAAATATAACATATATAGAAAACGAATAGAACAATCACGTACAATCAACGTCATCTTTATTACCATCATCATCACATTTTAATTAAAACAATTTTTTGAAACAAAACAATGTTATCTTGTCCGGTAAAAATGTCAGATAAAAGATATCAATTTCAAGTCCAAGAATATGTTTAAGACCTAAAATTAAATTACTAGTTTTTTTTAAGCAGGTAGATATGCATTTCGTTTAGTATATACCACACAACGTTATCCTATTAAATTATCCTGTTAAAACCACATATCAAGTTGATTTGCCTTAAATGTATTTAATTTATTTTTAATGTGGTTTCCTTCCACCATTGCTATGCTGGCTATATTATGTCACATCATCCCTTTTAGAAACACTGGTAACTAATATAATATCCGACACTGAATCACAATGGACAACACCAAGCACACAGTCTAACTACTCATTCATTCATTTGTCGTTCACTCTCCGCCCGCGCTCTCATAACCTCATAAATTCTTGCATTTTAAATTTCGAATTGATTCTAAAATGCCACAGACATTGATAGCGACAGATAAGGCAAGATTAAAGTGTTATTTATTTTAGTTTTAGTCAAGTTTGAGTTAGTAGCAATGATGGACATAGTAGCGTCTTTAATGATCGGGGTGTTTATTTTTATGTGTTTGTATTTGTTTTGGTTCTGGTTCTGTCTCGGGTGCTGCATTAAGAGAAGTAAGTTTATATATTAATATATAGTTTATATATAATATTATAACTAAACTTGAATTAATCAGATTCTTTCGTGGATTGGTTTAAAATGTGTTTACCTTTGTTGCGTTTAGATGCCCAAATTCCAAAATTTGAGTTTGAACAGGTAAAAACGGTATCTCTCCTGTCTCCATCTTTTGGATAAAAATGAGCTCAATCGGCACTATTTCTGACAGTAAAGTAATATAACAAAACATGTATCCATAGTTACTATTTACTTGGCACATTGTACTCCCGTATGCTTTCATGTTCGGTTTGGATAGAATTTAAGGGTCATGTTTTTTTTTACCTAGAATGTTGTAGTATTACCTAAATAGGCTCATGAAAGTCTCCAAGGTTTATACAATAATAGGCCTCGGAGACCTTCATAGGCTAAGTCAACAATTTAAAACACTTGTATCTATATGAAATTGGTAGGATTGAGGAATGTTACTATCGACTTTAAACAATAAGCTATACTTTCGACGATAAGACGCGTTAAAATGACCGTTTTCATTTTGTAATAATAATATTTAATAATCAAACGAACTTACCTGTGAAGTTTGATTACAATTATGCGAGTATCCAAATCCAAGACAACAAATATAATTTACTAGCAGCAGTACACGTTATCGTGCAGTCCAAGTCACACATTTTAGAGACTATAGTATTTAAAAAACAAGTTCGCGCTGTCCCTCTCACTCGCTACGCTGCGTACCTGCTTCGACATCGCTCCTCCAGTACTCATTATTTTAGAGTTATTTTTGTGTTATTAACAGAGACTATTTTATTTTCATTTTTGGGGATGGGGGGCGGGTCTTTGTTGTCTTGGATTTGGATACTCGCATAATTGTAATCAAACTTCACAGGTAAGTTCGTTTGATTATTAATTATACTTCGTATCCAAATCCAAGACAACAAATATAATTTACTAGCAGATGTTCAGAGCTTTGTATTTAAATTCAAATCCTGAATGCGAAAATAAAATAAAATATCGATATCAAATCAGTATGTTACGAACATACTGATATTATTGATTTTGACTAAAGAGAACAACGTACCACCTAGAAGTTATTAATTTATATCCAATTTAAATAATTATTTATGTATCCACATAGTATAAATGTAAAATGTATGTATAGCATAATAAAATTAAGGAGTGAAATTGCTCTTGGTATTTCATTTCGTTAATATTAAAAAAGTATAAAACTTTCTTTGATTTCACTGTAGTATATTGATAAAGTTGTATATATCTTAATATTCACAAGGTACAACTATTTTTATGTCATTTACAAGCCAGGACGCCATTAAGTGTAAATGTGTTTTCAAGCTTTAGTTGGCTCTAAATAAGTTTTAGATGGGCATTTTCTGTCTGTAACCATATAAACAAACCATTTTGTATAATTTAGAATTTACCAACCATTCTCTGGATGTAATTACAACGGAGACAAACAAGCATACGGCCTGCCTGATGGTAAACAATCACCGTAGCCTATGAATGCCCGCTACTGCAGAGGTATATTACATGCGCGTTACTGACCCTAAAATATAATCTAATTTTATGTTACGACACTTTAAAGTTAATTTTGAATACAGCAATCAATACTTTCCTCGGTAAATAGCCTTTGAGTGAGGTAGATAAAGGAGAATTTTCTTCATTGTAAAGCTACCATAAATATCAAGGCTATATGTAAGTACTTTAAAACTAGGTCTGGACAATTACTAGTAGAGTATCCTGTAGGTATTAAGTATTTGAAACTTATCACTTTGAAAATATAGATGGACTAATTTTAGTTATTACCACAGATCAAGAAATAGTAATATGATATTATTTATAACTAAATAGCTAATCTCATCTGCTTATGCGTATCTGAACGATGATGGCTACTACGCTAACAAGTGGCAAGGAACTTAGGTAGATTATGTGTTGAGTTATGATATATTTGTGAACAAAATATCTGGCATGACTTGTAACTTGTACTTCATTTTAAGGAGTAACATTTTTTAACGTTACCTACAATAAAACTGTACAGTGTGCATTGCGACGAAAAATGAAAACTATTTAAGCTTTCTTTTACAGCAAGACAATATGACAACCCGAGCATTTACATTTCAGACAATAATAATGTTATTGTTAAACGATTTCAACCCTTTATTGCGATTATTAATCTAGCTACTTAGCGCAAGCGTCTGCAACACGTGGCAGCATAACTCTAGTTGCATGGTTGCACAATTTACAGCACTTATTTCGCGTCGCGGGATAGTGCATCAACGGCGGTTCACCTCTTGTTTGATGCGGCGATGTTCCCCTGAAGTTTGGAGCTGAGAATCCGTAAGTAAATTGTACCGGATTTATTACATTAGGCTCGTTGATATGGTATATTCTTGACAGCATATCAAAGCTGACGTTTGAAGTTATTAGGAGTATATAACAGCGTGATATGAGTACGAATCCTAAATTTGGGTTAAAGTGTTTACAGATATATTTTTTCCTATATGTTGTTTACATACAGCATTTCTTTGTCTGTAAGGGCAATGACATTGCGTACATTTTGTTTAAGGTATTTTAGGCCGCATTAACACCTATTAAATTACCTCAGCGTAACAAGAACCTCCTTTATATTTCATTATTTTTACAAGTCCTGTAAACTTTAGCTCAACCTTAAATATTTTTGCTCTTTAGTCCCTTATATTTACATGCGTAAAGCTACTTCCAATACTATTAAAGTCTTCAATCATTACATTGGCATCAACACTGTTATAGTAGAGCAACGTTATATATCTTTGACGATATCATTTTGAGATATGTATAATGACCGACTGTAGACCGAAGAGCGAAGTGACCGAAGAGCGTAGCGACCGAAGTGCGAAGCGACCGAAGAGCGAAGCGACCAAAAGGAGCAAAGCAACCGAAGAACCAAATGAACGAAGCATTATAACCTCGACACTTAAAATGAAGCACATATTGTATGATCTTCAATAAAACGATACTTGAAAGTCTTCGGGTATTTATTAATAACGTCTTCTTATAGATATGACAATATTATTAATATTAATATTATAGCGAGCTGTGTACCGTGTCAGGGATATAAAGCAAGAGGGGGCTGTCATAGTGACACTTGGTAAGGTTTTACAGCACGTTGCATTTACAAAGAATGTTATGACAGGTGCGTTTATAGAGTATGCTACATCTTTCCCTTTTCAATGAAAATAAGTTTACAATTATCAATTACTTCGTTTTTTAATATTATACAATTAGCAATACAAGTTGTTTACTCATACATTGGTTTTTCTTCCCCCTTAAAACAAAGACATTCGCTATCTATTAAGGTAGTGAGACTTAAAATAATATACAAACTATACTAATTACACGCAACCTAAAACTACGCATTCGACCAACCCCGTGACTGTTTGGCTGGTCTGGTGAAACATCCAAGTCATCATGCCGGCCTTATATGATACGATGTCCTCGTATATTTAACATTATTTTTATCTATGAGATCATACGACCTCATGCCATTACACTTGATTATGTTACCCTGTAACCATACATTTTTATTAATATCCTTCTTCCACCACACATCTTGACCCTCAACAAATGGTTGCTTATTTCTAGATCTCTTATTATAATTTATTACATTACTATTCCTAGTTCTATTAAATATATTTTCTGCATTTTTGATCGTCTTTGGTTGTAAATACTGTGAAGTAACTATTAACTTTGTTTTTAAATTTCTATTCATTACCAGTTCACTAGGAGTGACATTGGTGCCAGATGTGGGTGAAGCCCTATACTTTAGTAAAGCTAATCTGTAATCACTTTTATCTTCTAAGCATTTGTATAACATTTTTTTAGCAATCTGAACTCCTTTTTCCGCCATACCATTCGATTGGGGATACCTAGGACTTGTGTATGTGAACTTAAATCCCCACTCCTGTGCAAAGTCCTTACACTCCTTCGAGTCAAATGGAACATGGTCAGATACTACTTCAGCCGGAATTCCAAAATTAGAAAAAATTTCTATCAGTGCATCAATTATGGACTTGGAACTTTTATTTGTTATCTTTTTGATGTCCAACCATTTAGAATAGTAGTCATAAATTATTAAATAATTCTTTGTTTTAAAATCCATAATATCAATAGCTATTTTATAAAATGGTAAGCAAGGTATGTTGTGCGACAGTAGTGGCTCTTTAACATTATTATTTTGAAAAGTTTGACAAGGAAAGCAACGCTTAACATATTCTTCAATATGAGAGTCAATATGTGGCCAATAATATAAATTTCTCGCCAGTTGCTTCATTTTTGTCACACCGATGTGTCCTTCATGTAAGGTTTTAATGAATGACTGTCTCAAACTTTTAGGAACAATTAATCGATTATTAAAAAATATCAAATAGTTATCTATAGTCAGTTCACCTCTTAATTTATGGTAACTATGTAGACCATCAGGAATATCCTTATTATGAGTAGGCCAGCCATTTGTTATGAAATTTCTTAATATCTGTAATTCGTTATCATTGGTACTTTCATTTATTAATACTGTTTTTTGTTCCTTAGAGCATTCTAAATTGTGTGCTAAGCCCATGCAATGTATCACTTCATACATGTAAGACTCATCGGTGTCCTGTGACAATTGATAAGAGCGTGATAGTAAGTCCGCAATGTACATAAATTTACCTTGTAAATATTTGAATTCTATGTCATATCTTAATAGTTTTAGTTTCAATCTTTGTAACCTTGGCGACGGTACTTCATGAAGATGTTTCTTAAGTAAACTTTCTAGGGGTTTGTGATCATTAAGTATTGTCACTTTACGTCCATATATGTAATAATGAAATTTACGTGTAGACCAGGTTACACTTAAGAGTTCTTTTTCAATCTGTGAAAAGTTACGCTCAGCTGATGTTAAACTTCGTGAAGCAAAGCAAACCGGTTTGCCATTTTGAAGTAGACAACATCCAAGTCCATCTTTGGATGCGTCACACTGTATAGTTATGGGCAAATTATCATCAAAATTTTGAAGGACCGGAGCTGTACTGATTTTATTTTTAATATTAGTATATACATCTTCATGAATTTCTGTCCAAAGCCATTCAACATCTTTTTTCAATAACAGTTGTAATGGTGCTGCAATATTAGCCAAGTGTGGGATAAATTTTCTTAAATAATTGACCATTCCGAGAAAAATTTGAAGTTCCTTCTTATTATTAGGACTTTTCATATTAACAATAGCACTGACTCTATCTGGATCAATTTTCATGCCTTGTTCTGAAAAAATATGGCCAAAATACTTTACTTGCTTTAATTTATATTGAAATTTATCTTTATTAAAGCGAACATTGTGTTCTCTGGCTCTACTAAACACCTTGTCTAAAATTGCATCATGTTCCTGTTGAGTGTCAGCACATATTAAAAGGTCATCACAATAAACAATAACTCCGGGGATGTCACCAAAGGCAGTTTCGCTATATTTTTGGAATACCTCAGGAGCTACTGAGATCCCGAACGGACACCTTACAAATTTGTAACAGCCAAACGGGCTATTAAAAGTACATAAGTCACTTGAGCTGTCTGTTAATTTAATATTATAAAACCCATCTGATAGGTCGAGCACAGAAAATATCTTCTTATTACTTAATTTTGGCACAATCTCATCTAAGGTTGGTATTAAATGGTGCTCTCTTATTAGCACTTGATTCAAATCCTTCGGGTCTAAACAAATTCTAAGTGAACCATTCTTTTTTTCAATTATGACTAAATTGCTAACAAAACTTTTAGGGTGGTCTACCTTAGCTATGACTTTGTGCTTCACCAGAGCTGCCAGTTTGTCCGCGAGGCGCGGCTTCAGGGAGTTGGGCACCCTCCGTGGAGGTCTCACCACAGGCTCAGCGTCAGGTCGAATGCGCAGTTGCAGTGGTGTTTTGAACTCTCCAACACCCTGAAATAGTTCGATGTTTTTATTAATTACCCAGTTTTTACTATTATTATTAGTTACCAGATCAGTTTTTAAAATATTAGTGGCAATATGATCAGTCTCAATTGAATCAATATTAGTATTATTTAATAACTTCAATTTTACTAATGAGGCTAATCCTAAGATTGGTCTGACACTTTCTTTGACAATTAAAAACTCAGTCATGACTTCATCACTTTTAACTGCTTTAGAAAAAACTTTTAGTGTGACTTTACCTATTGGGAACAATTTCCCACCCCCGAAGACTTTAATTATTACTCTCGTCTCAGATATTTTGAAATTGTAATCATCATTGACAATTTTCCTAAAATCCCTGACACTGATCACATTAATTTGAGCTCCGGTGTCACATTTAAAACAAACATTTTTATTTTCTACTCTGAGCGTCTCAGTCCAATCATTTTTACCCAAATCTATGGAATAAACCTCATAAGTAATATTATTAGACAGTCATAAGTCATGAACATTGTTACAGGCTTCTTCAATGTCATTGTTATTAATGTTATCAACCCGTCTCTTATAAAAAGTACAACCCACACTAAAATGATTCAGCCTGTTACAGCTCGAGCAAGTCTTACCATAAGCAGGACACTGTTTAGGACCATGCTCGGTGTTACACTTTTTGCAGTTATAAAACCATCTATTATAACGACCCTCCATATTAACATTTTGAGACATAGTCTTTTTATGATTACTGAAATACTTAGCTTTATTGGACTGCTGTGCTGCCCGGCCGGTCTGAACTGCATGCACCTCCGGGTTGTTGAGCGTCTTCACAAATTCTCTGGACAGCTCTGCAGACCTGCAGATGTCGATGGCCTTCTCCAAAGTGAGATCCTTGATTTCAAGTAGCTTCTGTTGGATACGTTGCTCCCGAACACCAATAACAATCTTGTCCCGAAGAATCTTCTCTTTCTGGTCCCCGAAGTTGCAATTCTCCGCTAGTTTTCTTATTGCTGTGTAAAAAGCATCAAATGTTTCTCCCTCTTCTTGGTTCCGCTTGTTAAGATTGTATCTGTTTATAATTTCATTTTGTTTCGGCTTGAAGTAGTCGTCGAAAACTTCGATCACCTCCTCTAGCTTGTCCTTGCCTTCCACTTTAAGAACATTAAAATATAATTCTTGCGCTTCGTGGCCAACGCAGTTAATAAGTATTGCTGCTTTTCTTGTTTCCGATATTCTTTCTAACCCCGCCGCTAGCACGAAGTTGCGAAAAGATAGCTTGAAACGTTGCCACTGCGGCCAGCAGTTTTCGATATCTTCTAAATTGAGCCCCACGGGCATTTTATATTCGACGGCAGACATTTCGTTAAAATCTTCTTAATCTTCACTTGTCTTTGTTCAATGAACATATGCACTCAGTAGCGATTTGTAGGTTATCTTATCCAATCCAGTTTAATCTTCCTGAATTTGACTCCTTTTCGGCTGCGCCATGTATGATCTTCAATAAAACGATACTTGAAAGTCTTCGGGTATTTATTAATAACGTCTTCTTATAGATATGACAATATTATTAATATTAATATTATAGCGAGCTGTGTACCGTGTCAGGGATATAAAGCAAGAGGGGGCTGTCATAGTGACACTTGGTAAGGTTTTACAGCACGTTGCATTTACAAAGAATGTTATGACAGGTGCGTTTATAGAGTATGCTACACATATAGCCTCGACGCTGCGGAAATGGAGGCCTCGATACGATTATTGTGGAATTGTATAGTACATATAACTTAAAGTGCGGCATATATCTTCGTCACTGCGACAGCTGCGACAGCGGACCCCTTGACACAATTATTGTGGAGTAATGATAGCATCCTCACTATGACGTGGGGCAAACTTAGCCTCAACACTACGACAGCAGAGCCCTCGACACAATGATTGTGGAGTAATGATAGCCTCCTCACTATTAAAGTGGGGTACATATAGCCTCGACGCTGTGAAAGCGGAGCCCTCGACACAATATTGTGGAGTAATGATAGCCTCTTCACTATTAAAGTGGGGCAAATATGGCTTCAACGCTGTGAAAGCGGAGCCCTCGACACAATTACTGTGGAGTAATGATAGCCTCTTCACTATTAAAGTGGGGCAAATATAGCTTCGACGCTGTGAAAGCGGAGCACTCGACACAATGGTTGTGGAGTAATGATAGCCTCATCACTATTAAAGTGGGGCAAATATAGCTTCAACGCTGTTAAAGCGGAGCCCTCGACACAGTGATTGTGGAGTAATGATAGCCTCATCACTATTAAAGTGGGGCAAATATAGCTTCGACGCTGTTAAAGCGGAGCCCTCGACACAATGATTGTGGAGAAATGATAGCCTCTTCACTATTAAAGTGGGGCAAATATAGCTTCGACGCTGTTAAAGCGGAGCCCTCGACACAATGATTGTGGAGAAATGATAGCCTCTTCACTATTAAAGTGGGGCAAATATAGCTTCGACGCTGTTAAAGCGGAGCCCTCGACACAATGGTTGTGGAGTAATGATAGCCTCATCACTATTAAAGTGGGGCAAATATAGCTTCGACGCTGTTAAAGCGGAGCCCTCGACACAATGATTGTGGAGTAATGATAGCCTCATCACTATTAAAGTGGGGCAAATATAGCTTCAACGCTGTTAAAGCGGAGCCCTCGACACAATGATTGTGGAGTAATGATAGCCTCATCACTATTAAAGTGGGGCAAATATAGCTTCGACGCTGTGAAAGCGGAGCCCTCGACACAATGGTTGTGGAGTAATGATAGCCTCTTCACTATTAAAGTGGGGCAAATATAACCTCGACGCTGTGAAAGCGGAGCCCTCGACACAATGATTGTGGAGTAATGATAGCCTCTTCACTATTAAAGTGGGGCAAATATAGTACCATGTCGACATCTCATTTATAAGAAAATATTTATTTAATATGTGTTTTAATTTTGAACTATTAATTACTGTGCATTATAAAATTACATTAAAACTTTAATCAACACAGTTAATACCGATTTTCTGTTTGATGAATATCTTGTTGCACAGTAAACCTAAGCTTCTAAGTACTCACGGAAAGGAGAATTATTATTAGACGGAGTCCACAATATTACACAAATCAAGTATATCTTTCCATAATATATTTCATTTTAACACGTTAAACGCCAGACCAAAATATTCATTTTTCTTAAAAAAAAACTTGATGTAAATTCAATTATTACTTTGATATGTATATAGATATATATTTTATTTTGTTATTGGAGGTTTAGTTAAAAAGTTATAAAAAAAAAAAACTCGCGGTCACCGATGACCCCCGTGGCGCTGTGAAGTTCATATTTCAAAAACCGTTACCATGACGCCACGCCGGTCCCCCCGCCGGCCACGCCGGTCACTGTGCCGGTCATTATACTGTCACATTCGCACCCGCTAAAATATGCTTATAATATAAAATTTAACTGCTTTGGCATTGTGTGACAATAGCTTGGTTTGGCAATTCCTGCTACTGGTTCAAGAAGATACGCTGTTTTTGTTTATTATTGTTAATTTTGGGTTTTTATGTTTTTTTTGTGGAATGCATGTATCAGGTGTGTGTCTGCATTGGGAAGTTTATTTTTTCTTATTTTTTGATAATTGTCGTGTATCTCCAGATAATTGAAATTAATTTCTATTAATTATATAATTATTGCAAATACTTAATTATATAAATTATAGAATTAAAGCTGTGATTTGAAAAAAATGCCTTGTTTTTTTCATTTTTTCAACAAATCTACTATGTCACTAACTGCACCTACGTCCCAAGCCACCGTTTTACTAACGAGCGCCATGCCGGTCCCTTGCATACAACGCATTGCTTATAACTGCTACACGCGGCGCAGGATAGCGTCTTAAAAACAGGTTTAACACGAGGTCACCGGTGCCCCCCATGGCGCGTTGCAGTTGACTTCGTGAGGTCGCCGGTGCCCCCCATGGCTTTCAACGTGTTAAAATTATATTATATTATGTTAATCAAAGCTGTCTAATAATAACAAAGCGGGTAACTAACTGATGATCAAATTTAGGAGGCGACCACATCGATTGGACCCAAGACTCGACGATACCGCGATGTCCGATTAAAGCCTACTACCTAATCCGTCATGATCCATACGATAGATTCACTATGGCCCTCATATGGGGCATGGGGCGCACGGTATCGGAGCACGCATAGCACGTCTCGTTTGTATACGTCGATTAATGGCATTAAACACTTTAAACTGTCAGTCAGACTAAATAGTCTTCCAATGTCTTATAGATTGTGTATTGATTGACATTACTCCTGTATATTTATACCTATAGGTATCCTCATAAGACGCTCATTAAACTTGTTGGTACTGTGTATGTACATTTGCATAAAGACGCGTTTTGTTATCATTCATAGGCACTTATTACCAATCGGCAAGGATTACCATTGTTATCTGTTTTATTGTATGGTAGGGTAGATCGGACATGGTAAAAGCCGCTTTCGTGAAACGATTACCTAGTAGGTATATATTAACTTTATTCAGATATGGTTTGTATATTTAAATCTGTACGCATCTCGTAAAAAAAAAAAATTGTGAGTGAACATTGCATTTTATGCAATCATAAAATGAAATCTAAATAATATTATATTAGTAAATAATACTATAATAGTACGTATTACAATTATTTAAAGTTCAAATTGTAATCTATTTGTAGCCCCATACTTATTTTTTCCGTAATTTATTTATTCAAAAAAGAAGGTAGTTGTAGTAAGTGATTTCGTATGAACGTAAAAATTACTTACTTGATTTCTTAGGTAATAAGTTTATTGCGCTAAACGAATATACCTACAATTTCAAATTGAAAGTTTAACTGCCATGTAAGTATGGCAAACGAGACTAGACTTGCCGAGCTGAATAAACATCAATTTTTCGTTCGAGGGTACGGCGGTCGGCAGTTCAAATAATGTTTTGATTGTATACTTCTTATTCAGCGCACAATAAACATTAATCGAAACACAATTAGGTACACATCTTTAGAGGAACACTATTTTGGCGAAAATACGTGTGACTCGGACTAACACAAAAACATGTAATGAGTACTGGAGGAGCGATGTCGAAGCAGGAACGCAGCGTAGCGAGTGAGAGGGACAGCGCGAACTTGTTTTTTAAATACTATAGTCTCTAAAATGTGTGACTTGGACTGCACGATAACGTGTACTGCTGCTAGTAAATTATATTTGTTGTCTTGGATTTGGATACGAAGTATAATAACTATCTAACAGATACATAATTTTAGAACACGTTTGGTGATTGACCACGGGGTTATGGGAGACCTGAAAGCGATTAGCTTAGTGGTCTTGAGATACTGGCATCAAATGAAAGAACTTGATTTATCTTTTTACGAAATAGAATTTATCATTAAAATAAAACAGTTAGCGAATAGTGTTTTTTTTTTATCATGATAGACTTCTTCATACAAATCATCGTATTTTGCAAATAGAGATAGGTAAGTAGTTTAAAATTCAAAGATCGTTAAAGCCACCGGCGCGCGTAGTTTGAAGGTACCTAAGCTTAAGCCAAAATTGGCCAATGATATTTTTTTATGTTAAAAATGTAAATATCTATTTGTTTATTGTGGGTTTCATTTAGCATTAGGCTAAGAATTGCAACAATTATTTTTTTCAACGCACTGATGCAAATTTTACTTTTCGGTCAGAGGCAATAGTATTTCGATCGCACATTGTGCTATTAATTTGTATAAGGCGTTAAAAACAACTTTCACTAACAGTCGTTGTTTTTTTTTTTACCATATATCAATTAGGTTGTTCAACATGGCTTTTATATTTAATTCATTAATATTCATGTTCTTATTTTGCTCGAAATCATAGTGAATTTATAATACTTAGTCATGTGATCATGACCTAATGTGGGACTTACCTGCATCACTTTATTACTTATTGTGTATTTTGAATGACTCCAATATAATTATGTGTCATGTCAAACCATGATAATAACGTCCATCAACTGTGTAAGTACAGTCAACATCACTGGTAGCATATGAAACAACGTTCCAAACGTATAAGCCATCCTGGAATTCTTTTCCTGATAGAGATATTCTATCTTCACAGTTGTTATGTCAGTTTAATTGTGACGATCCACGTGTATGGTACCTTATGGCGGTTGGCGCTTACGTCGTCGCGTAGCAACGCATTTTGGTATTGGAGCGTCGATACAGTGTGAGAAGTCACAATCTGTTCTACATACAAGTACAGTCACCTGCAATAATATGTTACACAAGGACGGCCGCAAAAATATCTGACACGATTTTATTTTTAGAGCCATAAGAGCGTGTCACATATTTTTTGCGGCCTTCGAAGATTAACATATTATTGCAGGTAGCTACTTATTTATTTTCGTTAAGATATTAGACGCGTAGCCTGATCCGTTACTTTTGATGATGACTGTACTAGTTCCCGGTGGTAATTTTATGACGGTTACTGGTGATAGGTAATTAGGTACCTACCCGTAATTATTACATTTACACCAACCCAGAGCTTCCCAGAGGGTGCACTAAAGAATAACTATAAATAAATATTATAGGATATTATTACACAAATTGACTAAGTCCCACAGTAAGCTCAATAAGGCTTGTATTGAGGGTACTTAGACAACGATATATATAATATATAAATATGTATAAATACTTAAATACATAGAAAACACCCATGACTCAGGAACAAATATATCCATGCTCATCACACGAATAAATGCCCTTACCAGGATTTGAACCCGGGACCATCAGCTTCGTAGGCAGGGTCACTACCCACTAGGCCAAACCGGTCGTCAAATACATATGTATGTAGAACCTACTATACTGACCTGTGACGACATTTGGCGATTGAATTTAAAGATTTAGAAGTAAGGCAATCACCGGTAGTAGGGTATATACGTACCTAGATCAGGTACCACTTATAAGAGAAGTAAAGGAAGTGGATAGATACCTAAATACTTCCTTATGAGGCGATAATAACCATTGTAATTCAATGGTTTGGATCTGAGATAAAATAATTATAATCAACTAAGACTTCTTGAATATTACATAAGTACGATAATGAGTCGTAATGATATAAAATAGAATTCTATGTTTGAAAGGATAAATTCCAAAATTGAATACGTATTAAGCTATCTACTGCAATCTCGTATAAAACCTGCTTACTTTAATAAAATGTGGACTTTATGCAGCAGAATTAAGGTTCGTATTGTCCCAGAGATAATATCTTTATGTTTTGAAAGAAAGATAAAGGCTAATCTGATTAATGTTGCCAATAATTAGCGATTAAGTTACTAGTTTATTCATAAATATAAGAAGAATTAAACGTGAAGAAATTATTATTCAAGGTATTTTTAAAATAATCGTGATAAAAGTTATAATGGACGAATTGACAGCAGCGTTACTTTTTATGGGAATGAATATAATGCTGTTTTTCTGCCTTTACGGGATATTCGTGAGATTTATTGGTGAGTGTTTTTGCTTGCGTGAAAAACGATAACATGTATCGTATAGGTAGGTACCTATATTTATTTTCATATTTTCATACCGGTGAAATTGCAGTTCGCTTAACTTTTGGTCGCACTGGCACTGACACTGACGCTGTCAAGAGTTTGAATTTAGGAAATTATCTCTCAAAAATAGTTCGAGGAAACTGTAAAGTTACAAAATCACGGGAATTTATGGAATTCAAGCAAAAATATTTGATGTTTTTGATGTTTCTACGCACTCACAATCAATTTTCAATTTATAATCTGAACTACATAAAAAAACACCCATCTCTACTATACTATAAGGTAGAAGTACTAGTGCTCGACGCTGCACTAGTACTAGACATGGGCACTTTATGTCAAAGTGACAATGATTAAGTTCGAATACAGAAAAATCTTCGTTGTTCAAATTTAACCTATATTCCCATGAAATAAAGTGCCCATCTCGGTGACTAGTGCAGCGTCGAGCACTAGTACTTCTACCTTACTATCATATTTTTTCTTCATTTACAATATATTTATTTACAAAGTGTGGAAAAAGTAATTGTTTTAATATCTTATCAATCACTACATATAACGACATGGCTGAAACAAAGGAATATGCTAGTCGGGAAAGATATCGCGGTTATCACACTGATGCGATTTCGCACGTCACTCCGGTATATGAGCCACGCACACGTCACGCAAGCGGTGTGCCGTCTCCTGTTAGGATCTGTATAATACAACGCGCATGTGTACGTGGTTGTCTCCACACGCACATCCGCTATGTACATGGCAGGTCTTAATGATATAACACCTCACCGCATAGTAGGTAATCCGTCTAATGGTGTAGGCTGTATGTTATGTGAAAAAATATTTACTTACATAAAACATTACACATACATTACGCTCGAAAAAAATAACTCACATTCACAGTCTGGTAAAAATATGAGCATTCGTTTTTCCGAAATTACGTTGAGCAAAGTTCGAAGCTAAAGGAATGTATTAGGTCGAGCAAAATCCGAGTGATACTGCATTGTCCAAACGATTGTAGGGGTTATTAAATCTAAAACAAAAAAGCAATAACAAACTTGAGTGAAAGGACGGGAATTATCCACTTTAAAAACGTGAAAAATCATGATAATAAATAACACCAAAATTGTCATTTTTAAATGACACTTTAATGATAATACTTCGCTTAAATGAGTTCTTTCATTGCTTATATTAAAATCGAACATCTAAAACGGGATTCCACTAGTGACCGCACGGCAGCTGTGCTACACAAGCATTTTTGTACTGAATATACTTGTGCTGCATACTCGTGGAATCCCGCCTTAAGCGTAAAAAGGAATAGTAGATGATGACAAGGGATGAAAGGCGAGGCGAGATGTTGAGGTAGTTTGGTGCTCGAGTGCAGTGAGGGCGCCAATAGTCCGAGACTGAAATGGTGCCTTTCCCCGAGTTAAACACTCTACTTTTCATTTCGAATACATGTGCATTTAAAAAAACTCGGCTAAGTATAAACTTTTAGTAGTATTTCTAGAGGGTACTTTCAATTACCTACTAGTTTACGCAAAAATATCGTTATTTATGGAATAGGAAGTATCAGAATGGAAATTGTACAACAAATCCATTTAAAACGTTTTTTTTTGTTATCGTAAAAAAGAGAAAACAACCTGCTTAAAAAGAACAGTGCTCTAGGGCTGAAAGGTATCATTTCCTACACACTTTTTAGAACAATAATGACACACTTTCAGAGCATAAGAAATGTAAATATGTATTTTTCTATATTCAGCTTTTAGTATCGACAAACCAGTCAACTATAGTCCAATACAACAATGAATGTCCACAAGTTCAATACTTAATTAAGAACCAATACCAAAGTTACCTATATTTTTGTACTTTCTGGGTGTTTTTCGCTATTTATGACACTATATTTTCCTTCACAACTGCATAATTCAAATAATAGTCACATCTAAACCAAATACCCATACCAATGTTATATTTAATATTTTCTGGGTGTTTCCCGCCATTTATGACACTAGATTTTCCTTCACATCTAAACCAAGTAGCAATACCAATGTTATATTTAGTATTTTATGGGTGTTTTCCGCCATTTATGACAATTTTACTTCACAACTGCATAATTCAAATAATAGCCACATTTACACCAAGTACTAATACCAATGTTATATTTAGTATTTTGTGGGTGTTTTTCGCCATTTATGACACTATATTTTACTTCACAACTGCATAATTCAAATTATAGTCACCTCTAAAGACAAGACTCTCATATTGCATTTCATGTATACCTACACCGTGTTTAATTTTAACTCCGTTAATTTCAAGGGTGCATTTCCAGCTTAAATAAAGTTACTAACTCAAAGACACCGGTTAATGAACTCAATTTCGGAGATGCGCGGAGGCGAAATCTTTTCTTGGGGAACTGGGGCATCGCTTGCAGGAGCGTAAAGGTTGCCCATCGCGGGTCAACGCGGAAACACAGCAAGCGTAATAGGTACCTTTGCGTTGGGAGCGATGCCGGGTAGGTTGTTTTGACTAGTTTTTATAGGTTAGTTTATGTTTAATTTTATTTATAGTTAAGTTTATTGATAGTTTATTTTTAGTCATTTAGTAATTTTTATTTTTGATTGTGTTTTTGTTACTTATCATATTGAATATGAGTCTATTTATCATGAAAACTGCCTCTTTCGGAGATAATCAATGTTTTTTTTTCTGATAAGGCCACTACGAGCGCGTACACTTGACTAAGGGCTGTTTACATATTGATTAGTGTTTAGTATGAGTTTATTTGCTACTAAACGCAAATTCTATCTCGGACATGATATGTTCTAGTTTTCAACTTTTCACCTATTTGGTTGAGTTAAATGTAATTCCCGTGTTACAACAACGCTATATGGAGCATTTAATTAGTTTTTATAAAAAAAATAGTTTTCTTAAATGTACTTACTTGTACCCCGAAGTTAATACCTAAATAATACCCAAAACTTTTCGAGAAATCAGTTAATGATGCGCTTTATCCAAGTTAACACAACATTATCCTACCGCAGCTGGCTTTGTTAAGAAAAGATCAACAACAACAAATTAAATTCTATATACCTCATACCTCTTCAGAAGTTTACGTAAATAAACGTGTTCATAGTATTTATACGGACTTCTGCAAAGCTTTCGATAGAGTAGATCACCAAATTCTATTAGAAAAAATATACTTCAACGACATACGCGGAAACTTGTGGAGATGGTTTAGGTCCTACAAACCGCACACAAAAAGTTGCAGTCAAGGGATATGAGTCCAAGTGTGTCCATGTAACTTCTGGAGTCCCACAAGGATCTATATTAGGGTCTTTGTTATTCATCCTATTCATTAATGACATGCGCTGCGCGCAAGCACCAACTGTTTGCGGACTCGCTTTGCCGCACCCACGCTGGAGAACGTGATCCCCTGTACAGGCTGGTTAAATGTTACAATTTGTATTTTAATAAAATTGACATTTTTATGATGTCTGACAATGTATATAAAAATAATGTGATTCAGTTACTTCAAACAAAACATTACTAAAAGTCGCTCCGGTGGACCTTGCCGTTTTTACTCTCTCATTACACTGTATCTATACAAAACTACTTCTGCTACCTCAAAGATGAATTTGTTACTGTATCTATAAACCTATGTTGTAACCGTAGCTGTGTTAATTTTAGCTTTATATTGTTACCTAGCGCTATTGTAAATTTCTTAGTAGGTAATCTATTAATCTGTGGACGATGTTGTTGGTCTCACACTTTATTATTCTTTGTATTCTATTTCTGTGTCTAAACTTGTGTGCTACTGTTTTCTGTCCCAAAAGTTAACTGAGTTTAAAAAACACCGTGTATATAAAATATTCTAATACAATCTTACGTAAACATCGAAGAGAATTAAACTTGCCCCTCTAAAGATATCTCTTTGGTTTGTTTAGAATGGTACTTAAAACAGATAACAATCGTTATTATTATGTTTAACAGACAAATCATTTCCTGCTATCAGTATTATACTAAATGCATTACTAGAACGTCCATTGGCTAGAATATCATCAATAAGTTCAATGTACATTTTCGTTTTTTACAAATACATTTTTATTTGCTGACAATATTTTGACTAAATTATTTTGAACAAGCAGAAACGTCTGCGAACGATGTTATTAAGCTTAGAATAATTTAAAAAAAGTGGAAAATTTACTGCCTCGGCTGAGACTTGAACGCACGGGCCACGGCCTCTGGACAGTCGGCCTCAAGTCTCACCCAAGGCTGTAATTTTTTCATTTTTAAATATATTATAAGCTTAATAATTTGACTTCTTTATCTTTAACTAAGGTCTAAAACGTTAGTAGTAAATATGAACGAATTAATAGCAATAGTGATGCTTATAGGAGTGAATCTTTCGTTTATCTGGTGCATTTATGGGTGCATATTGCGACATTTAGGTAAGAAAAGAAAGTTTTTATTTTCTTCATCTAATCCCATTTTATTCGTATTTTTGTTTTTAAAATTGGCTCTGCATTAATTCCTGGGATTATGTGGCTGAATGGGCTACAGGTTCTTTTACTTAACGTGAAGAGCGTAAAGTTAACACACTATACACCGTGGTTTTTTTTTCATTAATTTCACGAGTGCATTCCTGAGCTTAAATTAAGTAACTTTCTCAAAGACTTAATTAACTCCATTTCGGAGATGGTCAATAATTTATTTTTATCTTATAAGGCCTTAAAGAGTGTATACATTTGACTTAGGGCCTATTTACTTATTGATTAGTGTTTAGTACGAATTTATACAGTTGCTACTAAACGTAAGTACTATCTTGGACGATTCATGTTTGTAATGACATTGATATGTCACAGTTTTCAATTGTTTGGTTAAATTAAATGTAATGGCCGTGTTACAACAACGCCATATGCAATAGTTAATTACTCTTCATAAAAATATATGTAAGTATATATTTTTTTAATTACCTAACTATGCCGTTTAGTTTCCTTAAACGAACTTACCCATACACCGGAGTTAACGGAATTCAATAAAAACACGGTGTATTATTACTATTAGTTTTTATTAATGTTGTCCAGAGCCCCTAGTGTAAATTTATTCGATTTACGTGATGTACGCGTTTGCGTTAAGTCTCATTTAGTATGGGATTTAGAAACAGCGCGCCAAGCGGAACGTTTTGGAAACTCAAAATCCCATACAAAATGAGACTTAACCGCGTACGTCACGTTTCACTAACAAATAAATTTACACTAGGGGTACTGAAGATCTCCTAACGACTGTCCTACACGTAAAGCAGTGACGCTTTCAGATGGATTTTCGTACATTGACCCGCCTGTTGCTATCTCTATTAAGTACACGCATATAATTATATTGCTGTCCCGCCCATGATGCCGGTTGTTAATGTCACTATGCGAGTTTGACAGCAATATAAATTATGCACGTGCAATAGAGATAGCAACAGGCGGGTCAATGTACGAAAATCTATTTATCTGGTAAGCGTTTCTTTAGTACGTAGGCCCAATAAAGTTTTAGTATTTGTCAATTTGACAATAAAAACTGACAAAATGATGAATAGTTATTCGCCAAATCCCTGATAGCTGAATTAAATGAAATAATGCCTTAAAAATAGAATTGAATTACTATTGAGCTATACACCGTGTTTTTATTGAATTCCGTTAACTTTGGGGTATTGGTAAGTATGTTTAAGGAAACTAAATGGCATAGTTAATTAAAAACAATGTTATTTTTTTAACTATTTTTATTTTTATAAAAAGTAATTAAATGTTGCATATAGCATTGTTGTAACACAGGCATTACATTTATTTAACTCAACCAAACAATTGAAAACTGTGACATATCAATGACATTTCGAACATCAATCGTCCGTTTAGTAGCAAATGTATGAACTCGCACTAAACACTAATCAATATGTAAACAGGCCTCAAGGCAAGTGCACACGCTCGTAAGGGCCTTATAAGATAAAAATGAATGATTGATTATCTCCGAAATGGAGTTAATTAGAATACCGGTGTCTTTGAGAAAGTTACTTAATTTAAGCTCAGGGATGCACACTCGAAAATAACGAAAATAAAAAAAAAACACGGTGTAGAGACAACCGTGTTGTGTGACCGTGTGCAATGCCGTATTATAATCAGTTGCTACGTTATTTTTATTTTTTTGATATTATTTATTATACTGATCATGCTGGCAATATCGTTGTCCAGAATTCATTTTTTTTTTATTTAATTGCATAATCTTTGCAATTTCAAGTTTTGTTTCATAAACGGTTCATTTACAATAGCGATGTACATAATATACATTAACAGTTTTCGTCTATAAAACCTAATAGATTTCCCCGGGGCATCGTCCCCAGGACTCTTGCTGCATATCCCCGTTGGATTGCCAGACTTACCCGCTGAGTGAAATATTCACCCGCACGAAACTCGCCAGACACCCAGACAAGTTTATGAGTAATATCTTTCTTTTAATGTTGTTTTTGTTTATTGACGTTCATAATATACTTATCATTAAAGATCGTAGATATACCAAAACCTCTCATTCCAGGTGTAGAAATGTATAAAAGCAAAACCCTTTTAAAGCAATTCTCAACATTTTCCATTAAAGCTCTAATGTTATCATAATTACTTGTCTTATCACCAAAACCCTGATACGTAAATTAAATCGATGATAACGCACTAAAATAGGGAGATATCGACTTTTACTTTATTGTCGAAGAGTTATCGTTAAAAACAACCGTGTTATGTGACCGTGCATGATGTCTTACTACATTATGTCCCCAAGTGTATATTTTTGGATTATATTCTTTATACTACTCATGATGGCAATATCTCTGGCGAGGATTAGTAAGTTTTTTTGTGCATCAGCATCTTAATTGTAGATAATAGACATGTCGTCATTAACAAACACTTCTCATATCTAACTGTTATTATTGATTCATTGAAACTCTAGGTCCATGAGTTCCCAGCGCGCACAAGTTTTTTGTAGAAATCGCAAAGCGTCTGGTTGACGAAATTGGTCACCGAAGAGCTGGCGGCTTCCTCGCACAACGTATCAATATTGCGATACAACGAGGAAATGCCTCAAGGGCCTATTTTGGAAATAAGCTAGTTAGTTATAGCTATCCTCTGTATATATCCATTATGTATAATGTTATTTTAAATAAAACCGTTTATTTGAATATAAAATGTTTGACGTTTGTGTTTGTTGTAGAGGGACAATATTTATCAAAGATTTACTAAGAAGTAGGTAAAGGGGGAATGTGTTTAAACTGATAATGCACAGCTTTGATTAAGTTCTACAATTATCGCAAAAAAGACTCTCTAAACTACTTATTTGACTTCAAAATGCTTGTGTTTTCTTTTAACTGTATAAGGAATAGGTACTATTTAATTCCCACATCGTCCCTGTCAAGTGTGTGTACTGCTTATGGCATTGGGAGGCGTAAAATGCCTTATTGACAAATAACTAATCAAGCATACTTTGCTGCTATAGCACAGTTTGAAAGTTACTTTTCTGTTCTTTATGCGAAAAGCGTCAACTTTTGGCACGCTGTGCTAAACGAAGTTATCGCTTTCTGACTCTGTCGTACAGAAAATAGTGTACACATCTCGGCCTCGGCTATTAAATGAGAAAGTCTCAAATCACTTGTAATTTCTTACTTTGGGTATGTAGGTACTATACTATTTTTCGTGTTCTGAAAGTGGCTCATTATTTATCTGTGAGGTGGATTGAATTGAAAGTGATAGAAATATTAGTAAAGAAAAAGTGGTAACTCTATACATCAGTTTTCTTACCATAATGAGAGTTCCGTAGGTCGTCACCGAGGTCCGTAGAAAAAAAAATCTTAAGATTGCTAATTACATTTTTGGCAACCGTATCGGTATCTAATGAGGCGGTACGATTTATCATTTTTCAAACACTCCGCTCTATGAACCTACGGCACCTTAAGTAATATATAAGCTTAGCACAGAATGTATGACGTGCTACGGACTGCGGCAAGCGCTACGGTCGGAGCTTACTATTAAATGATTAATAAGTCTTTGAGCTCCAATGGCGTCTAAAGATGTCCTATGCTATTGTTATTAAAATAACTACAATAATTGTTAGTGCGTATGAAGGAAAAATAAGAAACGCGAGCGGTGATTCACATCGTCGTAACTTTAATCAGGGCGCGAGTTATGAGAGTGAAGGGCAGGAGGAAACGTCTCGGGGTGGGCGTCAACCCAGTGCATTATTGTTACCTACCGAATCCTACGCCAAGTCAGACGACGCGTCGCGAGCGCGACGGTACGGAGCCACGCTGTTACGACCGTCGTCGTCCAAATCCAATGTTTAAATTGTATTTTGTTATTATTTGTGTTTTATCGTATATTTTTATATGTTTTGTAGTTCGCAGTGCCTTGGTAGTAATAAGCGTAAGCGGACCATCCCTCCTGTATGGAAACGTAGTCCCCATTTTTGGCATTATTCTTTACAATAAAAGTTAACGACTCTTGTACACACGTTTACTTATATCCCGTTTTTCTTATTTGAGCCTCAAGTACTGAAAAATGTATCCCGCTTGTACTGGTGCAGCATAAAATTTTTAACGCTTAACTTTGCGTTGTCTACAGAAAAGACACGAACGAGTTAAGTCATTGGTCATGGGTCAGGGGTCATAGGTATGGGTCGTAGGTATGTCTTC
Organism: Cydia pomonella; assembly: GCF_033807575.1. NCBI lineage: Eukaryota > Metazoa > Arthropoda > Insecta > Lepidoptera > Tortricidae > Cydia > Cydia pomonella. The sequence goes on along the minus strand of NC_084705.1, from coordinate 26,938,579 downwards.
CATTTTAAAATCTTTAAACAATAAGTAAGTTCTACATTTTTCCCCTTTGTTTTGGTGAGTGCTGTCTGTCAGCCATTGGAGCTCTATCGTTATCTTGTATTCATAAATATTTGTCTTATCGACAAAACGTGAATTAATTGGATGATAACCACCCAACAGAGGGACTCACCGACTTTAAGTTTATTATGGAAAAGCCAGCGTTTAAAGCAAGCGTGCATAATGATGTGGTATTATTTTATGTCACCGAGTGTATATTTTTGGATTTTAATCTTCATACTCATCTGTTTGGCAATATCACTGGCGAGGATGCGTAAGTTTATTTTGTGTTGCCTGAATATAATTGTAGGTTTTGACATCTTTGCAGACAATATGTATGAATATGTCATTAACAGTAGTGTTCCTAATTTCTAGACTAGACAATTTAATATTATAAACTATAAATAGTCAAAGGACTTATAAATAAATAAAAAAGTCGTCCTTCAAGTCACCGCCGATGTCGATGGGCAGTGTTCCCAGGAGGCTGGGTTGTAGCTATATTATCAATGATTCAACTAGTTCATTGACCCCAGTGACTGATAGAGATTCCATTGATACTTCTTTTGATTTATACCTACTTACCTGCTATAGTTCGTGATACATAATAATTATGTACATGTAAAAATTTTAAACATAAAATAAAACACAAACAATAACATATAGTCTTATTCAGCTTGCCAGAAAGGAGTCTAGTCGACAACTTCAAAATGGTGAAAAATAGATATGCTGCTCCTGATTAATGTCTAGAAAAATGTATTCTAAGCGTTTATTAGTAATTATATAAAAAATTAAAAAAATACTTATAATTATTAACAAAGATAATGAAATATTTATTCACGAAAATTAATTTAATGCTAATCTCCGATGCTTACAACAGGGTCTCTTCTTCTTCAACCTAACGTTTTCCCGGCCTAGCGCCAGGGTCCGCTTTCCTACGTAATTTTCTCCACTTTGCCCGGTCTTCGGCATCCTCGGGTGTGAGATTGTTCTCTTCCATGTCCGCTATCACGAGGTCCAGCCAGTGCTTCTTAGGCCTACCGCGGCCGCGTGATCTAGGGTCTTGGACAGTGAGGTCTGGGTGAGGTCAGTGGATCTATTTCCGACGTAGTCTACTGGTCTGCGGCTTATATGGCCATATCATCAGAGGCGAGTTTCCTGCAGCTTATTCACTACGTCACGGATTCTGAGGTTGCCACGGATGTGTTTGTTATGTATGCAATCTAATCGCGTAACGCCACACATCCATCTCAACATTTTCATCTCGGTGACGCGAAGCTGCTGGACATGTCTTCCGAGGACAGGCCAGGTGTCGCTACCATACAGTAGGACTGAGTGGATGATGCTCTTGTACACAAGGCCCTTTAGCTTCACCGGTATCCTGGAGTCGCAGAGGATACCGGTTAAATCTCGCCATTTTGCTCAAGCAGCACTTTTCGGGCTTGGACCACCAGATTCTTTCAACAGGATATCGTTAAAAATGAGATTGATTCTATTTATTTATTATTTCTTCTAGATATTCTTTGACCTTTTCAATTATATGATTTATAGAATATATTTAATACCTACTGATACGACTAAACCTATGATCATTCTTCGAAATGTCAATATGTCAATGATAAATCTGTTAAAAGATAACGGGCGGAATTTGTACACGTGAAAGTCGGGAAATCAATACACAAATATAATATTTAAAGCAACTATACGTAAGAATGTATTTTGCACAAGCGATTATTTTAAATACATTTAAATAAAAATATAAAGTTACAACAGTGTCTTTTGTACTTGCTTAAAATATTGACGGATTTCTGTGTCAAACATGAGACGAATAAAAATCAACAAATAAATAAGTGACTAAAAGTGAACAACTAAAAACTTGTGAATTGTTTTAAAGGGAAGCAATGACGAAGACGAAAGTTTAATTAAAAAAAGAATATCACAGTTTCAATGTCTGAAACAGTCGAGTATTTCTAAAAAGAGTAGAAACATACCGGAAGAAGTTATTTTATATTTAAAATGGCTCCTCTTTCTGATTTTGAAAAAGATTATTCAGACATGGTAACAATAGTAGACCAAGTGCCTGGACAAGATGTCATTGCACCGGAGCAATCTCTATCTTTAGCAGCTGTCATTTACTTGTCCGTATTTTTCACGTTACTGGTAATGTCTTTCATGATGATGTGTTTGAAGATATCCTCCCTTGGTAAAGTATTTTTATTGTTTTATTATAGTAAATAGTATGTACATTGCATTTATTGTTATGAATTTAGTTTTAAGTAGTTTCAATATTAAAACACGTTGACTTACCTGTATCGACATGTACTTACTTATTTGCGCGATGTTAGAGCGTTTTTATTCATATATAAATATCAGTACGGACATTATGGTCGTTCTTGTCTACGTGATAGCGTGATAAAACGGTCACCATCATCTTTCTGTCCCGCGGTGTTAAAAATTGACAGTTATTTTATCACGTAGATAAAACCATCCATACCACGCTTGCTCCACTACTTTGAAAAAATCTTATTTCTAACACTGTTATTCAAAGTTGAAACGCAGTAACTTTGTACACAGCCCAGAGAGATTTAACACTTTTTTTGATTGACAGAACAAGATAAGAGTTATTTTTTAAACAAGTGACCATATATTATTCTAGGATTCACGACTGCATCTGCATAGAATTAAATTGTATGTACAGTCAACCAATTAGAATCCTAGGCCACTATAGAACCTTTTCGCTTTAACTACTAGATACTTGACACGCATCACTCAATAAGCACTGTCGTAGAAGTCATTATGGCATGGTTCTATAGTGGCCTAGGAATCAAATTGGTTGACTGTACATGAAGTACTTGTACTACGTTTTGTATGCCCATTTCACTCGCTTGACCTGCTTAGGACGCCTTTTGGTATAAAATCACCTATACTATACGTTACTGCAGGTGCAGGTGACAAGGTACCTATCTGTAAAATTATACCCATTTTTTTGCGAATTTAGTAGGTAACAAAACGAATATCCCAAACACCCGAACCAAGTTTTCAACATACAAACATACATGTAGTAAAACAAAAGGAATATTTTCGAAGGATGATAGTTTAAACTAAATGTTTGATAACTATTATCTTATATCGCACTAACATGAGAAACAATTCGCCTTTCATATCTTTAATCTTGTCCTGTCAAAGATAATTTTGTAACCAGATAATTTAAGTTAATAATGTGCACGGGAAAAAGAAATCTGATTCCATATAATGTATATACCAAGAATGATCAAAGTTCTATCACGCAGTTGATGAAAACGATCAAAACGTACTAGTACTATCTCAATATTTAAAATAAAATTCACTTTCATAATACATTCACTGATTCGTGTCGAAGGTGTACGTAAAATGTCAAGTATACATAGTACTTATTTAAGTAGCAACAAAATGTTGCGAATAAAATGGGTTATGTAGTCAACATTATATGTATATAGAATACAATGAAGAAAAAATAGTGTACGCTAGTCGATTGATAATTATCTTTGTATTGTTTAAAACAATAAACAATACATAAGTTAAAAGTGAAGCAAATATTTTGTAGTAACAGTGAATAATTACAGAGGAACATATTCAGTACAATGGCTCCTCGAATAGATATTGATGAATTTCCAGACCTAGATGCTGTAGATGGTAATAGAAATGCATCTAATTTTACTCTTAATGCTATCATATTTTGGTCTGTGACTTTCATAGTAATGGCAATGGTTATTGTAGGAATCCTGATTATGCGCATTAAAGGTAATATTTTATTATTCTTATTTTATCTTGTTTGTCATTTGGGTGTGGCATCGAAAATAATAATTATGTAAGGCTGTAAGGCTGTATATTTAGTAATCCGAGATTTTATTCATTGTTTGTATATTAAAAGTAAAAAAAAAAGTTACTCAATAATATAGTAGAATATTTTAAGCATGAAATAATACTGAGCTAAAATGAATAAAACTAAAATCGTGATAAGACTGTGATATGTAACAGCATATTTCAAAATTTGTCGCAGACAATGGAGAATACCAAGATGTCAATTCGTCAAACTGATCAGATATGATATCATCCAAAATCCCCTGTAGATATCTCATTATCTCAAAGCTTGTTGTAAAAGTGACATGTTCCAGTGTTTTAAGTAAAAATGTGAAAAATATAATATTTTCAACTTCTAGTAACTGCGTTAGAGAAAATAAAAATTTGTTTAACATTCCAATAATTTGTTAATTCAAATGATTGAGAGTGGTTTTTCTTTGGACAACTCACCCGTTTTTGAAAAAACGGTCCGAGTTATTAAGTCCAAACTTGTTAAACATTAATCCAAAATGGCGCCCATGTTCGGTCACCCGAACTTCATCTGGTCGGAGGAGAATTTGAGAGAAGATTCTGAGGAGTTAATTGAGGCTGAACACGCAGTAGATAGTCCAGGGATTCAAGACATGGCATTCGGGTATATGATAATACTGGTGGGGATGCTGTTGTTGTGGCTGCTCGTGTACTTCTGTATGAGGATGATTTCGTTAAGTAATGTTATTTTATGAATCATTTTTTCATTTTTTTCATATTAGTTTATAACTTTTTTGTTGCACCGTCATGGCATTTAACCATGAAATTTTTATTGGCTCATTTTTTTGTTTTTCTTGGACAGATTTGAGTCGAGGCATGGCAATCGCGTTTTTTAATGAAAGCATTAATTTTTGGTCTGTGACACTGTTTATATTAAATTAAAATTTAAGACGTTTTTTTTATGGTTGTGTACCTTTTCTTCTATATGATTCTTAATGTATCATATGTCTAGAAAAATAATTAATAACTTTTTATTTGTCGATTAGCAGAAAAAAGTAAGTAAGTAAAGTACAATATTATCGCATCAAAAACATAATTATGAAATGAGATTCAAGTTCAATATTAAGAATGTGCGTCGTTGTTAACTTCACTGGCAAAAGAGTTAACATATAGCTGCTAAGTTCTAGTTTATTGGGATGTAATTAAAGTTCAGGATTTGAGACATCAGAGTCAACAACGACGCAATCATTTCATATTTGTTTTTGTTGGGATATCATTACTTCTTTTACAGAAATTATTAGTATTCATCATAGTTGATTTCGAAACTAAAATGTATTTCTGCTAAGTATTACAAATTCGATATGAGCTTAGTGGGTAAGTAAATAAAAACTGTTTTTTGAAATATATTACAAATCGTAATAAAATCACTGTTTAAAGAAACATAAAGATGTTAGGTTCGTTACCACACAATTTTCCAGCTGGATGCCAAATTTCAACTTGCTAGGTTATCTGGAAGTGGGTTAGGTTTTTTATGTTAGGTCAGTCAGTCGATGAGAATAATCCCGCTTATTAGATGTTTGCATCTCAATAATCGGTAGAGCCTTCTCATCCTCATCTTCTTTCGAACTTGGCTTGACACACTCCCGCGTGTCGACATTATTTTTTCTATTATTTAAGTACCTATTATATTTTATTGTGTTTTAACATATTATTGCTGAGTAAAATTGAATGATAATGATAAAAAGATATCGATAAATTGATATCAAAGCATTCTCCGTGACGGATTAGATAAAATCTAAGGTGGATACTTGCAATCTACGCTCAAAATATATTGTTGTCGAAAACGAAACTTTGAACTGGTACAGTTTTAATCCTATTCGATATGTGCGCTGCTAAAATACGGTTCGGTTTTCTTCTCCATTTGCGTTACGCATATATTCGCTTTAGAGTAATTTAAATGCAAGTATAAATAACCACTGTGATATTAAAAATATTTTTTACATCACCCATTCGGAAAAGGGTTTTCCTCCTTGCTAGAGATCAAAGTGGTATATATCTGTTAGAGAACACAATTTTTTTTAGCTTAAATAATATATATTTTGAAACATAACAATTTCCTCTTAGATGATGTGAAAATCAGATGTCACGTGGTATCAAAATGATTTCCACTTCGGGCGTTAACACTTTAATCCCTCACTAGGCTCAAGATAGAATCCTTCGATTCGTTCAAAATTCAATATACGCCCTCGCCGCAAATATGTCATTTTGCTTCTTTGTGACACTATCTGCTAGTATTGCAGCCATACCTATTCTAAAACGTAAATTTGCCACAGTTCGCGTATGGCCGATTTTAATTTTGTCGTAGTCATCGTAGATTTACTTTAGCTCCTATTTACCCACCCATAAATCTACCCACTAGGAAGATAAAACAAGTACCTTAAGTGCATAAGGACAAACAATTTTTAAACGTATGACAATCTTTATAGACCTGATGATAATAAGCACCAACTGTATTATATTATTATACTCTATAATTAAGACATAAAATTGAGAATAGCTTACTTTCAGCACCTGTAATCGATATTTATTACTTATAATTGGATAATTCTTAAGACCCTTAATCCCCTACGATAAATAACCCCCTACTAGAAGCAATCAATAATCTTTTTAAGATTATTCCCTTTTTAATGTTTGATTGAACAAACGTGTGTATTGTTATATTAACTTATACTATATAATACCGTTGAAAATGTGTGTGTTAATTATTTGACGTGCTGTTATTCGTTTTTTGTTAATAACGTTATTTATCATTTATATAATGAACGTGGAAGAAGCACCGGCAAACCTTAGATTTAACTATTATGAAAATGCAAATACTCGTAGTAATCTGCACGAATTTTCGATTTATTTAATTTTAGCAGTGTTAATGATTTTGCTTGTTGTATTACTGGCAATTATAACTCGAGTCATACAAATAGGTAACTAACATATACTTTAAATATTTAGTAATATGATTTAATTTCTAAAAAACATGAATTATAATGTAATTGTAGTATTTCATAATAAGAATTAAAATACTATATTTTTATGACGAGCCACTGATCTCTTAATTTACGCGGGATCGTGAAATAAAAGGATAAAAGTAGATAAGAGTATACAATTTATTTTTCACCACATTAACTGGTAAAGGCCATCTTGAATGTTCAAAAACGAATGAGAAAGTTGCATTTTATGCACATGTGGAGCAAAGTAATCAGGTGCAAATTTTGAGTTGTTTCCCTAAGTTCGCTGGTAGAATTGACTTTTAAATAGGATTTGATTTGGTTTGATTTTTTTGGTATTTCGCAGGTAAGTATTTTCCTCGAGTTGGTGCGGTGAAATTTTTTGTGTTTCACTCGAAGGCAAAGTTTGTTTAACCCTCGTGCCTTAACTATTAGCATAAGCGGTTAAACAACAACTTTGCCCCCTTGTAAATCAAATAACTGTTGTTCTTTTTCGAGGTCATAGAATTGACAGATTCTATTGTTTCTTTTATATGTAGGCTGTAGACTACTTCCTCAAAATACCTCCTTATTCGCTGGAACTATCATCTGCAAAGATGCTGTAGCCAATGATGATGATGATACTAACTATAATATATGGATATACCATGAAACATATCAGCAACGAAATAGACAGGAAATGAATAACAACAAAATAAATTATATAATAATTTTGCCACTTATCTATAAACGAATGATCAATCCTAAACCAGGGTCCCTTTGGTAAAAAAATATCGCATAAATAGTAAATAAATATTTGATTGGTGGTACATATTTTGTTTTTTTCTTTCCAGGGCAGAAAACGCGCACGCCACCGCAGAGGAGGATGTACGTGGGCTCCCGAGTCCGACAGTCATTGTCTCAAACCGAGCCCACTATCTACGTCAGCCCCAACAATTTGCCGCCCCCGCCCAAATATGGTAAACACTTACCTTAACTTCTCTTGTAATAATTAAGAAATAACAATATAATCTTGCAAGTTAATTTTAACTAGCTTTAAATAGCCGTATTGATTTGAAACTTTACAAGTACGCATAATATAAATGTGGAGACAATGATTACGCTGATCTGATGATGCAGCCAGAAGATGGATAATGGAACTCTTTCGGTGGATACTAGTAGACCTTTCAGGGGCCATTTCTCGAACGGTATTAGTCTAATATTATTAGTGTGTTGCCATGGTAACCCATACGACGTGGCAGTTCATAGACTAATCATATTAGTCTAATACCGTTCGAGAAATGTGGCCCAAATTGGGCTCATATAATTCGTTTTGACGAGTCCAATTCGTTGGGAGAATTAAGCAAAGTTTGCTATAAATAAGTGTATTTTTAGAAATGATTTTATTGATGCCTGGCCTTTGTTGGAGTGTTTGCTTTTAGCAATAAAACCCTTCAGGCTCCCTCGCTTGGAGTTCTAACTATTTGGGTAGATGCCCCATGATGGATGGTGTAAGTAAAGGTATAGATTAGAGTGTATGAACCCTAGCAACCCTTCATCTTACAACACTTCTGGAAAGACAATGACCTACTACCAAAACTAACTTTATCTTTTCTCAATTCCAGAATGCCTAGCGCCACCCAGCTACGAAGAAGTAGTGGGCATCCACTACCCTCAGTACCAGAACCAGCCCATCACCCAGCCCATAACTGCCGCCATGGCGCAAAACACCCTGTCGTCACAGAACGCCACCGACGCGCCGCCCGCGCCGCCCGCTCCGACGGTCATCACCGTCACGTCAGAGCGGACGCCAGTGCATGTGCAGGTCGCTGCGTCGTCGTGATTTCGTTAACGCGTTATTTTAGTAATAACGTTATTTGCCAATAACGATTTTAGAAATCGCGTTGTTTTATGGTATAAAAGAGTTAACGTTATCATTTTATTATCTAACGCTGTGTTTGGAATACTTTAATGTAATTTCTAAATGCAACTTAAAGCAGTGTTGTAATTGTCAATTTTGTTTCTTTTTCACGTATCTTTGAATGAACTCCTCTTCTATAATCAATTGTTTTGTTGAAATGACAAATAAAAAGTGCAATATTAGTATTAATTCCACGAACTCAAACACATTCCATATACCATCGAGTAATTATTACCTATTAACTAAAATGTATATATTCGAATAAAATTTTTAATCGATTCAATAACGAAATCAGTATATTTAACTTTGTGTAGAAAGTTAAATTTAAACTGTAATATTTTTTTAAATGATTTGAAATTTACACGCTTTCATTACACAAACATTCCTTGAACATCGTGCAGTATTATGTTATATTTTGACCACCTATTTACTGCTGGACAGTAAAGTAAATGCACATAGTAATTAACATGAGCATGAGATTTTCATAGTCGATACATTGTGATACTAGTGTACCAAAGTTAAAGTTATTCTAAATCAAAAGATCAAGCCATAGATATAACCAAGCGCGACAGAATACTTCTAAATAAATCTACGAGTATGCATTATACTTCCAAATTAATTCATATATATACTGTGTTTGTGTGTGTGTGTGTGTGTGTGTATTATATTGTGTTTTACACGAAGTCAACTTTGACAAGTGACAGTACCAACACTTGTTGTCGCCTTTTTAGCTTACAGCTAAACAAGATTTGATCTAAAAATATATTTGCCATTATTATTGGACAAGAGGACAACACAACTAGCAAAACCAGCTAAAAATTGAATTAGGCCGGCGCCCCACTGCAGCGCACGCTATGTACACGACCCACGTTCCTATACAAAATTTCGTGGGCTTGCCCACGGTTTGTATTAAAACGTGGGCCGTGGATGTAGCGTGCGCAGCAGTGGGGCGCCGGCCTTAGTCCCTGTAGAATCGCGGGGTTTCCTGGTAAATGTACGGCAAATAATATTACCTATATATCTTGTTAAGAAACAAGACAACATTGCAAATAGCGGGAACACTGACTTTATTATTAAAAAAATGTTTTTAACATGAGATTTAGTTCTCATGTCAAAAATATTTTGTTTGCTTTCCCTGTTCTCTGCCAAAAAATGCGGACTGTAAATATTATTTCATATAAATTTATTAGTACCTACCTATGTGTACTAATTATTATGTATAAGTAGAGATGTAAATGTTTAGGTTAAGATTTTTATGTACATACATAGACTGTGGGTGAAACTTGACAAAAAAACCATATTTATAAACTTTAATAAAATGTTGTTACTATATGACGTGGTTTTATTTGATTGTGTTATGTTATATAAGTTTCATACGTTTATGAAACTACACATAAAGTTATGACATTATGTGTAGTTACATAAACATGAAGAGGTAGGTTTTGATGCAAATACTCAAAGGGATTACTTAAAGTCATAATGATAAAAGAAATCAACGTGTTCGATCCAAATAATATCACGACGCTCTTATGCCAGAGGAACAAGTTCTTAAATGAAATAAGTACTAGTGGCTCTGTCAGTGTAGTCCTTGCGAACCCTCATGATCAAAACTCCGAAATTTTCAAAAAAAAATGCGGAAACTGCATTGATATAAACATTTTATGTATATTCTTATCGAACTGTTTACCAAATTTCACGAGAATCATTATAAAAATACGACGTGACGTAGACGTCGTGAATCCGCTCTTAGCCTGCAAAACGGTATAAAAACAACTTAATAGTATGGTTATTTTTTTTTATAGTGCTATTTAAATCAGTAGTTAATTGCAGAGGAGAACATCAGGACATTACGAAAGCATTTTCGCTCAATCTGAGACGGAAACCTTCGCTAACGCTCGGTCGATTAAATACATAATGTTACTTACTTGCTTATAACTTGTAATACAGTTAGAATTTTCTAACTCTTTTTGTTTAAAAGGTTTTAGGTCGCAGGGAAGGCTAAAAATAGAAGTACATGAATCATGTTATCATTTAGGTAATTATATGACTGATGGGGATGGAAGGACTCAGTCTTGTGTGAATATGGTGAAGAGGCCCAAACCATGGAACACATTGTCCAGCGCTGCCCTTCTCATTCATACTCTGGACCACCGGAAGACCTGCTACATCTCACAACCCATGCAGCTGCATGGCTGAATACACTGAAGATTGACATCTGAGTCATCTGACTTTATAATAGGGTTGTTTCCATCTACAAATCTTAGGGCAGAATTGTATCCCAATAAATTCATTTGGATTATAAGAACATGTTAAATTACTTTTAGGGGACTTGTAATGACCATATTTTTGTAAATATTGAATTTAAAATATCTTTTGGCACACGTCACGTGACCAAACTCGAAACGTTTTTGAAGATTCTGATGACGTCACAACTCTCGGATTGACACTGTTGACAGTTGGCACACGTCACGTGACCAAACTCGAAACGTTTTTGAAGATTCTGATGACGTCACAACTCTCGGATTGACACTGTTGACAGTTAGGCGATAAACAACAAATGACAAATGTCAGTTGACACTTCGTATCTTCTACGTGTGTATGTAGTTATGTGTCAAACCGTAAACTGTGACGTCACACAATTTTCAAATAGCGTTTTGGGCGCGAATGCATCTGTAAAATATATTTTGTTAATTTAACATATTTAAAAAGCCGTTTTTAGTATAAAAATAATATAAAATAAAGATAATTCAGCCTATATACGTCCCACTGCTGGGCACAGGCCTCCTCTCATGCGCGAGAGGGCTCGGGCTATAGTCCCCACGCTAGCCCAATCCGCATTGGGCACTTCACATACACCTTTGAATTTCTTCGCAGATGTATGCAGGTTTCCTCACGATGTTTTCCCTCACCGAAAAGCTAGTGGTAAATATCAAATGATATTTCGTACATAAGTTAGTATAAAAGTTTAATTTTAGGGCAACTTTTAGTTAATATAGAACGCAATACAAGCGTTTTTCAAAAATTGGTAACAACCCTATTATGTATGTTATTGTAAAATTTAATTGATTGCCTATATTTTATCCACTTGTGCCTAACGACAATTTTTGCTTGCGCTGTGGATCTGATGGTATACTTTATTAATTACGAAACAAAATAAATTTAATTAAATGATTAATGAATGTGATATTGTTATTAAATACTGATACTCAAACCCTGACCATGTCTTCCGGAACACCTACTTGCTTTGTTTACTTGAAACAATTTCTGTGGCCTGAGTCAGCGGAATGTCTTGGCTGAATGCCACAAGGGCTTGGCCTCACATAAATAAAGTAAGTATTTATAAGGATTCGTCATCCTTACCAGAATACATTGAACTTTATCAGGGACATTAACTTTGGAACATATTTATTTAAACACGAATGATTAAAGGCTTAGTGCGGAAAAGTAAACATTATTGCAGAGGTCGGGAAAAAAAGGCTTGCCGATGCCGGCCGCATAGGTAGGTATAGACGGCTGAGCGTAGCGAAAAAGTTTAGGGATCCGAGCAAGTCCTTTTCAATGAAAAAAAGGAAAAATATTAACAAACCATATAGTTATGCAAGCCATTTCCGTCAGTTTAAAAAAACGACAAATTTAAGAGAATCAGTCTGTCTTATGTTAGTACCAGCACCCAAAAGAAGGGGATGAGTATGGTTTTCCTTTTTCCTATTTACTGGTCAATTGGGTTTGGCAGACTATTAAATCAGTATTGCTTGCTAGAACAACGCACTTTTTATTGAGATTATGTCTTGTTATTTCGTTACTTTGGAGTGCCTGATCAAAAGTAAATAGCAAATCCGTGACAGCTTTAATATTTTCCTAAAATAAGTAAAATACTTTTTTTAAGTATGTATCAGATGCGCGTCACGTGGCTTTACAATAATTAATATCTGAACGGATAATTTTAATACTTAATCGCCAATTTACTGAGCAAAAACATTTCATACTTGGGCAAAACGTAGGTTACACAGCGTTGCTTACCAAGACATCTTACGGTTGCTACAGTAGAAAGTGCTTCTTGTTTAGTAAATATATACAATTTTCAAAATTACCCCGTATTCAAAGTTACTCCAAGTCCAATGCACCTTTCACAATGAGAAAGTTGCATTACCGGAGTGGTCGCTGTCGTTTAATACGGATTCAAGGAAAATAACATTTGTAAGCAACTGAGTCTGACGTCTGATGGGAAGTGTCAGTGATAAAGTGTTGCACTGCCGCTATAGTTTCCAAAATTCCTATAAAAATGATGACGTACGAGCCCCAATGCAGCGGAGTTCGTCATATTTAATAGTATTTACACATGTACGAAGAACTAAGGACTCGGTAATAGGACCCACAATAGTAATGTTTATTCTACTTTATTTTGATAGTATAATAACAGTTGCAACTCGAATCAATTGTCGGTACATTGGCAGAGCTGTGTTGCTTTCCCTAGTAATAAATAGTCCTTTCTACCTATTAAATAGAAAAAAAAAACCTACCCGACATAATTTGAAAAAGGCAAATCGTTTTTATTTTGCTTCGTAGTTATAATCGGTATTTCTCGTACCTATTTAAATTTAGTTATTGTAGAATATTTCCTATTAAAATTAAACTATTTAATATTAGTCTTCGTTTTTTAGTTAAAATAATATTTTTGTACAAATGGGATAACCTGAAAATGCTCTGACTAGATGGGAACATATCATTAGGTGGCGATTTGTCCGCTCACATTACCGCTACCGACTTAGAGCGAGTTTCGATCGATTGAACATTTTATGAGCTAGTACAGTCAGCATCAATAGTATTGGATGAAACAACGCAAGAAAAGAATTTGCCATCCCGGAATACTTTTCCAAATAGAAATAAGAGTTGTACCGAAAAATTTAGTTTTCAATCTCTAATGAAAAAAACTGATGCGATTGAGTACAAACTAAGGTTTTTAGAATAACTAAAAAAAGCGACTTTTATTTTATATAATTGACAGTTTTTTTTATAGGAGTGAATGATAGGCAGCTTCTTCCTAGCACATTCAGTGGCAGCTTTTTACGGACCCATATTTCATATTTGCCTGCATCAGCCCATCACCTGCTGGAATGTTAATGTTTTTGACTGTTATTTTGAATACACTTTTGATTTGAGAAAATATTAATAAACTCAAACTTGATCGGCTAGTTTCGATGCTGACTGTACAAATAGCATAAACATTTTTTCTGAAGACTACCTGCTGTGACCCTGTCAAGCAAAGGCATCCGAACCGCGCGTCTTATACACCTTAATGATCGATTTACCCAAGCATGGATTTAATGTAAGGGCATAATTACCGCTCTGTAACATAATTTATAGCTATGTAATTGACAAGCCAACCGGCTAGTTTATAAAGAACATAGTATTTAGTGAGCCAGGCGCTTAAGACATTAATATTAGATACATTTACTTACTTACGTGCAGTGTGCAGTACCTACCTAATTACCTATACTCTGTATCTTTAGGTATTTAAATAAAAGTAAATAAACAATTTGTACATTTTCGGGTAGGTGTTAGTATTTTCGGGGAGGTGGGTAGGTTCGGGGTTATTGGTTAACCAACCAAATACAAAACTGCCTGGATCTGTCACTGAATGACCTAACTTTAACCTACATTATTTGATCATGTAATGTTTTCATCTACCCTCAGTTGACTTAAGGAGCTATTTGTGGGTATATTTTCTTTACTTTTAATTAAATACCTAAAGATATAGAGTATAATTTGCTTCCCAATCCAGTTACCGCCAACATATAACGCTGTGCGATCTGCTTCTTCAAATTTGCAACTAACTACTAACTAACTATTTTATACTAATTTAATATTTTTCTCTATTCTAGTCCTAAAGCAAACACTTTTTAAATATTTAAACGTTACAGCCCGCGTAGCCAACGTGCCAATCGTTAACGCTCCGTAGCGAACGAAACGCAATTGTCACTGTCGCACTAATATGGAAGAGTGATAGAGAGGGATTACTACTCTACGCTACGGAGCGTTAGCGATTGGCATGTTGGCTACGTGGGAGGTATATACGTAACGTAACGACTAGTAGAAATGCATCACGTCTCACGACGTAAGAGTCCCTTTTCCCTAAAAACAAGGATATATTTTCCTCGACTACTTACGTCTTTGCTTTACACCTCTTAAGTGCTACTTGCACCATCCCACTAAGGGCCAACACACATACCCACGATACGACGTAGTCTCACGTTGCGGCGTCGTGCAACGGCACGATGTCGTATCGTGGATATGTGTGTTGGCCCTTACCCGGGGTTAACCGGTTAAACCTGGAGTTACCATAGTTACCAGTAAGTACAATTTGACACTGGGTTAACGGCTTAACCGGCAACCGGGTTAGTGGGAAAGGGTCAGTTGCATCAAACCGTATGTCAACGTTAAAGCGTTCGCTAAATATTTTTGAATGGGAAGTTTCATAGTTCACTGTTGACGGGCGTTGATCGGTCCGTCAATTTTGGTTGGTGCAACTGGCTCTAAGTCTGTTATAACCAGCCGCAAGCTGGGTTTTTTTATACTGGTTTACTTCAATTCAAAAGCTTGGTAAGCGTAGGGCCATTCTACTTCATATAAGACGTAAACTTTGCAAATAATTGCTCATGCCTATACGCTAAGTATTATTTTTCATCTAAAAAAGATGTCGACCGCTGGATATAGGCCTCCTCAAGGATCTTAATTATGACAGACGTGTGCTATAGGTACCTTATTGGGGTCTTCTTTTGTTGCGTCCTCCGATTTGCGGTCTCCAGTATCGCCACTCATGCAGTGCCTTTTGCCTTGTGCCCGAACGGTGGTCGATTTTATGAGTAGACTGCATACATATACCTATTGAAGCTCCATACTCGATTTGCATTTAACATGAAAACTTAACCTGCCAATGAGTCTGCCAACTTTTAGAGTTTTTTTACCATTTCAGTTCCTAAATTCAGTTTTGAATCCGAATTCCTAAGTATTGCTGAGGAAAACAGAATAGCCCGCCTAATAACAACTCTGCAAATAGATTAGATACTTATCTGTATTAGGAATCTTGCTAATACGCTCAGCGGGCATTTACGTTCAGGTATTTCAAAATATAAAAGTACATAAAGGTTATTCGCAGATGACGTTTTAAATACGTCTGGAAACTGCGGAACTTCTTCAGAAATGTATGTTAAAATCAAACACAAAGCTAGCAAAGTCAAAATTTAATTTCCGTACCATTTCTTATCTTTCCACAGTGACAATCAATATGAAAGTCGCTAGGGTACCATTCCCACTGTAACAAGGTACGAAATGGTATTGAAATTAAATTCCTTGTACAGTCAAGGTATTAAATATCGATACGAACAAATTGCCAAAAATATGTATACGCGACCTTATTGCCCATACATATATTAAGGTACTGTGTACATATTTTTGTCACTTTGTTCGTATCGATATTTAATTCTTTGACTGTACGGACAAGCGGGAGTACTGAAGGTTTCATCTCTGCAGTTTGCAATGTCTCTTTTAGTAACAGCATTGACCTTTTGTTTTTTAAGCTGCACTCTGTATACATTGGTCATAATTATACTTGCTTATTGTATTTGGGTCAAAGAACTATTGCTTGCTATTCTGCCCCGTCAGCCAGGCGACAATATTAGCACAATTTGTTAGAAGAACTCTTGTCCCGCATTATATTATCTTAGATCCATTGTGGAAAGGGCTTATAATATAACTGCCACAAATAATATAAATGCTCTAACGGCCACTTGCACCAATCACTAACCCGGGGTTAACCGGTTAAACCTGGAGTTACAGTACAATTCACACTGGGTTAACGGTTTAACCGGTTAAGCCCGGGTTAGTGGGATGGTGCAAGTGGCCCTAAGTGACTCAGATGATTATAACCATGGCAAGGATTGACAAGAAAAATGATTATTGTTTTAACTTAAATTTTTAAGAAAATAAAATATTGGAGCACACTTTAAGAGAATGGACACTAGTTTACCACTAGATAGGTAAGTAAAATAAAAATAAATATGTGACAATCTTACACAAATCGACCCAGTCCCGGAATGAACTCAATAAGGTTTGTGTGGGTACAGTCACGTCTGAAAACATCGACACGATCGAAGTGCCAAAAAAAGTATACACGACCTTATGGCCCATATATTAGAGTAGTGTATACATATATTTGGCACTTTGTCCTTATAGATATTTTCAGACGTGACCGTACCAGACGAAGATATGTAAATAATATACAGATATATACAAATAAATAACTACATAGAAAACATTCACAACTCACTAACAAATATCTGTGGGTTAATACACAAATTAAAACCCTTACCAGGATTTTAATTCGTACTTCGTAGACAGGTGATGAATAGAATAAGGCATTCATTTGTGGAAATCCATACTAATTAAAACAAAAAATATTACTTTGCAAATCCGCGAAAACATAACGTGCTAGTCAATCAGTGCTAACCCGTTATACTTCCTTGCGTATTTTTACATGCAATGAATGTAAACACCCTCCCACCGCAAAAATTTTATATTTATTTGTGTATTTATTTTTGCGGTGGGAGGTTGCATGTAAAAATACGCAAGTAATTAAGTTAGCACTGATTGACTAGCATGTTATTTCCTTGCGGATTAGCAAATGTATTTTTTTTTGTTTTAAATCGTAGACAGGGTCACTACCAACTAGGTTAGTTGGCCGTTAATTACTAGAATACCTTTATGAGAATTATAAATGAATAAAAGACCATTTAAAAGTGTCATGACACTGCCTTTGATATCTTATTAAATATATTTACACATTAACCTCGTATCCCTTAATTACTACTATTTTCCTACCTGACAGACAGGTAAGTAATAAAGACAGTCAATTACAATAATAAGTCACGTTTAAGCTAAGCAAAAATAATTCTGTAGATTGACCCTATCTCTATTGCACGCGCATAACTATATTATATTGCTCTCCCGCTCGCAGTGTCATTGACCGCCGGCATCATCAAAATTCTTCG
The DNA here is from genome assembly GCF_033807575.1 of Cydia pomonella. Taxonomy (NCBI): domain Eukaryota; kingdom Metazoa; phylum Arthropoda; class Insecta; order Lepidoptera; family Tortricidae; genus Cydia; species Cydia pomonella. The sequence continues at coordinate 26,920,787 of NC_084705.1, read as the reverse complement.
TGCTTAGCGTCCGTAGTTTAGTAGAATATCTGAAATATAAATCGTAAAGCTGTTTGTTATGATGATCTTGTTTTTTTGTACATTCTCTAATTTCTTCCCAGTCCTATATGAAAGTTTAGCTAGATCCTTAATACCAAACACCGAAACCCATTACGAGAAACTTAAAAGTAATGGTTGAGGTGTAAAGCAAGCAAGCATCGATCGTCTATCAATTAACAAGTTCTTTGACACAATGTACGACAAGGGTGAACGCAACTTAACCTCTTGCATCCCGCCGTTCTAATACTAGTACGAATCATCTCCAATGAAATTTGAATATTTATTAAATTACATAGAGTCGCTTTTCTTTTGTTTCGTTTGATCTTAAAACTATACAAATTCAATTCTATCTTCTAATGCGTAGGTTAGGTTGTATACGTAGTTTGATTCAAAATTGACTGCCAAGTTTTCTTGTATGGTTAACACGTTCACAGTCCCCATACTATATGTATGCATTTCCTCGTGCGTCCAAGCAAATTACTTCAATCACACGTCCGCGCTCCACATATGGGTCACTGAGAATAAAACAAGCACGCACTCGAATTAGCACGATAACTTTCTGTATGCTGTTGTCTAACTAGCCAAAATATTATTATATAAGAATTATTCCTACATTATCATGTAGTATGAAGTCATACTCAGTGCGTACTTGGTCGTATCTTCGTGACCGATATGTGGGGCACGGACGTATGGAGATAGTTCAGCGTGACTCATATACGGGGCACTGGACTGTGAACGTGTTAAAATAAGAAAACTTTTTGTTTAACTTTATTATCCTTATATCTCTACTACCCGCAATCCTTGAACGCATGCATTACGATAGCTAAACCTGTGTCGCCATCTATTCAACCACGCCTGCCAATTACATATTATAATCAGATGTTCTATCACGTGTATCACCATTTTAATATTTAATTCAATAATTTTTCACTACAACCCTAAAGTATTAAGGATAGAGTTTTAAATTAAACGAGTTTTTGTTCGAAATTTAGACGGAATAAGTTGGTTTTCTCATGCATGGGTCTAATAGAATATGTGTGCTTGTTTAATAGAGTTACGATCGCCTTACAGCTGTTTATGTGTTTATGTATTTAGATCAACAATTTAATTACGAGTTAGAAGGGTATATAGCGCGGGTAATGTTCGATATAATTACACATTGCACAATGAGATGCAATTTAAAACTCCATTCGTCTGGCCCTTTATCAATGTCCATAAAGATATATAATATAACAAACTACTACAAAATATAAAGGAAGAAAAAAAAGAACATCCATTTCTACGAAAATTAAAAGAAACCCTAATAAACAAAAGCTGTCCACGAATATTTAAATGATAAGTTTTAAGATGTAATAAGATTAAGATAACGATTATATTTGTATTAGGAATAAGTTAGTTTAAGTAATATTGCTACGCCCTTGCAGGGCTCATGCTTGAAACAACTCATTTGTTATTTAATACCTATTTGTACAACATGAATGCAAAATAACTTACTTACTCGTATAGTGCTTCTTCTCGCATGGTTACTCTAAACTATTAGTACTACAACAATCGAGGTACTTGCAGGTACTCTGACCTAACCAATTCATTACGATGCGTCCTCTTTGACGGCCTCAACCCAAGTGAACAAGCCTGTCCAACATTTTCCGTGTCCCCACCACTTGCTAAAACTACCGTATTAATCGGGGTAACATAATAATTTTGTCACGATATAATTATTATTTAACTGCTACCTTAAATGTAAACATAAATAAATCATGACACTCGATAACTTTATTCCTATATTAGTACTAAATGTAAGCAATGTTACCATTTATTTACATCGGTAGCGCGAAATCAAGTGACCCACCCGGAAACAAAAAAAAAAACAAAAAAAGTAAGAAAACAAATTTTGAAATATATAGCCAATAACTTGTCAGTAAAATTCCACAGTAATAAAACAGTAAAAATCAATTGCGAATAGAAGAAATCTTAACAAATGCAAATATTGTACTTTTTATTAGGCATTATATTTTATCGTTTCATGTATTTCTTCTGTCAGATCAAAGAACTTGGTTTGTTTTGATATCGCGAGCGATCGAATGTTTGTCTGTTTGAATTTGGGAATTGCGTCATTTTCAGAGAAATTGAATAAATAAATCTAATATCTGATCATTACTTATCTATGTTTGCGCTTCTTATATGTAACCTAATTTATGGAATACTTATGCAAAATTTTATTTTTATATAAGATGAGCCAACTACTTTTCGCCATTTCAAAACAATACTTACCAATGTTGATATGGTCAGATTATATACTTACCTCTTACCTCCGAAATATTTTTTAAGACTTGTGAGCTGCGTTTAGCCTTACATTAAAATGAAAACCGTCTTCAAAAAGTATGAAATAAAAGCCCTCTTCAGCAACGTAAGCAAAACAACGACTGTAATCACTTTTCTTTCAATTACTCTGTAAAAAGGTAAGCATTTGACCACAATCTCACCTACCGGCCTAGCCAAGGTGACAATCGCTATCGCTACGACAACGAAAAGCTTCGTGTCTCTCTATCACTCTTCCATATTAGTGCGACAGTGACAGTTGCAATCGCTACAGAGCGTAAACAATTAGCATGTTAGCTATGCGGCCTGATAGTAAGTGACGATGAGATTGAGGATCGAGCATGCTTATCTGGTGTTTTATCTGTCTCGGCTTCAACAGTTATTTATTTTACGAGGGGTTTACACTCCTCATGCTAATAATGATGCCCGAGCTAACGAAATATTCCAAAAGATTCCGTTCGTTGCGAGGGTTTCAAAGCGCGAGGGTTAAACTACCGAGTGAAACCCTTATTTTTCACCACAGCAACGCAAATCCAAATTAATACTATTACTTAAATATGTATCATTTAAAATCGTCACTTTGCGCACCAACGAATTGGCTCACTTCGTAGTGCCCGTAAGGCCCGTCTTTACGAAGTAAAAGGATATAAGTCAATTGAAACAACTTCAAATTTGCTTTGCCAGCTGGTGTGGTGAAAAGATTATTTACTTACTCGTTTTATTGATGACTTACATACTTAAAGGATGTTTATTTAGTCACCTGCAATAATTTACAGGCTGAATACATAGGTCATACTGAGCAACTTTTACTATGGGACCAACCCCGAAATCGCGACAAAAAAAATTACTCTCCCGTAAAAACTGTCAAGGTCAGACAGCCAAAATGAATGTTGGTACAGCCAATTTTTGTTTGTGGGATTTCGGGGTTGGTGACATAGTAAATGTTTCTCAGTATGTCCTGTATATTTACTCCGTAAATTATTGCAGGTGACTAAATAAACACCCTGTATATACGCCCCCCTAGCCAGTAGTGACTCTATCTACGAAGCAGGTGGTTCCGGGTTCGAATCCGGTTGTGTGTTTATCACTAATATTTGTTCCTAGGTAATGGATATTAATGTTACTGCTTAATGTTATTGTGGGGCTAGGTCGATCTGTGTAAAATTGTCCTATAATATTTACTTACATGATAGCTTAACCAGGCCTCTGCGCGCGCGAGTGACATACTACAAATATAATTGAACAATAACTCACACGCCTAGCCGGTAATAGTCACACGATGTAATGAGTAAAGACAGCCGTGACATTATAATCCCTTTAACTGGTCTATCGTGTGAAGGTTGCCTATCAGGTGGCTCGATAAATGCCTAAAGTCGTTGTATATATGGTCTGGAAAATCAATTTTGTTAGTGAATAATTGAAAAATGTATGTTCGAAAGGTCGATCTCATAACTTTTTAATTTCGTGCCTTACATTTTGCTTTACTGAGACTGTCAATTGGACAGTGTTATAAAATAAGCGATCAAGTGACAGTTAGTTGAAATCAAGAAAATGAGCTCGAAAGATTTGAAATTTGAATCTGTACCCCTAGTGTAAATATTTTCGACAGCGAAACGTGACGTACGCGTTTGCGTTAAGTGTCATTTTGTATGAGATTTTTGACTTTCCAAAACGTCCCGCTTGGCGCGCTGTTCAAAAACCCATACAAAATGAGACTTAACGCAAACGCGTACGTCACGTTTCGAAATCGAATTTATTTACACTAGGGGTACAGTTTCGAAGTTATTAACGTTTTTCCGCTTGATTCTTTATTGCACTAATACTGCGATGAGGTTAATTTATTTCGTCGTAGCGTACTGAGACATTTTGTCGCTTGATTCTTTAATGCAAATTGTTAGAGGTGAAGTGAATAATGTAAATAGTTATATTGTAAATAAATCAACAACAATGTTTTCCTCCACAATGATTAGGATTAGGACTAATCCGTCTAACAATTTAGTTATGTACTGCAATCAACTTTTTTTTATAAATGTCAAAAAAATCAGCATAAATTGCAGAATTGGCGTTGTAACTAATAATAATTCATTAGTACTAGCCAGGATTACACACTTAAGATATTATTATATAACAACTTACTACTTAGTACGTAACAACGTGCTTAGTTCTCATTAAGCGAAATATCCTGCAATTTAAAATATGTAACAACGAATTAAACGACACCATAGGGCGGTTAAACGGGCGGTTAAATCGATATTGCGTTTATAAATCATTAAAACTTTATACCAAAACGAATTAACATCATCTTTATGGCGTTTAACTCGTTTTTGCGATTTAGAATATACGCTTATTATAATTTGTAAAAGTAAATTTGGCATTCAATTCGTTTTTACGTAACGAGTTAGTGCATAGGGCCATACATATTTTAACGTGTCGCTTGATCCCTTAAACCCCTTAAAATAAGGCTGTAAGCATGATTTTTCAACAAAGAAATAGTCAATACTATAGATTATCACATTTATATCCGACCTGCATCCATAACTTGTTTTTTGGATTTTGGCGCTTAGTTCGCTATTCCATAACACTGTCCAATTATTGTCTATGGCATTGTCAAATTCCATATATGCTGTTGATTCCCATGCGCCTTCTAAGTTTAGTTTTACCGACCTTCCTTATTGTTCGGGCGGGTTGCTCCGGATTAAGGAACAGTCTGGCCTTTTCGCCGCCATTGACTTGATATAAAGTCAGTACATTACGTGCCCCACACGCCACGACTTTATATCAAGTCGTGGTTTTGGTCAGGTATTCTATACGTGCAATTTGTGCGTGGCGTTGAATGACACTTTATTACTTCATTGGCGTGGCGGCGAAAAAGCTAGATAGAGTCTATTCAGCCAATCATTAGTTTCGTTAGTCCGTAAAAATTTTGTTCTGGGCCATCAAGCTTATCTAATGAACGAAGTTCTGTGGCCGCCTGCAGCTTCCATCATCCAATGCTCGTGGTGTCTTTCTTTTTCGTTTACGGCTCAAATTGTTACTCACGCGACTCGCCGATAGATAACGCACTTATATAACTGCTGCATACATCATTATTTATGTCTACTAATAAACTGTAGAATAAAAAAAATCAATAAGGTTAAATTCGTTGCATGACTTCATTCCGGCCTATTAAGCCTTATCCACACGAATCACAGGACGTTCCGCAGCGTCATCGTCACGCTGACTGGATTCGAGTGAAGGTCGTGTAATCACCGAAAATATTACTTAAATACACACCGACTTTATACTCGTTAAAAAATCATGGAAAATATGTGAGTATTTTGGAACAAAGTTCCTTATCGGATGGTACGGATAGGGACTTGGCGGATGGGGGCTAGGCGAAAAAAAGTGTATGATTTTTCCGTCACAAAAACCTGCCACGACCGTTTCTGAACTTCGTTCCAAAGATTGAGAATGAAAATAAGAAATATCACACAAATAAATGCCGTTTCTAGGATTAGAACTCGGGACCATCGGCTTCATAGGCAGGGTCACTACCCACTAGGCCAGAGAGTCCGATTAAGATGTTGGAACGATACTTCGTTGAGAAGGAACTCCTTATCGCACGGTATGGACTTGGCGGATGAGGGCTAGGCGAAAAAGAGAGTAAGAGTTTTTCGTCACGAGTTTCCGTCACGACCCTTTTTTTTTTTAATTCGTTACAACCGAGTTATCCACGACACTCACGGCTTTTTTATAAACAATATTTTATATTTTGCCTGCTAACTTTTTGACATGATAATGATTTAATTATAAGTAGTTGATTCATTTTATTAGAATAAATATTTGGTATTTACGAGTACTTCAAAATTAAGAAATAAGCATAACAAATAGGTATCAAAAACATGGAAAATATTACTAAGTAAAAGATGAGACTGATAATAATTACTTAGGTACTTAGTATCAATTACGTAAACCAATAGGTAGGTATAATGAAAAGCCCAAAAGTGCTCTGTTATAATTTACTTCGAAATAAACGTTGTATCGTAAATTAAAAGAGTCCGAATGCTTGCTACTTGTAGAACAATAAAGTACCCATATTTCAAGCATAGTACCGTGTTGGAATAAGTTTATATTTATTAATAGCATACGTTCATAATAAGGAAAGGCTAATTTCACGGGTACTATTTATTTAAAAACTCACATAAATCAATTTTCATACTTATAAAGATGGCTATCTAAAGTGTTAAAATTTTACGCGCCAATTCTTCCGGCAAAACAAAACGATTGTCGATGGTTCTTGTCAGTCTCATATCGCTACCGAGGCGAAAGCACGCGAAGAGGCGTTTTTTAATCCACATTATAAGTCGCATGTTAAGACGCATTCGTATGAATCGGAACGTTTTCGTCATTCAAAATTTAAAAAGTGTTTTGAAGTTTTTGTATTTTTATGTGTCGGCGTTTCTTTGTTTCTAACTGGATGGTACAAACAGGTAAATTGTTGTTGCATAGATAATGGTTTCTTATTATTTGGTGTTATTAGGTTAATGAACATGTAGGTTTTGTGATTATCTGTGGCATCTAGAATGTTAGAGAAACTAGAGCGATTCTATTATCCGTTAATTGTCTGTTCGTAGAAATAGTAATCATGCTGAAGTTAGAATTTCTTAGAGTTTTATTATCAATTAACTTTTGATCCTCCGTGCTATTATTTTACCTACTATTATCCTACATTTTTTATTTACATTATAATAAAATTACCGTATAAGTTTGGATTGCGTGAAGAATATCGTGCCAAAATATCGTACATACACTTATTTGCACGCATATATTATTGCTAGTCACCAGCAACGTGCGTTGTTCTAAAATACCAGAACTGTGATTGTAATACGCCGTTTACACTTTGTTGCTGTAGGCAGTGTAGTGAGCATGGCAGGGAGGAAGGACATCATGTAAACGCCTGTTCATGCTGCAGTTGCACATGCCGCTCCCCGACGTTGTCATCAGGGGTCCATTTCTAAAACGGTATTAGACTAATATTATTATTAGTCCACAAACTGGGGCCCATTTCTCGAACGGTATTAGACTAATATCAAACAAACTGTCAAATCGTATGAGATTCCATGACAACACTAATAATAATAATATTAGCCTAATATGGTTCGAGAAATGGGCCCCTGCCAAGTCGTATGGGCACCATGGCAACACACTAATAATATTACAATACCGTTCGAGAAATGGGCCACAGATGCAGATTTCCGGCGTTAGTCTATCGGCAGCATCAGAAGCAGAGGTTAGAGCAGTGACAGTTTAAATATACCTAGTCCGTAGCGGTACATACTCATGTCATTTTACGACATAATGAAATTGTTTAAGTTAAATCGTGATCGTGACTGCAGGGTTCTTTAGGACCCAATTATTTTATGAGGCTGGTATAGTAAACACCCCTATAATGGAACAGGCACTAGTAACGGAATGGTATGGAACAAGTATTTACCATCAGTTTTTAATCGCTGGCAACATTTTACCATAAACAAGAGCCAAAGAGCTGCTTAAGTTTAATTTTTCATTGATATGTGTTATTTTGAAAATGAATGGCGCCATACATTCCATGGCTGGAGCAAAAAAAAACACAGTTTTAATTGGTTAATATTGAAACCAATTGAAGTAGCTTTCATTAAATGCATAGAAAACATAAAAGACGAATTCAACTTTTAAAACGTAAAGCGGAAGAAATTTTACAGGTGTCGGTGAAATATCAAAAACACTCAAAATTTTCTCTTAAATGTTCCATGATTGGTGCCGTTAACATAGTAGCGCGAAGTGAGAAGCTTAACTACGTAATAAACTAAAATAAATGTAATAAACTAAAGAAAAAGTGACCAAGCCCTCCAAAACCCTAAGAACCCAACCTAAGCCTTAACTAGATGATTCTATATTCGCTTTCTGAATATTCTCAATTGATTGTATCCACAAATTGAAAATAAATGTAGACGATCATTCCTTCGTAATTAATTACTCAAATACTGTTTTTTTTTTTACATCAATGTACCAACAGAATTGCAGTTCCGCTCTTAAGGGTTTGGTTTGGATACACATGATATTCGTAGTAATTAAATCTGTATATAGGCATATATATGTATGCTGTACGCGGAAGAACGGCAGGCGCCTTTCACTGGCTTTCCGTATCTGTTGAAATCGACGCGAGAGTCAAAACAAAACATTACAAACTGAATCTATTTAATTGTTCAGATTTATATTAAGATAGATAACGATCTATCTTAATAATAAGTATAAAATAAGTTATTTTAATGAGTTGAATTAACGAATTCAACTCATTAAAATAACTTATTTTATGGTAAATTACTTTTAGCTTTTCTTATGTTTGAAGTTACTTTACTCTAGGTATTTACGGTTATTACATTTGAATGTAATGTCTAATGACCATAAATACACGGTCATTTTAATAAGACTAAGATGTCTCCAGAAAGATATTGTATACTTAACATGAATAAAACATAATTATATGATTAGTTTACATATATTATGCCTATGAATGAAGCTACACTGTCAAAAAAAAGCATTTATTTCGGACAAGATCCATAAAACAAAAACAAAATCATTATATGGAGATCTGAAATGTGGTTAAAAATAATTGTAATATTATACATCAGTACATCATTAAAATGCTTAAACTTTAACAGTTCATAGCATCCTTATCCAGTTTCATAGTTCATAGAGATGACCACATTATGTACTTTGTGTCAATACTCAAAGGGTGACCATAACCGACTGGACTAATATGGTTTTTTAAACCTAAAATAACTTACTTTATTCTACACAATTTAATTAGGCGATCAGTAACAAAGTGTCCAAAGTTGACTACTGATTACATCTCCACTGTCACTCTATATACATCCTCATCACATGTGACAAGTCATTGAATGATGAAGGTGATATCGCTGGAGGCAATTAATCAGGACCGTTTAGCGTCGCTCGCGCAGCGATGATCGATCGCGTGCGCAATTGCGCATGTGACGCTTGTGCATGTCACATGACGAGGAAACTACTGTACAGTCGACGTCGAAGACATGTATACACTTTTGTATCTTACTCCTTTCTAATAAGGCGGTTAATGTAAACATATTTTTGATGTCATGGACTGTACGGTTTATTCTCGAATATTTTGACGTATCGAAATAATATCGAAAACGGTTTGGTTGCTAGCGTGCACTTTAGTGTTGTTTTGGTTTGAAATTGAAGTTTTAAGTTGTGAGTCAAGTCGTTTTTCGAAGTTCCTTTGAAACTCGTCTCATTTTAAGGTTTTATCTAAAAATGACTCAAATCCTGTTTAGAATGGAGTCGAGCTCGTGCCCCTACGGAAGATTCAAGTGTAAAAGAATTGGAATTTAACTACATTCTGAAAAATTGAGATGAAGGTACTTTGCATAATGTGGCATCCTTGTATACTTTTGTATACAAGACACTGCACAGATTTTTTTATTGCGTAAACAAATTTTCAGAAAAACGTAACATTTCAAGAAATAGGTCTCCCATGTTTTTCATACAAAATTTAGGCGTGAGTATTATGACAGTTCATACAAAATGTAGGAAAGTGAAAATGCGTCAGAAAACTGTCAACTTTCAGTTATTTTACCCAATAAAGAGCCCTTGTGATTCTGAGTAGAAGAACCTTAAAAGTTGTCAGTTTTTTTTGACAAAAATAGAATTATATAGAAGACTTAAATGGTAACCGGTTTTCTGAAAATTCCCATAAATAACACTGCGTACACCGGTGCATTCAATAGGAAGAGACTTGATGAAACTATATTAGGTACTTGCACTTTCTTCAGGTCTTCCCTGTTTGTTTTTGGCTCTTTCAAATTCTTGAAACTGTTGATCCCTACTGGGGTGAGATTATCTTCTAAAGATTGCCGTACGTTCCCCTGTGATTTCAATGTCACCCTCAACATGTGATTTATCCTTTATTCAGAAAAATAAAGATACAGTTGTGTTCACTAACATATACACAAGCCAACGCTCCAAAATAGTACATTACGATTATCGATATTATACAAAGTTGTACACTAGGTACATACCCTTTAAATTTTCGACATACGCACGTACAGTGCTGGTCACCGCACTAGGCTGGTAAATTGGCGCCATATGTACTCTAAATAAATTTACACGCCTCTAAGACACTGACAATAAAGTCGTGTAAATATATTTCTGGAACGTTGGCTGGTGCAGATGTTTGTAAACTCGACCGAATATAAATCTTGTCAAAGCTATAAGGATTGAAAGAAGATTTTTTTCTCAAGACAGATGATATAAACAATCCGTCAGTGACGTCGCAAAAGGTGATTACCAGCACGAATGTGACTGTCACGTCCACTGGTTGATTGAAATTCATTTGTCAATTACCCATCATTATATTAAATGCGGTACTTAGGGGAAGGTGAGGTAATACGATCCCTGGAGGTCAAATGATCCCCCGCCGTAAATCTGAGACAACTAGTGCCATCTATCCAAATGCGCATGAAACATGTGTCCCGCACCCCTGCCAGTTGCCTCTCCGAGTGTCATGGCGGTGCGAGCGCTTGGCGAGATTTTATTAAAAAATTATCAAAAAGTGTGGCTCTGATCTAAAGTAAGTCTGTTTTTGAACTTTCATTCCTTTTTACATGTTCGTGTTTATTGAAATGTTGTTTTATTTGCGGGTATTAATAGCAATTAGCTAATATTTAAGCAATGTTCGATCTCCGCACGCGGTATTTGAAGGTTATGTTTTGATTGATATCTTGGAATTTGGTGTTTGAGGCGAAATTATCCCTTTCTGTGTGTTTAAAATGATCCCTGGAATCATTTTACCCCATCAGTATTTGTTGTTTTTATAGATCATGCCGAGAATTTATATACGCAAAACTAATCGCATCCTTTGGTGTAGTTACACCCAGGGAAGTACAACCAACACCAAAGATAGTGGGAAAAAGAGCGATTGTAAGACCAATAAGAGTAGACACATCAGTACTGACCAGCACACCCTACAAAAAATACCTTGAAGAGGAAGCCAAAAAGAAAACAGATATAGAACAAAAGCAAGCCCTTAAGGAAGCGAATAAAATAAAATAAAAAACGGTGACCAACAAACAGAATGATAAAGGAAAAGGTGGTGGGAAAGGAAAAGGAGGCGGAAAGGGAAAAGGCAAAAAAAAGCAAAACAGATCAGATTCTTCGGAAGAGGAGAATGATACCGAATGCCTCTTCTGTACTAAAAGCTACTCCAAAGACAATAAAGGCGAAGGGTGGATTAGGTGCGTTGTGTGTCTTAAATGGGGACATGAGGCTTGTGCGGGAATAGATAGTGACGATGAAGGCGACTTTACTTGCGATATTTGCCTTTCTAGTAACAAATTTGATAGTGTGACATAAAAAATAAGGCTATAGGTCTATTTCTAAGTTCCTGATAAGAAAATTATTATTTTTTAAATGAAGAGTGGACTTTTCTATTCCATTTTGACATTGAAAAAAAAAACCTTTGATCCCTATCATATTTTATGAGTATGATTTGTGTTTTTATTTATTTAGAAGAATAGTTTATTTGTTTACCTACCTTGATTAGGTATGTTGTTAATTTTGCAAACCTTTTAAAAGTTTGTTGGAGTTTTAATGTTTACTTTTGTTGGTTGAGTAGTAGATAATTATAAAAAAAGATCTCTAATTAAACTAGAAGACTGGAAAGGTTTTTCGTAGCTTGCTTATATACTTAATTGTTATGAACAATACATATCATAAAAATAAGCAGCTGAGTGTTTTATTTCACTGATATTTATTAACTAATGGTATAAAATGATCCCTGGGATTATTTTACCCCTACCCCAGGGATCATTTTTTACATGGGTGTGTATAAAATGATCCTTTACTAAACTTTAACAAAAACCTCTTGTACAAAAAAACTACATACATATAATAAAAAATAAGTATGCAGTTACAAAGTTAAGTAAATTGACTACCTCTAACAATAGAAATATTGCGATTTTGCTTTCAACTTTAGCCACAGTTAAGTTTTTCCCTTAAGGGGATCATTATACCTCACCTTCCCCTATAGATGAGAAATGACAGAAATCAAATCAGGTACTTATAGAAAAGACATAAACCCTAATTAACAACACAACAATAAGGCTGTAATTGGTATCGTGTTATAATTATAGCGGGCAAAAAGTAGGCAGGTGATATTTAAACTGATGTTCCACAAATGACCGGCAAGGATCTGTACGAGGCCTATTCGATTTTACAAATTGATGTCAATTTTATCTCATTTTGATATAATTTGCCTGTGTACTTGTTTGTACTTTTAGCTGCGAGGAAAAACAGATATATGAAGTTTAAGTAAATGCCGCTCATGTCGAAAATATTATTTAACTACGTTGTTCAGTTATAATTCGATCATTTTTAGAGTTAATTTTGGACTGAAGTCGGAACGACCATTTACCTTGCATATGTGTGTGGTGGTCAAAAATCGTGGGATCAAATCTCCTCAGTTGTGCTTTATAGAGCCTTTAATGTTTTAAATTTTAGTGTTATTTGTTTAATGTAAAATAATATTTTAATTATAGATCAGAAAAAATAGTTCTCGAAACATTGCAGAAAGATAAAAAAATCGTTCAGAGCGCCGCATTTTGAAATTCAAGCACTCGATTTCGTCTCTCGAAAATTTACCGAAAACAGCGGTATGCTATTTAGAAATACAAGCGATAAAAATTGGGAATCTAGTGGTATCGATCACTCGTTTTCAATTATATTAGTAGAACTTAAATGCCTAGTAGTGGAAATAGTATAGAACTATACACGAAATCGAGCGGTCGAAATTTAAAAATCGCCCTCGAGTTAGGATCAAGATATAAACAAGTAGTTAGAAATAAGGCACAAGCTTATTGCTTAAAATAATATATCTTAGTAGCTAGAACCACGGTGCCACACACTTTATTAAATTAACTATCGTTTGCTATGTATATTAGAAATTAGCAAATATTTTTCCTAGCCATGGTTAAATACTGGTAAGTCAGGGTTTTTGAATAGCCTACAATATCGAAGGTGAGCCATCATTACAATCATTATATTACCCTCTTAACCTATTCCTTTATTACTTGATTGGGTACTTAATCTTGACAACATAATCTCTAATACCGTGGTGGGCAATACGAGCAACATCCGTCTCAGCTGCTAAGAGGATTTTTAAGCTCCATCAATGTATTATTGGGAGCGCAATTTATTACTAATGAGCGTCATCATTCTCAATAGGTACCTTAAATGGTCCATGCAGCTGGTCTTATTATGGCTCAAACAGATCGGTCTACAAACATTCACTTAAAGGTACGTTGTATGGAGTGTGGAATTAAGAGGAGTGGCATCTCTTATGGTAGAACTGTTGCAAAAGTGTCCAGCTGTCAGCTATAAATAATAGTTCCAAATCTCTCCAGAGTAGCGCTAGAGTAGCTAAGAACCTAGGCGTTATTGACGGAGTGAATTGCGCTGTCTATGATTTGATTTTTTTGTTCAAGTACTCTAGGTATTGTAGCGCCACCTATTTAAAGTTTTTTGATGACACTTTTTGGTACATGGAGATTTCGTTCCCTATCTCCACCTTCCGTAGTACGTTGGTGGCACTGTGTTGATGCTCCTAGAATCCGTCAAACTGAAATGGCGACAAAAAAGCTTTCTTGATTAACGTAGACTAAAATGGTTACAATTTGCCATGTATATTTTGACACAATACACGTTTCCCGTGAGCATTGCGACAGATTTTAACAATATATTCCTGATCATATTTAAAGACTAAAACGTCCTATAAACTTTTTTGGAATTCGCCTAATTTCAGTTTTATTGTTACTTAGTGCAAAACGCCTTTTTGATGGCAATGTTGCGACTATGGGACCAAGTGCAAATATCCTTATTGATTTGCAAAAAATAGGTTTTACAAAAAAAAGTTCATATTATTTTTGAGTTACAGTTTTACAAATAACGTTTACATTTGATGTAAAAATGTAGGTATACAGAAAATCGAAAATAAATAAAAAAAATATTTTGTGAAATTGACCTAAACTCATATAACATTTTTACCTTCTATTGGCCTCAGAAATGCGTGGCTAAAATCTCTCGGGTTCCTCGTGTGCACCTTTTATTTACCTAATACTGTTTATATACGCGATTAAACAATTATCAATAGAAAAGTGACAAGAAAGACTGCGTAAATTGAGCTAAACAAAAAATTAATAACAAGTCATCATTGCCACGAGTACGTATTCTTGCATTATGGCGTTAATATCTTTCTAACACTGTTTAACATCTACACACGCAGTACTGGATGATTTTGGAGTCGTAATAAAGTCATAATAAATGAATTTCCCGATGGGACTAACCACAAATTCGCTAAAATAAATCTAATGTATTCCCTTGAGGCCCCGAAGTAAACGAAATGTTAAAGCTGAGCGAAATGTATGTCAAATGCCCAGGATTATATTGTTTTCACGATTTTCATATCGGTCCCATGGGAAACCTTGTTCAGTATGACCATCTCAATACATTTTTGAGATTGACGACCCGTCTGGCCTAGTGGGTAGTGACCCTGCCTACGAAGCCGATGGTCCCGGGTTCGAATCCTGGTAAGGGCCTTTATTCGTGTGATGAGCATGGATATTTGTTCCTGAGTTATGGGTGTTTTCTATGTATTTAAGTATTTGTAAATATTTATATTATATATATATATATATATATATATATATATATCGTTGTCTAAGTACTCTCAACACAAGCCTTATTGAGCTGACTGCGGGACTGTCAACTTGTGTAATAATGTCCTATAATATTTATTTATTTTATTGGATATCACGGCCCCGAAATCACGCAGTATAAATCATGTGTGCTTCATGAATAGGCATCATACGACGATCTAGTTCTCATTGTGATGCAAATGTGACCTTCAACGACACAGTCATATGACCGACTACTCCCAAAATACTTTCCACAATGACATTTACTCTTACTCACTTGGACTAACAAGCACTTCGACGAATAAAAAGTGTCCTTTGTTTTTTTAAATTATTGTCATAAATTTTGTGAATATTAAATATATAATTATGCAATTGAATTATATCATGCCAAATTATTTTCACTTTTTACCGCAAGGCGTAAGTTTTACATTATTTTCGTGTGTTGTCATGGAAACCCATACGATTTGACAGTTTGTGGACTAATAATATTAGTCTAATACTGTTCGAGAAATGGGCCCCAGACATGCAGGGATTCGGCGAATATTCGTGATAAATATATATATATATATACATATATCGACGTCTAGTACCCATACATAACACACAAGCCTTATTGAGCTTAATACTGTAGTCTAGTCTAGATCGTTGTGTGTAGATTTGGCATATAATATTTATTTATATTATTCATAGATGTCTTATGTTTTTAATAAGTAAATCCTGATCGCCCTACCAGATGGAACTTTATTGTCTAACTACACCTTCATTCTCGATAGATCCAGTCCATAGATCCAAAATGGATCTAGTGAGAAATGTTTTTCTTGTTAGATCCAAATATTTATGTTGACAGTTAAAACTGGATTTATAGGGAAAATTCTTTATATCATTAGATCCATTAAATTATACTATTATCAAAATGGATCTAAAGAGAATTTTTTAATCTCAATAGATCCAACATGCAATACACACAATATGTTTTTTGATTTACTTAATAGATATGTTTCTAGTATTTTATGTATGTAGTTGGTATTTATGTATATTATTTACTCGTGGACAATATGTTGGTTTATTTTTAAACTGTTAGGTATTGTAGGTACATTCTTTTAGCTTGTGTGTAAGAGAATATTTATTACAATAAATAAATTCAAATATATATATTTGAATTTTATTTATTGTAAAAGTAACAGATATGCGGTCTGTCAGAGTGCTTAAGGATTTACGTAACCTTTATTTTAACTGTTAGTATTGTTAGCAGATCTATAACTTAGATAAGCTTTGAGTTGTATATTTTTTTTTGTATTTTTTAAATTGTATAAGTCGTGATAGCATTGTGTGAACTTGCGCGCAAAGTTTGTTATATTGTTATTCCATTTCTATCTGTGAGTACCTGTAATTGGCTTGTATTGTTACCTAAATCTGCATAATGTTTTTATAGCTGTTGGTCCTCCTATAAATAAATAAATAAATAACGCAAATACGGTTGGACCGATAATGTTGGATATAGTTTTCATGGAAAGTATTGATTAAGCTTTTGATTCACGATTTTTTTTATTTATGGACCCATGGTTCAAAAGTTGGAGGGTGGAGGCCCATGTTTTTTTCTTTCGGAGCGATTATTTCCGAAAATATTAACTGCATCAAAAATGGTTATTGGAGACCCTTATTCGTTTCGAAAGACCTGTCCAACGATACCACACACCATTGGGTTAAAGCGAAAAATTACGGAGAAAAGCCGAGGACGGACGGACAGAAGGACATGGCGAAACTATAAGGGTTTCTAGGTAACTACGAAACCCTAAAATAAAATTGAAGGTTTGCCAATGATGCGATATGCTTTAAAGAATGAATCTGATCTCGGTGCTGGGGACCTTATCACCTTGCGGTAGAGAAATTAAGTTTCTAGCAAACGAAAACCTATGGTACTTTATGGTACTGGCTTTACAAGTTTCCTTTATAAGTTATAAATTATAACAATATCCGAAAAAATGGCTTATTCATGCTTGCTTACTGGTAACGCATATACATGTAGACCATGAATGTTTATGATAAACTATCTCAAGTAGGTATCAATAAGCGACATCTCGTAGGCAATAGAACACATTTTTGAAGTGGGCAGTAGCGGAACTAACCATCCCCACGTCACACAAATATGTCAATAATGCCGGCACCACATAGTCGCTCTTACACGCTTGAATGATGATTTTGAAAAGTTATAGGTAATTATAATAAGTAGGTTAGTTATTGAAGGTCGAATGTTCAAGAGCGACAGAGAGGCAAATAACTTTTTTTTGTGGCGTTAATAATCGAGAGCTTCCTCGGTTATTCGAGATTATGAAAATCCCACAGGATCTTCAAGCACTGTATTATAGATAGGCGTACCGGACCACGAACTTAGTGCTGTTCCAGGCTTGTTTGATCGAGTGGAAGGTAATTCGCCGTTAGTCCGTTAAGAACACAGCAAGATAGATGTTACGCAGACCTTGGTGTGGCCCTTTCAATACGCTCGTCTATTGGTGTTATAATATAGGGAATAAATTATCATAACCCTGTGAGTTTATTCTGTTATCATGTGTATTCCGATGCTTATGAATACCTACTATATAGGTGTACGTAGGTTCAATATGTGTACTAAGCATTAGAGTCAGTCTAACCTATTAACTTGGCACCAAATTTAACAGAACAAAGTGAGGAGTGTCATTATAAACGTCAGTTTTATAGAAATTTGACATTAATGATGTTATTGTTACATTTGTTATTGCAAATAATAAAACAAAAACAAACTTTTTAAACTTGCTTTATTACTTAAAAACTATTTCAGTGTGATGAAAAATGTAAATTGTTTAAAGCCTTATACACACGAGCGCTTTTACAAAACGTTTGAATTACAAAAATGGATACCTGTGTATTTATCATGCGCGTTTTTTCCATCGTTTTTCATTGTTTATCATGATCTGTTGGATTTTCGACTTTGAGCGTTGGCTATTTAATCGAATATAGCGTATGGAACTTGTAACGTCAGTTAAGGCAACGCTTTTTAAGCTCTCGTGCGAATGAGGCCTAAACTATTTAGACTACGTAACAAGACCACAGAATAAAGAATAGTACTATCACAAAGAAATGACATTTCCATAAAATGAATTATGCTGTCCCTTTCTAATGTATGGCACTATCCCTTTCGGCCATTTCGGGTTGTCAAAATTCAAGTCATATCTTATCTGTGGTCGTGCACGTGTAAGGACGTCAAGTTGTGGCAACCCTAATAATCGCTCGGAACAATGCTGAGCCGAACGGAGCCGGGAATAGCCGAAAGGAGGAGTGTCGCCCCATTGACAAGACCTAGATCCAGATCAAGCTAAAGAGCTTTTTGCACTGCACATCTTTCTGAATTTAGTAAGCGACTGGTAAGCGATGACTGCGACGCAGCAACAAGTAGAAGACAGAGATATCTTAATAGTGTCTCTCGTATTGAGGCGTCTCCGTCATCAATTACCACCAAGTTCTCGAACAGAACTAGAATAGAAGTCGATGAGCAAGAAGATACAGTTCAACACTGCATTTCATTTTGGTTACGGATGTTACGGTTATTTTACCATGTTAGTTTGACAGTATTACCCCTGGTCCCACCAACATGTCACCCTGGTAGCTCCACGGGTATTTTTTACCCGTTATCCTGCCGTTCCAAACAGTGTTTGCCAGTGGGTCTACGGGCAATTTATTTTTACCATAATACCACCGCACTAAGTATCAAATTAACAAGCATTGGCGTATTTTCATAGTACAGTCAGCATCAATAGTATTGGATGAAATAACAGGCCAAAAGTATCTGACATCCCAGATAACTTTTCCAAATACGGATAAATTTCTGAAATTCACGTTCAAAAGTATATCTGTAGTATATCTCTTACAGTATATCTTATAATAAGTAGGTAGATAGATAGATAGAATACTCTTTATTGGCACACCTCAGTAAAAAGATAAAAGAAAAATAAACATTTGATTAAATGTAGAGGCAGACAACAGGCGGTCTTATCGCTAAAAAGCGATCTCTTCCAGACAACCACACACACACACACAGGTAGGTTAGGTTCGTTAGGTAGCTTCAGATCCCCGAAGAGCAAACTGCCCAGAAATAGTCCCGCCTTGGCTCTGTCTAGTTAAGTTATTATCTCCTTAATATATTTTTTTAATTGGAAAAGAAACGATTGGGATAAAAATCTATTACCTAGCTATAGTTTTTAATGAATGTTTACCACTTAGTGCGGTGGGATCATGGTAATTTTTTTTACCCGTAGTAGATCCACTGGCGAACACTGTTAAGAACGGCAGGACAACGGGGTAACAAGTAACATACCCGTGGATACCCTGCGGGTCAAAGCAGTGGGACCACGGTTAAAACGCGGTAATACCAACGTAACTTTACTCTTCCGGACAGTTTCTTATGATCAACTGTCCTACTTGGTGATAAAGATCAATTTATGGTTCAGAAATAGCTTTTCTATAGTTGTTTAGAGTTCGTTTAACCCTTTGAACGCTTTATATCATAAAAACAAACATCACTCAAACGCCAACTTTCCAGGCGCATGGGATGTGGCCATGACTAGTAACGACGCCTTTAGGTGTTCTTGGCGTTCAATAGGTTAAACTGGTGTTCCAAGGATTTGAATAGAACATAGGGAGGGAGTCATTATAAACGTCATATATTCATAGTAAATTGAGATAAACATTTGAGACATACAGAAGTCGTCGTAACTAGTCGGACCCAAATCGCCACGGATACGCGTACAAGTGTTATGGCATACGCTCTTCAAATAATCTTCACCTTTCAAGTAAGGTTTAAATTGGCTGCGCCCGTAATCTTGGCCTATGACGTGTTTATGACGTAAAGCGTTTAAAGGGTTAACCTTTTGAATGCTTTAAAATCATAATCAAAAACGTCACTTATACGCCAAGGTAAAACGCCCTAGCGAGCTAAAGTAAACCGTACTTGAAAGTGTAAAGGTGACTATCACAGCGTCCGCCATAACACCTACTGTTGTCCGTGGTGCTGTGGGCACAACTAGTAAGAACTTCAGGTGATCTTGGCGTTCAAAAGGTCAACTTTGACAACGGATGCCATAGCACTTATAAGCGTTCTTGGTGCTACGGGCACTGCTGCTTACGACGCTTTTTAAGGGTCTTGGTGTTCAAGAGGTTAATAATTCCGGACTTTGTCATTGCAAATGCCATTCAGAGTAGCTTGCTCCAATACAACACTAATACTAAAGTACTTGGGAACATTTCCTCTCTTACAAATACCTACATTTTTTTCGCATTTGGTTTGTTCAAACTTACTCTCCGGATTATCCGCATATTGATATGCGGGGTTTTTCAAGCTGGCACCACAGATTTGTTTAAGATGCATATGGCCACCGCAGACTCATTTGAATAGCTACCGCGAAAATCAAAGCCGTGCTTTCAATGATAGCTAAACAAGATGGCACTGTATGCTATGCAGTAACTTTCGTTGTTAAGAAAATTAACGTTTGAAAAGTCAGTGAACACAAAACTTTTAAGGCATATTTTATTGTTATCCGCTTATACATAAAACTAACACATTCACTGCAAACGCGAGTCACGTGCCACGGGCGTAGCTGATAACACGTGAAAAACCATTTGTAGTTAAAAACACCTACAAACAGAGAACCCCCCTAGCGGGTCGCTAGCAGGCTAGCAGGCTTAGGCTTTTAATGCATTCAGCATTAAAAGCCTAACTTCCTAAATGTATGTTTTTCCCTTTCTTACAAATACATAAGTTAAAAGACAGCGTGTATCTCTACAATAATGTTTTATGCTCATGTAGAATAAACAGTATATATCTGAACGTAAAGCAATTACGTATAACCACCAACATACAAATCCACGCGTACGAAGTCGCGGGCAACAGCTAGTAATCAATAACTCTCTGAGTGGAGTGACATGAACGCTCTAGTAAACTATTTTTGAATACTGGAGTTCGCGGTAGCCCCTTGAAATTGTTCCGTGCATCAATAGTTATAAATAATTGAAATGACTAAACACATCACAAAAGTACAAAGCTTGGCGTAAATTAAACAATGCTGCAATCATTCACATTCCAGCTTCCGTTTGTACGAGTTCCAAGTTTATTAAAAACAAATTGAAGACTACTTATATCCTTACATAGTTCTATACATATCTACCATTAAAAACCATTATTACTACGTACAGAGTCCGCACCGAGAACCAGTATTTTGTGCCATGAGTTGTTGTTTGTTTTGGCAACAAACCATAGAAGCAGAGTGTGAAACTCGCGATCTAAACGAGTAAGCGCCATGAATTTTACCTCCACGCATTCCAGAGATAAAGGGCCATGACAGACAGACGGACGGGCAATAAAGTGATCCTATAAGGGTCCGTTTTTTCCTTTTGGAGTACGGGACCCTAAAAACCGACGGCAAACTTTATATATTGGTTATAGATACCTATTAAATAAAATAAAAATTACCAAAATAACTTACCTACCAAAGATGTTCAAATCCCTGACTAATAGCTCACTTGCACTAGATGCAATTGTACTTTTAACACTAGTACTTACGTTTATTTTATTTTTATACTATTTTTTAATAAGTATGGTTTTTGATTGTCGCTATCGCTAATATTTGTAGGTAATCTCTATCGTGAGACTGCGACAATTAAAACAAATCGGTTACATAAGAATCATTAAAATCGGTCCACAAAGAAACAAACGTACTTACAATAAAATCCTAACGTAATGTATATGCCTAGACTGAGACGACAGTAATTATACCCGATAAAAGTGACATCGGGGCGTCTAGAGTCGGGCTAAGCTTATTATGTTCAGCCTTTGCAATGACAAAGTGTGTACATATCATCAAAAATATAAAATTACTATGTATATATGATGATTGTAATGCCAATTCACATTTTGTCACGTCAAAATCAATGCAGAGTATGCATATGCATAGATGCGCTCTACCGTGGTGGAACTAAGTGCCACAACAGACACTATTATTATTTTTATATTATTTTATAATTATATTTATTTATGATTATAACCGCACTTTTCTTATACCAAATATGAGGTCATGAGTCATGTCTAAAGAACGTGTCTAAATTCAAAGCCTATGGTTATAAAGATTTGTTTTTTTTAAGTATACTGGGATCACATATACGTGCGAGCGGCGAGGAAAATGACATGGATCTGGCGATATATTTATCTAATTATAAATAATGTGAATATTAAAATATTTGTACCTATCCGGCAGCAATATAAAAAGACCGGCCAAGTGCGAGTCGGACTCGCGCACGAAGGGTTCCGTACCATTATTTATAAAAAAACCGGACAAGTGCGAGTCGGACTCGCCCACCGAGGGTTCCGTACTTTTTAGTATTTGTTATTAAAGCGGCAACAGAAATACATTATCTGTGAAAATTTCAACTGTCTAACTATCACGGTTCATGAGATACAGCCTGGTGACAGACGGACGGACGAACGGACGGACGGACGGACAGCGGAGTCTTAGTAATAGGGTCCCGTTTGAACTTTTGGGTACGGAACCCTAAAAATATCTTATAGACTAATGACGTAAAGACTAAACTTAAAACTATGTTTAAGCGACAAAATACCGTGGCTTCGTTGAGGGGTCTGCTCTTGTGTGAGATTCGGCAGTTTGCCACCTCCAAAATACGACACCGTAAGTCTGAAGTTCGATTCGCATCCGCATTCGATATTAGACCAAAGTCGACCTATCCAAGGGACATAGTTGAGCAACCAGTATTGCTTCTCGGTCTGCAGATTCTTAATATCTGATTCTGGTTCTCCCGGACAAAAACTTAAGCTGTGTCACTATCAAAGTTTCATATTAGGGTACCTATATCAAACTATGAGCCCACATAACCAATAACATCTTGAAAAACAAATATTTTCGGTACTAGTCTAAAATAAGTGTAATTACACGCGTCACTGTCAAACTCAAAACTGCTAGAAATATAATAAATTTATTTAAATAAAGTTATCGCATTCGTATCAAAACCAAACCAACTTACAGTGCAGTGTAGGTAGAAAACAAACCACAATATGCTTGTTACTGATATACTAGTTCCTTGTCGAAACGCTATGCGTGGCTAGGGGCCACATATAATATATGTTTTCCTATATCCAGTCCTGACTAACAAAAACACTTAATTATTTGTTTAAGTAGACAGTTAGCAGTATTTTACGAAAAAAAAGAAGGTAAATAGTTTCTGGGTCTTGTGGCTCGTTGCCATTTGTAGGTACCACAAAATAGTTTTAAACATAGAGCGCCTGACTGCCCTAGTATCTTACTCGTACTTTGCAACTTTATCCACTCGCACATTGATGCATAACATATGTACAATACATACAAATATGACGTGCGCACAAAGATGCTAAAAGGGTTCCCGTACTGTACATACATATAGGTATAGTGTGTTCGCATCATGTCAGTACATACATCGTTCACACTGTATACTGAGAATTTGTAAAACTTAATGCTAATACATACCTAAGTACAGTATAACCGATGGCTCGTCATTGGTAAATAATACTGCGGCTTATCATAACCTTAACACTACATATTTACTTTTATAGGTAGATACAAACACCTGATCAAGATACAATGATGTTCTGTTTCACTACAAACCCTTTTTCGAAATCGATAAATTATTTTCTCATACATCTTCACCAAATTGATAATTCTTGATTACATGCGCGTATAATAATTGAGAAGAGTCTCACCATCAGTTCAGAATCAGGAACCTATTCCTCTACTACCACTTTGGTGGTTTATAATTATTCTACTTAATCGTACAATGGTTCTTAAAATCATCGGTGAACATACATAAAAAAATACGAGTAAACTGTACCTAACCTATTCCTCATTACAAGACAGATAACATATAAGAATATCACACTAGATATGTACATGGCGTAGTAGGGATCACAGTAGTACTAGACAACGATCACAAAATAATAGATAAATCTCGGAAATTTTTAGGTAAATTAGCCAACAACTTCGTTCGCCGGTTTGCCAGTGTTAATCCAGAAAGTGATGCCAGTGCAATAATCTAATCATAGGAAAAAACTGACATCTCCGTATCGCCTCGTCATTCGCACGCATAATGCACTCCGTGTTAAGTTAAGACTGATCTAAGTATACAACAAACCTATAACGTACCTACTGATATGATATTATTGGGGGTCTATATTAAAATGCATAACTTTGTCCTGCCTATTTTCACTTCGCATAACAAAGTTTGGTGTAACTATTGATCCAAATAAATTGACTAATGTCCTAATATTTTTACGCATAAGCTTATCCATCTCATGGATTAATTTTTTTTTTTAATGTCGAATCTCTATACGCATAATCGGTACATCCTAAATTTTAATAGGTATAAAAATCAAACTTCAGTCGACTTATATACGGCTAAAGAATATATGCGAAAAATATATTAGGAAAACTGGTTGTAGGCGAATTGAAATATTAAAATAATGACTTTTATGCGAAGTATATGACAATCAACTTTATGCGAAAAAGAGGGCACACATGATAGTGGACATAGAAACTTTTTACTAAATCTGATGGCGTAGTTCATCGTTTCGGATGCCTAATGCCTCTTAGACTGCCCCCTGTTTCAAACCGTTTGCCCGACACATACATACCTCCCCTTTATTACATATGTGTCCGTAACATGCTTACTTAGGTCTAAATCACTTACTTGTTCAGTTGCATTTATCTGCGCTTACTGGCACGTCGGTGAATTGCGATCATTGTGGGCGTACCGGTATGATCCGCAAACTTGACAACCCTAGATGTCGAAACAGATCGAGTCGTGACCTTCATTTATCTTATACTACATATTAGATATTATCAGATTTGAATCAACATCTTAAATCAAACCTACTTATCCTGCCTCCTAATAAATAATTATATTAAAAGTTATTTTATAAAGATCTTATGCAATTTACAACTATTACTTCACTAACTTAACCACTTTGACATGTCCATCTGTAGATTTATGGCCAATAACCACACAAAATTAATTCATGTACATTAGAATACACAATACAGAACATGCTTAGAATACACATAAGATAAGCTTAATATTATCAGTCACAAGTTTAGGAAAGAGTATACATACCAAAACTAGCTCTGTTCTGTATTTTATTTTCTTATGTACAGTTTATAGTTTATTAAACGATATTTTATCTTCATTCAGCAGTGCGAACTTCTACGAAGGACGTTCTTTGCAGTAGTCACGCATGAAAATGCTTGTATTTTACGTGTATCTCTGAAATTAAAATAGGGATAAGCTTAGACTTTTGACTACTTAGTCGCGATTTCAAGCGAACATACTCATTTCCGTTATTAAGACTAGACACCTATCGAACAGTCGAACAGATTATTTGTTTCGTCCAATATTATGTTTTTTGTTTTTGGATTTCGCTTGTAGGCAAGCACCTATCTGCTGTTGTAACCACAGAACAAACATAAGTAAGACTGGTTACACTTATATGTATAGGTGTTTTATTTTTATAGGCATTCCTGTAAAATTTGCTCTTGGCCAAAGTAAATGACTGTAATATGCACAAAAGTAAAATTAAAACATAATAAACGCACCTAATAATATTTTTATACATGAAGGTTACGGTGGCAGGTGTCATCTTCATACAATTTATAATCTTAAAATTCGTCTTTGATAACAGTATAGGCGTAAACATGCTTGCATATTTCAGGGCACCTTCTAGTTTTAAGATTATTGAACCTTTTCTAAGGGATCAAAATGCTTTCTTTATGTTTGAATCTACCTACCTAATTTAGAGACTATAACAGCGGTCAGTCACGTCCAATTTTAATGTTTAGAAATTATAAATAGCAGCAGGGTAGCAGTTGACACATGCAAATAACTAAAATTTAAAAATAAACCTTAATCTAATCTACAACATTGACAATCTCGCGGCGTTGTATGGGGGCTGTCAGTCTTCTAACTATATTTACTAGTCTTGTCAATACTAACACCGTATGTGTTGGCGTGAGCGTGGCATGGTTCGTGTTCGTTCTTGCGCTAGGCATTTCTCGATTCAGTAACGACGCCGGTGACGCCGCCGCCGCTTCAATGATATTTGGCTAGCAACGGAGCTGGAGGTAGTAAACTTCGTCTCGCCAATGAAAAGAAAAACATTTAAACACATTAAGGGAAAGTTTTAAGTAATTGTGAATAATAAATTGATTTTACTTTAGAACTGTCCATAACTTGGTTATCTCTATTTATTGAGAAATGGAAAAAATATTTCTAAGTTATTTGTTAAAAACAATCAAATGCGTTTTCTTAGCAGGGTTCTAACCTGGAGCCGCTTACTTTATTCGTATTAAGTACAATCAAAAACATATATTTTTCAATAAACTGTGTTACACAAGAGTCAAAAAAGACACATGTTTACATGGAAATACGAGTAGAAGTACCTTGTAAGGAAAAATCACAAAAATATCAGAATTTCAAAGAATTGTTTTAGAAATCATAATTAATATAAAACTAAACAAAATCTAATAAATATTGCAGTGCACTTGGGGAGCCATTAGGTAGTACTAATCAAATAAGTTCCAGGATTCGAACCCGTTACTTCTTATACAACTACAATATCAACAAACTGAACCCATCGGCCTAGTCCAAATTTACGCAATGCATGTCTGTAATAGGCAACGCGGGTAAACCGGCAACGCCGGTAAACCAAGTAAATGCAACAACCACTTAAGTTTCTTCACTGGGCCTCGAACCCAGGACAAATTTTCTCAGTCGAAGTCACCACCAATAGGCTAATATTATATATATAATATTAGTATCGATTGTTATAATTTATGATCCAATAAGTTGGTCGAAACAAAAATGATTCAATTTAATTTAATTGAATACCGAACCTTAGTCTTAATTTTGTTATTCTTTTTTATATAGCACAAGGCAGCGCAGGCTCTGTTGATGCAACAATCGATCGAGCACCTTTTCTTACCAGGATTCGAACCTGGAGCCGCTTGATTAGTTCACATCACAATAATAATCATAGGTAAAAAATCAAGCTAATAAGCTAATAAGTTCCTTTACCCTATTTTATTGCATTGCACCAAAAACTATTCGGTAGCACTAATCAGACAATTACCAGGATTCGAACCCGGATCCCACTGAAGTACAACAAGTAAATCAATCAATCAATACCAATAAGCCAACCAATCAATAAAGTGCTCTCACCGGGGCTCGAACCCAGGTCCACTAACTTCTCAAACCGAATCATAACCAATAGGCTAGGACTGTCGTCCTAGTCTCAGTTTTAATCTAAAGTATTCGTGATGCAGTGAGGACTGTGTGGAACCAATACTGATTATAGTCAACAAATCCGTGATCACGTTAAGCCTCCATGTACTTGAAAGTTAGTATTCTTCCAAATTGTGAGGCTCTGTCCACTTTAAATATGTTAAATTAACAAAATATATTTTGACAGATGCTTTCGCGCCCAAAACGCTCTTTGAAAATTGTGTGACGTCACAGTTTATGGTTTGACACATAACTACATACACACGTAGAAGATACGAACTGTCAACTGATATTTGTCATTTGTTGTTAATCGCCTGACTGTCAACAGTGTCAATCCGAGAGTTGTGACGTCATCAGAATCTTCAATGACGTTTCGAGTTTGGTCACGTGACGTGTGCCAAAAGATATTTTAAATTCAATATTTACAAAAATATGGTCATTACAGGTCCCCTAAAAGTAGTTTAACATGTTCTTATAATCCAAAAGAATTTTTTGGGATACAATTATGCCCTAAGATTTGTAGATGGAAACAACCCTATTGCGTTGCACAAATGTGGGCACCCGCCAAACATGACTTTGAGTGTGTCATACTCAGGGCTAACACAGATTCATTTCTGTGAAAAAGGTGTGAAAACCGGAAACTGGAAACCGTTCTCGAACCAATAGTGAAGCCCTTAAGCCACACCCTATTTCAAAACCAGCCATGGATCTTTGAACAGGACTCAGCTCCTGCACATAAAGCAAAAACAACTCAAGCCTGGTTTCGAAGGAACAAAATTGACTTTATTGCCCACGAAGACTGGCCGTCCTCCAGGCCGGACCTTAACCCCCTGGATTATGCCATATAGCAGGTTATTGAGGAGAAAGCCTGTGCTAAACCCCACACAAATCTTAACTCCCTCAAGCGGGCCATAGTTAAGACAGTGACGGAATTAGACACGACAATCGTGCGTGCCGCTATTGATGACTGGCCTCGTCGTTTGAGGGCCTGTGTCAAAGCCAGAGGAGGCGATTTTGAATGACATTGTCATATGTAATTCCTGATTTTGTGTACTTCATTTTAATATATACTTTATTAAACTTTCGTTGGTATATTTTATGTAGATAAAGATTAATGCAGTAACAGAATTTAATAAC
This sequence comes from Cydia pomonella, assembly GCF_033807575.1. Lineage (NCBI taxonomy): Eukaryota > Metazoa > Arthropoda > Insecta > Lepidoptera > Tortricidae > Cydia > Cydia pomonella. Next base: position 26,892,204 of record NC_084705.1, on the reverse strand, counting down.
CAACTAGGTAGAAAACAATGCAATACATAAACACATAAATTGGATATGATGTGATCCATTGAATGAAATTGACAATAAATAAAATAAATAAATAATTTTCTATCTCTAGGCATTGTGTGAAACTTCTAGTTGTGTCAAAATATCGGGAAATCAATAATATAAACAAACATGGTAAATATCTCATTTCTTTTTATAATGGTTATAAATAGAAGGCCATGCAATTTTGTAACTCACTGTAATTTAATTGAATGTATCGTAAAAAAAATGTTTCAATTCTACTGTAAAATAGTACCTACTTTTTTAAAGGCTGGGCAGTAAGGGATTGCTTTAATTTCAGAACAAAACAGCGTTTTTTTTTTGAAAAAAATTCCGGAAAATCTGACTTACAAATTTGGACTTTCTTAGGTTCATTCTACTTAGAATCTTCTCCACCCTAGCATTAAAAAAATATATCCTAAAATATCCATACCATTACGTCACATTTTAGTGTGAAAGAAATTTCAATGTAAAACTAAAATTTCAATACAAATTTTCGGTTTTTTTAACACGAGGACTGATTATGCTAGTGATTCTGAGTTGGAAGAACCCAAAAATATCATGATGTGTGAGAATCAGATTTTTAATATTTTTATGGAAAACGCTCATATTTCTCATAAAATAATTTATTAATAATAGGTACTTGATAATACTGATAACAAAAAAAAAATTTAATGAGTCTCGAACCCACATCCTCTTGCATGTATTTCCACGTACATACTGCAGCGCTATTGAAGCCTACTAACGCTGTGCCAAATTGTCTACTACAAGGATCCCAGTAAGACTGTTTGAATGTGTGAGTGATACTTAGAAATAGAGTCAAAAAACATTCTGTCGACATTAAGGGGTAGTTTTTGTACAATGAAGTGTTCAATGTTTGTTGTAATAGTTCAATATTTATTTAAAGAGTGCGCTAAACATAATTTACAGTATAGAAATACCAAGACTACTCCACAAAAAAATTAAAACTCAAAATTTGCAATTGTGGCGCCATCTAGTGAGGTTTAAGCTTTGGGTAACCTAGTCGAACCACCTTAATTAACTCATTTAATGTTTTTATTTCGATTCCTGCAACCGTTTGATATCAGCTATATTATACGAAAAATAGCTTATACAAATACTTTTCACGTGATATACATGGCATTTGTATAATAATTTTTAGAATATCGTTTTTTTTTAACTGTAAATTGTGTCTCTTTAAATACTTTACCATTGGTGTTGATACAAGAAGAATAAAGTATATTTTATATTCTTTCTAATAAAATACGTTACAACTTATTATATCTCGCGTTTAAGGAAATATAACTGCTTATATGCGCGACTTTTTTTTTTGTATAGCTCTGTCCCTGCAAGTTGTCTAAGGTTAGTGCCATACATTAAAATAAAACTAAGATTAATAGCTTATAATCGACCTGCCCATCGACTGCCCATTGTCCATGTCCCATATGTATGTAAGTCTATAAGGTATTTATAATATGGGCCTTTAGCCTTAATCAAATTTTAAAATAAATAAATAAAAATATTGTCCAAGTAAAGAACTGCATATACGCATCTTTTTATAAATAGCTACTTTAGCTAAAGGACCTAGAAATGCGTTACAACAAGCAATCTAGTAAAATGTATCTTTGCAGCTGGAATTCAGCTCGGCTAAAATAATTTTACAACTAGTGGTTCTGTGAGCTGCTGTACACAGCCTTTGTGACAAGCTTAAAACTTCACGAGAACCAGTTGAGAATTACGACCTGTAAAGGAGACAGACATTTTTCATACAAAAGTGCATGTTCTCTTTTATGTAGATACAATCAACAAACTTTCAGATTTTGGACCGGGTATGGAGGAAAGAAAAGAGAGGTAAGGGCACCGTGAATGTCATCTCGCTATTCTCGCTTTGTGTGGTAGGATAGGGATGTCATTCCAGATCTAGAACAGAGCCCAACTGGGAAAGTGCCTCCAACTTACAGAAAACCGCACACAAATAACTAGAACCTACTCATAGTGTTGTGTTCCTGCCGGTGAGTAAGGTTGCCAGAGCTCAACGAGAGTATTAAGTTAACGGGACATATGCTTGATTGCACCAACGTAGTATAAAAACATAAACTATTATTTATTCGTATTAAAAATAATAATTTATTATTTATTTACAATAAGTATATACATATTGCTATATACAGATGATTACTATAACTAGCTTATATCTAAAATAGGCCCTTGAGGCATTGTACCAAGGATGCTGGCGGCATTTCCTCGTTGTATCGCAATACTGATACGTTGTGCGAGGAAGCTGCCAGCTCTTCGGTCACCAGTTACGTCAACCAGACGTTTCGCAATTTCTCCAATAAAAACTTGTGCGCGCTGGGACCCCATGGACCTAGAGTTTCAACGCCAAATGATACAAAATGGTACTCTCTACCTGGCTCTTATATTTATTACGTTTCAAAATTTCGGCGTTTTCAAAATAATTATGGATCTACTCCTCATCTTAGCGATTGGCGGTTTCATTTAAAGTTGGCGGTTGCTTCCCAAAAAATACCGAATTAAAGGAACCCGAGGGTTGCATCCCGAAGGAACCTCCAGTTTCGTCACCGGACGCGAAAATGCTAAGCCACCAGCGCTCACAATGATATTGGATCGATCGTTTAATTCAAGTAGAATTAACAAGGTACAGATTTTTTGATTGATACAAGATTGGATCTTGCGATAAAAAGAATTCCCACTAGATCCATTTGTCATTTAAACTGGATCTATTACTCAAAGAAGTTCTCGTTAGATCCATCGGCCGGAAGTTGGATCTAACGAACAAAAAAATTCTCACTAGATCCATCTTGGATCTACTGGTTGGATCTATCGAGAATGAAGGTAACTACACCTTTATTAAAAGAATACATACTATGTGTTACATAGTGTTCATACCATGTAGATATATCAATCTCTACCAAGGCCAGAATATAAATTAGTTTTTTTTTCTAGACCAGTAAATAACCAATTAAGATAAACTACAAGTAAACCATTTACGTTTATGAGAAGTATACCGCTGCGGCGATATGTATCGCATATTAACCTAGTCTAGTAGTTACACCATATATGATACCAAAGGCATTTAATTGGGCCTTTGGTTTATTAGTGATTGCTTAATGGTGCGGCCACGGGCCCATTTCTCGAATCATATTAGGCTACTTTATTTTGAGACAGTTTGTGGACTATAAACATTGTGCAACGAGGGGGGGTAAGTGAAATTTTGGAAGCGAGGGTGGGAATTAAAGACGCGTGTTTCTAATATCCTTACCCCCGGAGTTCCACACAATGTTTTTCATCACACTTGCGAAGAAAAAACTAAATTTTAAGCGAATTTATTCTTAAATACGGTGACATATCAAATATTCGTCCGCCATATTGTCATTTTTGACAGGTTAGGCATCCAAGGCACAGACCTATCTGGCATTCAGCCACGATTGAAAATTAGTTAAAAATATTTTAAACGGCTATTAAATTAATCAAATTAAATACTTTGATACATAAACAAAAATATTAAATTGTAAACGTCGGTATTTTAAAAGTAATACTCAATTACACTACGTGGTTTGTATAGATTAGTGATTTAACAAAAAAAGCGATAACTCCCTAGAGAGTTGGCTTACCGATCAGCAAATATTGGAGTTTCAGTGGTACAAACAATAATAATAACATATTAAATATAGGTATTAAAACAACTCATTTTTCTGCGTCAGTCCACCAACGCGTGTACCTGTTGAAGCTCCTCGGTATAAAGTTTGGAGTCGTGCAATTTGTTTAATTCTTCGATTTTTACCGAATATTCTATGATATCTAATAACAACAAAGAAGAACAGGTCAACGACCTAGTTTTTCAGTTCAATTAAATAACAGTAGCCATATGACTTCTGCGTAACTTACTTTCTATACATCTCGCTCGCACTAATATGCGAGTACGAGCGTGATGCATAGAAAGTAAGTAATATGTCAGTATCAAACTGGTGGTAGCCGTATGTTTATGCATAAAACCTATTCAATTAATAATTACGAAAAAAGGGCCGAGTATTTTGTAATACCACGTGATGGTTTTCTGTAATACCGTAATTAATCGTATTCAAATGTATGGGTAGGTACAGTCAAGGTATACGATCGATACGGACACAGTGCCATAAATATGTACACACTACCTTAATATATGGGCAATAAGGTCGTGTATACATATTTTTGGCACATTGTACGTGTCGATATTTAATACCTTGACTTTATAAGACAACTTCTGATGACAATGATAAGTTAACAAGATTGAAATAATTACGCAAAAGCGACAGCAACTAGGTGCAACACGTTAATCACTGTATAGGTAAAACACTTAAGTAAGTCACCTGTTGTATGTAGTTGTGGCGTGTTCGAATAGACAATACATGTTTAAAAGACACACACAAACAAAACAAATGTCTATTCGAACACGTCACAACTACATACAACAGGTGACTTACTTAAGTTTTTTACCTATAATTTAACTTTTAACTTATTGAAATAAAGATCTTGCTTAGAATTCCAATGTTACCATAAGTGGATAAGATATTCACTTATAAAAACAAATGAGAAATATATACCAGTATATAAGAAGGATTTATAAACTCTATTCCGTTGAGATATGATTTAAATTTAAACGCATAATAAGTACTAAGGACTTAATCAAATGCAAAAAGTGCATATGTAAATAGATTAATGGATATGTCAGTACGCGTCGAGATATATTATTTTAATGTAGTTTGAGGTAAAACTTTAATATGCGGTGCAAGGCTGGGAATGAACGGGGCAATAAAAGTCTTGCCTTCATTGTAGGGTTATTGTTGGTGCACAAGTAAACATTTTTTTTAACCAAACGCATTTAAAAACAAAAAGGGTTTTTCATCCTCGATGTCGAGGGTCATTGTCTTTAGTAGAATACCTTTTTCTTGATGTTTTTCCGCTTTTTCTGTAGTCTAGACCCCACGAAATTTAAAATATCGATTTATGTCGCTCTCATATTATGAAAATAAAAAAGCGTCAGAGACGCCTGATTTTCGAAATTCGCAGTTATAGCTAATAGTAGGTAAATAAAATAAAATAAATAAATATTTGGGGACACGGTTACACAAATCGACCTAGCCCTAAAATAAGCAAAGCTTGTACTATGGGTACTACTAGACGACGATATACATACGTATTTAGATAAACACATACGTAGGTTTGCTTTATGACAATTTCCATCATTTTGAACATTTTACAAAAACCGATATGACTGAGAAATTATATGAAAAAAAATGAAAAATTAATTTATTATTACACACACAAGCATGGGCTCAACAGTGGGGAATATACACTAAGTTCAGGTTGCGTGCATACAGCGATACTTTTATAATAAACCGTTTGAACGGGGGGGGGGGGGGGGGGGGTCCCCGAACTAGGCATAGCCTGTATCTTGGGCAACCAGTTAATGAATTAAAAACTAGAGAATTATGCCTAAAAATATAGATACTACTATTAAACAGCTACTAGGGATTTTCGTTAGTCAGTCTGTCAGTCAAGTCCCCTACGGCTAAGTGGAAGGATAAGTGTGTAACATATGGGCAAAATGGAGACTTGTTAACCTAATATTTAATGTTTATTTCTCGATACAAGCGTGTATCACCGTATCATTACTGCACTATCTCCTCAGTCTTATTATATATCTACCGAACCTACTCTCGGTTAAGAAGTGCAACCTGCAGATGAAATCCGGACATATGAAACCATTTATTTTTTTCCAAGTTTAAACCCCTTCGCTGACACTCAGTCAAATGTTCAATTATATGCAATTTTATCTGAGAGCTATCACAATCTCCGTACAATAATCGCGACAAAAAATGGTTTGTCATCACCGCTGCTTTGTCATTTCCGTAGGAAACGAAATCCGCGCAAAGTCAAGGTGAAACCGTGTCCTCAATAAAGATCATTGCCAGAGGTGTATTGAACATTAAACGACCTGTCGAAATCATTGCAATTTAAACCTTGATACGTCTGGATAAAGTATACTTTGTATTAGATTATTTGGGATTTATAGGCTGTTCTGCAGCTGGATCGATTGGCGGGCTGTGATTATTAAAAGTATTAAATGACCTATGGCTTTTATTTTAATTTTCACCTTGTTGCGTGTAGATAGAGTATATATTATGTTGCTGGACGTAACCGATATGGGTATTTCTGGTAGGGTTGATATTCGCAACGTTGACCAATCAAACCGACTAAGATTATCCAATATAAGTAAATTCTCAAAAATGTTAAAGCTTTTTACCGATCGGGGAGGTCATGTTATATTAGACGGCCTAACATTCAAAGCAAATGGTTTTTGAATTATTTAGGTGAGATTATTGCGGCGGATAATTTTCTTTCATAATATTACGCTTGGCTTGTATCGTGTCGTTAATATCAAGATCGCCGTATGTACTTCAATCTGGTCATAAATTAGAGTAGGCAATATAATTTTATGGATAAAGGGTAAATAAATCCCTGTCGGTATACTTTTGAGGCAAATTTGAAAAAAGTACTTTTTAATGGTAGGAGGCAATCGAGCAGACAAACCGCCTGATGGTAAGCGAATACCGTCGCCCATGGACTCCGGACCACCAAACGAATGTAGTGGGTGTAGAGAGGTTGTAGGAATTAAGACCCAAAAACAGCCTAGGAACAAAGTGATACACCATTAGTTTGACTAGCACGAAGGGTCAATGACTGCGCTAAATAAAATAAAAATTACCTTGTACTAACAGAAACACTCCTGACCATCAATAGACCGTATGCCTTGGCAATAAGGTACACGAATGATAAGACAACAGTGTGCACGTTACATGCACGCAATGACTGAATGAAGAAACCGACATAGGCATCTCATATACTCGCCTTGTGTTCGATCGCGATCGGTGTATCTGTCGGCGGCCGATCGTAACATCAGGCAGATCGTAATGTTCCTGTGTAATATTTTGACGGTAGCCACATTAAACTATTAGATAGGTAGGACACGGTTGTTCCAGATGCCCGAAGGGCCAACTTCCCGGTAATAGGAACCCCGGCGAAGCTCCGTCAACTCAGGGAACGAGGAAAAGATTTTCACGTTTCATGATATGTCTAGGAATTTAACGATCTGCCTGATCTTACGGTCGGCCGCTGACGTATCAATCGTTACGCGATCACACTGATTCGAATTCGCATGTTGTCGCTCCGATGTATGAGCGTGCCAGCACTATATCGTCGATTGTAATATGAATTGCTGTAACCGCCAAATGACGATTTTACAGGAGAAGCGAAAAACTGTTTTACAAATCAGATAGAGTGTTATAACTTTTTATTTATTTGTCCAATTTCGGTATGTTTTTCACCATTATCCTATTTTTGTGAGATCTTTTAGATGAACTGGTTCAAAATAAGATAGCTATTATAGTTTCGAAAATAGCCTGGCGGTTACATCAATTTTTTTGCAAAAATATGTAGTTACGCTAGTTGATGTACGGATATAATTTGAAAAACAGTTGGCAGTTTAATGTATGTCACAAAATATCTAAGATATATTAAAGTAAGGCGCACAGTTTTAGAAAAGTGGACTTACGTTTTAAACAATCTTAATGCATTTTCACACTTATTCACTTTTATTAAGGTTAAATATTAAATTAACCCATTGATTTAAGATAAACAGAGGCAAGGTAGTAAGTAATTAAAAAAAACAGATTAAAAGGTACAACATGTTTTAATTATAATCAGAAACACGTTTAATTATAAAAAAGGTTTTTAGAAAAACACTAAATTTACTCAAAAATTTAAACATAATTACTTTAATTACCTATTAGATAACACTTATCATCGAGTAACCAAGTGTATAATAAATCACAATTATTTAATAAACAAAAATAAACTCCTTATTTTTACTTCTGTTTCTTACTTTTAAACACAAAGTATAGTTTAATTACTAAAACAATCACTTTTTGATTAAGTTGGCACATACAATTATAATATTTTACGAAACTAACATAAGAAAACACGTAGTTTATTCTACTTTTTCGTATTTTTTTTCACTCTTTTTCCTAATTTTTCTTCTTCTTGTCTCTTTTTAGCCTTTTCTACTGTCTTTTCTATATAGGGTATTCAGAACTTTCTGTAGATCGAAACTAGCCATCACCGTCGAATTATCAATACATAACATATTTCGATGTTCTTCAGCTCGTTTGTAGGATGCATTTTTCTCTTCGAGATGTTTTTGATATTCGTTGGTCTCCTTTTTATTTAATACGTTCGTATTATTTTCATATTTAACGCACAGCTTGCATTTGTCTTTTTTCGGTACGTGGAAGGTTAAGTTGTACTCAGAAAAAAGATTCCTGAAAAGTCGGTCACTAAGATGTGTGATTGCTTTGTCTTCACAATACTTCACATACAGGCGGTACAGGTTTGTTACTGTTTTAAAGTCCTGCGGTATATAGAGCCTTGTTGATTGAGGTCGGTTATAATGTGATGGTAACACCGGTAGATCTTCAATATAGTTTTTGGCATCATTGTAGGTGTTTTCGTCGTATTTCGGATCAGCATGGCGAGTTCGTTTATCTTTTTGTGAAATACCCTCATTAGAGTTTGCTAGATTATAAAGCAAATAAGTTTGGGATATATCCAATGTGCTTCTTAGGAACTGTTGACATACTTGTCTTCGGCCCTCACCTTCATTAATGTAATGGTCTCTACGCATGGATTTATTTTTAGTTTTCTAGCTTCTTTCATCTTTCCTGTTGCTGTTTCATAATTCATTCCCTTCTCTTTTGCAAGTTTCCGTGTTTTAGTTTTATTGATTAATTTAATTTTCTTAGTTGGTACATGGTTTTCATTTTCGTTATTTATTCGTTTTACCCTTTTCTTCGCCTTCTTATTTCCCGATAAGCTTTCGTTGTCAGTGTCTTAAGGTGACCAAAAGTCTGAGCTGCCAGAGGAGAAATCCCCCAAATCTTCTTCTAATTTAAAATCAAAATACGCTTTTTCGAATTGTGTCGCATTACGCCTTTTTCGTCCAGTTATAACCTGAGATGTAGAACTATCTCTTTTCTTATCATTGAATAAACTGTTAACACTACCCTGCTTAGAACTGCATGGCCCTGAATCTGGAAAATAATAAAAGCATTGCTGTATAAAATATCGTTCATTAATGCGTATAAAAATTTATAAATGTTTAATAATTTACACATAGGTCTTACCATAGTTAGTGTGTAGCTCATTAGTAGGGCAAGGTATTTCATGGTCTTCGTTGTCATGTTGGTTTTCTAAACCATTTATAAATCCGGATTCAAATACCCCCAGCTTTTATAACTACATCAGAGATGATATTTATTTTGTTCTTTTTTGGGCCCTGTGTAGTGTTTTCTGTGTAAAATTTTACATTATTTATCGTGCAAGAAGTCGGATCATTAGTGTGATTTTTGGCAGACTCTTCATGAATAATAGGAAGTTGTAACTGATGATTATTGGGCAAGTTAGTAATCAAATCATTTGTAATCTTGTGATTGTTAATCTCATTCATGTTACTATCATGATATTCTGAAGACAAATTCTGGAAAATGTCCAAACTGTTTTCAGCATCGGCCTCAACAAATGATTGTTTAGATGTTAGGTCCATATTTTTAGTGGAACTATCACTGCCTTGAAAAAATTCCGAGATGCTATTTTCCTTATCTTCTTGCAAAGGAGTTGTTGGTGAAGCGTTGGGGTTAATGTTGTTAGTAGAAGCATGATTGAGCTCATCACCACTATATGGCCGAAAAAATGAATGGTCTAAAGGCAAGCAAATAGTCGACGTATTTATTGAATCGTTGCTTGTGGAAATTTTTGGGAACATCTCAGTGTCGCTCTCCTCGACAATATCACTATTACTGCCATCTTTGAAATCTATCTGTTGTCTCCTGAAAACGAAATTAACTCATATAAAAACAAAACAATAATTATTAGCCACAATAGTAACTAGCGCAAAGCGCAATATAATATAAAAGAAACAGCTTTTTTATCTTTTTTTAAGGGACTATGACTTGAAAAGAGAGGATTCTGGTGAAATTTCCACTAAAGAACCTTAATGTAAAGACAATTTTACATGTATATTTAATGCAACTAAGTAATGTAACCGCAAAATTTATGCAATTATCTCGTTTATGGATGATGTAAGCGACAAATGTTTCCGAATACAAGCTCAAAAGTTAAAGTATCTTACAAAGCATATCTTGTGATTGCAAAACTATTATTGTAAGCGAAGATTTATAGGATTTACTTCTATAATCTAGATTGTAATGAAAACGTTTAAACACGTTTTCTTGTAAATTAAGGTGTAAGTCGCACGATAATCAGTATTAGAAAGTTAAAATAGGAGCGGTACAATCGTTTTATACAGTTTAAGTACCTAACCTCAGTATTTACGCTATTATTTACGTAGGTAGTCGAGTAAAGAAAATATTGTTTATGTTTATACTTTTATGGCAGGGACACAACTCTCGTCTCTTATTATTTATACTAGAAATAATCTTGTTGTACTATTTACTTTAGTTAATAACGACAATAATTAGTATAATACGCCTACGACTCCCTTTTAGGTGATTGTACATAAAATAAGAGCATAAATGACATAGTACTTACCTTTGCAAGGCTTCACGCTGTTTTAGTAACTGTTCTTTACGCGATATTAATGCACTTAACTTATTCATTTTTATTTTAGCATAAATAAATCACAACACACATGTCTTTATCACGAGTTGCTAGAACAAACCGACCATTGATCACAATAACAAATCATAAACAAACGCATACGGTGATACTTGTTGCTTACCATGAAATGTATGATTGTCTCGCTCTTAGCTAACGCATAACAAGTGAAAAGAAAAGAGATAGCCTAGAAACTATTAACGAGCGTCTTAATGTAAACACCCGATTCGTCCTAAACCGTCAAGCAAATGTAATGTAAGCGCCAAAACTTGTGGCTTGAGCACAGAAATGATAATGTAAGCGACATAAATATTACAATACATACGTGAAATTTAGTGTAAGAAACAATATTTTTATTTAAATAGCTTTAATTTGCAATAAGTAAATTTTTGACAACAATGTGCTAACTTTTCTTACTTTTATATTAAAGATAACTTACAATTGGTTAAATAGACGAAATCCAATGTGATTCAGGTTAATATTTTCAGGTGTATTCATAAAAAACCGAGGGAATATTGTGTTGATTTAAAAGCCATTCTATACTTTTGTAGACATTACTATTAGCGTAACCGACAATAAGTAATATTGTGGAAAATCATTGAGTAAGGTAAGAGTCATTTTGTAATAAATGAGACTTACATCAATGATATTTTTTCAACGTTGCTCAGTACATTAATGCGCAATTACAATTTGATCTTTACGTTAACCAAATAACATGAGATTTTACAAAAACGGCCCATAACTTAAAAAAAGTCATGTGAATTGAAAAAAAACGTTAAGTTGCGGTTAACGTACTCGACATTTTTTTTAAGATATCAACATTTTAACAACACCAATCGATCCGGATTGAAATTTGCAGTCGAACTACATATATAACTCATTTTCGACATTTTGGCGGTTACATCAATTCATATTACAACCGACGATATGCATATTAAGTTTATTATACCTAGAGATGTCCCGCTTGCAAACTGGAGCGAAAGTACCTAATAGTACTAGTAAGAAATAGTACTTCGTTCTCAAAGTTCTCCTCCTTCTTCCTCGCGTTGTCCCGGCATTTTGCCACGGCTCATGGGAACCTGGGGTCCGTTTGACAACTAATCCCAAGATTTGGCGTAGGGACTAGTTGTTACGAAAGCGACTGCCATCTGACCTCCCAATCCAGAGGGTAAACTAGGCCTTATTGGGATTAGTTCAGTTTCCTCACGATGTTTTCCTTCACCGAAAAGCGACTGGTAAATATCAAATAATTGGTATGAACCTACGAACCGGGGTTTCAACTTCAACCCGCGACCTCCGGATTGCTTCGTTCTCAAAGTTCCACTAACAAAACTGATATTCAATAGCTGTAGTTTATTAGTCATGCTGTTCTCCACGTATACTGCACGTGTGCTGCATGCTGTGCTGTACGCTGCTGTATTGTACAACACCGAACATCAGAGAGATTCATGAACGCAATGAATGATTGAATGAAGCAACCGGTATGGGGAGAGCAGAGGCCGTCGCGGCGTATTCGTATTGAAAGCGTTTCGATACGCGCCCTTGTGACCGAAAGCAATCGGTGTATTAGTCGTTACGACGATCTCATACTCCGCATAGTAATTTTATAGAAAATAGTACCTATATATATAGTATTTACGCTTAGAAGTTCCACTGTCTAACAAAACCAATATTTTTTGGCAATAAGTCAATAGTCTTGCTTTTCTTTTTCACGCGTTGCACGTTCTCTCTCTTTTGTACATATTGTCAAATTGGAGGATTTAAGTAATACATCGACAGTATGCTATGCTTTTAGCCGGCTAACCAGCGCGGTAAATGAAAACTAGGTTGTTATAGTAAACACAATTTCATAATAAAAATATGTACAATAAATTAAACTGAAATCCGTCAGGACGTGATCCGTGTGTTAAAAGATCGTCACTGGCCTTAACGTCCGTAGATCTTCGGGTAACTCAGAATCGAACGATTGTGGCTTCGGATAGTTAGGATATATTTGTATGTCCGACGAGGTGCGCTCACCAAGGTACCTACAGATAAAAACTTCAGCATCAAATAGAGTTTAATAAGCAGCGGCAGTCGTGCGTCTCAAGACTAACAAGGAAGGGTAGCCAACTGTCCGACTCCGATTTGATTCATTTTGATAAAAAACACCCGTCTTTATGTGTAAGTATACTAAGTATAGTGATAAGATATTATAAAACTTCGAATGTCGATTTTTTTAGGAAAAAATGAGTTTTAGCCGATATAACAAAGCACGTGCTCATTATTTTTTGCTGCTTTCAAACATATACTCAAACCAGCCATTAACTAGCAAGTTGCTTGAGCATCACTTTCTATAGGAGTTAGAAGATTTAGTAATTTTTTAGTACTTTGGAGGACAATTTCTCCCAATAGGTTGAGTTTGGGCAGCTAAAAAAAAATACGTGTCCGTTATTTTAGTCTACTCTATATATCAAAATGAATCAAATCGGAGTCGGACAGTTGGGTACCCTTCCTTGTAAGTGAAGAAGTAAGGGCTGCAACAATCGTGTGTACTTTAATTTCCGTTCGGAACCTAATCCAATCCTCATTTTGTAAGAAAGACTAGTGACGTACAAATAAGATAAGACTTGTATTAGGTTTACTTAAACAGAAGTAGAAACATGATACTATGTATATAATTAAGTATACAAATTTTACCTGGAGGTAGCCTACATAAATATTAACTTTTAACAAAAATTAAAGCATCGTGTCACATTGAATAAAACAAATCGGAGTTGTTTTCAAATATAAAATAAAAAAATCCATGAGATAATTCACCAGAAAAAACAAAAGACGAGCGCAAAGGCCTTAGTTTTTTTTTTACCACCAACCTGTGCTCCTGTAGCTGCACCAAGCAGGTTTGCTAACATAACAGCCCCAATCAGCCCGAGACTTATTTATTTAGCAGATAAGGCGAATACTGCGTATATAAACTGCTATAAATAAATTACTTTATTAATTTACCACAGAGAAACTACATGAACGCAATGAATGACTGAATGAAGCAACCGACATGGCCGGTCGGCATCAGCCGGCCGTCATGCCGTATTGACAGCGTTTCGATTCTTGCTCTTGTGATCGAAAGCGATGGGTATTTCACAATCATACTGTGTCTCTCTTACCTAAACATAGTTTTTCTTTCTCATGACAGTATGGCCATTGTCAAGTTTACGCATCATATCATGCACATCACCAAGCACACTCAATGACTGAGTGATAATTCAAAAACTTTTAGAAGAAGCAAGAACATCACCAGAAGAAGTACGTGACTGTTCAGCTACGGCGAAAGGTCAATAACTGCGCTAAATAAATTAGGTACTATGGTGCATACGAAACATAGGAATGCAATGAATGATTGAAATTGAATGAAGCAACTGGCATGGGGATAGCAGAGGCCATCGCGCCGTATTGGAAGCATTTCGATACTCTCCCTTGTGTTCGATACCGATCGGTGTATCAGTGGTTAGGCTGGTCGCATACTCAGCATAGTTGTAGATCATTTCGCCATATTTGCTCATCTTAAAAACGATGCTGTTCTTTAGTTTATAATTATGTTTATAACGCAACTGCTTACCGCAGACTACCACCGATAAAAAAAAATCGATATAAAAAAATGACAACTTTGACGACGAAACTTGGTCGGAGTTTTTCATTACCTCCGAACCACCGAACGGAGGGTTACGTGTCCCTAAAGGGACATACAAAGTTAAGTTTTAATCTAGCCTGAATCTGTATCCTCACCTATCTGACACAACCATTATAAAGCTTGGCAAAATAACCCCGGATATCATCATTTCCATACTTGCAGGATATCCTATTGCCCTTAAAATCAAAGGCAATAATTTTATGAAGGTTTTATTACATCGCCTTGTCGTTAGTATGCAATCGGCCTAAAGTTACCGTTGGGCAACTATACTTCGTGTCATCCACGATGACGCGCAGATTTGTCAAATCTAACCTTTAATGACATGACAATACGATTCAAGGCTCGCGTCATCGTGAATGACACAATCTATATGAACCATGAACACTATGATCGACAGTTACTTTACCAAAACAGATCTGGGACGATTTTGTTCAATCGCTCATTCTAATTTGTAACCTATTTTTGCTGTGGTTAGTTTCAATTCTGTTTGCACCTACTTTGGAACTTCCCATTATTTGATGGTGTTCAAAGTTATACTTACGCGCTTTCGTCATAGTAGTGTACCAGTATAGTTATTTCATTTAAGATTTATCGGAAATGTTTGAAATTAATGGGGAATTTACTTATAGAAAAACATAACACACTTTAAACAAGCACTTACCGAAGTAAACTGGAATGAAATTATCACTAACACTTATGATGCGAATGAAAACTATAACCGCTTTGATAATCAACTGCACAAGCTTTTAAATGCCTATATACCTTTAAAAACACTAAAAGTATCGATTAAAAATAAAAACACTTGGATTACTAAAGGATTAAAACTATCGTGCAAGCACAAACGCATATTACGTGCACTCGTCAACCATTTCCCCGATGCACCCAGCTTACGTAATTACTATTATAATTATAGTAAAACACTAAAGAAAAGCATCTTATCATCAAAAAAGTTGAATTATACGCGACAGATAAAAAAATCAGAAAACAAAACCAAATGCATGTGGAACATAGTAAATAAACTAACGCGTACACAGCCACCGAATCGCGCAAAAAATGTAACACTAATGCATCAAAACACGGGAATCAACTGCCCGTATACTGTGGCAAATATATTTAATAAGTACTTTGCTACCGTTGGTGAGTCATCGTCGGCTCAGGCTAGTCCGCCGGCCGGCCGGCCTGTTATCCAACCACCCGTAAACTCAATTTTTCTTACTCCCGTTACCGAAAGAGAAATCAACAACTTAATAAAAAAACTACCGAACAAATTTAGTGCCGGGATTGACGAGATACCAACAATTTTAATCAAACATTGCAACAGAGAGCTAACACCGATTTTAACTTATTTAATTAACCAATCTTTTGTACAATGCATTTTCCCAGACAAACTTAAAATTGCCATTATAAAACCGATACTTAAAAAAAAAAGGCGACCCGGGAACCCTAAGCCAATATAGGCCGATCGCTCTCCTCCCAATTATATCAAAATTGTTTGAAAAGGCTATGGCAAACCGAATGTACAACTTTTTAGAGAAATTCCATATCTTAGACTACAATCAAAACGGGTTCCGTAGAAACCACTCCACTACCCTCGCGGTGTATAAGTATATAAATGAGGTTCTAAATTATTTAAGGGATAAACACTATGGCATTGGTCTGCTTTTAGATATGACTAAAGCATACGAAAAAGTTTCACATACAATTCTTTTGAAAAAATTGTACGGAGTAGGCATTCGAAATGAAGCGCATAGTTGGCTAAAATCTTATCTACAAAACCGAATGCAGTGTGTACAAATACAGCACTACAACGAAACAACTGCTGAACTTAGACATGTGCAATCAGACACAATGAAAATAAACTCGTCAATACCTCAAGGAAGTGTTTTAGGCTGTATCCTATTTTTAATATACGTTAATGACTTGCCCAAGGTTATGAAACAGTCGTGTGTACTATTTGCGGACGATGTATCAATATTGTTTAAATGCCCCAACAACCACGACATAAGCAGTGACATTAAAGAAACACTCAGCATAGTAGACAACTGGCTACGAGACCATTCCTTAGAATTAAATACCACTAAAACAAAATTAATTCAATTTCGGCCATACCAAAAAGATCCTCTTGACCTATCAGCTTTGTCATCGGAAACAGGTATAGAAGAAGTCAGTGAGTTTAACTTATTAGGCGTATTTATCGATACGCACCTAAATTGGAAAAAACATATAGAGGAAACGAGTAAAAAACTATCTCGATTCAAATACGCCTTAGGGATACTTAAAAGAAATACTCAAAGTGAATGCGCACGATCTGTATATTACGCATATGCGTACGCCTGGCTGCGTTATGGAATTATATTGTGGGGCGATAGCACGGATATTGACGATTTATTTGTTTTACAAAAAAAATGCCTTCGTGTCATTGTTAACACCCGTGAGCCTGATAGTTGCAAAAAATATTTCATTAAAAATAATATGTTAACCTTACCATGCATATACATCCTTGAGATCGGACTATTTGTCAGAAAACACATCGAGATGTTCGAATTTACAAGAAGTGAGCGCCGCCGTAATATCTTAGTCCTCCCGCCTCATAGGATAAATATGTATAAGGTCGGGCCATACTATAGGTGTATACAAATATATAATAAGCTCCCAATCGATATAAAGAACGAAACCAAATTTATCATTTACAAGAATAGACTAAAGAGCTTCTTAACCTCGAAAGCCTACTACTCAGTCGAAGAGTTTATGACAGACACGAATTTATGATTTGACCTGGAAATTACGCCTGTATGTTTATGAATAAATGTGTAACTTACCTACTTTAAATAAACTATAATAAAATGTAAATAACTTAGCTAGTACTCATGAACCTTCTATGAATGATGTCTATGTTTTATGAATTTAATTATTAATGAACTTCAATTTAATGTATGTATTATGGTTATTTCTCATTATTACTTGAATCTGGATTTGTGACTAGAACTAATATTTTAATAATTATAGTATTATTGCTTTATTTTAATTGTAAGAATTTCCTAGTATTACGTAAATGCTATTTTGTGTTTGAATATGTATTTATTTTAGTAACTAAGTAGTTTTAGAATATCAATAATGTTGCTATGCCCTGACAGGGTAACCATGCATGCACTCAATACATGTTAACACCTTAATGGCCTTAATGTAACCATGGTTCTGCAATAAACGAAATAAGAAATAAGAAAAACAGCTTTTCGATATATGAATTGGTATATTATATTCGCAAACCTATGTTATTTCTTGACATTGAATATACAATTTACTTTGAATTTTTTAAACGACTTGTATTCAATGAAAGTAAATAGGTAAGTAAACCACGAGAATTCTATGTACATATATTGTACTTGTTTCATTCTGAGCAGATTTTCGAAACTTATTTCTAAGTCCTACGCATAACCCCCTTATACCTTATACCTACAATAGAAATGTTATAAATAAATAAATATTATAGGACATTAATACACAAATTGACTAAGTCCCACAGTAAGCTCAATAAGGCTTGTGTTGAGGGTACTTAGACAACGATATATATAATGACTCACCCATGACTCAGGAACAAATATCCATGCTCATCACACGAATGAATGCCCTTACCAGGATTTGAACCCGGGACCATCGGCTTCGTAGGCAGGGTCACTATCCACTAGGCAAAACTAAAATTAAAAGAAAATACAAAAGACAAGTTAAAAACAGAAACAAACAACAAGCGAACGTGCGATATCTTTCATACAATTTTGGATAATACTTAAACAACCTTTTTCAAAACAATGAATTAAGGAAATGGTGATAAACCAAGAAATAATAAGGTGATTATAATACGATAAACGTAATGTTTCATCATTGTCTAGAAATGTATAAATATAGAACAGTCCTCCATATATCCGATAAGAGATAATCCGTCCGCCATAATTGTTGCCTTCTTGTGGCATTTAGTTTTACCGACTAACGATAAAAAGGAGCATGTTTTATATAGTTTTAAGACATTTTATTATGATTATAGAAAATAGTATTTGCTTAACTAACGTTCCAATAGATTAACACGACATTCTTCATGACACCTGCCACCTCTACAATAGCAAAATGTATTTTATCATTTAATAATTATACCACGTGCGAAACGTAGGTGTGCCACGTTTTATATTGAAATAAAAACAAAATATCTATGTTCACATATAATTAATGTAGATAATGTAATTAATTATATATTTATAATAGTCCATCACTAACAAAAAATTGTCACCGCAAGACTAAGGTGGCGAGTCAGGTCATAATGCCATCGCTTTCACTCTTGGTTGGTCTTAACAAGGGTAAAGGAGACAGCATTATGATCTCAGTCGCCAGTTTTGCGGCAAGTATAATGAATCGTGAATTTCAAAAGGGAATTCCCAATACTACTCATTATTAGTGTGGCAATCATTGGCGTAGTATCTTTATAACTATAGAAAAGTTATAAGTTATGAGCGGATTGCAAACGTGTTTTTAGATAGGTCGTTTATCATTGTTGCCTAAATATCCTTTGGTTAAATACTGGCACGCCCGACTTACTGATTAATAAAGTTTTTTTTTATAAAACTACAAGCAATGTTAGCCTCTTTTTAACTTATTTTATTACCAAGGAATTTTATTTATTTATTTAAAATTTATAGCACAGTAACAATAAGTATAAATGGCGGCCGTAATGCCTGAAAGTATTCTCTACCAGTCAACCATAGGACAAAACAGAAATTTCGTCTCATTCTGTTATTTTCGTTTGTATTACA
Source organism: Cydia pomonella (assembly GCF_033807575.1). NCBI lineage: Eukaryota > Metazoa > Arthropoda > Insecta > Lepidoptera > Tortricidae > Cydia > Cydia pomonella. The sequence continues at coordinate 26,872,971 of NC_084705.1, read as the reverse complement.
AATTATTTCATAATGGGCCCATTATTGTTATACTTAAATCAAAAACACCACTCTTCGGCTATGTGATTATTATCCTCCTTTTTAATAAAAACGATAAAATTGATCCTTGATCCCGTTTCGATAGTGTTTTAAATGGTAGGGATAGCCCGCTTCCGCCCCTCACCTGCACCAATCCCATCTATACTCAATGAGTCACAACACTTTGCAGTCGGATCCCAAACTTCGGACAGGTCGCACTTACAAGTGGCAAGTGATTAGTCGAGTAAACAAGCATTCTAGTTGAGTGAAAACAATGTGATTGGTACTTTTTCCGAAAAGTGACTGTGTTTATTTCTGACTGTGAATTGTTTGTAGTAAATATAAAATCAAAGGTGTGCCTATTTCATTTTTTTATGGGATAAGAGGTAAGCTTCATATTCGAAAGATCCAGGGCAATTTTGGATTTGGAACTTTATTTTATTTCTATAAAAGTTCAACATTCGAACGAATAAAAACACTAATAATACAAGAAAAAATAACAAAATTATGTAACTGAGTTACTTAAGTAATTTATAAACCTTAAAATAAAATAAAAATATCCTAAAACAAATAATTAAAAACATTCGAATTGAATCATTACTCTATCAGCCACAAAAGTGCATGGCGACTTTATCAATGAATTCATTTATAACATCTCCAAGCAATTTCGCGGCTCACTGTTTTATGATAATACTACATATTACTCGTACTTATTCTGTACCCCTAGTGTAAATATTTTCGACAGCGAAACGTGACGTACGCGTTTGCGTTAAGTGTCATTTTGTATGAGATTTTTGACTTTCCAAAACGTCCCGCTTGGCGCGCTGTTCAAAAACCCATACAAAATGAGACTTAACGCAAACGCGTACGTCACATTTCGCTATCGACTAAATTTACACTAGGGGTACTGTTCGCTGTACAAGAATGCGGGGACTTACGAGGTTATTTTGGGTCGCAGAGGGCTCTTGTAGTTATTTGATGAATGATCAATAAAAATTGATAACAATAACAATGAACATGTCTTCATAACGATACTTAAATGTCTTTTGAGTTCAAACTTTGAAGTGCCATAGTTACCATTAGGTACTGTTTTTGTTTACCTCAAGTTGTTGAGTTACACACCCTTTGATTGTTAAGTTTTCAAACTACCGACCAATTTCGTCTATTTTACATTATATGGAGCTATATATCTATACCTTATTGTGTGACAATCATCTAAGGTAAATTCACAATATTCGATATCCTCTTAACCATATTAATTTTATTTTAATTTACTTCAAGATCGAAGATGCCAATAGATAGATAGGGACTTATATTTATCTATTTATTTATTGTTCGGAGAACCAACAGCCATAAATTGCACAATAGTTATATATATAAATAACAAAGAACCAATTATAGGTTCCCACCGGTAGCAACAGGTTAACAGAAAATTGGTGGTTAGCACTAGGTTTTTTTTTTCTTTTTTTTACAACGTGTTACCACTAATATTTTTAAATATTAATACTTATTATATTATATACTGAACAAAGAAACCAAAACTTATTAGTAAAATTAATACGTGAATCGATACAATAATTGATAAAATGTCAGAGGCAGAAAATAACATTAGACATAAGTTGAATATATCTCTATATAATCTTTGTACATATAGTAGTAAGTTTATCATAATTGACACTAACAAATTTGTTAGTAAATACCATATGCCTATGGTGTTTTTGACTAAAGGTAAGTGTTACCTTTCAAATTATTACAAGAGACAAATAGCTTTATCGCTATCCTATTTACTTGACATTTCTGCCAAGAATTTGGCAGACAACTCTGCTCCTATTGAGCAGCCCAGTATGAGCTTGGAATTGGTTCCAGTCATAACCAATGATTTAAACTAGCTGTTAAGACAAAAGATTCTGTCTCTGGCAATTTAGTTTTAAATAAATATAATGAAAAATACTGTCAACATGGAAAGTATATCCACCTGATGCATCAAAACATTCAATGTATTAGAGGAAAAGATTTACAGATTGAACTTTTTATGAACGATTTTTATGTTGATATTTTATGTATTACTGAACATTGGTTAACAAATAATGAATTAATGCCTCAATTTAATAATCATCAGGTGGGAAGTTCGTTCACCAGAATTAGTTCCATACATGGTGGGTCGTTAATTATATTAAATAATCAGTTAAAATTTAAGGAACGTAAGGATATTGTATCCATGTCTGTTGAACGGACTATAGAACTAAGTGCAGTAGAATTGGAGCAATTTATTGTTGTCTGTGTGTATAGGCCGCCATTAAGTAATTTTGAAATATTTGAAAGTGTAATGGATTCTGTGCTACTTAAAATATCATCTTCTAGTAAGAAATTATTTATATGCGGCGACTTTAATGTAAATATTTTGGAAAATTCAACAATGTCTTGTAGATTGTTGAATCTATTCAAATCTGGTAATCTCAACCACATGTTTATGGAGCCTACTAGAGTGACTGCTACTAGTGCAACCTGTATAGATAATATTTTCACTGATATTGTTCCTATTACTAAAAAAGTTATCAGTAATTTAGAATCAGACCACTTAGGTCAATTAATGGTATTTGAGACATTAAGGAAAAATACTTTGAGAAAACAAATAACTTTTGTACCAGTAACCTCGGACCGCGTAGAAAGAATGAAGCAAAGTCTAGTTCAGGCGCTACCCTTTTTGTCTTCCGATATGGGTCCAAATAGTATGTATAATTCATTCTTTCACACTTTTATGGATCATTATAATGCGATATTTACTTCAAAATCGGTCGTAGTTAGTGGTGCATCAGTTTTTAGTGAGTGGGCTACTGCGGACTTACATCAACGAAGACGTGCACTGTATGCCTTGTATGAGGAACGGCGGTTTAACACGAGTGATGAATTTAAAGAACATGTCAAGCAATATTCGAAAAAGTTTAAAATAGATTGTCATATAGCTAAGCGAAATTATCTAAGTCAAAGAATAAAAAATAGTACCAACATTATTAAAGCAACCTGGAAAGTAATCAATGTGGAGACTGGTCGCTCGAAACACAGAGTGAATGATTTTAAACTAAATATTGATAACAAAATTATAGATTCCAATTTAGAAGTAGCTACAGAATTTGAATTTTTTTTCACTGACGTACCAGTTTTCACAACTAAGGATTTAAATTCATCACCCTCATCTGCTGTTACTCTATTAAAAGATAACGCTCCAGAGTGTTGTGGAGATTTTCATTTTGAACGTGTTTGTACCTCCGATGTAATAAAGGCGTTTAATTCGGTTAATGTCAAAAAAACGAATGACCTCTGGGGAGTCTCTGTCCATGCTGTCAAATCCTTAGTAGAAATTATAGCGCCTGACTTAGTAATTATATTTAACAACAGTGTTGATTGCGGCGAGTTTCCTGATTTAATGAAACATAGTAAAATAACTCCTTTATTTAAATCGGGTAGCAACTCTGACCCCACTAACTTTAGACCGATATCTGTGCTACCAACGTTCAGTAAGATTTTAGAAAAATTAATTCTTTCTCAATTAGTACGACATTTTAACGTCAATAATTTAATGCATAATAAGCAGTTTGGTTTTACACGGGGTCGCTCGACAACCGATGCTGGTGTTGAGCTAATTAAGCATATCTTCGATGCCTGGGAGGAGTCACGAGATGCTATAGGTATCTTCTGTGATTTGTCTAAGGCCTTCGACTGCGTTTGTCATGAAACATTAATCAGGAAACTACACTATTATGGAGTTAGAGGAGCGGCACTGGATTTACTTAAGTCCTACTTAAATGGTAGAATACAAAGGGTCGATGTGAATGGACAGCGATCACCGGGGTCATTGGTCTCTATGGGTGTACCACAGGGGTCAATATTGGGACCTTTCCTGTTCCTTATCTACATAAATGACTTGCCATTCCTTGTAAAGACCCACCATGATATAGTATTGTTTGCAGACGACACTTCACTTATTTTCAAAGTCAAACGACAGCAACAAGCTTACAATGATGTAAACGATGCTATTTCAAAAGTAGTAAATTGGTTCAATGTTAATAATTTATTGTTAAATGAGAATAAGACTAAATGTATTAAGTTTGTCACTAGTAATGTAAGGCATGTACAAACAAGTGTCATTGTGAAGGATGAGGAATTGGAATTAGTTGATAGTACAGTTTTTCTTGGTATAACTTTAGATTCTAAACTCCAGTGGGGTCCCCATATTGCTACTCTTTCGAATAGACTGAGTTCTGCAGCTTTTGCAGTAAGCAAAATCCGTCAGTTAACTGATGTCAAAACAGCTCGATTAGTATATTTTAGTTACTTCCATAGCATTATGTCATATGGTATTTTACTGTGGGGTGGTGCTTCAGAGATAAATACCATTTTTGTTCTGCAGAAGAGGGCTATTCGAGCAATATATAAAATGAACCATAGAGACTCACTGAGAGATAAATTTAAGGAAATTGACATCATGACAGTGCACTGTCAATACATTTATGAGAATATTCTGTATGTGCATAAAAATATTGCCGATTTTAAGAAAAATTGTGACATTCATAATATTAATACTAGAAATAAACATAAGCTCGCCGTGCCCTTCACTCGGCTCCATAAAATTAAAAAATCATTCATGGGTAATTGTGTGAGATTTTATAATAAACTTCCAAACCATATTACTGAGTTACCAATTAATAAATTTAAGAATCATATAAAGCGTAAACTTATTTCTAAAGCTTATTATACCACACAAGACTACATGAATGATAAAACAACGTGGGATTAATTGTGATTCGAAATGATTAATTATTTATTATATTTGAATAATGATGATGAAATGGATATTCCAATGCATGTATTTCCTTTGTTGTTTTTATTATATTTGTTTGACATTTAGAATTTATTCTAGAAACAATCTAGACTAGTATTTTTTATACATTTTTTTTTTTAATGACTGTATTTTGTGAAGGTTTTAGTATTAAATTTGATCTATGAATTATATTCATTAGTATTATATATGGAATAATATTTACAACATCAATAAATTGCTCTGATAATTAGATTAAGATAATTATATGTAATACTGTCTTACTATTCATAAGTGCTTGTTGCTAGGCCTACATGAATAAAGTATATTTGAATTGAATTGAATTAATATAATGTTAATATTATGTTATTTATGTTATGATATTTACCAGGTGTTTATGTCAAGCCAAATTTGTGCGAGACAATTAATTCAAACTCAAATTTGATTACCAGTGTTTGCACTATCAGTGCTTGAGTTTATAGATTATTTTTGTTCTTATCGTTATTTTGAGTAGGTACCTACCTACCTAGAGTACTAGTGTTGTTACTACCTAGTGTTATACTAAAAGTCCTAATTTCATGGAAGATTGGCTTTCAAAATAACACTTGCACAGTCTATGCTATTAAAATCGCTGCCAACTTAGTTTGGTCTAACTCTATATATTTTGTTTCTCTAGAACAGCGTTTCCAATCATTGGTTTGAGCTGAGATGCGGCTCTTAGTAGTCTTAGTCCGGGCTGTTGCTTTTGCTTCCTTTTCGCGAGTCGGTTTATGGTCTATTTAATTTAAAATTATACTTCGTACTTTTTTCAGATTTGAGAATTGTTATGTTCTTATTTCTATTCAGAATCGTGAGCTCTTTTGAACCTAATAGTAGAAAAAAACTATCCCAAGGTTTCCTTTTTCGTTACTTCCATTCCGTTACCACCTTTGTATGGTCTATGATGGTTCCCCGTGTGTGTGCGTGTCAGTCACCCGTTGACGGCGTTGACCACGAACGCTATACCTAAAGGGCCCGAAACGTCAGAAGTCGGGATGTATTTTGAATTCATTATTACCAATATAATCCGTTTAAATCGTTTTATTATTATTAAATAAAATGGCCCTTTTATGGAATTTGGTACATTTCGTGGGCCGATGTGTGGCCCGGGGGCCGTAGTTTGGGGACCATTGCTCTGGGAGCCTACCGCGAAAACCGAAATTCGCAATTTGCCGGGATTTTTCTCTATTACTCTTACTAAGACGTAATTAGAGTGACAGAGAAAAATTCCCGCAATTGTCGAACTTCGATTTTCGCGGTTAGCTCTGGAATGAGCAAGCGCCTGCAACCATACGTGTAGGTATACGCTGAAACCATACCTAAGAATATACACATATTACATCATTACTCATTGGTAATTTCCTTATGCTAAGTTATTTTATTGCTGAACATCCTTTATTATTTGCACATCTATATGTGGCGTTCCATGCCTACTACATATTTGTATAAGCTTTTGGGTCAACATTTTATTCGTTGTCTTGTTTCTGACCACTCTGTCACGCTTGTATTTGTATTTACTATCAAATACATAAAAAATTCGATAGCTGTTACATGTCTTTATAGCTGTAGATAATATTTTACTTCAGAAAAATTATAAACTAAAAATCACCCATTCAAAAAGCTACACTCCGTCACATTTGTTGGGGACAAAAAACAAAAGAACGAAAAAATTGTGACCCTCTTGCCCGTGACTTCTACGTGAAATCATGATGATGATGAAGACGTTGGTATCTTGATGCATCACTGTACTGTACATGTATATAATAAATACAGGAAACAATAAACTATCTTATGTCCGGGCCTCAAACTTTCTTCATACCAAGTTTCATCTATATCGCTTAAACCGTTAACCGTGAAGATGTAACAGACAGACAGTTAGGCAAACAGAGATTCTTTCACATATATAATATATATTACAAGTAGGGATAAAACATATACACGGTATATCACGAGAAACCCGAAATATTATACGAGTTTAAGTCATTTTCCAAAAAAATTTTTTTGGTTAGGTTCGCGTTCCACCGTCCTAATAGTACTACTAATTACCTCCAATGACATTTATTTAATTACTAAAGGGAACAGAGTTGCTTTTGTTTTGATTCGTTCAATTTTAAAACATAACAAATTCTATTGTATTTTACAACCATTGATTCAAATTTGACTGCTAACTTTTCTTGTATTTTGGGCGTTACGATACAAGTACGAAAAATAAGAAATTCGAAAAGAGTGGCGATAAATTATAACACGACCGAAGGAAGTGTTTTAAATCGGCACGAGTTGCGAATTACTAATTCGCACATGTATCGTACAACGCAACGTTTTAACAGTACATTATGGCCCTTTAGATTCGATATAAGTAGTTACGTAATGTGCTAATTATCGCACTAGTGCGGTAAAGTAAAGTTAAAATAAATATTGCTAGAATGTTTTAATCAAAGATTATAAATCCAAATGACCAATATTTTAAAGCAGTAAAATACATTTGCGTATAAATGCCTATATGAAGACGTAGATTTTGGCTTACAAATATCCTATAATTATCGCTATCACATGGTTATTGTATTGCTAATTTGCGTCATATCGACCTTATCAAGGTTGCCGTCTACCAGCGGTTAAAAAACACGCCCATAATTTTCGACTCTAAATGCGACCCGGAAAAGGTTTGCAGGCCGCTTGGACTTACACATTGATGTCTTTTGATCTCATTTTAACATAATTCATCATCTCGCTCGAACTTATACATATATTGGTGTGATACAGACCTACGAGTCATAACCTATAACAATATCAGTAAAATACATGTTTAAATTTCAAATACCAGTCTCGTTTTTAGGCAACATCCAATATGAGTTTACGCACAGTCGTGATGCGATGACGTAGCAAAATATTGTGTTACGTAATTAATTGACGGCTCAATAAAAACCCGTGACTGATTCAAAACGAGTTCTTGTTTTACGTGACAATCATTACTATATCGGGCTTAGAAAACAAAACTGTTTTTAAACACCGACAGCGTCAATCTTATTAGGTGTCATTTGCTGGACTGAAGTGAGGCTTTGCAACCATGGGAGGATAGGAACTTAAGAGGATACATTAGTGGTCATTTCTCATACATATAAACGTTCTCGACATTTTTCTCTCTAGATTTTGGCCCTAGATGTTTTTTTTATATGAGTTCAATATTACCGGTATCTGTGTCTGTACGTTTTGCTTTTTTTGAACTGTGTCTGTACGTTCTACTTCATGTAGCGCTAAAAATAAACACCAGCTGCCTCAATCTTATTAGGTGTCATTTTCTGGACTGGAGTGAGGCTTTCGAACCAGGGGAGATAGGAACTTAAGAGAATACATTAGTGGTCATTTTACCATACAAACGTTCTGGACATTTTTCTCTCTGGATTTTGGCTTTAGATGAATATTTTTTTATTGAGTTCAATATTACCAGTATCTGTGTGTGAAGCGCCTGGTAGCCTAGCGTAAGAGCGTGCGACTTGCAATCCGGAGGTCGCGGGTTCAAACCCTGGTTCGTACCAATGATTTTTTAGGAACTTATGTATGAAATATCATTTGATATTTACCAGTCGCTTTTCGGTGAAGGAAAACATCGTGAGGAAACCGGACTAACCCCAATAAGGCCTAGTTTACCCTCTGGGTTGGAAGGTCAGATGGCAGTCGCTTTCGTAAAAACTAGTGCCTACGCCAAATCTTGGGATTAGTTATCAAGGGGACCCCAGGCCCCTATGAGCCGTGCCAAAATGCCGGGACAACGCGAGGAAGAAGATCTGCGTCTGAACGTTTTGCTTTTTTGAACTTTGTCTGGACGTTCTACTTCAAACAGCGCTAAAAATTGCCAAATAAATGTGCCGTAAACTAACTATAATACTTCTTTCAATTGTAACAAAGGTGCGTAACAATATATGGCACTTTGGCCGTCACTATTGATTTCATGCTGACTGTACTTACAGACCATGACGTCAAAATCATAAAATATGTTATTTCCTCTTCATTAAAGTAAATTAAGGTAAGCTGAATTACATAATAATTAGCTAATAAATAGTATTTCCTATATCTAATCCATCGCCCAGCTTACGGTCAGCGCTTTTAACCTATGGGTATTTCCTGCTGATGTTATTTCCTTAAAGAAAGTAAATCCCGATTAGTCTCGTGGACACAGATTTATAGACTAGAAACAGTAGAGACCCATTATGTACAGTTAGCAAAAGTATTGGTTTAACATCCCTTCATACATAAATGCTATATTTAAGTTAATCGTTTGCTGACTGAAGTGGCCGGATTCGAACTTTAAGATACGTCAAACGTTTGCTAAAGATACGATATGGATTAGATATGTCAGTGTCAGTGGACAGTTTTGACGTATGACGACACGTAAGACCTATAAATAGGGTTGTTTCCATCTACAAATCTTGGGCAGAATTGTATCCCAATAAATTCTTTTGGATTATAAGAACATGTTAAACTACTTTTAGGGGACCTGTAATGACCATATTTTTGTAAATATTGAATTTAACATATCTTTTCTCACACGTCACGTGACCAAACTCGAAACGTCATTGAAGATTCTGATGACGTCACAACTCTCGGATTGACACTGTTGCATACACTGTTGACAGTTAGGGGATAAAGAACAAATGACAAATGTCAGTTGACAGTTAGGGGATAAAGAACAAATGACAAATGTCAGTTGACAGTTCGTATCTTCTACGTGTGTATGTAGTTATGTGTCAAACCGTAAACTGTGACGTTACACAATTTTAAAAGAGCGTTTTGGGCGCGAAAGCATCTGTCAAAATATATTTTGTTAATTTAACATATTTAAAGCCGTTTTTAGTATAAAAGTTGAATTTTAGGGCAACTTTTAGTTAATATTAGTTAGGGAGGCAAGGTAGCTAAATGGCGTAATTCAACGGCGCCGTCGAGACCTATCAAAATCGAAAGATAAAATAATTTCGAAAAGAAAAGCTCGTATGGTAAAAACCATTTTAGCGGTGGGTTTGGCGTGTACGGTTTTTCAAAAATGTTAAAAAAAACAGTTACTTGGGCATTCTCGAGCGCGTCAGATATTCATACTACGTATGCCCCAAGTGCCTCTGATAACAACGGTATACTAATCTGCCGGTTTGCGTGGTGGAGGTAGGAATATAAAGTAGTCAAAAATGCAAAAAAAAAAAAATTTACTCGAGCGCGTTAGATTTTCGGAAGGGGTGTTAAGTAAGCCCCAAGGAAGCTCCGTTTAAAAAAACTGACGATTTCGGCGTTACGATAAGTTACGATGAATTTTTGAAAATGCAAAAATAAAAGTTTTTTTGAAATACTCGAGCGCGTTAGATTTTCATAGGGGAGGTTTATCTCGGTATCCTGAAAGCATATTTTCTTAATCTGACAAAAATGTTGGTGGGTTCTCTTAATCTAACCGAAAAAGGTTTTTTGGTTTCTATTTTTCCTTTCTTTCTCCTTGATAAAACGGGGATTTTAAGAATGACAATAAAGCGATAGATGCAACCAACGTAAATGTAGATGAAATGTAGTACGAATTATATTATTTATTGTATAAAAAAATGAAATGATATAAAAATTGTATTATAATTGTATTGTTATGTATGACCTTTACATTTTTACTCAATACAATTCATCTTCTTCTTCTTCACTGGAACTTTCATATTGTGGCTCCTCATCCACAATTCTTTCCTGCTGAGTGCCTGCAACATCCGTAACTATTATTTTTATTCAGTAATTTTGTCGAGAGAATATTATTGAAGTACAAAAATTTACCTGAATCAAGCGTCTCGTCATTGCTGTCCTCAGTGTCATTCTCGTTCAGTCCTTACATGTTTATGGCAAATTCCTCTTTTTTTGCTTTAATTCTTCACTTCGTTTTGCTTACGGTACGTCCAAAAAACAATTTGAGGATCAACAGGCTATTGAATAATATACATACATGAAACTGTACATGTTAATAATACTTTTGTATACAGATACGCGTAACTTTTTCCGAGTCCACGAAAATTGTCGAGAAGCTTTAGAAAAAAAAAATTTGAGGTATAATAAAAGTCACATAATTTAATCATCGTTATTTCATATCAATTTTTTTTAACACCCTCAGTTTTCGAGATATACTCAAGAAACCGGGAGTTGGAGTTTTTATGATGCTTCAAGTCAAAAAGTTTTAACTTTGGACAAAAATGTAAAGAGACCTTTTTTGTGTAAAATAAAATTACCTTTTTTGTTTATTTAAACTTTTTTTTGTATAATGTATCGTTCGCGACTTATATGCCGCAACGCGTTTTTCGGAAGACGAAATGGCTCCTCCACACTTCCGGTCATGCGGAAACCGGCAGATTTTGTAGTTTTTAGTAAGTTTTAGATTATATTCTTTAAAATAAAAAGATAAAAAATCGCGCTCGAGAATGCGGGATTAACGTTTTTTTTTTACAAGTTCGCGACCCTATAACTCGGCGGCGTCAAGGACTTATCGTCAGATTAGTTAAATTTAGTCTTAAAACACTAAAATCAACCCCCAATATCTTAATCTCACGCGCTCGAGTATTTCAGACTCTCGATTTTTTTTTACTAATCTGATCGTCTATCCTAGGCGCGCGTCACTACATATAGAGCTAAATACTTTACAAGGTTGTTCTATTAGGTCTAAGGTATCTCTCATATCTTAAACTGCCACGCTCGAGTATTACCGAAAATTCCCCTATTCGCCTCCCTTCCTATATAGAACGTAATACAAGCGTTTAAAAAAATTGGAAACAGCCCTATTAATGTACTCGGCAAAACTTTGATTTTAAACGAGCCATTTCCTTGTATGGGCTTCTTAACTTTCTCAGTAGTAGACCATAATATAAATATTTTAGAACAATACACTTATTTTTGTGGGCAGTGTGTAATTAGAAAATAAGGTGCTAATTTGAAAGATAACCATAAATGTTAAATTATTACTAAAATAGTATGTCAAACGATTGCGATGCGATTTATGTAAGATTAAATAAATTACCTACAATTTAGCTAAACTTGGTAAAAATTTGAATGACTCTCAGACTGATAGATATGAAATCCAAAATAATAACACCATAAAAATACAAATTAGTCATAGATTATTATAATGACATAAACAATTTTCCTTCAATGCCAGTCCGTAAGTCATTTTCACGATCATTACCACTTTGTGGTTTACGTGACGAGCCACACGTAGGTATTGCCTATGGTCATAGACACTTTGTTCCACTGTGAACAAAGAATTTTTACCTTATGTATATAGTAATAAGGCTTAAATTAATAACTGATACGACATAAAACTTTTTGATGACTTAGTTATTTTAGTCTCGCATAGAAGTATAATTACTTAACTTAATGTTTAATCGTTATCCGAGGAAAATTGTTCATCTATTTTCTTACGTTAAAATTTCGGTTCAATGCCGTAGTCTTAAAGATGATATTTCTTTTCATAGAACATTACGTTTCAAATACCGTATAATAAGTACCGCAGGATCTGTCGGTCGTGTTAAAAGAAAGTATAAGATTTTCTAATATTTCTGCTTTAAAATAACTAGGTAATTCACGTTCAAGTATAATATCTGGGAGACCGAGCTTTGCTCGGTAAACATATAAAAAATTAAAAAAATCGCGTTTTCCCAGAGATAACACCTAGCTAGATCGATTTTTCCTGAAAACCCCCATATAGCAAATTGAATTGACATCGTTACAGCCGTTTCCGAGATCCACGAAATACATAAATATGTACGTCGCGTAGTACCGCACTAGTATTGGCGCGCCGCTAATAATGGCGTAAGCGCCGACTGCCATAAGGTCCCTTTTGAATTGGATTGTCACATATATAAAAATTACTCGTTTAAAAGTATAATACAAAACATTGTAAATAAGCGTATTTTGAGTAAATGGTTCTCATAGAATTCGTGGCCATAACAATGTAATGGAAATGAAAACACGAATTTCTATCTGTATTTCTCTATTTCCCCATATATTTAAAGTTACGTGAGAATTATTCACTGAAGAGATGTGATATTACGTATGCTAAATACCACATGTGTAGTATTAGTTTTATAGGCAACCGACGCATCTGCCTGACGCCAGTATTGTTGTTAGTACATGTCACTACTAGGTTAAATCACAGTTAACCTTTTACTGCGTAGTCACATTTATCCATTTAACCTCTTTGCTGTGTATGATAAGGGTCCTGATTTAATTTTTAGTCAACTTTTAACATTTTTATATGTATATAAATTAATCGCAGTCAGTTTTGTCCACAATTAAGCATGAAATCTTAATGTAAAACTTTTTGCCTTTTCTTACAATGTAAATGTACTATCGTTAATAATTTGTGAAATGAACACCAAAACCAAGTTTTTATTGAAATTTAATGCTTAATTATCGTCACAAAACTGAGTGCTTAACTATTCTTAATGGCTCCTCTTCACGATGGCCCAGCGCTGGCCCAGCGAGATGGCCATGCGATGGCTGACACGCCACTACACGATGGCGACATTCAGTTGCGATCTATTCATCTTCCAAGATGGACGTGGGAGCATTAGCCGCTGCAGCAATTTATTTATACGCCACGTACCAACCTTTTCTTAATCTGCACAATAATAAAGTAATTAAAAAGAAATGACGTAGAAGATTATGGTGGATGTTATCTATCCATCGCAAAAAATAAATAAACTACTTATTATAGTTATTATGGGACAGTATTACACAAATGACTAAGTCCCACGGAAAGCGCAATAAGACAACGATATACATATTATATACATTTTTATTTTTTATTTTTTTTATACTACGTCGGGGGCAAACAAGCATACGGCCTGCCTGATGGTAAGCAGTCTCGGTAGCCTATGTACACCTGCAACTCCAGAGGAGTTACATGCGCGTTGCCGATCCTAACCCCACCCCCCCTCGTTGAGCTCTAAACACATAGAACTAAAAAAAATACTTAAATACATATAAATACTTAAATACATAGAAGACATCCATGACTCCGGAACGAATATCCATGCTCATCACACGAATAAATGTCCTTACCAGGATTTGAACCCGGGACCATCGGCTTCATAGGCAGGGTCACTACCCACTAGGCCACACAGGTTGTCACCTAAGTCAATTTAAATTTGTGCAATGAACTCTTCAAAGCTTTGAAACCTTACTAAAAATCATTACTTGTCTCTTCCTTAATGTGCCGCTGTGTTGGTATATATTGTGCATATATATATAATTTATGTATGTATATTTAGATATGTAGGTATCTAATATTAATTTCTTTTATTATTGGTATATTTATTTATTTAAATTGTGAATGTACTGTATATCCTGTATGTGTATGTGTGTATCTGTATGTATGTTCTGTATGTATGTCTGCGTAATGTATAAGTAATTTTCCTAATCCTCTTAACTAATTCGTGCACTATTTGTTATAAAAACTTGTTTTTTTAATATCCTGCTACCTTATTTCTATAGTTTTGGTCTTTATGTTTGGGGTTCCATGTTACGCTTTCTCCCCGATATAACTCTAAAAACTTTATTCTTTCGTGATGCGGCCACATACTCGTCATTTTTAATCAAAATAATACACAACACGAACGTCCTCCCTCGACCGCGTTCGAGCACGCACTGAGGGATGGGCCACGTGTAGATGCGGACAGCCATCGCTGGTCCACTGCCTTTGATGTACGGACGAAAAACCGACACCGCGGCCATCCCACCGCCATCCCGCGCGCCATAAGCCATCCGACACCACTACCCTCTCTACACGCTGGCCCAGCTTAGTGGACCACTATGATGGTCCATCGTGTAGAGGAGCCATAACAACTCACGCTAATCGAGTATACTATTTTCTGAAAACTCCCAGTTTCGAGCTATTTGCCAGTGCTCGTAGTGCCGTGGCTCAAAACTACTGAGTGCTTAACTTTTCTTAACAACTCACGCTAATCGAGTACACTATTTTCTGAAAACTCCCAGTTTCAAGCTATTTGCCAGTGCTCGTAGTGCCGTGGCTTAAAACTGAGACCTTAACTTTTCTTAACAACTCACGCTAATTGGGTGCACTATTTTCTGAAAACTCCCAGTTTCGAGCTATTTGCCAGTGCTCGTAGTGCCGTGGCTCAAAACTGAGACCTTAACTTTTCTTAACAACTCACGCTAATCGAGTACCTACACTATTTTCTGAAAACTCCCAGTTTCGAGCTATTTGCCAGTGCTCATTAGTGCCGTGGCTCAAAACGTCGGTATGAATTTCAGAATAATGTACATATGTACATTACAAATGTACAGAACATGTACGTGATATACTTCGTTCTAATTGCCTTATTTTGATTAACATTCATCCAAATCCATCCACTGAGATAATTTACTCCTACCCGTTACATTTAAAACGATACGGTGCTTGGTCATTGACATGATGAAATGAAACACATTCAACCCCATAGGCCTTCTAAGACCTTCAAGTCAAGTGCAGATAACCTACTGTAGTACCTACCTATCTGTGTACTATCTATAGAAGATATATTATATGCCGTTCATCTAATCTCTAAGTTTAACGAGGATGCGATTATCTTATCACCTTATCAGTCCTCATAATGCAGAATGTTCCATTTTGCAATATTATCTAAGTACCTTCTGCCACTAATAAAACAATGTCTCCGAGCCCTGATTTGTCTGCTGTATTTTGTTTTTAATTACGAAGTATTACTTACAAAAATGACACGAAATCTCTTTCAAAATTCATTTTTTTTTGTTATTGTCACCTTTTAAATTAATACTTCTTACCTCATTTTCGTCAACTTAGAAAACTCAGACAGCACTTCTTATTTGAAGGTTACGCATAAGATCTATTTCTTGTCTGTAGGTATCTATCTGATAATTAAGGTATAACAAAAAAGGTACTATTATGCATGTCTATTAAATTTTTTGTGCGCAGATATGCTTGAAAAGATGTTTTGTCTGTTACCTTGACCGTGAAATTAAAAGTTAATTTACTAAAGTAAAGATAATGAACTCTTTATAAACATTAAAGAAGACGGAAAACACATTGAGAAAACGTTTATATGCAAAATTAAAATACATGAATAATAGCTAGATGATACAAATACAAATACAAATAATTTTATTAAAAACAGTACAGTACAGTGTTAGCACTTAAAGACTAAGGATTAAGGATAAGGAAAAGCTTACAAATGCCTGAACTAGGAGTTCCTGTGTTTCAGGCAGAATAGGACCATATTAATTAATTTGTAATTATTCACTTAATTATAATTATAAATAGTACACAATAAAAATCTGGTAAGGTGATAACCTTAACAAAATTACTTATTTAAGTATTCTATATCAAAGTACAGTAAGAAATCATTTTACGGCTATTAGTAAGTTATCTGTATCATCGTATGTCATTTTTTGAAGGGCGCGTCGTAGAATATTCTTATAAATGATGATTCTTATATTATGATGTATTATACAAGTATGATATGAGGTGTCTTTATATATTATTTGTCTTTGTAAGAAACGTAATTTTGTTGACTGCTCATAAAAATACATCTTACTTATAAGTGTTATGTTTATCACATTAAAGTACTCTGACCGTAAAAAAACTGATTACGTGTATCCCCAAGAAATTGTCCAGTTTGAATTTAGCTCAGCCAGAAGCGTATTAGTACCCCGATATAAATAATGTCGTCATGTTTCATATATAAACTTTTCGCCACCCACATACAAATGCAAAAAAGTTCATACTGAAACGTATTGGATTGGAACGGAAGAATTGGGGAATTTTCTTTTTTACATTAAGATGATGATGATGATAAAGATGAAATTAGTAATTTTCAGATATCGGATTTTTGGGGGCAAAATTTAATGATAGGTAGGGAGTTCCTATGTATATCGAGATACTCAATTATCGATAATTTTCTCTAATACTAGTGATCAACGCTAGCTTTGTTTGTTATCTACCTAAGTATTTTATCAGAATCGATGAATAAGTTTCCACAAGGCATATATTTTATATGATCACCAAGTTAGAAAAAAATATTGTGAAATGTAAAAACATTCTTTCGAAGAAGAGAAGATTTTCATACTTTGTTTATTGATATGGGAACTCCCTATCTGTTATAAAATTTTGCCGATATCAGGTACCTAATGTTTCCTCTACCTATGTGTGTAGGGGCACTGTGTAGAAATAATAGCCCCACCACGTAAAACCATAACAACCATCGGAAAACTAGTTTGAATTTGAAACTTACTGCACGCTGATAAGGTACATAATTAAATGCATTTTCCAAAGGCTGTTACGGCTGTTATGTGCGGTCTGAGTACACAGTTGTTTTCATTACATACGTCGCCTATTACCGCCAAACATGGCACGCGACAAGCCAACAAGCTATTGTTGTGTTAAGGAAGTTGAATTACTTGTGTGTATATAATGTGCGATGCCAACGTAAATAGACTGACTACATGGTGCATCTGGCCTTGAGATTTGAGCTGTTTTATCAAATCTTGCTTGGTCAGATATACCCGATGGATATTACAGCCTCCGTAGCCTAGTCGGTAGTGAACCTGCCTACGAAACTGGAGCTCCTGGGTTCGAATCCCGGTAAAGGCAAATGTCTTTTCATCACGAATATTTGTTCCTTAGTTATTGGCCCCGCTCAAACGGTATCACCAGGTTAGGGGCCGTGGGGTTGGATAACGATCGGTAGCGAAGAGCTGGCCCACACCAGCTACCCACACCGTCCCCAAAATGACGGCCATCAGACCACCCCACCAGTCGGTGGGGAAGCGACCCGCGATAGCCGCCGCAGCCATAGTGCGGTAGCGGCCCCTCATACCCCCCTGACGGGGGGTATCGACAGATCACTCAAGTCAAGTGATGTTTATTGAGAATATTTTAAATATAATACGTTTTGTTTTACTTAAATTATTGTAATTTAAATTTTTAATTACACTTTTTAAAAGACTAAAATTAGTAGAAAAATATTCAAAAAAATGTATTAACGTAATTTTTGGCCAATCTGTCATCATAATTCGCTCGTTCTATTCCCATTTTCTGCCACCCTGTAGGTATGTGACTTATAATATAGCAGGGATCTCCAAAAGACGGCTGCCAGTCTAGGTCCGTTCAACGAACCCTCTTTTTTGGCCCTTGGGAAGGAAACAGGAGAGCCGAGGCCCTGGTTGTCCTCGCACCAAAATTGGCCCGCTATTATATGAAGACCGTATGCGTAGGAGCGATAGGCGCTCGGCACACTGGATGCCATTTACACGTTGCTGGGATGTGCGAGCGGGAAGTCGTTATAACACGGCCATTGCATTGTCTCACTCAAACATCGGAGCGACGCGCGAATCGGATCCATTGTGATAAGCGTCATAGATTGATCGCCCATATTACGCCAACTGCCCTAATTAATGGTTATGAGTTCAATAACATAGCAACATACATTATTAACGCTCAATGAATCCCATTAATTTAACGAGCATGATGCTGACTAAAATGAAAAGATACAACATGGGTAGTTATTGCCGATATCATAGTAATAGGTTACTTTCCTACTAGTCAAAACAATTTCTTTTTTAGAACTGTAAAAACGATGTGCCGAAATGGAAATTATATGAAAACTGCTCAAGTTGAGGTCACGTCAAGTCACCTTCTTTTTTTAGTTCTATCCGATTTATTAAATACAAATTATGTCAAAGAATAACTGTTATCTGTTTTGCTACTAATTATCTGGTGCTTTATTTCATGCGTGTTGTGAAATAATTTATTTTACAGTACATAATATATGGTGCTGCTACTTTCCCGCACGTGCACGAGAATGAGCACAATGTACTATAATATACAGGAAAAAACCCTATTGCAGGGAGGAATTGGGAAAATACTGCTGCAAGCAAACAGAAATAGAAAAAAGTTGGAGAAGACTTTTACCCTCAAGGGATCTTAAATTAAAACGGATGAGTAATATACATATTTATTTGCCAGGATACGTTGCAATTAGGTCTTAAAACAGTTTTAGTATCAGTATTCAGTCGACATAAAGCCAACATACAAAATGTTTGTAAATTACATTTACTAGTCTAGTACATCAGGTACAGGCATACAATTTTAATAATCCTAATAAAACAATGGCATAATATCAATAAAAACAAACAAAATTAAAAAAGAAATACTTATTAATTGCACATTAAAAAATAGATGAACTTAGATGGATTGTTATGTCAAAGTTCTGTCATAAACATCAGGCCATGTTTGTTTGAGAAAAGCTTAAGACGAAAGTGGAGGACCCGCGCAAAATCACCTTTTCATACAAACGTAGTCCTCATTTTCCTCTCTGGAGACTCTGGATATTAACATTATTGAAAATATTTTGAAACAATTTGTTGCATATCAACCACAGCTTTGCCCCTACGCTTAATTATTTTCGAATTTTTAATAATTATAATAGTTAGCTGCATTTTAAAATTTGTATTAAATCTGTTTTCACTCCTAATTTTACAATAATAAAAAAATATAAAAAAAAGTCAAACGTAGGGGCATAGCTATGATTAATATACATCAAATTATGTAAACATATTTTCCATTATGTTAATATCCATAGAGGAAAATGGGGACTACGTTTGTATGGAGAAACGGCCTTTCCTCTTAAATAATAGCTATTATCCAACTAATGAATCAGGAACAATTTTAAATTATTCATGATTATAAACCGATATTTATGAGTATTGTTTTTCTAATAGGGCGTCGTAAATCAGCCTCTACACTTAAGTAAATACCATATTTCAAGTAACTTCCCACAAACAATGCACAATAGTATTGTTTTTCATGTAGGAAATGTAAATATAGATGTATGTAACTTTAATGTACCTACAGTACTTTACATAACAATTACAACTAACGCATGCACTTACGTTGAGTTATAAACTTATAAATTAGAATTTTTCTTGACTTTAAGTACTTATGCTTATTTATTTTTATGAAGCATTATTCATGTTTAAGTTTAATGCCAATATGTCCCACAAATATACATATATTGTTATATCGAAGAATTTCAAAAATGTCTAAACATGCATTCTAGAATAGAATTTTATTTATTTATTCGTAAGCACACAGACAATCAATCGACATATGAGAATAACATAGAAAGAATATAGTGCCACGTAATGGCCTCATCTGGCTCATCTCAGCATGTTGCTGGCAACTTCCAGCGCTGATCTTCCGATGATATTCCGATTAAGTGAGAAAAATAACGGAAGGTAACGGGCAAAAAGAAAAGAAACCAAATTAGAATAAGTCAAAATAAGTTACACACTAGACAACATTCATTCTAATGCCTGCGTTGTAGATATCTGAGGGCCTACCGCGAACCACGTTCGACGTGTTGCCTCCCTGTCACACTTACGTACAAATGTACAAGTGCGACAGAGAGGCAACACGTCGAACGTGGTTCGCGGTAGGCCCTCTGATGGCGATTAAGAGAAGCGTAAAGCCAGGAAATCAGAAATATGGCAAGTCGCAAAGTGGAATGTTTTGCCGGCCGCGGTCACATATAGTTTAATTTCCGTGTGACTTTTTCATGGCATTTTCCCTTGATTAAAACGTGTAAAGAATTAACAAACCTACAACTAATTTTGCGTTAGGGGCATGCACACTGCGTCGGAACGACGTGCGAGCGGGATGTGGCTATAATGCGCGCAAAGCGTTGTCTGGCTCAAACTTCGGAGCGACGTGCGAATCGGACGCAGTGTTGCATGCCCCCTCTTAATCCTTGTTTTGTAATATTATATCATAAAACCGGTAATGTGACGACATGTCATTTAAACCTCCTATAATACTATCCGTAATGTCATGACATCGTTCACGACACAAAAATCCTTAGTCATATCTCACCGATAGCCGGTCAAAAGGTTACCTTCATTTTAAATGTTACCAGCAATTAATACTGACAGCTATAAGTATTTAATGATCTTAATCGCCCCTTTTATATCTTTGTTCCGATATGTCGTAACTTCTCTAGGATTTTGCATCAGTTATGACGTTTTGGTATTGAGTTGATAGCTCCTTGCCCTTTGCAAGTGGGTTAACACTGTATTTACATACAATGGACGGCATATGGTTGTTAGATTCGTGTTTAGTTCTGATAAGGAGAATTAAAGCATAACCTAGTTAGCTTTTCTTGTAGTGCGGCGCGCATAAGATTTTTATTATGCTACGTCGGTGGCAAACAAGCATGGGCGCCAGATGGTAAGCAGCCTCCGTAGCCTATGGACGCTTGCAACTCCAGAGGTGTTACGTTCGCGTTGCCAACCCTAACTCTCCGCACTCTCGTTGAGCTCCGGCAACCTTACTTAATATGAGGCATTCATTTGTTATTCATAAGTAATAAAAAACTTTTTTTGTCTTAATAATAAAATTATTTATTTGTTTCTAATGTTGCAATTAACTGAAAATTGAATATCTGGATTGGCAAAAAGTATCTATCATATAGAACCCTAACTTCACCGTCGGTGACCAGCTTTCCCCAAGTAAAATATTAAAATGGGTTAATAGATTTACCAAAAAATAGATATCCATTCAATTCACAATAAAACGAGCTGCTTGAATATAGTTTCAAATAGTTTAATCATATTTTTTTATGATGAAAATTAATACTAAATTTGATTCCAAATCCTAATTGTTGAACACGCCCATGAATCATGAAATTATGATTGAATGCTAGTAACGGCGAAGTTAGGTACTAGAGGAGAATTCAAGGTACCTACGTATTTTTGCCAATTTGATTGCCTCAATTTGTCTGACTGATCTGTAACTTTACTTAAAAATTAATACAATAGCAGGATAATTAGGTATGTACTAAATTAGCACATATCAAAATAAATCTCAGGTAATATTCCTATAGTACCAGGAAGTATTTCGTGTAAATAAACTGTTCTAATCAAATTTTCTATTGTTGCAGACATGCCGTCCTGACGTTTAAGAGCTGCGAGTGATACAGCAAACATACATACACGAAATGTAAACAGGCGTCACAATGCTCCTAACCATATGTAAATCATGCCAGTAGTGAGTATTTATATTGTACTTAGGGCTTGTGCACAAATCACGCGAGGTTCGATATTCACAATTCGAGAAAAATAATCTGCATGAATTATTTATATTTTAATACTTATATACTTGTTTTGACATTTAATTATTTCTAGAAATTAATGTAAATTATAATTTTAAATCTTAATTCCCCAATCCGCAATTGGGCTAGCGTGGGGACTATAGCCCGAGCCCTCTCGCACATGAGAAGAGGCCTGTGCCCAGCAGTGGGACGTATATATCCCTTCAATATTATTATTATTATTTAAATCCTAAATTGTACACGCTAGCAGTACCTACTTGACTATATTTAAGACCAAAATGTACAAATTAACATGATTTCAATGGAATAAATGATCACGTTAGGGGATAGAGGGGGGGGGGGGTATAAGGAGACCTCACGTGTATTTTTCTACAGTGAACGAAACTAAACATACATTTTCGGTAAACATAAATCTTTACTTCGCACTTCAGCGAGTATATTTTACGAAAATATCATCACATTCATAACGTAAATAGAAAAATAAACAAGATTTACTATATATTATACTTCTTATCTTAAAATTAGGTCCAATGACAAAGTTAAAAAAAATACACGTGAGGTTATGTGGGGGAGGGAGGGGTAGCCAAGATCCTCACCAAGTATCATCAAGGAGGAGGAAGGGTCAAAAAGTAGCCGAGAAAACCTCGCGTGATTTGTGCACAAGCCCTTATATTATTTGTTTTGTATTTATAAAGGTGTGGATACAAACACCTTGTGTCAGCAGCCATAAGTAACTAAGTGGGTGAGGTATTTAAAATGATTATTGTATGTTTAATTTTGAACAAAACTATGTAATGCACTGTTGCTCGCGGTATTTCCGGACCGATACGACGTTCAAAGCTTCAAGAAAAGAGTGTATTCCCATCTTAAATTCCGCCAACGCACTTGCAACCCAACTAGTGTTACCTACTCTTATTACTGCTGCTTACTTTGTCATTTTTAGGGTTCCGTTTTTCCCTTTTGTGGTACGGAACCCTAACGACTTAAAAAATAATTTTGCTGTCCGTCCGTCCGTCTGTCAAGACCCTTTAACTCGGGAACACGTGGAGTCGCATCGAGTTGAAATTTAAACAACATATTTAGATCTACAGTCCTGTAAAACTGAAAAAAAAAGACACGGCCGTTTTAGCCGCATAAAACGTATATTTCGATACTCTCAAGGGAATCAAAATTCATAAGATAACTTCCCGTTGACTTAGGACTATGAAATTTGGCAAGTAATATCGTCTTACATTAAAATTTGTAAAAGAAAAAAGTAAGTAACATTTGTACGAAACCCTCGGTGGGCGAGTCCGACTCGCACTTGTCCGATTATTTATTTAGTTTAGTTATATGCTTTGTCGAAAAAGAAAACAAATAGTGCAAATTGCATAGATGAAACGCAAAAAAAAATGTAAAAAAATTCTCAGACAAGCCGGAACCAATTTGATTTTCTTTTTCTTCATGAGCTCTAGGAACAGTGTTTAAAACCCACTGAAAAGTAGGCAAGTCGGTGGGAATGGGAATCAAGTTCTATGGACGCTCAGCCAATGTTTTTTTTAAAATACTACGTCGGTGGCAAACAAGTATACGGCCCGCCTGATGGTAAGCAGTATCCGTAGCCTATGTACGCCTGCAACTCCAGAGGAGTGACATGGTAGTTATATATTAGGTTAATTAAATTGATTATATTGTGTAATGACAATTACCCATTCTATTATTTGTTTTATTATTTTATTGTCTTATATTGTATTTATTTCAAACATCTATAAGTTTACAGCTTACTCCAACATAAAATTATGAGTAACTGAAATAAAAACTAGTTATTTTTTTGTTATATGTGAAGCCGATGGTCCTGGGTTCGAATGATGAGCACAGTTATTTGATCCTATAGTTATTTGTTATGTTTTCTATGTATTTAAGTATTTGTATATTATACACAACACAAGCCTTCTTGGCTTACCGTGGGACTTAGTCAATTTGTGTAAGAATGTCCCTATAATATTTATTTAATTAGACTACAATATTAATTTTAGACTAATTATTACAGTTCATAACATCGTACTATTCGCATCTGTGAAAAAGATAAAAACAATAAGAAAAAAATATGTACTTCATAATTTCGTTATGTCCCAAATTTTAATTTAAAAGAAACAGGTTTGGGACGTGTCAATTTTCGAAAGATATGATTTTACTTCAACCATTAGGCCATTAAGGCCGTTACACACACGTTACATTAGGATAGGAGAGAAATAATAGTACATTGTGCAACGAGGAGGGTAAATGAAATATTGCAAATGAGGGTGTGAATTTGCGATAGCCGCAGGCTTACTTATTTATATGAAATTTGTCTGGCTGGGTTTTTGAGACACTGTTACGGCTGGTTCAAAATTTATAGGTGTGGGGTTTTTAAAGTTTGATGTGTATTAAAATTATGTTATAAAACACCTTCACCTTACGTTATCTATATCCATATCATAACCTACTTATAATATATTCGGACACAATAAGCTAACGGCCTAAATTAAGAAACCTGTATCTGCGGTAGCTACGTAGTTTACTTTATATTATCGATAACCGATATTTTAATTACATCAAATTTAGAACATCTCTGAGAAACAAAGCAATTTGATTTGACCTCTATTCTAATATCAGTCGAGATGAGGTTTTATTCGTAATGAGGTGTCAGTTGCAAGCAATGTTGACTAATCTCGCATGTTACTTGATATCGAATGATATGGGAGTTGGCCCCGACTCTTGTTTGTCGGAATTTAAAAAAAACTACGGATGTGTGACATGCAATACCAATAGGGTCGGCAACGCGCATGTAATCTCTGGTGTTGCAGGCTACGATACGATAGGCTACGGTGACTGCTTACCATCTGGCGGGCCGTATGCTTGTTTGCCACCGACGTGGTATTAAAAAATGCGCGAAAAAGGTTCCAGATACCGCCATTTGACGTTTAGTTTATCTTTTAATTAGTTTGTAAGCATAAAATTAGTTTGTTCTGTTGAAGCTTATGATGTGAATGTAGATAAATCAGTTTATGTAACTGTACATAATTGTGACGTTTCCAAGCAATAAATCTCACTTTGTCACTTGCCATAAAGACGCTTTGACAGGTTATTCGTATAATGATACATGCAAATCTTGTCCTTATAGTAAGCGACAAAGTAGGACGTTTGGCTAGATTTCGACTCTCGTGATCCTTTTATGAAACTCATTTCATTCGTTTCTTAAACTCACACTCGTACTTTAATGCCGTGCATTATGTAGCAGTCACATAAGCAAATATTAAAGATATATATGTATATATGTGAACAAAAAAACCGTCTGACAGACAAATGACCACTATACCTGTCGCATCGAATGACGGTTCCTATGACAATTCCTTGAGAGGTATAGAATCGATAAAATGTAAAATAACTAAGTAGTTATAGCAAAAGTACAGCAATTTGTACTCTATTCACCACCAAGACACTAACCGTGAATAATCTTCACAATTACCCAGTCCAGTCACGCCATGATAAACCTGTAACTGTCACCTGTCAAGATAAGTCACGGTTTCATGACTCAACTCGAAACGTACTATCAATGTATGACGCATAAACGCACTTAGTACATTTTACTTCTTAGGCAAAAGTGCTGTAGTACAAATTTATATAAGAGGATCATACAGTCGCTAACAACGCAAAGTTGCAAACTTATGTGTCCTGCACGCAAGAATTATCCCATTTCATTATAAACTCTTTGCAGAGAGCATTAAGTCGGTTTTAATTTGTGGATTTTTGATGAAATTGGACCTTAATGTTTCGCGAGTTGTTGTTAGGTGTTTTTTCACATATATTTGTATAAGGAACAAACGGTTACATTGCAAAGTTATATTTGCAGCTGAAAGGGGCGCTACTGTCATACAATTTAAAAAAACATAGTATGTGGTTGTGTTGTTTCTAAGTTATCTACCGGCAAACATAACTTTGCAGTGCTGGAGTTTGAAAAACAGTGTCGATCTTGCTTCTCTCGGATGTGGGTAGGCGCGAACAGTATATCTCTATGTTTTAAAGTAACATTTAATAATAAGTCAAAATCAGAGTATTTACTATTAATTAAAAGTGCATGTGGAAATCAATGTTTTTAACTATGACATACATGTATGTAACTGTAACATAGACGTATTATGCGAGTTTTTATTTGACGAACTAATACAAAATCATGCTGTGACTTCTAAATTAAAATTGAAAAGAAAAATATCAGTTAATATCATCAAATCACATCAGACTGAAGTTTTCTGAGACATAAAAGTAATCGTGTGTAAAAACAATGTGGTTCCTGGTTATTATACTGGCCATAATTCTTGGTGTCCTGTAAGTTACAAATTTACTTTACCTAATCTAAAAATGTACTTACATTAGTAAGGTTCAGTAGTGGATTGACAAGTTAGGAGTTGGTATTATGTCTAAAGTTCCAAAGTTTGCCAAGGAACTATTTAAGAACTAACACTGCCCGCTATTTATATATTAGAAGCATGCAAATACGTTAGAACAAACCTTTAAATATATATAAAAACCTGTACCCGCGATGAAAATAGCCGCACATTGCCCGTACTAGTCGCTTCTATTCAACGACTCGCGAAGAGGTCCGAAAGTCACTCAGTGTTATTGAGCCCAAAATATATAGGTACAACAAAATTACTCACGCCATTAAATTGACTGAAAGCGACTCAATATTCGCTAAAAACTTAAATGATTACTTTTAGACCAAGCATGTTATTCTGTCGTTGATTTTATGAAAGAGATAATTTAAGAAAATTATTGTAATAACTATTGCACGATTGTTATTAAACTTAAGGAACCGTCAATTTTCACCTGTTAATATTGAACTAGAATTATGTATAACTAGCATAATTTCAAATGTATCTGTGTGACCTGTAAAATATTTTTTACCAATAAAGAAACTGAACTGAACTTTAGGATTTCATCAGCGCAATGCTCGTCAAGCTAGTTTGTAGCGGGTATCAAATATTAATTTCAAAATAGGCTATTACGCCTTAACAATATACTTGTTTTTCAAAATTTATCTAATAATATATAAACACTATAAATGGCTTTCGTAAACACTTACCCTTTCATTATTATGATGCAACCTCATTCATACAAATCTCTGTCAAGTTTTGTATCTCTCTATCAAACAACATCAAAATGGCGGATAGAGATAACCAATTATCAGCAATGGTTTGATAGATTTGACAGTCGTTTAAGATAGCCATTCTGCGTCAATTCTAAAAATTAGGTTGCCGAACAACGCCAGGCTCCCTTAGTGAGTCGTAAGAAGAAGCCGAACAGTGTTAGGAAGATGATATAGTGAACATCGCAAAATTTTAATAGATATTCGTTGGTTACTATTATACTCAGTGATCTTATTTCATACCCAGTTGTTAGTGCTTACTGATAGTAATATACAGCTAATAAGTTTCCAATCCCGGACCGATTCGAACTTTAAGATACGTCAAATACTAGGTCTAGATACGATATGTATTTGATGACGTTTCTGCAATATCCCTATTGACACCGACATATCCGATCCATATCGTATCTAGACCTTATATTGAGCATATCTTAAATTTCGAATCGGGCCGTCCAACAAACATAATTGGCGCTTTCATAAGCTAAATCTTATTAGGTATTCAAATGTTGAACTATTTCCTTCAGCGGATTAGAATCTTAACTGTAGGACATTGTATAAATCAGTTAATCAAAATTAACACAATGAATTTTCCGATCATAAGGAATCATCTTCACCGAGTATAAAATTATAAATAAAGTAAAAAAAAAAACATACATACTTATGGTCGAAAATGTATTCTGTACCTTTAAACGTTCAAATTTTAACTTTAAGGCGAAATTATTTATTGGATTTGTTAATAGTCATTATTATATTTTCACAGCTGCCTGGAGACGATGTACTGGAAATGCTGCGAGGAAAAGTTCTGCTTTGACAAGAAAATCGCCGCTTACAAGTAAGTTATCTATATATGTAGGTATATAAATGCACGTGTTCTGACTGACTGACTCATCAACGAAGAGCCGAAACTACAAATGCTAGAAAGTTGAACTTAACACACTAGGTTGCATTTATAAAGTGTACAAGAAGGTAGAAGATAAGAAGCTGCTCAGCGTAGAAGATATCAATCTTTTTTTTCAATGATACATTTTGCGCATGACTAGTTCAAATTTAATTATTCGGTTGGACTTCCAATCGACTCGTTATTCCAACGTTCTAAATAATAATTATATTCTTTCAGCGCTGTTCCGCTCTTAAGCCCGAACCTCGTGTTGTGGAATATTATTTTGTGTATTACTTTCCGATATTTCTGAATAATGTTTGAGTTTTTTTTTTGTGAGACGAGTAGTAAAAAAAGTAATAAAGCTGCTTTCAACATCTAATTTCGGGCTCTTAAACTACACCTGATACGCAGCAGCTATGATCACAGCTCCTTCAAATGAATGTTGTTAACCAATCAATTTATCTTAACACATTGAGTGCCGATGCCGGGCACCCGCTCGGCAGGCGCTCTGTTCGTAGTCGCTTTCCTCTACAAAGAGGGAAAACGCTAGAATCGGTTACGCGTGTAGCGCTACGAAAACGTTGGCAGTGAATGCGTTAAATCAGCTTGTCGAAAATTAAAAACGTGCTTTCTCGGTTTCGTTGAAAAATATTTCAAATTTTTGACGTTTGTTTTCGCACGCGCGGCGACTTGTTCAAATTAGCGAGGTGTTAAAGTTATCACCTTAAAATAAAAAAAAATCTTAAGGTTATACTCAATTAGTAGGTACTTAGGTAGATACTCAAGCTCATTCGATTGTGTAACAATATCAACCAATCAATATCAAGGGCTCTTGTCGATGCAGCTTGATGAAGTTGTCTCCACCTTGGTCGATCCGAAGCCACCCCTTTAGTGTCCTGGTACGACACGGCTCCTACATGCTCCTTTACTTGGCTCATATAACTTTTTCTTGGTCTTCCCCTCCCTCTCCTTCCATTTATTTTCCCTTCTATAATGTTTCTGATGAAGTGGTCGTTTCGTAACAGGTGGCCGATTATTTTTCCTCTTCTATTTTTAATAATGCTCATTAAGCTTCTCTTTTCCTTCACTCTTTTTAGGACGGCTTCATTGGTTACTCTTTCTGTACAACTTATTCCTTCCAACTATTTCATCTAACATGATAAATGTCGCAAGAAATTCGAACTGACTTTGTTAATATCTAGTATGGTATGTCATCAATGCACGTGATTACTTGATTACAGACATTACATTTAACATTCATAATTATCTACCTATGTAGAATATGACTAATAGCTACGATTGAGAAATATTGTCGTACTATTAGCAAGTGCTATTATTAGTGGGTACGCTAATTGTATAATAGTTGTGTTTCATATTAGATAAATAGTCATTATAGCATCCATTAGGACAGTTACCTATTGTCAATCATTAATCTAACTTGACTGATCAAGTCAATAGATAGTTGATAGTAGTAGTATAGGTAGATAGGTAGTAGTAGTGGTATGGTAGTTTGACGACCTCTCTGGCCTATGAAGCCGATGGTCCCGGGCTCAAATCCTGGTAAGGGCATTTATTCGTGTGATGAGCATGGATATTTGTTCCCGAGTCATGGATGTTTTCTATGTAATTAAGTATTTATAAATATGTCTATATTATATATTGATATCGTTGCGTTGTGTAAGTACCCACAACACAAGCCTTATTGAGCTTACCGTGGGAATTAGTTAATTTGTGTAATAATGTCATATAATATTTATTTATTTATTTTAATAGTTATCGAAAAATAAAAATATACCTTTAGTTAAGTTTTACCCATGATTCTAACTAGCGTCGTTGTATTGGCGTCCACCAATACTAAGAAACCTCTAGACCCCACTTTAATATATCGTATCATTCACAAAGACGCATGCCTTGGCTCGTATTGTTATGTTATTAAAGTTTAGATTTGACGAATCTGCGCGTCATCGTGGATGACACGAACTATAGAAATGAAGAAAGGACGCTTACTATACGAGGAATTTTGTACATTAACCCACCTATTCCTATTTCTATTGCACGCGCACAATGGTATTGCTATCCCGCTCCCACAGTGTCATTGACTGCCGGCATCATGGGTGGGATAGAAATAGAGAACTGGCGGGTTGATGTACGAAATTCCTCGTGCTAATCGTCCTTTCTTTACTAGTTGTTAAACATGATGAGTGTAGACTTCGAAATAAAAGAGTGAAATAGTAATAGGTATCACCAAATAAAATTCCCGATAGGTAAGTTAGACAATACACCTATGCTCAGCAGTGGGCGAATGGAGGCTAAAATGATGATGATGATATTATAAGAATGAGAATAGGAGACGTTTGTTACATAAGTACACTAAATCATCAGACTTAAAATTCCATAATTAGTACGGTTAAGGTATTAAATATCGACACGGACAAAGTATACACGACCTTATTGCCTATACATTAAAGTAGTATATACATATTTTGGCACTTTATACGTGTCGATATTTAGTAGTAGTAGTAAACTCTTTAGTGTACAAAAATACATATTAAAAGCAACATACAAGAAGTACAAAGGCGAACTTATCCCTTTGAGGGATCTCTTCCAGTTAACCTTTGAGTAAATGAGAGGAGAGAGTGAAAAGAGGGTGGCAAATGCAGCAAAATGTACAACAAGGTACCAGAAAGACAAAAGATATAAATACATACATAATTTATAGGATAAACATGTATTACAACAAAAGGGAATGGGGAAAATACACTTAAAATTGGAAAGAAGTAGAAAAATATAAAGTTACTATACAATGGAAATATATATATTAATCAGTCAGATAACTATAGCATCTTAAACCTCCCCTTGAGCGATGCAACCGATTGCGCCCGTCTGAGCGAGACAGGCAACTCATTCCACAGCTTTTATCCTTTTTTGGTATCCACGAGATTTGTGAGGGGGGATGGCAAGTGATAAATGTAATACCTTGACTTTACATTGTTGTGTGTATGTAATTGAATATGTGTTCATCCTAATCGGATCCCTTTGTTTGGCATAATTATTGAAAGTCATAATGTAATGATAGTCATATTATCATTAGTCATAACTCTGAAACCGTTAACTTTTCAGGAATTCCCTTAGGTTATCCTATAGATAGGTTAGGTTAGGTTTGTTTTATGGCAATCCTGAAAAGTTACGCGTTTCTGAGAAAAACCAAATTATGGCTTACGAAAATGCGGACAAACAATACATTATGTATGACTTAAAACTTTATGGAAAAAAATAGAGACCCCCATCCTAACGTACTTATTAGTTACCACCGCTTTACATAAAAGAAAATATACTTACCCTTTATTGGTGAAGAGAAAATGTTAGGGTTGGTCTCTGACTGTCTAGAACACAAAATAACTAGTGTAATATTTTGCCTATATCCCTTTTAGTCTACATCGCAAACGGACACAATAGTTAAACACGTAATAACAAAACTTCAAAAGTAAACAAATATAACACCGTAATATCTTTTACTTACACTATCACAACGCGACGTTCTATTTTATTATTATTTTACTTAATATTGCGATTTGCAAAAACAGCTGTCTGATCTGTAGATTTTACAGGATTGACAGCAATTTTCGCATAATGAAAAACTGACGTGTAACATTATTTTTTATTTGAGCGATAGTTTCTATGGTTTTCTGTCAAAGAGGTGAATTTAAATCCTTTTATTTCTAAGGTTCAATAATAATAAATACTATAATTATATGGGTACACACTTGTAAATTAAATTTTGATCAGATCTAAAAAAAAACGCTTTTTTCAACTTCTTCAACTAACTCTTCATCGAAAACTGATCTAGAAGCATACATAATACAACTTGGCATAATTTTGCTTTACTTCTTAATCGGAAGAGGTGATGACCAAGTGGATCTGGACTTTCAATTCGCGGGTTCAAATCTTGACTTGTACATAATATCATTTTATATTAACACTAGGTAGCTTTTCGGTGAAGGAAAATATCGTGAGCAAACCTGCATACATCTCCGAAGAAAATCAAAGGTGTATGTGTAGTCACCAACCCGCATTGGGCCATCGTTAGGCCTCTAGCGCATGAGAGGAGGCCTGTGCCCAAAAGTAGCACGTATATAGACTGAATTATTATAATTATACATATTTTAATTCCAGACTAGATGATGATCATCCGAACGGATACTCGAACGGCTACGCAAACATGGGCGCGAGCCTGGATAGTGTAGTCACAGAGCAGCCCATAAACAACAACCACCTGCAGCAGAGAGACATCATCGGTCGGCAGCTCAACGAGCTGCCTATACATGCTGACAAACTGTACGAGGTACGCCTTATTGTGCTACGAACACAGATATTTTAAACTTAATAGAGAGCTGTTGTCATTTCATTTTAGTTTTTTCGTAAACACAGCGAACGAGATTACCTCTACATAGTTGAAATACTATCAATCAGATGTAACTGTTTAAATGAAGGTAAAAAAATAGTGACAATTTGATTGTTTTATTCTCTCTTTTCAGGTATTCTCCAAATCCATGATATTTAGAGACGACCACGAATTAAAATCCAAAGGCAGCAACGACTCTCTTGACGAACTTGAAACTAAATCAGAACCAGACTACTTAGACAAACCAAATAGAACCAAAGTATATTTCGAAGATGAAGTAGATTCTCCAGTTACCGACTTTGAAATTATGTTCAAAGATGAACTTCTAGCAGGTCACGATATGTTTAAAATTGAGGAAGAAGAAGAAAGTGATAGTAAAAGCCAAGATACTGAAGAGGGCCTAGTTATGAACGTAGAAGTTAAGAAACAAGATGTAATAAAACCTACTACAGTGACAGTCAAAGATGAATCCAAGATAACGACTCAGAGTTCCATTTATAAGTACGATCCCGTATCAGTAGTGGCCTTACCATCTTCCCTTTCTTTACCAAGAGTTGAAAGCGTTAAGGGAATCCTAAGATTAAAAGGCGAAAGTATGCCTAGAAGTTTCAGTGCTAGGGCTTTGGAAAGAGTTGACAGTGGCAGTAAATTAGCAAAACCAACTCTTAACAGAGTAGAGAGTTTGAAAAATATAGACCCTATGAAAATTAACAAAGTATTATCACGAGTGCCACACAGAAGTGCATCTTTCTTAAATATACCCGAACATTTAATACCAGAAAAGCCCCCGTTGATGAAGAGTAAGTCTACAATAGGCGTGACGTCTTTAGAGCAAGAAGTTAAACTAGGAAGGTTGCCCGACACACCAATAATAAGGAGTAATAATCTGCCGAGATTCTTCGCCGATAGTCCTTCACTCCCTGAATATAAGGGCGATACTAGTTTGCAAAGCATTAAACAAAAATCAGCACTGATGATGCAAGAAGATTATAGCATGCCAAGGTACTACGGTGCAGCAACACTAATGGAAATAGCGCCAGTCCATGAAAGCAAGTCTATGCCTGATTTGAGGAACCCCATTTCAACTGGTAAAGTTAGTAAAAGGTTAGTGAAATTAAGGAGCAGGTTGAAGCCTCTAGTTATCAGAAAGAATTCGGATGAGAAGTTATAGACGAATTAAAAACGACCATTGAAACGAACACATATTCTTTACTCTTGATATAATTGATGTTTAATTAGAAGAACAGAAATAAGGATCAATTAGTCTAGACAATAATATATTTACTGTAACTAGATAAATTGTGATGAATGAGAATGATTGTGATTTCTATAGTATTAATTTTAGTTTATGATTATGATGATACCTGCACTGGTGGCCATTTTCAATAATTTGTGCAATTTTATTATTTCTTTATGTATTGAAAACACATTTCCTAATTGTAAACTATGTACAATTTCAAATGTCTCTATAGTTTCTGTAGCCCAATTAAGTTACCTTTATGTTTGTAAGACGTGTCTTAAGACTAGAATTGTAAGTACTTAATTAATGTTACTAGTTTTTATCACAAATAAATTTCATATTTTATAGAAAAATATTGAAAAGAACGTTAGTATTATTAGAATTAACTTGATCAGTATTTATTGCTCAAAACTTAAGTACCTTGATGAATGTAATTATTTTAACTGAAATACTTAATTTGGTAATATCATCAAATTATATTCTTGTAGGTGCTCCATTATTGAAGTATTTACCTACTTTAATATTTGACTCTGAGACAATTCGAACAGCATATTTTTTTTGAGACGAAATAATTTAAATATGAAAACTATGGAAATATTTCGGAGTTTTTGATGGGGTAAAAGACGAACGACGGGGCAAGAATAACACTTTATGTAATCGTCATGCCTCGAGTAAAATAAACTATGTTATTTTTATTCCATCTCACTTTTATACTAGACTTCTGAAGAATTAATTTATATAAATAACTGTACGTAATGTTCATACTCCATAAACTTAATCGATATTTTGTTTCGTAGTACTTACCTATATTAGGACATTCGAGAAGTAAATGTTATTTTTCTAGTCATTTCATCACTTAGCTAAAATAATTGTAATGTTATAAGTAGATTAATAAGATCTGCCGCATGGAAATGTACTTTTTCTTAATATTGCCTACGGATTATACTACGAATGGAGTAAAGTCTTAAAAAATACGTTTGTTTTCATTTATAATTCCCTACATTATTTCAGTTATTCAATATCTTAACAAAGTTCTAATCATTTTGGCTTTAACTTAACCTATGAAAAGTAATCGACCAGGGGGCCGATATTTGAATTTCGATCGCTCGATTTCGTGTTCTACCTTTAATAATATCTCCACTAGTAGGCATTTAAAGTCTACTAATAGAATTGAAAACGAGTGGTAAACACTGGATTACCAATTTCTATCGCTCCTACTTCAAAAATATAATTTCGCTGTTTTCTACAGATTTTCGAGTGACGAAATTGATGGGATTTCTCCCTTTAAAATTATCTCCACTAGTACACGATTGAATTCTACTAAGTAATATAATTTAAAACGAGTAATAGATTTAAGATTTAATACCAGTAGATTCCCAATTTCTATCGCTCGTATTTCATAAATAGCATTTCCCAATACGTGATTTTTTTTTAATTGGACAAAAATTTAATAAATCAATAATAATAAATAAATAAATATTGACTAAGTCCCACAGTAAGCTCAATAAGGCTTGTGTTGAGGGTACTTAGACAATATAAATATTTATAAATACTTAAATACATAGAAAACACCCATGACTCAGGAACAAATATCCATGCTCATCACATAAATAAATGCCCTTACCAGGATTTGAACCCGGGACCATCAGCTTCGTAGGCAGGGTCACTACCCACTAGGCCAAAGCGGTCGTCAAATTTAATAGGAAGGAAGAAAATACCGATGAAAAAAGCGCACAATTTATTACATAGTCACTATTTCATACAATTTCCAGTGTACATTATTTAGGTATATATTTAAAAGTCCAACGGTATAATTGTAAGAAATACATTAATAAATTTAAAAATTACAGCCACTAAAATGACTGAAAAGTGAAACATCTAATAATAAATGTATTGTTCTTTTTGATCTAATAATCTATACTAACTATATTTATTTAACTTAAACTAGTATGAACAAGGCTTTGTTATATAATTTACTTGAAGGATAAGAAACATCTACGATGAAATTTTAGGATTCTACTTACAAAGGCTTAAATCTAAATCCCGAATGGCAGATACAGGTATATCTCGAGACTCCTATTATACCTAAACTTACGCTGCCATTCGCCTGGTTAGGATCGCTTAGAACATTATGACTAAGAATAAAATATTTTAAAATTTTATCACAAACAGCTAAATTCATAAATTATCGCCTTGTACTAATATTGCAAATACTTTACAATTGTTAGCAGGTTTTGAGTTTCGTTAACATTTTCAAAATAAAATTAAGGAGAACGCCTGCTTGAACAAAATAGCAAGTTTTTTTCTGACGTCTACCTTGATACTAGTGATAAGGCGTCGTAGTAGTTAGTATCATTCTTCATTACTACATAATATGCCATTGACAAAAAATAGTACTTTGAAATGTTATTATTGTTTAGTGGATATTATACATATTAATAGAAAGTATCTAATACAAAGGTACCTTTATAGTATATCATTAAAAACGACGGGTGCAATTCGTAAGATTAATTTGCTAAACCCAAAATTTACATAAAATGTGCCATTGGGGATCGCAGGCATTTACGTTATCCCTAACTATTTTCAAACGATATCACATGTCAGAATATAGTTTTTACAGAAGCAGGCCATTTGTATTTTTCCACTAGAAGTTGCTAATATAATAATTAAAATTTTAATCACAGTGAATACAGAAAAGTAGGCTGTCTTAATAAAGGTTTTCTTTACTTGTCACGTGTTTTTTTAAAATCAGGATTAAAGATCTACACAATTCCAGTTTAAATGCAACCATACAAATAGTTATGTCACGTTATGTACATATACGAAATATTTAAAATAATAATATTTAACTATGAGGTTTAAACTCTTAGGGCCTCTTGCACCATCGTACTAACCCAAGGGGTTAACCAGTTAAACCTGGAGTCACTATGGTTACCTGTACAATTTGACACTGGATTAACGGTTAAACCGGTTAACCCCGGGTTAGTGGGATGGTGTAAGTGGCACTAAAGGTTTAAAATTACTCACCCCATCTTTCTTTTGTTTTCTGCGACCGCTGCGATGCACTATCATTTTGTTTTCACTGTGTTTAAACTATTTATGATATCTCATACCCATCTTAGAATATTTTAAAAATTTAGGGAACTTATGTGGGATAAAGTGAAAACCTTAAAAACCCTCTATACATCCCCTTAGATAGGACTGTCATTGATGAAAAAACAACGATGGTAGTTTTTATTTCAGCTCTCTAACAAAATTCAACACAATTTCTATACAAAGTAACTAAGTTAAGTGATCATAATGGATTTATGATGGACAGAATTTAACAACTGGAGACGCCTTGTCTGTAGTTTTCTGTACAAAACAGTCTGCCTCTTTATGCGATTATTGTACGTAACGCATAAATAGCCATGTCCGATAAACGGCTGTCCATACAATACATGTGACCATTGGCTGAGGTTTTGACAGACGGGTAAGCTCTGAAAGGCGACTCCAGCGGCATGAAGCATCATATATATACAATTCAATTCTACACTTATAGGAAATTTTTTACACTTTACAATGATTTAGAATTATGCTACGCAACTTTTACAGTTTTTTCAACTGGTTATTTTGTATTATAGGTAACAACCGACCTTTCGTGACCATCAACGAAGTGCGACACTTGACAATTCCCGTCGCCTATATTTAAGTAGATTTGAGTTCGTTTGTAAATCCATGTGGGTTTAAAATTTTAATCACAAAGAAATCAGTTAATATCCAGTGTGGAAATTATTAAACAGCACGACAACATAACAGTAACGTACGGACGAAGTTGCGTCCTTCGAAAAAAATATTAACCTAATATGAAAATAATCATATAGAATAAAAATAAAAGAGAAATAAATAATCGACAGGTCTATATCTTAACAGTTTTGAAAAATTCACGGTTAGTTTCACTAGACTTAAATAAAAAACAATATAAAAGGCAATCACGGTTTATATCCCGGTCGATTTATCATTTATTATTAATTCTAGTGGTCTATAACTTGTAACACCAGTTTCAATAAAAGCCATATTTAATCGATCCGCAGCGCTTCGATGACGGTCTTGGTAAGGCATACCAATTGCCACGCGATAGCTAAAATGGTGACCTGAATATAGGTACATAATGTGTAAGTGAGTTGGCACAGTTTCTATAAAAAATATCCAAAGTATTAGATGAAAAATCGACTACACCAGAACCACCTTTGCCATGCATTGCTGAGGGGATGTTAGATGTAGTCGATTAAAAAGGATCATTTATTATCGTAACTTATAAAATGCAGTATTTATGTTATCCATACGCAATTGAGACATATCTTCATTTACATATAATTTGTCTCGTTACAGAAGTTATTACACTAGTAAGCCTATCAAGACTTCAGCTAAAAAGATTTACATTTATGTACTTTTTTAACAAAAAACAGGATTTTACAATAAAAAAATATTACAAAATGTTGCTTTACTGTTTTCCATACTATATTGGTATTAATAAATAGCTAAGTATATGTTATTTTTTCTAGCACTCTAGCAATGAATTATTGCCTCATAACTTAATATGAAAATGCTTCGACTTTACTACATAGGCGTGGACTAGAGGTTTCGTACTTTGAATATTTTACAAGCTAAGATATTTTTCTATGAAATAATTGATTCTTGTAATCGTAGATGGGTATTTTTATTGCTATACCTACTTAGTTCAAAATTATATGTAGATAAGAAATTGTTCAATTATACCACGATGTAAATAAATTATGTTTGAATAAATGTCTATTGTGTCCCATCTATGATTAAAAGGATCATAAATCTAAAACGTTGATAACAAAATCTAAATATTAATACTGAAATGACGCAGCTACAACCAAGGGTCATTTCGGCCTGTCTTAGAATTAAACTAAGATTAACTCAGATCGCAAAATTGTACTCAAAATACTGATTCTCTAATATACCTACGAATACACAAAAAACAAGTTTGATGATACAAAGACACAACTATACAAAAACTGCATAAATGTATTTAATTACTGCCTACTGATAACAGTAGGTTGTTTTTTTATGTTGTTCATAGATTTTTTAATAGAGACTCATAGGTTATTTTATAAATCTTTTTATATCGATTCGTTCAAAATTTGGTAAGGAGTTATTAAGTAAAAATAAATGCTGCTAATAGTTAAAAATTTGCTGCACTGGGGTTTGCTTACAGCAAGTTTTTTTAGCACTTGTCGAAAACCAGAATGTATCACAAATGAGCAAGAATTTAGTAGCTGTTAAGTGTAAGATAAATATCGGTTTACTTTCAAAATATCTGTGTTCTTACAATTTTACATAACAGCTCTATCAAAGCCTGATTTGTCAGAAAAATAAAACGTTCAATCTAAATAAGCAATTATGTCATAAAGAATCTCTGATGAGGGTTTCATAGTTAAAACCTATTGAAAGAAATCATCCTTTAGGTAAACTCAATAATACCTAACATGAATTGGTCAATTGATAAGGGCTGGCATGAGATTTTTTATTCTTTCAATTTTTTCATAGGTCTTTTGGTACCAGCATATCAATCAGTAAAAAAGAAAAAATACAATAAAAATGTGTTTTATTTTATTTTTATTTTTTATTGCTATGCGAGTAGTAATTGACTGAAAACAAATGTATTTGTAAAACATAATTCCTTACCTTCCTTCAATAAGTTTCAAACTATCGACATAAGTATTGAAAGGTCTTTAAAATATAATTAAAACAGCGTATTGTCAATCCACTTTTGAAGTTACACTCAAAACAGCCACTCAGTATTTCATCCTTGCTTTTTCTAATGTTAAAATGTATCGAGCTAAAGGATTGCCAAAATTGAATAATGTGTCCTAATAGAATACTATAGCAACATTACTTGTGAACTTTATTAATAAAGTAGATAACTTATTAAAACAAATAAGCAAAAGATAGTCTACGAAACCTTTTTTTTTTTCAGGAAAAATGCGACCAATTTCAAAGAGGGTTCGCTCTCCCATACAAAATTAATTTCGCGTGGTTTACTACTGATAAATTAATTTATTTGTATGTTAATAGCTATAAAATTATAAATTAACTTTAGGACAATTAAAATTATGTCAACCAGTGTTCTTCGCCGGTTTTGGCAACCCTAAAGCCTAAACGCAACAGTACTATTACGATATTGCCCTACCTGTACACGCCCTTTTCTATTCCATTTACATAGTCTGCAGTCTGTACTTTCAGATATTTAGATGAATAATAGTGTCAAAGGGTTTTTTCCCATAGCCCAGTATTTAGTCCATCGCTTTCAACCAATAGCCTAATTAATTTTAGATTCCATCAACTCTTAAACGTACTTATCCTGTGGGGTGCTGTCTCTGCGTGGGTTTCATGACACGAACAAAGGCAGCATCCGCTCGGTTTACGTTTCATTTAAGTATCAAAAAGGCGTCTACGGCCTATGGTTTCGGCTCTGCGTACGTCTCCCAAATGACCGGAACGCTATTGTTCCGTGATGGGAAAGTCATACTACTTCTATAGATTTTTTAAATCATATGATATGTCACCCCAATAAGCCAGTCGCTAAGTTTCTTTAGTTCACATCCTGTTAAATACCTAAAAGTACAAACTAGATGGCGATTCCGCGCCATTGTCAACTTATTATCTAACAATCTTGAACCTCTTGACTTTGATCTGGGTCTTGTTGGAGCAGAGCTTCAGCGCCGTAGCCGCCGCCACGTAGTCGCCTTTGGACACGTCCTTGCCATCCACGGAGACGAGAAAGTCACCCTTCTGGAGCCGGCCGTCTAGGTCCGCGGGGGAGCCAGGTAGCTGCAACAAGAGTTCCAAGTTGTATGATAACTGATGATAGTGGGAAGCAGAAGTTTCGGTGTCTTAACATATTTCATCCTGCAGTAACAATTAACACAAAACTACTTACATGCCACCTACACATACACACACTCACACATACACAAAATAAATAGGAGTTATTATACAAAAGAGAACAATTGAGATAATCATTTCATGTGATTCACCCCTACACAATGGTTAGATTTATTGGTTTTCTAAAATGGGCAAAGTTTCCTTTGTAGTCCATACATTTGAAAGGCAATCCATTAAAAATCTTATATAGTCTCTCAAATCTTACAAGTCATTGATAATCGTTTGTTCTTTTCTGACATTTTCTTTGTTCTTCTCAATGAATAATTTAAACATTTTTTAAACATTGTAATAGATCGGTGCTTCCTTAGCTTACTTATTTTAAGAAGAAACTCACCAAATCCCCGAGGTAAACTCCCGCGCCCTCCACCGGTGCGATGCAAGTCAGGCCAAGAGTCTTGCCTGCTTTGCGCGTCAGTTCCACCTCCACTTCTGTGTAGGGGATGGGGTCTGGACGGAATACTGTCAGCTTCATCTGGAATACATAAAAATAAACTTGAATATAAGTATTTCATACTAAACAAGATGTTTCGCTGGTTTCGGCATTACGTTGAAAAAACACCTTTTTGTGAATTTATAGAAATAAAAAGAAAATATAAAACGGTAACACGACACGAATGTCAAAAAAAACGCCTAACTTACCTAACCTAACTTGAATCTCTGCATTTTTTTATTTGCAAGGAAATATGTAAATAAACACATCAACAGGGAATAACTGACTAATGTGCAGTGCTGATATTAAAAACCCCATGGGCTGAAAAGATGTGATGAGATCTTTGACCTTACACTTTCACGTAGGTACTACTTCTACAAACTAAATGTTCATCTGGAACAGCACTATATCTACCACATTAACTTCGTCATGTGATTTAAATTGGGTATAAAATTCAGAATTGTTCACCTTAGGCGCTCGCTGCTTGATGCTCATGGCGATTCGTTCGTAAGTCATCTCTTTGGTGATGTGGATGCCGTTGCACTCTACGATCTGATCTCCGACCTTCAACCGCCCGTCCTTCGCTATAGTACCCTTTTTATAAATATCTAGGATCACCGCTGCTGCTCCCTGAGAAACGAGTTTTGAATTATTAGTTTTTGATGAAGACACCAATAAATAGTAATTGTTGCATATCATAGTATAATATATAATACTATCTATTGGCGTTTCATAGTCCACAGCGCTGAAGTCATATTTCAGCTCGAAAATTGGTAAGTGGTTAAATTTGTAAATTTTACACACAGAAACATAAACAGACACCAGCAAAGGTAAATGAAATAACAGCTTGTATAATTTAGGAAGCAGCAAAAAATAGCGTGCTTAATCGTGGCTTAAGGATCTTACGAATTTTGACGAATGCCGTTTGGATTTAAAATGCACTTGTGAAGTGAAAGAAAGTGCATAAAGCTATCCCGGGTAGGTCGGGAAAGATTCGGTTGTGTGTCTGTATTATCCCAAAAATAACTTACATTGATTAAAGTATCACTGCCACCTAGTAGGACGACGCCTAGAATCTCGTTGGCTGAGTTAATTTCGATGACCGTGTCTTGATTTGGAATGGGGTGACACGTCGCAGGGTCGGGAGGAGGTTCAGCTGCAAATAATGAAAAATAAATAAAGTGTTGAATCATTTTAACATAATTACTGCCAACCTCCTGTTTTTGTGTGCTAATACCAAACCTAATATATGTGTGCCTAATGAGATAACAGCATGGTAAAAGATTCTAAGGCATTGGAAAAAAAATCCTAAATTTTTAAAGAATTTTTTTTTTTTTTTTGGATTTGATTTTGAAGGATAGAAACAGCATTTATATTTTCATAACATCAAGTGACGTAGGCAGCAGTCCCATGTAAGTTATATTGTATACTAACTAAAAACTAAAAGTATTTTTTGCTGTAGGTACCTTTGACTGGAGAAGGTGCTGGCCTCGGCGTGGTAGGGCGAGATGCGCCTGCCTTGCCAGCATCCGGGGTTTGGTTCCTGCTAGCTGGTCGTGACGTCGCGTTGGCTGTGAATAGAGTTTACAATAGGTTAAGCCATGCAGTAGAGTAATAGCAAAGGTTCATTGTTTGTACTTGATGAAAACTAGATGTGTAAAGTCTAAGACAAATGCTGGCTTCGAATTCAACAGCTAACTTTATACGGCACTGTCCATAAGTCTGGCTGTCA
This sequence comes from Cydia pomonella, assembly GCF_033807575.1. Taxonomy (NCBI): domain Eukaryota; kingdom Metazoa; phylum Arthropoda; class Insecta; order Lepidoptera; family Tortricidae; genus Cydia; species Cydia pomonella. The sequence continues at coordinate 26,830,152 of NC_084705.1, read as the reverse complement.
AAAATTTACGTTTGACAATTCAGTTACCAAATACATGTTTCGGAGAAACCAAAGTCCCCATTTTGAACTCGTGGGGAGAGTCAAAGCGTATCTGACCCCCTTCCCCTCAGGTGCGGGTGTCCCGGTGTAAGCTGGCCAGTCTTGCCAGGAAGGGGGGCGTCGTGGTAGAATGTTCACGATCCCAGGTTGTCTCCCAAAACGGCATATTGTAGGAAACGCCGGTGTGGGCTTAGTGGGTAGGCTCCTCCTCCTGTTTCTCGATGGAAAGAGAGCCGGGAGGCATCCACCATACCCCCCCGGCCCTCCCAAAATAGGCCCACCTCAGGCCAGGGGGGACGATGCGTAACAGCAATCCCACACCGTCAAAAAAGGTCTCCATTTTCAAATACTAACAGTGCATGAGTAGCGTTCACACAAAAACACCACACGAAACATGTCCCGCGAGTAACTAGTAAAACACGTAAACCGTAAAATTAGCTTAAAACAGGTCATTTTACCAGCTGAACCACTGGCATCATCAGTCTTGTCATCCTTTTGGTTGGGACTGCACACGGTGAGTACCACGACGCCCTCAGTGTGCTTCAATTTTGCCGCCGCCTGGAAAAATACGAACTTTCTGAAAAACTCTCTTCCACAAATAAATAACTAACTACCTAGAATAGATTTAAAGTATCTATCTGCCTCTGCGCCTGCCTGATGATAGGGGGAGACTGTCTGTCTCCCTCTATCTTTAATCGATAAAAAAGAAAGTTGTTTTTCTTTAAGCTGTATCTTTTAGTAAGGTGTGCCAATAAAGAGTATTATATCTATGACATTGTGCCAAAACTTGACAGTAATTTACTTTTACTATAACAACTTTTATGTTGCTAATATACTTACTGCATCGTAACTGCAACTCAATAAGGAATCTCTGTTCACAGCCAATATCATATCTCCTATTTGGAGACCGGCCTGAAAAATAATAAATATTGTAACATTAAAAAAACGTGAACGTAGTAGTCGATTATATCTTTGTATTCAGAAACGAGGCCGAAGGACCTATGAAGGATTGGCAGTGTTCCAATTATAAGAAGACAAACAGCCGATACAAACTCTGACCTGATCTGATCTGAATTACATCGAACTAATGTCATTCAGTTAGGTATATTTCGTTCCTACTTGTCCGTACATATAATAGCGCAGATGAGACGCACGAGAACTAAATAACGTGATTTAAATATCTGTCATTCTGATGTCAATTTACGGTCGAATTGGCCTGTCTGTGTTCTCCTGGTTACTTCCTATTGAAACGAATTCGGACTTGTGAATACGTATCAATTTTTCTAACAACAGTTTTTGTCGAACCTGAATTACACCTCAAAAAAAGATGCATTAAGGGTGCTTTTAATTAACAATTAGCTGTAAAGCTTTCGGCAAAAGCAAAGCATTGCACTTGAAAGCATCATTCTGAATATTGACTATAATTGACAGTCACCTGTTCGGCAGCGCTGCCCTCTTGTAAGTCGGAGACGAAGATTCCTCGGCCGGCTTCCGTATGCCGGCCCTCGATGATCATAATGCCCAGGCCCGAGGGACCCTGGAAAAGAACATCATCATCAAATTGACGAACAACTATCCTAGTTAAAATGGTACTGTCTATGAAAGCAGACATTTCTCTGATCAATATCGGCACAAAAACCTAGACCTCAGTTATTTTTAGACACGATTTGTATTTAACATATCTGTTGTTCTGGTTTTCATATAGATTTCATAGTGGCTAATGGTATTGACAGTTCGAAAATCTGATTTGACTAGTTATCAGTCAACTACCTTACTGGAAACAGTGAATGCCTTGACTTGGTATGCTCTGTTGCATTTACAAGAAATTGGAAGCTTGAAGCCTAGGCATTAGATAAGATTAGATTATATAACCTTAAATCGATATTTTTAACAACAGGTAAGTGATTTCTGTAAGTATGAGCCCTCGATGCTCGAATATACGTGCCATTTGATGTTTTATTTATTTATTTTTCTCCGTATGGACGAGGTCAGTGCTTGACTAGACATTTACATAGGTATGTAGTTTACATAGCATCACCAGTGAAGCGTCACAAGCAATCAGACATCAGAACTGTCCGTTAGAAGAAGATCAAAACAAGTGCAATGGAAGCCATCCCACTGTTGGGTTTACACAAAAAGTGACCTCACCTTTTTGATGGTGATGTCGCGGACGCCTTTGTAAGCAGCATATTTGTCCTCCGACTGGAAACAAAGAAAAAAGATGATTGTAATATTTTTTCTATTATTGGGCGGTAATACGACTGCCGGGGCACCGCGGTAAATTAAAGTCAGTCTAAGCTAATACTGCACCGACTTTGTTGTAAAAAAGTGAGGGAGTGCCACTATAAACGCCATATTTTCTTAGTTTTTTTATTTTAGTGTTGTGTTCCTGCCGGTGAGTAAGGTTGCTAGAGCTCAACGAGGGTGCGGAGTGTTAGGGTCGGCAACGCGTATGTACACCTGTAACTCCTCTGGAGTTGCAGGTGTACATAGGCTGCGGAGACTGCTTACCATCAGGCGAGCCGTATGTTTGTTTGCCACCGACGTAGTATAAAATAAAATAAAGAATTATGATGGCAGCACACTTTGTCATTGCAAATTCTGTGCTAATGCTTGCTTCGATTCTAACTCTGTAATACGTGTATAACACCTCTTACCACGCAGACCTGTTAAAGGTAATTTAATGTTATGTATATCTTTTATCTGTATAACTTTTCTTATTTAATCGTGTGTCCATTATATGTAATTAATTTCTGTTCATTTTATGTTGCCTTGTTGCTTGATACCTGGCATGTTACGCCAGTCACATATTGAGATGAGGCCATAATAGCATATGTAGCATTTAATTTTTGTATTTTATTACGTTTGTGTTTACGAATAAAAATATTTATATTCTATTTCTATTCTAAATAGCTGAGAGTTTTCAACAGAAACATAATATAGAAATATAAAATATTCTCAAAGGCAAACTTAATAAATCGTTATTTATGTAATATTTCAATCCCGTCTAATTTAAGAGGACTCAAAAGGTCAATCAACAAAGGTAAGACTGACTCCCTTCACATTAAGGTTAAATTTAATCTGAGCACCGCCTACGCAGTTCTTTGAACATAAACATGAATACTGCTCCCGTTTTTCAAGTAAAAACTATTTTCGGATAATACTACCCTGTATCGATAACTAATTAAAATATCTTATGCTACGGGTAGGTTGGTTATCATTTAGCTACCCTAAACGTAATTACAAAAACAAGGATCGAAAGAATACATTAAAATGTCACCATCGAACTAAGCGTTGTTAAACGGCCAAAATATCTCGGGTGAAATTGATGATTTTTTAAAGGTGCCTGTTGAACTTACAGCCAATTTTTACTTGCGCTCGTAGAACTATAAGTATTTTATTTAATAAATTACAATATTTTTATTAATAAATAAAATATGAAATTCGCCACTGCCATCATTAATGTGAATGTACAGAATTCTCGCTGGTCTACGTCTATTTAATCACTCATCATAATCATCTCTCCTAGCCGTTTTCGACCACAGCGACTGCATTCTACCGTTGAGAGCGTCGCTGGTGCGCTCTCAGGTGACTGATGTTGCCAATTTTGCAGCAAATATGCGACCACACTCGCTGTAGGTCAGCACCCCTCCGACATAATTGTAAAGTATGGCCACAGGTGGTCTGGCCTTCAGCTCATCGCGCTTAGCATCGAGTTCTGTGCGCTGCCTAATAGCTAATGACTACACCTTATAAAACGAAGTCCCCTGCCGCATTGTATGTTCGAGATAAACTTAAAACGACGGAATGGATTTTCATGCGGTTTTCAGCTATCAAGGGATATATAGGAAGGTTTAGGTGTATAATTTATCACGGTTTTATGTAACCTGTGCGAAGCCGGGGCAGGTTGGTAGTATATTATATAATTTGTATTTACATCCTTGAAAACATCATACTTGCGTACACGTTAACAAGATCCACTGTGCTAACAAACGCTAACTTGGTAACAGCAAAACCAGAAGACCACATCACAAACATGGTGGACCTTCACCTTTGGTGTTAAGGTCTTTATTACCATAAATCACGCTCCTGTTTACTGAACTCCTATTACAACTCGCTAAACACCTCGCTAACGTATTGCTGAATATTACTCACACACAAAAAATATCTTGATACTGACACTTCTGTCATGAATAATTAAGATTTGTCTTATTTTAGTATATTTTCATCACACTTGTTCGAAAAAGATCTTATTTCATGCAGGTGTACTATAGGACAAGGTTCCCCCGGGAGTTATGGATTGTGGAATTGTGTCAGTTATTCATATCAACCAAGTACCTAGGTATAAATGAGTTTTACTTTTAAAACACTGATTTTTATAATTTAATTTTCTTGTTTATGTAAAAAAATATTTAATTTGATTAATTTAATAGCCGTGGGGTCCGAATGCATCTACACTGTTCAAGGAATTATCCAAAAAAATAGCAGACGCTACCGGTGATCGTAGAGCTGGCAGCTTCCTCGCACAGAGAATAAGTATTGCGATACAACGAGGAAATGCTGCCAGCATCTACGGCACCATGCCGCAGGGGGATAGTTTTTAATTATTTATTTTAAGATTAGTTTTATTTATTTTTAGATTTAGATTTTAAGTTTTATATGTATTATGTTGTGTTTATAAATACTTAGATTATGTTAAATATAGCCGGTTAAGATATATTTACACAATTTTCAATCGTGGCTGAATGCCGGATAGGTCCGTGTCTTCGATAACCTGTCAAACATGACAATATGGCGGACAAATATTTTTATATGTCACCATAGTTCAGAATTATTTCGCTTAAAATTTAGTTTTTTCTTCGCAAAATTTCACTCCCCCCCCCCCCCTCCGCAGCCCCCTCGTTGCAGAATACACTACCAATTTTTTTTTACAAAAATTTATAAATATACACATCAGCATCTACACATAGTTTTGGTATGAACTTGTGACCATATATATCGTAACACATTTCTACTATTATGATCATTAAAACGCGTTTCGAAATATTTACCTGATTCCGCTGTTAATATATATGACTGTATCTATAGGAAAACAATGTACTACACAGGTTTGTATTTCAATATAACTATGTAAGCATAAGCACATACCTATATTAAGTCCTTAATCACTCATTATAATATTTGTCGAAAAAGGATGCTGATAAGTGTCGGATTTTTTTTATAAACCACCATCCGTTTTAGATTAGCTATTATTTTAATAAACTTTGATTTTTTTAAATTATTATTACTAACCTATCAGTAGTATCGTTAATTCATTACGTACCGGATGAGTGGGGTCTGAATAAACAGTTTCGCGAGATTTTACATCTGGTCAGCATAAAAAGCGAGTAGCAATATATATGACAGGTATGGAAAATTTTCTGGAATGAGTTTTACACCACAGACCCTAATCTGTTAAAGAAAAACCATTTCTTATTTTATGCGAGCGGTCAGCTGCCATATGATTTAGGCATAATACAAAGCAACAATGTCCTTTAAAAAGCAACTGTATCGTGATAGTATTAAGGTTCAAATCTATGTAATAATATGAGCGCTCGTCAACATTGAGGTGGTCGATCGTCCTACATTACCAAAACATGTTATCTTGTATGAGCTGTTACAATACCAATCATTTCAGAAAATTCATACAATATTCAATATTCTATGCAGGGGAAGTCACCTCTCTCTGCAGCTGTACATAAGTAAATATAACTATAAAACACCCCAATATGTACTCACTTTTGTCTGTCCTACCCCCTACATAGTTTTTGCTAAATGATACCCTATTTACTATATGGAAGCAATTTTAAAACATTATATATTTATGGCTAGCAGACGGTCTCGTGCCGTTTGCACACCTGGACAGCCACCTGTATAAATGTTTGTCTGTCTGTGGGGCTTGAGCACACAAACAGCATGCGCGGGACTTACAAATATGGCGATACGTTTTCTATCACGTGGGGACCTGGGGACGGAATAGTTAGATTTCGTTTTGTATTTTTCTCGTGTCATTGCCGGTTTCATCAACCACTTTTGAGACATATTTGACTCATCTTTACGACCTAGCGGTAAAACCACGATTACATACATATGACATCATATTGTGTCTATTGTAAATATTGGCGAACTTAATGTCAAGGTACTTAAAAACCAGTTGAATTTAGAAGTGCGTTACTGTTACAAGACTGTTGGTCTCATGTCATAAGACGTTTTTAAGAAACAATGATAGTAGTTTTAATAAAAACTAGTGATATCGACTTTTACACGTGCCAAAGTGAAGTAAATATTGTCACAACTGAAAAACGAAAGCGATATAATACATACTCGTAATGTATTTAACACATTTTTGCGAAAAGATCTGTGCGAACAAACAAATACCAAAAGAGGTCAGAATTCACTTTACATTTTTATTATGTCAAGTGAGCTTGAACTTATGTCTCGAAAATATGAAACCCTATTTATTTTAAATAGAGTTATTGATCGTATTTTTTTTTTCAATGTTATTTTTTAATTATAATAATAACATGACCTATGCAATGTAGTTTATAAGGTTAATAATGATTATGTATGAGTAAAATACTGTGCCCTTACAGGGTCTGTATTCCATGTAATATAAAGTAATGGCAATAAATATATATGAAAAAAACATGTCTGAGTTTGATAGTCGCACTAGATGGCGCTATACGGTCTAAAAAAATGATTAGACCGAACGGCACGCACGATATCGCAATGGTACATTAGATGCGTTATCCGTTAAAATATTCTTATCAATGTAATCTCACACGAATCCTCAATATCATCTGCATGGTAATACAGTATAGTGGTTAATCCTATAGCTAGTTTAAGGTAGTTGCTAGCTGCATATGATTTTTAACTTGAAGGTTGAAGAAGGGAAAGCTTTTTAGGGTACGTATGTGGCGGCGAAGAGTAAGTACAACCTACAAGCTACCGCCACTTATAATGTGAAAATTCAGAAGTTATTAGTTATTACTTTCGTGGAACAATACAGCGACATTTAAAAAATCCAATACGAGTTCATTATAATCTTTATTCTTTTTGGTTTTGCTGTGCCTCTCGAAATCTCATTAAAGTAATGGCACGCTCAATACAGGGTGTTTATTTAGTCACCTGTAATAATTTACGGGCTGAATATATAGGTCACACTGAACAAGTTTTACTATGGGACCAACCCTCAAATCACGAAAAAAAAAATTTACTCTCCCATAGAAAATGTCAAGGTCAGACAGCCAAAATGTATGAGACAGCCAATTTTTTTTGCGATTTCGGGTTGGTCCCATAGTAAGTTGCTCAGTATGACCTATATATTCACCAGGTAAATTAGGTGGCTAAATAAACATTCTGTATAGTTCGAGAACTTACATTTAAACTTCAAAACACAAAATACGCTCTTGAATTTTAAACAAATTAATACTTAATAACAGTTTTTGTTTCTAATTTCAGAGTTTTTATTTTATTTGGTGGGTTTAAATGCTCGGCCAAAAATAATAAACTGCATATCGCACGTGAGCAAAATCAAAATGATGTTTAAATTTTTAAAGTTCGAATAATTCGCCCCGAGCGCGTCTGAGGCGTCGATCCGGCGCGCGTTCCGCGCCGCCAGACGTATTTGTGTTTGTAATTGAGAAATCACTTCGTCGAACATCTGTATCGAGATACATCCCATTCTGTTTTAGCCCGCAGATTGATGACTTCCGCAAACATAAGGTGTTCGATTATAGTTACATATGAAATAATCAGATAATTATGTCTTGAGGTAGACTGATGCCAATGTGCACTATGCACATGAACAAACTCTTTTACATAAAGCCACATAATACGTTATAGTATTTCATACAAAACGGACAAGTTCCATCCCGTCCCGAAAAACTTACCCCGCGGCAGTAGATTATCTACAGATTGTCTAAATTTCAGTTCGATTAGCAGTGCATTGACATATATCAAAGGACAGGGCTAACGGGCACTAAGAATGGTGCTAGTTCAGTGATGTCACTCCCGAATTCGAGCCAATGGTTCAGTCTAACGCAACTAGTTGCGACCAATCGCGCGCGTGATGCGAACTCATCAACCAATCGCGTTGTGCCGATAGACTGCACGATTGGCTCGAATTCGTGTGCGTGACACCGCGGTACTGGCCCCATTCTTATTGCCCGTAAGGCCTCCTTAGATATAATATATTGACATATGTCAATGGATGCGCGTGCAAAATACCGGTGTATTATGCCAAAGTATACGTGTTTGTAATTTTTTAAGTAAATAACAACTTTTACCACGTTGTCATGGTAACCCCAAAAAATTCAACTGGCTACCTAAGGAACTTACACACACATTGATGTATAAACAAACAGTACCCCTAGTGTAAATAAATTCGATTTCGAAACGTGACATACGCGTTTGCGTTTAGTCTCATTTTGTATTAGATTTAGAAAGAGCGCGCCAAGCGGGACGTTTTGGAAACTCAAAATCCTATACAAAATGAGACTTAACGCAAACGCGTTCGTCACGTTATGATGTCGATCAAATTTACACTAGGGGTACAGGTCGTGAACATTTACTCGTAGTTATTCAAACGATTTCCGTACTATGGAGTGTCCGCCGTGTGATAATGTGATAAATATTTTAAATGCATGTTTTTGTATACTTACATTGTTGAACCAAGTCTAAGGCTACTATTTGAAAGTTGTGATTTTTTTATCTCAATAACCATTTAAAATACTTTTTATCCCAAGAATCATCCATCACTTTTACGAGCTTTCATTTACCTAACTATTAGCCATGTTTGTTAATTATGTTAGTTGTGTTAGTCTGGGTCAAATTTTTGAAGCTAAATTTTACCCCTTCATGATTTCCGATTAAGCTAAAAACATGTACACAATGTAAGTCGGGTGAAAATGCAATAATATGGTACCGTCGAGATCGAGCTGATCTGATAATGGAGACAGGAGGTGGCAGGGACTCGGCGATAAAACAACGCAACCTAATTGTGTTTGGGGATTTTAGAATTGTCTCGACAAGTACTAGTTGCCTGTGGTAAGAAAAGTACAGTCAGCGATAAAACCTTGTACCAAAAACATTTTTTTGCTAAAAAATTATTAATGCCATATATGGATCAGAAGATCATCGTAGGATTGTAGTTTACTATTGTTACATAGAAGATATCGCAGACTGAAGCTAGTAAGTAATAATTTGCTATTTAGATTGAGATAAGCTTAAAGCGACTAATTCTATATTTGGTCATGGTAATTTAGCCATAACTAGGCAGGTACCGCAATTTCGTAGTGTACGTAAATGACTTACCCGTTACCCGTTACTTAGCCGTCGTCGTAAATAAATAAATATAGGGACATTCTTACACAAAATGACTAAGTCTCACGGTAAGCTCAAGGAGGCTTGTGTTGTGGGTACTCAGGCAACGATATATATAATATCAGATACATAGAAACTTAAATACATAGAAAACATCCATGACTCAGGAACAAATATCTGTGGTCATCATACCGGGATTCGAACCAATATCACTACCCCTAGACCAGACTGGTCGTCAAGTCGTAACAAAACAAACATGTTACAACATACAAATTCTTAAATACATAGAAAACATCCATGACTCGGGAACAAATATCTGTGCACATCAAACAAATAAATGCCCTTACCGGGATTCGAACCCAGTACTACCGGCTTCATAGGCAGGGTAATGCCCCACTAGACAAGACCGTTCGTCAATTACACTTCAAAAAATTCAAAGAATTTTGGTCAGTTAAACTTCTCGGAGAGTCTAGGTCTCCATTTTCAAGCATTAAGAGGGCGTACATGGCGGGCTGTCTACATAATTGAAAATTGTTTTGATTGTCTTATGTCGACATATATACATTACAATTGAGCTTGTAAGTTAACTAGAAAATGAAGACAGTCAATACCGAACGTAACAAGGGATTCGGAAATAGGTACGTACAAGGTTGATCGCATTATAAATTCATAGACAGCTTGCCTCGGTAGCGGCGCTCAAAATAACTATACAAATACTAAAGTGAGTATATTTGTACGGCGGATGTTAGTATAGGTTCGATCTAGACATCTTAATTCGTTTCAAATTTTTATCCACCAGTTTGACCAATACAGTCGCCATCAGATATATCCGAGCGCCTGAGGTGCTCAAAAATATCTGAACATACACTCTAAGGCCTAGACAATAGAGGCGTGTTCAGATAATTGTACCGTACAAGCAGCGACGGAACATATGTGTATAGACGAAGCTCAAAATATTTTGGATTTCGAATACTGGTCCGATAACAAATACTTCTCACACAGTTTAAGTGGTCAGAGTCATGGCCGTTGTTTAAAGAATATGGAATCTTGACAGTTCTGAGCTTATATTATATATCTTAGAAATGTGTATATTCGTTAAATGCAATTTGGAATATTTGATCATAAATGTAACATGGAAGCGCACAGTCACACATAAAGCTTTAGTAGTCCCAAAAATTAGATTAGAAGTAAATAATAAAAATTGCTTTTCTCTAAGCTAAAAACCTTTCTGTTAACGGAATGTTTTTATAATTTTAATGTTTTTTTTTTTCTTAGAACAGAACGAAATCGATCTCATATATGTAATATTGACTTGAATTGTAATGTAAATTATACTAATATTGAAATTTACCTTTGGAATGTTATCGAATTAGTTTTTATGTTTGTTTTGTACTTTTGTCAATTATTTAATTTTTAAAGTTATTTTAATTGTTACGCTATTACGCTTTGAATAGTACCCAATACACCATTTCCCACTTCTAAAAAATGATTAGTCGATAAAAGTTTATATTGGCGTAAATAAAATTGTAAATGATGTCAATCGACTTTGTCAATATTCCCGCAGTACAGTTGAGTCGCTCGAGGTACAATTCCTGTGTTTTTGAACTTTAGTCAGACTTCTATAGTTACTACGAATACAAAGCTAAAAAAAATAAACCTCTACTTACTTTGCTTCTTGGCCTAGAAAGCTCATTCAATTTACACGTGATGTTCAAGTAAAAATAATTTGAAACGAAGTTTTCCTTTGCGTTAGGTACCTCCACCAATAATTATAACCTTCTTAAGGTAGGACTTTCAAACGATTTATTTTATATATGAATGAAATATTATACTGAATTATACTTATCTTTCTAATCTTTTTTTTATATTAACTACGTCATTCTAGAAGCCGCCATAGTTATCATTAAGTATATTAGAAAAGGTAAGGTTATCGGTTTAAACCTCAGTCTTACTCAGTGAGTATCTTATTGTGATTGTAATTTGATATTTACCGATTCATTCTGAAAACATCCTCAATTCAATTTAGGTTGGCATGCGGACTTAGGCAAAACTCTCTGGTACAATAAGTCCTGTTCCCAACAATATAGGCTGGTGATGAAGATTCAAGAAGTGAACCTCCCATCCCAAAATCAAACTTTAGGCTAGTACTTTTTGTCTCACCTTTCTCTTCCTGAACGACAGAGTTCGCCGCTTTTTGCGCGGGAACGCGGTAAGTTTGTACTTACCTATAGTTGTAAAACTCTACTATGGGATATATTCTACTATTTGAACCTTCTTATTCAACGAGAGGCTCAAGATATCCCATCAGGATAAATAGGCTGGTGACTAAGATTCAAAAAAGTTCCAATAATCAAGCTTTAGGATTTTTTGTCTCACCTTCCTCTTCTTGAAAGACAGAGTCCGCCGCCATATGGTCCGTAAGAACGCGGTAGGTTTGTACAGCTCCGAGTCGACGCGACAGGGCTCGCTCATCACAGTCATCACTCCATTTACACCCGACACGGCCTGACGCGGCCTCCAGCTTCACTCCATGGTAACACTGTCACTTCAATTTTAGGTTCTTACAGTTTTTGTTCGTTAATTTAGTAAAAACTTCCGATTTCACTTTCGTCTAAGATATTTCGAAATATGAAACTGTAGATATCTATAACATATTTATAGATAGAAAAAATATAAAACCCATCACGGCGCACTGTTACTGTTTGATTGTTTTCAAGTTTGTACGGAGCAATCACTTCACGGTAACACTAACACTTGTCTTCACGTTCTAGGTTTGCAAACTTTAGATGGTTTATTTTCGATCGAGTATTTAATACCTAAAGACCTGTCGAGATGAGATTTTGGAGTTTATACATGCTGAAAGTAAAGGTATCAATAAAATAAATACAAACACGACCCGTTTTGACGACCGGTTTGGCCTAGTGGCTAGTGACCCAGCCTACGAAGCTGATGGTCCTGGGTTCAAATCCTGGTAAGGGCATTTATTTGTGTGATCAGCATGGATATTTGTTCCTGAGTCATGGGTGTTTTCTATGTATTTAAGTATTTATAAATATTTATATATTATATATATCGTTGTCTATGTACCCTCAACACAAGCCTTATTGAGCTTACTGTGGGACTTAGTCAATTTGTGTAATAATGTCCTATAATATTTATTTATTATTATTTATTTATTTTAAACAAATTAAATCGACTTGAAAGAAATTAAATTTCATAATATTGTGATCAGAATTTCAAAATTGTTCCAGATGTAGGTATACTACCTACCTGGATTATAGAAAAAAAAGTTCAGCCGACTTATCAGCGTAGGTTGTACGAACGTAATGTCAATTTTGTTTCCATAAATATATTCTCTATGGAGAATGAAGTTGAATATGAACAAAAATATATAGGTATAACTCCGTATAAGATAAATAAAGTTTAAGAGGGAAGAATATCTTTCCGAATCTAACGAAATAACGGTAATTGTTGTCGATCGAGAGAAAACGGTTTCCATTAACAAAATCTTAACAAATCACTTTGATTTTGATGTCGATTGCTTGAGCATAATATGTATTCTTAGGTTTCGGTTTATTTGAAAAAAAAAAATGTTTTTTTGTTTTGCAAGTTTTGAAGAAAAGGAAAACCTATAAACCTTGTTATTCATTGTGTCAATAACGTACTAAAAATCAGGGAGAATGGAAAATATTTGATTGGAATATGATGTGGAAAAACGTTTTCTCTTTTTGTATGGACGTGGTTTCCTCTTAAGAAAAAATGTGCCTCAAAAAATCTTTGACGTATATTCGAGTAGATGACGACGCCGTTTGATATTTAACACATATCAGTGAAATAACATGGGTCAAGTCAAATAGCTATATGTCATTTAAGAGTTTTAATCCTGTGTCGAAAGATGGCCTGACCTCTATACTAAATTATTCTTGATATGAATAAATCTTAGTTAATATACTTATTGATTGCAGGCTGCTCTCTTTTTTAAACGTTTCTAACGAACCGAAACTTATGGCGGTTTCATCGTTATACCACATATTTCCTAAGGCGACTTTACCAATAACATTTTAGCGTTATGAAAGTATCATAACTGATTAAAATCTTGTTTGCGATATTCGACTAACATTTTGAAACTATTTCGCCCTTTATACTTACTATATAATATTATTATGTTATTTATCAAAAGTTAGCCAAATTTGCCCTTGTTTACCTTTGCTTTGATTTTAATTTATAACAACCACTGTAGCGTAAATAATTATAAAGTTCAAAGTGTAACCCTTTCGTGTTATCACGTATGAACGCTGTTAATAGTATTAAAGCTGATAACGATATTTGCTTACCTAGAGTGTAACACGGTCGATAAGGCCGGCTACATTTGTTGAATCCGTTAAACAGAGGGGAGTTATGAATGTACAGATTAAAAACTAAAATAGTTGTCATACAGTAAACAGTCGGGTTCTTGGTTGCAGATTACCGAATCTAGTCTGTAGGTGTGTACAAACACTATCTTATTGTAGGCCGTTTTATACTCCATATCTGATAAATAATACATCAATACGCACTACACGTTTACATAATCCGTACTAAGACACTTATTATTATTTTATAGGCAAGCTAGTTATTATTCTTGTTTTTTTTTTGAACATCGATAATGATGGTTCCAAACACCATATCTAGTTAAGTTTTATCTGTTATGTTTCGATACGTCAAAAGCGGTGGTGGCCGAGTGGATATGACATCCCACTTTCAATCCGGAGGTCGCGGGTTCAAATACTGGCTCGTACCAATGAGTTTTTCGGAACTTATGTACGAAATATCATTTGATATTTACCACTAGCTTTTCGGTGATAGAAAACATCGTGAGGAAACCTGCATACATCTGCGAAGAAATTCAAAGGTGTATTTGAAGTCCCCAAACCGCATTGGGCTAGCGTGGGGACTGTAGCCCAAGCCCTCTCGCGCATGAGAGGAGGCCTGTACCCAGCAGTAGGACGTATATAGGCTGAATTATTAGCGCATTGATTAGCGACAGTAGTTAAGGTAATTTCTTCGAATATTTTTGACGTTTATAAAAGCCAGTTGAAGGTAGATCGATTCAATGGCTGCTCATGGCCGTATGCGCAAGCTCGTTCGTCGTGATGAACAGAAATTCGTTTTTAACTGCCGATGTGTGTGCTCAAAACCCTCGCTGGCCACTAATACAGCATCAGCTCACCAATGAATAGAATCGGTACCGACCACCTGTTCGCCGTGCAGAGACAGGGTGAGTTGGCTTTCAATTGATTGGTTTTCACTGGCTTTAGATTTCTCTACAAAACAATTTCCCTACTCGAGGGCGATTGTACAGATAACCTGCTCGTGATCAGAATTATCAGTGCTTCAAGCAGAGTTATCTGAGTAAGCATAATTTTTTTTTTTTTTTTTTTTTTATTCTGAAAAGGTAAGCATTTGACCACAATCTCACCTGATGGAAAGTGCCGATGTAGTCTAGGATGGAACATGCTTACCTAAAAGATGTCTATTCACTCTCGATTTAAAAAGGTCCAAGTTATAGTGGACTGGGAATAGATTTGCAGGAAGTGAATTCCACTCCTTAGCCGTACGCATGATAAAGCTGGATGCGTAGCGTTTAGTGCGGATCAGTGGTAAAGTAACGACGTAAGGGTGAAACGCAAGTCCGCGTCTAGTCCCACATAATCCCACATAATCTATTTCAGTTTAAAATTTACATATAGTAATGTGACTGACTGACCGGGCAAAGAAGCCGGGGAGAAGATTAAATAGGAAAGCGGACCCTGGCGCTAGGCCAGGAAAACGCTAGGTTGAAGAAGAAGAAGAAGAATGTGACTGACTACTTAAGAAACACAAATCAAAATCCCAACTATAATTTTATAAATATTATAGAGTCAGACCAAGCTAAGTTGGCAGCGATTTTCATAGCCCAGACCCCAGACAGTGCAAGTGTTATTTTAAACGTCAAACTTCTATGAAATTATGACGTTTGCTTAACACTTGCATAATCTGGGCTATCAAAATTGCTGTTAACTTAGCTGTTTTTGTGTCTGTATGTTACCTCTCAATGCTTAAACTGCAGACAGATTATACCCGAGGATGGAAATTGATAATGGAAGCAAACATCATCATCACACAGACGAAGTCGCAAGTAAAAGCTAGTTCTGCGCCTCTCAGAGTAAGCGCCCTGAAACGTTATTTATTTCCCAGATCTCGTTCGTTTCGGAACATTCCACCACATCGTGGTACAGTGGCCCTATATGCCATTTTAAACCTAAGCTGCGCGAGACTTGTACCCTTTTCCACTAGGGCTGCAGAATGATTGTTAGAATAGTCGCTATAGCAATTCATTCAACTACTTCAATGTTCGAATTAGCATATCTTCGTGCAATAGCACATTGTTACGCACAGGAACCTTATTGCAATAGGTATAAAGGCCATAGTCAGTCGGTAATTCGTAACTGTTTAAACAATTATTTACCAGTTTCACGCAGTTATAAATTTGCATAAATTTGCTTGAATGGAAAAGGGGAATTCTTTTAAACTTGACTTAGATTTTAATTTGCATAAATAAAGTACCTAAATAGGAGTTTTAGCTACATAATGTTACCTAAACACAGGTTGTATCCAAGGCGGTAATGATGGTTCACGACATTACAAACAATTCGGAGACATCTTAATAATTCTTAATTTGTTATGTATGAACGTCATCTACAACTAACTCGTATCTATAGGTAGGTATGTAAGATTATGATTACACGACTGCCCAAAAAGAAGAGTGTATTGTTTTTACATACCTACTTACAACCTGATAATCATATGTCTTCTGAATTCAGTTTTGTATGGCAAAACGTATAAACGAGCCGATTCGAACTTCAAAACGCATTAATGATCCGATTCGAACGAACAATATCGGATATGTCAGTGTCAAAAGTGACGTTTCAAGCATAAGTGTCACTTTTGACACTGACATATCCGATCTATATCGTATCTAGACCTAATATTTAACGTATCTTAATCGTAAGTCATAGAAAATTTAATGTTTGAAGTTTCGAATCAAAAACAACATTTAAGTAAATATAGTTCCAGTAATTAGTACTAATTTAAACTCAAAGTAAATATTAAAAAGGACAACGAAAAATGATGCTTAACAAGTCAGGTTTACTTGATATCAGAGTGAATTTAATGAACGTAATTTATCTAGTCAGTTACTTCCCACGGCATTTGACATTTGACACCACATATCAGTGACACGACTACTTTATATAACGTGTATTGGGTGCACACTTGCACAGTATAAACATCATTATCAGTACCGTCACAAGTACAATGCACCCTAACATTATCTTATCCTCTATACATACAAGAAAAATTGGCAATCAGAATCAATGGTATTACGAAATATAATTAAATTTGTTTTGTTTTAAAATCGACCGAAAGAAAACAAAAGTATTCATTATTCAAATTTCATAGTAGTGCGGTAAGACGATTTTTAAAATTTATTAATAGGTATGGAACAACATCAAACTTTTAAAAGGTTATTTGTGTTTGCGATATGATATGTCTGCGAGCAATACTATTTTTTTATGTTAAAGGGAAAAAATGAAGAATTTAAGCTTCCGGTAGGATTTAAGCCCGCGACCTCAGTTGCTCAGGGCTCAGTTGGTTAAGAGCGGTGCACGGATTGCATTATTTGTTTGATAAAAATTTGTATTATTTGTGTTTACTTAATTACCTATTAAACATTGAATATAAAGATTATGTGACAAGTAACTCTGACAATATGTTTTCTGAAATCAGTCACAATAAATACTACCAATTAATAATAAATAATACATATGTAAAAGAGAAAAAGAGGAACACCGAGAAAAAACAATTTTCAACCAAATAAAAGAAAAGGTTCAGGTCGTGTCTTACCAGAAGGTTACGGAGTTGGCAGAGGATCGGACGAGTTGGAGATTGCTCCACCGACAAGAGCACAGCTCTTAAATGTGAAGAAGAAGAAGAGTGAAAAAGTGATACCTTGGTTCTTTAGGCAAGCTTTTCTTTATGGCTTATACCACGAGCTTCGATTCGATAACGTCTATAGTATGTAACTTATATTCTATATAAAGTAAGTAATGCACACGCTAGCGAATATGTCACTGTCAAGTGGTGAATTTTGAGATTCAAAAGTGCATTGTAATATTAAAAATGAATGAATAAATTTGACTCGTTGTTGCTCTATGATTTTCCTAAGACGGTTTCGGGAAGTTATTATTCTGATTAACTAATTTTACTGTGTTTATAATAAACATATTCACGTGGATAGTCTATAAATAGTAGCTGGAATCACACATGTTAATTAAGTTGAAATTATAATTAATATCAAGTTTGCTCTGCCATTTCGCCTGAAGTAACTAGTTTCCAATTGAGCTAAAAATTAGCATAATTAAGTATAGTCTGGTAAACCAATTTAGACAGTAACAGTAGGAAAACTATATTCATCCCTCTCTTTGGGATGTCTCTGTGTCAAACTATATTGTGATGTGACCGCAGTCGGCAAAACGTCCCAGTCCCACTTTGTCGCTTACGATAAGGACTACATTTGCTTGTATCTTTATACGAATAATCTGTCAAGGCGTTCTTATGGCAAGTGACAAAGTGGGAGGTGTTGCCGGCCACAATCACTATTATCTAAGTAAATTTAATTCGGCGACAATGCAACTATGCAACGCTTACGCTTAAAGGTAAAAGTCAAGTGTGCAAAAGGGAAGCCATCACGTATATGAAAATTTCACGAGTGCGAAAGAGACCGACTACAAAATGATAAAACGTGATTGCCGTGGCATTATCCTATTTTAGCGTTCTAATGATTTTTTTAAATGTCTGCATGTTGTGTCGGTAAATATCTCCCAGCGCCAAGAACCTCACCAAATATCATCAAGGGGGAGGGAGGGGTAAAAAAAAAGCCGAAAAAATCTCGCGTGATTTGTGCACAAGCCTATATCTGAACCCGCACTCTAACTCTTTGACAACAGACAGATTCAGATATTTGTAAGCGTCTTGGCCGTTCCGATATATCTGAAAGCGACTGTACTATGGTTACTAGACGACGATATACATACTGTATATAAATAAATACATAATTATATACATAGAAAACATCCATGACTCAGGAACAAATATCTGTGTTCATCACAAAAATAAATGCCCTCACCCGGATTTGAACCTGGGACCATCGGCTTCATAGGCAGGGTTACCCACTAGGCCAGACAGGTCGTCATAGTCGGTCGATTTTTCAGGAAATCGTTTTTATTTTAAATCTATAGGTTACCATCAAGCTGATGATGGAGACCAAACGTCACCATGGGAACTCGGTAAAAAAACGCAACTTCATTGAGTTTGGGCTCGCTAGAACGCTGTAGGTCTATGTAGTCACAGACTGTAAGAGTTCAAGCTAATTTGTGTCCGATGTAAAGTAGGTAAACTTAAAAAGCTTAATGGCTCAAAAATTTAAGTCAAAGACTGTACAAGAAAGTGACTGTCTGAAAAAGGGTAGTCGGCGATACCGATACTTAATATTTTTGTCCAAAACTTAATATTTGTTTTGGGCGTATATTTGGCGAGACTACGAAGTACTAATAGGTTTTACTCCCACGATACCTGTTTATCGATTTATTTGAATAACCATCATGATTATGAAGTGATATTTTTGCCTGAGAATTTTTTTGAGATGACAAATAAAATAAAAACTTTATTACCTAGGTATCACAAAACTTACCTAATCTAAAAATAATAATCTTCAGATTATTTTAGTGAGACTGAGAGGTTAGTCGACAAAAGTGCCTAAATTTCGTATACAATTCCTGTTATATCCTATTTAATTAAGTATTATAAATGAAAACGCTATACTGATTAAAAAATACTCTATCATTCTATTTAAGCAAAAGTCATTCTTGGTAGATGTTTTGGTCTGAAAGAAAAAAAAATCTTTCTAAAATGTCTACTGCATAAAAATTATGTATACATTGTAACTTCTTCCGTTTACCTGAGTCGGACAACTTTAATAAATTTAAAACTATTTCCCTGTAAACAGCGACTTTTACACGTTTCAACGAAATCTCTCACTCGACAACTTTTAAAAACTGAACTCACTTAAAACACACTTATCGCTTTTAAATTTAATTAACAGTTTATTTTTAAACACACGATGATGGTGAAAAACCAACGCGTTTATATCGCCTCTAAACCATCCTCAAACTACAAACGGTATGTTTGCAATATGACATTGCTATGTAAGATAACATTATACAAAAAAACTTTACACTCATACTACCACAACCTACTAGGCCGCCTTTTGATTATTAACTATATTACAATCAGACAAAGTCTATAATGAATAGGAGCTCAACTGCCGCTTAAGTCTTTATGGTATTATAAGAAAACGTAAACACTGAAACTTTTTGTAACCATTGATTTTCAATCATCTCCGCATAGGCTTAGAGTTTATTATTATTTGTAAATGTTCGAAAGGAAAATCATACGGATTATGTGGCATTCGATACGCTGCGGGTGCAAGCGAGACAGCCGACGCGACAAGGTCAGCGTACACTAATAAACATATTTAAATAATAAAGTGTAATTTATCTTTTTTTTTTTGTAAAATACCAGTTGTAATTGGTTGCTAGGAGCGGATTTTACACTGATTGTGAATTGGTTTCGTGATGCGGTTGCATTTGTTAAATTTTAATGAGGTACAGAGCTACCAAAATTAAGTAAATATTCTTTATTTCTTCAATAACAATACATTTTACGTGTAAAATTACCATGAAATTTAGAAGAAAATTATACCTAATTATTAGGTAACAACGGGCGGTCTTATCGCCAAAAAGCGATCTCTTCCATACAAATCTTGGGTAGCGAGAAATGAAGAACTTAAGTATATCAAAAGTCAGCAGGTACCTAGTGCAACGAGTCAAAAATTGAGAATACTCAAAAGCATAAACATTAATAAATGGTCCATTCTACTTTATTGTTTTTTTAAAACTATTATAGGACATTATCATATAAATTACATGTTGTACAGTCAGCATCAAAAGTAGCGTATAACTTTTCCAGATGTAGATAATTTTCTAAAATTCGCGTTCAAAAATATATCTTTTACAGTCTTAATAGTTGTTTTATATTAAAGACATCACTTTTTGTTAAGCTGTTGTGTACAATGGTAGATACTTATGAAGCTACTTTTGATGCCGACTGTACATTGTACATAAGTTTTTGACACTTTCGTAAATTGCATATTTAGGAATACTCGGACATTACTTCCATTTTCTGTTTTGTGATGGAGAAAGAGGAGTTATTAGGTTATCTATCCCGATAGTTTTGTTCGCACGTACGTTCGTACGTTCACAGTAACGCAGTGGTCCTTGATTGTCTCCTAATTTGTATGAATATAAAACATTTACCAATGCGTTACCATCTTTTTACAATAATCAATATTAATATATGGATTTTGGTCAACAAATTCTAATTATTTGGTTCAGGTACAGTTTTAAATCCATAAATGCAATATCTATCATACTTTTTTCCGTAAATAGCTAGATTAATAGTCATGAAAAAGTAGAATGACACACATCCACATATAATTCCTATAATCATATTCATGTAACCTAAACCGTTGCTTGTTAATTCCTGGCATTATAAATAGTATTTTGGCTGTCGAACACTGGGACGTTTACTTTAGAACACTACTTCCGCTTTCCTAAGTTAGAAACCTTGTCAAATATTTTTTCTTGCAATAAGAAGACCACTATTCACAAGTTTTGTCTTTCTTTAGAAATCATGATAATGTAAAACCCATCCCGAAATTTGTCTTTCATAATATGCTTCATAATTTCGGACCAAGGTCACAGTCAGGTAGGCCCGGTTAAAGTACTGAGTACTCTAGAATGTACATTCTAGACCTGTAGGGTAGGTAGCACACTGTACTAACAAAAGTATGAATAACCTGTGACCGGGCCCCAGAAGATGTTGTGTCGGGCACAGGACGTTAAAATGTGAATTCTCACAATTGTCATATTGTGAATAAGTAAGGAAACTGAAAAAGTGTACGTGTAAAGTGTATATTTAGACTTACATCTTCTTCGAGGGCGACCGGAAACTGCGTCAGCGGCTTTACAGCGACGTCTTCTAGCGCCGACTTCCGCCTGTTTAAAAATATAATTATTACATAAGATTTATTGATAGGTATATTATACAGTGCATTGGACTAACTTGAAAGACTGGGTATTTCAAAAATCACCAAAAAACCTATTTGTAGAAGTACTTAATATCTGCTCGATCAGTCTAATATACCTTAATAAACCAATAATTTACTGTATTTTAAATAACCATCAATTTGGTAAAATAATTATCTTCGGTAAGTTTAAGAACAGATCACTGTCAGGAAATAAGTTGGAGAAAAAACATTCTTTTCTCGTAAAAAGTTAAACAAAAATAAATTACAAAGAAGTCGAGGGTACAGTCGGAGCTCTAACATAAGTATCCACTTTTCTATACCTACAACTAGATCATCTAGTATGGCGACGTGGGTACTCAAGTTGGGGCACGTATGAACATGTAAAAAAATATATATATTTTAACTTAAAGAGGGCCAAATTTAGCTTATTTTTTGGAAGTATTTTTAAGTTAACGATATTTATACATAGTTAAATTTGTAGTAATTATTAATATTTAATTTCGTCTTTATTTATTTTACTGTCTTTAACTTTTTATGGTTTTTGCATTGTGGAGAGGTGTTTTTCTATAAGAAAGAAAATTCCTTTTCATCTCTCCAATTAGGAAAGTTCACCTTTCGTAGGCTGATAGCCGTGTGGAAAATTGCATTTCCCACCCTAGGGTGGAAAGTATTTCTTTTTTATTTGTACTTCGAGGTACTGCCTTATATGCCATATTATTCAGTTAAATTAAAAGCTCTCATATTAAGTAGCTTCCGCATTTTCAGACCAAGTATGTATGTATGTATATACTTTATTGTACATAGAAATAAAAACACGAAAAACACAGTTACAGAGTAAATTTAATACAACAAAGGCGAACTTATCCCTGTATGGGATCTCTTCCAGTTAACCTTTGAGGAAATGAGTAGAACAGAAGTAACGATGAATGAATGACAAACACAGACAAAAGTGTACAATCACTGAAATTAAAGAAATGCACGTTTTGAATACACATTGATACAAATATACATAGATAGAAAAATAACCATAAAATAATGCATACATATATAACATAAATAAAATAAATAAATATTCAATATATAATATAAATAAATATGAATTCGAACCAGAAAAGTAAAGGAAATTAAAAAAGTAGAAGTACTCAATGGAACTAGGAAGTCCTAACCAAAGTATCGGAAAGCCACAAAAGTATTATACTACATCGTAAATTATAATTGCATTTCATTATCAAAAAATTGCCCTGCTTGTATTTAATATTTACACGTATGAAATACATTTCAATGTGTAAACAAATCAATATAAATACGATGAATGTTTAAAAAAATATTTTTACTTTATTATTTTAAACTTTATTGCACAAATACAATAATAACGTACAATAGGCGGACTTAATGCTTTGAGGCATTCTCTACCAGTCAACCACTGGGCCGAACAGAAATTTGCTAAGGTGGGTGCAGTGTGAAAAGAAAATGTTCCATTACATTACATTCCTTCATTCACTTTCACTTTTTTCAAGTTGCGTGTATATTAAGGCCGTTTCAGAGACATCCTAATTTAAAATCGGATTGTCTATGGTTTTAGATTTTTTTTCCGATCAAATGTAAATGGTGCCAATTCCAGACAACATACATTTCTTGTATTTGACCTACCTCATAGTCGAAATAAAAAGAAGAGTGTGTGACTCAGATAAAAGTATCCATCTCACCCTCGAACTATTGAAAATATCTCAGGTGATATGGTTAACTTTGCACCCTTGGTTAACAATCTACTATTTAAATAATGCGTCCTCATTATTATTATTATTATTAAAGCTTTTTTTCCACTTAACAAGTTTGGCAATGTATTTCTAATTTACAACTATTTCTTCCATCTTTGTTATGTGGCCCCTCTGAGGGTAAAAGCCTCCTCCATTCCTTTCCACCTTCCTCTGTCCTTTGCCATATGCATCCAACATTTTCCTGCTGTGGTTATTATATCATCGGCCCATCTTTTCTTTTGTCTTCCCCATTTTCTTTTGCCTGTTGGGCCCGGCCATTTAGTTATTTGGTAAGTCCATCTCCTGTCTTCGTATCTTGACAAGTGCCCGGCCCAGTTCCACTTCTGTTTTAAACTAAATTCAAGGGCATCTGTCAATTTAGTCTTCATGCGGATGTCTGCGTTTCTCGTTTTTTGTATTTTTCTCAGCCTTATCTTGTCAACATGCTATGGAACGAAGTATGCGTCCTCATTACCCATGCATAAAAGAAGTTTAGGTATATAATATGACAAAAAGGTTTTCTAAAAATACGATTAATCGGACCCGTCAAGGTATCTCCAAATAGCCTTTTATTGCACTAACGAGCCGGCGACAAAGCTTTGAGAGGAGCTTGTGTGTACGTGGATCTATGGTAAAGGATGTGGCGTAATGTCTCCTTTATGGGCCGATTGAGGTAGTTGTCGAAATATATATACAAAAATTGATATTCTATGTGTATGAAAAGTGACCATGAAAAAACGTTAATGTTAACGCCACAATATATCGCGAAAATTTTTTTTGACTTTGATAAAAAAAAAACAAAGCGCAATTCACTCCGTCAACAACGTTTATGTTCATGTCATATCCTTGTGCTACTCTAGTGCCACCGGACAGATTTGGAACTTTTATTTGCAGCTGTCAGCTGGATACTTTAGCAACAGTTCTTCCATAAGAGATTGTTCTCCTTATCTCTACCCTCCATAATTAATTAATAATTAATTTTACAGTACATATGGGGCTACTTTATAGCACTAGTGCGAGAAGTAGCATATTACGTTACTGTGTCGAACATTTAAAGGGCCATATGTACTGTAAAACGTTGTACGATACATGTGCGAATAGGTAATTCGCAACTCGTGTCGATTTAAAACACTCCTTTCGGTCGTGTTTTAATTTATCGCCACTCGTTTCGAATTTCCTATTTTTCGCACTTGTATCGTAATGTACTATTTTGTAATGTATTATGTTTGTTGTATGATCCCAGATGGTCGAAATAAATGATAATTTATAATTGCAGGTATGTAGGTGGGATTTTCCGGCTTAACTTTAAAATAGCGAAGTCGTCTCAAGAATACTTTTTTTGTGTTTTGCTCATTAATGCTGTTTAAAATGTAATATTGATAGCTTTTAATGCAGTCAACTAACGTAGAAGTGTGCAGCTAATGAAAAAATAATAATGAAACGCGTTTAATACTTTATAGGTAGTCAACACCCGTCAATCCATCGTATTTATTTGTAAAGTCCAGCTATCCCTCAAGGTAACTACCGAACAATGTCATACTATATGAGCACACTTTAGACATTGGCGAAACCATCATAAAAATGATGAAACCAATTTTTAGGGTTCCGTACATCATAATGAAAAAACTAAACCCTTATAGGATCACTCTTTGTTGTCTGTCTGTCTGTCAAGATCCTTTATCTCAGGAACCCATAGAGGTAACTCAAACTTCTAAGTTAACGTAAAAAAAGATACAGCCGTTTATGCCGCAAAAAACTTATATTTCGACACTCAAGGGAATCAATATTTATAGAGTAGGTACTTTTCGTTGACCTAGAACTATGAAAAATATGCAAGAAGATATTAATTTGGCAAGTAATATGGTCTTGTACTACAAGTACAGGGAAAAAATTGAAAACTATAAATTTGTAAAAAAATTATAAAAAATAAGTTACATTCGTACGAAACCTCGGTGGGCAAGGTGTCGTAGATGTCTCTTCTAGTGAACACCTTTTCTCATGGGTCCCATTAAAACGACCCTTCCACCGTTTAATGCTCCCTTTATGTGTAGTGACGTCATCCATTTATTCGTACTTATAATAAGCTGGGTTGAGAATAGACGTTTGCCGAATTTCGCAATAGAATATGTATTGTGTTTTGTGCATTGTTAGTTCAATCTGCATCTAAGTAGTGATA
This sequence comes from Cydia pomonella, assembly GCF_033807575.1. NCBI lineage: Eukaryota > Metazoa > Arthropoda > Insecta > Lepidoptera > Tortricidae > Cydia > Cydia pomonella. The sequence continues at coordinate 26,804,591 of NC_084705.1, read as the reverse complement.
TTAAGAAGATCGTCTAAATATAATAGGCCTGTTAGAACAGGCCTATTAGGAATTATTAGATTAGTAAACCTCAAGCACGAGCACCTGCATATATATATATTTATTTATCTATATAGATATACATATTTGATCTGCAATAAAGCTTTAAATAAATAAAATAAATAATATACGCTTGTGAGCATGTAACCGAGTAGGATTGGTACCAGAATAAAGGTAAGGTAAAAAAGACAAAGTAAGTAAAGGTAAATAAGTGTTGATTTTGGCCAAAAAAAATACATGTCTTTTATAATTAAAAATATTATTCCCGACGTGTATCTCTCCTCCACATGACAACCATTGCCTAGTGGGGAGGTGAGTTGAATATTTTTTTATTATTATTTAACATCGATCGTTATCATCGACGTTTTTTTTTAATCGTGAGTATAAAAATCTCTCAAAACGGTAATTTCTTACATTATTTCTTTAGTAAATATTTTAATTTTATTGTCTTAGTACACAATCAACTGACTAAATAAGAGCCATGCAAGATTAGTTGTTGTCAAAATACTCCAAATCTTAAATTTCTATATATGTAGGTATGAAGGTAGGTACCTTAGAAGTATGATCTTGAAGACTGGCCCAACGAGTCCCTTGATGATGGCGGACGCGTTGAGATGACATCGACCGTGAAGCACAATCCCGTTCACCTGCAAGTAACAAATATAGATAAATAAGTAACAGGCCAATATTATGTTCTATCTATAAATCAACCAATTGAAAACCACTGGCAGGTCTGCCACCTTGTGGTTGAGAACGAGCACTGAAAGTTGACATTGACACATCACGCTTATTGGCTAATAAGCAAGTGCAGCATAAACAGCCCACGCCCGCAAGCATAAGGAACGGTCAGTGTAGCCTGAATCTGAACGGTAGTTCAGATTCAGGCTGGCGCGACATTACTCTGACTGTATTACTGTCGCAAATGTCAAATCTCCGGGCAGCAATATTGATTTTGGACTTGCATTACTGCAGGAAACATCAAAAAGTTCATTTTATCAAGACATTTATACTAAATTTGACGTTTTCCGCAGTATTGCAGTCGTCAGCATTATTTATGCATTAATGCGACGCAACATTACAGCAGTAATGCTGGTGCAATCTAAACCCGAAAGGTGTATTATATAATTTTGTGTCAAAATCTGAAAATTATTAACATTCACACTTTGAGTCAATTAACTGGGGACTCCTGTCCTGCCCTCTACAATTTACACACGCTTCCTATTCGCAGAGTTAAATTAAATGTCACTTCAGAGGTATTATCTGCAAGGCAGAGGTGAAGCAAACATGTCGTCCTTTTCTAACATTTGCACATGTATTAGAATCGACAAGGACGGCGAGCTCACCTCACCTGATTCAAGAGTTATGGACCAACTCGCTCGAACAAGAGAATTTCCAGTGACAAGTACCTACATTTCAATCAGTGTGAATTGTAAATGGGGCAGTTTGTTAGCGTCCGACGGATCGGGTTAGGCTGAGAGCTGTAGATAGCGGATATAGTCGTTTTAGGGCAAATCGCTTGAAGCTACGTTTCAATCAAGGTGCATAGTGAAATTGTAAATCAGCCAGTTTGTTCAAAATCAGTCCAAACGTTAGGAGTAGTTAGGACTGAAAGCTTCAAACAGCATCTATAGTCTAAGTAAGGCAAAACAGCTTTTCGAGAAACAGGAGAGATTCCAGCTAAGTTGCACAGTGAATAGAAACTACTTAGGTGGATTCTTAGCATTCTGCGCGACGGGTCAGGACAGCAGGATTGAGCTGTGAACAGCAGAACCGATTGGCACGGAATTATAGAAGTTCCAGCGAAGTTTCACATTCAAATGAAAGAGGCTGGTTTCTTAGCGTCCTACGGTTTTGACTAGGATTGAGAGCTGAAAACAGAAGATAGAAATAGAAGGACTAAACAGCTTGACTAAAAACAAAATAAATTCAAACGAAATTACATTTCATTAAGAGTGATACAATAAATGTGTAAGCGTCCGACAGTTCGGGGGGTTAAGACAATGGATTCCATAGAATATACTTCACAATTAAGATAGAAAGCGGTTCAAAATGTGAGGTTTGTTAATGTCCGTTGGTTTAAAAACTGACTGATTGTTGTAAGTAACGAATATACTCGTATGTATACCCAGAATTGAATAGACCATTCACAGTAAAGCAGAAGATTTATTATTGTAATATAATAATAAATAAATAATCCGCAGGGCAGTTTGTGGCGAGCTGATGGTGAGTAACCCCACGGACCCGAGTACTCCCGAGAGTCGGTCAGGGTCCCCGTCTCCGGCGTGTCTTCGTCGATCGGAGTGAACCCCAAGGGGACCCGCAGGACTCTCAGCTCTGGCTTGCCGACTGGCCGTCCAGAGAGGAGTCGTTAGAGCTAAATGCTCCAGGGGTGGAAGTGAAAACTTGTATAAGACGCGAGTTGACACAGTGGCTGTTATCAGCCACTGAGTGGAAAGCGGCGTACACCTCTCGACACCCCTGAGCCGCTCACACCGGTGTTGCTCCTGGTCGTCTTCAGGACGGCAGTTTCAGAGGCCCATCTAGTGGGCAGCGAGTCTCCGCCTGTCTCGATAACTAGTGAAAACATTGTTATGGCAGGTGTCCGGACGTCTTTGCAATAACCCAGTCTCATTGTCCTCCCAAACTTCAATCCATAGACCGTTATACTGTTCACTTTTTCTACAATAGTCCCAACGCCTGCTGCGGCCGGTTCATGGGTGTCTATTGTTGCGCCTTTGAACGGGTTCCAGCAGGTATTTTACATGACATTAAAACTCTCCAAGGGGCTTCTACGTATTGTATCTATATCCCCACGCAAGCCTATCAAAAGACCGGGATTTAGAGGCCCGTGAAATCCAAGGAGATACAATCAATAAATAAATATAGGAACTTGCATACATCTGCGAAGAAATTCAAAGGTGTATGTGAAGTCCCCAATTCGCATTGGGCTAGCGTGGGGATTGCTCAAGTCCTCTCGCGCATGAGAGGAGGTCTGTGCCCAGCAGTAGGACGTATATACTTAGGTTGAATTTTTAGTGTAATCATGTAACACCACCATTGTAACATTCTGGGACATAACCCGGAAACTTTACAAATTTGATTTTGCCGTTGGAAACGGTGCCTTATTAAAAAAAAATGCTTGTTTATACTTATAAACAAGCATTTTTTTTTGTATTATTAACCAGTAATCATACATTGACTCGACTCGACGATTTCGTCCAGGTGCGGAAATGCTACAGTAATGTATGATTATTGGTTGTTTTTAATTTCACTTACTTATCACTCTTTCTACCGTTCCGCTAATCGCTCAGCCATTCTATATCCTCACCCTGCGGCCACTTGGCGGTCAGCCAGGCGCCCGCCGGAAATCAAGAGATCAGTCTAATGTATTCTCGAATATACAAACGTTTGTCCGACAATCGGTAATTTATCTGACATAATTAATTTTCCATCTGACACATGAAATTAACAATGCAGCTGCATAGAGTGAAGATCTTTGTTCATTTTCATCGTATGTAAATAATATATGATGCTATTAGCGCGCTCTATCATAGATAACAATACCTCTGTATAATATTATAACTCGATGCTAGATGACACTAACTTCAAAATTAAAGATCGTAATGCAATTTCGTCGTAACTGTAAAGTTCAAATTATAGTAATGGAGGAGGTCTTATAATGTTTTGGGAAATAAGATAATATGGCTAATCATCCCTTCAGATAGCGTTGTGTTTGTGGTAGTGGGGCTGTTGGCGACAAAGATCTTCATAGCAATATAAGGTTTTGTCTGTTCCCTCGTTTTTCATGTTCCATGTTTATTATGTGTAAGTTTTTAGGTTGCATATTTAGATAAGTACGTATTATTTTAGTTTGTGTCTAATAACCATGCAAAAAATGGCCATGGCCATTTTTTGCATAATGATATTTTCCCTGCAATAAGACATGATACTTTTCGCCCCATAATTTATCTCCGAAGGCTATCTCCTTCGCAAATAATTAGGCTTTAAAGTTCAAATTTAGCATAGCCCGATAAGCTCAATGCCGATTTTTCTAGGTTTTTTTTTATGTAGACGTGGGTAGGTCTGCATAGACTGAATAGTGTATCTGTCTCTGCTGGAATTCAAACTCGAGTTGTCATAACAAGTGCTTCGAAAAATGTTTCCAGTTATGTAACCATACGACTTTACCCTTTGCCGCATGAGACCATCTTTTGATTTGCGTCTTAACGCCATTTTTTGTGTGAGAATCATAACCTTTTATTTTTATTCTCTTTGATAATAATCTCACGCGCTACATCTCCATTATAAAAAGTTCTTCTTCTCGTGTCGATGTCATTTATATTAATCTAATAATTGTATCTCTTTTAATTGGGTAGTTATTATAATATGTACTATGTGTTGTTGAGAATATACATTCTCACACCTACACTACTTAACATTATTTAATTTATTTTGATTGAATTGGTTTTGTAATGTATCTTTAGGTTACTATGGATATCTTCCCCGAAATGAAAGCTTGTTTTAATGATTAATTTTTGAGTTCATAAACGCAACCAACATTACATACGCCCGTTGTGTTTTATACAGACTGAACGTAAGTATGTAGTTACCAAGACGCCCGAAAATAAAAGCGCCGCTGGATTTGAGTACAGCAATCCATCGAGAATGAGCCATTCCATTCAACTTTTCCATTCAGTATCGGTGTGCCTGCCTTACAACGTGTTCCATTCGTTCAGTGAACCGAAAGGAGTTTGGATTGCCGGTCTCTTGGTAAATGTTGACCTAATAGTAAAAACCAAAAAAGGTACCACTTAGTACAACCAGGAGTCGTTTAAATAACATGGAATTGAATTTGTAATGATGTAATTTATTTTTTATTAAATAGTATCTTAAAAATGACATTTTCTTAATTACTTTTGTGATTCTTTAATTTTTATTTGACATTGTATGGACGACCCATAATTGTTTCCTTTGACATCTATTTTAAATTTAACTGAATTTATATTTAATTGAATGATACGTTGAAAAAAAAGAAAGCAACAATTAACATAACATATAAGCCACAAAATTGTCCCAGCACTCAGCATGGTGCTAGCCTGGCTGGGCTACCGCTGGTCTTCTGTCCGCGCCATGACCGTGTACAGCCTGGTGACAGACGGACGGACGGACAGCGGAGTCTCAGTAATAGGGTCCCGTTTGACCCTTTGGGTACGGAACCCTTACAATGATACATCATTAGACACATGTCTTGTGCAATATTTATTTCAGCCGTTAACATTTAAAACTTTCGCGTTTTGAACACATATTACAAAATATTTACACCCAACCGGGTTTATCGTGTATTTATTTTGTTACCTTTATTTTAATGTTTCGTTGAAAGTTTCACTTGTAGCGGATAACTGATGGCCCAGCAAAATGTCAAAACAGAGATTTATATGTGTAATTTCCCGACGAAAAGTCTATGAAAAAGTTTGGGGTTGACATCACAATTTCAAACCACTCTACACATATGTTAATTATTGTCAGTAGCGAGTTAGCGACCACGACCAGTGAAACCTGCGTCAAAACATCAGAAATAAAGGTAACAGAATAAATTCGCGAAATACCCGGTTATAAATATGTTTTAATACGCGTTTACATAGATGTAGCTTTTCTGTTTAGGTGGGAGCCAACATCAGCCAAAGATAAAAATGGATATCGTTTTATTAGCCAGATATCAAATTATCCATATAACAGCCAAATAGCGAGTCCAACCTTTTTACCCAATAGACTACATTTTAAGGTCCATTATCACTACACAATCTTTATTCTTTACACCCTAATAGGTGATGTCACTGCGTGTACCCATTGATCCGATTACTTACAGTCAGACAAATTTCGGACTGCAATAGAAACAAATTATACTTTAATATGTAATAGCTAAATTAAACTAATACTTTTGCGTAACACTAACAGTTTAACAGTCACGTGCCAGGTACATTTGTATTATTTTGACAAATGCACATCGCCAAATCGTATGTTTTCAGTATATGAAATAATGCGCAAACAGTGAAATTTATTGTAGGTATCGTCCGAGGTTTGTCTGACTACATGTAGCCAAAGTAAAAAGTAAATTTTTCAAAGCTAGCAATCCTTCTCCTCATATCAGTAGTTGGCATTATTCCACTTGGCGATGATTCACGGTAGCAAATATTACAATAGGTAGGTATTTGCGCTTCTTCAGGCGTTAGTTGCCAATCCGATCAAAGATATCGAGAGATATTGATGTTTGTTTTTGGGGCTTTATTTTCACAGATCTGATTATGATTAGAAACACCGGCTCTTATACTTATAATAATACTAATTTAATAATGATTAATTCGTATGAGTGCGTAGCATTCGCAGACTGTAAGGCAATTATTGTACTTGTGTCGGCGAAACCCGGTGACGGCATGGTTCCATTTTTATTGCCTGTCACCAGGTCTGTTACTTTTGCAATTACATACTTGTTCGATCGTGACAGGCATGTTAACCGGTGATAAAAATGCGACCGTTCTACCGCCGCAGCTGAGCTGAGAGAAAGATTTAACAATGTATGTCGGTTTATAATAAATAAAATCACAATTTAATACACACTGAAGACGCACCCGCCCGCGGGACGGTTTATAAGTCGTTCAGCTAGCTATGGCTTATAGACCAAAATGTCGGTGTGTAAATCACCTATGCGTTTAGCGCGACTAATAAAGTACCTAGGTATAACACTAAAAATCCTATATTGATCCTGTATTGATTGTCACACGCTCACTGCCATTTATTTTTAATTTTGGTGCTAATTTTCAGATCTTTTGGCTGCTATCACGAGTCCGTATGCCCGATTGTAATAATATCGCAAAATCTTATTTTATGCTTTTTATTTGTATAAAACTCGATTAACTTTTTACCAAATCTCTTTAATATCAGATTGAAAATTGTTAGATGCCAGGCAGTAGCGTAGCGTGCCTTGGCGGGGCCCCTTATAAAATTTAGTTTGGGGGCCCTTAGGAAGGGTAAAGATTTCTTACAAAAACGCACGTTGGGGGCCCTCGTGGCCCTTATAATTGATACGGCAGATACGGCGGTACCTACGCCCCTGATGCCTAAGCCTGCAGGGTATAAGTGTTAACAATAATATATATAAAGTTTTCATGCCAGTGAATAGATGGTTACGAGAAACACTCGAGCTTTTTAAACTGAATCGAGAGGAACTGAAATAGACATCGATGGGTACTCAGAAGTGGAAGCAGGGATAAAAAAATAAAAGGTCATACGGCTAATAAAGGAGAAGAAATTGTTTATCAATATCGTTAATGATTAACCTTATAAATTTAAACCTTATATAATTTGATGTATTTTATTGTTCATTCCATGAAAAGGACGAAATACGCTTTTCATAAAACATCTTACAATGTACAGATTAAGTCAAAATCATAATTATTCACACCAAGGAAACTTATCTAGTGGACGACCGCTTCTCTATACAAACGTAGTCCCCATTTTTCGCCCTGCATATTGACATTGTGGAAAATATTCAAACAATTTATTGTATAAGAACATTAACTATAGCTATGCCTCTTCATTTATCTTTTTTTGATAATTCGGGGAGGGAAGAATAAATTCCAAACGCCCCTAACTCTTATAATTAAAAAATCAAACGAAGAAGCATACAGCTGCTACGGTTGTATAATATTCATCAAATTGTGTAAACATATTTTCTATATTGTAAATTGTAAATATCCAGAGAGGCAAATGAGGACTACGTTTTTATGGAAAAGCAGTTGTACCTTTGAATGTAAAATAGCAAATAAAATACATAATTATTGTTACAGTTATTACCAGTCATAATGATTTTTATACCATCTCAAATGTAAGATCTGTGCTGCCAACCACAGCTTGTGAGAAACCGCGGCAACTGTCGCATCTGATGCTTATTGAGTGTTATCTATATAAGATATTTTGAACTTCTGCAACGCCTGCCTGTATTCATCACGACCACACTCAAAAAAGCAATGAGTTTAAAAGTAACTCCTCACCTCTAAGATCTCATCTCGTCCTTGACGGGCGGAGTGGCCTTAGCAGCGGACCCAAGTAGTATCAGTGTGTCTTAGGGGCCACAGTACCAATTGGAGACTGAAGTGCTAATGCCATCCCTTTCAATAACGCTGGGTCTGAACAAGCATTAAAGTGATAGCAATGTGACTTCAGTCGCCAGTTGCTATTGCGTTTAGTATAGCAGGGTTGAGCCCTCATCCGGGTTTGGTCCCGATGCCCGACCAGCGAGAGACTCAACACGCCGTGCACTCACTGAATGTGCGTTTGTGCGAGTATATACTTTTACTGACTATAAACCTACGTACGAGTGTAAAAGTTGCTTCTTACCTCTAAGATCTCGTCGCCGACCTTGACTGGTGGGCTGGCCTTAGCAGCTGAACCAGCAGGGTTGAGCCCACACACGAACACGGCCATGCGGCTTCGGTCCCGATGCCCGGCCAGCGAGAGCCCCAGCCCCGCCCGCGCCGTACGTTCGAGCTTCGTCACAACCACGCTGTCGCCGAGGGACGCGTACTTCTTGCGGATCTTGTCTGTGGAAGAAGAATATGGTCAGATAAAGTTTAAGAGGTAAGTGAATACCGCGATGATGATATTTACGAATACGCGGTAGCAGCAAACGCTGCTTTCGTCGCTAAAACCTTGGTGTATAGTTTATGACATTGACTATGTGTGCTTTTCATATGACAAGTTGAAGAGACCATGGTAAGATCACACCAAACCTATAAACATAGTTACTTATTCTTTCGCCTGGGTGTATTATTATCAGTGAACGGAATTTTATTCGTTCACTGATTATTACACTATCATAAATTCAACTTCGTATGAGTCCACATAAGACAAATTCTTCACAGGCAGGTAAATTTACCCAAATATTTTAAATAGAACATGGCAAAGAAGTCACCTTGCATCCAACAACCGCAGAATCAATTCACGGAATCTTGCTATGTTAACATAAGAGCCAAATGAAATAAAACCAACAAAAAGTCAATTCAGTGTTATGTCAGCCCGTCGTCGCCATAAATCCGGATATCCGCCGCGTGTGACTCCGTAACGGCACAAATTGCCGCTGTATCCGCCACTTGGAGCGCTAACTCGATTTGAGATGAGCGCTCGCGACTGACACAGTACCGCGGCAGTCAATCAAAGTTATGGATTTATCAGATTCAGGTAGATAGGTAGAAACAAGACATGCATTTTATGGTTGACTAAAGGTGGAAAGGGTTAGACTGGTTAGTTTGATGTACCTAATTTCAACGTGGACGCATAAAGCCTTCCTGACTGTTAAAAAGCGAGCAAAAGTCCGTCTATGCAAAGTCTAGGTGAAACGACTTGACAGTGCAAAGTGATTTATGGGAAGGGAATTATGGGAGCGCTATACTTGATCGCTAGGTCAAGTAAGTGCTAACTAACGTGGACTTTTTGAATTGGTGCCATCGTCTCGTTTTTATCACCGCACCTCACACCAAAGGAGCAAAGCTCATCCTCACATCTTAGATACATGGCACACCAAGAATAAGTGGGCATCTCGCTTGTTTCTTCCTAGAACGCTCAGAATGTGGAATGAGTTGCCTCCTGAGGTAATTTCCTTTGTGCTATGACTAGGGCTTCTTCAAGAAGCGGATATTTAGGGTTCTCAAGGGTGATGTTGCTTATGTCTATGGGCAAGGATGACCACTTCCCATCAGGCGGCTCGTCTGCTCGTTTGCTGACTATCACATAAAAAAGTACAGTCCTTGCTAAGTATTACGTTTATTTGCTTTTAATATTATATATCGATAGTTAAACTTATCAGTGGCATTGTTACTCTCAAAGTTAATACAGTTAAATTAGAATCCTGAAAAAATCTAAAAAATTGTACAACATTACCTAAATATGTTGAAAACTTCAGTCTAAAAGGTCACCTTTCCTGAACACTGAACCTCACAATCAGGAGGAAAAAGACAATTCTGACTATTCATTTATGCTAACATTTAACTTGAAATTCATAAATAAACATCTGAAGAGCTGAATTCCTGTCGTATCTATATCGGAACGAGGGCTCTCGCTTTTATGACATTATCCTCTCGTATTCTACGAAAGTATTGTCCCGTCGCCACTGGAGCGCAATGATTGAATCCCGACATAAATGAATTCATTTAAATATGCGATGTTTTCAGGAACAAGGCACACTGGCGGTGGTCCATAAGGGCGATATTTTTATTTGTATCCTAGTACTTTATTATATTAACGATGTTACCTTTTTGCTGCGAATGGTCGAATGTATTAAATATGAATATCACTCGAGTTCAATTTCCGCGCCAAGTTCATATTTTGCTCATAATAGCCTGTTGGTATTTAGATGGCTGTTATGTACTGTTTTTGACTTTTAAAGGACGCAATTCCCTTTTCATTTTTACAAACAGTTATAACATTGCAATAATCAAGACCTATTCTATTTACAAATTGCTTTGAATATTTATGTTCTCCATCACCATCTATTCTATTGCTAACGGCACTGTGAGCTGTAGACCTCGCGATAAGCTTCATAAACTTAAAAATGTAACATTTTCCAAAAAACGCAACGACAGAAAATTGCATCTAACTACTGAACCTGAGACCTAATACTGAACCTGACAATCCGTTGAGAAATGCGACCTGCAGAGGAGAATCACCGGATATGGGTACGAAAGCATTTTTGCCCAAGCTGAAACAGAGACCTTAGCTAACGCTCGGTCAAACTAAGCATTTAGAATACCTAGTCGAATTTCTGTTTGACTGATTATAAATTTTAGTTTGAGTTTCAGTTCGACTGCGGAATCTAGGAGAAAATATGACACTTTCAAATTTACTACAGCAACACGGTGTGTGGCAAATAAATATGTCATACAAATACGACACGAATGTTGACGCATTTCACAGCATTGTGACAAATTTATGAAATGAAATGAATGAAATGAAAGCATTTATTTCGGACAAAAACATCCATATTATGTTAGTAATGACTTACGGCTAAGTGTGTTAGTAGAAAGTATAATTGCAATTTGGAATGGCATGCAGAGACATCCAGTGAATAAGGATAGGATTTAATGTCGTTCAGTGTGACAATTATTTGTATCTTTATAGCATCATCGGCGTCGACCTGAGCCATATTAATGTGCATTTGACGTACAAAAATGGTATCGGGAATGGGAACAGGGGGAAACAGGACTAAACCATTTTAGGACATTACGACACGACACGACCAAATACCATAACCATAACTTCAGAATTTAAAAAAATAAGGAAGGCTAATAATAAACGTAAAGCTTAAATGGTAACAAATGCGTGAAAAGATGTAAATATTATTGTAATTGGCCACTTTGGCCGTCCTTTATTTGAGTCTGACTATATAATATATAATAACTAGCGACCCGCCCCGGCTTCGCACGGGTTACACAAGACCTGAACAAATTACTATTACGCTGCACAAATTTCTTCAATGATGTATAATAACTAAGTAGTAGGCGTTATCATGAAGCCTTCGACCATGAATATTCAGAGTAAAAGCTAAAATTTCTGAACGCAACGGCCACGTTCCCGCGAACAGAACTGTCAACTTCATTGTGTTTATTCATGTAAGCCGACGACCATTAGGGCATAATAAAATAAAACGTTTTTAACTGAAAATAACAGTAAACATTTTATAAGAATGCGAAAAAATAAAGAAAATAGTGTTAACAGTGACGAATTGCAAAATTGGAGGGAAAAAAACCAGAAGATCGAAGAAGAAAATGCAACTTTCGCGATCAAGGTCAATTGCGGCGTCCTTTCGTCGATAGCATAGCTACACGGACATGATAAATATCAAGATAAAAATGTAGCAGACCATGGATGTACCTACATTAATAGTGCCAGCGAACGAATGTTTAATGCATACATAACTAAAATTCCGAAAAGGAACATAAACGTCGGGTAAGAAATACAGTGGAGTAATATCAAGTGCTAATTCGTTTGTTTTTTGACGTTTCTGCTATGCATTCTGGAGCACTATTCTAGGTGTCTTTGTTTGCTAATTGCATATGGTGGTTGTGCTGTGCAATCTGGAGCACTATTCTAGGTGTCTCTGTGTGCTAACTGCATATGGTGGTTGCGCTGTGCATTCTAGAGCACTATTCTAGGTGTCTCTGTTTGCTAACTGCATATGGTGGTTGTGCTGTGCATTCTGGAGCACTATTCTAGGTGTCTCTGTTTGCTAACTGCATAAAATGGCTGAGCTAAGCAGTTTGGAGTGCTAACCTAGGTATCTCTGCTGCTATTTGCACTTGCCAATCTTTCGCATACTATACTAGGTGCGTTCACTGCCAGTAGCCTTGGGATATTGTGGTGTTATCAAATATCCCTTACCAACAGCACTAAGATGTTGCTCATGTCCTACCCGCCAATGGGTAGTGGACCTTAAGCCACCTACAAGTCTTACTAGATATAATACCTACTGGGTTTTGTGGCGTGTTAGACTAGACACAGCTCTTAACCTCAAGAATTAATCAATGTGGTATGCCAGACTAGGCTGTCTCTTGATATATACTTATTTTCAAGTAGGTGAATTTAAGTACTTACTCTAATTTCAGCAAGTGAAGAATGAAGCGAGTTAATTTTGACCTTGTTGGAAGGAGGCACCGCGCCAGAAGGTTGAATATGGGAATAATCCTTGTAGGACAATCTTGTTGTTTGCTTGCAGATATATAATTACGAACATTACAAAACAACAATGACCCGGACAAGATTATGAAAAAATACTCTGCCTTGTTAAATTACTGGTGCTCTGAAGATGAACCCAGAGACTCAAGCTGCGGCTGGTGAGACGTTTGTCAGTTGGGAACAAGGCTAGGTATCGAAATGAAACAAAATAAAGTTTCCTGTGACCTGTTCCCTCACTGTGATGATTTAGCACTCAATAAATTGTCTGCTGTAACCAGCTATGAAAAGGTAATGTCACTCTTAAGTGACCACTGGTTTTTTTTTGTGTGATTATTATCACTGAGAATCTTACCTAAGGCAGCTGTTCAATTATTAAATCACAATCAATGGCATAAGAAATCCAGAATAGGTTAAAATATGATAAGTTAAATGTAATATAATAAGTTAAATGTAATATGATCCTAAGTTGGTCGAAATAAATGAATTTATTTACTTATTTATTTATTTATAAGAGGTTTTTAAATCATTTACTTAAACATGCTGTTGACAAGTGGTGTTTTAAGAAAGTTTAGCAGAAGTACTAATGACTTATAAATTATTGTAAGTCCTAAAGCCCGGTACTTTAAACTTCAAGGGCTCAACTAGCAATAATTTTTTCTAATGTATGTTTTGCTGTTGCTTTTCTTTGTTATCATATAATAAAGTATTTATTACTTATTTACTAACAACATACAAAAACCCTGGTCAAAAGCAGCAATAAGAAAACGGAACAACACTTTCCCCTCTGCGTCACAATGTGGTCGCACTCAGCGACACCACAACAGCCTGTGTTCATTTAGAACAAATTCTTGAAAGTTGTGGTTAACTTAAATACACTTTTTTCAGTGCAATGACATCATATTTACAAGGAGTCAAGGATTTTGTCCTGGTTAATCATACAAAATTCCCTTGTGATCTGTGCCAATACCTACAGTTATTCTGAAAAATGATTACTATTGAGCAATCGACAGTCAATACTAGGAAGTTATGTGACTGTGATATATACTGTGTGTACAAAATATATGCCTATGATGTTCTTACACAAGAATATACACTTTACACAGCTTAATATTTAACTAAAAATATTTTATGTACAAAACCCTAAGGGAAGTAAATACAGTTATATTTTTAATATAAGTAAATTGATTGCAACTAAGCAGTTTAAGTTAACAAAGCATTGGAATTGCCATGAAACTAATTGTTGCATGAACACTTTTTACTTGATTTTATGAGTGTAAAAAAAAAAATATCTCTGATTCATGTGGAAAGCTGAGATTACAGTTTTAAGTCCTGTCATTAGACTATTTGACTATATGTCTCTCTAGCTATGTGTCAGACCTTTCATGAAGTGTCCAAGATCTAGAGGTCACACAATGAGCAACTGTTTAGATGTTATATCTATTGTCCTTATGATAAATGTTTTTAGACTATGTAGGTACCTATACAATATGCAGTCTATTATTCTTGATACCATGTGGAGCTAGGTATAATCAACTTAAACTAGCTCCTTAGTACCTTAGAAAGCTGTCTAATATCTGGATTTATTTTTTTACCCAATAAGAAATAATGTCAATATATCACCTAGTGTGACTTATTTTGGTGGCTAATTGAAAGTAAAGGGTTATAAATATACTTTTTGAAGATATTTATTTACTATACAGTAATAGTTTATTGACCTGCTGGGGCAACCGTGTGGAAATGAGTTATCTGTGGGATTATGGAAGGAGCCTATTAATAGAATACATTACATTAATTTTATTCAGCTTAATGGTGGTCTTTATATTTAAAGACGTTTCTTTCCGATTTACCAGACTGTGACATATTTCTGAGAAAATACAACACAGCTATCTCAATTACAAACCGCTTTGGTGAACTGAAATACTATTGTACAGTATTTTTACCTCAAAACAATGTTGAGGAACAATTGGCATTGGTGTGAAACGAGACATTACAATATTAGTCTTAAATATTATAGGTGAACTGTGTCATAGCTGATTGAGAGATAACTATATAAGATTTCGGAGATTAAACGTAAATTAAACAATGAATATTTAGAAATTTCCTGCATCATTTTGGAACTCATATACCGAGTTATTGGAGTCGCGCAGATGAAATATGTGAACGCTATATATATCCTGGTGTAGTAACCCAGATATTTTTTCTACATAGATGCTTGCACGTTTTCTTTGATGAATTATTTTATCTATGCTTTCCTTCCATTCGAAATGAAATTTAAGGTACCTATTAAAGTTTTAGGAAAAGCAGAAAACATGGCAATAACCATATTTTACACAGTTTTTACAAATACTTACATGTTACATACAATTGTATAGATTTGAGCCCCAGCTCACATTTATAAAAACTTATTCCATTAACCGGCAGTTTCAGTAGTGTCCTTGCCTGGTTACCCCGGTGTTATCCGGGAAGTTCCATCACTGAAGCAGCGGAAAAGAGGAGAAGGAGAAAGGAGGAACTTTCGATTGGTGCGGCCAACAGCATGGTGGGGTGGAGTCTCTTATGCCCAACACCGTCAAGCAGTATCGTAAACACTTGAAACACTGGTGTATGTTTTGTGGAAATAATTACATTAATTATCTTATCGCATCTGTTCTAGCAATGTTTGCCATTCTGCTAGCATTATGTGATGAGGGATCTAGGTATGGAAGTGTCCATTTTTCTAAATCTGCTCATGTGCTTTTATTGGGATATAGACGACTCCTCAAATGATAGAGTGAAACGCTTTATGAAGAACGTTTTGTTTCGATTACACCCACCTCAACCTTAAAGTGTGACCTGGGACCCTTAATCAGTCTCAAATTATTTATCAACAATGCCACCAATGAAAATCTTTCATTACAGAATTAAGAGAAAGTTATGAAATTGCTTAGGCACTTACCTTATTTGCTATTGTTACTGCGCGCAGCGTGCAAACCCTGCCCTTGATAAAATATGTAATTTCTACTATTATTCTGATTTTCTGACCAAGTCCTTACAAAAATTTCAGCTACCTTTGCTATCCGTAGCATTTTTCAAGGAAAAACTAATTTGAAATGGAATGAGGCTTGCTCAGGGCGAATATATTTTAGCTATATATATAAAAACAACGAACGGTATTCATTCGTGATGGTAGTTGTTAGTTATTATTTATTGCCCTCAAAAACCTCATATGACCATCACTTCCCAAACGATTTGTTCTTGATTAAGTCAACTTTTAAAGATAGTGGTATTGATATTTTTGTTTTCACCACCCATTCAACCTATTATGCGTTGGTTTCAGGATCCAAACCAAAATCATTTAGGAGTAATATTGATGGAAAGAAAAACATCAAGTCCGAGTCTAATGATTTTGCTCATTTCATAATAAGGCCATAGTGCCATCCAATGATTGTGCTTGATCCTTAGTTAAGGAGAAAATAAGTGTTACTAAAGGTTGTAAGTAGCAACACACCGTTCTGTTAAATGGTATTAATGAAATACCTATTAATAAGGAACAATTCATTTTTTGTTTCAACTATTGTTGAGGATGCCTAAGCAGGTCTTCAAGGAAGACTTCTTATTAAAACTTTTGTACTTGTATTTATTTATATAATAAATAAATAAGGATCAAATTACAGTACAACTTGTCGCTCGTGTCTTTCAGAGGATTTATATATGATGATATATTCTTTTTGGTGATCTCACTAGATCTCTAAATAATGTTGTAAGAACTAAATATCTATATTGGAAATACAGTTATAGCTAAAAAAAAAAAGTTCCTTTTCTAAATGAAATCTTAGATTTCATTATTGAAATACAAAGCCAAAATAAAAACTTTGAAAACCTATCTCTAAACATCTACTTAGTTATTATACATCATTGAAGAAATTTGTGCAGCGTAATAGTAATTAGACATTAAACGAACTTACCTGTAAGTGAAGTTCAATTCTAATTATATTAGCTGCACAAATTTCGAAATGATGATCCCTCCCGCCAAGTACCCGGGTTGTCTTGAGACAACCAGGGATTCTAATAGTCTAATCCCCGTCAAAGTTTTAAAGCAATATTGGCTTTGCAGATTTGTGGGCCAAGCTGTTCCATCTGTTGCCATATTCACTGCCAGCATGAGCTACGAGCATAGCGGATACCAAGTGTTTTTTTTTTTCCGCTTTGTAGCGACAAGTGCCTGAGAATAGAGAACCCTAGCAGGTTACTGGCAGTGAAAGTGTTGTGTCTTGGCTTGTTACTCTAAACTAAATGAAGTTGACAGTTCTGTTCGCGGGAACGTGGCCGTTGCGTTCAGAAATTTTAGCTTTTACTCTGAATATTCATGGTCGAAGGCTTCATGATAACGCCTACTACTTAGTTATTATACATCATTTCGAAATTTGTGCAGCTAATATAATTAGAATTGAACTTCACTTACAGGTAAGTTCGTTTAATTTCTAATTATATTCCTAAACCTTCCTCAATAATCACTCTACTGATAGGTCAAAATTGCATATAAATCCGTTTAGTAGTTTTTGAGTTTATTGCGAACATACATACACATAAACAGACGCGGCGGGGGACTTTGTTTTATAAAGTGTAGTGATGACTTTAAAACGTTCCAAAAAAAAACTATTTTGATAAACAGAAAAAAGGGTTCACGCGTAGAAAACTGGAGCTCAGCAGGTAACCTAACCATATTAGGTTAGGTCGGTTGATCAGTATGATTGTGATGTGTGAAAATTGTGTTTAATTATTGCAAAAAGATGTTGTATTGTGTAGTATAATAACTTTTTATAATTTATTGTATTTCTATAAGTGAGAACCTGTAATTGGCTCTGTAATTCTATTGGAAGTTCTAGATATATATAGCGCTGTTGGTTTTCCATATACTAAAAAAAAAAATAGTACTTTAAGCGCTTCCATAATCGTTGTATTTATAGGTACTATACAGCTTAGCTTTCACTTTTATATTCAAAGTATGAAATTCCATTTCAACCTTCACAAAAAGCGCTCTGCTAAAACACTTCAGTTCATATCACTACCCCCATATCGGTGAAAGTGCAGCTCGTATTGGGGTCGAGAGCTCTTGGCCCTGGCCTACGATTCCCATTGGTTACACCACCTGAACCAGCGTATTTTGGCCTTGAGATTCATCACGGCTACATGCAAACGGGGAGAACACTTAGACTGGTACGACTGAGCCTTGGGCTCGCAATACTCGGTAATTTTTTGGAATGACAACCCTGGCGTGTGTTAGTGTGTTACCATCGTCCACACTAACGATTTGTCAACCTTATTTCAAACGCATAAGGTGCACTTTTAACCATTTAAAAGTGTATGTTGGTACTCGTATGGCTCGTAGGTGCTAAGCAAACAGATGGACAAGATACGCCATGATCGGGGCCGATAGAGAGTCTTCAGCAATTAGTCAAGGTAATGATACACTATATTGGCTCTGCCCTTTATTCTAGTGGTCTCGAGTCTTGAGAGATGTCGAAATATATAGGTGAAGTGGAAGCTTTCGGACAAGCTTGAATCGCTATCCAACTTTGCTTTTTGACAGGTCGTACCTGCCTAATATCACACAATTATGATGTGGCAATGAAGACATCATCACTTTCAACACAAACCTTATTCAGTTTCTCTTAGATTACTAGATTGATTTATGTAAGATTATCGCATAATATTTAATAATTTCTTATCTTTGCCCATGCTGCTTTCAACGAACGTGGTAGTCTTCGGAATACCACCACGTAATCTATATTCATTAACACTTTCTAAGACTATGACTTATACTCATATAGTAATGAATTAGGTAGGTATCTTAACATTGAAAACAGCTGTATTATTTCTATAACCACTAACACTGTTTTTACTCTACTGGTTAGTAGAGTAAAAACAGTGTTAGTGGGTATTACATACAGGATATTTATTTAGCCACCTGCAATAATTTACGGGCTGAATATATAATATAGGTCATACTGAGCAACTTTTACTATCAGACTAACCTCGAAATTGCGAAAAATAGTACTCTCCCAAAGAAATTGAGGTCAGACAGCCAAAATGTATGAAACACCCATTTCGATAAGCGATTTCGGGGTTGCTACCATATTAAAAGTTGATCAGTGTGATCTTTTTATTCAACCCGTAAATTACTGCGGGTGACTAAATAAACACCTGTATGTATAAGCCAATATGCCTTGACAGTAGGCAACATTACGTATGCATTTTACCGTACTCTATTAAAAAGATGATGGCATGGTCACGTTATAAATGGAATTCATTCATAAAGTGGACATGTACTTTTGCTGCTGGGTGTACATAGGTCACTAGATAAGTTTTGCAATAGACAAATATGAAACAAAGAGGTGGCCTATCGTATAATTTACTTACTAAATAACCTAAACATTCTATGAAATGAAAATGTTGTATAAAATACGCGTAAATCGTCCTTAACCCACGACGACGTTTTAAAAGTTTAAATGTATTTTTTAAAACGAAATTTAAAAATTAAGTAATTTTTTTCCGGCCACTCATTGTCTATGGGAATATAGTTTTAAAAAGTATGTGTGATAGGCCACCTCTTTGTTTCATAGTTGTCTATTGCAAAACTTATATAGTGACCTATGTGCATTGGGCTACCAACCACTAACGCGAAGCAAACCGCCCCGAGTGAGAGACTCTATCGCCCTCCTTTTCCATACGGCACAAAATAAGTAATAATAATCATCCTACAGTTAGTGCGTCGACGTCATCGTTCATATTAAAACGAAAGTCGAAGACCCGCGCAAAATCACTATTTCATACAAACGTAGTCCTCATTTTCCTCTCTGGATAATATTATATGTATTATATATATTGATTGAAAATATGTTGACACAATTTGATGTACCACAACCACACTACCTTCCGTCTGATTTTTTTTGGTAATTTAATTTGTATGGGATTGGAATTTGCTCCTAATTCTTATAATAATCAGAAAAATAGGAGAAAGTCAAACGAAGGGCCATAGCTATGGTTAATATAAGTCAAATTATGTAATAGTTATTTGTTTTACAATGGGGCAAAGTTGTTGTTTAAGAAAAATTGAGACTACGTTTGTATCGAAACGGTCGTCCTTTCCCCTTAACACGGTTCCTTATTAGCTGATCATTTGTAAACCGTATTTCAAAGATATAAGGTCCACGGGTGATCAGTAATGAGTATTGCTGTAGCTACAAAGGATCCTGAAATAGTCTGTTTACCTACATTATTGGTTCATAACGGAGCGCATTAATCGGGGTATTGCCACTGCCGGCCAGTAAATATAATAATTCTATACTTTGATGCGGACTCTATAACCTTTGGGGGAATTTATAGCTTTTTATACATATTTACTACTTATAATATATAAGAAAGTGCCTACCATATGCGGTTGTAACGTAGGTACTATATAAAAAGATGATAACGACAAAAATACATATATTTGAAGTGCAGGAGCTTAGGTAACCAGGGTACGGGTCGGCAACGCGTATGTAACACCTCTAGTGTTGCAGGCGTCCATAGGCTACGGTGACTGCTTACCACCAGGCGGGCCGTATGCTTGTTTGCCACCGTCGTGGTATTTAAAAGAATCAATATTTTCCTAATTGTTGTAATTGTAAAAGACAAATTATGTATTTTTATTTGAGTAGGACGAGTGTTTTTTTCAATAAACATAGTAATTATGAGCTTCATACTAAAATTCAACAAAAGCAACAAGACTTCAACATTTCTTGTTTTGTAGGTGTACTTATATCAATTACAATTTATTGAATAAAAAAATTTAAAAACTCCTTAACGCAAAAAAACGGTTGAGCCGATTTTGATAAAACATAACAAACACCCACCGCTCGAAAACTTTCTTTCAAATAAAATACCGGCCAAGAGCGAGTCGGACTCGCGCACCGAGGGTTCCGTACAAACCTGTAGGTATATAAGTGAAAGTTCACCCATCACGACAATCGAATCATATCAATTATTAAAAATATTTTTATTATTTGATGTAACTAAAAATTTACGGTTTTCGCAATTTTTGCTTTATCTATGCTATAAAAAGTTGCTTCGTACCAAATTTCAAGATTCTGAGTTCACGGGAAGTACACTGTAGGTTTTGATTCCCTTGCGAGTGTCGAAAATTTGTGGCATAAACGGCTGTAGCTTTTGATGACATAATTAGGCATTAAAATACTCGTTTGATCCTTTAATGAAACTCATTCCATTCGTTCATAAACCCATACTCGTATTTTAATGCCTTTAATTGTGTAGCAGTCACATAAACTACTATAAAACCAACTGATCACTAAAGTGTGACATAGAATAAGCATGTACCGTCTCAATTTTTAGTAACATTACCAAGATCAAATGCCATTTCATATGTCAAAAGCCATCAAGTTTTTTGAATTGAAAATACACTCGTGAAGTACAATAATAACATTCAAAGTGTATGAAGCAGAATAAACCCTGGTGTAAATAAAATTCCTATCTATTAAGGAGATTAAATAGGTTTATGTTGACATAATCCCATTTGCAATAGGAGAATGGTAGGTAGGTGTGGCGTAATATGGCACCGTGGCGTTATGTATGGAAATCGAGCAATTATTTAAAGCAAATATACGTTTTGCTAATTTAGTGGTACAGTCTACATCAACAATAGCAGATGGGTCAAATGTGTATACCATACTCGAATGGTTTAAAAAAGAGATAAACATGTAAAAAAACAATTAGAGTGTGGTAGACACTTTTGAACGCAAATCGTGGAGATATTTCTCTATTTGTAAAGCTATTATTGTATCTTTTACTTATTTATTTACCTACTCGTAGTTACTAGTTTGGCGCGACGATCCAAAACGAGTCTTGGCCAAAGTGTGTTGGACACACGAGCACGCCATTTTACCCGGTCCTGCGCAGATTTACGCCAGTTTTCACTGACGCCGAGCTCCCGGAAATCGATCTCCAGCGGCGGCGTCCAGTCGTTCAACCCAAATACAGCGTGCTATATTGAAGATCGTGATCTTCACCCATTCTTTCGAGGTCGCCCAGCCAAAAGACGATGAGCTTTGGCCTCACCCATTATATTCGGTTCTCGATTTTGTCATTTTTCCGAATCCTCCAACTGCCACCGTCTCTTTTAACGGGTCCCAGAATCTTCTTTACACCTTACGTTTTGTCACTAGAAGGCTGTTCTCCTCTTTGAGTGTTAGTGTTCAAGCCTCACATCCATACACCAGTAAGGGGCGGATCACGGTTTTATACATCTGTAGCTAAGTCTGTTTAATAAGCATAGATATTAATTTCGTCCTCTCTTGTATGTGTTGTGGACGACCGGTTTGGCCTAGTGGGTGGTGATGAGCATGGATATTTGTTCCCGAGTCATGGGTGTTTTCTATATATTTAAGTATTTATAAAATATTTATATATTATATATATCGTTGTCTAAGTACCCTCAACACAAGCCTTATTGAGCTTACTGTGGGACTTAGTCAATTTGTGTAATAATTTCCTATAATATTTATTATTTATTTATGTATTATGTGTATCAGCGTCAGTGCACCCGAGGTATTTTAACTTAGACACTCCCTTGTAGGTGTTTTCTCCCACAAGTAAGTTCTCGCTCCGGGCCCGATTGTTCCTGTACCGCTTCATGTCGAGATATTCCGTTTTACCGTGGTGGATTCTGAAACCCATGTTTGCTGCTTCCTGCTCCAAGACCTTTGTCGATACATCCACCTCTTCTCGGCTTTCCCCTAGCAAGTCGTCTGCATACCCAATCAGCCTATGCCGTCCATTTAGTTCGACTCTCAATTTAAGTGTAAGTAACTTAATTAATTGGATCATATACTGAATATTTTTCAATTACTATGCTAAGTCAAGCCAATAACTCTTTTTGGTATCCGGCAGTAACGCACAGTAACGCACACGCAAATAATGATTCTATTTGTAGAATTATTTGTATGTTTAAGTTTTTATACTAGGTACTTTAGTTAATTAAGTGTTAGTGGAAAAGCTTCCTATCAGGCTTCGACGCCATAGCTGAGGATATAACTGAGCTGAGGAGAGTTAATAGTGTTTATACCATTTCACTAGAATCAATAGGTCAATTCATGCTAACTAGGTAATATTGTTACAGAGTTCGATGCATGAGCAATAAATTAAGTTAATAAAAGTGCAGTTAGTGTAACGGAGGTGTTAACTGCGCCACTTGATACCGGGTAGTCTCGCGTTCACTATATTTTATGGCTTGTGCTCAGTTGAGTTAGTATCTTAATAACTTTAATTAATAGGGGACACTGGGGCTAGTCTGCATTGCTAAGCTAAAAGGGCGTAACTGTTGTAGGTATGCATTATATTTTTAGGTTTTTAATGATAGAGGAGACAAACCAGCAGACGGATCACCTCACCTCAACTCACCACGAACGGCCACCTAAGGACACTCGCAACATCATAGGGGTTGTAAGTAAGTTGCCGAAATTTAAGATAGGAGTACGCTCTTTTCTTGAAGGTTTGAAGGTAATAAGCGGTTTTGACTTATTTACAATTCTCGTGGCGATAATTGCTATCACTGTTCCAAATTTTATCTACGTCAAACGGTGTCTCAGAATACCGCATTTAATCGATTTGAAACACCAAAGTGATCCCGTAAGTGTTCCGTGAACAAAGTTTTGTACGGAACACTAAAAACTTTGCACAAGTAAGCAACAGTTTCTAAATTAGGACTTGAGTTTTAAAGTAGATAAAGAGTAATCATTGTAATAGTTCATATTATTTATCATACGAAGCTCTGCATTTCTGTTTCTGTAGAGTAGATATTTTGAAATATTAAAAAAGTATAGGGATATTATGTTTTTTTTATTTTGTAAGCGGCCTGATATTCGATGAATATAAAACAATATAAATTCCTTGATCTTTGATAGGTTTAAAGATGAAACCATTTAATATTCAGGTATAACATAAACAGACTCAGGAAATGCATTTTAGGTGCGCTCACGAGTTGGTTACTCGTGCAAAGGAACGTAAAATCCGTAATAAAAGCCTGCAATAGACAGAGATTTATGTTATTTCTGTTCCCGAAAGCTAAGAATAGGTATTGGTAAAGCAAATGCCTACAATTTTGATACACTCGAAACCCCCTTCAGGAACTTTGTCGATGTAAGTCTGTGTATGAATAGTAATCCGTGTTACAAGGGGGCAACGTTGTTGTTTAATTCTTCGTGTTAATATTGATGCCCAAACAAGCGCAAAATTAGAAAATTGAATCACGAGCGTAGCGAGGGTTTCAAAAAGTGGAATCTTGAGCGTTGCAAAATATTCAAGGCACGAAGGTTACACAAACTTTGCTACCGAGTGAATTACAAAAGGAAAATACTAACTGTAAAATATCAAACAAAATCAAAGCAAATCAATTTAAAATTAATGTTATTAAATATATAGATATTCAAAATCATCATTAAAAAGTCGATTCGATCAGCCAACATAAGGAAACAACTCAATATTTACATTTGATTACTTCGCCATACATGTGGATAAAATGCTTTCTCATCAGTTTTTCAAGTACCCATAGAGCCTTTACCAGCTGAGGCCTATTGGATATCAAAATACAAGCTAATACTATTAGTAATTTTACATACAAATTAATACTAATAGCTTGTATTTTAATATGCATTAGGCCCCTGGTGTGGTGAAAAAATATTATCATTTTTATAACTTACAGGCTGAATGCAACTTGAGGTGATTCCATAATAAGAGCGAGACATCCTGACTAATGTCATTCCAAATATCCCATCTTGTGACCTTATTCCGGGGTTAACTACGGGGCACAATATACATTTAATGGGTAGTCAAATAGCTGTTATGGCTGCATATCTATCTCGGCCTTGTTAGCTTGATATATGGGGTTGAGGCAATTCGTGTCTTTGCGAGGATCTTTTACGGTCTTTGAAGTGAGTGTTTCATGAAAAATACGATATTGGAGGCGCATTCAGATGTTCGTTATACAATATTAATCTGTATTCAGGGTGCCAGGAAAACCTTAAAGGATTTTATTTACGCATTTTTGGTATACAGTGTGTAATCAAATAAGGGCGATAAATTCTATGTCTGGTTTATTAATTTGTTATTTTTTAGTTACACTTAGTTATGACCACGTGATTATTTTTTTAAATTTTACCGAGCATCAATGTACTGCAATCGTTAATACGAGACGTAACAAGGTTTTTTATAGTAACTGCCAACAATCGTTGAAAGTTACTTTAAAAAGCTGGTTTATCGTAACTTGTGTGTTCTATTACATTACGGGTCGATTTATTTTGTATGGTTAATACATATTTTCATTTTAAACATTCGCCCGTATTGGATTTACACACTGTATTATTATTTAGAAACAAAAGAAAGCGAATGTCTTTTGTTCTTAATTAATCCGGCCGACCTGACGACCGGTCTGGCCTCGTGGGTAGTGACCCTGCCTATGAAGCCGATGGTCCCGGGTTCAAATCCTGGTAAGGGCATTTATTCGTGTGATATAATATTTGTTCCTGGGCCATGGGTGTTTTCTATGTATTTAAGTATTTATAAATATTCATATATTATATATATCGTTGTCTAAGTACCCTCAACACAAGCCTTATTGAGCTTACTGTGGGACTTAGTCAATTTGTGTAATAATGTTCTATAATATTTATTTATTTAATTTATCATGACTCAATTGAAGAAGCGAAGAAGATTTTTTACTGCGTTTTGCATCCACAATCATTCATTACAGGCAATATAAAATAAACACTAGTCTATTGTATTTTTTTATAAAATTAACACACTTTATTTCCCATATATTAAGGTAGTGTACATATTTTTGGCATTTTTTTCGTATCGATATTTTCAGACGTGACTGTACCAGAAATCTGTCAAGAATGCAGACTAACTGCTACAGCGTAACCAGTAGCATTGTTTTCTATGTAGCAAAAAGTTTTTGTAACGCTTTGACGTCATATCGCGTCATAACGTCACTTAACACAGTCACTGCCCGCGCGAGCTACGCGCTACGAGCGTATCTGATAACGCGGGAAAAATCGTATGTAATGAAAAGCGCTTACGAACAGGGAACCTGCCTGTTAATAATAAAATACATCCACCTCTCTTTAAAAATTACATCACGGTTAATGACCCGATGTTTGAAATACATTGGATGCTCTTTAACGCCGGATTGAATGGACAGACGTGCACAGAAGTCCTTGTGTTTTAAATAAAATTTTAAAACCCGAATCTTGCGTGGTCGGTCTGATCATATCATATCATATCATTTATTCCATTGAAATCATGTTCATTTGTATATTTAGGTCTTATACATGGTCAAGTAGGTACATGCTGCTAGGGTGTACAATTTAGGATTTTAAGGATTTTAAATTATAATTTTTAGTTTACATTCATTTCTAGAAATAGTTAAATGTCGAAACAAGTATATAAGTATTAAAATAAAAATAATTCATGCAGAAATATATTTACAAAATCATTGGTAATCATCAGTCATAGGTCATAGTCATACGAAAATAAAATCTAATAATAATTAATCAATAACATCATAAAATCATAAATAATATTTTTTCACAATCCAGACTTTTATCATAAAAAAATTCATCCATTGAGTAATAATATTTCCTTTAACTGTTTCTTAAATAATCTATCACTAATTTCTAGATTCAGGAAACCAAGCACTTTATTCATAATGCGCACACATCGACAGTAAGGGCCGTTTCTTACCATAGCTAGTTTGGAGGGTGGCAATACTAGTTGGGGACCGACACGTTTGCGATTTGGTCTTAACAGTTTTTTTTTTTTTATCTCAAACAACTGAAGGTGACTTTTTACAATTAGTGCCGCTACACTAAACGGTTATTACTGAGTACAGGGTTAATTTGTGACCTTTACTGAATTAAAACAAAATTGGGTCCTATTTATTATCATTAAATTCATTGTCAAAACGTTGTTTAGTATATTTTATAGAATATTATAAATTCAATGCACGCGTTCACGTTCCTATTTAAAAGGACTAGCCATGTTTTATAATATTCATAATTGTATTGTTTAATAATGAGAAAATCCCTTACCTAATATTGCCATCATAAAGGACAGTAAATAAAGGTTTTGAGCGGATTCAAACTCGAAGAAACTTTATTTTTATAACAACATTTTTCAACCATTGCACGGCCATATTTATTTGTTCCTTATAATTTATTCCTTACGATGATTTTGAGCGCGGCGGCGTGTCAAGGCGTAACGGAAATACATACTATTGTACAGAGACGTATCGGTGTGTAAAAAAATAGATAATCAGTCGATTTATTACGTTAAGTAAATGTTGGCTCCATAGCCTGAACTAATATATGTTATAATATATAATATATGTTTCTTCTTTATGTGTTGTAATATTTGTACTGTTTCTGTATTGAGGTGTGCAATAAAGTATATTTGTATTGTATTGTATTGTAATATACCTATTACCAACAGGAATGGAAACTAGTGTAATATTTCTAGACAAGATGCCATTTTCAGTGCAGATTTTGTTATGCTTAAATACCAATATATGTATTATTAATATTATAAATAAATATTGTAGGACATTATTACATAAATTGACCAAGTCCCTCAGTAAGCTCAATATTTAATATTGTTTTATATGCCTATAAATAATTTGCTCTATGACCTGTAGTGGCTCGATGCTTAAGAAAACGTGACCATGCATGTCTTTACTAAAATAAGAGATATTATGAACTGTTTTTAAGCTGATACCGGGTTTGATAAGGTAACGGTGTCAGTAACAGTCCCTCGTTAAAAGTTTTAATCATGGATGTTTCGGTCAGATGAGGTTTCTGTTTACTAAGAACTTTATGTTAAACATTAAATTTACACACAACTAAGCCGACACATTTGTACCAACAAGAGGCATTTGTGAAACGTTCTTGCATAAATAAATAAATAATGAAAAATTCTTACATAATGAGACCAAAATAAACTCAAAAAAAGCAAGTGAAATTATGATACAATAGAATAATTTTTATTGCACACCTCACGAAGTATACAAAACATACAATAAAACAGAAGAGACCAATAGATTATTTAGGTCTTGAGGAATTGCGCAGATTATTCAATAAGATTAATAATATTTCTATGCAGTTTTTGCGAAGGCTTCAATTTTTTATCTTACTCCGTTTGAAAAATGTACACAAATTTTTACCTTGACTGTACTATAGATAGAGAGTAGATACACTTCCCATTTGGAATCATACATTTTTGGAATCCGTCCCAACTAATAAAGTAATGTAGCAATTTCTCAAGGTATGTGCATTCAACCAATTAGAATCCTAGGTCGCTTTAACTACTACATACTTGACACGCATCACTCAATAAGCACTGTCGTAGAAGTCATTACGGCATGGTTCTATAGTGGCCTAGTAATCAAATTGGTTGACTGTACATATCATCCTTTATAGATAAATTGTTGTAAAAGTACGCACTTTTGCACCGGACTGTCCCGTTTAACATCGTAATGGAATCGAGATAACGCCACCGTATCGACTTCTGGCCGCGTATAGCAAGCGCAAGCGAATTGGAAAACCGTTTCGAAATTTAAAATATCAACTTGATTTGTTATTATTTATGCGGTTGATACCGGCGACGCCAACTTTGTACAAACTTGGAAATAAGAATGCATACATATCTCTATGAAGAGGTCCTTTACAAAACTGTTCTAATTCTTTATTCATTCATAACAATAAAATATTGTGTTGAACATAGCTTAAAATTAAAAATAAAACATTACATTATATTAAAGAATTTAAAGCTTAATTAGTGATCCCAAGATGATGATATTAATTAAAAGTATTGAAGAATATATGTATAATATTAACTGAAATTTGTATCATGTCAATAAGATTTAAATATCAACCAAGCAAATAAAATATCAATAAAAATAAAAATAATAAATGTTAGAAATTTAAAATTTAATAACTAAGATATGTCAACAATAAATAATAATATCGTCAGTTTGGTATCCTACTATAATAATACACTAATATGTACATAGTAAAAACGTAAACTCAGCAAAAATTCAAATAAACTATAATAAAATTAAGTACAGCTATCGTCTATAAAGTCGGTTATACAATAGTACGACTTTTTTAAAAGATAACTCTTGAGTCTTGCATTGAAAATTTTACTGTTAGTAATTGTTTTAAATTCAGTGGGTAACTTATTGAAAAGGAAGACGGCCTGGTAACTTGCGGCGTGCTTCATAACTTTAAGCCTAGGGACTACAGCATTTTTTATGTCTTTCCGCCTTGTAGACAGCCTGCTTTCTGTCTCGGTCGCGCTCTCATACTTGTGTAGGTGCTTTACTAAGTCCGTTAAAAGTACAAGTATGTAAAGACACGGTACGGTAAGGATTCTGAGTTTGATAAAATGCTCTCTGCAAGATGCCATTTGCGGTATGCGTACAATCGTTCTAATTGCCCTTTTTTGCAGTACAAAGGCAGCATTTACATTATAGCTATAGCTGTTGCCCCATAATTTGATGCTATAACGCAGCTTTGCTGCTATAAGAGCGTGGTATACCATTTTTAGCTGCGTGGTATCTATAGCATCTCGTAGACAGCGTAAGGCATAACAAGAGGAACTAATAGTATTGCTCAGTGCCTGCATTTCGTGCTTCCAGTTAAGTTGTGCATCAATGTAGACCCCCAAAAATTTAACAACATCAGCTTGCACAATTTTGTTGCCGTTTAAACTTATTTCCAAAACATCAGATATTTTTTCTGTCGCCGAAAATAGTATGACACTGGTTTTGTTGCTGTTTAGTCTTAGATTATTTATTGCGAACCACTCATTAAAAGCTAATACTGCAGCATTCCCCCTTTCATTTAACTGAGTCATATTCTCAGCACTGAAAATAGCGTTAGTGTCATCTGCGAAAACAACTAATTTGGTATGAGGTTGTGAATTTATTATATATTGTATCAAATCGTTCATAAACAGGACAAAAAATAGTGGGCCAAGTACTGAGCCTTGTGGGACTCCGCGTCTTATAATAGCAGTCTTTGACTTGACCAGTTATTAGTTATTTGTGTTGAAATTGTTTTTATTATTGTTAAAAATTACCATTTATAAAAATTGCATGCACTTTAACTACAATATCAATTGTAAATCAAATTTAATTAAGGAAATAAAAATGCTAAATTATTATTATTCCATATCCCTATAAGATACTTGACGTAGCACTTGGCATGAAAACGTAGCGTGGTCCGACGATACCCGGGGATGTTTATTTATTTATTTAAGCTTTATTGCGCTATATAAAATTGTACAAATGGCGAACTTAATGCCTTAAGGCATTCTCAACCAGTCAACCATTATTGACTTTATGAACTTTACGATATACGAATTTTATGTTTATGAACTTTACGATACGATCACTCGCGCTTATTGGTACGCGTTTTGTCATATGGCTTCTCGGTCGCACTTATTGACACGCGTGAGAAGCACTCAGATGAGTTGTAGCAAAGTCGTAAGAATCGTCATAAGAATGGCGAAACAAGTTAGGATTTTCGCCATCGACCGCTGATTCGCCGAGGAGTACCCTCGGAACGAAGTGAAACATGTCGAGCGTTTTTCGACTTAAGATACGTGAGTGACCCGTTTTTAATATACGAGTATTTAATAATTATGTCTCTGTCTCACGGAAGTTTTGTTATTAAGAGGAAAGGCGACGATCAATTCTTCATACAAACGTAGTCCTCAGTTTCCTCCCTGTATATTGACATTATGGAA
The DNA here is from genome assembly GCF_033807575.1 of Cydia pomonella. NCBI lineage: Eukaryota > Metazoa > Arthropoda > Insecta > Lepidoptera > Tortricidae > Cydia > Cydia pomonella. The sequence continues at coordinate 26,773,994 of NC_084705.1, read as the reverse complement.
AATCTTTTTACACAAATTGATATATTTTAGTCATTGCTATGCCCGACCGTTTGATGTATGTATGACGTATGGGAAGGAGGTTTTGGGGCGGCCTTCCCATTTCGTCTTAAAATTCGCCATCAGCCCCCAGAAGCGACGCGAAACTCACTGCAAGTAAAATCAAATCAAGTTAAGCTTTGTGCAGTTCTAATTCGGCTCCAGTAATGGGAATATTGGGCCTGTCCATTCTTATCCTATCCGCATCTCACTCCGTCCTTCGACAATTGATGAGAGAACGTAATTTTGTGCTTTCAGCAAAATGTTTCATGTCACTTCCTTATTTCTAAATGGGTTACCACTGAATAGATTGGCAGCGAAAGTAAAGAAGGACTTTTTTTTTATGGTTCCGCAAAGCATCAATTATACTAGCCAAAAACTGTCTGTCATCTACTTTGTAGTGGCCAAACCGAATAACAAAATTCGAACGGATCGGTTTTTAACCGGATACTGGAAACATGGTGCTCGTGTCAAAGTTAGTATATCAACAAACTATTGCCGCAACTAACTGGCGACTGAGATCATAATACTAAGTATCTCCTTTACCCTTGTTTAGACCAACCAAGAGTGAAGAGATGGCATTCCTGATTCGACACTTATTTTTGCGGCAAGTATGTACCATACAGGATTCTGCAGAAAACCGTACTTGCAAATAACGGGATATTGCCGTGGAAAAGGGCTCCTACGCGTTAAGGTACCTGTACCTGGAGAGTCTTAAGACAACAGCAACAACAACAAATTGAAAGCAGCCAGCAACAGCCTTATTTACATAAAATTGCCCTATAATCAACTCTAATCTTATTCGTTGGTCTATACGACCTTGCATTTCACCTTTGCCACCTTTCCATATTTGAGCTGTCGCAAAAAGCCGAGACAAAGATAGAAAGAACCAACTGCCAACGGCCCGCTTAGCTTTAACTCGCTCTGTTATTGTCTGGAAGCTTATTGACTAGAAGCTATTATACTTTTATAGGCGATACATATTTACATTCAAGAGATACCTGTATACAAAGCAACCAGTATATTGCTTTTTGGTGTATACCGGATAACGCAGTGTTCTGTCCACTTCTAGACAGTCTCACGACACGAGATTACATTTATTTCGAGGCGGCCGCCGACCGTAGTAAACAATGGTTTAACAGTATGCTTGGATTTTCCCACCATGAAACCGACTATAAGTTTGTTTCCGACTATAATATCGAATAGGTGTGGTACTTACATCATACATGGGGTATTCATATAAAAAATATAATTTGCGAAGTGAATATTATGTCAGTCACATGGAACAACATTTACCTACTATATGACCCTGAAATAGCATAAACAAAGGACAGTAATAGATAAACAACGTTTTATCTCTATAAACAATGTGTTGCTGTGCGTGGTTTCTTCTTGTACTGGTCTTTTACATACCTACATATTAAAGGTACTAGTAAAGTAATTACTGGAAGCACACGATACACTTTGATCTAAGACAGGCGTTTGACTCGCATTGTCACACAAGCTAGTATTAGAGACGTCGACAATGCATTATTGTAACGTTTGTTTCACTTTACGCACTTTCCATGTTGCGTTGTGAACGTGGTCTGTTCTTAATTTGGCGTCTCTAATTTCCAAATTCAAAAATTAATTCTAGTGCTCCTCAAGGGCTCTTTCAAAAGTCAATGCAACATTTACAGTGACATCATATGTATAGTGTCATGAAAAATACATAGCAACTTTTATAAATATAACAGCCAATACGTGGATACACATTATAGTATTAATAATCTTAAAATGAATAATTACTACAATAAGTATAAGTACTATAGTATTTTTCAAGCTCGATGGACACACTGACAGGTGCAACAAAAAACTGCGTCGCCATAATGATTTTTAGATTTTAAGATTTTTATTATTGTATGTATGTTAGTTTGTAAGATATGTATGTATCTATGGGCCTTAGTTGCCTGAAAATAAATGATATTTAATTTAATTTAATTTTAATACGATTCTGCTTGACTTGACGTTTTAGGTTATAAATTATATCGAGATGATACCTGTCAACCTCCCCAAGTATAAAAACAACTATAACAGAGATGTATACGAACACTACACACATACGAACTGCTAGTAAAATACGTACTGTAAGCACACGATACACTGTGACCTAAGGCAGGCACTTGACCCGCATTGTCACAAAAGCCGGCATAAGAGCGACTGCTGTGGACATTGCATTACTGTTTCGTTTGCTTCGCTTTATAGGACATTGTACATCATATATTATATACCTATATTATGTGAAGCATCCGCTGTCTCCTAAGTTAGACAATTTTCAAACAACAACAAAACAAAATTAAATGATAAAAAATGGGTCTACGTCATACTGTCCCTGAGAAAAACGCATTTAACCGATTTCCAAGGCCGAAGTGATTCCATAAGAGCTCCGTCAACAAAATTTTGTACGGAGCTCTAACAATAGACAAATAAACATTATATTCATTTTAGGAGTTTTAATTGCTAATACCACATTAGGTCCGTATTTTTTTATCTAGACTCCGGTCAACGTTTTCGATTTTATATACCTTGGCTACACTAACGCTTGTACAGTCTGACCAAGATCAGTTGACAGCGATTTTGATAGCCCAGACGGTGCAAGTGTCAAGTAAACATCATTGGGACCATTTCGTGGCTTATAATGTAATTTATGTTATGTTACTTATTGTTTTTTTTTTGCCAGAAAAATGCTCTCTATTCTCTATTCTATTCGATGTTTAAAATAACCCGTGAACCGTCTGGGCTATCAAAATCGCTGCCAACTTATCTTGGTTTGACTCTAGAAAGCTACTTTTGATTTTCAAAATACGGATCCGTTTATTAGGGAATTGTGTTTCTTCACTACGACACATAAAAAATATAACAGGCTTCTTAAAGGGCCCACTCATTACCAGTTCGCCGGACGATACTGGCCTGTCAGTTATTTGCGATTGTCAGCTTTTGCAAATAACTGGCAGGCCGATATCATCAGGCGAACTGGTAATCAGTGGGCCCCTTTAATCATTTATTTTAGGTTAAGTATTTATTTTAGGTTAATTATTTATCTCTCGTGGAGCCTGTTTGTGTATTATGCAAAATCCAAAACAACTTCTTTTGTTTGTTTCGAAAGCACTAGTGCAGCAATCATGCTTTTCCTCCCGGTGAATTTATTCTCCAGTGGGGAGACTAGGACCGCAATCATTAATCAAACGTCGAGAATCGAGATGAGCCTACGTATTCATTACAGCCTTTTGTAATCGCCTCCGAGAAAAAACCGGTATTAAGTGATATCTAGATCTGTTACAACAATACTTATGTGGAGATCAGTTTTATAGTGGTTTTATACAATGCGTGCTTTTGTTTAAGTATATCTAGTAGGAACTTGTAGCAATTTAGGGTAAAAATACACACAATAGAACATTCTCCGGCCTACCGAGAGTAAAGAATGATGATAATATATTTTAGGACAATGTATCTTAAGTGCCTTAAGTAAGGTTCAGAATATTGCGATTTACCTTGAAAGGACAATTAAAATTTTAAATGTCACAACCTTTTAGCAGGGCAAGGTAATTGCTTTATAATAACACGGTAATCGTACGACAACCGCCAAACCGCATTTTTACGAGCCCATAACAGGCGTAAAACTAGATCCTACGCCAATTATTATAAGAACTGAACGAACCCCAGGCACGTGAAAGAAAGAATTGCCTAAAACACTTACTAGTTCACAAATATGACATTGTAACCTTTTCACAAATGGCCATAAACAATATCGTATCTAACACCTGGCTCTTGAAACTTGAAAGTAGAATGGTTTAAAAGCTTTCAAAACTAGAAATAAATCAGAAAATAATGGAACTGGAGCTTTGGCTTTTTTCTCGAATGTGTAAATTTGCCTTTAGATATGTTAGCGGATCGGTTCGGGTGAACAAGTACAAGTATAGTAGGCACTCGCTAATCCGGCACGCCCAGTAATCTGGCAATTAACGATTCAGGTGGCTCGCTCTATAAATCGGCAGTTTACACAGCTGAACGCTGGATTACAAAGCGAAAGCATTTGTTATAAATTATGAAGAATTTATTTTATATATAAACTATATTAAGCTACATATAATAATTTCCCATACAAATTCTAAGGTTCTAACAATCCAGCATAGGGGGAAAAATTCAGGTATTGTATCGGATTACCGAGCACCTAATAGTTAGCTATAGTTCAAATTGCTATCAAACCAGATGTTTTTTATTGCGGGCAATACATCTGCCCACGTAAAACTCAGTAGTACCCGTACCATGAGTCACTGACAGTGTCAAAAGACATATACGTTATCGAAAACGTAATTTACTTTATATACACCTCGCTCGCACTTATATGCGAGTACGAGCGAGATGCATAGAAAGTAAGTTACCTTCTTGATTGCGTTTATGTCACTACCGAACTGGTGCATAGAGGTAGCATACATAGGTAGCACCCCGCTACCAACTCCGTTACGTAAATTTTGTGACTGCTTGAGTGTTGAATTCAAACATACCTACAGATTGTGTTTTTTACACATTTGCATTTGATGCTTATGAATCTGATGCTCAAAGTCAATAATAATTCGATGCTACCCGACAATGATCTTTCCATAAAAAGACTAACAGATAGCTTGTAAATATTATCATGTTTATCTTATTACTAACCATGCTATGGAATGAAAAAAATCCAAAATAAATACATTGAAATTGAATTGAATATACTAGCTCATTAGATTTTGGCCGTGGGTATAGTGTCCTTAGTAGGTAAATAATGGAGTGCAAAGTTGCAAATTGTATGGCATATTATCGATACTCAACAGCACCCTGCAACCAACTTCATTGTGTAAATTGCACAGGGTAACCATGCATGCACTCAATACATGTTAACACCTTAATGTCCTTAATGTAACCATGGTTCTGCAATAAACGAAATAAATTTTGTGAGAGATTGAGTATTGAATTCAAACATACAGATATCTAGTGTTATCGACTTATTAGCTTATTATGCTTATTAATATTATGCTAAAAGTAATTAAGATAGATTTTATAATAATCCGATGATACCAGACAAAGATCTTTCCATAAACTAGTTGCATAGTAGATTTTTCGCGGCCGGGGCAGTATGCGGCTGTAACAACAGAGTGCAATGTTGCAAACTGCATGGTACAATATCGGTATTGAGTCTCAGTTTCTGAATCCGATCCCTGAATATGGAATCGGTGGAATATAGGCATGTGTCGCATGGGACTTCACAAAAAGAGTATCCGGCATATGGTGCGCTTTGACACAAAAACTGACCGCTCTCTATCTATACGTTCATATTCCGACGACGGTTTATTAAAGGATTTTAGAGGAAAAAATGGCTGTGACATACGGACAGACGGACGGACATGATGAAACTATAAGGGTTCCGTTTTTGCCATTTTGGCTACGGAACCCTAAAAATAGACCTTTTCGATGTTTTGCATGAAGTAATTCTATAGAGACCACGGCTATTGAAATACAATTTGGAGACTTTTAAATTAAACCAGTAACCGAAAATTATGGGTCTGTTTGTCAATAAGCAAAAAAATAAAAACAAAAAATTAAATGATATTTAAAACATTTAAGCGCGAGTCAAATGCACTTCATGCGAAGTACAAAGCATTTCGTAAAAAAAAGGAAAATAAAATAAATTATTTAGGTATCCTTGCTTTGCCTTGTAAGTAAGAAATACTATATCAATGGAAATGCGATACTTAACGTAGAAATTACCCTTTTTATTTCATTAGGAGCATTCCACGGGCTGTACCGTACGGACGCATTTTATTTCCTGTGTTGCGCCTTTTTTTTCGGCGGTTAAAGCAGGCGATTATTTTTCTGTACATATTTTTGACCATTAGTCACAGAAAAGAAAAATCCTGTACCTGCAAATATTCTGAAAATTCGCGTTTATACGGGAAAAGTGGGACAACGAGATTAGACAATTTCATGGAATGCTCCATTGGCATGCTAAAATTACTAAAGAAATAAAAGTAATATATGTCTGATACCGACTGAACCTACTCGAAGAGCTCCTATAACTAGGTAATTAAATTGGGCTTCCCGTCCTTTCGAGAGAGGTCTCTCGGAGATATATTAACTTAACGGGATTTTTATTTTACCCGCTTATCTGTGCGAAAGTGTGAACCCGCGAACAATACCATGGCATGGTCCATTGCAGATTATTCTTCTTCAAGATATAAAACAATTTTTTTATTACGCCGACGGCCATCATCGTTCCCCAAGGCCCTAACTACTCAGAACGGACAGCTGACGAATTTAAAGTTTCATGGCAAAATTCTCCAAGCATACCTACTAAAAATAACCACAACCGAATACAGAACCTTCCCTTCTATGAAATTGAAGTCGGTTAAAAATAGTTATAGACCAAGATAAAATGACTGGTACCTGTGTCATAAACCATTAATCGACTGACATGTGTTCGAATTCCGAGTAAATACACAATTGGGTGTTTTTTCAATAGCCAAATTTTGTAAGATGAATATAATAATTTAATTAAAAATTTGGTTTCTTTGGTTTTGGTATTCAATTCGGCTCGTGCACTCTGTGCATGTCACCTCTTAAATAATGGCTAAGGGATAAAAAGACATCATATATACCGAGACGTGCACCTTTGCACCTAGAGTAAGTACAACTAAAAAGTCTAAATACAAACACTTGCATTACCAAGCTCAAGTTCCGCTTCAGCGTCCTCGGCGATGGTCTCCATGGCCTCAGCGCATGGTTCGAGACTGCACGCGCGCGCGCGACTCGCACGCCGCGCGCATTCCGAGCACGGGTGCAACGTGCCGGCGTGCGGAGCGCGGGCGGTAACACGCGCGCGCGCACGGCGCTGTACGCACGGACACGATTGCGCGGATTGTACACGGACACGAGCACAGCACTGATTTTTATTTCACTAATGCACTTATCTGTAATACAGCTGTGATTGCACTGATTATAGAAACGGTTGTACTTATTTAAAACACAATGCACTACAGGTCACTAAGTACGATTTGGGTAATTATGTAATTTCAGCGCTTACTTTTATAACATGGTTTGAGCAATTCACTTACATTTGTTATTAAACATACTAAAAACCAATACATACCAACAACTTTAATACAGGCAATGTTGAGATAGCTTGAACCTTAACTTATTTCTTGAACCACGTATTAAAGGTATATATTTTTTTTTAATTTCAACACTTTCGTAAAGGATTGTGTTAATAATAAATTATCGTTACGTTATATGGTACTTCATTTACATGTCATTATGTAAATTTATTATAAATTAATTCTAATAAAAGATGTGTTGACGTCAGCATGTCCGTGAAAGGAGATAGGCAACTGTTTTATTCATAAAGATGCAGTAAAATTATGCAAAAAAACATCAGATAAACAACATTATGCGAAGCCGAGAATTGTTTAAGACGAATATATTTGTACACGGAAGATGTCCTAAGCCAAGAAATGTTTTTCTCTAATTTTTTTCCTTATATCTAGGTACATTTTTGGGCTACTTGCTCCAAACAAAAAAAACTTAGGCAATTATATATATTTTTAAACTTATACAGATTATACGTATTTTTTGTTTTATGGCTTTAATTCATATTTGTATTGTAATAGAAGTACCTTCCAACAAATGAGTAAACTCGCCGTAAATGTTACGTCAAACAACTAACTACTATAATCAGAAAACAAACATCGTCATATTTTATATTTTACAAAAAACTTAAGAAACACTTAAATCAACCGGGATATAAACCGTAATTACCTTTTATGTTGTTTTGATTGAGCTCCCGATATTTCCACGCAGTTACATGCATCTTGTTCACGGGTAACTGGAGAACACAGCTTATATCCCCTTCCCGGTCGATTTAAGTGTAGTGAAACCAACCGTGAATCATTAAAAACTGTTTTTTTTTATACTACGTCGGTGGCAAACAAGCATACGGCCCGCCTGATGGCAAGCAGTCTCCGTAGCCTATGTACGCCTGCAACTCCAGAGGAGTTACATGCGCGTTGCCGACCCTAAACCCGCCCCCCCTCGTTGAGCTCTGGCAACCTTACTGACCGGCAGGAACACAACACTATGAGTAGGGTCTAGTGTTATTTGGCTGCGGGTTTCTGTAAGGTGGAGGTACTTCCCCAGTTGGGCTCTGCTCTAGATCTGGAATGACATCCACTGGCACTGGTGTGTTTAACTTAAGAAACTCAAATTACATGCATTTTCCATAACCTAACTTCGAAACTGAAGTCCTATCACTGTCTTATTTCCGTGCAAACTCGGTAAACTTTAATGAAAAAGCTCAAAGAGCGGCCGTAACTTTTTGTCCATTACTACTTAAGTTGACCTCAGATTCACAACTTGACAATGGCTTCATCTAACAGTTGAGACTACTTTTAAATGTTTGAGCAAGGCTAAAGTGCTACTTAAGAGAATGGAGAAGTTGGAAAATATTATGAGAATAATTTTGTGCTAAATTGTAAGAATGGCTGTCACTTAAATTAATATAGTGTTTCAGAAGAACGACCAGAGTATAAGACTAATTTAAATTTTAAACTCAAAAAAATTATGACTTCAAAAATCATGAAGTAAGTTTTAACGAGAAATGGGAGGGTGTATTTTATTTAATCTTTATTGCACATAAGAAAACACACTGCACAAAAGGCGAACTCAATGCCATAAGGCATTCTCTACCAGTCAACCTTTAGGCAAAGCAGATAAGTTGTTGGCGGTGCAATAACTTGAGGTATAGACGATACAATTAGGTACATGTACGAAAACAATACAATCATAAGAAATACACAAACATAAACATACATATATATAAATAAAATTGATACAAATACATATACATACATATATATGAAATCAGATGAACTTACAAACCAGAAACACTAAGATTTTCCAGTACTGCTAGCAAAGTGCTCACTTAAGGAATTTTTAAAAGAAAACCTGTTCGGACACTGTCTAATTTTGAAAGGGAGACTATTCTAAAGGCGAGCTGCCTGAATAGAGAAAGAATCGGACATGTAACCAGTTCGGTGAGATGGTATCGACAGATATAGATTGCCAGAAGAGCGAAGCTGACGGACACGAGACACACCATAGTAGTGGAAGAAAGATTTTAGATATTCGGGGGACTGAGGGTCGTTAAGAACAGAAAAGAGGGTGCAGAGCATGCGAATGTTGTGCCGAATACGAATAGGAAACCAGCAAAGTTTTGAGCGGAATGAGGAGACATGATCGTACTCGTATTTGCGGAGACAGAAAACAAAACGAATACATTTATTCATTATATGTTTATTATTCATTATATGTTTTCATTGTATGTTTTTTATATGTTTTGTAGTTCGCAGTGCCTTAGTAGTAATACTGTAATGCTGTGTAACTAATTTGAATAATAAAATAAATAAATAAATCAAGCGATCTAAGGATCTAAGGGTTTGCCCAGCAAGGACACTTAACTAGGCTAATAAAAAATGTATTATAGACTTAAGCGGGCATATGTGAGGGTAGGTTTGTATCATGTACCATCGTAACGTTCAAACTTCAAACCACTGTATTTTGTCGATTTTGATCAATGACGCGTAGGCTACATAAATTTCCAAAAAGGAGGATGTGGTAATAATTCAATATCCGTATTTGGTTATAGTTTTACTTTTTATTGCTCTATGGAAGTACATATGTCACTCAGGAGACATTACTTCAGTCACCTTGACTTGTCACAACACATCCAGTAAATTACCGTGTGAGCGTAAATTGTCACACACAAAGAACATTCAACAGTCATTCTTATTTTAACCGAGATAGAGTTTAAGTTGGAGAATGTTAAAATACATCGTAGGAAAGAGATACTAATTAGCGGAAAGACTATTTGAAATCTTATTTCAAGACGTTATGGTTGACTTTAATGCAGAAAATTTATCTACATAAATAGATGGCTTTTGAGGCGCTAATAGAAGTCGTCGGTACTCATTATTTTAATTGCTTATGTTACTTTATTGGCGGTCATAAAAATATGGGAAACGAATAACATATACCTATACAGATAAGAATAACAAATAAGTTTTACTCCTTGAAATAACTTAAAATTGTTGTTTTCGCTGATATGTACCTAAACTCATAAACTCAACGTAACTTGCATTTTCTTACATTTAAACTACCATCTTTATGTTTGTTTCATTGTGTCAAACTATGCAAGAATGCTCATTTTCATATAAATGTGGCATTTAACATTTACGAATATATAGGTACAGCAACATTGATAACGGAGTTTGGTTATTCAAGTCAGCTTGATTCTTTGGGCATTTTAATCGACAAGTTAAGCGTCACTGTTCTTAGAAAAGTGCTTATAGTAAATTTTTAATAGAAACGATAGCTCGGCGCGTCACAAATATTCGTAGGGAACACTAATTTTGCTTTCCTTTTCTCCATGAACCGATCGTGAAAGTACTCAACGGACTGTAATCAGACAAGCCGGTGGGAATCGAATTCTTTGAACGATCTGCCACTGCTGATCTCACATGGTTCTCACCATGATTATTCCCGCAATGAAAGGACAATGCGCAACAACTTTGATCAAATTTAGGCTCAGCATCGGTACTGTCTATGGTGTCTATTAAAAATTAACTGCGTTAACGGCACCAATTATAGGACATTCGAGAGAAAATTTGGAGTATTTTTGATTTTTCACCGACACCTGTAAAATTTCTACAGCTTTATGCGTTAAAAGTTGAAGATCCTATTCGTCCTTTACGTTTTCATTGTATTTAATGAAAGCTACTGTAATTGGTTTCAATATTATTCACAAATTAAAACTATGGTTTTTTGCTCCAGTCATGGGATGTATGGTTCCATTAATCTTCAAACTAACAAGCCTCAATGAAAAATTAAACTTAAGCATCTCTTTGGCTCTTGTTTATGGTAAAATGTTGCCAGCGTTACAAAATGATGGTAATTACTTGCAGGATTTGTCTATACCATCCCATTATTGGTGCCAGTCCCATCATAGAGGCGTTTACTATATAAGCATCATCTCCTTTATCTAATACTATATTTGCCGTTAATAATAATGTCAAATATAAAACACCGCAAAAACGCTGAACTAATATTTTCTTATGCAAACTATATTTCTTTCGGCAGCTCAGAATTAATATTTCTCAAATAATGCCAAACATTTTTACGCTGCATAATGATAGATTAAACTAAAACAAAATTTTATTACTAACTAAAAAACCGTATTAGATTTACCACAAGTCACTTTCGTCTTCTCGTGGGCCATTATCCGAGGCAGCCAACTGAGAAATTACAAAAAATAACTTTTCGCTCAAATTTCATATTGCAACTAAATATCACGTAGGTCTCAAGTTCTTGAGAGCAATAAACTTATTAGGTTTTCAACCTTTTGACCGCTGTTCATCATACTTAGAAAAGTTACTCACGAGCTACCAAATATAACCTTAAGCTTTTTATTATTGTTTTTTTTTCTTCGTAATAAAATCAAAGAGTCTTTGATACTATGTATGTATGTATGTATATACTTTATTGTACATAGAAATAAAAACACGAAAAACACAGTTACAGAGTAAATTAAATACAACAAAGGCGACACTACGTATACTATGATAACTAGAGTACGTTGATAATAATTTTAAGCGCTTTAAAGGCTTTAATTATTTACTAGTTTCTGCCCATGACTTCGTCTGTGTGGGATGATGTGATGATGATGATGACATGTAATTTTATATTCTCAATAAATTATTATGATTTCCTTTATTTCTCTTAATTCTTAGACTGAGGTTTTTTACAATATGGATATAAAAGTAAAATATAAAAATACATTTAAAAAAATACAAAACACATATAAACACATTGTAAAAAACCTAACCTAGGGTGCCGCCAGCAGCGGGGCAAGGCCCAAGCTGCCGGTGGTCAGGGCCGCAGGGAGAGGAACCGCCGCACTATCCGCGCCGTGCTCAAGATCACCGCCTTCTGCATCTGACCCTTGATCCAACCACCTAGCGAGAGTCTCTCAAGGTGTTGTTCGAGACTCTTCGCTATGAGACCGTTCGCTGAAACGACTATCGGGACAATGATCGTCGAATCAACATCCCACATGGCGGTTATCTCGTGAGCCAAGTCTAGGTACTTACTGGATTTGTCCTTCTCGGCTTTCACGAGATTCTCGTCATGGGGGATGGTGATGTCGACGAGCACGGCCCGGCGTTGCGATCGATCTATTATCACGATGTCAGGCTTATTGGCTACAATAGTCCTGTCAGTGATAATAGATCGATCCCAATAGAGCGTGGCACGACCATTTTCGAGAACTGGCGCAGGTGAGTACTTGTAGTACGGTACTTCGCGGTCCACAAGGCCGTATAGAAGAGCAAGTTGCTGGTGAATAATCCTGGCTACGAGATTATGTCTGTGCAAGTACTCGCCGTTAGCAAGATGAGAACAACCGGAAATGATATGCCTGAGTGACTCACCGGGACGGCGGCATGCCCGACAAATGTCGACCGTACCGTCCTTCAGGATATATTTCCGATAGTTGTTCGTCATCATAACTTCGTCCGCAATTGCACAGGCAAAACCCTCGGTTTCTCCGAAGAGGTCCCCGAATCGTAACCAGTTCACCGACGCGAGCAGGTCCACGTCGGATCCCGTTAGGGCCTTGTAGAACCGCCCGTGTAGCACCTTACTCTCCCATGCCGCCCTGCGATCCGCAGTACTTAGTACCACAGGTTTGCGCCAGTTCTCGTTTGCCAAGGAGAGCGGCGTGAGGTTCCTATCTACTGCCACCACATCACGATGCATCCCACACTCGTTGTTAAGGAAATAATTCCTGAGATTGCACACCTCGCGGTTGTGGAGATCTTTGGCGTTTAGGAAGCCTCGACCTCCACACTTCCGTGGGATGTACAATCTCATAATTGACGAGCGTGGGTGCAGCATACGGTGTGTGGTGAGCAGTAGTCGGACCCTCCGGTCCAGGGCGTCCAGTTCGGTCTGAGTCCACCTTAGTATGCCAAAGGAGTATGTGAGTAAGGGCATTACCCAGGCGTTGAAGGAGCGCACTTTGTTGCCTCCTGACAAAAGACTGTTAAGGACTTTTGTGAGTCGACTAAAAAAGCGTTCCTTCACCGACTGTCTAATACCCTCGTCCTCAATACCCAACGACTGTGACATACCAAGGTATTTGTAGGTTTCTGATTCAGAGATAGATCTGAAAGACATTGCCTCAGATAGTTGTAAATTTGTTGAATTTACAACCTTCCCCCGCTGTACATGCATAACCGCACATTTATCGACACCAAACTCCATGTTGATGGCACTACTGAAAAGTTCGGTGGTTTTCAGTAGCTCCAACAAGTCTTGGCTATTTGGTGCAAATAATTTGAGGTCATCCATGTACAGAAGGTGAGAAATGACTTCACCCTCTCTCCGAAGCCGGCAACCTAGTCCCGAATCCTTCAGCAGGGTGCTGAGGGGATTCAGAGCTAGGCAGAACCACAGGGGACTCAGACTATCACCCTGGAATATTCCTCGCTCAATCCTTATAAAATCCTGCGGGCCAGGGCGGTCATCCCCACATCCTGGTTGACGAAGGACTGTGGTCCACTGCCTCATACACGCGCTTAGGAAGGCTCTTAAAGCTGTATCAACTTTATACAGCTCTAAGACCCTCCCCAGCCATGAGTGAGGCACCGAATCATAGGCCTTCTTGTAGTCAATCCAAGCGGCAGAGAGGGCCCCCTTATTCCGCCGGATTTGTTGGCAAATGGTCATGTCTATGAGGAGGAGCTCTTTCTATGATTATGATTATGATGATTAACACGTTAAACGCCAGACCAAAATATTCATTTTTTCTTAAAAAAAAACTTGATGTAAATTTAATTATTACTTTGATATGTATATAGATATATATTTTATTTTGTTATTGGAGGTTTAGTTAAAAAGTTATTAAAAAAAAAAAACTCGCGGTCACCGATGACCCCCGTGGCGCTGTGAAGTTCATATTTCAAAAACCGTTACCATGACGCCACGCCGGTCCCCCCCCCGGCCACGCCGGTCACTGTGCCGGTCATTATACTGTCACATTCGCACCCGCTAAAATATGCTTATAATATAAAATTTAACTGCTTTGGCATTGTGTGACAATAGCTTGGTTTGGCAATTCCTGCTACTGGTTCAAGAAGATACGCTGTTTTTGTTTATTTTTGTTAATTTTGGGTTTTTATGATGTTTTTTTTGTGGAATGCATGAATCATGTGTGTGTCTGCATTGGGAAATTTATTTTTTCTTATTTTTTGATAATTGTCGTGTATCTCCAGATAATTGAAATTAATTTCTATTAATTATATAATTATTGCAAATACTTAATTATATAAATTATAGAATTAAAGCTGTGATTTGAAAAAAATGCCTTGTTTTTTCATTTTTTCAACAAATCTACTATGTTACTAACTGCACCCACGTCCCAAGCCACCGTTTTACTAACGAGCGCCATGCCGGTCCCTTGCATACAACGCATTGCTTACAACACAAAAACAGCTTTAACACGAGGTCACCGGTGCCCCCCATGGCGTGTTGCAGTTGACTTCGTGAGGTCGCCGGTGCCCCCCATGGCGTTCAACGTGTTAATAAAAACTATTCTGTTCTCCCTCGGGTATCAAACTACCTCCACACAAAATTTCATCTAAATTCGTTTAGCGGTTTAAACGTAAAAAGGTAACAGACAGACATACAGATAGAGAGACAAACAGTTTACTTTCGAGTTATTCATATTTAATAGAATTTCGGAGCTATAAACTCCAACTTGTATAGGATATAACTACTACTGAAGTACACCTGCATCAAATAAGATCTTTTTCGAGCAAGTGTGGTAAAAAAATAATTACATATAGATACCTCGCGCGCCGAATGATGGTCTCTATGAGTTCATTTTCATATGGAGCAGCTGTCACGTATTGTAGATATTTTTTGGAAGTTGCGCATATTAATTTATTTACAAATGTAATAAAAACTGCATTTTACCGATTTGCAAGACCATAGTGATCCCATTAGTGTTCCGTGAACAGGGCTTTGTACGGAACACTAAAAATACGGTAAAACATATTTCTTTCTTTTCTTTAATTATTTATTAAATTGCAATAAAATTATTGATTGATTGATTAAATTAATACCGACCAAAAGATACTTGATCACTTGAAGGAACTGTCATAGGAATCATCATTTGACGCGGGAGGTACAACCACTCCGAATAAAATAAAGGTACAGTAGGACCTCGGTAATACGTACACAGGCTAATCCGAACATCGCTGTAATCCGGACTGCCGGGTGACCCCTTTCTTTAAGGGACAAAGCCTTTGCTTGGTCAATAAATAGAACCCAGCAGACTAAATTAGATGAGTTCTTACCATTCGCATT